>NC_087548.1:76226263-77426263 GCF_963921805.1 Phalacrocorax carbo
GGTGTGTAAAAATCGTGACTGTGGGGTTCTCAGGATCTGCAATACATGAAGACATGGAGGTCTGGGTGTTTGAGAATTTATTACAAATTACTACAAAATTACCATTTATGAAAACAAATACATATGTATGTAAACAAACACAAAAACTCTCACACACACTACTAGTCCACCACAATTCATAGAATCATATAATAGTTGGGGTTGGAAGGGACCTGTGAATGTCACTTAGTTCAACCCCCCTGCAATCAGCAGGGACATCTTCAACTAAATCTGGTTGCTCAGAGCCCCATCCAGCCTGGCCTTGAATGTTTCTAGGGATGAAACATCTACCACCTCTCTGGGCAACTTGTTCCACTGCTTCACCACCCTCAATGTAAATAAAATTTCTTCCTTATACCTCGTCAGAATCTACCACCTTTTAGTTTAAAACCATTAGCCCTTGTCCTATTGCAACAAGCCCCACTAAAAAGTCTGTCCCCATCTTTCTTATAGGCCCCCATTAAGTACTGAAAGGCTGCAGTAAGGTCTTCCCCCAGCCTTTTCTTCTCCAGGCTGAACAACCTCAACTCTCAGCCTGTCCTTGTAGGAGAGGTGCTCCAGCCCTCAGATCATCTTTTGGCCCACCTCTGGACTTGCTCCAACAGGTCCATGTCCTGCCTGTGATGAGGGCTCCAGAGGTAGACTCAATACTGCAGGTGGGGTCTCACCAGAGCAGAGTAGAGGGGCAGAATCACCTTCCTCGACCTGCTGGCCATGCTTCTTTTGATGCAGCCCAGGATATGGTTGGCCTTCTGAGCTGCGAGCACAGGTTGCTGGCTCATGTCCAGCTTTTCATCCACCAGTACCCCCAAATCCTTCTCCCCAGGGCTGCTTTAAATCCCTGCATCCCCCAACCTGTATTGATACTGGGGGTTGCCCCGATTCAGGTGCAAGACCTTGCATTTGGCCTGGTCGAACTTCATGACGGTCATGTGGGCCCACTTCTTGAGCTTCTCCTGGTCTCTCTGAATGGCAACCTGTCCCTCAGGCATAGTAACTACACCACTCAGCTTGGTGTCATCTGAATTTGCTGAAGGTGCACTCAATCTCACTGTCAATGTTATTGATGAAGATATTAAACAGTAATAGTCCCAATATGGACCCTTGACGGACACCACTCATCACCAGTTCCCATCTGGACCTTGAGCCATTAACCACTACCCTCTGGACATGACTATCCAACCAATTCCTCATCCACTGAACAGAACACCCATTAAATCCGTATCTCTCCGATTTAGAGGGAAGGATGCTGTGGGGAACCATATCAAAGGCTTTACAAAACTCTACATAGACGATATCTGTAGCTCTTCCCTTCTCCACTGATGTAGTTATCCAACACAGAAGACTACTGGTTTGTTCAGGCAGGATTTGCCTTTCGTGAAGCTATACTGCCTGTCTTGAATCACCTCCCTGTCCTCCATCTGGCTTAGCATAGCTTCTAGGAGGATCTGTTTCATGATCTTCCCAGGCATGGAGGTAAGGCTGACAGGTCAGTAGTTCCCCTGGTCCTCCTTTCCACTCTTTTAAAAAATGCATGCAATGTTTCCCTTTTTCCAGTCACCAAGGACTTTATCTGACTGCTATTACTTTTCAATTAACATAGAGAGTGTCTCTGTAATAATATCAGCCAATTCCCTCAGGATTCTGGGACGCACCTTGTCTCGTCCCATAGCCTTATGTATGTTCAAGTTCCTCAGGTGGTCATGAACCTGATCTTCCCTTACAGAAGGAGGGGCTTTGCTCCCCCAATCCCTGTCTTGTGGTCCATCCACCTGAAAGGTGTGGGAGGAGAGGTTGCCGGTGGAAACTGAGGTAAAAAATCTGTTGAGTACCTCAGCCTTCTCCCTGTAAGTTGTTATCGGTTTCCCAGTCTTGCTCATCAGGGGGTGCAATTTCTTTGACCTTCCTTTTCTGGCTGATATACCTGTAGAAGCCCTTCTTACTATTATTCTTTGAACTGCTTGCCAAGTTCAGCTCCATCTGTGCCTTGATCTTCCTGACCCCATCCCTACACAACCAGGCAGCGTTCCTATACTTGTCCCAGGACACCTGTTCCTACTCCCACTGCCTGTGCATTTCCTTCTTGCCCTTTAGTTTGACAAGGAAGTCTCAACTCTTGCCTTCCTCTCCTGATTTCTTACACCTGAGTATCAAGAGCTCTTGTGCTTTATGGAAACTGTCCTTAAAGATCTGCGAGGTCTGTTCTACTCCCTTGTCACTAAGGGCAGTTTCCCAGGGGGTCCTGTTGACTAACTCCTTGAAGAGCTGGAATTTTACTTTCCTAAAATTGAGTGTCCTGACTTTGCTCTTTGCCTGACCCATATCCCTCAGGACAGAAAAATCCATCAGTGTGTGATCACTGCAGCCCAGGCTGCCTCCAATCTTGACTTAACCAGTTAGCTCACATGTGTTGGTGAACAGCAGGTCCAGTTACTGCCTCTGGTAGGGCTGTGTATTACATGGCTTAAGAAGTTATCCTCAATGCATTCCAGGAGTCCCCTGGGTTCCATACAGCTCACTGTCCTACTTTTCCAGAAGATGCCAGGAAGTACTCCAGCAGGACAAGAGCCTGTGAGCACAGTGCTTCCTGTAGTTGGAGTAAGGAGACTTCGTCAATAGGCTCCCCTTGATCAGGTGGCCTGTAATAGACACCACCAACAAGGTTCCTTTGTTGTTTTGGTCTCTAATTCTTACCCATAAGCTTTCAACCTGCTCATTGCTGTTCTTCAGAGACAACTTTTCACTCTATCCATTTCTTGATGTAGGGGGCAACCCCTTTGCCCCTCCTGCTTTTCCTGTCCCTTCTGAACAGCCTTTAGCCATCAACGGCCACACTCCTGTCACAGGATTCATCTCACCAAGTTTCAGTAATGTCAATAAGAGGAACTGCTATTGATAAAACCAGCCAGAAATGTTCAATTTAGCTTAGTTAGGAATTACTGTTCCTTTGAAGACTGATGAACCTGAAGGAGACACAACTTACACAAATTCATGCAGGGAATAAATGGGTATTTGGAAAAGAAATTTTCAAACATCCAACACAGCAGTGTAGAACTTTGATGAGTTTGATTACTACTAAGTCTACAGACAGCCTTAAAAACATTGCTGAATTAAATCTTTAGGTTTTAAGTATAAGTATGATAATTTCCTGTTTTTCACCACTGGGAAGGCACACTGGTAAGAAGAATTTGTGTCTGTTGGATGAGTATTTTTATCAGAGTGATAAAAACTTGTGAGGATGGTAATAAGCCAAAAAAGAATCTTCATTTGTAAATCTTACATGATATATGTTCCCATCTGCCACCATTTGTTACCTCAAGACCACACTGACTTGCACTAGGTCACATAGATAGAGCCTGATTTACTCTGTCTGAGAACATGAAGTCTGTTCTTATGTCATGGTTCATCACTTACTCATTTTTGTTCTTCACGCTACAGTCTTTACATTCAATCTTGTAAATAAGTCATCACCCTATTTCCCATTGTTCTCAGCCCCCTTTAATTGTACAATTACATAAAATAACAATTAACGGTGCTTGGAGTCACATAATTTACTGTGTAAAAGTATTTTGCCACATCTCTGAATTTAGTAAGGTCATAACTTTATTTACTCACCATTAACACTGTAATAGTTCACAATATGAGTTGTCAGAGCATCATTTTGTTTTATTGCAACCACTGAATATGAATCTACAAATGCTAAAAATGAACTGGAACAAGTCATAAACTGAAAGAACAAAAGGACAATGAGATGTGTTAAAGGACATTACTTTGCCAGCTCAAACTTCTAGGCAGTCTCTTAGATTTAGCTCAGCAAGTGGCCTTTGAGAGACTGTAGGATCACAACACAGTGGGAGAATGTGATTGTGCTTCAAAGACACTGAATAAAAATCCCAAACCAAGATAAGATTTTACATCTTTTTCCATTCCCCATGGCCATAGGGTCACATGGTCATTGTGATAAGAAATATCACATGCTCTGTTCCCAAGTTGTGAACACCAACAATCCTTGTAAAGTAGCAAGTTTCACATTATTGAGTCATCTCTTTGAGGCGACAAAGCAGATGCAGCGTCTCCCTGCCCTGGTCCTGTGGACACCTGGGTGCAGTTCTGTACTCATGGTAGACCTCTGCACCATTCTCACCTCGCTACTGTTACTAAGTCTTCATCAGATTCTCTAATTATCTGTAATGCATGAAGTCTAAGGGGCCGAAACCACTTTGGCCTGGTCCTCAATGGACTACAAAGTTCAGTACTGTTGCATTAGCTTGCAATTCACTCATTTGTTCCACCAACTGGAAAATTTACACGTTAGAAAATTATGTTTTCCTGCTGCTTTCACACACTTATGGCAGCAGTTCCAGGGAAGGACCATGAACAGGTTTTGACACAGCAAACCCTTCTTTCAATTTCTGTGTGGTCATCTGACACAAAGCTGAGCCCAACTCTAAGCAAAGTGAGAGGGAAGGAGCATCTGCTTTTATTCCCATGAGCAAATATCAGCAGTGAACAGGTGTTAACACAAGTCACAGGAAATTCACTTGAAAGGAGAACTTCACTACCAACTACGGCCAGACGATCCTGTATCCCTGTGACCCACTCTGGACTATGCTTTTAACTACAGTGGGTGACAAGAACCGCCTGCCTCCAAAACATGACCCGAACCCTCAGTTTGAACGAAGGCCTTGCACTAGCAATAGCTGTGGATACTCACCCAAACCACTTCCACACTTCTTCTGTGTAGGGTGGCCTACTAAAAGGGAATTATGGAGGCAAATAAATTTCAGTGAATGGGGTGATTATGCCTATCACTACTGTAAACAGGCTTAAAAAAAGCACCTTTCTCTGAAAATAACTTGGGTTAAGTATTACAAACATATTTATCTGAGTCTGAATAACAGTGTTTGCAAAGTTGTCTTGACCCCTCATTTATGTGGCACTGGTCTGCATGATGCCTACCTGTTTTTACGAAGTAGAGATACCACCTTTTAAGTTATTTCTTAAGAAAAACGTTATAGTCACTACTTAGTACTGTGCTTCTGGATAAAAGCTTTAAAGTCCCATATCAAAAAGAAAATAGATAAAACTTTGACAAGATTGAATACAGCATTAGAAAATATGGTAGATGTTTCTTTATCAACTTTTTAAGTTAATATGTGTCATGGACTATTAAAAGAAAAAAAAAAAGGAAACAATATTTTTTCTGTCTGCTAAATCTGTAGGTACACAGATGATGTGAGCTGTCAGAGTAACTTATCCTGCTTGTTGGGAGGATTTAAAAACTTGAGTGTAAATGAAAGCAGTGTTAGTTCAGTAACAGAATTTGCTGTTCATACAACAGATATTATGGAATAAAAAACTGTTTACACACTCAGTCCTCTAAGTAAAGGGACCTTAAGTTACAAGGAATTGTAAGAAAACTTTCTGTCAATGCAGTGAATTTTCAATGCCAATGAAAATCTTTTTCCTAACATTTGCATCTGCATTTTGCCCTCTGAATTCCAGCAGCACACAATGAAAGTATCCATTGGTGAAGAGCTTTTAAAATGGAAATTAACTCCTATGAAAAAACAGCAGAAGTAATTTGTCCCGCCTTAACCTCTGTGGTAAAAGACAGTCCTCGCCTTTTAGAAGATTAGAACACTGAGGCATAAGGGGTATAAGACTCAGGCATAAGACTAAGATGAGAAATTCCCAAGACTTTAAACTGCATCCTTTCCCCTGCACCTGGAGTATCTCAATCTCTGTTATAAATACTAATGCCCTCCTGTCATGATGGCAGTTCTGATCCTCGCGATGGCGATGACATTTGCTCTGGTACTGGAAAGAGATTGATTACTTTTCACCTCCTGCCTGTGGCAACCTGGCACGGAATCCCTTAGGCTACTGACTGCTGTTAAGCTGGGATCAGCATCCACTGGGTCCAGGTGCTGTCACCCCATGTGCTGCACATTCTGTGTGCTGGATAGCAACTCTACATATGATGCTGCCAACCAGCTCAAGAGTGAGCAGTGAAGATAGGAGAGAGAGACAGGTGTGAGAACAGCGTTCCCTGCTCCTTCTCTTGCGACTGGGTGGAGAAGTGGGATGAAGTAATCAGGTATGTTATGGCAGCAAAAATATAGCCCCATGCTGAGACTTTGAAAGCTCCAATGTGAGACAGGACAACTGAAAATCAGAGCAGCTTTGGAAAAGTCCTGGTAAATAATCTCCCAGATTCAGTGAAATCCAGTCTCTTTCCCCAGAGTGAGGATTTATATCTGGGAAGAGAAGTCCAGTCTTTTCTTCAGAGAAAACCCTCTCTGATGCTGCCAGGCAGCATTCCTCCACCACTTGATGAATGCCTCCTGCCAGCTGTGAGTGTCCTTAGCTCTTACATTTTGAATAGGTTATTGTAACATCAATAAATAAATATGACAGCAAAAAAAAAAAGCAACTAAGTTGTTACATTTCAAAAAACTGCATAAAAGCAGTTTAACTTCCATTGCACTCAACATTCTAGTTCTAGGAACTGCTTATTTGATTCTTGCATTTTCTTCTTAAAGCATTTTATCTGTTTTTTTCCATTACATTGCTTTCACATCTTTCCTCCAGACTACTTTTTAATTGTCTGATCTCTGGCTTTCTTTCAGTAGGAATATTCTATGAGTGAAGCAGATCACTTAAAATGGGCAATAGCAGTTACAAAGAAACCTTTATGTCGCATTGATATTTTTGGGATTCTTAAAGAAATTTCCCATAAAGACGACCCATAATCAATAAGGAAATTTCACATTCTTAGCCTGGATGTTATATTTATGTTAATTTGGAAGTTATTTCTCTTTTAATAAGTAAACCATAAAACACACACACAGAAAAATGCAGATTTTCTTGAAGATTTTTCCTTCATTTCTGCATTTGCTAAGGTGAACAGTTTCTGGAAGGAATAAAATGGCAAGGCTGGAAAGGCTTCATGGTCAATGGCAAACAGAAAAAATCATCAGCCCATGCAGCCTGAAGTTGAAGCCTCAGATTTTTGTAATTCAATCCAGCAAATCTTTAGGCATATTTATGAAACTGAGAAATAAGCCTGAACATTGTGAGAGAAGAAAACCCAAAAATCATGCAGTGAAAACTTGCTTTCCTTCTTACCTGTATGTCCCTTTAGCCTTGAAGTAATATTGCTAGAACTCATAGAAATTATTTTGTCCACCTGCAAGTCTCTCTTTTATGATGTTCCGGAACTCTAAGAATGATAAAGAGCATTTCATACTTAAAAAATAGTGCATTCTTGATTTAGCTACACTTATATGAGTTGCTTGAGAAACTGATTCCATATTCCAGTTCTAATCTATTTAATATATATTGAAAATTAACATCAAAATTAAGATATAACAAAGAGTAACAGCCTAAATTTTACTGGGTTTAACCCACACTGCATGACTGCATACATAATTTATAACACACCTGAGAACTTTACATTAGCTAACATCCCTCTTTAAGCTACCAGCTAGATAACCTGGGTCATGAGTTACACCAGACAAATGAACTGTGCAAATCTCAGCCTTTAGACCAGCATCACATAAAACATGTCTCTGACATCTATGAGTGAACTCGATTTCTTGTGTGATGTAGCCTTGATGTGGATTTCAAAGCCTTTAATTCTTCACTGTGTGTAGGTAATGCACTAGGTGTGCAAAGGGTGGTTACACTACATGTATGAGGTCAAAAAGTATTACTCATGTTTATGTAACTACATGTCTCCACAGATAACTTCATGTAAGTAAGGTAGAATATAGTTCTTTCTGTAGGTGAGACTGAAGTGGGACTCAGGAGAGAGGAGTTCTATTCCTTGACCAGTCTGCCTGCCCAACTTACTGTCATCCACTCTTTTAGATCCCCATTTGCAAAGTGGAAAAAATTATAACTTTATTGACATCTTTAGATCACATATTCATAGTGGCACAGACCTGAAATATTGTAAATTATCTTTTTCTATAGGTTAAGACAACCCAGTATGACCTCATCCTTCTGTATTTCTTTTCTCTTGGTCTTTATCTAGACCAAGAGTTAACAATCTCTGTACAGTACATAGCATGAAGTGATTCCGAGGAGTGACTACAGGTCTACTATGGTGATAACAACCATAAATAAATTTCAAATATAGAGCTTTCTATGGCATTCCAGTAGCATACTATTTGCCACCAATTTGAGCTAGGTTATACAGTCTTTCATCTTACAGTTTTTGGTTTGTTGGGCTTTTTGTTTCTTTGTTTGTTTCTTTTTTATATATAGAAGACCTCCAACTTTTCTTGAGGACAATAACTCTAAAGGGGAGAAGGACTTTAGGTCACTCAGTCCCTCTCTTCAGCCCCTATGTTCTCTTTTCCTTCTCAAAAAACCTAATACATGGACTGAAATATATTCACATTTCATTTTAATTCTTGAAACAAATTCTTTTGACCAACCTGAAAGCAGAAGACCCAGTTATTCACCTTCTACCTTTCTTGAATGTCATATTTTTCTGCCTACTAAAATTGGTCCATAAGATGTTTGGCAATGTGATTTTCTGTATTGAAGTCTCAACAGAACAGGGAAACAGAAAATTACAGCATTAGATACATCACATTTACACTTATAAGGAGTGATTTTGAGTTTTAGAACTACTATGCTTTTAAAAATTACTTTCTAGTCCCTGAGAAGAGATCCTCTGAGGATCCTTTAGTGTACCAGTAAATTCCATAAGCATTAGGACCTGATTATGCAATTTTTCTGTGTAATTCACCCATATTATCATTAATAAACCAAAAATACACTTGCTATTTCTATTAAAGTGTCCTTTTATTCTAGTAGAAATGTAGATGAAAGAGATTTTTACAGAGTGGAAAACAACATTCCAGGCATTGGAAGTCTGTCCTGGGATCTCAGTGATTTCTGGCAGGACCTTCACTGGTATAGGAAGAAAGTGTTCCCCTTGAAGCCTGTCTGTCATCTCTGCTTTCCCTGCAGCCACCCAGTCTGGTTCCTTCACAGAGATGGCCTGAGATCAGATGAAACTTTGCAGCTCATAGGTTTCCTCTCCATGAGACTTTGCTAGGAGGGACATTTTAAATCCAGGGATTAGTTTTAGATTCCTGCAGTAGTTTATGATGTATATCTCTTAAGCTACATAAAATAGTGAGCAGATTGTTACTCTGACAAAATGTGCTTTGTAAGATTTATAAAGAAGAAAAAATACCTTGAGAAAACTTCATTCAGCAGTTTCTACCACAAACTTTCAGGTCCAAGTATTTAATAAATAACAAGCTCATAAGAATGTATCAGCATTTTCAGTTGTACCAGCCAAGCAGCACTTTGGTCCCTTGTTAGAGCATACTTTTTTTCCTGTGGAAGTAAGAGACATGTATCCTGAGCTTTCTTTTATGTATTATATTAATTCATTGAAAAAAGCCAAGATCCACTGACCCTGTGGGTCCTTCTTATGTAGCAAGAACATTGTTTCTTCATTTTCTATTTCATTTAACCAAACAGTTGTAGATAGGAATGGATAAGCTTGCATAAACTCACTGACCTGTAAATGCCTTTAAAACCACCACTTACATTACTCAATTTTAACAGTAAACAAGTGCCCTGAAACAGAACTCTAAGCAGTTGTCAGAAGAAGCTTTTATAATATCCCACTATCATATAATGTCAAAGAAAAGGAATGGTCACTTTTTCAAACCGTAATATAGATTTAGTAAATATCACATGTGAATCTGAAGATCTGCACTGTCCTGAAGGAACCCAGGATTTACTCCTTGCACCTGAACATGACAGAAGAATAAACATGAACTTTTGATACACTTCGTTGATGTTTTTATGAATTGATGAGGTACAAGCAGTTGAAATAATATTTCAGTTGCTTGGTTATATTATGTAACACAATACAGAAGATTTAATTCTGGATTGCTGAAGTAAGTTGCATCTAGAAAAGCACAGGATTAAAACTTCAGAGTAGTATGTTTTCCATTGAACTTCATGGCTCTGAATTTGGCTCAGGGAATTCAGTCTTCATTCACAAACCACTGTGAGAGGTGTTATAGAAAACAAATTTTTATAATTTCTGGTTGAAACAGCAAAGTGAGAACAAGGCACAAAGTTTTCTTTTACAAAGAACATAAACTGTCTTCCAAAGTAATATAACTGCATATTTTTGCAAGTCATAAACATTCCTTGCAGTATGTTGAATGAAGACAGCCAAGAAATTCCCATGTTCCGGTTAAAAAAATATATTTTAAGGCTTCATTGAACAGAAGTAAATAAAAAATGCTATGAAAATATCACATCTACCTTTTCTCAAAGAATTAAAAAAAAGTATATAGGAACAAAGATAATGATTTATTTTTGCAGCTGTCCTGTGTTTCCTGTGGCTGACTGAAACAACTAGTTCTTCAAATACATTCATTCCATTGCCTTTAGGTATATGATTCAAGTGACAGCCTCAGCAAATTACATTGATTGTTGATCAACTGTAAATAATTGCAACAGGCAGTAAATGCACTGAAATAAAATTTGGCTGCTTTCATCTGCTCATCTATCCATGTTATTCAAGATAGTTTGGTATATTAGGATGGAGACTTTAAGAAAGGAGCAATTCAGGCCAGAAGGGAATATTTTTAAATGTGGGCATGTCTATAGATGACACTGTGCTGCTCTATTTCTGCTTTGGCTAAGTGTATCACCAGCCTGTAAAAGGCTTAGTCTATGTTTTACAAACATAGCTCTGTAGGAGAAAAACACTTTTGAGCGGCAGCAGATCAGAAGCTGTAACTCATTTGATTTGTGCAAGGTTGATTCTTCCTCCTTGAGGAAAATCTGGCTTGTGCCATGTCACAGAGCTTTTCAAACACACATGTTGAAGGATCTACTTTAGGGATTCCAAAACAAAGATTATGAGTAGAAAGGTGTAGCTTTTTATGCAAGTTTGTGCTACAGACTCGTATTGCATGCCTGGGATTTGGCACCACCCCTGGTTTTCACCGTCTTCTTCTGTCTTCATATTTATTCATGCTAAAAATTCTGTGAAATAAGTCTTCTGGTGTACAATTCATACAGCGTATGTCACAAGGGAAACCAACACGAGTTGGGTACATCATGGTTTTTCCTTACCTACAATCAGTAGTAAGGAGTAAATTTATCTGCCTCATGTCCCAGGTGTTTTCTGTACGTAGGACACATACTACTGTGTTAGGTCACCTTTCTGCTCAGTTCCTACTCTGTGGTTTCAGCATGAACATTTGTATTTGTATTTGCAAAAAGTGGCCAACAAACCATGAAAACCATGAAGGAGACCACAGGACTGTCCTGCGACCCTGGCATCTCCTGAGTGCCCATGACAGCACGAACGGCAAATGTGAGACTTGCTCGTTACGAGCCAGAACAACAGAAAACAAAGGAGGGGGGGAGATAAACAGAGATCCCTCCTCTCCTGGAGCTCCCACCCCAGGAGCAGCCCTGCAGGTAGCACTCCTGTTTCCTGCCAAAGAGAGGACGCCAGGCTAAATGCATTCTTACAAGGACCATTTATTTTCTTCTCACGGCAACTAGCAAATCCCTCCCAGTGATGCCAAATCATACTGTTGTGTGTCACAGGTGACAAGAAAAAAATACACCCTACTTTAGAAGTGGTTTTCTGCTCAGCAAACAGCAGTAACACATGTCAAATAGACTAAAAGCTGCCTGCTTTTCAACAAAAGTCACCTTGGTAACCAGTTTTCTCAATTCTTAAGGGATGTCCAGTGACAAAAATAGTCTGAAGAAATAAACCTTTTAATGTATGCAGAAAGAGGAAGGATTAATTCACAGAGAAAGTGGTAACTAATAGATGAGATTCAGCTTTATATTTCTTATATAGAGAATTTCAGAGACTGTAAAGAAGTAATTGAATCAGAATATAACCATTTCTTCACCTATAAAGTAGAATTAATGATCTAAACTTGATACAATGATTTTGTGGCTGCAGAAGTGTTTTGGCTAGTCATGTATTGCTTATTAAAAAAAAGAAAGGCACCCTACTCAAAATGGATTAATTCACATGTATGATATTTTAAGTTCTCTGGTTTTTTTTCAACTTCTGCTTACTTGCTTGTTCTGCTTTTAAGTTTCCTATGGAAAAATCCCCAACCAAAAGCAAACCCAAAAAACCACAACATGTTCTATATAAAAGATACATGAAGCATCTTTTGTAAATTTTTTTATGTTAGTGTTATCAGTAAAAGATTGCTTCCCCTCTGCCTGCAGTTGGTGAGCCTACCTTCCGGGTCCTGTGCCTGGTTTTGGGCTCCTCAGGACAAGAAGCAGGACAAGAAAGTCCAGCAGAGGCCACCCAGTGGTCACATGGTTGGAGGGCACAGTGTCCAGGGAGAGATGGGGAGAACTGCATTTATTCAACCTGGAGAAATTAAGGCTAAAGGGGCGGATCTTATTGGTATCTACAGCTACCTACAGGGAGAGTGGAGAGACACCATGAGAGTGCACTCTGTTAGAAGGCAAAGACAATGAGTAAGAACAGAAGCAGCTCTGATCAGAGATAAGGAAAAGAGATTTTCTCAATGAGAGTGACCAACAACTTGGACCAGGGGCAAGAGATGCTGTGATATCCGCATCCTTGGAGGTGTTCAAAACATGGATGGTGTGACCCTGAGCAGCCAGATCTGACTTTAAGGTTGAATCTAACGTGAAAGATGATCCTTCAGGGGCTGGAGCATGCGACTTCCAGATGTCCCTTCTGACCTGAATTATTCTCTGATTCTGTGATCTGCAGGGTACAAATGAACTTCAGATATTCATAGCTGTGAGGTCCAGATATTGTCTCCAACAACAGCCAATGGCACGTGCCCAGAGAATGGTACAAGAGCAAGGTAGGATGGAGTTCTATCTCTCCTAAACAACCACTCAGCTTACAAAAACTGATTCAAAGACACGGAGCCTAAAGGTGGCTTCTTTGTATTGAATAGTCCTTGCTGGATTTTCTGTCCATTAATCTGTCAGGCCACCTTAATTTTTAGCTTTTCAACCACCCTGAGGCAAGCTCAAGTGTTTCATACTTAATGGATTAAGGTGCTAGACTGGACACGAACTGCATTTCCAGCTCTGATGCTGAGTTACCTTGGAAAGTCATTCAATCTCTGTTTTGCTTTCAGTCTTGTCCTTGTTGTTCAATTCATCTATAAGCTACTAGGAACAATGGCTGCTTCTTTTATAACCTTTTGTCTACCCCTTAACATGTGTTGTGGTTTAGCTGTGACTTAGCCACACACAGTCACTCACTCACTCCCCTACTGGTGGGATGGGGGAGGGAATGAGAAGGTTAATGCTCATGGGTTGGGATAAGAACAGTTTAATAATTAAAATAAAATTAAAAACAACAACAACAAAAAAAATGTAATGGAAAGGAAAACAACAAGAGGCGCTAAACCCAGGGGGGAGGGGGTGGAAGAGGAATGAACCACCAAAACAAACAGCACATAACACAGCCACTGACCACCCACCAGCCCCTGAATAACTACCCACATTAATATACCAGTCATGGTGTCACATGGTATGGAGTGAGCATCCCATTGGCCAGTCGGGGTCAGATGCCCCAGCCGTGGCCCTGCCCCTCCCAGCCTCCTGCCAACAAGGCAAAGCGCGGGAAGCTGGGAAGGTCCCTGACCACCACAGGCACCACAGTGAAGAGAATTAACCCCTTATCAGCCAGAACCAGCACAGCATGTTATAGCCATGTTATTAAAGAAGCAGAGACAAGAAAATTATTACTGTGTAGGGTGATGTCCAAGGCACTTTCATTGATAACAAAGTGAAGCACACCACTGTAATGTCTAGCAACAAGTATTTTTATGGCATTCCATGAGATATTTTATGCTGCTGAGTTTCATTTCTTCTCTATTGTTGTGTTCCACAATAACTTTTGTAAAACAACCCAAAATTATCAGACTGAATGGCCTCATGTATCCCATAAAACTCTCTATCCTTTCTGATGGAGAAAGCTCTTTGATTATACTCATAGGTTTGGATCCGGTATAGTGTATTAAATCAAACATCCCTGGCATTT
Organism: Phalacrocorax carbo; assembly: GCF_963921805.1. Lineage (NCBI taxonomy): Eukaryota > Metazoa > Chordata > Aves > Suliformes > Phalacrocoracidae > Phalacrocorax > Phalacrocorax carbo. The sequence continues at coordinate 76,240,377 of NC_087548.1, forward strand.
TAATTAACTCATATTTCTAGAGTTAATGCAAAACAAATATGTGTGATGCTGAAAAATGCCTCATATTCTAATTACTGTAAGGGATAAATGGGTTTTAATTAACTGACCAGAACCTATGCATCTTTCTTTTTAAAATATTTTTTTCTTTTTCAGCAATTCAGTCATTTATGTAGATGTAAGATATTTTTTAAACTTGAAAAACAAGATAAACTGTTTGACTTACAGAATGTGGTCTACAAAACTAGTTTGCAGAACTGTAACTCTTCCAGTTTTGTTGCAGCAAACTTTCACCTTTGGGTCTTTTTGATTTGCAAACTTATAAAATACATAAACCCAGAACTCTTTGAATCCATGACCTTGTGCCCTTCATTGTTGATCTTTCAGACCTTCTGAGTTCACTATCTGAATTTTTCATAAAGCTAAAGGATAAATTAATCAGACCAGCTCCTCTGTGTCAATCACCGGAGCTTCACTGTCTTCTGGTAATAAGCTGGTGTGAACCACCAGGCTTGGCCAGTTATCTCTTTGCAGCATTCCTAAAGTATAACCCAACAATGGCTATAACTTGTCTGCACAGAAAAGACTATTGGATGTCATGTAATTAAAAAAAAAAAAAAGATAAAAAACCAACACATATAATAAGCTTGGCTTCAAATCATTTTGTAAAGCTGCAGAAAAGGGATCATTTATGTTCTGGAGCTCAGAGTTTTTAAAAATCCTGTGAATTTCTCTGTGAATATGATGATCTGAAATACTGCAAGAAAGGTGAGCTGACCCAGGCTCTATAATTACTGAAGTCCAAAAGATGGACACCCTTAAGTGTAGGCATATCTTTATTCATGAGCATAGCCCTGCTGAGCTGTATTATTTACCTATGGCATCAAGTGAGGCATCTAAGCAAATTCTTACAGGATGGATCTTTTAGCAGGTCTTCTGGGCAGGCAGCAGGATCTTTCAAACAGCAAAACTTCAAAGGAGTTCAATATAGTAACATTTTAGTTTTGATTTAAATAAGGACAGAAGAAGAAGAAATGGAGAATGGAGAAATTAAAACTTTTTCTTGATGTGTTTGCATCCTGTGTTCTAATCACTCATTTATGTGTGGAAAGGCTGTTACAATGGGGAAACAAAAGAGGCAGCTCCTGAAGTCCTCCCAGGATACTGTTAGATGATGACTCACCTACCACTGGCCTGTTCTCCTTTTAACTAATCAACTGCACATAAACTCACAGTCAGAGACAGGACATTGCAAATAAAGTTGCTTTCATTCGAAGAATCTGATTTAAAAAGAAGAATTTCAATCAGTAAAATGAAGATAAAAAACCAGTTAGATTACAAGCAAATTGTTCACCTCCAGCATTATTCCATTAGAACTGCATATCTTCACTGAATGAAGTAATTTTTTTTAGAATACTCTCGGTTTAAATTCAGAATGTCTAACTTGCTTTAATGATGTAATTGCTGTGGTAAAAGTAGTGAGATTACAATGTTTCATTGTTTTGGAACTGTTTCTGACTTCATATTTACTTGTGCTTTGTTCCTTCTACACATATTTAAATGGAAATTTCATCATGTACACACTTTTGTTAGGGCTTCAGAACAGAATTTCTGAACGACGTCTTTCTTTATGAGCTTGTTTTCGCTGCCACACTTTGTGTGCTCAAGGACGCTGCACCTCAACATTCCCGTGATACAGGGTGGACTCTGCAGAGCAGAACCCATTTGAGTGCCAGTGGGAATGGATGGGATCTCCCAGCGATGGAGGAAAATGAAGCTTTGAAACTGTTGTGTACTGACAAATATGTCAGAATTTCCAAGTATAAATTGTTTTCATCTACCTGAGAGATCCTGAATGTAATTTTCAATTCAGGATCTTGCCTTTCCCTTTCCCTTTCCCTTTCCCTTTCCCTTTCCCTTTCCCTTTCCCTTTCCCTTTCCCTTTCCCTTTCCCTTTCCCTTTCCCTTTCCCTTTCCCTTTCCCTTTCCCTTTCCCTTTCCCTTTCCCTTTCCCTTTCCCTTTCCCTTTCCCTCTCCTTTTCCCTTTCCCCCAAGCCATCAGTCAGCCTGCTGGGGACACTGCTGCCACAATGTAGGGATTTTATGTAGGTTTTTGAGCAAAAGCAAGGAAGGACCGTACCCCACCACACATCCCCCCTTCATCGGATATGTGATCTCTCCAGATGTTTCCAGATGCTCCTCCTCCTTTGACTTTTTGGCGAGGAGAAGGGGGGGAAGGTTGATGTTACTTCTATTAAAGGTTTTTGACTGTGGACAGTCTTCAAAAAGTTTAACTATTTAAAGCAAAATGGCAGTTGGGCTTGGTTACTGTTGTATATATGAGTTTGGTTAATTCTGAAGATGTGGAGACAAACTTTAAAATTCTTGGTGAGAGATAACACATCACACAGAAAGCACAGGAAGGGAAAAATAACTCTCATTTATACAGTTGTACTTCCCACTTTCCCCATCAGTGAGCTGCATTGTTTGTCAAGTCTGGTCTGCAAGGCAGACTTATGCCCAGCAATGCTTTCACCGAAAAAATACATTTTATTTTAGGAAAAATTCCTGTCTGATGTAGGAAGATGTGTTACACAGTCTGATCCACAATCTGTTATGTAGTGTTGAAATAGGACAAATTTACTGCTGCTGGATATGATGTAGCCCTGGAAAGAGCCAGGCTGATATGAAAAGGGATCTAGGTAAGCACGCTGCTACTTGCATTTGCAGGGCAGTGAACAAACTACCAGCACTGAGGAAACTGTGTCCTTGGTCTAATAAGAGGCAGGTCATCTTCTGCCAGGGCTGGAGGCAACAGACTACAGGGATCTAAGCAGTCAGAAAATCGTTAAGTATTGAGGAAAAGTGGGGTAAGGATTTGACAGCTGTGAAAGAATGCTGCTGTTCCAAATAGTCTTGAAGAAGCTTACTCACCAACCTCTGCTCCTGCCACTTGATCTCCTTCAGCGATCCAATACTTTCTCTAAATCAGCCTGAACCAGCATGTAATTTCTGAACTTACATTTGCTAATGGGGAGGTATGCTGGCCATTTTCTGATATTTGTGGTTGGCCCTGGATGGCCTGGCAAGGTCCTGGATGGCAGCCAAGGTCCAATCTAAGGCTCACGGAAGTCAAGACGCTTTGGCTCAGTCCACTGAGTGAACATGAGCAATATCTGTTAGCCTTACAGGGACCTCATCGGGCTAGGGTCCTGCAGCAACTCAAATGTGCCGGCTGCACAGTTACAGCATCATCCTTTGATCAGAACAAGTGTTCCCCTTCAGAAACCCAAATGTTCACTCTGCTCCCAAGCAATGCCATGCCTGATTTTTCTTATTTAGACCAGCCCCAACTCTTGAGCAGGTGCTGGGGCAGCCTTGAAGAAAACAGTTCTTGCTCTGAAGAGTTCACACTTTAAGATGACATGTTAAAGTAGGCAGAGATAACAGAAGAGTAACGAATAAGGGAAAAGTCAAGCTTGACTCACTAAAATACTTCCATTAACATTTAGTGAGAAATATTTAGTTAAATTGCAGTCCTCTTCCCCCTCCCCCCATTAAACAGTGGGCAGGAGCTGCCTATGACAGCACATGAAGGGAAGCCTTGCTCATTTAGCACTCTTTCTATGTCATTGGACCAAATGAACAAATCATCAGCTGGAGGTGCAATTTTCATCTTCAGTCCCTATAGCCTACTGTATTTGTGTAACAGAGGAACAGTCATGGAGCTGGCATCTGTTTCCTACCCTTCATGCTTTGCAGACCATGTATATTCTAACTCTGCAAACGCATTTAGTTTCCCACAGCAGGGTAGTTAATCCCCAGAAGTGCTATAGGAAAACAAATATTAGTGAAAGTGCTGTGTTATGATGACCTGATTAAAAATTATGAGCTATATCTAGCTGTGTTTTGAATGGGTCAAGTAGAACATTACTTGTCATGAGAACAAAGATATAATACTGCTATAGCAGAAATTGAAGTAAGTCAATTTTTCTCATCCGGACCTATAAAACTGAACTGATCCTCCAGGATGAGGGCCATAGTTTACATGGAAAGGGAAGAAAAGTGAATGAACCAGGGATGACACACACAGTTTGTTGCTCTCAGTGGTTGCATATATTTGAATCCAGCACTAAGCGAACCTATTGATTCCCTTCCTTACACCTACATATTAAATTACTGCTAGGGTGGTTTTTTTGTTTGTTTTGTGTTTTTTTACAGTACATCTTGGAAAACCCTCAAGTATTTTAAGCCTGGATTCCTGATGAACCCATCGTTGTTTTTACAGCTATGTCTTTTCAGCTATTCCATAAGGAGAGAGCTTCTCTTAGGGGAGATAAGATTAAAATTATGTAAGTGTTACATGAGCCAAAATTAACTTGGCATTCAGAAGAAGTTTGTTGTTAAAAGCTGTCAAGAGGGACAATGAATGTAGTCTCATTCTAGGAACAGAATCTTGTAAAATGTGTTATATTTCGATAACAGGAAGGTAGGGTAATCCATCATGTCTCAGAATGCTGAATTAGGGAAATGAGCTTCCCCTCCTCCCCACTGTTTACTCTCACCTGCCCACCTGCTCAGTTCTCCAGTGCCTCCCAAAAGTGCTGCTTTTGTGCAGCTGCTCCTGGACTCAGAGAAGTGCAATTTATAGTGGAAATTCCACTGCACTTGGCTGAAGAGATCAGGTACTCACGGGTATTAGCAAACAGAAGGATGAACAAATATTTCACACACACATGCTCTCTATATGCATTTTGTAAATTTTTTGTTACTTACATCCTTTCCAAAAGGATGTTTGATTTATTCATAGGCTTTAATAGTAGGGAGTGAGTGGGGAAAAAAGAAAATGGGGTTTGTACTACCAGTGACTACAAAGGCAAGCACAGTGCCCTCTCTCATTCTCTCTCCTCCCACTCATTCACATACAGATCTCTAACTTTCCTTTCCTAATTTAGGATACAAACCAGGCCAGGTTCCCAAATCCCCCGTAACAGTATCATTTTACTGAGTGGGCCCATAAATCAGATTAATCAAATTAAAAAATGAGTAGTGGTTTACTGGGTCACTGTGGACTGAGAGATTCTGGGTAAAATCCAGAGGAGATATAGATTTAAGAAGATTGTATCAAATTTAAGTTTGGGAGAAGTTGCATGAGAAATAGTTCATTTTTTCCTCCCAGTTCATCACATTTTTCCTGTTGATTAATTTCTTTCTTTCTTCTCACAGTATAGGAACAACCCCATCCAGAATATCAGTGTCATGTTAATGCCACTTCACCACCACTTAGAAAGAACATTTATCAGAATATTTAAGAATGCATATTTAACTTTCAGCTACAGCTGGAAAATATTCCTCTTTATAAAGCACTCAAATTCAAGTTTCTCTGGAAGCTAGAAATAGTGTTAATAGAAATTAATTTAGTATCTACTTAAAAAGTTAAGGTTATGTACAGTTGGGAAAATCCTAATCATTGTTATTCTTATCTCCATCTTCTAGGGTTATTTTACTTTGTGCTTAAAATTCTGTCCCCTTTTATGCTATTTTGTGCAAATGCCCCATTTTTGTCCAAAAGACTTTTCCAACTGAAAGCTTCCAGAGCCTGTCACAGATAGAGTCTGATTTATTCACATTATTCCACCCACCTAATGCACCAAGTAGACATTTGTCATGGTTTAGCCCCAGTCAGCAACCAAGCACCACGCAGCCGCTCACTCACTCCCCCCAATGGGATGGGGGAGAGAATCGGAAGAGTAAAAGTGAGGCAACTCATGGTTTGAGATAAAGACAGTTTAACAGGTAAAGCAAAAGCTGCGCACAGAAGCAAAGGAAAACAAGGAATTCATTCACTCCTTCCCATGGGCAGGCAGGTGCTCAGCCATCCCCAGGAAAGCAGGGCTCCATCACGCGTAACGTTTACTTGGGAAGACAAACACCATTACTCCAAATGTCCACCTCTTCCTCCTTCCCCCAGCTTTATATACTGAGCATGACGTCATATGGTATGGAATATCCCGTTGGTCAGTTGGGGTCAGCTGTCCCAGCTGTGCCCCCTCCCGGCTTCTTGTGCACCCGGCAGAGCACGGGGAGCTGAAAAAGTCCTTTACCAGTGTAAGAGCTACTTAGCAACAGCCAAAACATCTCCACATTATCACCACTCTTTCCAGCAGAAATCTGAAACACAGACCCATACCAGCAACTACAAAGAAAATTAACTCTATCCCAGCTGAAACTAGAACAAGACTTCAGGCTTTCTGCTACCCAGTGTAAGGCCCATAATATCTGTGGGATTTAATATGAAATAAAAAGAATTTGGGCATTCCAAGGTTGAAAAGGGAAAGGTGATATCAGAAAACACAGCAAGATTAGTCCTTTTGTTTCTAGGGTGCCAGCAGGAAGAACATGCTTGAACTAATTTTAAAAGTACCTGTAGCTCCCCTTGAGTGCTCAGCTTTTCTCTGTGAGATAACTAAGCAGCCTAAATTAAAAAAAAAATCAGGAGAGGTGACATTAAAAATTGGAATTTTGGGCTAAATTTTCATAAAATGGTCCCATTCAAACATGAGGAGTTGTAACTTAAGCTATAAACTAAACTGAGACGTTAAGTTATTACCTCCAAGAAAATATAATTTATGTTCTTTTTTCTATCAGCTGTGAAGTTGCTATGATGATTTTATATTCTGTGAGAAACCTGCCAATGTTCACAGAGTATGTAAGCTAATTTTCGCTGGGGCTCTTTTACAGACTGAAATCAGTACAGGGTAGTTCAACACTATCTTGAAGGCAATATCTACTTTGTGTGTCTCTCACCTATTAACATGCACTGAGTCAGCAGTAGAAGCAACCCTTGGAATTTATATTTTTACTTTTTAATGGAAAGAGAGGATACACAGGAAACTACTTCAGATAATATTGATATGCATTTGTATATGTGTGTGCATATACATATTCACCTATACAAGCCTCGCAAATATGTGTGTGTGCATGTTCACATGTATGTACAAATTTGATTAATTGAAACATAATTTCAAAAAGCTAAACTCTTTAAAACCTATCAATATTTTTCCTCTAATTTTTTCTGAGCTCTAGATAAGATCTGGCATTGTTGTAAAATCATTTAGTACGATCCTGTGTCAGTTGTAACTACAATGACGTGAGCTGAGAAACAGCTCCTTTGTCAGCCCAATATGTCTTATTGTATCTAAACCTCCATTCAGAGAGCACTGCACAGACCATACTCACCTGCTTAGTCACTGCAGTGAATACTGGTCCATAGATAAATAAATATCTATGTTAAAATATACTCTGTTAGGATGTCACCCAACATCAGTGTTCAACCAGAACATCATACAGAAACTATGATGTCATGAAGTTTAGGTTAAGAAAAATAGAACCTACAAAAGGTTTCAGGTTGGAGAGTTCATTCAGAAGTATGGAAACTGTGAAATTATCTACAACTGCTTCAGTGAGCTTCAGACAGTTCTGAACACGTCAGTCTACAATGAAGACTGATGGAGTCACCACACGGGTTAGAGGAGGTGGGGACAGGAGGCTACAGAGCTGCAAACTCCTCAGCCCATTGAATATGCACAATATGTTAACACCCTTGTGTATCGTTGTGCAATATTATGGTTTGCTTAATATGAAAAAAACCCACCTTTCTGCAGATTTCCTGAACATTCCAACAGAGGGAATCACTGTGATCTTCTCATGGAATTCTGAAAGGCTGCTCAAGGAAAACTAGAAGAGAGAGCAACAGTGCTAAATAGATCAGGCTTTCAAAGTAATGTCTATAAAATTCAGCTGCATTCATTGAGAAGACTAGTGGTCCCACACCCATTTTTGTTAGAGAATTCAGGCACTTAATAAGAAAAACATGAGACTGAAAGAGAGAAGACACAAAGTCATGGCTATATATTATTACGTTACAATGATTTATCTGAAAAGCCTTTGCAGTGGAGGTAAACTTCAGAACTAACTGTGACTGCATGTGCACTGCAGAACTGATGCATTCCAAAGTCAGCCCTTAATTCTGGACTTGTCCTCTGTAACCAAGAATTCCTGGTGTGTCCTGGCAGTAGACTTCCCTGTCTAAAACCTGGAGATCAGAGTATCTGGGGAGACACATGGGACTCAGAGAAACATGCAGCCCAGTGAACATCTGCATGCAAGGTCCGGAACATGAACCAAAACCTGTCTCCCACAGCACAGACGCAGTCTGTAATGCTCCTATCTGCTATCAGCCTGTTCAAAGATCTGGAAATTCAGGTTCTCAAGGAATTCAATTGCATTTTCTCGAGAGACTAGGTTAATTATTGTGTATGCAAAGTGAGTCTGAAAACACTTAAAATAATTGCTATCATAAATGTGAAATAACATGAAACATGCCTTATCAATTATCTTGAATTAGTCTAAAGCAGAAACGCAACCCTTCAAGTCTGGGACAAAAGAGAAACACTGTCACCTTTCTTGTTAACTTTTTCCATTGATGTTACAGAGAAAATTTCCAGGTAAACCTGAATAAATTACATTTGTATAGTATTTTTTATGTTTTCAGTGAAAAAAACGGACACAACTGTGCATGTCACCTATGATTAGAAGTCAGAGCATTTATCATAAAGTACATCTAAGATTTTTATTGTGGCGATTATAATTTGAAAATGAAGTGTACGTCCTCATTAGTGAACCAATCATTGCCTGGGGCCACTTTTTGTTTTCTGTATAAAATGTGTGTGCTGGTTTTGGCTGAGAAGGGGTTAATTCTCCTCATTGTGGGGGTCGGCTACCTTTCCAGCTTCCCGCGCTCTGCCGCGTGGCGGGGGGCGGGGCTGGGAGGGGCAGGGCCATGGTGGGGGCGGCTGACCCCGACTGGCCAATGGCAGGTTCATTCCATACCATGTGACACCATGACCAGTATATGAAGGGGGGGCGGTTGCAGCTCAGGAGCGGCGTCGGGTCGGCGGGCGGCGAGCGGCTGCGTCGCGTGTGGTTTGTTTCGGCGGTTCGTTCCCCTTCTCCCCTCCCTTCCCCCCTCCCCCGCGGCTTTGCGCCTCTTGTTGTTCCCCCTTACATTGCATTTCTGTTGTTCCTTTTAATTTTCATTATTAAACTGTTCTTATCCCAACCCACGAGCGTTACCCTTCTGATTCTCTCCCCCATCTACCGGTGGGGGAGTGAGCGAGTGGCTGTGTGGGGCTGAGCTGCCGGCTAAACCACTACAATGTGTTATGTCAGTCTCATTTTGTATATCAAAATATGACAGGCACCAAGATGTTAGCAGAGGTGGCGCAAAATATTTCTTGGTTTCCAGGCAGATAGGTGACCTTATCTATTGCATAGCTTGCAGAAATCTGGAAATATTGAGTGAGTATGGCCTTGAGAAGAAACCATTGCTTCTGTCACCGAAACGTAAATGCTTAGTGTTGTTTTAGACAGTGTATCTTGCTTGGCGTCTATCTGGTTGTCCAGAAAAGTGTGGGTCACCCACACGTACTTTTATGTGTCAAGTCTCATGGATGTCACAAGGTATGAGATGCCTGCTTTGAGACATCCAGAAAGAAAGAACTTCTTGGGCACAAAAACCTTGCTGGAGTAGTGGACCTTTGTTTTTCAGAGGCTGCCTATGGTTATGATGCAAGCAGGGTATACCAAGGATCCTCTTAAGGCTGAGGGCTTAAGGATGGGTTACACAGAGATGACAACCCAACAACTCTATGTTCTCTGCCGTAACTCACATGAACAGAAAGAGGTTGTGTAAGTATTGCAGTATGATAAAATCCTACTCTGATTCTTCCTGCTACTACCTGGTAATATATGACAGGCATAAATGCAGTGGGAGTGAAGGGGGAATGTCTCATATACCCTCGAAAAGTGCAACTGAGTTAAAACCTAAGGTTCGTTCTGCACAAGGATAATGTACTTTCCTCTTAAAAATAAAATACAAGACTCCTGTGTGTGTACATTACATCATCTGTTGTAAGTTCATATCACATTCTGGGAAAAGCATAGTGTTTAAATAGTTACTAAAATTAAAGGAGAAAAAAAATCCTAGCAGAACAATATCTTACCAGAAAAGATAATCTGCATAGAGAAATACACATACTAATTGCAATATTAAACCTTTGGATTTTGTCATAAAGAAATCTTGCAAGAATTAAAAGGTGTAAGAAAAATGTCTCAGGTAGCCACATGAGCAGGTAAATCATAAATCTGGCTTGCAGGAAAGTGGAAGATTGCACACAGAGAACTTTCCAAGTGCATGCACATGGGCAGTGCTTTGTTAATATCTCTCATCTCTGGTGTGATAAACTGTGCAAATATAACTCTAATGCTTATGGGGCTTATGTAGCGGACCTCACAAATTAGTGCACTGCTGCTTTCTGAGCGTCACAGCTAGAAAAAATGTATAGTGAGTTGTGCTAACAAGTGGTGTGAGCAAAGTCAAAAGATCTCAAGGATATATCAAAGACTTCTTACATATTAAAGCTATCATTATAGAATTATATGCATACCTTATTGCAGCCTTTCTATACTTAAAGGGGCCTTACAAGAAACATGGAGAAGGACTTTTCACCAGGTTCTGTAGTGACCGGACATGGGGAAATGTTTTAAACTGAAAAGGGTAGACTTAGATTATATATAAGGAAGAAATTGTTTCAAGGAGTGTGGTGAGACACAGGAGCTGGTTGCCTGGAGAAGTTGTGGATGGAATTGTTCAATGGATTGGAATTGTTCAAAGTTGGACGGGGGTTTGAGCAACCTGAGCTAGTGAAGCATGGCCCTGCCCATGGCAGGGGAGTTGGAACTAGATGATCTTTAAAGGTCCGTTTGAACTCAAACCTTTCTTTGATTCTCTGAAATTATTTCTACAGCTTTGGAAAGTTTAAAAACATAAATCACTATGCTCAAGCTGTCAAATCTCCGCTTAGGATCATAGTGAAGTAGGATGATTTTCAGAAGTACCAGGCTTCCAAATAGGGTGAACGCTTCTGAAAAAATCAGAGCACATTTAGATTCCAATCTGATGGCTAAGGTTGGTAAGTATCCTTAAAGTAATATCTCTTCACAACCTCCACTGTAACCCGTGTACATAGGCTTTACAAACTTGAACGGGATGTTATTTTCACTCTCATATTTTGTTTCCCTCACATGCGTTTGTGTGATATTATGCAAAAATAATTACAGAGAAAAAAATACAGAATAAAAGTCTTCTCCAGTCCCCATAAGTTTCTAATGTAGTAAAAAACCTCAGAATGATTTCTGCATCCAGAAATTAAAAAACAGCTGTGAGTGGCCAGATTGGAGATCTGCCTTTTGATTTACTTAAATATACTGAAATATTTACTGAAAATATTACTCACAAGCCTCTGAAAAAGCTGTGTACATGTGTGAGAGATTATTACCATTGTGTCCTGTAAAAGGCTCCAATGCATCAGAGGTTGTGGGGAAAAAAGGGGCAGAAGTATTGTCATCATCACTTAACGGATAATATGGGTTTGTGCTAGGATAAGAACCAACTGATTAGCCGATGGGTACAAGTGGAAACACATACCTTCAAAGTGACAGAGAGAAAAAGTGGTTTGGCTTGTTAAAATGTGGTCCTAGAATTCTGAAAAAATATGTTTTTCTGGCATCACAAATGAATAATTTTAAGGAGGTATTGAATAAAATAATGATGTAGCTTTTTTCTCTCAGGCAAGCATCAAGAATTTCATGCCTGGAAGCGTGGAAGGGCTTCTCTGGAGGCCAAGGAGTCTGCGGCCATAGACTGACAGAGTAACAGTGTCAGCTCGTAATACCAGGGAATAGACCAGGTGGGGACACACCGTGTAAGGTCTCCGAAAGACCCAACATTTAGATCCTTCATGGGGTAATAAAGACAGAATTGGTGGAAAGAGAGAGAAAAGGGATGAAACAGCCAAAGTAGCAGGCAAGGAAAACTTCTTTACAGTAACAGCCTTATGGTGTATAAATAGTCTAGCTCTGTGTTTCTTATGGCTATTAAATATATCACAGTCATTAACCTGAGTGCTCAGGAGGCAGACTAAGAGAATTTTTGCTTTGTGAGGAGGTGGGAGAGAGTAACCTTTTAGAAGGCAGAATCTGAAAAACTTAAGTGTCAAAAGCAATGCTTCAGAAGAAAATCCTTAAAATAGCACTGCTCATGCCATTTCTAAAGGAAAACCTGTCTGGCAGCCTGGCAAATGTATTCATTTTTCTTGCTGGTTTTAATGAAATTGCTACTCTGTAAGATTCTCTCAAAGTGAAAAGCAAGAAATGGGTTGATCCCTGGTGATCAAACTGAACTTTGAATTAACAGCCTTCAAATAATGGTTAAAGGCTCTTTAGATAATTACTTGTAGTAAGTTTTGTAAAGTAGGGATTAATGATTAGTGAAAAGACATAATGGGCAATAAAATATACTGAAGCAACAGACTAAGACTGATGCTAACTGTCTCTGTATTGAAGAAGATGCATGTACAATGAAACTAGTGGGAAAATAAGTCAGGTTTAAAACTGATAAAGAACCAAAATATCAGAAAAGAGACCCAAATTTTCCACTTTTTTTTCCCTCATTTTTTGTCCAACAAATGATGCAACTAACTTGGTGGAAGAAGTGCTGAGAACTAGTAGTAAAACTATACTCATAATACAATGATGTTCTTTAAATGACAGTTGAAGCCAGGCTTTTCCAGATACTGAGGCTGTCTGTACTTTTGGTTCCTCTGCCCAGGTTGTCCTGTTCCTGTATCCTTCTCCCTTATCTTCATCTCTCACAGAGAAATGTGATAGTCTCTGACACCTGCTGATACCTTTGGGTTACAAATACTGGTTTCTTGTCCTAGCGAGATTAGTAGAGGTGTTTGGTGTCACTAGAGTTCATTCTTTGGCCCACCAACACTAAAGCTTATTTGAAGCACACCTCTGGCCCGACCACAACACCAACACTTCAATAACAGTGAAATAAGTAAATGTAGAGCCATGGTCATTTTAGGAACAGGTCACCACCTCTGTCAAGGGAAACCTAAAATATCAGTGGCTTATGAATCAGATTGAGCTCTTCAGCCAGTCAATTTCTGTACCAGAAATTGTCTCCCACCTGCTGCTAAAAAAAGGATCCAATATGAGAAGTCAGAGCTATGAAATCTGCAGTGTTATTAATATCAGATAACAATTGGGCAAAACTACAAATTGCGGCCTTCTCATTTATACCTCCAAGATCTTTCCTGAGAGGGAAGGTTCCTGGGCTTGTATAGATCAGATTTGGTAGACAGGTATTATATTGAAATTTGTCTTTTGCGGAGAAACTTAAACAGACTTTGTGTGTCACCCTGAAAGATCTGGTTATCAGGCTGTAATTCACTGATTTGATCTCCCCATTTCCCTTGGCCACATGACACCTTTCAATAAATTCAGATTAACACTGTAGTGACAAAAGTAACCTCAAAAAAAAATCTGTATATATATAGTTCTGGGTAGGTTTGATGCTCATGCAGAAGGTGGAGGTTTTTCTTTGTGAGACCCTGAGCCTTTCAGTAGTTGTTTAAGACACAAGAGAGTGAGACTGACTAATACTGATGATATTCTGTATCATGGTAGTCAAGAGTTTAGAGTCTAGCTTGGGAAAAAATGTCTTTCATGTTCATTCTGATACTTGCTTACCTCAGCAAATTTCACTGTTTCAGTTAGCTGCACTACCTTTAAGAGAAAATGAAAAACTAAGGGGGAATATGGCTTCTGGAATTTATAAAGGAATTATGAGTTTCTTTTTCTATTCAGTCACTAATTCCTGCCAACCCTGGAAAAAATAACCTGCACGTAACTCCATGAAATTATTTTGCTCCTCCCAGGGAATGAGCTCTAATAAATTTATGTTTTCCTTATGCAAATGTCCTGAATGGCAGCATTCACTGAGCAACTACTGCACCTCATTCTTATTGCAGAGTGGGGAAGGTACCTATGACTACCCAATACCTACAAACGTGCTGACTAACCTTGACCTGGCATACAGTTCTTACTCTTGTTCTTCAAACACTCTCAGATCTGTTTTATCATAAGATATTTTTTAAAAAGTGCTTCTAATCCTTTCTTCCTGGGAAGACCAGCAGAAGCCTTTGCCTTGTCACTGCCATGCAGAAGCTTTAAAGAGGTATGAATACAAGGGGAGCAAATTGATTTTGGTATTTCACTCCTAGTGGCAGTTTTGTTAAGGACTTCACTAATTTCTACCCCAGCAAGCCAGTGAGAATTATGAGTCAATGCCTTTTCGGTAGCACACAGAATAAAGCAGTGGTAGCACTGATGTTGCTGAGAAGGAAGTTTACAGCACACGTTGAACACTAAACCACTCCTAGTACCCACAACTGTCCCTGACACATCCTCATTTTTTTAGTTGTTTTTAGCTTAGATTATTCTCTCACTGCTTCCCCATTCTTTGCTTTTTTGTTGTTGTGCCGTTATTCTCCATTAACTGATTTTCATGCTCAGTGGCCAAGAAACTGCCATTCTGTAAAGCTCAGCCTGGTGTGTTGTCCCTCTTATTTACTTTGCATCAATAATTACTGACAACCACCTGTTCCTGTCTTGAACAGATTTTTCTGCAGATCATGTAGCCTTTTGGGGAGTAGAACAATCAAACTATAATTTTCTTTCTCATATTTGCATGTGGCTGCTCTGTCTCTTAGACTGAGCAGCCTGAGAACAAATAGGTCTCCCCTATCCGTCACTTCTTCAACTAAGTAGCTGGGTAGAAAACAGTGTATTCTCCAGCCCTTTGTACAATCCAAGCTGACAGGACAAGCTTGGAGGTGTTCCTAGTAATAACTGCTACTAGTTTCTGGCATGAAAATCTACCCCAAACAGCTTTTGGTTAGCACAGCTGGAAAGAGTGCTTCTCCTTCTCCACAGAGAATGTGTGATCAGGTCGCACTTGCTCCAGGAATATGCACGGGTATACTTAGGCTGTTAGAAATCAATGTAGAAAAGACATGATGTAAAAGAACAGAGAGCAAATATGGGCAAACAACTTGAAAGTTGGTGGGGTGGAGACAAAAGAACTTGGACTCTTCTTCCATGTACTCATGTTAAACCTCTACATACCATAAGTTTACTCATCTGCTGATGAATGGGATTTCCACATTTTTAAATACCACGTTATTTTCTTTCACTCCCCCAACATTTCTGCAATTCATTTTCCCTCTTACTTGCTTGCTAATAGTCCTTGGTGACTCTGCCTCAACAGAGGTTTTATAAAAAGCCTTTAACATAAATTCCACCCCTGCACAATGATAATAAGGTTATTTTTTTCTGAGTTGCTTTTCTCTCTCACATCTGTCACCAGAACGACACTTCAGTTTCTCTGTTCACCCACCATCGAACCTCAGCTTAATGCTCTTTTGCCTAAGAGACCTATGAGAGTGGAGAGAAAAGTGATCCAAGTCGTTAAAGGAGGAAAAAATACAACATTTCAATAAAAAGGGGTGAAATAAAAAGATCGTAACTTGATCATCTCAATTTCTTCTCTGCTCAGTCCCCTGTTATAACACATGTATACAATTACAGCATCTGTTATCCTGATGGCCTGGAACATAGTACCAACATCAGTTATGTGATTTTGCAAACTTCATGGTGTTTAATAATAGGGACTCAAAGGACACTGTTATAATTGAGTGTAAATGAAAGCTCTTCCAAAAATTGCTAAATAATAGAGAAGGAAAAACACAGCAAATTTACTTTTATTCTTTAAACAGCTGGGCAGACTGTTTTGGTTTGTACAACAAACAAACAAAAAAGGAAGTCGTGAACATTTTTTCATCCTCAGAATCTTCTAAACCAGAAGATTACACTATTGCAAATTAAAGAACATCAGCTAAGAAGCAATATCTTCTCTCACTCCCATCCATTTGATTGGACCCACAAGACTTAATGGTTTCCTTTTTTTCCATGGTACTAAACATACGCAGATTTGTCTTCTTGAGTCAGACTCATTTCGTTTATAATTTGAGGCGGTCTGCTAAGTTGTGTGTTTCAAAATTAGCCACCAGGAAAGAAAAGTAAGAGAAATATTTTCCTTGAGGTGAATTTCACAGAAACACAAAATATTGGAACAAAACTTTAACAATGCATTTTGGGATAGAATGATAATTACAGTTTTTATTACTTCACGAGCTATTCTGTTGTAACCTTTGCAGCACCATGCTCATTAGAACAGCATGACTTCATATGCCCCTTGGTATTTACCAGCTGTGTTGTATAAATCTGCCATCATAGGGAACTGCACATTTTTACAGCATGTTAAATGAGTAGGAAGGAATGGAAAAAAAGGATACATTTGTATAGACAAATTTTATTTCTTTCAGATAATATGATTAATAAAAAGAATTTTGGTAAGGCTTTATGATAACACCTTGCTTGAACACATACTTGTCTTGCAGCCTCAGAACAATAAACCTGAAAAGGCATCTGGAAAACAGAAAAAAAGAGTGAACTCTTGCTTCAGGGATCCAATATTATTTTCCTAGATTAAGAACATTTTCTGCAAGGATAAGGGAAACAAAGAGAAGGCTGTTGAGGCAGACAATAGCCGAGCTCAATAAGATTACTTAATCTTTGTTGTTGCCCTTATTGCAGGGAAATAGGGAACGAGCAAAACTAAGCAATTTGTTTCAGATAAATTAGTGTGCCTGGGGTAGGGTGCCAAAGGTATCTGCATATTAAAATAGTATGTGCTAAAGCCAAGGCCCAGGTCTGCTAAGCAGATTGTCTTTTCTAATTTTCAATGTTATAACATTTCTGAACCACTTTTTTCAATTTGTTTTTCTTTTTAGTCTGTCCCACATATTTACTTGGTATGTTTATGTCTCCTAACTCCTGTGAAGAGGCATGCTTTAAATATGAGTGAAAGTTTTGCAGCATCTGTGGGACTGGCAGGTGAGCACTTCAGTGCCAATGACACAACTAGGGTATGTCTTGTATAAGAAGCCTTACATCCTTAGCGAACTCCAGGACAAAGAACATGCACAGTTCCTATCCCTCCATACACTGGTATACACTTAACATGTGAAATCTATACCTCAGTACATATTAGTATGTGTCCTATATGATCTTAAAATACATATTTCTATATTACGGTACATGCCTTCTTTCCTAGTTAAATT
This sequence comes from Phalacrocorax carbo, assembly GCF_963921805.1. Taxonomy (NCBI): domain Eukaryota; kingdom Metazoa; phylum Chordata; class Aves; order Suliformes; family Phalacrocoracidae; genus Phalacrocorax; species Phalacrocorax carbo. The sequence continues at coordinate 76,257,527 of NC_087548.1, forward strand.
GAAAAGCCTTGTCCATAATGTGCAGCTTTTATATCTTCATTGCATTTCCTCAATGACACAATTAGACTTTTTATTTTTTTTAATGTGGAGAGAGTGGAGAAGAGAGTAAGTAGAAATTAAAGACGGAAAGATGGGAAGAAAGACTAGGAATGTGAACAGAGACTTGAGGCTTGCTGAGTGTCGTGGTTCAGACCCAGTTGGCAAGTAAACACCACGCAGCTCCTCGCTTACTCCTCCCACCCCTGTGGGATGTGGGAGAGAATCAGAAGGGCAAAAGTAAGAAAACTTGTGAGCTAAGAAAAGTTTAATAATAAAAAATATAGTAATAATAATAATAATAATAATGATTATTATAATAATAACAATAATTATAATATAATAAAAAGGGGAGAAAGGAACAAAACCAAAACCTCAAATTATACAACCACCGACTGACGCTGCCCATCCCCGAGCCGCGATTGCTGCCTCCCTCCCCCGGCCAGCTCCTCCCAGTTAACATACTGGGCATGATGTTACATGATATGCAATATCCCTTTGGCCAGTTTGAATCCGCTCTCTCAGCTGTGACCCCTCCCCTCCCGGCTGCTTGTGCACCCAGCAGAGCATGGGAGGCTGGAAAAGTCCTTGACTAGTACAAGCACTACCCAGCAACCACCAAAACATCATTGTGTTATCAACGTTTTTTTCATACTAAGTCTGAAGCACAGCACTGTGCCAGCTGCAGTGAAGATAATTATTCCAGCTAAAACCATGACATTGAGTTAGGACTCATTCTTTCCAGTTTCTGTGCACATTTCTAGTTCATAGGATCACAGAAACATAAAAGGTTTGGGCCAGAATAGACCTTTAAAGATCATCCAGTTCAAATCCCCTGCCATGGGAACAGACAACTTTCCCTAGGTGAGGTTGCTTAATGTCCTCTGCAACCTGGCCTTGAACACTGCCAGTGTTGGGGCATTCACAACTTCTCTGGGCAATCCGTTCTGGTATTTCACCACCCTCACTGTAAACACTTACCTCCTTGTGCCCAATGTAAATCTATCTATTCCCGTTTAAAACCATTGCCCCATGTCTTATCACTACAGGTCCTGGTAAAAAGTCTCTCTGTGAGCCCCCTGTGTATACTGCAAGGCTGCAATAAGGTCCCCTTGGCCCTTTTTTTCTCAAGGCTGAACAACCCCAACTCTGTCAGACTTTCTTCATGGGAAGGTGCTCCAGCTCTATGATAATTTTCCTGTCCCTCTTCTGGACCTGCTCTAACATAGACCTGGTCTATGTCTTCCTCGTGCTGGAGACCCAGAGCTGGATGCAGTACTCTAGATGGGGTCTCCTGAGAGCAGAGTAGAGGGGAGAATCATCTCCCTTGACCTGCTGGCCACTGTTCTTTTGATGCAGCCCAGGATATGATTGGCTTTCCGGGCTGCAAGTGCACATTGCTTGCTCATATCCAATTGTTTGTCCACCAGCATCCCCAAGTCCTCTCTGCAGGGCTGCTCTCCTTCTGTTCATCTCCCAGTCTGTACTGATATTGGGGATTGCCCTGCCCAGGTGCAGGACCTTGTCAGTCCATATGGGCCAGCTTCTCAAGCTTATCAAGGTCCCGCTGGATGGCATCACTTCCCACTAGTATAGCAACTGCACCACTCAGCTTGGTGCCACCTGCAAATCTGCTGAGGGTGCACTCAATTCCACCATCTATGTCATTAATGAAAATAAACTCTTATCTCCAGTATAAAATTATATCAATTGATAATAGCTGTTATCAATTACTCATAGCTGAAAATATTGAGAAACAAATGGTCTTCAAAAACCTTGATGAAGTACCTAGACACACAATCAATCCACCTAAGTTTTACAACCTTCCATTGGGTCATTGCTGCTTCACCACACACCATAAAGAGCTAACATGATTTGTTATAGCTGTATGTCCAGTAATAATTTCACTAACAGGCCTAACTCTTACTTAGTCATAATTCCAGTTTTAAATTTCTAACCAGCACTGTTGAACTTCTACTGAAATGGCCCAAGGTAAACCTTGTCCTATTTTTTCCCACAATGTGGGTTTTGAGACCCTCCCATGGCATTGCTTTCTTAAATTATTAACTTCATATAAAATTGCTATACTTATGAGCCCTATTCATGCACTAATATCCCATGTATTCAATATGATATAAATAAAATGGAAGACATATTCTTTTTTGTCTCACATGCAATCCTAGACAGGGAATGTAGAGGTACAAAGACAGAGGGATATAGAAAATGAGGATGAAGTGTTCATGTTGTTTAACTTTACAAATTTGAGGCGACTGGTGTACTGATGTTCTCTAATAACTGTGAAGAAAAGGAAAGTCTCCAAAAGGCAACTAGAATTAAGACACAACGGTATCACCTTATGCTGGAGCTTTCCTCTTGACATTGACCTCATAGGAAGCCTTCAGTGACCACATCCCTAACCACCCACAGCAAATTTAAACAGCTGTGACTGTCCCCTTGGAAAACAGCAACACTCCACACTGTTTACCAGGAGATACACAGGACCATAGCAGTGACAGGCACTGTCTTGTCAAGCTGGGATTTTTTTGTAAGCATGAAGACTAAAAGAAAAAGAAAAAAAAGATTTAAAAAAGTATCTGTAGAGAGAACAAAATAAGAATTGTTTGGAAAACAGGGATAAGGGTGCAAAGATTCAGGAAAGTGTTTGTACGACTCTGGGAGAACAGGTTGGGTGGGGAAAGATTCTCTGACCTAGACAAGAAAATGGCTCTCCAGCCATCATGTGTCTACAACATCTGTCGACACACAAAGTTTTGCATGACTATGCCTTTGTCTTAGGATGGTAAAGTGCTTGGGACAATCCAAGTGGATGTCAAAAGCACAGAATCAGTTTGCCACCTGGATGCTATGAGTCCTGTCACTGACAAAACTCCAGTGCCAGGTTAGACTTACCAGGTGAGGATGCAACTTAATGTCTGTACTCCTCCGGAAAAGAGAGTCATGGGAAGACTGTGCAGGAGAGCTCCTTTGATTTCTCTTCTGCATCTCTGTGGGTTTTTATTTGGAGAGCATATTGTCTCACAAGAAAAATTCCACTGAAAACATTAGTGGGTACCTAGCCATCTTCACCCTCAGCTGTAGCCTGAGATCCCTATCATGAGTAGCATATTTCCTCCAGTTTGTTTCACCTGGATATAGGTCATTGTTAATAGCAAGATACAGAAGAATAACAAAAGTTTCCTTATATTAAGAAGGATCCAATTTTTTTTCCAAGTAACTTCCATGCTGTAAACAAGTGCACTTGATGCAAAAAGTCCACATAGCAATAGCCAGTCCATTTCCACAGTTGTTAATCATTTGCTATCCCTCTTCCCACACTAGGCATCTCTGATAACATGTTATTTGCAGCATCCCTCTGTGCTTTTTACAAATAGATGTAAAGTACCCTAGCAGAAATAAAACACAGCTACCTAATTTATCTTCCATTTCCACATGAAAGAACAGAAAACTCTTGCACAATGAGAAATGAATGGTGCTTAAGGCTGGAGACTGTATGACTGACTGCTACCTAGCCAATGCATAAGTAATGCCAATACAGTAGTGATAAGCTAAATAAAGTAGTGAAAATATATTATACATATGATAATCCTTTTCCCTTCCCTTCCTTTTTAATCTCCTCTCCTCTACTCTGCTCTTCTCTCCTTTCCCCTCCCCTACATTCTTCTCCCCTCCCCTTATTTTGCTTCTTGCCATGACTATCAGATTGGTTGGGATGGGCTTTGGGAGGCTGTTTTATTTCCACTATTTGCATTTGATCACTACTGAACACAGGTGACTTTAGGGTAAGTGAAGGGCTCGCAGTGCCTTTACACAGCGTAATGCATACAAATGAGAACTTTCATTATTCAGGATACTGACAACCGATTCCAGCCATGTACCACACATGCACACCCCATCCCCAGAAACGTACTTCTAACTGGGACCTTCCAAAGAACAGAGGTAAAGAAGTGCTTATTGCCTCCACTCCTCACCATGACAGGTGGTGATTACACAGTGCAGCTCATGCGCAAAACGCAGGGACCCAGTGACTGCAGATTCTAGAAGGATCCACCCAAATGGCTCTAAACAAATATTTGTTTTCCATCTGTAAAACATGACTGAGAAATATTTGCCAGATTTTACTAAGAGTTTAAATATATTTTTTTAATAAAACATCAGTGTTTAAAATTGGATTCTGCTTAGCTGCAATGCTTTCAGATTCTTGTGAGAAAGTTTGGACACCACCTGTTCCCCAGTGAGTTAGCATATGGTAAGTGTTAAAACATGTTATTTTCAATGAATTGCACTTTAACATTTGAATACATTAATGAGAAATGACAGGTGGTGAGGCTTTATTAAATTTACCACACCATGCTGCCCACTTCACCAGTTGATGCTCCTTTTACTTATTAATCCAAGATGCTAAGAAAATGTGTTATATCTTTGGAAAAAATTACCCCCATAAACTTGCACTTCTCCATCCCAAACTTCTGGAGCCACAAGCTTTGAGTAGAAAGCCTCAGCTATGTGCAGTTATAAAAACAAACCAGAATGCAAAGCTTAGGATGTCACTTCCAAAGACGACACAAGTTTATCAATAAATATGAATGAATTTGAAAAGGAAAATTTGTTCCATATGGAGGAAGTATGAAATACCTTCCATCTTTCCTTGAAAGATTTCTAAAAGGTTATTTGAGGTAGAAGTTAAAAAGCGGTGCCGCCATCATTGGTAGAGGCAGATGAGCATTCTGCATCACAGGAAGTAATGTTTCTGTGGTATCCAGTTAAGTGTACAGTCACAGCATCATAAAATCAGAGAATAGTAGGGGGTGGAAGGGACGTCTGCAGATCATCTTGTCCAACATCCCTGCTTCAGCAGGCACACCCAGAGCAGGGGGCACAGGAACACATCCAGGAGGGTTTCAATGTCTCCAGGGAAGGAGATTCCACAGCCTTCCTGGGTGGCCTGTGCCACTGCTCTGGCACCCGCACAGGGAAGGAGTTTTTGCTCATGTTTAGGTGGAACTGCCTGTGTTCCAGCTTGCGCCCTTTGTGCCTTGGCCTGTCATAGGACACTATGGAAAAGAGTCCACTCCCATCACTGTGACACCCACCTTTAGGATATTTATAGGTAGTGATGAAATCCCCCGAGTCTTTTCTTCTCCAGGCTGATAAAACCCAAGTCTCTCAGCCTTTCCTTATAAGGGAGATGCTCCAGTCCCCTGATCATCTTTGTAGCTCTCTGCTGGACTTGCTCAAGCAGTTCTCATCCTTCCTAAACTGGGGGGGACAAAACTGGACACAGTACTCCAAATATGGTCTCACTAGGGTGGAGTAGAGGGGGAGGATAACCTCTCTTGATCTGCTGGCCACACTCCTTTTAATGCAGCCCAGGACACCATTGGCTGCCTTGGCCACAAGGACACAGTGCTGGCTCATGGGCAACTTGTTGTCCACCAGCACTCCCAGGTCCTTCTCAACAGAGCAGCCTTCCAACAGGTCAGCTCCCAGCCTGTCCTGGTGCCTGGGGTTGTTCCTCCGCACGTGCAGGACCTTGCACTTGCTCTTCTCGAATTTCATGAGGTTTGCCTCGGCCCAGCTCTCCAGCCTGTCCAGGTCTCGCTGGATGGCAGCACAGCCTTCTGGTGTATCAGCCACTGCTCACAGCTTGGTATCATCAGCAAACTTGCTGACGTTACACTCGATCCCATCATCCAGGTCAAATTGATGAATATGTTAACGAGGACTGGACCCAGCACGGACCCCTGGGGAACAACACTAGTGACAGGCCTGCAGCCAGACTCTGCCCCATTGATCACGATCCTCTGGGTTCTGTTGTTGAGCCAGTTCTCTATCCACCTCACTGCCCACTCATCCAACCCACACTTCTTTAGCTTGCCTGTGAGCATGCTGTGGGAGACGGTGTCGAATGCCTTACTGAAGTCAAGACAGACAACATCCGCTGCCCTCCCTTCATCGACCCAGCCAGTCACACCACCGTAGAAGGCTATTCAGGTTGGTGAAGCATGATCTTCCCTTGGTGAATGCAGGTTGACTGTTTCTGATAGCCTTCTTGTCCTCTACATGCCCGGAGCTGACCTCCAGGATGAACTGCTACATCACCTTCGCAGGGACAGAGGTGAGGCTGACTGGCCGATAGAGCCCCAGATCCTCCTTCTTGCCCTTTTTGAAGACTGGAGTGACATTTGCTTTCCTCCAGTCCTCAGGAACCTCTCCTGTCCTCCACGACTTTTCAAGGATGACGGAGAGTGGCTCAGCAAGAACATCCACCTCAGAACTCGCGGGTGCATTCTATTGGGGCCCATTGGTTTGCAAGGATCCAGTTTGCCTAGGTGATCTCTGACCCAATCCTTCTCAACCAATGGTAAGTCTTCCTTTCTCCTTATTTGTCCTCTCTTCTCTGGGGGCTGGGATTCCTGAGGGCCAACCTTACCAGTAAAGACCGAGGCAAAGAAGGCATTCAGTAACTCTGCCTTCTCTTCATCCTGCATCGCCAGGGCCCCTTCCTGGGTCAGCAGTGGGCCCACTGTGTCCCCAGTCTTCCTTGTACTGCTGATGTATTTAAAGAAGCCCTTCTTGTCACCTTTGACATGACTTGCCAGATTTTGTTCCAAGTGGGCCTTGGCCTTCCTTGTTGCATCTCTGCATACTGTGACAACATTCCTCTATTCCTCCCAAGTGGCCAGTCCCTTTTTCCACATACTGTGAACCTTCCTCTTCCATTTGACTTTCTCTAGAAGCTCTTTGCTCATCCATGTGGGTCTCCTGGCTCCTCTGCTTGACTTTTTCCTCCTGGGGATGCACTGATCTTGAGCTCGGAGGAACTGGTCCTTGAATACTGTCCAGCTCTGCTGGACCCCACTGCCTTCCAGAGTCCTAGCCCATGGGATTCCTCCTTGCAGGTCTTTGAAGAAGCCAGTGTTGGCCCTCTTGAAGTCCAAGGCTGTAACCCGGATTTGTTGCCTTGCTTCTACCTCACAGTATCCTAAACTCAACCATCGCATAGTCACTGCCACCAAGGCTACCCCCAGCTGTCACATCCTCAAACAGCCCTTCCTTGTTTCTTAAAATAAGGTTGAACAGCACATATTGCCTCATTGGCTCCTCCACCACTGCACCAAAAAGTTGTCCTTGATGCAGGAATGTTTGGGATTGTGCATGCCTCTCTGTGCTGCTTTTCCAGCAAATATCAGGGTGGTTGAAGTCTCCCAAGAAGACCAGGACCTGTGATTTTGAGGCTACTTCCAGATGTCTGTAGAAAGCTTCATCAACTTTCTCTTCTTGATCAGGGGGCCTGTAGCAAATGCCCACAACAGTGTCGCCCATATTTGCCTGCCCCTTGATTTTTACCCACAAGCTCTCAACCAGTTCTTCTTCCACTCCAAGGCAGAGCTCGATGCATTCGAGTTGCTCCCTCACATAAAGAGCAACTCCCCCACCTCGCCTTGCTGGTCTGTCTCTCCTGAAAAGCCTATAGCCATCCATGACCACATCCCAGTCATGCAAGCTATCCCACCATGTCTCTGTGACTGCAATGAGATCATGGCCCTGCGACCTCACACAAACCTCTAGTTCCTCTTGTTTATTCCCCACACTGCATGTGTTGGTGTACAGGCATTTCAGAGAGGTGCCTGAGCACACTATTCTCCCCGGAGGGGTGTATGAGGACCCACTACAGCCATGCAAACCCTTGAGGTGGTTGGTCTCCTGGTTGCCATCGCATGAGGCCACAACAGCACCTTTATCACTGCTCAGGTTGTCCTGTCTTATTCCCCCCATTGTGTGTGATGGCATTAGCATTGCCAGTTTGTCCCCCTCTCCTGAGTTCCTCAGTTTAAAGCCCTCCTCAGCAAGTTGGCCAGCCTGCTGCCAAAGATTCCCTTGCCCCTTCTAGACAGGTGGAGTCCATCCTTCCCTAGAATCCTATGTGTTAGAAGAACGTCCCGTTGTCATAATAGCCAAAACCCTCACGTCAACACCAGCCACGTAACCAGGAGTTGATTTGTATGATTTGCCTATTTCTAGCCCCCAATTTTTCTCCAACAGGTATTATGGAGAAGATAACTTGGGCACCAATATTTTTCACTTGCTTTCCCAGGGTCTTAGTTCTGCCCAGGCTCTGTCTTGCAGCGTCATTTGTGCTCATATGGAAGAATAACAGCAGATAGTAATCTGTGCTGTTGACAAGATGTGGCACCTTCTCAGTGATGTCTCGGATCTTAGCTCCTGGAAGACAGCAAACCTCTTGTGACTCCCTGTCAGGTTGGTAGATGGGTGCCTCAGTGACTTTTAACAGACAGTCACCCAGTATGAGCACTTGCCTCTTCTGTTTACAATAACCACTCTGTGCTGTTGGTACAGTTGCACCTTGCAGACCTAGCTCATGAGTGTCTGCAGCTGTTAAAGCTTCATAACTGTTGTTTGTAGTGATGGTGGAAGGTGGAGATTGAAGTCGAGCCCTAGTTTTGTGGGTCACCAGGATTGCAGGTGCCTTGTTCTCGGTGTTGTCCACTAGAGGAACGTGTTTCTGAAACCACCTATCTATTTCCCTCTCAGTTCTACTAATACTACACAGTCTTCTAATGTCTAAGAAGTTTATGTGCTGAGGCACAAATCACTCCTGGGGGAGTGGAAATGTCATCATCCACTTCAAGGGTTTAGGGGACAGATTGTTAAGGTCAAACTACTGAATGTGCTAAATTAATCAATTTAGCTAATCAAATTATGGACAGGGCTCGTGGTGCCTAAAGAGGCATGTAAACACACACCTTAAATGAAAGTTTAAATATCAAACCGAGTTGCACAAACTGAAGGAGATTGTTTTTATAGCTGTTATGATTTTAGACATGGTGAAACAGATCCTAGAATATTGGGTAGCTTCACTGAAACCAGCCGAGTCAAGCTGAACAAAGTTATCAGGTTTACATCATGTGAAAATGTGTGTATTTCTAGTGGTGGATTGCACACATGCTGCTGTAGCAAATCTATTACAAGCATTTCTCTGTAAATGTGAGTGTAGAGACTTCTAATGACCATTTGTCCAACACCAGTAACAAAAGAAGATGAAAACACTCCATGGCTTATTCAATAAACAGCAATGCCATTCAGCTTGGACATTTCTCCGTGATTTGTTAAACCAATTACTACTTTGGCTTGTGATAATTTTAAAGAGCATTTAGAGGTACTGATTTTTATATTCTGCAATAATGACTTACATTACATTTTCTTCAAGCAGAAAGCATTTAAAGAAGATCATTAAATACAAAATTGTTTAATCATAAAGTAATTACACAAATGAATCTAATGCCTTCATCAAACTTCCAGGCAATATATGGACTAAATAGTTTTATAAAACATTCTTAAGCTGACAAATTTCCTAAAAACCCTATAATTTTTAATAACCAAAACAAAAAGTGGAGGATAATACTTCTGAAATTATCACCAGTGTGAAAGACTATTCTGTTACACTTTATGTCCTTTGTCCTTTTTTAGTTCTGCATTTTTTAGAAAATTAGAAATAGCTTTAATGGTGATAAAAGTGGTGAAACAGTACTGTGGGTTAGTCTGCCTTTGCTCTCACTAAAAGAGCTGAAAAAATAATCCTTCACACTAAAGAAGAATGGTAGCTAGACAGCATGCAGTGTGCCTATGAATCCCAGACTGTCTTCTCTAGGTCTGCTATTGCTCCTACTAAAGTCTATTCTGAAATTAACTCAATTGATATGTAATGACACTGAAAACGGCAAATAATTCCTTGATTGTTAAGATTAGAATACAGGTCAAATGGGAATTAGCACTTTTCAGGGCTGAGAAGCACCTGTGATTCTGTAAAGCCTGAATTTTGTTGATGGTATTAGCATTTACAAACTCATTGCTAAGCTTTCATGGTCGCCCTGCCTTGAAGTGAAAAATACGAGGACAAAGGCAAGCTGGTATTATTCATAACCATGATGTTTAGCTGCTGATAATTTACTGCAAGGGTGCAGGACATCTGTGTATTTGCATTGAAAAAGATGTTTGTTTTTCAAATAAAGAAAATCAGAGGTTGCCGGAAAAAGATGTGAAATTGAGGTAAGGATGAGCTTCCAGTTGTTAGTGGGAAGTGTAGCACCTCAAATCTTCTTTGGATTTTGCTCTTTGTCAGTACCAGTGAAGTAATGGTTACAATCAACAGCCTAACAGAGGTAGAAGTGGTGAAAACAAATGTACTGCCAAACTTACAGTTAAATCAAAATTGTCCTTTTCATGTGATTTATTCTAGACATTAATGGAAGAGGAATTCTCATCTGGTTTTTCAGGGCTGTGATACCATGGGTAAGCAACACTTGCAAATACACTACTGCCTTTGCAAGAGAACCACAGTCATTAATAAATGAGATAACTGGGAACAAGGTAGTTTTGAATATTCACCTACAGAAATTAATGTCACATTTCTTAGTGAGGAGTACATTCAAAATAAAACAACAGACTTCAACAATGTGAAAGAAGTACTTTTATTTTCCCAGCATGAATGTCAGTGGGTCATCATTAATGGTATCAGCTGGAAGACTTATCCTTCTCCATTAAAATGTTATTTTCCAACCACATCTGCAAATTGAAGCATGTGAACTTAAAGTTTTTCTAATGTGTGGCATGGACCACTATACCAAAAAGAGCTAAACTTCCTGGGCCGTGACTGGGGAAGGTTTCTTGGACAGACAACCAGGGCTCAGTATATACTGACAATGTCAACACGTGCAGTAGCAAAAGCTCACTCACCAACCCCTGACCAGCAGTAATAAGTGCCTCCTTAGAGTCTCCAAATGCAGAAAAGAGGTTCACTCAGCTCTTGAGATGATGCCAGAAGGACCACAGCAGCACCATATGAAGCTTTGCCTTCTGCGTGCTTATCAGCTTGCTTCAGAAGGAAAAGCTGTTATGAAAGACAAAAAAGGGAAAACTGGAGTTTTCCAGTGCTTGACTTTGAATGCCTGGGAGATGACACATAGCACTGCATGAAATTATGACTGTTAGAGTCAAGCACATAGCAAATCACCATCTGCAGAGATGAGGAAAGAGGCTACTGTAGAGTGATGCTCCTGTTTACTGTAGATTGCAGCACACCATTTATAATATTCATGGCTACCATATTTTTCCTTATACCTCTGCTGAGATATTGGAAGAGGCTAATTCACAGTTCCATTACTCTGGGTGTCATGCTTTCTCTCCTCCACATAAGAGTAAATCTGGTGGTTAGTACATTACTACAATGAATTAGAACAGAGGCCATACAATCAGTGATGTATGTATCACAGACAAACCTTTCAACCTGCTCTTTCATGTTCCGGCAGACAAAGTAGTTGCAGACCATGTAGACTCAACAGGTATGGTGCTGTGCAGTGAAGTATTAAAACAATGGATCTGCAGTTAGGAATCATAATGGAAATTTACTGGCTCAGACCCACACACACTGAAATCCATTTACTGGTCTGTGTGTTCCTGACAAAAAACACATCAGACTATGCAGAATTTTGGGTTTGTTTTTTTTTTTTTGCAATAGGCATCTGATGTTAAGAGTTAAAAACATTCTCTATGATTTAGTTTTTTAATTTTTAGCAGGCTCCCAGATCTATGATTTGGAATGTATGGAAAAATGGAACAGACTTGATTTTCAGGAGCTGCAGGTTAACCTGTGCTGTGCTTTTCTACTTTTTTTCAGGGAATAAGACACAGTGAAAACATAAAGACTGTGATTATGTACATCTCATAATTATTTAGGAAGTTAAGGTCGATACATTTAGCACAAGATATTTTTATAGTTCTCACAAAAAAATCTGAATTTTGCTTGAAACACCAACTTCATGGATATTCCATTAAGTAAATTAATATCATATGCTGGGACTTGAGGCAAATCTCCAGAGTTAAAGATGACTCAGGATCTAATTCTATTGTGTGCAATATTCTCATCTATTAAAGGCATTTGATATAAATGGCTTAATTTGAAAACTACAAGAAAATCTATTAGACCTTTCTAGTTAAATTAAAGCTTTTCAGGAAGACTTAATTAATGCCATTCTGCATTAATTAATTTTAAATCTGTTCTCTTTGTATTTCTAGAACAACTTAAGTATGCTTAGTCTCTTATAATTAGGGAAGAATAGAGGAGTAGAATATTTGCAGGAAACCTAAAACATTTTAGGATCTTTGTGCAAATGCACAGGAGAGACCTCACAGAAGTCTTTTCATATCCTGTTTTTCCTTTAAAATTCTGGTTCTGTCTTGTCACCCTAATGGGGTCAACAGCCTTGTGTTAACCTCCAGATAGTCAAGGGCTCAATGGCCGTGTGTGTGCCGAGGGAGACCTGTGGATGCCCACGTGCCCAGGTAGAGCTCGCAGGATCAGTGCTGGTGTTCGTGGATTATTCAGGATGAGAGCAGCGGAGCAATTGGGATTACTGGTTTTGAAGACTGGAAGGCCGGTTGGGATTCCTGCTCTGCTGCAGACTCCTGTAGGACATGACAGTATCACTCAGGCATTTTGTGTCTCAGTTCCTCAACTATAACATGAGGAGAAGATGATAGTTTTGTTTTAATTTACAATGCATCTGAAGTGCTTAATTTCTATACCAGTGCAGGCAATACAAAGCACTTATATAAACGTAAAGTTCCAAATCTAATGCTTAAGTGGGAAGATGTATTAGCCCTATGCTATTTAAATGAAAACATGAAAATAGGTTTGATAGAAATCCAAAAGTGCTTAGTAGAAGTGATTTCTATTGATTTTTTTCTTTATTTGAATATATTTTTAAATTTTGGAGGGAAAAGATTCCCTCTAGACTGTGAAGGCCCAGGCTTTGGTCCTAGTGAGGTCCTACAAGGGCCATGAGAAGCCCTGCTTCTCACGGTGGCAAGATATTGCTGATTACGGGGTTTCTTCTCTGTGTTACAGACTGAAGGTCCTGAATTAAATGATTAGGGCAGCCCTAGAAAGTGATGCTGGTCAATTCACCTCTCCAGATTCATGTTCTCTTGTGCCTTGCTTCTGCTGGATAGTGCATTTAGACTGCATTTAGTGGTGAGCCTTTCCTCAGAAAGCTGTTCTCCTTTGCAACTTATGGCAGCTCATCAAGGCCTGGGAGTATTCCTAGAAAGACAAAGACCAGCTGATTCACCCACAGAAACCAGCACTTGAGTCAGCCATAATCTGGCCAACACAGACAAGAAAGTTGCAAGAAGAGCTCGTTTCATGCCAAAGCAGACACCTTCGTCTGCTCTTATGCAGCGCTGTAAACACTCCATTAACTGTACTGACCAGATCTCCTCTAACTGTATGAAATTAAAATGAGTAGCTCACACATGGACACTGCAGATACACCTGACTAACTGAGTTGAAACCCACTCTTGGGGTGAGCCAGTTTGTCTGTGCTTCACAGAGATTTTCAGAAAAGAAGAAAATAGCCTTACCTTGTGGGTTTTCAGTATTTCTTTTATTCCATCTACCAGAAGGTGATATAAATTTTTCTTACCAGAGCTAAAGATTAGAGCAGAGACTTGACAGTGTGTGGTGAGCTGTCTAAAGGAGTTCCCTAACCACAGGAACTGTCCTGAATTGGCCTGAATTCATTATCCTGAATTATCTCAGAAAGTTGTCCCAAGGAATATTGAAGAAAAGCAGAAAGACTGTGATTTTTGTTTTGACATATCACCCATTAGTGTAAGCTACATTTAACTGGAAATGTCCTGACCCCCTGTCTGCCACCATCACCACAATACCTGGGCAGGTCATCTTTGTATTTACTGCTCTACTGTTCTTCATGAGTTAAGTTCTTTGCCTCATTCCTATTCTACACAAAGGAGATGAGGACTAAAAGCCGTATGACTTTAGGCAAGTACCCTAGTTGTTGGACTGTCCTTTGGCTATAATTTCCTAAAACAAATCAATAAACAGTTGCTGGTAGTGGAGATTTCTGTCAAGTGTGAAAGAGAAAATAATTTTATCTTCAGTTCATGGCATGACCTCATTTTCTTTTCAAATTAATTTTTAAATAGTGTTATGAATATTTTATAATATTATTATTTTTAATCCTTTTATTCTATACAGTGCATTTGATAGATAATATTCTGATAGAAGTGAAAGATACACTAAAAGAATTGTAATTAATGTAGTCCAATGAAATTTCTCTCTTCTCCATTTCCTGGAAGATTAAAAAGACTGATTTTATTATAGCCCCATTCCTGTTTGTAGCTGAAGCTACTTTTGCATAAATAAAAGGGAAGGAAGCAAGGCTGGCAGGGAGGCAGGGCCCAGAACCAGACAATACTGAATAGTGTAACCAATGGATTCAGCTTAGGGAGCTGTGAGAGTAAAACTTATTTAGGCCGTAGGCCATAAGTAGACATATCAGTGGCATGTGAGACAGGTCAAAGTGTTTGAAAAATGTCGCCTTAATGTTATTCTAAGTAAAGAGATTTCAGGAGTTCCTTGGGGAATTAAGAAAGTGCCTTCTTTTGTTTAATGTTGATTTTTAAAACTTTCTTGACAATATAAACCTAATCTCAGCAGTGCTCTAGCTTCCTATTTATGGCGCTCTTGATATTCCTTATGGAAGGGTTAATTTGCTCAAGGTTCATATCTCTTGTTTTCATTTGTTGGAAGTTAGGGGTCAAGAGCATCCTAACAGTTACATCACTAAAGTCCCATGTTCTCAGAAAGCGCTTACATGCTGTCCTGAAGACAGCACATGTTTTCCTGAATCAGGGCCATGAAAAACCTTTAAGACAACCACCTGCTGGGTGGCTTTGAAGTGGCATCTATAGTCTGAGTATGGTGTTTCCTTTAAATGCAACTCAATTAATCTCCATAGAACCCAGTTATAATTCCAGCTCAGCTGTAGATTCCTAAACATGAGTTACCCTGCATAAATTAATCTGAAAAGTGGGTATATCACAGAAGTGGTTACATACATTAGCTAGGAGCATTGTGGGTAGATGGGAGTGGGTGATAAATTGCACTGCTACCATACCTCACAAACACTAGCATGTCAGAGAATCATCTGACATGTCATAACTTGCTTCCTTTCAGAACAGATTGTGGAAACCTGCTTTTATTCAAATCCCTAAAAGTTTTGTCTTTTAAGGATGGGAAGAAGAGACTTTATCCAAAAGCCTGAAATGAAGGTATTTTTGAATAATGAATAGTGTGTGTGCGAAACACTGCACCCGGCTAGAGCCCTTAGTCAGTCACCAGGAGGCATCTGTGTTTATCTATGCTGAAGTACTGTGAACTCACTTGAGATTTTGGTATTACTGTTGCTGAATGAGGTTTTCCCACAGTTTATGACTAGGCTGATTGCTATCCTTTTCTTTCCATAATTCACCAGATAGCAACACTAACAAAAGCAAAATAAAAAATGGCAGCATTTCCCAGAAAGGCAGAAATTCCACAGCAGGTGAGAAGAAAAAAAAAAATCCCCCAGAAATAATATTGTCAAACCAGAAACAGAATCAGCTTTTTTTTCCCCAAGGACTTGCTGCCTAAATAGCCAGCACAAGTTCTATCAACAGACAGGAACATAAAACACTTCTGACACCATAAATGTATAGGGGTTCACAACTTTCCCAAAGAGATTTCAGATTAATTTGAGGAGCTAAATTCATGCTTCAGCAGCTGATGCATGAGTTATGTGCAATGGGCAGCTGAGCTGGTACGTCCAGCCAGAAATAAGGCAGACTATATGGCATCTTGTTTACCTTCCCTTCAATTTCTTCCCATATTAGAGGAGATAGATTTCAGACTTATGGGTTCAAGACTATTTGAGTTTTAACCATCTCAGCATTTGTCTCATCTGCCTCTTACTACAACCCGGCCTCATGAAACACATATATTTTTGTTTATTTACTGTGAGACATGAGAAGAGCTGTATCATAGCAATATCTGCCTCAGTATTTGACTTCTATTCAGACAAAACTGGGTAGTAAACAAGTCCCATCCTAGCAAAGCCCCACCTGAGTCAACATAAGCTGCTACAGTTTTCACTTAACACAAGTTAATTTTCAGAATTAAAACACAGAGCCAGGAGTGTGGGTAAGGGTGTGGAACAGTTATAAAAAAGAACTGGAAAATTCTGTAATTTCATGACTGAGCATTATAGATATATGATCAAGACAGGAATTTCTTGATTATTCATTGTCATCTTCAAAAGGTGTTTACATTCTTGGTTTCCTTTTTATTTTTTAACTTTAAATAATTTCTAAGGAGGATTCAGTTCCCAAAAATGCAGACCATGAAATTCTAAATAGATGTCTTCGGTGTCTAGTCTGTCTTTGATCCCTGGATTACACCTTTTATTCCAGCCTCCATTATACAGAGTACAATCGGTAAGCTCTCCACCTTTTGTAAATATAGAGTAAATCTCAGTTTATGAATCAAGAGGAATGTCTGTGGGATTATGAGGGTAATGATTATATTTTTCCTATGATAATAAAGTTTCAAAATGCAAGTAAAGGCATTAAAATTCTTTGTAAAGTTTTGACAGGTCTTCCTGCTAATTATGCTCTTGCTTGATAATATTATTATCCACTCTTTCAGTTTTTATCTTCACCTGTGAGTCTAAGAACTCTTTTTTTTTTAGTATAGAAACTTTCACCAATTGATGTGTCCACTCACTCCAAGCTAATGAAGGACAAGACAGGGTCAGATGTCTGTCTGTGCCTGAGGGTACCTGCAGGCTTCTCCTGTGCACTGCATGTGCTGTATGATTACACATCGGTGCTTTTGTGTAAGGGTCAATGCTTGGTGAATGCTGGCAGCAACTGCTTAGCACTTCTGTGAAATATGAGAACAGCTTGAGGTTGCACCGTGAGAAACACTGGCTTTAGAGGCCTGCTCTAAGGAGTTCTGCATCTTCTGCAGAGGGACCAGGTCTATCCTTAGAAGCTGAGAGCTCCTTGTTATCAAGAAGTGACTGTTCCAGGACTTAACTGCAGCTGGAAGAGCCTGGGATGCTTACAGCATACCTTCTCCCACTTATTATTATCTAACTTTCAGACTTTCATGGACAGACTGAATCTTACCAAGCTGATGATTTGAGGCCCATGGGACTGCGTTGTCTTATGTGAGACCAGCAGGTTTTTGCATAATTTACAGACGTGCACTAACACAGCTGAAGCATGTTGGGATTTGACTCCGCACTGACAGAGGTGCAGCCTGAGCTCCTGTATGCCCTGGAAAAAAGGTTTCTTCACCTAGTAGAGCACTTAGACCTCTTCTTATTCTGCCTGGTGGGCAGTGAGTTTGAGGTTAGGCTTCCCAGTACAGGAGAGGGAGAGGCATAGAGCTTCTGGAGGCAGTCCAGCAAAAGATGCCTAAGGTGATTAAGGGACTTGAATGTCTCTCCTATGAAGAAAGACTGAGAGAGCTGGCACTGTTCAACCTGAAGCAGACGAGGCCTGGGGAGGGATCTTATTGACTTACATAAGTACCTGAAGAGAAGGTGTAAAAAGGACAGAGCCAGGCTCTTTCCAGTGGTGCCCAGAGGCAATGGGTATAAGCTGAAATGCAGGAGGTTCCTCCTCAACATCAGGAAACACTTGTTCCCTGTGAGGGTGACTGAGTACTGGCACAGGTTGCCCAGGGAGGTTGTGGAGTCTGCCTCAAGAGATATTCAGAAAACGTCTAGACCTGGTCCTGGGCAGCTTGTTGTAGGTTGCTGTGCTTGAGCAGGGGGTTGGACCAGATGACCTCCAGAGAGCGCTTCCAGGTTCAAACAGTCTGTGGTTCTGTGGTTTACTACAAGGCCAGAGTCGCCTTGTAACCAACACACCTCACCTCTATTCTACACTAAATCAATGTACGAAGCACTCACTACTGGAAGGAAGGAGAGAAAAAAGAAAAAAAAAAACCAAACTAACCACACCAGTAGAACAAAACGATTCAGCAAGAATTCTTGGTAAGGTGATCATGAGCACTCACAGGTAAATGCTAAATGGATAACATACAGCATTCTGGTAAAAAACTAAGCTTCAAATTGGACATGAGTTCACCACCTTTAAATTTTTAACCTACTCTTTTGTCTCTCCATTTAGTCTTGATAGGCATTGGAAACAAATTCCCCTTTACGAAATGAAGGAAGTATCTGCACTCCACTGAAGACTATGAGACCTTGTCCCTCGGGCTTTGATACATCTTTATCTTTTACTTTTTCTTCAGCAGCCTTTAGCACTACGCTTGAGGGAAAAAATGATTGTCTTGGTTTCATATTTTAAACCTGTGCTAAGTATACCTTCAGAAATAAAAATTTCAATGTCATTCATTTGCCTTTTAAACTAGTCCTATAATTCAGCATACTGATATTACACAGCTTTTAAGTCACAGTATTTTACTCTAAAACAGGTAATTTTTGATTGAGAGTGCAAAACCATTAGCTGTCAAGGTTTGATAGTTTGGGGTTTTTTGGGCGGTTTGATAGTTTAGGTTTCTTTATTTCTAATACAGCCTCTTTTCTTTATAACATCTTGCTGTTAAATCTGACACTTCTTCCCATATACCCCCTACAGATGCACATGCCCACATACACAGACTAATGGCAACCCAAAAATCCAGTCCCAGTTAAGAAATGGTGGATTTTGAGACAGGATGATGTGGGCCACTACAATGTCGCTCCATATACGTAAACATATACATGAAATACATAAACATATACATAAACATATTTGTCTTGGAAACATTATGTCGCCAGACATGTGCCTCTTAAGTAAGGATGAACATTATACTAAATTGTATAGCATTTGAGCAATGACTTAAATTTGGGACATAGATATGGAGGATGTGTGGTAAAATAAACACAGTTAAAACTGCAGCATCCTAAAAATATCCCAAGGGTGTTAGTCAAATAGGCAGACACTTCACAAAGACATGAAACTGCTGGGGTTGAAAAGAGGAGTTGGACACAGCTTGATTTATGTGGTCCTTCTACCCATAAATCAAGTAGCAGTCCCCAGGAGTCCTCAACAGATGAAACAAATGGGGATTTCAGGGTGCGTAGGCTCCCTGAACAAAGCCTTTCTTCTGAAACAGAATTTCCACAGCTTTTTTCAAGGGGCAGCGCTGGGAGTCCCTGGACCCTGTGGTGCACCATCTGTCCAGCTCTGTACAAGAGCTCAACTGCTTACCCAAAGTTGGTGACAAACTATGAAATCATCAGCAGCAAGCATCTCCTTTGGAACTGGAGAAACACCTGCAGATCTACAGCTACTCAGAGAACGGAATCACGTGCAATTTGATGGGTGATTTGACAGCAAAGCCTTGGCTCTGCACTATGCAGGAGACATTTACTTTTCTGCCAAAACTCTGGAAACAGTTTATGTCTGGAAAATTAATACAAACAGTGAAAGAAAGTCTTCTTATTTTGTGGGGGTTTTTATACTTTTTTTCTGTTTTGTTTGCTCCCACTGTTGACACTGAGCTTCTGTGGCTGAGGATGAGACATCCAGCCTACCCTGTAAGAAGCGCTCCCTGTCCAGAATTACCTATAAAGTATGTGCAAAGCAGCTGGGAACAGGAACGGATTAAATCCTGCGGCTCAGGGGCTCTTCTGTCAGAGCCCTGACTGCGTTATATCTGTCAGTGCCTCCTCTTCTGTGCATAAAAGTGTGAATGTTTTTTGCTAAGAGCTCTTCGGAAGGAAATATTCTGCTGAGACTTGAATGAGTGTAGCTGTTATGTTCACAGTGACCTAGGTATGCTGGATCCTGCCTCTTTTGTTTTTCCTTTGTTGCTTTCATCTATTGTTCAGCTGAAGAATTACATGAGAACAAAGCTGTATTATCTTACATTCATTTAAGGAAGGCAGTCACAAGCTATAAGTTCTGGAGGCAATAAATGAAGATTTTAAAAGTCTCAGCATTGTTTTTTAAATGTTAGCCTCAGAGAATCATCCTTATACTTTGATTTTTAAACCAAATGAAGTGGCATCTTCACTGTTCTTCAGGAAGGACTTCCCCAAACTCACACAACACAGAAGTGGTGATGAAATGCCGTTACCAAAACCACTGTTAACATCATTCTGGGGAAATATGAAGCAAAGTCAGTGTAGCTGATCAGCCAGGAGCGGGTCACTTCCTGTAAATTGCTTATTTGCAATATAGGAACACTACATTCCAGGATTCCCATATAAGATAAAGACAAGTTTATATACTAAAAAAAAATATGTAGAAAGTAATGTTTTTATGCCTTTGTTATCAATGATTTCTACAGTGTGAACTGAGGAAATTAAGCTCAAGGAGACCTGAAAACCAGGAGCCAAGCAATCGACACCAGGGAGGAATCTGGTGGAGGAGGTGTTGCCTGAAGTACAACCTGTAGGATGTAACAACTTCATTAATTGCTGTTTTACTAGCAAAATCAGAGTAAAACCAGAAATCCCTGGCATCCTGAAGAGAAAAATCCAGCATAGGTATTTTTAGCAGGTTACCTTTCAGTATTTACAGAGAATAAATTACTTGTACATATGAACAGATTATTTATCCATTTTTAATTTTATCTACATCTATCCAGATCTATTCAACTAAATATTAAGTAATCTAGCTTTTTGCTCAAACAATGCATGTCTGCTCAAATCAGTATCATGATGTTCCAAAATCTTATAGATTGTATGGATTAATAAATGCATAAATTCAACAAAATTTCCCCCAGGTTACTTTCTATTGCTAAGTGACATGGCAATATTGAAAATCTGTTTATTTTATGTTAGCACTGAAGCATGTTTTCCAAAGCAGAAAGCAACAAAAGAATTGAGTAAAATCTGTTTTTTTCTGAGCCAAGAGGAAGAAAAGAGTGGAAAATCTGAAAACAAATTTAATTCAAGCCAATTTTTGGTTAGAGATCAAAACAAAAGAGACAAAAAAATAAAGCTTTTTGTTTTCATGCACACAACAATGTAAAAAATTTTACTGAGCTTTAGTGGTGATTGTCTGCAGTGAAAATGTTCAGCTCAAGTAAATTCCCATAGTTTGCCCTGACAAAGTGAAGCTATGACACTTATATGAAAGATGGATCTGATCCAAATTGCTAAACATTATCTGGCTTTAAATCATGTTGATAGCATGCCATTGAATATCTTTCTTGCTGTTTTATTATAAGACACACAGTATTTTTCTTCTGGCTCTGGAAGTCAAGTGATGGAAAAGTGTGAAGTTTATCACACTTCTCTTAAGTAAATTGCTAATGTTCTTCCATACAGTGAAAACTTTTAAGATATTATCCCTAAGACTTCAAAATCTATAGGCAAACTAAATATGTTTATTAAATTACATGAATTTTCAAATATCTTGATTTCTGGTTGCTAAAACTACGTTCCTCAAGTCCTTTGGATATGGCTTTCCTTTTTCTTTTCCTTTTCCTATTTGGATTAGCATTGGCCAGGGAGGTAGGAAGTCCAAATGAATTGCTGAGTTCTAGGTTTAAAGAATACCTGGTCAGGGATGTAAATTCTGCTGATTTGTGAAGAGCCTGGAGTTTCCTGTTTGTGTTTTTACAGATAGAAGAAGATGCTGTTCTGTTTCCTCATGGTTACTTGGAATATGTTACTGAGGTTGTAAATAGGGTACCGGGCCCTTCTGATTGCCTTGATACTTGGCTAGAGATAGTCAAAGTACCAACTCTATGACTGGAGGTACGGCTTTCTGAAAGAGCTGAAAAAGTCAATGTAGTACAAAATACAGTAAGAAGTTTTAAAGGCAAAACTCAGCCTGAGCAACCTGTTTTCTAGCACCAGATTTATGGCTTCACTATTTATAATGAAAAACAAAAAAAGACAATGAAATAGTAGTCAGACAACAGTTTTGTTCTTTTGCTGAAGCTCATTAGGTGCAGGCTTGCCATCCCATAAACTTATATCTAGTATTTTGTGTCTTGCTTAAAAAATGGAGGAGCTATCACCATTTTTTGGTAAAATGATGGTTATAATTTTGGTGAATGATGATTTATCATGCAGTCAATATAGAAGCTTCAGAGGTAACAAAGCACTTGAAAACATATTAACCTTAGAGGTAGGAAAAACAACTGAATAATTTAATTCCTGAGCACATCACTAGGGCCTTTGTAACCTACATTTCTGAGACCCCTGTGCTTGCTCCAAGATCAGAGCCTTCTGAAACTCCAGTTAAATAAATAATATACTGAACAACAGTTTCAAACTCCATGTTTTGTTATTGAAGTCTCCAAATGTAGTTAATGTAGTGAGAACTACACTATTGTGCTTGGCTTAAACATACAGTGTCCAAATCGCTCCAGTGTGGAGCTTGTACTCACAAGCAGAAGCTCACACAGCAGGTATTTGAAAGATACTGAGAATATGGAGTATTCCTTCTGTTTAACAGAATTAGTTGCTTTTGTTCTTTTATCTCACTGAAAGAAGCTATTTAGAGCATATTTACTCTGAAATTGTCAGGAGGCTGAGGAAACACCTTGGAAGCAACTGAATTGCCATGTTTGCTGCCGTGAGCTTTGCTTTCCAGGTTGGACAATAAACCACTTTTAATTACAGGATACGGATTATGGAACTTCAGCAATATGCAGAGGGCCTTTGTTCATCTTCAGCAGAGTATTGAAAACACTGCTTTCAAATATTCCTGCAGTAACTATACAAATGTACTGCCTCTGAATTCTCTGAATTCTCTGATTTGCTCAAATCCTTTTAAACTGTCAAAATTAATAGCACATTGAACCAGAATCTTTTCTTGCAGATTATCAAGAGTGACGTACGCTGCTGGGAGGGATGTTTTTCCATGTGTTCCTGTGAGCTCACTCCAGCCAATCTCTGTGACACACTTAACTTTCAGACTGCGGTATTTTGTTGTGTCCAAATGACTTCAAACCAGACAAGACTCAAAATAACTAATTTACCTCAAGGATCTAGACTGCAGTTTTCCCTTATCTCACAGCCTTCATGCACACTCTTAAAAAACCACGTTGGCCTCCTGTGATTAATTACCATATTTCAATCCTTGCAATATCTTTTAAGTAGAATACTGCACTCTCTGCTTTAGGGCCTGGCTGAAGTCAGGGCAATGCACCAGTGCATAAGGGTGAAACAACCTCTAATCAGTAACTGTCTTCGTCTGTTGTGCAACTAAGTTTATCAGGGAACTTCACTGCACAGATAAATGCTCTCATTCATTCTCCTGCATTTCCCTGTCTTATCCATAAGTAATGAGTAGTTTTAACAATCTTCCTCTGTCAGAATACCTCAACAATTATTTGTTTTTAAGACAAAACAAAACAAAGCAACCTTGTCCAAATCAAGGATCACTGACTTCCTAACAATATTTGTGTAACAAATAATAAGTTCCTTCAAATGTAGCAACAGAGCTACACAGCTACAGCTTACCAGAATACAAGGCATCGATTGATTATATAGATGTTCTTTTTAAATAAAATAATTTGATCCCAACATAGTTTCCTTTTCTACAAAGTGTTTTGTAATATACAAGCATAGGAAAAGATCACTCAGCTTTATAAAATTTATAAGAAATAATAACCTCCTAAAAGTTATTAGTTCAGAGGTGTTCTGGAGAATTAATTAAAAAGTTTTATCATCAGTTTGTTAGAACAAGTACTTCAATGGGAAGGGTTCTTTCAAACAGTTTTCAGTGCACCTCTGACACAGATCAGAAATATCTTAAACTACATAACTTCTTAGGAGCAAAAAAGTTTTTGACATAAAGTTGAAATCCTTCATAGAGGAAGAGGGAGCAAATTTGTAAGGCTTGGTTTTTTTCTTTTTATTCCCTGCATAGTAAAAAATGCTTAGTAGCTTGAAATAATTTTCAGTGAATGAAAACACGTTTCCAACTAGCTCTACTAAATCAGTAACAGTTAAACCAAGACAATGCCAAAATCCTGATCATTCTGGAATTAGTGACCCAGGACTGCTTCCTTAGAAACCACACAGGTTCCCCAAGGTCACCAGCACTAGCACTGACAGATCAGAGCTGAAAGGATGTTCCCTCTACGCCGCTTTTGTGGGACCCCACCTGGAGTACTGCGTCCAGCTCTGGGTCTCCAGCACAAAAAGCCACAGACCTGTGGACTGGGTCCAGAAGAGGACAGGAAAGTGTTCAGAGCACTGAAAGACCTCTTCTATGAAGAAAGGCTGACAGAGTTGGGGTTGTTCAGCCTGGACACAAGAAAGCTCTGGGGAGACTTTATTGCAGCCTTTAAATATGTAAAAAACGGGAGCTCACAAGAAACATGGACAGAAACATTTTTAGCAGGACCTGTAGTGATAAGACATGGGGCAATGGTTTTAAACAGGAATAGACAGATTTACATTGGACCTAAGGAGGAAATAATTTACAGTGAGGGTGGTGAGATACCAGAATGGATTGCCCAGAGAAGTTGTGAATGCCCCATCATTGGCAGTGTTCAAGGCCAGGCTGCACAGGGCTTTGAGCAATCTCACTTAGTGGAAGGTGTTCCTGCCCATGGCAGGGAGGCTGCACTGGGTTATCTTTAAAGGTCCCTTCCAATCTAAACCATTGTACAAATCTATGAACACCTGACAGCAGCATGATTTTGTGTTACCTTGATGATCTATGAAAAATTAAAAAATGAAGAAATGACAACTTCTCATTATAGAAGATAATATAATTCAGAGAAACAGTTACACTGGCCTGGAGTCTTCCCCCTTTTTCCCTTAAATAGTATGCCTCTAGCTAGGGCAGGTTCATACCCTTCAGAAAACAAACTGAATATCTCTATTGACAAATCTATGCTGACATGTAGTGGACTTTCACCTCAGATTAATCTCTCCATATGCGTCCTGAGTGAAACCACACAGGGCTCTCATGTTGTCAAATATTTAGCAAGTTGCTGAAATAATGTCTCTGTATGTCCCCTTCGTAGCTAAACTCAACTCTTTCCTGACAGGTAAATGAGTGTAAGCAAATAAAGTGAAACCTCAGCATTCTAGAGCAGGTGTATACATATTATCTCTGAGTTTTACACTTCCTTTTAGATTGCTCATTGCTTCAGATCATGGAAGAATTTGCCCTCTTCAGTACCCAAATCAGGGACTCTTCTCCTGCTTGACCACAAAACTGGGGAGTATTGACACTGGGAAAGGTTTTCTGATGGCAGTTGGCACAACATGTGCTCAATATTCTTGCAGTCTATTAACTTCCTGACCTGGAGATTAAATGAAATAACTACTGTGAACAGTTGTACTGAACAGTTACCTCAGACACTTGTCTGTTTGCTTTTGAACCTATGCTGTCTTTTGTCATCAGCAACGCACTGTGGCAGTGCATTTCAGAGCTGAATTACACAGTCTGTGCAAATTGTTTCTTTTTTTTTCTGCTGCCTGATAATACTTTGCTGTTCCTTCATTTCTGTTTACAAGACAAACCATAGTTTATATAGTTTTGCTATTATTGTTATAAATGTCATGTACTTCTACTATTTCTTTCTTGAGATTGTAGTAACCAAATAAATTTAACTGGTTTTGATTTGATTTGGTTTGGGTTTTCCCACCATGGTTTCACACCTCTAAAAATTCTTTCAATCCTTTTCTGTTCTCTTCATAGTACTACTATAACCTTCCTGAGATGTTGGGACAAGAACTGCATATAACATGCAAGATAGCACAACAGATTTATGAAGCTGTCTGATAATGTTTTCTGTTGTGTTCTCTGTTCTTTTCTAAGAATGCCTAATAGTCTAATTAACTATTTTTGGCTGCTACCAGGCTGACAACTACCAGGCAGAGAACAGTTGCACTGACTCCTGACACCTCTGCTGAATATTAAGACTTCATTGAAAAATTGTATGTGCATACTTAGGATTGTTTTTATTTATTGTATATTTTACAATATATACATTTTTTTTCTTTTACTGAAAATGAAATTTATCTGTTATCTAGCCTCCATCAGATGACCTTCCTGCAACTTTTTAAACTAATAACTAATATTAATTTAAGAACTAACATCAAACTTTTTGCTGCCCTGCGTAACTTGGCATCACTAATGAACATCATCTTTGCTGTCATTCCAGCCTGGAACAAAATAAGTTTGAAGTGGAATTACCCCTGCAAAATTGTTCCTGTATCCCTGATTATACTTAAACTGACTAACAGAGTGTAATAGGCTATAAACTGTGGAGTTGCTCCTTCATGTTCCTGAAGGCTGAGGGCATGATTTTTAAAGACAGAGAAACCTGTGGAAGTAGAATATCTTCTCGGTGTGAAATGAAGGGTCTGACATGCTGAACAGTTGTCAAGGTAGAAGGAATGGCTGAAGTGCTTGTGCTTGAACCGTTTGAGCTTTCTTGGAGGTACGGGAGCTGTAGGCTAAAGGCTGGTGGCATCATTCTGCCCCCCCGGCCGCACAACTCTACAGAGAGGAACTGCATGTGTTACGAGGAAGTAGTATTCTCTCTGAGACTCCAACAGAATTTCTAGAAAGAAAACACTAGATAAGCTTCATGAAGCAAATGAAAGTAGAGAATGCGTATTCTCTGATATTACTAAAATAAATTAATTTCTAATTACTTAAGCAAATTAAATAATTTTTATTTCGTTCAACGTTCCTCCTCCCCTAACAATGAGGGTATGTTTTTTTATCTTAGAAGAAAATATACTTTTTACTGAAAGTGTTATATTGGGTGATATTTGATCACCAGGTAATTAATTATACATTAACAGAGGCTTAGCCAAAGCTAATAAAATACAAACGGTTATAACATGCAGAACCCCACCTGAAATTGAGAAGGTGTTGAAGAGGTTCCTTTCCAAGCAGAGGAGAGAGCTTGCATGATGTAATGACTAGTTGCCATGGCAGAAGAGGATGAAGAGCTTCCAAGGTTCCATGGTACATCTACACCTGCTTTAGACTGCAGTCTGTGGTCATGCAATGATTTTTTTTTCCATGCAATATATTGATATATACTTGATAGTAGAAAATATTAAAAATCTGGAGAAACAGAAGAAAATCATATATCTCACTCTGAAGTGAAGTCAGAAAGAGATTAGGCAGAAAAATAATATCTCTACAGTTTCCTAGAGACATAACCCTAATGGGATTATTTGAAGTGGTGACAGATTTGTCTGTGGACTTGTCATTTACATTTTCATCTTTGTAAGTCTCCTCACTTAAATGGTCTTGATTTACATGGTTCACTGAAGTTAAGCGACTGTGCTTAGTGAATTAAGCTGTGAATTCAAATGGGTATGACTCACCTTAGCACGTGCAGTGGTCAGCTTGCCACTGTACTGGTCTGCGCTATGGGAAGCAAGCTACTTCACATCTTCATAAGGGAGGCTCTAAACTGAGCTGACTTCTCCAAACCTGCTATGTCCAATCTGTTACCACTCTGTTGCATCCAAATTAGAAACCTGCTGTTTGAACGCTCCACCAGATAGTCACACAAACACCTGTACAATTCATGTGGGCCAAAGAAACATACCTTATGGTTACTCATGCCAGTCCATGCATAGAACCATTATGAGTCCAGTTACAGTAGTGTTAATAATTTTATTTCTAATTATACTCAGTTCAAACTACATAAACAAATAATTTACTACCTCTCCATCTCTCTGGTGCTGTGGTTCCCCTTTGCATGCTCCTCTGGATTCCCAGGGTGATGATTTCAGCGAGAAAATCTGCAAAAGGAAGACTTCCCATTGGTTGAGAAGGATTTGGTCAGAGATCACCTAAGCAAACTAGATCCTCGCAAACCAATGGGCCCCAATAGAATGCACCCACAAGTGCTGAGGGAGCTGGTGGATGCTGTCGCTAAGCCACTCGCTATAATCCTTGAAAAGTCGTGGAGGACAGGAGAGGTGCCCGAGGACAGGAGGAAAGCAAATGTCACTCCAGTCTTCAAAAAGGGCAAGAAGGAGGATCTGGGGCTCTATCGGCCAGTCAGCCTCACCTCTGTCCCTGCGAAGGTGATGTAGCAGTTCATCCTGGAGGTCAGCTCCAGGCATGTAGAGGTCAAGAAGGCTGTCAGAAACAGTCAACCTGGATTCACCAAGGGAAGATCATGCTTCACCAACCTGAATAGCCTTCTACGGTGGTGTGACTGGCTGGGTCGATGAAGGGAGGGCAGCGGATGTTGTCTGTCTTGACTTCAGTAAGGCATTCGACACCGTCTCCCACAGCATGCTCACAGGCAAGCTAAAGAAGTGTGGGTTGGATGAGTGGGCAGTGAGGTGGATAGAGAACTGGCTCAACAACAGAACCCAGAGGATCGTGATCAATGGGGCAGAGTCTGGCTGCAGGCCTGTCACTAGTGTTGTTCCCCAGGGGTCCGTGCTGGGTCCAGTCCTCGTTAACATATTCATCAATTTGACCTGGATGATGGGATCGAGTGTAACCTCAGCAAGTTTGCTGATGATACCAAGCTGTGAGCAGTGGCTGATACACCAGAAGGCTGTGCTGCCATCCAGCGAGACCTGGACAGGCTGGAGAGCTGGGCCGAGGCAAATCTCATGAAATTCGAGAAGAGCAAGTGCAAGGTCCTGCAC
Source organism: Phalacrocorax carbo (assembly GCF_963921805.1). NCBI lineage: Eukaryota > Metazoa > Chordata > Aves > Suliformes > Phalacrocoracidae > Phalacrocorax > Phalacrocorax carbo. The sequence continues at coordinate 76,286,083 of NC_087548.1, forward strand.
GTGGGGAGGAACAACCCCAGGCACCAGGACAGGCTGGGGGCTGACCTGTTGGAAGGCTGCTCTGTTGAGAAGGACCTGGGAGTGCTGGTGGACAACAAGTTGCCCATGAGCCAGCAATGTGTCCTTGTGGCCAAGGCCGCCAACGGTGTCCTGGGCTGCATTAAAAGCAGTGTGGCCAGCAAGATGAGAGAGGGTTGTCTTCCCCCTTTACTCTGCCCTAGTGAGGCCACATCTGGAATACTGCATCAAGTTTTGTGTCCCCAATTCAAGACATGGACACTGGACACAGTCTGGGTGCCCTTGTCTATGTGTGCTCAAGTAGTGGTATTGTTTGAGGTGATCTCCTGAGTTCCCTTTCAACCCCTACCATTCTGTGATTTTCTTCCGACTTTCATCAGTACATTGAGTCCTTCACTGGGAGAGTTTGAGGTGGATGGTGTGGATATCTTTTACCTTTAATGGATACTTGCTGTGGCTTCTCACTGTTATTTCTGAAAAGAATTATCCACCTTGCAAGACTCAGGTTCTCTATTGAAGATCAGTGAACTACCTACCCCCTTAGGGTCTCTGGTATCATCCTGTGGCCACACATTCAAGGCCTTTGCTATCATTCAGTGTCTCTAACTCCTCTGTGCTTCACTTTGATTCCAGGCTAATAGGTAGTTTTACACTGAAAAGGAACTTGTTATTAGTAGCCATTAGGCACAGAGCTGGACAGCTGTGTGGTCCTGTGCTTACACTTTGTACAGTCATACAGAGCTAAGTGAAAGTTAAAAAAATAGACAATTGCAAAAGATGAGAAAAAGGGAGAGTTTCTCTCCACCTCTTTATCCCCTTTTCTCCGTGTCACAGAGCTGTTTTGGCTGCAATCTACTACAATATGATGAGGAATTATAAAATGTGATACAACACCAAACAGAAGGAAATGCAATCAATTCTCTGCAGAGTCTAGCAGGAGATATATAAGTTTGACAAAGACTGGCTTTGCAAGGGTTTGCCTTGCATTTCTTGAGTCCATGGTATGTTCTCCACAGAAACTTCAGAAGAAACTTAGGAAGTAATCTGGGAATCCTCAAATATATGAGTAACACATATCTGAAAACTCTGCAGGTGTCCTCCTTATCAGAACAAACATATTGTTTTGTTGGATTCAACCAGAAGTTTTTCCCCTTTTTCAACAAGATTGCAAAGGATACCTAACCACAGACTCCCACTCAGTGGCACAGTTGTTGTGGTTTAGCCGGCAACTCAGCCCCACACAGCCGCTCGCTCGCTCGCTCCCCCACCGGTGGGATGGGGGAGGAATCAGAAGGGTAAAAGCGAGAAAGCTCACGGGTTGAGATAAGAACAGTTTAACAATTAAAATTAAACAACAATTACAACAACAACAATAATAATAACGCAACAAAAAGGAAAGTAACCGTGGAGAGGCGAAACCCGGCGGCGGGAGGGGAAGGGGGAACGAACAACCCAACCAACAGCCCCCGACGCAGCCGCTCCCCGCCCGCCGACCCGACGCCGCCAGTCCCCGAGCCGCAACCGCCCCCTGCGCGGCAACTGCCCCGGTTACTGTGCTGGTCGTGGCGTCACGTGGCATGGAGTGAGCATCCCATTGGCCAGTCGGGGTCAGGTGTCTTGGCCGTGGCCCCGCCCCTCCCGGCCTCCTGCCCCCGTGGTGGCAGAGCGTGGGAAGCTGGAAAGGTCCCCGACTACTACAGGCGCTACCCTGAAGAGAATTAACTCAGTCCCAGCCAAAACCAGCACAAAGGTCAAAGTAGCTTCACTGAGCTTTCTGTGCTCCTGATATAGCTCTCCTAGTCCATGAATAGAAGGTGATTGTTGTCACCAGCCATGCCTCGAGACACACAGCAGAAATGTCTGTACTGTTCTGCTGGCCTGTGGGACTTAGATGATATTTTCCTTGACATATTTTTGAAAGGAACGTACAGAGTCATACTTATTTGGCTGTTTTGTCTTGTTTTAACTTTATGTTCTTGTAATTGATTGATGGCTGAAATGTTACCTTTGATCTTCTTTTCTTCTTTTCTTCCTTCTAAATACATATCAAGACATTAACACTCATAGTGAATAATAAAGGAACGAAAACTGGCTTATGTTGATATTTGACCCATAATAAACATTGAAGAATGTTGTTATGGCCTGAAAAGTCACATGACATAGAAATAACATGTATTTTGGGGTTAATTAGGTCAAATATAACAATTTAAATTTTTACCCATCTAAATTCTGTTGACGAACTCAAAGGCTTCATTTTTCTTCTGTCTTATGTTAAACTTTTCTCTTACTGAAATTGAACTGTATGCCAGCATGACGTATTTAATGTTAACAAAAGATTTTATGGCACAGGAATAAATGGTAATTCTGTCATATACCTTAGAATATTATTAATATTAAGGATTTTAACATTTTCATTTTTATGATTTATACTCACATTAATATATAATCCTAATTTTTAATTTTCTATTGCTTCTCAATTTGTGTGAGAACACTAGGTCATAAAGTACTCAGCATTCTGTTCTTTTAGATTGTTTTAAAGCTTTAACCTTTGTGATTTTAAACTGAAATCCACTTTCTTATACTTACACAATAGAAACAGAAAATGCATTTCCATTTGGACATACAGGCACTGATTTTTCATATTCACTGGCTTAATTATTAGGCTTCTGCACAGTGAATATGAGTTAAGGACAGGAACAACGGGGATATAACTCTCTGCCTTCCTGATATTAATATGCTCTTTCTACTGTCCTCACCAAGAATTGTGTTTTGGCAACTATTGATAGAAAATGTCATAAATACACAGGCAACAACTCACTGATGTGTAAAGCTACACCTGGTTTTACTTGCCAGTTTTTGGATTTTATCATTTGAATTTATTGCATGGAAAAATTTTATCTGTTACTAAATGTTGGCTGATGTTGGCAAAGGAGGCCTTTGCAAAGGCAGTAGTAAAGTTACACATCTAGTTTAAAGTGTAGCTACTAAAGTAAATCAAATACTCTAGCCATCTTCCAGTTTTATATGATCTTTAACTTGCAATAGCCTCTTCTGTCTCAGGGATGACTCTTCCTGAAGCCTTTACTTAGCAAAGCAGTTCAGTCAGTACTTGACAGGTTAATTGTTGAGCTCCAAAAATGAACTCCAAATGACATGAAACTGCTGAAAATAAAGGCAATATATTTGGGAACCCATCCCTTTTAAAGCTAAATATCATCAACAACAACTGAGGATCCTGTGCCAGTTAATGACAAACCCCTGCTGAAAGCTCTACTTCCCTCAGATTAGGAGGGCAGCAAGCAAGAGAGATTTCATGGAGGCTTTGCCTGCAGAGGTCGGGAGGAACAAGAACAAGGTCTGGCTTCTGAACAGTAGAAACCTGTGTGCAGAGTGAACTGGTGTCACCTGACCAGGCAATAGTCCTAATATGCATGCACCCAGTGAGAGGACAGGTTTGTTTTTCTGTCATGAGGGTGGCTGAGATGGAGCACCAAATAGAAACATGGGTTCACAGAGGACTCTTATGGAGATATTATCTTGCTGCAGCACTCCTTCTGCTACAAGGCAGGATGTAAGCAATTAGGAAGGAGAATTATCTGCTAGGAAGAAAAAACCCTAATATCTTGTATCTGTCCCACCCTTTAGTGGATGTTACACTTAAGGTCTGAAGGAGTTCCTGGAACAGAGGGGGCTCTTTTAAAAACAAGAAGAAGAGGGTGGTGGTGAGAATCCATGATCACTGGGATTGGTGCCATCAGGGAAAACTGCAAGGCGGCTTTATGTTAGGAGCTAAGCTGGTGGACTTGCTGAGATAAAAAAAAAAAGAGCAGAGGAACAATAATGTTTGGCATCAGATGATAACCCTGCTATACTAAATTCTTGGGACACTACATGAAAACAGGATCAGTGGGATAGTGTTACCTGGCAGTGAACTTTACATGAGTAACAGGATGAAGATGCCCAGCAATGCTGCCTATGAGAGAATGACATTGAGTGTAAAAACATCACAGAAGCATCCCACAATGTAATCCCTGTGGGTGGATGTCCCCATATTAAGTACTAAGTTCATATCGATCCTGTGAGCAGAGAGTCATGACAGTTATTAAGTCTAAATGATATCAGGTAGTAGAAGTGGGAGATTTCAGCTGTCTATGGAAAGAACATATCAACACCTCAAGTTGAGATGTGAAGATAATTTTTGCATTCACTAAACACTGTTCAGAAAGGTAGTTTTGTCTTGTCCTTGAAAACGCCATTCTAAGTTTGATCTGGAGTGCTTTGTGGGACCTAGTTCAAGACATTAAAGGAGAGTTGCTGCATAGTAGCAATCAGAGTATGGCAGGTTTATTATGACAGCAGGACAGCAGGTCAATAAAAGTTTAATCCACAAAGTTCAGCCAAAGGGAAACAGGAAATTAATATGCTTAAAAAGACATCTACAGAACACCTGGAGTTAAAGACATGGGTGAGATTGACCAAAGTGACACTCTTTGTAGCAGACACAAAAATGTACACCTCAGTGTTATATCACACCTCAGTTGGAGATAACTATGGGATGTGTTAAAACCCAAGGAGGTTAGTGATCTGTTAATGAATTACCAGGACACATGTCTGGAAAAAAATATTACCTCCGAGCTATTTTGCAAATTCAGGTGTTAGCGTGATTTACAGGAGCAGGGTGCTGCTCACTCTCCCAGGGGACCCTGGGAGTAAAAGGCTCACTCCGTTTGCTGGAAGACTAATCTCAATTGCTGTGTATGAAGATAAGAACCACAATGCTTATATTATAATCCATGAGTTTTAAGGTATTCTAATAGTTGATTGCACTCTGTCTTCATAGTGATGTCTCCAGCCTCCAGTATAGGGCATCTTACACAGGAATAAAGCAATAGAAAGAACAGACTGAGAAGTCCCCCATCTGAATGGAAACCCACCCAGGAAGGGTGTCAATCCTTCTTTTTAGGAGGTATTTTTAGTGTGAAATGCAATCAGCACAAGATCTTACGACCCATTTCTATACATATATCAAATGACATAACATTTCTTTAGGACAGGTGTGAAGAAGAAGGGTGCACCACTCTCTGCATCTACCTGAAAGGAGGTTGTAGTGAGATGGAGGTCAGTCTCTTGTCCCAAGTAAAAAGTGACAGGACAAGACAAAATGGCCTCAAGTTACGCCAAGGGAGGTTTAAATTGGATATTAGGGAAAATTTCTCAAGCAAAATTGCTGTCAAGCATTGGAACAGGCTGCCTAGTCACCACCCCTGGAGGTATTTTAAAGACATACAGATGTGATGCTTAGGGACATGGTTTAGTGGTGGACTTGGCAGTGCTAGGTTAACAGTTTGACGCGATGATCTTAAAGGTCTTTTCCAACCTAAGTGATTCTATGATTCTGTGATTGCAAAAGTTTAAGCTTCCTCTGTCTTGATGGAAACCAGCTCACTCCACCAGCAGAGCAAACGCTGCTGCAGAGTGGGAGCGCTGTCTCCTTCTGTAGCTGGAAATCTAGCTCTGATGGACATTTTTTCTTCAAACACTCTTCATCTAAAAGCAAACACATAGGGTGTAGTGGTTTAACCCCAGCTGGCAACTAAGCACCACACAGCCACTCACTCAAATTAGAAAAGTGAGAACTCGTGGGCTGAGATAAAGACAGTTTAAAAGGTAAAGCAAAAGCTACACACGCAAGCAGAGCAAAACAAGGACTTCATTCACTACTTCCCATTGGCAGGCAGGTGTTCAGCCATCTCCAGGAAAGCAGGGTTCCATTGCACGTAACGGTTACTTGGGGATATAAATGCCATCATTCTGAACATTCCTCCCCCCTTCCTTCTTCCCTGTGGAATAGCTACTGGGGGTGAAATTACTGAGGTTGAAATTATTGAGGCTAAGGTTATATCCACATTTCATAAAAGTTAACTTCCAGGGTGAAATACAGTTGGCATGCTGAAAATCACTTCAGTGATCATTCTCTAAACAACATCACCTGCAATCTTAGATGTTAACAACACCGGGGAACTCGGTGTACTAGCTCTAACAGAGATAATTGGAGGAGGGAGTGGAGGCTCCACAGCCAAACTTAACAATAAATCACCGCAGGTTTGACAACTAGATGAAACCATGGAAACCATGTAAAATCGTGCCCTGTGGATGAACTTCTCTTATTATAACCTCATTACAATACCAAAACACATACTTCCATCACAAAGTTACCAACCTCCAAGGTATGACTACCCCTCACTGAACATGTGCACTGAATTTCTACTGGTCTGTATCTTTAAAGCAAAGAAAGGAATTTCTACACCAATCCCTGACAAAGGTATGTATGACTAGAGTCACTCAAGTTCCACCTAAACATAAAGTAGTATAAAATGACCTTAAGAAAGAGGGATGTTAAGGGAGACATCATTGCAGACTACTGGGATCAGTTGATGGGCTGAACCTCTCCTCCCTGCGTAGGGATGCCTGTTGGGTAAGACTTGAACACTTGGTTATATCAAGTGATTCACCAAGAAATTTAGAGAACAAGCCTGTTGTTCTGTATTTTGTGTTTCAGTGCTTTATACTTGCATGTGCTTTGCAGACAGTGCATTTATCACTGGCAATACAATAAAAACCTGTATTTCTGTTGCTTCAATAATCTGCACTGTTAGTGAATCTGACCACGAAAAATCATTGGGCATGACTAGACTAATAGTGATCGTACTGTTCATGAGTCCTGCGACTGGACTGACAGTGTTAAATCGGGTATCACTCAGAATCTAAGCCCAGCCGCCCCCAGCCCCTCTGACATCTGAGGACCAGCTGGGTTGCAAAGGGGTTTATTTTCTGTCAAATTTCTCCACCTATTAATGCAACACTTCCCCTAGTTGATAAGCGAGGCATGACATCATATGGCGTGGATATCCCTTTGGTCAGCAGGGGTCAGCTATCCCAGCTATGGCCCCTCCCAGCTTTTTGTGCCCCCCCAGCCTAGTTGCTGGTGGGGTGTGGTGAGAAGCAGAATAGGCCTTGACTCTGTGTAAGCCCTGCTCAGCACTAACTAAAAATTCCCTGAATTATCTACACTGCTTCCAGCACAAATCCAAAACATTGCCCCATACTAGCCGCTGTGAGAAAAGTAAGCCTATCCCAGCCAAAACGAACGCATTGGGTTGGACCATCAGGCTCTGCACAGGTGTCACAGCAGATGCAGAGGGGAGATTGTGAGAGTGGGGAAACGACAGTCATAAATTTTCAGAGCCAGAGGCGGTGTCTTTGTATTTAGTAGCTTTCAGTGGATTGCTTTTCTTTGAATTGGTCCAGTGATTTCCAAATTCACTACGGAGCATCCATTTCCAATGATGCCTCCAGATGCTATTACAGTGTGAGCAGCAGGAAAGACAGTACTACTGCAGTGATAGATTGGTAATGAGCAGTAGATAGCAGGCACATGGTACTCTGCGCTGACAGAACTGGATGTTATACCTTCACTAAATTCTTTTACTTCTGTGCTGAAATGGCTCAAACTATTGGATGGGCAGTTCTGTGCCATCTGATCATTTAATCTTCTAACTATAAACAAGTGCAGGGATAAAGCAATTTATAAACTGCAAAACCATTCCATAAACATTACTAGCATTTTGAGAGTCAGCTACATGTGTGTCATATTTTGGTGCCATACTTCAAACAAATGATTTTATAAATGGCAAAAAGGGAAGGTCAGTCGTTTTAGCAATATACATGAGAACAACACATATTAAAAAATCAAATGTTGTTGCATAATAAAACTATATCAGGATCTTCAATCACAGGAGTGCTAATTAAAACTTTGCAATATTCCCACATTGCAGTCTGTCAGGTTCAGTAGTGTTATGCATATCAATATCTTGGGGCTATAAACATTTTTTTTAAATTTTCATAGTTTGTGTGAACTTCTATGTATTTGCTTTTCTTTTGATAGACCTCTCCCAGTTTCTTCTTATTGTAACAGAAACATAGACGTTCCTGTTAATATTCCATCTGTTATCTGTATTACACCATAGCATTATAATCAGATCAATTTATTGCAAATATATTGCATTTTATTTTCTTTTTACTCTATGGTTAATTCACTTTGAAAATGGTTTTCCCTTCACTCAACACCAGTGCTCATATCTACCTTTTTTATTTACTTCAGCTGTTGATATCAAGTAAAACTAAGAGCTTAAATTATGAATTTGTGACTTGAAAATGGGAAAGTTGTGGTATTCTGTAACTCGTCATAAGCTTTGAGATAAAAGGGAGAATTATGTGAACAGGAACAGCAATAGCTCAAGTGTGGGCAAAACTTTCCAAGCAAATTAACCAGATGTGAAGAATTATTTTTTTTTCTCATTTTCACTACCTATGATCATGTATTCAATGAAAATAAATGAAGACTAAAATAAATATAAGATTCCTGTCTATTAGTACATGTGTGAAGTATATTCCAGCGAGAAAGAAAAGCATTACAAGCTAAAGAATAAGCGATATAAACTAGCTGTAAATTCAGCTTGATCATTAGAAAAGGGTTCCTCAGTGGTCTAAAGTTACAGAACAGCCTTCTCCCAGGAACAGCGTAAAAAGCTGAAACAAGCAAATGAACAAACTGTTCAGAAGATGGAGCACATTTCAGATACGTTCGCCTGCTGCCTGTGGTCAGTGATGACTAGGCTTGATGCACAAACAGCTTGGTGAAGTATCCAGGACATAACAATGTACAGGAAAGTATGATGTTTTTCTATGGCTTTGCTTAGTGCAGGTACAGAACCTGCCTCTGGCCAAACAAGGTGTTGGCCAGAGCATGTAGGTGCCTTCCAGCTTAGGCTTCAGACTCCCTGTGAGACTTGATCCCAGGGCCGGGTACCTGGGTAAAGCTTATGGTGTGAGCTGGCTGACCTGCAGACCCAAACGGAAAGGTGCAGGGGGGTCTACCAGGCTTGGGCTGGAGCTGCCTCAGGAAGCAAATGGCCATCTGCAATCTCATTCTGCTGTGGAGAATTAGCCTGCTTGCAGAAACATCTCAACCTCCCCTGGGAACTGCAGGGACCTGAAAGACGTATTTCCATTCCCTCATCCCAGTTCAGAAAGTAGCCTGGACATGTGCAGAAATATAAGTCTTGGTGCATAGAAAATTAAATTTCCAGGTTAAAGTCAAGTTCCAATTTAGAACTCTCAAAACTCCCCTGTTTTGGACAAAACAGGCTAAGCCGGCAGCAGCTATCTCTCACAGTGAGGCTCTGAGAGAAAAACTTCTGGCCAGTAGGAGACCTGAGGCAGCTTGGTCTCAGCGTAGGCTCCTTCTGCACTGGCCATCAGTCATCTTCCACTGCTGGAGCTGTTGAGTTTAAAAGAAAACACTTGTCTCTGCTGTGAAGGTGTTTTGACACCAACCCTTTTTACTACTGCGCTGGAGAAAAATCAAAAGCAGAGCTCTAAGAGTGAGCTGATCCTGAAAACATCCAATGCTTCGGCAGAACTACTTGTTACAACTCTAAGATAACTGGAGTTTTGAATTCCTGAAGTTAACCATTCTAAACTGAAGAACAAAATTTGTTCTTTTTTCAGGGCAAATATATCGTGTTCATTACTTATTCGGTACTTTGGGGTGGAAGCCATGGACGGAAAGTAGCATTACCTAATCCTGACAGCGGGAAAAGAAACAGAGAATTGAAGGTGGATATTGGCAAAAACACTGCAGAAGATGCTTGGACTGAGCCATTTAGACACTTCTCTTCACAGCAGCCTTAACTGCTTCCTTTGCTGATGTTACTGTTCACTTTCTTAAGCAATAACGAAAGCTGAAATTATCTTTTTTTCATTACAATCATCTGAAAATGTCACAAATAACCCCACAGGCTGCTTTCAGCTTTTCAGAGAATCCATCAGGCAAAAGTATTGTATCACATCTGTTGGCTTAAATAACATGAAAGCTGGCTTGGCTTTAGAGGGCCTGACCCTTCCACAGCGACGTCAGTGTGTACAATTCCAGCAGCCTCAGGTGGTGGTTATCTGCAGTCGCTGTTCAAAACGCCTTTCAGAAGGCGGCAGGTTATTGCCTTCTGTACAGATTAGACAAGATTCTTAAATCTCTCCAAGCAATGCTTAGTTATATTGAGTAAATTCTGTTCTGTGCTTACGGCCCTCCTATGTAGTTTGAGCCAGGAACAGACTATTTAGAGCTGGATCCATCTATGTTTTATTTGTCTGATATTATATGCACTTACGAACAGAAATGTTCCCATTTTTAAGAGAGAAGCATCAAGCACTTATAGAAAAGATAACTGATCCAAGAATCACTAGTTTATTGCAGCAAAATAAGAAAAGAACTCCATGAATTTTGTTGCCCAAAGTAAAAATGGTTTCAAGTTTATCTTTGGGCTGAATCAGTCAGCAAGCAGAGTAGTACAGCGCTTTTACAGTAACAGCTCTCGTAAGAGTAGCAGCAACACCCATCCTCAGAGCATTTAGTGAAGGAAATACTCCTAACAGGCTGCAAAACAATGACATTATTTATTGAGTGGCTAAGAATCATATAGAATCATTTAGGTTGGAAAAGACCTTTAATACAATTGAATCCAACTGTATGGGTGCCAAGTCCCCAAGAGCCAGATCTACATGCCTTTCAAATACCTCCAGGGATGGTGACTCAACCACTTCCCTGGGAAGCCTGTTCCAATGCAATGGGAAGGCTGGTAAAGATTTTTTAGGTGCATAACTGCACATCCATGTCATCTGCAAGTGTTTTGATTCTAGATGACTCTGGACGATAAAACATACGACTCACAGGATCCGTCCTGTTCTACTAAAGACAATCTTGTAGGATATCAATAATGCAGAAAAAAACCCACATGTGCTAATTTTATTACAGGCTTTAACATTGTGCATAGACTCTTGGCTGTCCTACAATATTTAAAGAAGTGTAGCCATATTTCATCTGAAGACTTCTGGGATTTGATTTAAGGACATGCATGAAAGCTGTATCAGAAGGTTTTGCCTGCTGCTATCCTCATCTTGTGTGTTAGGCTAGTTTTTCACTTCAGTTAACATAATCTCTGAGAGGTACTCAGTCTTGATTGTTTTCCCTCATAAATACCTCTGAGATGTAAATTAAGCATTATTATCCATAGGCACAGAAGATGTATCAGCTTGTTTCAAGTCCACGAGAGCCTGCTAAATTGGGGTAGCAAGTGTCGTCTGGGATTACATCCATTTTCCTTCTAACAAAGGCACTCATCCATCCATACATCCACTCATCCATAAACATTTTTCAAATAACTCAGAAAAAAATTTTTTAAAAATGCCAACACTTTCAAGAGAGAATTCCTCAGAAAAATCACGAAGGCTTTTTCCAGAAGTCTTCTGCAGAATCAGCAGCAGACCAGAGACCTGAGCTAGTATCCCACTGTCTCAGACAAACTGGGCAAGATAAAGTCAGTAGTCCTGCCAAAAATTAAGACAAAAAATTGTAATAAAAATAGTGCTTGTGTTTCTAAAAAGTTGCTACAGCTTGTTAATATTTGGATGCTTTCCTTTACAACATCCTGAGAGAAATTGCAATGTTCTCAGTTATGTTACACACCAAAACATTCATGTCAAGGTAATCCCTACAAGCTAGTGGATGCCAGAGCATCCAAGAGAAGTAGCGCTGAGTTTGCTATGTGGGTGCATTTGCAGAGGCACTCCAGTGAGGATTTTGCACCTTCTGAGCTCCTTTCCTTGATACACTCTTCTACTACGTACAGAGTTTGGAAGACTGATTTAAGCAGCCCCTACTGTGCTTTGTGCTTTATGTAAAGTATTTAATAAACAATTTGTATAGGAGATGTTAGGTGTCCTACAAATAATAAGTATGGTGTTTATTGATGATTTAGACCAAAAAGTATGTGTCCAATTAATCTGTTTTATCAGAAGCTGAAGTTCAAAATCCTACTGGGGATCAACACCGGGAAGAGTTTTATCTCTAGCAACACACTGCAGGAATGGTTACCACCATATTGCACTAGCCACTTGCAAGCTGCATCTCCCCTCTTGAAAGAAAAAGCTTATGAGCTTCCTTTTGTTATGTATGCTAGAGAACTGTAAGACCTTTACAAATACACTTTGGTCACACAGTGAAGTCTTGAAACTCTTCGGAAAACACAGATAGCTCAGCTGCTGTCTGTATTTCAATGTAATTGTGAAAATACTAAAATACTGTGATTGTTTAATTATTAGGTAGACAAAATGTTTGAAAAGATTCCCTCCAAGAAGTTTCACTGCACATTTCAATGATGTTGGAAAAAATATTTACTATACAAACATGGCGAAATCAAAGATACTAGAGCTGGCTACCATACAATGATAAGTTGCTTTGCTGTGCGTGCATACAAAATTTGGAAATTAGTCACATATTAATGTTTAAGCAACTGCTATTCAATGCAGAACAAGCTACTCCCTTCCAAGATAATTTAGAGATTATGTCTTTTAAAATGAGTGATTAAGCATTCTTTCAGAATGAAGTTCAAAATTATTGTTTTGAGATAAATAAAATTCAAAATGTTACTACAGGTTAGATTTATCTGAAGCAGCATGTCAGCAGTTAATAAGCCCTAATGAAAATGACGATCATCAGGAATGAGCCAATCAAGACAAAAACAAACAGACAAAATCCAAACAAGCAAGCTGCAGGCAATGATATATCTACAGCATATATATACATATGAACAGCCTGCATACTTGTGAACTGCAGAATTTGAAGTACTACAAAGAACAAGCAAGGGCAGGCAGCTGAATTTTGAGTCTGACAGAGACAAAATGAGGTCTATATTTCTTCTGCACTAGAAAAAGAGATTCAATCTACCCTGGACTGAACAATTAAAAATATACCAGTCATGCTTTTCAGTCTCATTAAAACTTAATAAAGTACTCTTCATATTAACCTGACTTTTGAATGAGGCAAGTCTCAAACCAAAGAATTTTCTTTATCTTTACCATTTATGTTTTCTGCTACAGTAAAGGATAGAGTGTTTCTTGCAAAGTTTGTTTCCTAGCTGGCTGCCCACAACTAAAATTATCTAGAAACCACAGTCTCCAGATTCAGCATTTCTTTGGTAGCAACAGGGAAGGATGAAGAGTATTTAAGAAGTGCCCCATATTAATCAGAAAATATTTTAATGTATGGGATTTTTTTTTCCTTATCTTATATATATCTGTAATTAGGAAGGAAAAAATCTGCATTTTTAGATTTTAAATTAAGACATGGACAGTTTTTATGCGTTCTGCAGGAGTTTAATTACATGTTTGTGGAAAGACAAAAGTCAGTTTTGTCAAAGAGAAGAGGAGTAAAGCAGAATAAAAGGTCAGGTTCTGAGACATCCACAGGTATGATATATTTAAGCAATCAAATGAAATAATTTATTTGGGATAATAAGCTTTAGCATTTATTCCTTTAAAACCCATTAAATCACCTTGTATTTTATTGTGTTTATACTTCTGTCACAATAATATTTATGTTTCAGTGACTTTCTCAAAACAAATATGTAATTAGGCACATAGCTACATTTAGAGCCACTCATAACAGCCAGGATCTTCTGAATCTGACACTAGCTTGGAAAACTAACTACATCCCTAGCTATATCCTACTTCATTCATCTCCACCCCATCGCCCCAGCCAGGAAGACTGCTTTTCCCTGAGTGATGTGAGAGAAATTTTTAAGCTCAGAGAGTAGGATTCTGACACACAAAAGAATGAATAATCTGTAATTAAACTACTAAGGGAAGATGGGAAGCCAATAAAAAGCAGACCAATCAACCTTAACAGAATTTGAAATCATTAGCATTGAGATTCAGTGCAGGCAATTTTAGTCTAGGTGGCTGCACAGGCTTTGGTTTTATCCTAGAGAAATGTTCAGATTTTAAATTAACTGGGGAACAGCTCCTGTGTAGCTGCCCAGCTTCATTAAAATCATATTGCTTATGGGGTCAAAAACAAAATTAATATTAAAGTTCTCAAAGTACAGATGAGGTGTATTCTTTAGTACATAAAGTCTGCCACTGTGCCAAACTTAGGAGAAAAATTAGAGTTAACTTGATAATTTATTTGGTCTCAAGAGAAAATGGATACATGACCCTGTTGAGTATATTTGTATCAGTGATAATTGTTAACATGATATATAATGAATGAGCCATTTTTTTGATGCCCATGTTATACTCGTAGAGAGGTATATATAGTTCTATGGACTTCAGTGGGGGTTTGAGTTCAGACCAGCTGAGAGCACTGATCACCCCAGGACTCTGAAAACATGCCATGCTACCCCATCTCCAATTCTGGAGCCATAATCACAGGTGTATTTTGACTTCTCCTGTGGGCAGGATTCTGGATGTGCTCTAAATTTTGCCTTCACTCTGTCTATGGGATGTGTGATGAGTTTTTCAGAAGGACTGAAAATCCAGTGTAGAGTACTTCTGAAAATGGCATGGTAAGTATTTAGAAACCACAATCAAGTATTTTGGAGAATTGAATAAATGGTAACAGGATCTTAGCTTGTAAAAGTAGGTGGAAAATATGCTATTTTCTAGTCTCTAATTAGGGTAGATTTCTAAGGAATGCACTACCTGTAAGCAAACTGTATTCATAAAACACTTGCACACCTTTATTCCCTCAGTGCGTGTTTTGCTTAAATTCCATGACAGCTTATGTGGTAATTAACAACAAAAGAAAAGCCAACAAGTAAAACCCCAAACAAACCCCAAATGTGTGAAGACAAGGATATTAGGCAGCTCAAAGCTAATTTTACGTGAGTCCACCTGTTGCTCAGTTAGAGACGTGACAGCAATTAAAATCAATAAAAGATGTACATTTGCTGGAGAGAGTTAAAGTGACAATTCTATGTAGTTTGCTTTTACAATAGCTGCAATATCAAAGCAGTTTTCATTAGTTCAAGATATGCTCCAAAACCTCAGTTTCTCTGAACACGAATGCATATCGCCTCACCGAGTTCAGAAATTCAACTGCTGCGCCATTAGCTTGGTCTGAAGTTTTCAAAGGAATGAACACTTGGGTTTTAATTGCTGGCTGTCAGCTGGGCTGTGAGGATTCAGCTTCTCCAGGATATATGGACTTTGCAACTACAGCTAAGCCAATTTCACGAGGCTGATGTATAGGAGTGCTGTGGCTAAAGTCCCAGCTACAGAGATCAAGTTCTTTCATAAATGGGGACCTGTCAATTACGTGCACTATTTCAGCACCTATTGTTGTTATTATAAAGCTCTTATAAATGTAATCATGGAGTAGGTGTTACTGCGTGCCTTTCACCACAACTCAAGAGCTGCACACAAAAGCTAAGGACTGTGTGAATATTTCTTTTAACTGGAAGCAGACTGATACCAGAGCTCTGCTGTATTCACAGCTAGAATATAAAATTCCCCCAAACTGGTAATTTGCATGCCACTTGCTAGACTTCAGTAGCATTCAAAGGTTACTACTCTGTTTGCAAGAAGACATGGTTGAAAACCATTTTCTACAGTAGCTTTGACTTTTCCTGAACGTTCAGCTCCTGGCAGTCACACTGTTGAAACATGGACATCCCTGCTCAGTGTAAGTCCTGCTGCAGAAAACAGCTGAAGGCAGGGCATTCATCAGGGAAAGCCCAGCAGCCCTGACCTGCAGCACCAGGTGCTCTGGACTGCTTGAATCAGCCCCAACACAAGACTTCATCAAACCACGTGTAAAGTATTTCAGGGGTTATACCCAGAGGCAGGTACCAAAAAATTCCCACAGGCAAACACTCAGTAAAAGCATGGTCAGCCTGAAACACCACAGAGAGTGCACAAGGTTACCAAGAAAGACAGTTCATTGTCTATGTTGTACTGTAAACACTCTAAGTAGGGATCCACATGGGGTAGAGAGCAGTTGAAGGGGTGGCTCTGACAGACAGAGCCTGCAGGACTGCAAAGATCAGACACGGCACTCTGGCCGTGTGACATATTGTCTGTGTGTAGAGCAGGTGAGGTCATTGGCATCAGCCTTAGACCACAGCCCTCTGATGCCTTCGACTGGCATGAACATCCTGCTGTAAGGTCTTGAGGGAGGTATCGTTTATCCAGCTAAAGCTATCAGCTATGTGTGCTAGAGGTTTACAACTACAGTATCATCCTTTTGGGCCCATGCTACAGTACATAAGTGTGTAGTTACACTGATCTGAATGCTGATGATTCTTTTGGGTTGGTGATGTGTTGCATTGCTGCATTGCACACATTACCGCTATATGCAATCCTATATTCTTCAGGTATGCTATTGATTTTTGTCATTGCAAATTAATATTTTGCAGGAAGAAAAAACCAACAAATTAATTATTTCTGTGCACAACACACACAAAGACTTACAGTGACATAAGGAGCAGATTACATTTCTGGCTTGCTCACAGGTATTTTCAGATTTCAGTCTGGTGAGGTTCCACTGTATTTGTAGCATTTCTATTAAGGTGGTGGTAGGAGAAAGGAAATTATTTCCAGCTCTCCTATGACAAATTGTTCTAATTACAGAAGATGTCACTGTTATTGAAGGTTTTAAAAAGAACAAGATCTGCACAAGCTGAAAAAAAACCCATCTTTTTTTTTTTTTCTTCATGAATGGATTTTCTGTCCTGAGATACACAATCTGATGGTGTGAAAGGCATTTCTCCTAAAGAGAACAATAATGTGAGGAGGTACCTCCTGTCTCTCTTTTGCCTTGACAAAAATAAGTCATCAAGTTACACCAGCACTCTCAATCACTTGTTTTATTTGAAAGTACTGTTGCCTGGTGAATCTGAAGGTGTACCTTTATTTGAAGTACATTTCAAAGATGGTTTTAGCCTGTATTCAGTATCACATAAAAAATCACTTCTTACTCCTAATATGCCATTTTTTATAGTTAACTATATTTACTTTGTTCCCAGAACAAAATTATCTCACTCATCTCTAGAAGAAAGGCTTCTGTGATGATTCTATACTCACAGAGGACACTGAGATTTTAAACACTTTTATTTCAAAGATTAATGTTATACTGACGCGATAAAGAATCCTACACCTCAGAGCATGTTTGGAGAATATCCTGCTTCAGTTTCCCAGAGTCATACCTCATTCTGGCAGCCCTGGTTTTCTCATCAATCACAGGCAGAAAACAAAGTCAAAATGTAGACTGTGAGCTGAGAGGATAACATAGATGTCACACTACTGAGAAAAGCAACGCTGGGCGTCCAGGCAGCAGGTTCATGGATTGAAACTTAAACCCCTATGCTGGCTAACTAGGCTTTCTGTGTAATGTGGACACTGAGCAAGAAGCCAAAAAGTGACAAGCTATTAAGGAAATGCTGAGGGCATCAGCAGGTGAGGTGGCCTTGAATGCTTTTGTGCTGAGCACTTCCACGGATTTTAAAGTTCAAGGGGGAGTTTGAAAGTCAAACCCTGAAGTTAGTCTGGAGCCTGATGTCCTTCTAAAACAGAGGAGGGTAACTCACTTCATCTAATGCAGAGGGGAATGGCAGTGGCAGAAGCACCGTGCCTGTTCCTGAGTGACACCTCACCATACAATCTACCAAACAGCTACTGGAATAGGTCTTATTCCATGAGGCTTTTTGCTTCCATATATTTTAATTATTGCCAGTGTGCATATTTTACATCCTATTCCCCTCAAAACAGTGTCATGCAAGTGCATAGAAACCACTCTGTTCAGTTAGTGCCTTCTTGGGTGAAACAATGATTCCAGCCTTAACTACAATAATTTTTGATTGTAGCTAGCCCCAAGGCTTGGCAACCAAATATGCCTCTGAACCAGCATTCTGTTTTCTTATAGCTACAAACCAAACATCTGTCAAAGTGTATTCAAGTTACCTTAAACTTCAGTTAGATTTACAGAGGTGATTTCAGCACCAAAGAATAATCCTCACTTTAACCAGGGTAAGATGAAGTCATGACAAAGAAATGAATTTAAAAGAACAGAAAAAAAAAGTTATAAAAGTAGTCAGTAGAGAAGATGTGAATAAAATATATTAGGGAGTGAGTAGACCAATGATAACAATGTGAATGACAAACTTTTAAAATTACAACAAATGGGCCAGGAAAAAAACCTGTGAAGTAAATCAGCAATGATTAGCATAATCAGGAATGTTCAGTTCTGGAAAGCCAAGCTTGTTAAGTGAAAGGAATAGTAATTTTAAATTTTATGTGTGTCCCGCAATTTTTAAATCTGTTATATATTTTAGACTTTGTCTTAAGGTTTGCAGTTTTAATTCCTGTAATATCAAGTCAGACGTGAAATATTACTAAAGGTTTGGGTCAATATTTAGCTTGTAGTGAAGATGCAGCTACCACTGTGAAAACCTTAATTACATTAGTGAATAGCCTGGTTGTTTCACACTTAGTCATGTGGAGAGTTTGTTAAGCAGAGGAATGAACACACAGTACTGAACTTAACAGTTTATTTTTCTGGTTCCTAAACTTTGCTGTGACATCTCCTATCAGCAAGGGCTGTTTCCTAACATAACTGTTCTGTGGGAATTCTAGATTTTAGTTTCAGTTCTGATAAAAATAGATACATCATTTTGCATTGGGGCAAAGCTTTCAGCACCCTTCTTTTACAACTAATTTCTTTAGTAGAGGAAAAGATTAATTCCCAAATGTCATTGTTTCTCCTTGGAGCTCCTCTCAAACAGATCCTTCATATCATTTTGGAGGTTTTGGACCACTGAAGAAAATTATGTAAGCACAGCATTGCTCCATTCTTTGAGTCAATTATGTACAAAACACAGGCTGCTGCTCTTGAAGCTGTAATGGGGTGAAGGGGCCTGGGAGAAAGATCTGTCAGAAATGGCAGCTGCATCATTCTGTTCCCCATGTTCCTGGACTGGATCTGTCTCCGAGACACTGGCTACATCCCTTCTGCATTCATAGTTTTTGTTTTGATGACAATGTCTCTCTGTTTTGCATACAGTGCAAGAAAATGTGAGTGTGAAGAATGCTTTTCTGGCTCCTTTGGTATTTCTCTTTCTTTTATTCCATTTGGGACAAAGATGGGAAATCCATTTCTGTTAGATCTATACAAAGTGAATTTTTCACCCTCCATCTTCTGTTCTTTATGTTGTGTTCTCATCAAAGTCAATGTGTCATTTACAGACTAACTTCGTACTTGGCAAGATAATAACTTATCAGTGTCATCTACATGATTTGAAACAGAGACAGGCACTCTGTACCCATCACCAATACTCAGGCAATCGTATCCCTCACGCAAGCTTTCTTGATGAAAAGTTCAGGTCTTTTTAAACAGAAGAAATATCTGAACCCGAAATTATGCTCTAGTTAAAGCTCATATATGTCACTATATTTAATTACAATCTTAAATCTCAGCAGTGCCTTTTTAGCTAAATTTTGTATGATTTTAATTTCTTGTATCATGTACAAAAAGCAGTTGTTAAGACTCATGTTTCTTGGGTCTGTTATGAATGCCAGATAAATGCAATCCTTGTTATCTGACACAGATCTGTTTGTGATGTAGTACAGCACTACTGCTACCCTGCAGAAAAAAAAAATCAAGTTGATTATAAGTATGCCTTTTTTTTTCTGCCTGGACATGACTTTTATTTCACTACTCAAAATTGAGTATAAAAGTTGAAATGAATTAATCCTTGTAAAAGATATACAGACAGCTCTGCTTGTTGATGGCATTCATGGTTTTCAGTCAATTTACCACCTGTAGATAGCTGCAAAAAACATAGTATGAATGTGATGTCCCTCATGGGAGACAATATAAATTTTATGCACCACAAACCACTCAAAGATACTGGATGAACAAGGGCCAGCCAAAAATGCACAGAACATTTAATGTACACAAGCCTTCCTAAACTAAAAAAACCCAAACCAACCAACCAACAAACAGATAAAAAAAAAGGTAGAAAAAGCATTTTCTCTGTTAATAATAAATTTGCTTTGTGTTAATAAAAATTTCAAGACAGTCTAAGTTTCTGTCTAAGACAAAGTCATGTTGTTGACACACTCACCCATGTTCCTTACCTAGAGAAACACCTTCCCTCCTCCCCCTGCTGATGCCCAGGGTTTTCTGGTGAGAGAAAGGAGAGGGTATGAGGATGCAGCAGGTGGGTTGCTAAGCTGGCAGACAGATGATCTCTACTAATGGCACCAGAAGGAAGGAGGGAAAGTGTTTCCAGGTACAATAAAAAAGTCTGTGGGGTTTTTTTGGGGGTTTTGGTGGGGGTTTTTTGTTTGCTTTTTTTTTCCTGTCTTTCTTTTTTTTTTTATGTTGAGAAAGATTCAACCTGGAGAGAGGTAAGCAGACGACAGCAAACTTAGGACACCTTTTCAGGACTGAGACTGTGTCAGCCAAAGCAGCCAAGTGAGCCCAGCAGAGACCAGACAGAAACCGATGACGGCCACTGCAGCAGGAGAGAGCAGCTCTGGGCTCTGGAAACTTGGATGATTTTATTTACCCATCTCAGAGCTCTTCTGTTCTGTTCATTTATATTTTTAAGTGTCTGTCCACTTTGTGTTTGCTGTCTTCTGGACCTTTATTTCTCCAAATTATAAGAGCTTGTAAGACACATTTGTCAAAAGATTTTGTTAAAAAACACTTTGATGTAAATGCTGTCCATGTAGAGCACACAATTTCTCCTTCATTTTTTTCCGCATGATTCTCTGGGCTCTTATAGCACTGGAACCTTCATCCCTTTAAGTTAGATTAAAATTAAGAAGAAATTAATGCTTTAAAAATCCTATCAAAATGGTTAAAAAACAAATTCTTAAAAAATACTGGCAGAAGATAATCTACAGAAAAAAAAATGCAAGTCTATGCAAAAGTCCTAAACTGTGAGTTCATAGAATTCAAACAAACAAAAAAACCACTTCTATAAAGTGTTTTTTTATAGACTAACAAGTCTATAAAAACACCTCTATAGCATTGAAAGTGGGAGGTGGACACTGGAAATAGATGCTGGAACTATACTGAACTGAGTTGAACTGAATTTCACCATCCTTCATAAGTATAAATGTAGCAATGAAAGTAAAAAAAGAGGAAAACAAAGCTTGATTAAAACCAAGAACATTCTGTTGATCCACTATCATATTCTATGTGGCAAACTTTAACAAACCCTAAATATGATAATGAAAATGTTATTAACAGTGTATCTAAGATCCTAAGATTACGTGAAGGGTACAGTTTGTCTCCTTAAAGGATGAAATCGGCAAATTGAAAGATATGGTACTTGAATCATTTCTGGCCAGAAGCCTAAAAGCCTAGATCTTAAGCAGAGGAGTGCTTTTCCATGAGAAACGTTCCCCAGGGGACGAGTTTCCTGCCCTCCTGGGAGACCCATGTTGACTGCAACAGATTTGTAAGTAGCATGTGTAGTTGATTGTGCCTTATGGATGCATATGGGGGGATTAGAAAAATGGTTCAGTGCTGCTGTTGGAACTTTTCAGAGACATTTAGATCAATTATAATCCTCTCTAAATCTCTAATATTCCCAAAACACCATTTGAGAAAAAATTCAGAGGGGTCAGGAAAGCCTCAAGTCTAAATTAATTTAAAAAATTAAATTGTATTTTTTAATACTAGGTAGCATTATTTCTTTACTTCTTTTTGTTCTCTATTGTACAAAATGGGCAATTAAAAAATAAAAATAAAAATAAAACCCATCCAGTTTTACATTTTCTTCAAGCTTTTTGGAATTAAAAATCTGGTATTTTTATCTTTTACTTATAGTCAGATTTTACTATTTTCTACTATTAAGGTGAGATGAATCTTTCATTTCATGTTTCCTTCTACCATCTAATTTCAAACATGCAACAGAAGAGCACTAGAATCCAGCATGCTGTTTCTATGTAATATTCATGACCTTTGAGAAAGGACAGAAATACAAACCACAGCCCTCTCTGGTGCAGCGGCTGAGAACGGATCCTGCTGCATCCCTGTGAAGGAGAGCCCTGTTTCCCTTGCCAGCAGCAGGAGGCCAGTGCTCCGCTTGTCTATGGCACAGCTGCACAGACTGACCCCTGAGAAAGTCACACCCCTGTAGAAGTCAACCTGCCTTTGACTTCTGAACTCAGAGACACAATGTTCTGAAATGCTTGAGCAGTCAAAGTAACACTCGTGAAGGCAGTTTTGGGCACTTATCCTTTCCCAGTGATTTAAAGCTAGAACAAGAAATAACAGCAGAAATAACAACCTTAGTCAAACTCATTGTTAAGAAAATGTAAAAGCTACATAGAGTTCATGCTAAAAGGTATTATTTCACAGAATGGTGGGGTTGGAAGGGACCGCTGGAGATCATCCTGTCCAACCCCCCTGCTTGAGCAGGCACACCCAGAGCAGGGGGCACAGGAACGCATCCAGGTGGGGTCTGAATGTCTCCAGGGAAGGAGACTCCACACCCTCCCTGGGCAGCCTGTGCCACTGCTCTGGCACCCGCACAGGGAAGGGGTTTCTTCTCATATTGAGGTGGACCTTCCTGTGTTCCAGCCTGTGCCCATTGACCCTTGGCCTGTTGTTGGGCACCACTGAAAAGAACCCAGTCCCATCCTGACACAGAATTACATCTGTATGTGAGAATGAATTTACTAGGCAGTCCAAAATCTTAGTTATCTGCCTAGAGGGCAGCAGAGCTCTTTGGATAATGCAGCCCCAATTTGATCTTAAAGTGAGGGCTAGGATAAAATGTTTGTATCCATTGATTTACTTATTGAAGGAATAAAACAACAGAAAAACCTGGGATCAATTTTATACTTTTATTTAGTTTGGACAGAAAAAAACCCACACTTGAGAAAATAGATACACATATAAACAAAACATTCGTTTTTAAGGTTTTATTTTAAAAAAAATACAAAATAAAGACACACAGGTGCAATGTCAAAGAGACAAAATGAGGTGTGAAACCTGAGGGTGGACAGAGCATGGGAAAAAAACAAAGCACAACCATAATAGAGGGACAAAGAGGAAGAACTATGAACATGGGCAGGAGCAACAGTGGCTCCAGGCCATGCAGCTGGGCTCAGAAAATTCTAAGACAGATGGTGAGAAGAAGAGAGATTGGAGAAAAAATGCAGTGATAGCTTGAGAAAACAAAACTGGGGCTGCTGCAGCACTGGGAACTTCAATGCATGGGACCTAGGAAATACGTACACATTACCATGAGATGGACTTACATAGGTGACAATATCTGGGAGGCCATGAACCCACCAGCCATCCATGCAGACGTCTGAAACTGTCCTGTTCTCTTGTAGGCCTTGGTGTGTGTCTTACTAAAATCAAAACAGAGCAGATCAAGAAGATACAGAAAGTCTGCTGAAATGAATCATTCTTAACAAAATAAAGAAAAAAATAAAACAAGTTCTATTAAATATATATATCATCTACAATACTTTCTTAACAAATATAAGAGATACTTTTCAATTTTTTAAAAAATTCTGAATATATAGTTTAAACAAAGTTTTGCTGTATTTTTTTTTGTTGTTGTTGTTACTGTTTGTTTGCTTGTGTTCTCATTTTTTTGAGAAGCTTACACTGTCAAGAACTGCCTGTCCTGATAATTTAGTCACAAGGGAAGAGAGTTAGTAAGTGTTAGAGAACAACCCTAAAATATTTAATACATGAGGACAGGGCTTAGAAACTGGACTCCAGAACTAAGCAAAGGATTAAGAAGTGCTCAGATACAAAAATAATAAACTGGCATATAACTTAATCCAAGTCAGTGTTAGCAGCACCAGAGTCTTCAAATAAGTGCAAAAACATAGGAAATTTATTTATTTTATAACACATATAGATGTGAAAGTTGAATCTTTGCCTCCTATATATTTGAAAAAATATTATTGTCACTTATTAGGGTGACAGAACTAGTGTCTTAGACACAATTCACATTTAATTGTATATTTGTTGTGGAATACCTAAACCCATTGCAGACGAGAAAAAATATTGAAATACATACAATGATTTATTGTATGAGAAACAGCTTCTGCTCAATAAATTCACTGTATTACACAGCTAAGTTCTACCAAATTCACTTTTAAAGGGTGAGCATCTGTTAACTAGAGAATAAAACCCTCTTACCTCTGCTTAGTATTTGTATTTCTTCAAATGTAGCACAGGATTATTAAACGCATTTGAAGAAAAACCAACATCTATATCATTGGTGAAGGGAAAGCCAAGAACAACCTGTTCTGTTGTTTAGTCTGAAAATAAAGGGCTGCTGAACACAGGTATTTATTTAAGGAAACACCAGTTCTCTTTGGAAGCTGAATTATAACCGACTCAGGACCCAGTAAGATTTTGTGCTCCTAAGTCTACACAGAGACTGATATTGGAGGCCAGACTGACAGGCTGAAGAAACCCAGAAGTTCATCATGTGCAAAAGAGCGGTGGTATAATGGATACTTGTGGCACTAACAACAGATCAGCAGCAGCTCAGCTATAGCCAAGCTGAAGGGGTGGCTAATGCACAGTGGTTGCAGCTGTGTTCTTACTCCCCCGGACAAATACATGTCTGCATCTTCATTCCTTACTCCAGATCATGTCATTTTCTTTATTTGCGTACTCTAGCGGGGGCCTCAGACTGTCACTGAAAAGAGTGGAAGTCTTCCCCTCAAATCAGGAACATGCATAAATATGAAAATCAAGAGTGTCAGCCAGGATACGATACACCACAGGAAAGGAAGCTTTCCTGGAAGAAGAAAAGTGACTGAATCCTGTGGTGTTTCTACACCTGAGTTTTCTCAGGGCAGTATGTTCAGTGGAGTCCTTATTTCTAGCCTTTACATTCTTCATATTTATGGCAGAGTACCTTAATATCCGGTCACTGCTGATAACAGCAGCATGAATGTGACAAAGTCTGTGGGATGCGTAGACATATTTCAATGTCCCCAGTGAATATCATTGAGAAAAATCCTCTTAATGAAAGTGATCTTTACAATTCTGACCACTCCCTGGACTTTTCAGCAATGGTTTTTTCCTGAAAGAACATTTTTTCTGGTTTATGAGGAAATATTCCCCACTGAATGGGGAAAAAAAATATTTTGTGTTTAAAAAAAGTAAGGAAAAAAGAAGGAAAAAAAACCTCAAATGAGTGCTGTAAAAAGTGCTGGTTTGCATTACTGCCTTCAGACAGCATTATAAAGACCTTCAGAGACAAGTACTCTGCAAATCTACATCAGGGTCTGGGGAGTCAGTGCACACCATGGGGAAAGCTTTCTGGTACAACCCAGAGCTTAACGTGAATATAAGATACCAGGTCATTAAATAATTTCCTCAGGCAAACAGTTAGAGCAGAACTATGCAAAACTCTGTATCTGCCTCCTTAACCTTGATCCAGTTGCCAGCTGACAGTGGGTATAGAGGTGAAAACACTTATACTGAAAGACAAAGATGTTCTCACTCCCCCTCCACCTCATACTTCCTGGATGTTTAAAAATTCCCCTTTCCATCTAGGAATAAGCAGCATAATGGGAGCAATTCATGAAACATTGGGCTCCTCACCTGTTGCATAAATCACATGCAAGAGACTAAAACTTCAAGGCCAGATTACAGGAAAAATAGGACAACTGCAGAGTGGAACTGAAGCTGCATGTTGTAAAGAAAGGGATGTGGGTTGAAGACTGTTCAATCAATTGATTTTGCTTCAGATTGAAAAAGAAAAAGTGAGAAATAAGTTAGTTAGGAACATGGACAAAGGGAATATAAACTACTGTCCCAATAACCAGGAACTGGTAGCTCATAACAAATGGTTTCTGTGTGCCAGATGCTCAGAGTACAGCCAGTTTTTAACCATGATGAACACACCATCTCCTTTAAAAGGCCTGAGTTTGTGTCAGCAAGGGCTCTAAATGATAGAGTGGGAGTTGCTTTGGTTGGAGCAGGGATTTTGTTTTCCACTAACTTTATATCCTTGATGTTGTCAATGTATTATTCTCAGATCATACTGAAGAGTAAATCAGGCTACTGACTTGAACACAAATTCATTTGTGACTATATGTACATAACGGGATTATACAACAGGACACAAAGTGAGGTTGAAAATTCTGAAATTTTGTACTGTTTTGTTTCCAGGTAATTTTGCTCAGTCTAGAGAAGTTTGCTGCTATGGGAGTGATCACTGTTTCTTATTTTTGTCTGCAGTAAGGACTCGTTTGGCAATTGTTTTTTCTTGAGCACAACAGGCTCAATTACTGGTTGAATGGGTATTTATGAGTACATTTTGCAAAAGGGGTGAGATGGTTTCAAAGTTGTAGGAACATCTTAGAAAATCTCTGTGAGGCTGTTGGACACTTAACTTCTCTTTGAGTTTCTACAGTACTTGGTGAATTTCTACGAAATGAGTGAGTCCACAGCAAAGAGATTTATGTAATTCTGTTATATAAATCCTAGGTCAGACCCACTAGCTGATGTAAATCAGCATAGCTCAATTTCCATATATCTAGGATATTTTCTCAGTCAGACTAGACTATTATTTTAAAAAAATTAATTTGTTGTTTATGATACCCTAGAGATGCAAAAGAACCAGCTTTCAAACTTAATTTCACTGACTGTGAACTAAAATCATAGACAACCAATAAATTTGGAATATTTTTAAAGCAGTATTATTACAAAGATAACTTTACATTAGCTGTTTATTCAGAAAGTCTAGAACTAACTGCAACTAATGTTTTATACATGAAAGCGTATGAGAAAACATGGAATGACTTGTCTTAAACATTAAGATAGGTTGTGAATTGCTACAGCTGTTCTGCACAGTTCTACAAACAGGCACACTTCATCTGGAGGAGAGTCTCAGCTACATGGGTGTACGACGCTCTGCTTCCTGGGGTAGAACTCACCCTTAGAGGCATTCAGGAGTGGTTAACATGGGCCAGTGTTATGCAAAAATTATCTTCTCTCTAAGAGTCTATGGAATAGTCCTAGGAGGAACGGAAGTGCTACTGCAGCATTTTAGCCAGATGAAGTGGCATGGATAGCAGGAAAACCGACACTCCACTCAAGAAGAAATGCAATCCCTGTCACACCTCACCATGCACACTACAGACTGGATTTCCCTGAAAACAAAACTCAGAAAGAATTGGACTGTGCACATCCCATTACAGGGAAAGAGAGCAAAGAGAACTGGATGGGACATTTCCTTGGGTGATGGTCAGACTCAGACAGGAAAAGCTCTGCAGGCTTATGGGATATCCTTGAGTTTTATTGCTCTGGAGGGACATTGCAGTGCCAGATTAAACCAGCTCAGACCCTGAGAAGATCATCTGTCTGTCTTCATTCTCTTAACTGCAGACAAGTATACAGAGGCATCAGGCAAAATTGGGGAATCAGTTTCTGTATTTCTCGTAAGTATGTGAAACTCATGCTCCAGCCAAGGCAACAGGAGATGAAAAACATGAGATGGAAATTGTGTTTACATCTGGGCAAATGTTTCACCTATACCAGATTAGGCATGCCTAAATGTGTGTCTTGATCAATATTCACATTTGAGATCTTTCCTAATTTTTATTCTTTTGTTGGCTTATATTTTCTCCTCATTTCCTCATGCTGATGTTCAAAAGCCACATGGGTATACACTTAAAGCCACATTTTTCCTCCATCAACTAGGGACTCACAAAAGGGTTTTAAAATACCCCACCTGTGATATGAGGTTTTTAGAGCTTGTTCTCTTGCTCAGCCAATAAATCCCAAGGAGAAAAGTAGCAGAAAAAGCTGAGCTGAAGTGATGTTGACATAAAAGCCTTTGATGTGTTTCTTTCCCAATACCACATATGACAAATCTACTCCAAGGATGATGTGTGACTCTCAGCAGGCATCCTTGTTTCTTTAGCTGTATCTGCGGGAACTCTGTTTTTATGTATTTATGTACTTTAAGTGAAAGAGTGTCTTGGTGCAGCCCACAGAGTGTCAGCCAAGACAGTAGCTGTCATAAAGACACAAGTGGAGGCACTTCAATGTCTGTCCTAGCAGGGCATTCTACTTTCTTGGGACTCCCCTGCCATTACCTGTTGTGCACCTGTAAACAGGGATGGGAAATCATATCAGAGAACAAGCTACATCCCTGCATGGGTCATTCAGGGGCCAACCCCTTCCAAGCCATGTTTCCTTGTCAGCACCCCCAGTGCCTGCAAAATTCCTGTCCTACCTCTTACCAATGAAATTCATTAACTGATCTCATGCTTGATTAGTTTTCTGTCTGTCAACAGCTACCTAGGACCTACTCCTCATGTTTCTTCTGTATGCCTTCGCTTTCATCTTCAAAACAAAAAGAATGGATGAGAAATGGAAGCTGTCAGTCTGTGGCTATTGGTAGTAAGAGATGTTCAGCATCTGATGGCACTGGGCAGAGTCCCCCATGACATGACGGAATCATTCCCACTGGAGAAGTTTTCTTTCCTTTTACTGTTTCTCAGGAATGAATATTATTTTATAGAACTTCTTCACTCTTTCTCCTCCTTTTATGTTTTCTCTAGGGTACCTACAGAACATGAATGTCACTACACTGGAGATTAGAAGTAGAGGGCGATTTTTCATGCAGGTATTATATGTCAGTTTCGATGACTTCAATATATACTCCTACTTTATCTGTGAAGGTGTTCTTTCACCCTGAGGTTTAGGGTGCCTCCATTTTCAGAAGACGATACGGGTATTTTAATTGCATAAGCCAACTTACCTTAAAATCAGATTAATCCCTCTAGGCAAGTGCCTCGTGTCTTTTCTGACAATAAAGAGAGCACTGAGCAATGTACCAGGTGTTCAGCTTTCTGATGGCTACACTGAGACAACAGCGGGAGGCAGAAAGATCAGGTTTGAAAGCAGACTGAAAACAAATGTTTTCCTTCATTGCCTCCATCAATGTTAGCCATCAGAAACAAGTGTCCTGTGTTGCATGCAGCAGTCCAGTTTTAATGTTGGAGACAATATAACGTATTCCAGCCTGCTACTTACCTTGGACATCACTGCTACTCTGACAGCTCCTAGCTGTAGTAGTAGGCTGTGAAAAGACTTCATATATTTTTGATAAATAGCTACATTGACAAGGGAAAAGGCAAAGAAGGGTAAAAAACTATGGCTAGTTCTGCATGTTTGTTTTAAAGGTAACTATCTGAAAGTGCTTGTTCCTTCAGATATTGAGACAAGCACCACAAGCGTGAGATTATTAGGAAAGTGGGGGTACATGACTGAGGACATGATAGTAAAGGTGTTTTCCTCCCTCTGCACACAGGACAGATTCGAGGAGATGCTTCTGTGTCTGTGGAGTAACTGACCAGCTCCTGGTGTGGCACGTTGCCCACCGCTGCAGGGACCAGCACTGGAGATGTCTACAGGTGTGAGGAGCATGAGCTCCCTGAGCAATGAGCAGAGACGAGCCTGACCCTTTGGCACAGGCTGCTGCAGAGCCACCCGGTCCCCAGCTGCTGAGCCAATTAGCAACCTGTTAATTAACAATGATGCAGTGATCAGCACCAGCAAAAAGCACTGAAAGGGCCAGTTCTTTTCTGCCCTCTGTCACTTCACCCCAGGTCTCATGTCATCCAGGCGTCCCCTTATGTCAGAGACACATTTGTTGTGTTGATCAACGCGGGATCAGCACAGCGGCACAGGCACAGCTGTGCCCTGTGATTCCCCTGCTGCTCCTCGCTGCAGAGGGTAAACTGTTTATGAACGGTGCCCTGGACGTAAAATATTCAGCAGAAACACAAGGCTTCATGTAGCAACTTTGTTACTTGCTGTGTGGCAGCAAACAATTTATCAGTGTGACATTCCTCTAAAAAACAAACCAAACCCCAGACAAATGCCCCAAATTGCCTGTCCTCTCCTCTGACAGGTTAATGTATTTTACACTTGACAGTTTTGTCATATTTTGATGATTGATGAGTTCTGCTTTTAAAGCTAAATATTAATCTGAGTTTGATTCTAATTTTAAGTGGATTTTCCCAGTTAAATTCTTACTACAAAGTCAAAGTTCAGTGTTTATGTCCTTCCTTGAGGATTTGTGCTAGTTACCTTATTCACCAAAAATTCCCAGTTTCTGAAATTTTGTCTCAGTCAACCTCATGAAAAAGAGCCCTGAGGAGCCTTTTTTAACTACTAAATTAATTGTTGATCCAGATTGTTCTTTATTAAAGCCTGCTCCCTTTAGTACTCTACATTTCTTTTCATTCCTATTAGAGATCCAGAGTCCCTTCCTGGCTTAAAACACATCCCTGGTTCATTTCCAGTAAAGTTACTTGAAAGCCTAAAGCACAAAACTACTATTTATGTTGATTCCATTGAGTATGTTGCAAATATAAAAACTGTCATCATAGGCATTCTTAAGACTAAGAATCTATGATAGGAAACAGGGAGAAAAAAACCTAACTTTAATCTAGAGAGGCGTTGGATTAATAATAGGAGTTTGAGGAGTGACTAGGGGGAGATCCTACCATTGAGTCATGAGGTTCAGACAGGACCCCCTTGCTCAGAGAGGCTCAGCCTGTGGACTGGTCCCAGAAGTCAGCGTGGTATGCGACGGTATCTTCCCCAACACCCTCTTTCTCTTCACACATTTTATACTAATTTTTATCTTTCAGGCAGAGCTTGAGTGACTCTAGTCACACATACCTTTATTATGATTGGTATAAAATATCCTTGCTTTACTTTTAAAGGTGTAAACTAGAAAAATTCAAAGCATCTGCCCAGTGAGGAGTTTTTGCACCTTAGAGGCAGGTAACCTTTGGGATGGAGGCATGTTTTGGTATTAAAATGATATTATAACGAGCAAAGTTCACAAAAGGGGCAGCATTTTGTCCAAAGTATGAGGGACTCTTGGCCCAGGGCTAGCAAATATGCAGTGTACCAGCTCCATGGTACCTCGAGTTCCCATTTACCACAGAGCCTGGCCGCGATGCCTCCACACAGCTCCATCCTCTGGACAACTCCTCTTAGGGTCAGTACGCCAAGTTCTCCTGGCATTGCCGACATCTATGGTTATTAGGGAACTTCCGTGGAATGGATTCCTCACGTAGCAGCTGCACTTCGCCCTGACAGCCTCTCCAATGCTGTACCTTTTCTAAAAACATAAGTTTAATTTCTAAGTCACCTCCAGCGATTATTCCACAAGGGGTGTTTTAGGTGTTCCTAATTAGACTGAAGAAAGACATCAATACTTTTGCCATTAGAGTTTTGCAGATGGCTAAAACTGTGTCTTGGCAGGATGAATGTATGAAAGGAATGAATTTTAGTGACATTACTCAGTGTCTAAATTGGTGGATAACATCTGTTGTACCAATCCTTTAGTGGCTGCAGACCACACTGCAGCTCACAGAGGGAAGATGCAATCGCTCACCACAGAACAAGTAAGATTGCTCCTGTAAGAAAGCATACAGTTCTAGAGAAGTCTGTCTCCTTCCTTCCTTCCTTCCTTCCTTCCTTCCTTCCTTCCTTCCTTCCTTCCTTCCTTCCTTCCTTCCTTCCTTCCTTCCTTCCTTCCTTCCTTCCTTCCTTCCTTCCTTCCTTCCTTCCTTCCTTCCTTCCTTCCTTCCTTCCTTCCTTCCTTCCTTCCTTCCTTCCTTCCTTCCTTCCTTCCTTCCTTCCTTCCTTCCTTCCTTCCTTCCTTCCTTCCTTCCTTCCTTCCTATTTCCATTTATTTATTTATTTACTTATTTATTTATCTATCTATTTATTTATTTATTTATTTATTTATTTATTTATTTATTTATTTATTTTCCTGCTGGTCAAAAGCTTGAAAGCTAAAGATGATGTGAAAATAATCCTTACGTGAGAGGGATCCCCCCTGTTTTTTTTCTGTTGGCTTTTTTTGGGGCTGTTAAGACAATCAGTCTGCAGGATTTATATGCAGGACATAATTTTTAAGATTTGAAGTAAATAAATAAGGATAATTAAAATGCAAAGATTTTAGTCTTTCTATAAAAAATATAACGAAAGTTGTAAAACACCCGTATTTTTTGGACATGAAACATTGGTTTCCTGTCTTAGGTGCTTCAAGCATCTGCTACATAATTACTGCTCAAAAGGAAGGTTGGAGAGAAAGAAAACCCTTCTGGGCACCGTCCCCGGTAAGAGAAAGCCCTAATGAGGTGATCCATGGCGACTGACACTCCCAGTGACCAGAGCAGGACACATCGAGAGACACAGGGCTGGGGAAAGGAAAGGAACTGACATGGCCAGTACTGTTCTCATGCTAGACATCACAAGACTATTAGTATTTTCCCAAGCAACAGTGACCCAGCCACACTGTGATAACGGCAGAACGAGAAACAGTCTCGGCTGCACAGGGCTGGGGCCACTGGACTGTGCCAAGTGACTTGCTGGGATGACGAAGAGGTTCCTTGCACAAAGAGCAGCCTGTCCCCATCTTTCTCTTGTAATTCTGAACGTGGGCAGCCGAGACAGAGTTTCTCTTCCCACCATTTGTCAGCGTAACGTTTCCTCAGAGAAATATGTCCCACACTAGATGAACAGACAGATGAGAGAGAAAAGACCTTTCGGTATGTGATAGTCCCTTACAAAGAAAAAAAATGCCTAAATGGTTCTTGGATTGTATATATTACTAGTACTTTTGTTACCTCTTCAACTTGACGAGAAGACTGCATTTTCCGATAAGGAGGCTTAATCTGTATGAATTCTTTTGGCTTGTTTGTTATTAATCCTTCAGAACATTTTTGCCCTTTAACTGCAGGCAGGCAGATGGATGCTGATGTTGTCGCAGGATGTTGCTGCTCTGTCTCAGGCTCTGTCTGCATTCCCGATGTAAACATTTTTCTCTCAGGTTATTCACTGCTGAGAAACACTTCTGGGCTTCCATGTTTTTCCCTGGTAGCACCTTAAACATAGACAAGAGCATCCAATGACTGACAAAAATGTGGTGGGAAAAAACCACCTGGGCAGAGGGCAAAGCACAGTCTCTATTCCACAGACTGGCAGAATTTGAAGCTCTACAGATGAGGGAGACATCCTCCTATTCATCCACCCACGAGAAGTTAGCTTGGACCCAAAGAGTAGCAGCTAAGTTTTATGGAGAAATTGTTAATTTCATGAAACCACTTGTGATGTCCTTAGGGCAGAGACGAAAGAGAAGCAGATAGAGCTATTGCAGGATATTCTTTATAAATTTGGCTTATTAAGACACTTTAGCTGTCCTTCAGGCACTCTTAGTGCTAGATTGCCATTTAACACAAATCAAGGTTGGATGCTAGCATGTGTAGAAGTTATTTCAAGATCAATATAAACATAGCATTTTCCCCCTTAGTTAATGTAATCTTTGGGTCACTTCACATAATAAAACTGAAATGAAAATATTATATTATACATGAAATATAAATGGTCAATAAAATTAGATCAAAGACTAATTTGTGTGGTTTAGTATAGTTTCCTTCACTGTTGGGCCCACAGGGATTCAAGCTGCTGTAAAGCATCATCTTTTACAACATATATGTACCTTTTTACGTGGCCCCAGACCAGCTGATTTTCAACACAGTCAGAGGAAATCCAGCTTCTTGGTCATCCTTCAACTTCCTAAAAGGAAAGCTAAGAAAATTAGAATTTGGTCATCAAGGAGATGATCTTATTGGCTTCAATTGAAATGACAATCCAACACACAGCATCTACTATACCCCAAGAAACAAGGGTAAGCTGTTCAGTAGTCAAATGAAACTAATAAAATAAACAGGCTTAACCACAAAGGGTCTCTGGTTTCTTCAATAAAATGAAAATAATAGTTGAACCATGTTGCTCATATTTTGTTTCTAAACAACACCAAAAAAGAGAAGATGGTTGCAGAAGTGGACTGCCAATGGATAGCATGAGGTCAGATGGAACAGGCCTGGACTGTGGCAAACCATAGCT
The DNA here is from genome assembly GCF_963921805.1 of Phalacrocorax carbo. NCBI lineage: Eukaryota > Metazoa > Chordata > Aves > Suliformes > Phalacrocoracidae > Phalacrocorax > Phalacrocorax carbo. Next base: position 76,319,942 of record NC_087548.1, read on the forward strand.
CATGGAGCTGGAGGAAATAGGTATGTGATCTGGTGGGCGGTTACACAGGTACTTCTCCAAGATAGTTTAAATTCCTTCAAATATTGGATTCTATTTCTTCATTCTCAATGTTATTTTAAAAAATGCAAAACACGAAGCCATCATAAAACAGGAGGAAGATAACGAAGAGTAAGAATGCATATACCAAGAACTCAAAACCCCAAAATATGTCACATAGAACTCTCTATGTTTTGCCTAAATATGTTGGAACGGAAAAAAAATCAGTGTAGGCTAAAGATGCATGAGTGTAAATTACTGGTGAAAAGTATTCCCACAGAGGTGGGAAGAAAACAGGGTAGCTTTTAGGTAACAATAGTACATAATCCCTCCCTTGCCAAAACCACCTTTATGTATTTTGGTGATATGACAGCCAAGAATAAAGTTAAGGAAGCAAATATATAATGTATTGGAACATCATCATATCTCATTAAGTTGATTCAGACCAAACCAGTTTGTTACAGTTGAGCACGTGCTCCGTTTTAATCAGAGTGTACCTAAGGTGATATTCAGCAGGTAAATAGGAAAGAGTTCAGGCTGGCACTGTGTTTAGCACTGTCTAGTTCAGATGTCCCAAATTACACTCTGGAGGAACTTAAATTCACTTATTGGCTCTAGAGTAGAGGGCAGCCTTTTCAATTAGGCAGGTAAATTAGAAGATTGCCAAGAAACTACCTTTAGAGCCCAACAGTGTGCTGCTTAATTGTAATATTAGAGAATTAATCTGAACTAGCAGTTTTGAGTAATTCATTCTTCCTTTTTTTTCCTACTGAAATCTCTGTATCTGGAAAAACCTGATGGAAGGCAAATCTCACCTACACGTTCACTTTTAGGATCTATTCTACAAATAAGAGGTGACATCATCAATTTCCTAGCATCCATTTCTCAGTTCAGAATACCCCAGTTTTTAAGAACTGGGGATACTGAGACCACACAGTGCCAAGGCATCACCAGGGATGGTTCATCTCACGTTATTCATACCCAACAAGTCAGCTCAGTCACCTCTTTTGTATCCCAGATGTATTCTGCTGGTTGTGCCTGCCTTCATTTTAGCCACATAAGCACCAGGGCTGTGGCAGCCTTGACCTGCGTCATTCCTGTGCAGTATTTATGGGAAATAAAGTAATTAATAAAATGCTGACTGACTCTGTGTCCTTGTGCGCACTCACAGGGCTTACCATGGTGGAAGTCTGAACATGCCCGGAGCCTCTTGTTGCTCCTGCCGTGCAAGAATTAAACAATGGTACATCTGAAACGATCTAGAAAACACTTCTTTATGCTTTGAGAAATGTGCTGGCACTGTGACAAGAAAAATGTTCCCCTACTATAATTTTTATATACAGTTGGCATATAACTCTGATGTTTAAACCTGAAAATTACTCTGCTCCCTTGTTGAATGAGGCAGACAATTTGGTCAGCTGAAATAACATATTCTTCTGACATAGTACATAAATCAAAGTGTTGCCTCTCTTCAAAAGCAATTAAAACATGGTTGAAATATAAGTAACAATAGTTCTTAAAGTTTGATAGAAATAGATGAGCCCAGGTCCATCTGACTTTGGCTAACAAGCATTAAGGAATTCATCAGGAACTAGGCTTGTGAGTCAAGGAAGATCTCCGCAAGGATTTCTGCAAAACAAACCTTTGCATTGCAGGCGATGAATCACAGAGAAATGTTTTTTGATGCAAGAAAATAAGACTCTTCTTCTCCGGCCTAAAGCTCTATGTAAAATTAAGGTGGTTTCATAGGCACTGTAGAAAACAGCCTGGCTCCCAAGTAGCCTACATGGCCAGGTGGTGAGACAACATGTGAGTCTGGGCACTCTCAAACACAGGAAATGCTGGGGGCCTTCTACCCACTAATGAGGGCTGTAATACCCAGTAGAGGAATATCCCTGACCGTCTGAGGATTATATATTTATCCTGCTATCAATTTGTTTTGCAAAAGAAAGATATAAACAGTATTGTTTTGCTACAGGCCTCAAAAAAAACCACAAAGGGAGATAAGAGAAGGAAGAAGAGTTCAGGTTGGAGTCCAACTTCCTGCTCAAAGCAGGGTCAGCTATGAGATCAAAACAGGCTACTCAGGGCTGTGTCCAGCTCTTGAAGGAACTCCAACAACAGCCAGCCCCAAACCTACTGCACAAGCTGCTCCAGTGTTTGACTGTCCCACAGTGAGAGACTTGTTTTTTAATCTTCAGGTGTGTGTTTCACTTATGCCTGCTGCTTCTTGTCCCAAAATCACTAACATTATTTTTTCTCAGATAGAATGCTTTATCTTTAATTCTTCTTAGAAGTAAGAATTCCCCAATCTGGAAAACTAGCAGAACTGGCGCAATAGTTCAGATCAGGACACTGCTCACTGTCCTGGGGATGAATTCGGTAATGAAGGCTAGAGCACCCCTCTCCGAATTGCCTTTCCTCTGCCCCTTCCTGGAACACATATGCTTAAACTGCAGGAGGATCAAAAACATGCACTCCGCCGTGTTCGCAAGCAGGCAAGGCGGTCGGCACCTTAAGAGCCTCTGGTAAAATAAGTAGCAGAAGTAGTTAATAAAATGTACACCAGAAAGCGTTCAGCTGCTGAGGACTTGTCATGAGAAAAATAATTTGCAGGAAAGCAGAATAAATGGGGTTGTTTGCTGTTCCTCTTGAAAATATCTGGCCTTTTGTATGACTCCCTTCCTTCGCCTTTTGCAGTGATGTACTGAACAGCAAGTGAGCTGTCTGCCACCTTACCTCCTGGAGGGTGCACAGGCTGCCTTTGTTTTGGCATTACCACCGTATAGCACCAAGTACGGTCTTTGCAAAGTAATGGTAGTCGCCATTTCTTCAGCAGATCACAAGGCAATGGAAAGTGGTCCTCATTTGATCGATTTGTCAAAATAATAATGGCTTTATATTGCAAAAAATATAAAGGACAAATGAAGTTACACCTGCGGACTCTTCTAATGCAAATATATGATTCATCACTAAAGGAAACAGTGATCTTTCAGTTTCTTTTTTTCCTTTTTGGGTGAGCAAGGCAGGACATACCAGTGTTCTGATACCCCTGGCCGTTGACATTGCATGAGAATCAGGAGAGGCTTTAGGAAGCAGGAGAGGCTGGTGGTTGGTATTGCCTACAGATGAGACCGAACTTTAAGATGTCAACAGGTGACTTATATGCACTATAACAACAAATGAAGGAAAGTTGAGACAACACATGGCTTTACATGGACTCAGAGGAAGAAGGAAGACAGTGAGGAACTTTGTTTGCTGGGTGTCCCTGAGGAACATTTAGGACTGTTTTCACATTTACCTGTTGAATTTCCAAGCAGCTTTCTCTCTACATTCTCCCTGACCTTTGGAGATTAGCTCAATATGAGGCAGCAAGAAGACTCCTTAGAGCTACTTTGCTCCACAACGTTGTTTAAATCTCCTCCAGTATGGCCAGTGTCTTAGGCCAAAAATCTTGCTCTTTTTTTTTTCTTTTTTTTTTTTTTTCTTTCAAGTTGTTGAACTGAACAATGTGTTCCGTATCTAGACAGTGTCTTTGATCCAGATTTGCTTTCCCTTAAAAATCTCTTCTATTTTTTCAGTGCCTCATGTTCCATCACTTCTGCTTGTCACAACCTATTCTTCCTTTATTTGCAAGAGACATTTTGACCAAAAATTATTAAAAAAATATTAAAATGCAATCCTTGTTTATAGAAGTAAGAACAATTCTCCATTTCTGTATTTCTGGCCTAAAGCCCACTTTTGAAATTAGAGTCTTGACCCTGTAGTTGTATTTCCTTGTTCTGCTGTATCCAAGGCAGATAAAAAAGTATCAGCAGGAACTTCTGATAACTAGACTTGGTGACTAAAATATCATCAGTCAGCATGGCCAGCACAGTGCCCATTCAAAAGGCAGACTGACCGAGAGCAAGGTGATCTTGGACATAGAAGGTACTGAAACATCCATCTCCCCGCAATGTTAACCTCCAGCCAGGTAAAGTGCTGACGAAGAATAACCCTAATTAGAGATGGTCAGAATGTTTGGGACAACATGGAGATTCAGTGAAGATTTCTGTCACACTGGAAAGAAAAAAAAGAGAAGGCACTCCTAGTCTACTGCCTGTTGGGCAGAGAGCCGGCCCCTGGGAGAGGGGAAACTGGGTTCTAACTTCAGTTAATCTGTGGTGAACTAATGAGCTCAGACTAGATAAAAGCAAAATCATGAACCCGTAGTTTCTTCCCTTGCACTTCATCGGATTTCACTCATGTACTGTTTTGAACATTTTTCATGTATCAAAATTGAGTGTGTCCCTCCATGTTTCAATTCAATGTCTTTATTTTATTTTATTTTATTTTATTTTATTTTATTTTATTTTATTTTATTTTATTTTATTTTATTTTATTTTAGTTTAGTTTAGTTTAGTTTAGTTTAGTTTAGTTTAGTTTAGTTTAGTTTAGTTTTTATTTTATTTTATTTTATTTTATTTTATTTTATTTTATTTTATTTTATTTTATTTTATTTTATTTTATTTTATTTTATTTTATTTTATTTTATTTTAATTTAATTTAATTTAATTTAATTTTAATTTTATTTTATTTTATTTTATTTTATTTATTTTTTCCAAAAGAATTTTAAAGGCTTTGATTTTATTCCTGTTTGGAAAGGAAAAGCAAAATAAATCCCGACTGTTTTCAAATTGTGCTACGAACTGGAATGATCCTGGTCATTTATTCTCCTGCTAACACAGTCTCTAAAGTTACATGATGAAGTCAATATAAAGAAATGTTTAGAACAGAAGCGTCAAGGTTAAATTTAATTTTGTTCCTCAATCTGAGAGAACTACCCTTTGCTGGCCTCTAGTAACAATGCAATTTATCTCTCTACTTTAGCTGTCGAAAGCACCCAAGGGAATTAGGTACCTAACAGCCACAGAAAAGCACTGGGGCTTGACCACCTCAGTTAATTTACTGAGACTCCTGTGAAAATTCAGGCCAGACATTGACAACCTGTCTAACCAGGGCACCAGCCGCCTTCTTGAGGGAGCCTCTTTATCCAAACCGTTAAGTCAGCGGTGCCTCACACCATTTTTGGCACACTGTTTTCTAAACAAACCAATCATAAGACATGACAAATTTATCACGGAACATAAATTAACTCCTGGAGTAGTTTTTCCCAGTATTCACCCTTTTAGCAAGGCTCACGCACTTTTGCAGGTCTGTACGCTCGATCATGTCCAAGGGACCCAGTTGCTGTTTTACATATAGAGTTTCACAGGAGCTTTCTGTGTTAGCTTTTCTGAAAATTTTAACAAGGTTTGTCTCCAGAAAGGTCTAAAATTATTCTGTTTTAACTTTTCTTTTTCCCCTTTATTTTAAATATCATTTCTTTACATTGACACTGAGTCTGATTTTATACAAAGAAGCTTCTGATCATTCATCACAGCAACAGAAAAAGTCTTTCCTTAGGTGATTTTTTAATTTATTTTTTATTTTATTGGTGAGTAGTGGGAAACAGCAGTGAAGAGACTTACACTGTACATGAGTATTTGTATTTCTGGCTAGTGTAATCTGGTTGACTGGCTTCAACCCTCAGTCTGCTTTCACAGCAAAGCGGCGCTGTGGGCACCACAGTCCCTGGAGCTCCACCGTGGTTGAAAAACATATGTCTGCCTCGCTCTCACTGGTACATCACATAAGCTGGAGGTCAGCTTTGTCCAGAGTGTCAGTATCAGCGGTGGGCACTGGCTCTCCCTTCAGGGCACAGAAGCAGATTAGGCCATTCGCTGTGGCTTGTGTCCACGCCCCACACCTGACCCTTATGCAGCCCTGATGCAGGGCTGTGATTTACAGAATGCCCTCTGTGAGCAAAAGGAGGTTCGTCAGTGCAGTATGGGGACTGGTGAAAGCATCCGAGAGCATGAGCTCTTGAAAGGGTTGGGACACAGAGGCTGGTGCAGGCATCTCTTAGCTGGTGCCAGTCTGAGCTGCTGCAGTACAGTCCACAGAGAGATTTCAAAATCGTCCCAAAAAAGTGTGACCGTGGTAGGGCAGCACTCTGCGAGAACATTTTCCACTGAATGAGGGATGTTTTGTGTAGATGCCAGCCTGAGGTGTTCAGTTTAGCTGCAGTCTTTTAAGCCACCCAGTAAGCGGTGGATGGTTAGGCAGGACCAACCCTCCCGTTGCCCAGCACGAAATGACCTTGCCTGCGGCGAGGCTGCTTTGCTTATGCAGCTGCCTGACTGCGTAAAGAAGGTGAAACTGGATTCTTTGGTAACACAGACAGCAGGTTTTCAACATCATCTGAGAATTTATTTAATCTCAATGGGAGTAAACACTGGTTTTCCAAAGATCTTTTTCTTGTACCTTGGTATGTTTTTTTTTCCAGTTTCAGCTAAAATACCCCTTTCTGCCTATCCACTAGCTGATTTTGTCTCTTTAGTTGACAAAAATCCTTGTTAAAGATTCAGTTTTAATAAGAAATCATTTTCCAATCAGCTCAAAGCTTGGATATTGCAGAAAGAAACTGCATCAATTAATTTCACACAGGTGGAATTTAAATGTCCATTAGTTTTTAAAAAGACTGAATCTACTGAGCCCATTCAAAGCAGTCAATATTTGGACTATCTGCAATACTACCCATCTTGTGATACAGGTAGTAATTTTTTCCTTTGCAGTCAATGCAGCTGATCATCTCTCAAGTGTCTTTTTAAATATATTAACACCAATAATCTGCTGTCAACACATTACAGAAATTTATTCCCTTCATAAAATACCTAAATATCTCTCAGAATTAATTTGGTCATTTATTTGTATATGTTCAAAATTCCCACATGTAGTTGAGCAGAAAGTATTTCCTTCTGCACCCTTTAAGAAAAGCTTCACAGAGCAGCTAAATGCGTTTTTTTCCAGCTTTTCCAGCAATATTAAGCACCGTGGAGCAGAGACAGGAAGTGACATAATATGAATTTTCAAAGAGATTGAGAAACATATATTTACTTTCAAGACCATTCTTAACAACCCCAAATTGTGTTTTACCCCAGTTTGAGAATAAATTGAAGTCCTTACAACTTCTTAATATGCAGCAAAAAAATTTAACACCAAAGTGAGACTCTAAAGCTGTCACTTTGAAGAAAGAATGTATTCACCTGATTATGTTTTTGAAATATTTACTTTAAATCTGTATGTTCCCTAAATAATAGATTTAATACCACCATATTTTTCTATAGAAAGCAGTCAACCTCTTTTAAAATACTTTGAGTGTGCAGCAAGAATTTGTAAGAAAACATTCTGAATTCCTGCCCTGTCCTTTCCCTTGTCTTTTCTCAAAAGATATTGACTGATTAAAACAAAGTCTCTGCAGTACCATGCTGGGAGCAGTGAAAGCTCTTTCCTGGCATAGTGACACATTCTGGACCTAAGATCAGCAATAGTTTTTGATAATACTACTAAGGAAACTCTCACGATAGTTGGTCATTACTTGAAATACTGCACTTGTATTACTCCCTTGCAAGAGCTTGAAAACAAAGTGTATGTACTTTACATCATGACTCATAAAATAAATGCTGAACAAGAGGTAATCTCCCTCCAGAACAGACTGAACCCAGAATCAAGTGAATGCTTTCATTGCAAACACTTATCTCTACAGCCCACCAGGCCCCTGAAGCCTTTTGCCAGACTCTTTGTTAGAACACATCCTGCACTCTGCCCATCACGGTGGTGGCAAAACTTTAAGACTATTTGCCACCAGTCTCTGTTGAATCTAACTTTCTTTGAATTCACTTGCTGGGTTTCCATGCTGGACATATCTCTTTGTGATCAGGACATACACTTACCATTTGCTGGAGTCAGAAGTTCCTTCCTTGAAAAGGAGCTTCCAACACCAGTTCTTTGCTTCCCTGTTTTGTTGTTCACTTTCCCTTACGGACAGCCTTGTTTCTATCCACTGGACACTGCTATTGGCTGAACCTCTAGAGAAAATTCAGTCTGTATTTACTTCCAGTTCCTCAGTTTGTCCTGCTTGCTCATTTTCTAGACAGCCAGTTGTCCAAGCTTCTTTTGTGGACTACTTGAGGTTAATGCTATGGAATTCTGTTGCAAGAATCATCTTCAGAGTGATTGTTCACATGCAGCTATTTATTCGAGAGGATTGATGGGAGCTGGGCAGTGGGGCTTTCTCTGTTTCCCACACAACCTGATTTCTAGGGCCCTGCCCACCCAGGGGAGGACAGCCCATTGCTCCTTCCTGAACTGCATGGGGGCCCACTTGGCCCCTTCCTGCCCCTGTCCATTCCTCTGGATGGCAGCCCTGCCCTCACACACATTGATTGGCCTTCCCTTGCTTGGTGTCATCGGCAATCTCGATGGGACTTCACCACCCTGCCATATTACCTCATCATAGGACTCTCCCTGTGAAATGCATTTTGCACTGCAGTTCATCACTGTTAAAATAAAAAAAACACACCAACTTTTAAACCTGGGAATTAAGGATCTGGAGCACATGGTTTCGTGCACAACTTCAATGTTTAATGACTAGTCTATGAGGTTAGTTTTCTGTTTCTCTGTCTAAATAAGTGAATAATATTTACGCTCATATTTTTTTATGAGCGTAGTGATTGGAAGTACCACGCCTTTGTCATAATAGTAGTTTAAAATAGCCATGCCTGATAAACAAAAAATACACCAGCCTTTGTATTAGAGCATATATGGCTCATCCAACAAGGTCTCTTAGGGATAACTTTTGAAATGTGCGGACAGAAGCTGTCTCCCTAAAAAAAATTGTTTGTTGTTTTTCTTTTTATTTTTTTAATATAGCTGTCATGAATCTCACTATTTAATTAATGGTGGGGGCAGGGTGGAATTGAAAATATACTGAGGTGCTTTTTTTTCTGTCTTAATGACTGAGCAATTTTCCAGACTTTCTTCTTCACTCTTTCTCTGACTTTCTATTTCCTGGTGGTGCAGAGTATTAGGGCCCTGACAGTGACTTGCACAACATAGTTCCTCTTTCGACCAAGCCGGCGATACTTTGAAAGGGACAAAGGAATATGGCAACATAGGACTGACCACACGAGTTCAGGTATAAAGGCCAGTAAACCCAGGATCATATCCCATAAGCTTTTTTGAGAAAGATGAACAATTCAAACCTAGACCTCATTTTTGAACTGATGTTTAAGGTTAATACTTTCTCTGCAAGCAGTTAAACTTTATGAAGCATATTTCACACGTTACCATCCATCAGACACTGCAGAGAAGATATGTTATCTGTCACACCCACCTTGGGGCACTGAAACAACTTCCAAAGCCTTTTAGTATCTCTGAGCATGTTCTCAGCATTAGTAGGTTTCACCAGCTTGGTTAAAAACAAAGTCTTAAGAGGAGACAGGAAGGCTTATCAGGTAAATCCATTAGGGAAATCACTTATAAGTTAAATTAATTCTAGGCAGCATAGAAGTTGTATTTTAAGTCTGGCATGAAAGAGAGAGAATGCCAAATACTAACTGCAGTATTAAATGTATATAGCCTTCTTATTAAATATCCAGCAGAATGACTTTGATATCAAAAAATATGTCAAATTACCAAATCTAAGAGGAAAATCTAATATTTAGAGTGGACCTGTCATAAAAACATATACAGAAAGTCAATTACTCTTCTTCTGATGAGACTGAACAGAAAAAATGCCTTTCCACAGCCAAAAGCTATGAGAAATGACACAAAGTTTAGGAATGGAAGTCAATTAGAATAATTACACAGTGCACTAGAGGTAATCTTTTCTGCTCACTGCAACTAGACTAAGCTGCATTGGCAAACTGCCATATATTTACAGGAGTTTTGTCTGACTCGGTTTAATGCTCACATCCAAAAGGGGCGTTTTCTTTTCCTTTCTCTCTAATATAATATAGGAGCTCCATTTCTCTGTGAAGCAGCACACGTTTAGATCTTAACTGCAATCTAGCATTCACCAGGAAAGAGCAAGATTTAGGTTAATTTAACACACTTTCAAATCAGGGGACTGTTTCTTCCCTTGGTTTGTGCTTTGGATCAGAGGCATCATGAGATGACCTTCTTTTCTGTATATACTTTTGTGGGAACATCACACAGTTCTTAATCTCAGAGACGTAACAAACATGCTTAACATCGAAGGATACTAGCTTTACTAGGTTTTCTTCATGGTCCATGGAGAAAAACTCTTGAACATTCCTTTGTTTTTCAGAATTTCCTTTAGCAGAAGCCTCTTCATTGTTACCAAATGTAAGTGAAGGTTAAGGAGACAAGGTTCAGATACCTGAAGGTGGGTAACACAGTCACCTCACAGAAAGCCGAAATAGTTTTGCCTGAACTAAAGACCACAGAAATGGGTGCCATGGCTTCTCTTTTGTATTGGGTGATATAGACAAACAAAATAGTAAGTATGGAATTATAAATGCCATGTCTTTAAAAGATTTTTGCAACTAAACAAGGACATCTAATTATGTTTTGAAAGTACCCCATTAATGTGTGTGAACAAAATGGTGAAACTAACCTATGCAATACAAAGTGCCCATTGCCAAGTATTTGTAATTACAGTTTTACCAATAAACTTCAGAGACAGCTATACACCGAAAGAAAAATTAAGGTTAAAATATCACTGAAAGCTCCCAGATTTTTTATAAGCATAAAATGAAAATAATCATGACTCTCAAATGGATTCCTAATTATAAATTGCACATCCATTTCCTCAAACAGTGAAATCCTTGGAATTTCACAGTGGTCTAAGAGAAGAATATCTCTGAGGAAAGCAGCAGATTTCTCTCTAATGGGTCTAAAGCACTCAGTTATTACTAAAAAGCAGAGTGGTCAGAAATTTCAGCGGTTTCTTTCTCTTGCAAAATATACTCTCCTCGCAGTTCAGAAATAAATAAGAAATGTTGAAGAAGAAACACCACTCTAATATTTCTATAATAGCTTGCTTTTGTATTTTCTAATCTAGCCATACATAGTTCCAGTTGTGCTGTTAGATCAGCCAGATTTCTCTTCAGGAAAATACTTTAAAAGCCCAAGGACTCCTTTAATACTTGGAAAAACTTATTCTGTTTTTTCCATCATAAAATTGAATCAGCACTATGCTGTGGAAGCAGGAGGGAAAGAGGAGATAAATACAGAGTAAAACATCTCAGAGGACTCAGTTGAAATAGTGAAGCTGAGGAAGGACAGGAAAATGGAAGTTGGTTATGCTAGACAGAAACACTTCTTAGGGGTAGGAGAAACATGGCACCAGAAACAGAAAGAATTACAGGGACTGAAACATCCTGATGCTATACCATGCAAAGCATGATGAAGTTATACCATTTCTTAGTCGGTAGTGATGAACTCACAGTAATATATTTAATTATGTCTGTAATATGACACAAAAAACCCAAGAGAAACGTTGCATTTGCACACATTTTAAGGGTCATTCATGACAATTTTTTCCCATCTGAACACTTAAAATCGTCATGAATACTTTGAAGAAAGCACAAATTGTGAGTGAGGGGTTCTGCAATAAAGCTGATGCAGAATTAGCTGTTCAGAGGAAAATAATAATCTTAAATGGAAGAGACAGAGAGGTCTTTGTCTGAAGAAGGAGAGAGACATCAAGTTTTTAGTCACAAAGAATGAAGGAAGGTGTGATAAAAATATCAACAAATTGAATACTGAAGTTGGACAGAGGTTTTGACATGGTATTCAATGAAATACTACAGTGCAAACTTCAAGGCTTGCAAAGGAAAATACTGGTTTTCATCGTGCGTGATTGGACTCTAGAACTCACTGCCAGAAGAAACCATTGCAGCCGACAATGCAGCAACATTAGCACATGAATGTAGTGAATGACACAAGCACCAGAAACTATACCAGCACCGCCACAGGGGGAGAAGCGAGGGAGCATATAAACACTGAACCTCTTTTCCTGAAGCAACAAGCACTGGCCGTGTTTAGAGACAACAGACGTGCAGATTGGCACCAGTGCTGGCCCATCCCTAGTTAACCTCCACAGAAATCCCCCGCTTCAGCATTTGCTTATCTGGGAGAGATAATGCAACAGTGAAGCACACAACAGTTTCTTGGCAATGGCAAACTCCTATATAAGGGAAATATTTCCGTGAAAAAGCTGGCACTTATCTCCAATATTTCTTGCTCTTTCTACTCCAAAATACGCCATGTGTTTACACCCGGTCCAGGGACACAAACATAGTACTGAGCAGTAATGTTGCACATTTGCAACTGTAGCAGCAATGAAGCTGAAAAACATACAAATAATAAAAATGTTGAAAATGTAAAAATGAGGAAGAATAGCAGCACACTACTCATTTTAGCAGTATCATTTTTGGTTACATGTCTGTAATAAAAAATTTCACAAGCATGGGGCATACTTCATTCAAGGAATTCACAGTTCTTTAGGTACTGAAAGGTGCAGATTATTTATTATGTAGATTAATAAATTACTTAATGGAAGGCCCCACTTTTGTTGCTTACACTATGTAGGAAACAACTCAAGGTAAGGGTATTTCAGTCCAGCAAAATTGAAGTAGCAAGATTACATTGCCGTTACCTGGATAAAGAAGAGGTTTTACCATTTTATTTTGCAGATTTATATGTAGCATAAATATCAATGCAAATGCAGTGGCACATGGTTGATATAATTGAGAGTGAAACGAATTGGAAAAGAGGCTACATCTCTGACCTCCAAGGCTGGTTTTTCACCAAAGAAAAGGACGTTTGCCATTTCAGAGCAGATCATTTGACTTTCCTCCTTGTTAAAATGCATTTCCTAAATAGTTTCTGTAAATAAAAACCAAACCAAACCAAACAAAATTAGCCACCATAAAATCTTTCAGAGAGTTATTCTTTTCAGCTATTAGTCAGTGTATTTATCTCATCTCACCATGCCATCATTATGTCCCTGCTACATCACTGCTGGAATAAAATAGTTAAAAAATAATACACCACCTGACAATAAACAACAAAATTGAATAATAAGAGCTCTACTCCTGTCTGTGAGCTAATACCAGCAGTCAGCAAATGAGCGTTTGGTATCTAAGCATTTGGGTGCACAGAAATCTGGCTGTGCAAACCTTAGTAAAAGCTAATGAATAAAGCTGGGTAAAGGACAATACACTAATTTTTCTCTGAGTTTTGTGGGATTTTTTCTGTTTTAAAATCAACATAAAACCACAAAGTGTGTAATTTTTCAAGAAAGGAATCACATGGGGAAGGTAAATAATATACAAATTTTTTCTGAAAGACTCAGTTCAGAGTTTTTGTCTTTAAAAATTATCTTTTCCTAAGAAAAAGAGCAGCAGCTACTTTGTGAGAGGATATACAAAATATTTCAAGATATTGAAATAAAATGTTCAAATAAAAACAAAAATTATTACCATTTGTCAAAAATTATTTTTACCTTCAAAATAGATTTATTTATTTACGGCTTTTATCCTAGTCATATCTAAAGCTAATGGGAAAGGGAGAAGTCATTTAAAACTCTTTTGTACATTGGGAGCATTCTTGTTAGCTTTAATAGTCCTTTAATAGTATCATTTTGAGTGTTTCACTCCTCAGGCTTATGAATGCATTCTGTTCTTTATCTTTTCCTTAGTAACTGTTGTCTACTTTTGAAGCTGATCACATGTCAAACCAAGCTGTGGTATAAATTTGAATAGCATAACATGTTCACTGTGGCTTACTAATGATGTAGACAAAGTAACCCTTTTGTCTAGTAAACTGCCAGCTCGCTAACTCTTATGACTCTGTACAATACTGTACTTTGAAATAGTGATTTTAACCTGCTGCTGACAGCTGAATTGGAAAAGAAGAGATACCAGAAAAATTAACACATGGCATTTTATATAAAATATGATTGCTATATCTTATGGGGATTCAGTATTTTTTCTTTTAAAAGTGTATGGTTTCCATTTTAAAATCTTGAAAATCAAAAAAAGATTTTATCCCAAACATTTTCAGAATTTTTTGAACACTTTAAACTTATTAAAAACAGCTAATAGTAAAACTAGTCCAGACAATAAAAGTGGTTTACAAGTGTGTTTACAAGTCCTTTTTAAAATTTTTTTGGCTCAGAATGTCAAGCAAGCACACTGGTAAAAATAGATTGTGCTTAGAATTTGTATCCTATTTTAGTATAATCTGATATTTTAGAACATCAGATTTCATCACTACTATCAATTAAAAAAAAAGGGTGGGTACTTTTTAAAAAAAAAGTAGTTTTCATCTTAGAGATTTTAATGTGTTTCACCTCATCCAGTGTTTAAAATACATTTGGTACCGGTTCATGGGAATTTAAAATTTCAATGATCCCAAAAAGCTAGTTGTTTATGGGGTTTTTTTTGTAATGAAAAATAAATTATCAAAACATTTCCACCTTGTAACGTTGTTTTCACACTGTATTTTGTAAAGATCTCTCCCAGGTTCCTAAAAGGAAAGATCCACCCTGCCATTGCCTCCCCGACTGAGAGAGGTTCCTGGCTGACGTTTTGAGCCCAACAGCGCTTGAGCCCATGGCCTCCCCTTCAGCAGGCCCAGTGCCACGGCCTGTGGTCTGCCTGGGACCGGAAGGGCTCACAGAGAACACTTCGGCTTCATGGCAGTGAGAGCCCTTCAACAGAGCGCAAGCCAAGAGCTTCCTCTGGAAGAAGAAGAGAGTCAGGAGAAAAACTGAAATGCTGTGATCATTCACCCTTAAAGAGTCCACACGTTTCTGACAGTAATTGTTTTGGGTTTTCTTCAGTCTTAGCGACAGTGTTTCAAGTAACTCAGCAGCACTGGCTTGCAAGTACAGCAGCACACCTTATGCATTTTTAAATGTCTTTAAGAAGCATCCTGTGTCTGTGTTGCTGCAGCCAAAGTACAAACTCTGTTAGAGAAAAAACTGCTGCTCAGTTTCTTCTATAGTGGCTCCTTTATGACCAAAGCCTTTAAAGCAGAGCAAACCTGTTACTTACAGCCACAGAACATCAAATACTTCAATTCTTTGTATCAGTCTTCTCCCCAGTGTCAATGTTGACATATTTCAGTCTCTAACATTTGTTTTCAATGGTCCCAAGACACTTCATGGGGTAAGACACCAGTTTGTCTCAACCCAAATAGCTTTCATACAGTTTTTCCAGGTCAGTAACACACAAAGCCAGTGAAACAAATACAGTTAAATTGTCCCCACTAAAAAACATGTTCTTTCCCTGGTAAAGGTGACAATCAATAAGAAACTAAGGGGCAAGTACAGAAACAAAAATACCAGGAGTTTTCTCTAAGGAACATTTGGCCAAGAGGGGAAGGGAAAGGTTCTCATTTTAAAAGAATTTTCAGTGCAAACTTAGTTTAAAACAAAACAAAACAGAACAAAACAAAACAAACCCCACAAAATGATAAAAATAAATGTGCAATTCTGGTTTCTTTAAATATCAGGTTATATTTCTTTTTCAGCTAAGCAACTTCCCATATGTTGGGAAATGATACATATTTTCAAGACTTTTCTCTTTATATTCCTGAAGTTTAAAACTAAAAGAGAATGTTTGAATTAAAAAGTATATTACTTGAGTTTTGGATTTCTTAAATTAATGTCCAAAAATAAAATTCATAAGGAGCCCAAAACATTTAGTTGGCTGACAAAATTGTCAAAAAATTTGCTGTTTTCTCAGTACCTTTCAATATCTGTAGTTGAAGAAATAACTTCAACTCCCGCTGGACACAAAAATCAGACAAAATTTATGCATGTCTTCAGTAGTCTTATGATGATCATAAATGAAAAATATATCCAGATACCCACACCACCATTTTACACTGCCAGAAACATTCCAAGTGGTGGTTGAATGGTGGGCTCCATAGCTTTGCAGGGTTTTTTTTTTAATAGTAGCAAGCCTAGAGTCCGTTGTCCTGAACATGCAGGTTTTATGCTGAAATTCATTCAATAGCAGTAATTAAGGAAACCAAATGGCAGAAGAAATAAAACCACAAAACAATGAACTGCCATGTCCACGGGTGTAAAACCAACCATTGAACAAGAAGAATGGAGTCCAACATGTCCTCACTAGCCAGCCAGGTCACTCTTTAGACACCCCCTTAATTTTCCCTACAAACATTTCAGAGGCAGGATATTAGATGAAACACATCATTGATCTGCCAACCCTATTTCTACATGAAGTTTAACACCCTTAGCAGTTTGGAGCATGACGGAACAGTGAGACAAGGTTTTGTCTCTTCCATTTTTAAAAGAAACATTACAGGTTTAATGACTGATACAATTATGATACAGTGCTTGTGGAATTCCAGGTCATTTACCTCCTCTGCCATGTGTAAAGTGCAAAACCTGTCGTTACTATTAAAAGAACAATGCACAGAAATAACGAATTTTTATTAGACTAGTCACACTGAAAATACACGTACCTAAGCAGGTGCTGATGCTGGAGTGCATTGCCTCTGACTCTGCAAAGGGAGTACAGACAGGTGTGAAATACCCTACTGCCATCTCAGGAGGGTGGGGTATCTCACCCAGTCTGCGGTTGCTGGTAGGAGGACATGGCCTTCAGTAGGTCCTCTGTTGTATCTGCCAGTCCTACATGGACACCCACACTTACAAAGCCCAGTGCCACTGCGAGAGGCTCCAGGATTTCCTCTAGATGCCTTGTCATGTTGCAGAGGGCCGTAATCTGCCTGTGCTTGCACAGACGTGAAGAAACCCCTTCTCTGCTCCAAACTCTATTGAGAGCGTTATTTTACTGAACAAAAGGGTTGTTTCTCTCATGGTGTTGGTGGTATCACAGGGGAACTTGGTGACTGAATTCCTTCACAGCTGACCTGTGACATCATCCCTGGAATTCAGAGAGCTCTGGGACAGTGCCCTGCTCTCCAGCATTACTTCTCATCCACTGGTAGCTGGACACACAAAGGTTTAATGCAAAGAATACAAGAAGGCATTGGCACAAATTCTTTATTTACACTGCTTCTCAGAGATTCTACACAAGTAAACAAAAAAAAAAAAGGAAAATAAAAATTTCTGTGCACTTTCTCTTTTTTGGAGGTATTAACCTCAGATCTGATCTTCCAATGACCACAACCATTCCATCAAACTAAAGTAAAACTCCGGGGCTTAAAGATAGACATGCCAAGCTGATAAGCTGCTTGCTTAGAGGAAGAGTGTCCAGCAGGCACTTCTGGTTTTGGACTTTTTAACTCCAAATCAAATCATAATTAGTCAAAGCATTGAATTAATGCAATCAACAATCATTAGGGGAACATAGCAGCTAGTCAGGCTGTATCAGTCCTGTTTTAGGAGCCTAAGGTAAAGGCCAGTAATGTCTATTGACTACATAGCCCTCTAATTCCTGTGATTAGAGGAATATGCTGCAGCATGGGAGATCAGTGAGCTGGCCAAACATTTTGACAGCAGATTCAAGCAGGCTGGGCTCCCTCAGTCTCCTGGAAATCTCGGTTAGACCAGCTGTGCTCTGTCCTGCTCCCACAGCACCTTCGTCTGGATGGAGGATTAGTTCATTGCTTTCCAACAGCCCTTTCCTCAACCGGTCACAGAACAAATATGTAACAAGAGATAATTAAACACAGACTAATTTGGTATATCCGGCCAGCCTTTTTAGTCCTTAATGATCAAATGAAAAGACACGCCCCGCCCCAGACAAAAAATCTAATCATCCATCACCATAGGCCCTCAGCAATTCTCAAAAATTAGTTGGAATTCATTATGGCTTACATTTTGTATGCCCTAATTCAAATTTTAATGAAAGAAATCAATTTCAGTTGTGGCTTCATCAAAGACCATCATGAGTTCCGGAAACTGCCTATCTACATATTGACAATGGAGGTGCATTACCTCTTCAGCTGGGATCAAGAGCATGCTTTTAAAATGAATTTCCCAGTCATATTGATGTGCCATACACTTGTTTATTTGACAGAGCTCTTTTAGAGCATGAAAATGAATTTTCTTTTGGAAAAGACTTAACCAAAGACTATTGCCTTGAACCCCTCCTAGTATGCTTTCCTTGCTATGCCCTTTCAGTCCACAGGACCAGTTAATCCAAAGTAAACCACCCTGAATTTGTATAATGTGAATGTCAGGCCTAAATGTTTTGCTGTGCAGATCTACTCCTGCTCTACAATACCTACTAATGTAGATATACCCTTGTTTTACTTCTGGTCAGCACAATCTTGGCTTGACTTGAGTCACATCCAGTTTTCTAAAACATAGGTAGTAGGATGGTACTATAGATAATACCTATAGATAGCAAATAATTACAGAAAACTGCCTTCTTATATTGCTTGTCAAGATTAGCAGTTGGAATAATGGTGCCACCATCAGACCAAAATGCTCTTCTCCAACACCACTGAAGGCAGATTCCAACAGTTTGTGACAAAAGCACCAACATCAAGCACAGCTGAAAAATGTTTCTATGCTTACACCAATCTTCCTCTGTTGGTCTTTTTCCAACCTTTTTAATGAAACAGCATCTTTGGTACTTTGGGTCAGTTGCCCCAGCTGTGTCAAATCCCAACATCTTGCCCAGCCCTCACACGTTCACCGAGGGATTGGAGAGAAACTAAGACATTGACGCTGTGCCAGCAATAACTAAAACATCAGTGTGTTATCAATGCTGTTTTGGTCACAGATCTGAAACACAACCCCATATGGGCTGTGAGAAACAAAACTCCATCCCAGGCCAATGCAGTACAGAAACCTTAATTTCTGCTTTGTTTTAGAACGATTAAACGGCACAGAGGTTTTTAACCCAGTATTTTTAAAATTTGCCCAGAAATGTAATGCTTCCGTGAGATTGTCATTTGCATCTTTCACTCATCTCTCACTGCTTTTGGCTCAGCTGTACACAGACAGACCACTTCTGTCAATTCAGATAGTCACCCCACTAGTTAACTGACCCCAGGAATTCTCAGGCACCTGAATTTCCGAGGCATTTCAAAAGCAGATGACAGTAATTATCTGGAAAAAAGAGAGGCTATCCTGAGGAAAGAAAAAGCACTACCCTTCTTGAAGCATTTGGCTGAGGTCATAAGTCAAAGCCCAACACTATGTTGAACATTGGAATCTGTCAGTAAGAGTAAAGGAAGACACTAGCTATAAAAGGATGTATTATAAATGATACATGAGATGTCAGTCATGTTGATGTTAAAATTAGAATTGGTCTTTAACATTTCATAGAGGACAAGGAAATGTATGCTTTTGTAACTGAATTCTAGTTTAAATCTGTGGCCGCTGCAGGATAAGCATCAACTGCTTCTGACAAGCATACTATCTGTAAGGAAACAAAACAAGTTACTTAATAATTTTTGTAAGTGTTGTCATTTGAGACAACACAGAGTATTCAATCCTTTTGCCCTCTCCTTTCTTCATTTTCATGAGCTGCATACAGAGAAACACCAAATTGCTCTGTTCCACCAGAAATGTTAGATGCTGATTTTTGTTAGAACATTTGCATTAGTGCTAGACAATTAGCCAGAAAAAAGTTCAGTGTCAAAATTTAACAAACATTCAACAATACCTACTCTCTTCTAAATTCTATAAAACCTCCGTAGACATCTTATGAAAGTTGGCTTACTAAAACTTGAGTTATTGAACGTTACAGCTGATTTAATTGTAAATCTTAATGGCTGGTTACCGCAGTCACTATGTAGAGTGCCCCCCTAATAAAAATGTGAATCTGTTTGTCCTTATTGATTGTACACAGGTACAGTTAAAACACAAGCCTGGTTCAAAGTACTTAGAGTCTAAGTGAGAGAAGTGAACAGTTAGAACAAATAATGCATAAAGCAACAATGAGAGGGCTGCGTAAGTCACAGCCAAGCAGACAAAAATATCTGACTGCCTATGAGGAAGGGGAAAAAATAACAGGGAAGGGAGATATACAATATCCACTACCTTCCCCACCTGATTCATGGAGAATATTATGATTCACTGCAATACGAATTTTCCCATGCAAAGCCTTTTCCAGTTGGATCTCACTGTTACTTAGAGTAAAAACGATGCTAGTGCTTCTGAAAATTCTGCTTTTAACCCACTGTGAATACTAAATGGACAATGTGATTATTTTGATAAACAATGTGAAGCAATGTGAAAGGTCAAGGGAGGTGATACTCCCTTTCAAATCCACTCTTGCGAGACCCCACCTGGAGTACTGCATCCAACCCCAGGGTCCTCAGAACAAGAAGGACATGGACCTGTTAGAGCAGCTCCAGAGGAGAGCCACAAATGTGGTCAGAAGGCTCGAGCACCTCTCCTGTGAAGAAAGGCTGAGAGAGCTGGGATTGTTTAGACTGGAGAAGAGAGGGCTCTGGGGAGACCTTACTGACATCTTTCAGTCTATAAAAGGGGCTTATAAGAAAGATGGAGCCTTTTTCCCAGGACCTATAGTGACAGCTATAGGGGCAACTGTTTTAAAGTTAAAGAATGTAGTTTTACATTACATACAAATAAATTTTTTACAGTGGGGGTGTTGAGACACTGGACCAGCTTGCCCAGAGAAGTTGTGGATACCCATCTCTGGAAGTATTCAAGGTCAGGTTGGATGGGGCTTTGAGCAACCTGATCTAGTGAAAGCTGTCCCTGCCCACAGCAGGAGTTTCAGCTAGATATCCTAAAATATTTTATTCTTTTAATAGGCCAGTTTTGTTTTATGACTGGTTTACACATAGAACCACAGAATCACAGACTGGTAGGGGTTGGAAGGGACCTCTGGAGATCATCTTGTCCAACCCCCCTGCTCGAGCAGGCACACCCAGAGCAGGGGGCACAGGACTGCGTGCAGGCGGGTTTGGAAGATATCCAGAGAAGCGTTGGGGCAGAAGAGGCAGCAAGAGCTGCCCGGCTGTGCAAGTCCGAGGCCCCGGCTGAAGGCTTGGGTGCATCAGCCACTCTCCCAGTTTTGTCTCACCGGGAAGATCTTCCTTAAGGACACAGCGAGTGGCGTTGAGTGCGAGTTTGCAGGTGGCACCGAGCAGAGTGCTTGGAATTTGGAGTTTATTTTTGACAGTAGAGTCCAGCTCCCGCGGCACCCGAGGGGGTGAGATTCCCGTCTTGTTGCCTGCTGCCGGTGCTCTTCCCTTGCAGAGCGTGCATCTCTCCCGGGGCAATGCCGGGGCCGGCTGCTCTGTGAGGCTGCCCAGTGCGCTGGCGCCTGCACGCCCCTGCGGCCTGCTTTTCTGGATGGCTCCCTGCTGGCCTGTCTGGGGGGAGCTGTAGTCTTCTGGGGCCTCCTTGACGTTGTGGTGTTGGGGCTTGCGCTGACGGCACCTTTGCTCCTTGCTGGGGGGACGGCCTCCTCTTGCCCTCTGCCTGCAGGCCTTTCTCCAGGCGCTGCTGTTAGCGTATCTCTTGCTCGCGGAGCTGTGCTCAGGGTCCCCAGGGGATAGTGGGGCCCCCG
Source organism: Phalacrocorax carbo (assembly GCF_963921805.1). Lineage (NCBI taxonomy): Eukaryota > Metazoa > Chordata > Aves > Suliformes > Phalacrocoracidae > Phalacrocorax > Phalacrocorax carbo. The sequence goes on from NC_087548.1 coordinate 76,341,367, forward strand.
GGGGTTGAGGGGAGCGTTTGGGAAGGCGACAGTCATGGCTAGTGAAGTCTTGCGGGACGGGGAGCGCGCCTGGGAGGATTTATTGGCAAGGCGCGTCGTGCCTTTGCAGCAGCCCGTGCGCCATGTGCTGTTGCGGTCCTCCTCTGTGGGTGCTGGTGTGGTGAAAGAGGTCCGCCCCAGTGGCCCTAGGGGATAGGAGGGGCTGAGCATCGTCTCGTGACCCAAAGCTCCGGGTTTGTTCCCGCTGTGGCCCTCCTTAGCGGGACTTAGCGGGCCCTCCCCAGCCCTCTTGTACAAGAGTGCGCAAAGCCCCCGCAGCATGAATGCGCGTTCCTTCCCGCCTTGCCAGAGTTTGTCTGCGGGCAGGCGAGGGGGGCCGAGGTGAGCTACGCAGGGGGATGTCAGCCTCCGGGGCCCTGCCCGGCGCGGCTGCCCTGCCCGTGCTGGGGCCAAGCGTGGGTGGGCCTGCGAGGTGGCGCGTCCCCGCAGCCCTGTGTGACACGGTGCAGCGTCACAGTGGGACACCCGCCTCATGGCAACAGCTTCCTCTGCCCGCCGTGGCCCCGGCCACACTCCCCAGCGAGGCCTGGGCAGTGCCAGGGCTGCTCTGTCCCACGCTCTGCTCCGCAGGAGCTGCCCTGCTGCCAGGAGGAGGCGAGGGGAGGCTGTGGGAGAGCGCTGGAGGCGCCGCTTGGGGAAGTGGGAGCAGGAGGAAGAGGAGGCGGCGAGCGAGGAGCAGAGGGGTTCTGTAGCAGGAGCAGGACCTCCTCCCCAGCTGGTGCAGCGCAGGGGGGCCAGGATGATCAAGTACCTGCTCTTTAGCCCCTTGGGGCCCGAGAAGCTTCCAACCCTCAAGGAGCTCACCACCAGCGGTAAGGCCCTGGGGAGCCCTTGCAGGAGTGCCGTCGGAGGCACGATGAATTGGAGACGAGCTGCGGAAACCCTGGGGCTGGGGCTGGGGCTGGGGCTGGGGCTGGGGCTGGGGCTGTAGCAGGGGTCTTCTGGAAGGGAGTGGCGGCTGCAAGGAGAGCCCTGCCTGCTGCCGCCTTGGGGCTTGGGGCTGGCTTTGGCAGGCCAGGCCTTTTGCCGCGACCCGTGGGAAAGGGTGGGATCCCCTTCCCCAGAACAGTCGGGGGGCCTGCCTTTCCTCCCGAGGCCCGTCCTGCCCACGCACAGGGCGGGCCCGCTTCTTGGAGGCTGGCAGCGGTCAGGAACGGAGCTGGGCAGCCCCGGTGCTGCGGGTGTTTGCTCAGGGCGAGGCGGGCCTTCAGTTCACTCCACTGTCGCCTCCGTGGGTAGGGGGCCGCTGGATGGTTGGGCGTTGCTGACTCAGAGCGTGGCGTGCCTTTCCTTTGCTTTCCAGAAATCTGCAGAGTCTGGGCTGCCGCATCTAAGTATATCCGGAGACAGCTCTTGCAGAAGAGGGTGAGCCTTGCCTCCTGCTCGTGGCCCGCCCTGGCCCCCTGCACCTCTGCAGCGGGCAGGGCACGAAGCACCGTCCCCAGGGCCACGCGAGCCCTGCGGCAGCCTTCCCGACCCTGCGTGCGCAGCACCGCCAACGCTGCCTCTTCTTGCTTGCATTTTCAGGCGGTGCACATCGGAGTTGGGACATTTGCAGTCGTCCCAGTACAGGCCACGGTGGGAGAGGACAAGGTTTTGCCTGTTGAGAGACCCGTGTTCCGGCCGTGCAGGTTTCTGAAGAAATTTTACAAGCTCAGGTGTGCCAAGACCAAAATTCCAGGTAAGAGGAGGGATGCTTGCCCTGCACAGTCCTTGCGTCCGCTGACACCTGTGGAGATGTGGCCGAAGCTGAGAGGGAAGCGCTGTCCGGCAGAGCGTTGCCCGAGGGCCGGGCGCTGACGGCACCTGGTCTGGGAGCTGGCTGAACTGCGGTGGGCGTGACTTGGTTGCTTTGCGCTTGCTTCCTAGACGAGACGCTATCCGTCCCGCTGGACTTTGAGCAGATCGCCGCGGACATCCACTTCCGCCAAGAAATCGTCGAGCAGTGCATCCACGAGACCCTGCTTTTCTTCGCTGGGGCCCTGCGAGACAACAAGGAGGTGGAATTCTCCTTCAAGGGCATTGGCATCCTCGCTGTGCGAAGAAAAGCCGTCAGCATGACCTTCTTCGATGACTGCCTGCTGGAGCTGGACGCCACCGGGAACATGCTGGCAGCTCTTCTGGAGGTGAGCTCGTCGTTTTGCCAGGGCTCCTCCTCGTGTCTCTTTGGCAATGCTGTCACAGCTCTCCCCAGCTGCTTTCTCTTGGCTGCCGTCACCTGCCTCGCCGCCTGGCCTAGGCGCGCTCTCGAGGAGCTAGGCCAAGCCTCGGTAGCGCCTCGGCCCCTTTGAGGGAGGGGTTAATGGCATCGAGGGAGAAGGCGGCGCACGGCTTTCGGAGAGGCAGCCTTTGTGTCTTTGAGCAGCGAGCCCGTTTGCCACCTTGGTGAGCAACCGGCACGCGTCCTGGGCGCCTGCTGAGCTGTCCCTGTCCTGTCCCCTTGCAGGACTCCAAGATGAGGGGTATCGTGGCCTTCCCGGGCAAAAACGATTTTACGCGGCTCAGCCGAGACGGGGTCATCACGCTGCCAAGGTGAGCGGCATGGCTTCTGCAGCCCCTGGCAGGTCGAGGGAGCAGCTGCTCGGTTCCTGCTACCGGGGCACCGCCCTCTTGCCGAGGCTCCTCTCCTGCCACACGTAGGCAAGACCAGCTCTTTCCCAGCAGAGCTGCCCGGTCCGCCCGCCGCCGGCTCGTGCTTGGCTCGGAGAGCGCAGACGAAGCGGCCAGTCCGCTCTCAATGTGCCCCGAGAGAGTGAGAGGGGCGGGAGGGTCTGCGCGGGCAGCAAGGCGGGCTTGTGCTGGGATCATCAGCTTGCCGGCAGGAAGGCGAGGGAAGCCCGGCAGAGGCCGCTGGAGACCGTGGGGCCCCTGAGGTCGCACAGAGAGTTGCATCCCCCAGGGGCTTGCCAGCGGCTCCCCACGATGCCAGCCAGCAGCTTCCTGGCGTCAGCCCCCAAGGGAGCATGGTGCCCTCTTGCCCACCCGGTGCCTTCTTGTTCCCAGGCTTGCAGTTGAGACCCCACACCGAGCATCAGCGCCTGCAGTTTCTCTGAAGCCCCAGAGAGAGCCGGCTCCTTGGGGCGGGGGTGCCCGCAGAGGTAGTGTCCCAGCCGAGTGCTGGCAGGGGGCTGTGGGTGCTCCTGTCTGGCCTGCAGGGTCCCAGAGACGCTCGCTCTTGTGCTCTTCTCTTGCCTCCCGCTTGCAGTGAGCGTGCTGGATCCCGTGTTCCTGGCTTGCCGCAGGGTTTCTCTAGCCAGGCAGCTGGCGAAGGCTGGCGAGCAGGCTCAAGCCGCCAAAGCTGACCAAGCCAGGTGAGCCTCCTGGAGGAGCGGTGTGGCTGGGGCCTCAGGGGCACCCCATGGCCCTGGTAGTGGGCAAGTGAGATGTTTCCCTGGGCTGGAGTGGGGTTGCCTGCGCCGATGCCGAAAGGCCCCGGAGGCGACGTCCGTCTGGGCACGGGGTCCTCTTGCCGAACCGCCTCGTGGTGCCGGAGCCAGGGGGGAGCAGGCTGCGAGCCCGGCCCCGAGCAACTGGCTCAGAGTGGGCTCCCACGGCCTCAGCCTGCCGTGCCTCTTTAGGTCCCTGCCAGTGATCCGGCAGAAGCCACAGGAGGAGCCGAAGCAGCCCAGACCTCCAGCTCAGCCGCGGTTGCAGCTCCCCCCCTGTGTTCCGCAGCCCTCCAGAACGGTACGTCCTAGGGATTTGCCAGCCCTGTGTCACGTTTCGGGCTCTGGGCCGGGGCAGAAGAGGCAGCAAGAGCTGCCCAGCCCCCCTGCCCTCGTGGCCAGCCCAAGAACACTAACGCTGCACGTGTCGTGTGTGCGGGGCCGCCAGGGAACGAGGTCCCTCCACGCTGAGAGGGAAGAGAAACGGCTCCGGCTGCTGATGGCATCCAAGCGCCGAGAGGTGGAAGCGGAGGTGCGGCGCCAATACCCTCTTGACAGAGCGGGGCGCAACATGGAGCGAGGCCAGGTACGGCGTGCACTTCAGAGCCCCCAGGAAGAGGGCACTTGCCCTCCCCGCTGCCTGGGAGGGGAGCAGGGAGGCTCTGGCGGCAGGGCCACGGCAGCGGAGCTGTGGCAACTGGCCAGGCAGGGGCCTTCTGTCTGCCCGCTACCCTGCACGTTGCCCCGCGGGAGGAGCTGTCCCGAGGGCCCCAGGCCAAAGCGCGCAGCTGGCTGTGGCACGGGCAGTCTGTTGAGTGCCTGCGCCTCCCTGCGGGGGGTCCGCACCGCTGCCTGGAAGGCTACGCCAAGGCTGTGCAAGTGACACGCCTCGGCTGAAGCCTTGGGAGCAGCCCCAGCTCTCGGTGGCAGTGCCTCAGGAGAGTCTCTTCTGCCTTTGCAGAGCCCCTGTCGCCATCTCTTTGAGGATCCCCATTGCCCTGCCCACCTCCTGAGGAGGGCCTACGCCGACAGGCTGGTCAGGGAGAGGCCAAAGCCCTGCAAGGCAGAGGGCATCAGAGCGGCGGGCAGGGCCGCCCCTCCCGGGGAGAGCACAGCAAGAGTAAGTGTGTGGCGGCTCCCGCAGAGGCCAGGGAAAGCTTTAGGCGGCCCCGAGCCCTGGAGGTGTGCAGGCTTCCCTAGGCCACGCAGCTTGGCGTCCTCCAGCTCCTCGTGCTGCAGGAGTGACCGGGCCACCTGTGGGGGCCAAGCTATGGCCAGACCCAGGCCAATCTCCGACGCTTGTCCCCAGGGCAAGGCCGTGGGTACAAAAGGCAAGGGGGGCCCCGCGTGCGTCCGCGTGTGCACGTGCAGGCACGGGGTGCTGGCAGAGGCAGGCAGCATCCCAGCCAAAGCACAGGAGAACCCTGTGCGCAGGGTGCCCCCGTCCTGCCTTGCCCGTCCGTCCACTGACGGCACTGCTGGCGAAGGAGGCTCTTTCCCTGATGGCCCTTGTGGGCTAGGAGCCGGCTCCGGGGTCCAGCCTCGAACCAGGCGCCCCGTCCGTTCCCGTTCATGCAGGTGGCTGCGCGCCCGCTGGGCGCTCCGGACAGCGTTGCAACAGGGGACCTGCGTTCCCAGGGGGCTGAGGACGATAAGCTGGCTCAGCTGCTGGGCTCTGCCTTCCCAAAGGCGGCGGCCTGTGCTTGCCCTTCCCGCGCAGCGCCTCCCGGGCACCCGGCCCTCAGCTGCGATGCTCACTCCGTGCCGGCACTCGGCCCTGCCCGGCTTCACCCCCGGCTCATCTGCACTCTTCTCGCTGCAGATCGTTTGGGCCACGAGGGCCCAGGAGCCGCCACACAGAGCGGCGGGGGCTGGCCTGGGCAGCACCTCCAAGAACTACTGGCCTGAGCCAGGCTTTGCGAGCCCTTCCGCCCGACCACGGGACTGAGGCGCTTTCTTCTGTGTCCTTTAGCAGGCAGGGGAAGACGAGGCTGTTGGGGTGCCGTTGGGAGGCCCAGGGCCTGGCAGCCATGGCAAGAAGCTGCGAGCAGCCCGCAAAGTCCACTGGCAGGAGCCTTAGCCGTCACAGCAGCCTTTTCAGCAGGAGAGCTGTCAGCAACGGGTGGCGGGGGCGAGGAGTGCCTTTGCAAAGGGGAACGTGCCAAATAAAGGCCACTGCTGCCTGTGTCCAGCCAGAGCGACCATGCTGCGCAGTGTTTCTCTGCGGCCGAGGGCACAGGAGGGTTTGCGGACAAAGGGGCCTGGCCCTGCCAGCCAGCCGTGACAGGCCACGCGACCACAGGAGTGGACAAGCAAAGAGCAACTGAGGTCGCCTAGCTGGACTTCTGCAAGGCCATTGCCACGGTCCCCCTCAAAATGCTCACCTCTACACTGGATTGGAATGGATGGGATTGGAATGGATGGGATTGGAATGGATGGGAGGGGATGGACTAGTAGATGGATAAGGAACTGGTGGAACGGCCGCCTCCAAAGAGTTACAGTCAACGGCTCAAGGCCCACATGGACATCAGTAAGGAGTGGTGGGGTGTCCCTCAAGGCTCCATCCTGGGACCAAGACTGTGGACTATCACAGGATCACAGCCTGGTCGGGGTTGGAAGGGACCTCTGGAGATCATCTTGTCCAACCCCCCTGCTCGAGCAGGCACACCTAGAGCAGGGGGCACAGGACTGCGTGCAGGCGGGTTTGGAAGATATCCAGAGAAGCGTTGGGGCAGAAGAGGCAGCAAGAGCTGCCCGGCTGTGCAAGTCCGAGGCCCCGGCTGAAGGCTTGGGTGCATCAGCCACTCTCCCAGTTTTGTCTCACCGGGAAGATCTTCCTTAAGGACACAGCGAGTGGCGTTGAGTGCGAGTTTGCAGGTGGCACCGAGCAGAGTGCTTGGAATTTGGAGTTTATTTTTGACAGTAGAGTCCAGCTCCCGCGGCACCCGAGGGGGTGAGATTCCCGTCTTGTTGCCTGCTGCCGGTGCTCTTCCCTTGCAGAGCGTGCATCTCTCCCGGGGCAATGCCGGGGCTGGCTGCTCTGTGAGGCTGCCCAGTGCGCTGGCGCCTGCACGCCCCTGCGGCCTGCTTTTCTGGATGGCTCCTTGCTGGCCTGTCTGGGGGGAGCTGTAGCCTTCTGGGGCCTCCTTGACGTTGTGGTGTTGGGGCTTGCGCTGACGGCACCTTTGCTCCTTGCTGGGGGGACGGCCTCCTCTTGCCCTCTGCCTGCAGGCCTTTCTCCAGGCGCTGCTGTTAGCGTATCTCTTGCTCGCGGAGCTGTGCTCAGGGTCCCCAGGGGATAGTGGGGCCCCCGGGGGTTGAGGGGAGCGTTTGGGAAGGCGACAGTCATGGCTAGTGAAGTCTTGCAGGACGGGGAGCGCGCCTGGGAGGATTTATTGGCAAGGCGCGTCGTGCCTTTGCAGCAGCCCGTGCGCCATGTGCTGTTGCGGTCCTCCTCTGTGGGTGCTGGTGTGGTGAAAGAGGTCCGCCCCAGTGGCCCTAGGGGATAGGAGGGGCTGAGCATCGTCTCGTGACCCAAAGCTCCGGGTTTGTTCCCGCTGTGGCCCTCCTTAGCGGGACTTAGCGGGCCCTCCCCAGCCCTCTTGTACAAGAGTGCGCAAAGCCCCCGCAGCATGAATGCGCGTTCCTTCCCGCCTTGCCAGAGTTTGTCTGCGGGCAGGCGAGGGGGGCCGAGGTGAGCTACGCAGGGGGATGTCAGCCTCCGGGGCCCTGCCCGGCGCGGCTGCCCTGCCCGTGCTGGGGCCAAGCGTGGGTGGGCCTGCGAGGTGGCGCGTCCCCGCAGCCCTGTGTGACACGGTGCAGCGTCACAGTGGGACACCCGCCTCATGGCAACAGCTTCCTCTGCCCGCCGTGGCCCCGGCCACACTCCCCAGCGAGGCCTGGGCAGTGCCAGGGCTGCTCTGTCCCACGCTCTGCTCCGCAGGAGCTGCCCTGCTGCCAGGAGGAGGCGAGGGGAGGCTGTGGGAGAGCGCTGGAGGCGCCGCTTGGGGAAGTGGGAGCAGGAGGAAGAGGAGGCGGCGAGCGAGGAGCAGAGGGGTTCTGTAGCAGGAGCAGGACCTCCTCCCCAGCTGGTGCAGCGCAGGGGGGCCAGGATGATCAAGTACCTGCTCTTTAGCCCCTTGGGGCCCGAGAAGCTTCCAACCCTCAAGGAGCTCACCACCAGCGGTAAGGCCCTGGGGAGCCCTTGCAGGAGTGCCGTCGGAGGCACGATGAATTGGAGACGAGCTGCGGAAACCCTGGGGCTGGGGCTGGGGCTGGGGCTGGGGCTGGGGCTGGGGCTGTAGCAGGGGTCTTCTGGAAGGGAGTGGCGGCTGCAAGGAGAGCCCTGCCTGCTGCCGCCTTGGGGCTTGGGGCTGGCTTTGGCAGGCCAGGCCTTTTGCCGCGACCCGTGGGAAAGGGTGGGATCCCCTTCCCCAGAACAGTCGGGGGGCCTGCCTTTCCTCCCGAGGCCCGTCCTGCCCACGCACAGGGCGGGCCCGCTTCTTGGAGGCTGGCAGCGGTCAGGAACGGAGCTGGGCAGCCCCGGTGCTGCGGGTGTTTGCTCAGGGTGAGGCGGGCCTTCAGTTCACTCCACTGTCGCCTCCGTGGGTAGGGGGCCGCTGGATGGTTGGGCGTTGCTGACTCAGAGCGTGGCGTGCCTTTCCTTTGCTTTCCAGAAATCTGCAGAGTCTGGGCTGCCGCATCTAAGTATATCCGGAGACAGCTCTTGCAGAAGAGGGTGAGCCTTGCCTCCTGCTCGTGGCCCGCCCTGGCCCCCTGCACCTCTGCAGCGGGCAGGGCACGAAGCACCGTCCCCAGGGCCACGCGAGCCCTGCGGCAGCCTTCCCGACCCTGCGTGCGCAGCACCGCCAACGCTGCCTCTTCTTGCTTGCATTTTCAGGCGGTGCACATCGGAGTTGGGACATTTGCAGTCGTCCCAGTACAGGCCACGGTGGGAGAGGACAAGGTTTTGCCTGTTGAGAGACCCGTGTTCCGGCCGTGCAGGTTTCTGAAGAAATTTTACAAGCTCAGGTGTGCCAAGACCAAAATTCCAGGTAAGAGGAGGGATGCTTGCCCTGCACAGTCCTTGCGTCCGCTGACACCTGTGGAGATGTGGCCGAAGCTGAGAGGGAAGCGCTGTCCGGCAGAGCGTTGCCCGAGGGCCGGGCGCTGACGGCACCTGGTCTGGGAGCTGGCTGAACTGCGGTGGGCGTGACTTGGTTGCTTTGCGCTTGCTTCCTAGACGAGACGCTATCCGTCCCGCTGGACTTTGAGCAGATCGCCGCGGACATCCACTTCCGCCAAGAAATCGTCGAGCAGTGCATCCACGAGACCCTGCTTTTCTTCGCTGGGGCCCTGCGAGACAACAAGGAGGTGGAATTCTCCTTCAAGGGCATTGGCATCCTCGCTGTGCGAAGAAAAGCCGTCAGCATGACCTTCTTCGATGACTGCCTGCTGGAGCTGGACGCCACCGGGAACATGCTGGCAGCTCTTCTGGAGGTGAGCTCGTCGTTTTGCCAGGGCTCCTCCTCGTGTCTCTTTGGCAATGCTGTCACAGCTCTCCCCAGCTGCTTTCTCTTGGCTGCCGTCACCTGCCTCGCCGCCTGGCCTAGGCGCGCTCTCGAGGAGCTAGGCCAAGCCTCGGTAGCGCCTCGGCCCCTTTGAGGGAGGGGTTAATGGCATCGAGGGAGAAGGCGGCGCACGGCTTTCGGAGAGGCAGCCTTTGTGTCTTTGAGCAGCGAGCCCGTTTGCCACCTTGGTGAGCAACCGGCACGCGTCCTGGGCGCCTGCTGAGCTGTCCCTGTCCTGTCCCCTTGCAGGACTCCAAGATGAGGGGTATCGTGGCCTTCCCGGGCAAAAACGATTTTACGCGGCTCAGCCGAGACGGGGTCATCACGCTGCCAAGGTGAGCGGCATGGCTTCTGCAGCCCCTGGCAGGTCGAGGGAGCAGCTGCTCGGTTCCTGCTACCGGGGCACCGCCCTCTTGCCGAGGCTCCTCTCCTGCCACACGTAGGCAAGACCAGCTCTTTCCCAGCAGAGCTGCCCGGTCCGCCCGCCGCCGGCTCGTGCTTGGCTCGGAGAGCGCAGACGAAGCGGCCAGTCCGCTCTCAATGTGCCCCGAGAGAGTGAGAGGGGCGGGAGGGTCTGCGCGGGCAGCAAGGCGGGCTTGTGCTGGGATCATCAGCTTGCCGGCAGGAAGGCGAGGGAAGCCCGGCAGAGGCCGCTGGAGACCGTGGGGCCCCTGAGGTCGCACAGAGAGTTGCATCCCCCAGGGGCTTGCCAGCGGCTCCCCACGATGCCAGCCAGCAGCTTCCTGGCGTCAGCCCCCAAGGGAGCATGGTGCCCTCTTGCCCACCCGGTGCCTTCTTGTTCCCAGGCTTGCAGTTGAGACCCCACACCGAGCATCAGCGCCTGCAGTTTCTCTGAAGCCCCAGAGAGAGCCGGCGCCTTGGGGCGGGGGTGCCCGCAGAGGTAGTGTCCCAGCCGAGTGCTGGCAGGGGGCTGTGGGTGCTCCTGTCTGGCCTGCAGGGTCCCAGAGACGCTCGCTCTTGTGCTCTTCTCTTGCCTCCCGCTTGCAGTGAGCGTGCTGGATCCCGTGTTCCTGGCTTGCCGCAGGGTTTCTCTAGCCAGGCAGCTGGCGAAGGCTGGCGAGCAGGCTCAAGCCGCCAAAGCTGACCAAGCCAGGTGAGCCTCCTGGAGGAGCGGTGTGGCTGGGGCCTCAGGGGCACCCCATGGCCCTGGTAGTGGGCAAGTGAGATGTTTCCCTGGGCTGGAGTGGGGTTGCCTGCGCCGATGCCGAAAGGCCCCGGAGGCGACGTCCGTCTGGGCACGGGGTCCTCTTGCCGAACCGCCTCGTGGTGCCGGAGCCAGGGGGGAGCAGGCTGCGAGCCCGGCCCCGAGCAACTGGCTCAGAGTGGGCTCCCACGGCCTCAGCCTGCCGTGCCTCTTTAGGTCCCTGCCAGTGATCCGGCAGAAGCCACAGGAGGAGCCGAAGCAGCCCAGACCTCCAGCTCAGCCGCGGTTGCAGCTCCCCCCCTGTGTTCCGCAGCCCTCCAGAACGGTACGTCCTAGGGATTTGCCAGCCCTGTGTCACGTTTCGGGCTCTGGGCCGGGGCAGAAGAGGCAGCAAGAGCTGCCCAGCCCCCCTGCCCTCGTGGCCAGCCCAAGAACACTAACGCTGCACGTGTCGTGTGTGCGGGGCCGCCAGGGAACGAGGTCCCTCCACGCTGAGAGGGAAGAGAAACGGCTCCGGCTGCTGATGGCATCCAAGCGCCGAGAGGTGGAAGCGGAGGTGCGGCGCCAATACCCTCTTGACAGAGCGGGGCGCAACATGGAGCGAGGCCAGGTACGGCGTGCACTTCAGAGCCCCCAGGAAGAGGGCACTTGCCCTCCCCGCTGCCTGGGAGGGGAGCAGGGAGGCTCTGGCGGCAGGGCCACGGCAGCGGAGCTGTGGCAACTGGCCAGGCAGGGGCCTTCTGTCTGCCCGCTGCCCTGCACGTTGCCCCGCGGGAGGAGCTGTCCCGAGGGCCCCAGGCCAAAGCGCGCAGCTGGCTGTGGCACGGGCAGTCTGTTGAGTGCCTGCGCCTCCCTGCGGGGGGTCCGCACCGCTGCCTGGAAGGCTACGCCAAGGCTGTGCAAGTGACACGCCTCGGCTGAAGCCTTGGGAGCAGCCCCAGCTCTCGGTGGCAGTGCCTCAGGAGAGTCTCTTCTGCCTTTGCAGAGCCCCTGTCGCCATCTCTTTGAGGATCCCCATTGCCCTGCCCACCTCCTGAGGAGGGCCTACGCCGAGAGGCTGGTCAGGGAGAGGCCAAAGCCCTGCAAGGCAGAGGGCATCAGAGCGGCGGGCAGGGCCGCCCCTCCCGGGGAGAGCACAGCAAGAGTAAGTGTGTGGCGGCTCCCGCAGAGGCCAGGGAAAGCTTTAGGCGGCCCCGAGCCCTGGAGGTGTGCAGGCTTCCCTAGGCCACGCAGCTTGGCGTCCTCCAGCTCCTCGTGCTGCAGGAGTGACCGGGCCACCTGTGGGGGCCAAGCTATGGCCAGACCCAGGCCAATCTCCGACGCTTGTCCCCAGGGCAAGGCCGTGGGTACAAAAGGCAAGGGGGGCCCCGCGTGCGTCCGCGTGTGCACGTGCAGGCACGGGGTGCTGGCAGAGGCAGGCAGCATCCCAGCCAAAGCACAGGAGAACCCTGTGCGCAGGGTGCCCCCGTCCTGCCTTGCCCGTCCGTCCACTGACGGCACTGCTGGCGAAGGAGGCTCTTTCCCTGATGGCCCTTGTGGGCTAGGAGCCGGCTCCGGGGTCCAGCCTCGAACCAGGCGCCCCGTCCGTTCCCGTTCATGCAGGTGGCTGCGCGCCCGCTGGGCGCTCCGGACAGCGTTGCAACAGGGGACCTGCGTTCCCAGGGGGCTGAGGACGATAAGCTGGCTCAGCTGCTGGGCTCTGCCTTCCCAAAGGCGGCGGCCTGTGCTTGCCCTTCCCGCGCAGCGCCTCCCGGGCACCCGGCCCTCAGCTGCGATGCTCACTCCGTGCCGGCACTCGGCCCTGCCCGGCTTCACCCCCGGCTCATCTGCACTCTTCTCGCTGCAGATCGTTTGGGCCACGAGGGCCCAGGAGCCGCCACACAGAGCGGCGGGGGCTGGCCTGGGCAGCACCTCCAAGAACTACTGGCCTGAGCCAGGCTTTGCGAGCCCTTCCGCCCGACCACGGGACTGAGGCGCTTTCTTCTGTGTCCTTTAGCAGGCAGGGGAAGACGAGGCTGTTGGGGTGCCGTTGGGAGGCCCAGGGCCTGGCAGCCATGGCAAGAAGCTGCGAGCAGCCCGCAAAGTCCACTGGCAGGAGCCTTAGCCGTCACAGCAGCCTTTTCAGCAGGAGAGCTGTCAGCAACGGGTGGCGGGGGCGAGGAGTGCCTTTGCAAAGGGGAACGTGCCAAATAAAGGCCACTGCTGCCTGTGTCCAGCCAGAGCGACCATGCTGCGCAGTGTTTCTCTGCGGCCGAGGGCACAGGAGGGTTTGCGGACAAAGGGGCCTGGCCCTGCCAGCCAGCCGTGACAGGCCACGCGACCACAGGAGTGGACAAGCAAAGAGCAACTGAGGTCGCCTAGCTGGACTTCTGCAAGGCCATTGCCACGGTCCCCCTCAAAATGCTCACCTCTACACTGGATTGGAATGGATGGGATTGGAATGGATGGGATTGGAATGGATGGGAGGGGATGGACTAGTAGATGGATAAGGAACTGGTGGAACGGCCGCCTCCAAAGAGTTACAGTCAACGGCTCAAGGCCCACATGGACATCAGTAAGGAGTGGTGGGGTGTCCCTCAAGGCTCCATCCTGGGACCAAGACTGTGGACTATCACAGGATCACAGCCTGGTCGGGGTTGGAAGGGACCTCTGGAGATCATCTTGTCCAACCCCCCTGCTCGAGCAGGCACACCTAGAGCAGGGGGCACAGGACTGCGTGCAGGCGGGTTTGGAAGATATCCAGAGAAGCGTTGGGGCAGAAGAGGCAGCAAGAGCTGCCCGGCTGTGCAAGTCCGAGGCCCCGGCTGAAGGCTTGGGTGCATCAGCCACTCTCCCAGTTTTGTCTCACCGGGAAGATCTTCCTTAAGGACACAGCGAGTGGCGTTGAGTGCGAGTTTGCAGGTGGCACCGAGCAGAGTGCTTGGAATTTGGAGTTTATTTTTGACAGTAGAGTCCAGCTCCCGCGGCACCCGAGGGGGTGAGATTCCCGTCTTGTTGCCTGCTGCCGGTGCTCTTCCCTTGCAGAGCGTGCATCTCTCCCGGGGCAATGCCGGGGCTGGCTGCTCTGTGAGGCTGCCCAGTGCGCTGGCGCCTGCACGCCCCTGCGGCCTGCTTTTCTGGATGGCTCCTTGCTGGCCTGTCTGGGGGGAGCTGTAGCCTTCTGGGGCCTCCTTGACGTTGTGGTGTTGGGGCTTGCGCTGACGGCACCTTTGCTCCTTGCTGGGGGGACGGCCTCCTCTTGCCCTCTGCCTGCAGGCCTTTCTCCAGGCGCTGCTGTTAGCGTATCTCTTGCTCGCGGAGCTGTGCTCAGGGTCCCCAGGGGATAGTGGGGCCCCCGGGGGTTGAGGGGAGCGTTTGGGAAGGCGACAGTCATGGCTAGTGAAGTCTTGCAGGACGGGGAGCGCGCCTGGGAGGATTTATTGGCAAGGCGCGTCGTGCCTTTGCAGCAGCCCGTGCGCCATGTGCTGTTGCGGTCCTCCTCTGTGGGTGCTGGTGTGGTGAAAGAGGTCCGCCCCAGTGGCCCTAGGGGATAGGAGGGGCTGAGCATCGTCTCGTGACCCAAAGCTCCGGGTTTGTTCCCGCTGTGGCCCTCCTTAGCGGGACTTAGCGGGCCCTCCCCAGCCCTCTTGTACAAGAGTGCGCAAAGCCCCCGCAGCATGAATGCGCGTTCCTTCCCGCCTTGCCAGAGTTTGTCTGCGGGCAGGCGAGGGGGGCCGAGGTGAGCTACGCAGGGGGATGTCAGCCTCCGGGGCCCTGCCCGGCGCGGCTGCCCTGCCCGTGCTGGGGCCAAGCGTGGGTGGGCCTGCGAGGTGGCGCGTCCCCGCAGCCCTGTGTGACACGGTGCAGCGTCACAGTGGGACACCCGCCTCATGGCAACAGCTTCCTCTGCCCGCCGTGGCCCCGGCCACACTCCCCAGCGAGGCCTGGGCAGTGCCAGGGCTGCTCTGTCCCACGCTCTGCTCCGCAGGAGCTGCCCTGCTGCCAGGAGGAGGCGAGGGGAGGCTGTGGGAGAGCGCTGGAGGCGCCGCTTGGGGAAGTGGGAGCAGGAGGAAGAGGAGGCGGCGAGCGAGGAGCAGAGGGGTTCTGTAGCAGGAGCAGGACCTCCTCCCCAGCTGGTGCAGCGCAGGGGGGCCAGGATGATCAAGTACCTGCTCTTTAGCCCCTTGGGGCCCGAGAAGCTTCCAACCCTCAAGGAGCTCACCACCAGCGGTAAGGCCCTGGGGAGCCCTTGCAGGAGTGCCGTCGGAGGCACGATGAATTGGAGACGAGCTGCGGAAACCCTGGGGCTGGGGCTGGGGCTGGGGCTGGGGCTGGGGCTGGGGCTGTAGCAGGGGTCTTCTGGAAGGGAGTGGCGGCTGCAAGGAGAGCCCTGCCTGCTGCCGCCTTGGGGCTTGGGGCTGGCTTTGGCAGGCCAGGCCTTTTGCCGCGACCCGTGGGAAAGGGTGGGATCCCCTTCCCCAGAACAGTCGGGGGGCCTGCCTTTCCTCCCGAGGCCCGTCCTGCCCACGCACAGGGCGGGCCCGCTTCTTGGAGGCTGGCAGCGGTCAGGAACGGAGCTGGGCAGCCCCGGTGCTGCGGGTGTTTGCTCAGGGTGAGGCGGGCCTTCAGTTCACTCCACTGTCGCCTCCGTGGGTAGGGGGCCGCTGGATGGTTGGGCGTTGCTGACTCAGAGCGTGGCGTGCCTTTCCTTTGCTTTCCAGAAATCTGCAGAGTCTGGGCTGCCGCATCTAAGTATATCCGGAGACAGCTCTTGCAGAAGAGGGTGAGCCTTGCCTCCTGCTCGTGGCCCGCCCTGGCCCCCTGCACCTCTGCAGCGGGCAGGGCACGAAGCACCGTCCCCAGGGCCACGCGAGCCCTGCGGCAGCCTTCCCGACCCTGCGTGCGCAGCACCGCCAACGCTGCCTCTTCTTGCTTGCATTTTCAGGCGGTGCACATCGGAGTTGGGACATTTGCAGTCGTCCCAGTACAGGCCACGGTGGGAGAGGACAAGGTTTTGCCTGTTGAGAGACCCGTGTTCCGGCCGTGCAGGTTTCTGAAGAAATTTTACAAGCTCAGGTGTGCCAAGACCAAAATTCCAGGTAAGAGGAGGGATGCTTGCCCTGCACAGTCCTTGCGTCCGCTGACACCTGTGGAGATGTGGCCGAAGCTGAGAGGGAAGCGCTGTCCGGCAGAGCGTTGCCCGAGGGCCGGGCGCTGACGGCACCTGGTCTGGGAGCTGGCTGAACTGCGGTGGGCGTGACTTGGTTGCTTTGCGCTTGCTTCCTAGACGAGACGCTATCCGTCCCGCTGGACTTTGAGCAGATCGCCGCGGACATCCACTTCCGCCAAGAAATCGTCGAGCAGTGCATCCACGAGACCCTGCTTTTCTTCGCTGGGGCCCTGCGAGACAACAAGGAGGTGGAATTCTCCTTCAAGGGCATTGGCATCCTCGCTGTGCGAAGAAAAGCCGTCAGCATGACCTTCTTCGATGACTGCCTGCTGGAGCTGGACGCCACCGGGAACATGCTGGCAGCTCTTCTGGAGGTGAGCTCGTCGTTTTGCCAGGGCTCCTCCTCGTGTCTCTTTGGCAATGCTGTCACAGCTCTCCCCAGCTGCTTTCTCTTGGCTGCCGTCACCTGCCTCGCCGCCTGGCCTAGGCGCGCTCTCGAGGAGCTAGGCCAAGCCTCGGTAGCGCCTCGGCCCCTTTGAGGGAGGGGTTAATGGCATCGAGGGAGAAGGCGGCGCACGGCTTTCGGAGAGGCAGCCTTTGTGTCTTTGAGCAGCGAGCCCGTTTGCCACCTTGGTGAGCAACCGGCACGCGTCCTGGGCGCCTGCTGAGCTGTCCCTGTCCTGTCCCCTTGCAGGACTCCAAGATGAGGGGTATCGTGGCCTTCCCGGGCAAAAACGATTTTACGCGGCTCAGCCGAGACGGGGTCATCACGCTGCCAAGGTGAGCGGCATGGCTTCTGCAGCCCCTGGCAGGTCGAGGGAGCAGCTGCTCGGTTCCTGCTACCGGGGCACCGCCCTCTTGCCGAGGCTCCTCTCCTGCCACACGTAGGCAAGACCAGCTCTTTCCCAGCAGAGCTGCCCGGTCCGCCCGCCGCCGGCTCGTGCTTGGCTCGGAGAGCGCAGACGAAGCGGCCAGTCCGCTCTCAATGTGCCCCGAGAGAGTGAGAGGGGCGGGAGGGTCTGCACGGGCAGCAAGGCGGGCTTGTGCTGGGATCATCAGCTTGCCGGCAGGAAGGCGAGGGAAGCCCGGCAGAGGCCGCTGGAGACCGTGGGGCCCCTGAGGTCGCACAGAGAGTTGCATCCCCCAGGGGCTTGCCAGCGGCTCCCCACGATGCCAGCCAGCAGCTTCCTGGCGTCAGCCCCCAAGGGAGCACGGTGCCCTCTTGCCCACCCGGTGCCTTCTTGTTCCCAGGCTTGCAGTTGAGACCCCACACCGAGCATCAGCGCCTGCAGTTTCTCTGAAGCCCCAGAGAGAGCCGGCGCCTTGGGGCGGGGGTGCCCGCAGAGGTAGTGTCCCAGCCGAGTGCTGGCAGGGGGCTGTGGGTGCTCCTGTCTGGCCCGCAGGGTCCCAGAGACGCTCGCTCTTGTGCTCTTCTCTTGCCTCCTGCTTGCAGTGAGCGTGCTGGATCCCGTGTTCCTGGCTTGCCGCAGGGTTTCTCTAGCCAGGCAGCTGGCGAAGGCTGGCGAGCAGGCTCAAGCCGCCAAAGCTGACCAAGCCAGGTGAGCCTCCTGGAGGAGCGGTGTGGCTGGGGCCTCAGGGGCACCCCATGGCCCTGGTAGTGGGCAAGTGAGATGTTTCCCTGGGCTGGAGTGGGGTTGCCTGCGCCGATGCCGAAAGGCCCCGGAGGCGACGTCCGTCTGGGCACGGGGTCCTCTTGCCGAACCGCCTCGTGGTGCCGGAGCCAGGGGGGAGCCGGCTGCGAGCCCGGCCCCGAGCAACTGGCTCAGAGTGGGCTCCCACGGCCTCAGCCTGCCGTGCCTCTTTAGGTCCCTGCCAGTGATCCGGCAGAAGCCACAGGAGGAGCCGAAGCAGCCCAGACCTCCAGCTCAGCCGCGGTTGCAGCTCCCCCCCTGTGTTCCGCAGCCCTCCAGAACGGTACGTCCTAGGGATTTGCCAGCCCTGTGTCACGTTTCGGGCTCTGGGCCGGGGCAGAAGAGGCAGCAAGAGCTGCCCAGCCCCCCTGCCCTCGTGGCCAGCCCAAGAACACTAACGCTGCACGTGTCGTGTGTGCGGGGCCGCCAGGGAACGAGGTCCCTCCACGCTGAGAGGGAAGAGAAACGGCTCCGGCTGCTGATGGCATCCAAGCGCCGAGAGGTGGAAGCGGAGGTGCGGCGCCAATACCCTCTTGACAGAGCGGGGCGCAACATGGAGCGAGGCCAGGTATGGCGTGCACTTCAGAGCCCCCAGGAAGAGGGCACTTGCCCTCCCCGCTGCCTGGGAGGGGAGCAGGGAGGCTCTGGCGGCAGGGCCACGGCAGCGGAGCTGTGGCAACTGGCCAGGCAGGGGCCTTCTGTCTGCCCGCTGCCCTGCACGTTGCCCCGCGGGAGGAGCTGTCCCGAGGGCCCCAGGCCAAAGCGCGCAGCTGGCTGTGGCACGGGCAGTCTGTTGAGTGCCTGCGCCTCCCTGCGGGGGGTCCGCACCGCTGCCTGGAAGGCTACGCCAAGGCTGTGCAAGTGACACGCCTCGGCTGAAGCCTTGGGAGCAGCCCCAGCTCTCGGTGGCAGTGCCTCAGGAGAGTCTCTTCTGCCTTTGCAGAGCCCCTGTCGCCATCTCTTTGAGGATCCCCATTGCCCTGCCCACCTCCTGAGGAGGGCCTACGCCGACAGGCTGGTCAGGGAGAGGCCAAAGCCCTGCAAGGCAGAGGGCATCAGAGCGGCGGGCAGGGCCGCCCCTCCCGGGGAGAGCACAGCAAGAGTAAGTGTGTGGCGGCTCCCGCAGAGGCCAGGGAAAGCTTTAGGCGGCCCCGAGCCCTGGAGGTGTGCAGGCTTCCCTAGGCCACGCAGCTTGGCGTCCTCCAGCTCCTCGTGCTGCAGGAGTGACCGGGCCACCTGTGGGGGCCAAGCTATGGCCAGACCCAGGCCAATCTCCGACGCTTGTCCCCAGGGCAAGGCCGTGGGTACAAAAGGCAAGGGGGGCCCCGCGTGCATCCGCGTGTGCACGTGCAGGCACGGGGTGCTGGCAGAGGCAGGCAGCATCCCAGCCAAAGCACAGGAGAACCCTGTGCGCAGGGTGCCCCCGTCCTGCCTTGCCCGTCCGTCCACTGACGGCACTGCTGGCGAAGGAGGCTCTTTCCCTGATGGCCCTTGTGGGCTAGGAGCCGGCTCCGGGGTCCAGCCTCGAACCAGGCGCCCCGTCCGTTCCCGTTCATGCAGGTGGCTGCGCGCCCGCTGGGCGCTCCGGACAGCGTTGCAACAGGGGACCTGCGTTCCCAGGGGGCTGAGGACGATAAGCTGGCTCAGCTGCTGGGCTCTGCCTTCCCAAAGGCGGCGGCCTGTGCTTGCCCTTCCCGCGCAGCGCCTCCCGGGCACCCGGCCCTCAGCTGCGATGCTCGCTCCGTGCCGGCACTCGGCCCTGCCCGGCTTCACCCCCGGCTCATCTGCACTCTTCTCGCTGCAGATCGTTTGGGCCACGAGGGCCCAGGAGCCGCCACACAGAGCGGCGGGGGCTGGCCTGGGCAGCACCTCCAAGAACTACTGGCCTGAGCCAGGCTTTGCGAGCCCTTCCGCCCGACCACGGGACTGAGGCGCTTTCTTCTGTGTCCTTTAGCAGGCAGGGGAAGACGAGGCTGTTGGGGTGCCGTTGGGAGGCCCAGGGACTGGCAGCCACGGCAAGAAGCTGCGAGCAGCCCGCAAAGTCCACTGGCAGGAGCCTTAGCCGTCACAGCAGCCTTTTCAGCAGGAGAGCTGTCAGCAACGGGTGGCGGGGGCGAGGAGTGCCTTTGCAAAGGGGAACGTGCCAAATAAAGGCCACTGCTGCCTGTGTCCAGCCAGAGCGACCATGCTGCGCAGTGTTTCTCTGCGGCCGAGGGCACAGGAGGGTTTGCGGACAAAGGGGCCTGGCCCTGCCAGCCAGCCGTGACAGGCCACGCGACCACAGGAGTGGACAAGCAAAGAGCAACTGAGGTCGCCTAGCTGGACTTCTGCAAGGCCATTGCCACGGTCCCCCTCAAAATGCTCACCTCTACACTGGATTGGAATGGATGGGATTGGAATGGATGGGATTGGAATGGATGGGAGGGGATGGACTAGTAGATGGATAAGGAACTGGTGGAACGGCCGCCTCCAAAGAGTTACAGTCAACGGCTCAAGGCCCACATGGACATCAGTAAGGAGTGGTGGGGTGTCCCTCAAGGCTCCATCCTGGGACCAAGACTGTGGACTATCACAGGATCACAGCCTGGTCGGGGTTGGAAGGGACCTCTGGAGATCATCTTGCCCAACCCCCCTGCTCGAGCAGGCACACCTAGAGCAGGGGGCACAGGACTGCGTGCAGGCGGGTTTGGAAGATATCCAGAGAAGCGTTGGGGCAGAAGAGGCAGCAAGAGCTGCCCGGCTGTGCAAGTCCGAGGCCCCGGCTGAAGGCTTGGGTGCATCAGCCACTCTCCCAGTTTTGTCTCACCGGGAAGATCTTCCTTAAGGACACAGCGAGTGGCGTTGAGTGCGAGTTTGCAGGTGGCACCGAGCAGAGTGCTTGGAATTTGGAGTTTATTTTTGACAGTAGAGTCCAGCTCCCGCGGCACCCGAGGGGGTGAGATTCCCGTCTTGTTGCCTGCTGCCGGTGCTCTTCCCTTGCAGAGCGTGCATCTCTCCCGGGGCAATGCCGGGGCTGGCTGCTCTGTGAGGCTGCCCAGTGCGCTGGCGCCTGCACGCCCCTGCGGCCTGCTTTTCTGGATGGCTCCTTGCTGGCCTGTCTGGGGGGAGCTGTAGCCTTCTGGGGCCTCCTTGACGTTGTGGTGTTGGGGCTTGCGCTGACGGCACCTTTGCTCCTTGCTGGGGGGACGGCCTCCTCTTGCCCTCTGCCTGCAGGCCTTTCTCCAGGCGCTGCTGTTAGCGTATCTCTTGCTCGCGGAGCTGTGCTCAGGGTCCCCAGGGGATAGTGGGGCCCCCGGGGGTTGAGGGGAGCGTTTGGGAAGGCGACAGTCATGGCTAGTGAAGTCTTGCAGGACGGGGAGCGCGCCTGGGAGGATTTATTGGCAAGGCGCGTCGTGCCTTTGCAGCAGCCCGTGCGCCATGTGCTGTTGCGGTCCTCCTCTGTGGGTGCTGGTGTGGTGAAAGAGGTCCGCCCCAGTGGCCCTAGGGGATAGGAGGGGCTGAGCATCGTCTCGTGACCCAAAGCTCCGGGTTTGTTCCCGCTGTGGCCCTCCTTAGCGGGACTTAGCGGGCCCTCCCCAGCCCTCTTGTACAAGAGTGCGCAAAGCCCCCGCAGCATGAATGCGCGTTCCTTCCCGCCTTGCCAGAGTTTGTCTGCGGGCAGGCGAGGGGGGCCGAGGTGAGCTACGCAGGGGGATGTCAGCCTCCGGGGCCCTGCCCGGCGCGGCTGCCCTGCCCGTGCTGGGGCCAAGCGTGGGTGGGCCTGCGAGGTGGCGCGTCCCCGCAGCCCTGTGTGACACGGTGCAGCGTCACAGTGGGACACCCGCCTCATGGCAACAGCTTCCTCTGCCCGCCGTGGCCCCGGCCACACTCCCCAGCGAGGCCTGGGCAGTGCCAGGGCTGCTCTGTCCCACGCTCTGCTCCGCAGGAGCTGCCCTGCTGCCAGGAGGAGGCGAGGGGAGGCTGTGGGAGAGCGCTGGAGGCGCCGCTTGGGGAAGTGGGAGCAGGAGGAAGAGGAGGCGGCGAGCGAGGAGCAGAGGGGTTCTGTAGCAGGAGCAGGACCTCCTCCCCAGCTGGTGCAGCGCAGGGGGGCCAGGATGATCAAGTACCTGCTCTTTAGCCCCTTGGGGCCCGAGAAGCTTCCAACCCTCAAGGAGCTCACCACCAGCGGTAAGGCCCTGGGGAGCCCTTGCAGGAGTGCCGTCGGAGGCACGATGAATTGGAGACGAGCTGCGGAAACCCTGGGGCTGGGGCTGGGGCTGGGGCTGGGGCTGGGGCTGGGGCTGTAGCAGGGGTCTTCTGGAAGGGAGTGGCGGCTGCAAGGAGAGCCCTGCCTGCTGCCGCCTTGGGGCTTGGGGCTGGCTTTGGCAGGCCAGGCCTTTTGCCGCGACCCGTGGGAAAGGGTGGGATCCCCTTCCCCAGAACAGTCGGGGGGCCTGCCTTTCCTCCCGAGGCCCGTCCTGCCCACGCACAGGGCGGGCCCGCTTCTTGGAGGCTGGCAGCGGTCAGGAACGGAGCTGGGCAGCCCCGGTGCTGCGGGTGTTTGCTCAGGGCGAGGCGGGCCTTCAGTTCACTCCACTGTCGCCTCCGTGGGTAGGGGGCCGCTGGATGGTTGGGCGTTGCTGACTCAGAGCGTGGCGTGCCTTTCCTTTGCTTTCCAGAAATCTGCAGAGTCTGGGCTGCCGCATCTAAGTATATCCGGAGACAGCTCTTGCAGAAGAGGGTGAGCCTTGCCTCCTGCTCGTGGCCCGCCCTGGCCCCCTGCACCTCTGCAGCGGGCAGGGCACGAAGCACCGTCCCCAGGGCCACGCGAGCCCTGCGGCAGCCTTCCCGACCCTGCGTGCGCAGCACCGCCAACGCTGCCTCTTCTTGCTTGCATTTTCAGGCGGTGCACATCGGAGTTGGGACATTTGCAGTCGTCCCAGTACAGGCCACGGTGGGAGAGGACAAGGTTTTGCCTGTTGAGAGACCCGTGTTCCGGCCGTGCAGGTTTCTGAAGAAATTTTACAAGCTCAGGTGTGCCAAGACCAAAATTCCAGGTAAGAGGAGGGATGCTTGCCCTGCACAGTCCTTGCGTTCGCTGACACCTGTGGAGATGTGGCCGAAGCTGAGAGGGAAGCGCTGTCCGGCAGAGCGTTGCCCGAGGGCCGGGCGCTGACGGCACCTGGTCTGGGAGCTGGCTGAACTGCGGTGGGCGTGACTTGGTTGCTTTGCGCTTGCTTCCTAGACGAGACGCTATCCGTCCCGCTGGACTTTGAGCAGATCGCCGCGGACATCCACTTCCGCCAAGAAATCGTCGAGCAGTGCATCCACGAGACCCTGCTTTTCTTCGCTGGGGCCCTGCGAGACAACAAGGAGGTGGAATTCTCCTTCAAGGGCATTGGCATCCTCGCTGTGCGAAGAAAAGCCGTCAGCATGACCTTCTTCGATGACTGCCTGCTGGAGCTGGACGCCACCGGGAACATGCTGGCAGCTCTTCTGGAGGTGAGCTCGTCGTTTTGCCAGGGCTCCTCCTCGTGTCTCTTTGGCAATGCTGTCACAGCTCTCCCCAGCTGCTTTCTCTTGGCTGCCGTCACCTGCCTCGCCGCCTGGCCTAGGCGCGCTCTCGAGGAGCTAGGCCAAGCCTCGGTAGCGCCTCGGCCCCTTTGAGGGAGGGGTTAATGGCATCGAGGGAGAAGGCGGCGCACGGCTTTCGGAGAGGCAGACTTTGTGTCTTTGAGCAGCGAGCCCGTTTGCCACCTTGGTGAGCAACCGGCACGCGTCCTGGGCGCCTGCTGAGCTGTCCCTGTCCTGTCCCCTTGCAGGACTCCAAGATGAGGGGTATCGTGGCCTTCCCGGGCAAAAACGATTTTACGCGGCTCAGCCGAGACGGGGTCATCACGCTGCCAAGGTGAGCGGCATGGCTTCTGCAGCCCCTGGCAGGTCGAGGGAGCAGCTGCTCGGTTCCTGCTACCGGGGCACCGCCCTCTTGCCGAGGCTCCTCTCCTGCCACACGTAGGCAAGACCAGCTCTTTCCCAGCAGAGCTGCCCGGTCCGCCCGCCGCCGGCTCGTGCTTGGCTCGGAGAGCGCAGACGAAGCGGCCAGTCCGCTCTCAATGTGCCCCGAGAGAGTGAGAGGGGCGGGAGGGTCTGCACGGGCAGCAAGGCGGGCTTGTGCTGGGATCATCAGCTTGCCGGCAGGAAGGCGAGGGAAGCCCGGCAGAGGCCGCTGGAGACCGTGGGGCCCCTGAGGTCGCACAGAGAGTTGCATCCCCCAGGGGCTTGCCAGCGGCTCCCCACGATGCCAGCCAGCAGCTTCCTGGCGTCAGCCCCCAAGGGAGCACGGTGCCCTCTTGCCCACCCGGTGCCTTCTTGTTCCCAGGCTTGCAGTTGAGACCCCACACCGAGCATCAGCGCCTGCAGTTTCTCTGAAGCCCCAGAGAGAGCCGGCGCCTTGGGGCGGGGGTGCCCGCAGAGGTAGTGTCCCAGCCGAGTGCTGGCAGGGGGCTGTGGGTGCTCCTGTCTGGCCCGCAGGGTCCCAGAGACGCTCGCTCTTGTGCTCTTCTCTTGCCTCCCGCTTGCAGTGAGCGTGCTGGATCCCGTGTTCCTGGCTTGCCGCAGGGTTTCTCTAGCCAGGCAGCTGGCGAAGGCTGGCGAGCAGGATCAAGCCGCCAAAGCTGACCAAGCCAGGTGAGCCTCCTGGAGGAGCGGTGTGGCTGGGGCCGCAGGGGCACCCCATGGCCCTGGTAGTGGGCAAGTGAGATGTTTCCCTGGGCTGGAGTGGGGTTGCCTGCGCCGATGCCGAAAGGCCCCGGAGGCGACGTCCGTCTGGGCACGGGGTCCTCTTGCCGAACCGCCTCGTGGTGCCGGAGCCAGGGGGGAGCCGGCTGCGAGCCCGGCCCCGAGCAACTGGCTCAGAGTGGGCTCCCACGGCCTCAGCCTGCCGTGCCTCTTTAGGTCCCTGCCAGTGATCCGGCAGAAGCCACAGGAGGAGCCGAAGCAGCCCAGACCTCCAGCTCAGCCGCGGTTGCAGCTCCCCCCCTGTGTTCCGCAGCCCTCCAGAACGGTACGTCCTAGGGATTTGCCAGCCCTGTGTCACGTTTCGGGCTCTGGGCCGGGGCAGAAGAGGCAGCAAGAGCTGCCCAGCCCCCCTGCCCTCGTGGCCAGCCCAAGAACACTAACGCTGCACGTGTCGTGTGTGCGGGGCCGCCAGGGAACGAGGTCCCTCCACGCTGAGAGGGAAGAGAAACGGCTCCGGCTGCTGATGGCATCCAAGCGCCGAGAGGTGGAAGCGGAGGTGCGGTGCCAATACCCTCTTGACAGAGCGGGGCGCAACATGGAGCGAGGCCAGGTACGGCGTGCACTTCAGAGCCCCCAGGAAGAGGGCACTTGCCCTCCCCGCTGCCTGGGAGGGGAGCAGGGAGGCTCTGGCGGCAGGGCCACGGCAGCGGAGCTGTGGCAACTGGCCAGGCAGGGGCCTTCTGTCTGCCCGCTGCCCTGCACGTTGCCCCGCGGGAGGAGCTGTCCCGAGGGCCCCAGGCCAAAGCGCGCAGCTGGCTGTGGCACGGGCAGTCTGTTGAGTGCCTGCGCCTCCCTGCGAGCGGTCCGCACCGCTGCCTGGAAGGCTACGCCAAGGCTGTGCAAGTGACACGCCTCGGCTGAAGCCTTGGGAGCAGCCCCAGCTCTCGGTGGCAGTGCCTCAGGAGAGTCTCTTCTGCCTTTGCAGAGCCCCTGTCGCCATCTCTTTGAGGATCCCCATTGCCCTGCCCACCTCCTGAGGAGGGCCTACGCCGACAGGCTGGTCAGGGAGAGGCCAAAGCCCTGCAAGGCAGAGGGCATCAGAGCGGCGGGCAGGGCCGCCCCTCCCGGGGAGAGCACGGCAAGAGTAAGTGTGTGGCGGCTCCCGCAGAGGCCAGGGAAAGCTTTAGGCGGCCCCGAGCCCTGGAGGTGTGCAGGCTTCCCTAGGCCACGCAGCTTGGCGTCCTCCAGCTCCTCGTGCTGCAGGAGTGACCGGGCCACCTGTGGGGGCCAAGCTATGGCCAGACCCAGGCCAATCTCCGACGCTTGTCCCCAGGGCAAGGCCGTGGGTACAAAAGGCAAGGGGGGCCCCGCGTGCGTCCGCGTGTGCATGTGCAGGCACGGGGTGCTGGCAGAGGCAGGCAGCATCCCAGCCAAAGCACAGGAGAACCCTGTGCGCAGGGTGCCCCCGTCCTGCCTTGCCCGTCCGTCCACTGACGGCACTGCTGGCGAAGGAGGCTCTTTCCCTGATGGCCCTTGTGGGCTAGGAGCCGGCTCCGGGGTCCAGCCTCGAACCAGGCACCCCGTCCGTTCCCATTCATGCAGGTGGCTGCGCGCCCGCTGGGCGCTCCGGACAGCGTTGCAACAGGGGACCTGCGTTCCCAGGGGGCTGAGGACGATAAGCTGGCTCAGCTGCTGGGCTCTGCCTTCCCAAAGGCGGCGGCCTGTGCTTGCCCTTCCCGCGCAGCGCCTCCCGGGCACCCGGCCCTCAGCTGCGATGCTCACTCCGTGCCGGCACTCGGCCCTGCCCGGCTTCACCCCCGGCTCATCTGCACTCTTCTCGCTGCAGATCGTTTGGGCCACGAGGGCCCAGGAGCCGCCACACAGAGCGGCGGGGGCTGGCCTGGGCAGCACCTCCAAGAACTACTGGCCTGAGCCAGGCTTTGCGAGCCCTTCCGCCCGACCACGGGACTGAGGCGCTTTCTTCTGTGTCCTTTAGCAGGCAGGGGAAGACGAGGCTGTTGGGGTGCCGTTGGGAGGCCCAGGGCCTGGCAGCCATGGCAAGAAGCTGCGAGCAGCCCGCAAAGTCCACTGGCAGGAGCCTTAGCCGTCACAGCAGCCTTTTCAGCAGGAGAGCTGTCAGCAACGGGTGGCGGGGGCGAGGAGTGCCTTTGCAAAGGGGAACGTGCCAAATAAAGGCCACTGCTGCCTGTGTCCAGCCAGAGCGACCATGCTGCGCAGTGTTTCTCTGCGGCCGAGGGCACAGGAGGGTTTGCGGACAAAGGGGCCTGGCCCTGCCAGCCAGCCGTGACAGGCCACGCGACCACAGGAGTGGACAAGCAAAGAGCAACTGAGGTCGCCTAGCTGGACTTCTGCAAGGCCATTGCCACGGTCCCCCTCAAAATGCTCACCTCTACACTGGATTGGAATGGATGGGATTGGAATGGATGGGATTGGAATGGATGGGAGGGGATGGACTAGTAGATGGATAAGGAACTGGTGGAACGGCCGCCTCCAAAGAGTTACAGTCAACGGCTCAAGGCCCACATGGACATCAGTAAGGAGTGGTGGGGTGTCCCTCAAGGGTCCATCCTGGGACCAAGACTGTGGACTATCACAGGATCACAGCCTGGTCGGGGTTGGAAGGGACCTCTGGAGATCATCTTGTCCAACCCCCCTGCTCGAGCAGGCACACCTAGAGCAGGGGGCACAGGACTGCGTGCAGGCGGGTTTGGAAGATATCCAGAGAAGCGTTGGGGCAGAAGAGGCAGCAAGAGCTGCCCGGCTCTGCAAGTCCGAGGCCCCGGCTGAAGGCTTGGGTGCATCAGCCACTCTCCCAGTTTTGTCTCACCGGGAAGATCTTCCTTAAGGACACAGCGAGCGGCGTTGAGTGCGAGTTTGCAGGTGGCACCGAGCAGAGTGCTTGGAATTTGGAGTTTATTTTTGACAGTAGAGTCCAGCTCCCGCGGCACCCGAGGGGGTGAGATTCCCGTCTTGTTGCCTGCTGCCGGTGCTCTTCCCTTGCAGAGCGTGCATCTCTCCCGGGGCAATGCCGGGGCCGGCTGCTCTGTGAGGCTGCCCAGTGCGCTGGCGCCTGCACGCCCCTGCGGCCTGCTTTTCTGGATGGCTCCTTGCTGGCCTGTCTGGGGGGAGCTGTAGCCTTCTGGGGCCTCCTTGACGTTGTGGTGTTGGGGCTTGCGCTGACGGCACCTTTGCTCCTTGCTGGGGGGACGGCCTCCTCTTGCCCTCTGCCTGCAGGCCTTTCTCCAGGCGCTGCTGTTAGCGTATCTCTTGCTCGCGGAGCTGTGCTCAGGGTCCCCAGGGGATAGTGGGGCCCCCGGGGGTTGAGGGGAGCGTTTGGGAAGGCGACAGTCATGGCTAGTGAAGTCTTGCAGGACGGGGAGCGCGCCTGGGAGGATTTATTGGCAAGGCGCGTCGTGCCTTTGCAGCAGCCCGTGCGCCATGTGCTGTTGCGGTCCTCCTCTGTGGGTGCTGGTGTGGTGAAAGAGGTCCGCCCCAGTGGCCCTAGGGGATAGGAGGGGCTGAGCATCGTCTCGTGACCCAAAGCTCCGGGTTTGTTCCCGCTGTGGCCCTCCTTAGCGGGACTTAGCGGGCCCTCCCCAGCCCTCTTGTACAAGAGTGCGCAAAGCCCCCGCAGCATGAATGCGCGTTCCTTCCCGCCTTGCCAGAGTTTGTCTGCGGGCAGGCGAGGGGGGCCGAGGTGAGCTACGCAGGGGGATGTCAGCCTCCGGGGCCCTGCCCGGCGCGGCTGCCCTGCCCGTGCTGGGGCCAAGCGTGGGTGGGCCTGCGAGGTGGCGCGTCCCCGCAGCCCTGTGTGACACGGTGCAGCGTCACAGTGGGACACCCACCTCATGGCAACAGCTTCCTCTGCCCGCCGTGGCCCCGGCCACACTCCCCAGCGAGGCCTGGGCAGTGCCAGGGCTGCTCTGTCCCACGCTCTGCTCCGCAGGAGCTGCCCTGCTGCCAGGAGGAGGCGAGGGGAGGCTGTGGGAGAGCGCTGGAGGCGCCGCTTGGGGAAGTGGGAGCAGGAGGAAGAGGAGGCGGCGAGCGAGGAGCAGAGGGGTTCTGTAGCAGGAGCAGGACCTCCTCCCCAGCTGGTGCAGCGCAGGGGGGCCAGGATGATCAAGTACCTGCTCTTTAGCCCCTTGGGGCCCGAGAAGCTTCCAACCCTCAAGGAGCTCACCACCAGCGGTAAGGCCCTGGGGAGCCCTTGCAGGAGTGCCGTCGGAGGCACGATGAATTGGAGACGAGCTGCGGAAACCCTGGGGCTGGGGCTGGGGCTGGGGCTGGGGCTGGGGCTGTAGCAGGGGTCTTCTGGAAGGGAGTGGCGGCTGCAAGGAGAGCCCTGCCTGCTGCCGCCTTGGGGCTTGGGGCTGGCTTTGGCAGGCCAGGCCTTTTGCCGCGACCCGTGGGAAAGGGTGGGATCCCCTTCCCCAGAACAGTCGGGGGGCCTGCCTTTCCTCCCGAGGCCCGTCCTGCCCACGCACAGGGCGGGCCCGCTTCTTGGAGGCTGGCAGCGGTCAGGAACGGAGCTGGGCAGCCCCGGTGCTGCGGGTGTTTGCTCAGGGCGAGGCGGGCCTTCAGTTCACTCCACTGTCGCCTCCGTGGGTAGGGGGCCGCTGGATGGTTGGGCGTTGCTGACTCAGAGCGTGGCGTGCCTTTCCTTTGCTTTCCAGAAATCTGCAGAGTCTGGGCTGCCGCATCTAAGTATATCCGGAGACAGCTCTTGCAGAAGAGGGTGAGCCTTGCCTCCTGCTCGTGGCCCGCCCTGGCCCCCTGCACCTCTGCAGCGGGCAGGGCACGAAGCACCGTCCCCAGGGCCACGCGAGCCCTGCGGCAGCCTTCCCGACCCTGCGTGCGCAGCACCGCCAACGCTGCCTCTTCTTGCTTGCATTTTCAGGCGGTGCGCATCGGAGTTGGGACATTTGCAGTCGTCCCAGTACAGGCCACGGTGGGAGAGGACAAGGTTTTGCCTGTTGAGAGACCCGTGTTCCGGCCGTGCAGGTTTCTGAAGAAATTTTACAAGCTCAGGTGTGCCAAGACCAAAATTCCAGGTAAGAGGAGGGATGCTTGCCCTGCACAGTCCTTGCGTCCGCTGACACCTGTGGAGATGTGGCCGAAGCTGAGAGGGAAGCGCTGTCCGGCAGAGCGTTGCCCGAGGGCCGGGCGCTGACGGCACCTGGTCTGGGAGCTGGCTGAACTGCGGTGGGCGTGACTTGGTTGCTTTGCGCTTGCTTCCTAGACGAGACGCTATCCGTCCCGCTGGACTTTGAGCAGATCGCCGCGGACATCCACTTCCGCCAAGAAATCGTCGAGCAGTGCATCCACGAGACCCTGCTTTTCTTCGCTGGGGCCCTGCGAGACAACAAGGAGGTGGAATTCTCCTTCAAGGGCATTGGCATCCTCGCTGTGCGAAGAAAAGCCGTCAGCATGACCTTCTTCGATGACTGCCTGCTGGAGCTGGACGCCACCGGGAACATGCTGGCAGCTCTTCTGGAGGTGAGCTCGTCGTTTTGCCAGGGCTCCTCCTCGTGTCTCTTTGGCAATGCTGTCACAGCTCTCCCCAGCTGCTTTCTCTTGGCTGCCGTCACCTGCCTCGCCGCCTGGCCTAGGCGCGCTCTCGAGGAGCTAGGCCAAGCCTCGGTAGCGCCTCGGCCCCTTTGAGGGAGGGGTTAATGGCATCGAGGGAGAAGGCGGCGCACGGCTTTCGGAGAGGCAGCCTTTGTGTCTTTGAGCAGCGAGCCCGTTTGCCACCTTGGTGAGCAACCGGCACGCGTCCTGGGCGCCTGCTGAGCTGTCCCTGTCCTGTCCCCTTGCAGGACTCCAAGATGAGGGGTATCGTGGCCTTCCCGGGCAAAAACGATTTTACGCGGCTCAGCCGAGACGGGGTCATCACGCTGCCAAGGTGAGCGGCATGGCTTCTGCAGCCCCTGGCAGGTCGAGGGAGCAGCTGCTCGGTTCCTGCTACCGGGGCACCGCCCTCTTGCCGAGGCTCCTCTCCTGCCACACGTAGGCAAGACCAGCTCTTTCCCAGCAGAGCTGCCCGGTCCGCCCGCCGCCGGCTCGTGCTTGGCTCGGAGAGCGCAGATGAAGCGGCCAGTCCGCTCTCAATGTGCCCCGAGAGAGTGAGAGGGGCGGGAGGGTCTGCACGGGCAGCAAGGCGGGCTTGTGCTGGGATCATCAGCTTGCCGGCAGGAAGGCGAGGGAAGCCCGGCAGAGGCCGCTGGAGACCGTGGGGCCCCTGAGGTCGCACAGAGAGTTGCATCCCCCAGGGGCTTGCCAGCGGCTCCCCACGATGCCAGCCAGCAGCTTCCTGGCGTCAGCCCCCAAGGGAGCACGGTGCCCTCTTGCCCACCCGGTGCCTTCTTGTTCCCAGGCTTGCAGTTGAGACCCCACACCGAGCATCAGCGCCTGCAGTTTCTCTGAAGCCCCAGAGAGAGCCGGCGCCTTGGGGCGGGGGTGCCCGCAGAGGTAGTGTCCCAGCCGAGTGCTGGCAGGGGGCTGTGGGTGCTCCTGTCTGGCCCGCAGGGTCCCAGAGACGCTCGCTCTTGTGCTCTTCTCTTGCCTCCCGCTTGCAGTGAGCGTGCTGGATCCCGTGTTCCTGGCTTGCCGCAGGGTTTCTCTAGCCAGGCAGCTGGCGAAGGCTGGCGAGCAGGATCAAGCCGCCAAAGCTGACCAAGCCAGGTGAGCCTCCTGGAGGAGCGGTGTGGCTGGGGCCGCAGGGGCACCCCATGGCCCTGGTAGTGGGCAAGTGAGATGTTTCCCTGGGCTGGAGTGGGGTTGCCTGCGCCGATGCCGAAAGGCCCCGGAGGCGACGTCCGTCTGGGCACGGGGTCCTCTTGCCGAACCGCCTCGTGGTGCCGGAGCCAGGGGGGAGCAGGCTGCGAGCCCGGCCCCGAGCAACTGGCTCAGAGTGGGCTCCCACGGCCTCAGCCTGCCGTGCCTCTTTAGGTCCCTGCCAGTGATCCGGCAGAAGCCACAGGAGGAGCCGAAGCAGCCCAGACCTCCAGCTCAGCCGCGGTTGCAGCTCCCCCCCTGTGTTCCGCAGCCCTCCAGAACGGTACGTCCTAGGGATTTGCCAGCCCTGTGTCACGTTTCGGGCTCTGGGCCGGGGCAGAAGAGGCAGCAAGAGCTGCCCAGCCCCCCTGCCCTCGTGGCCAGCCCAAGAACACTAACGCTGCACGTGTCGTGTGTGCGGGGCCGCCAGGGAACGAGGTCCCTCCACGCTGAGAGGGAAGAGAAACGGCTCCGGCTGCTGATGGCATCCAAGCGCCGAGAGGTGGAAGCGGAGGTGCGGTGCCAATACCCTCTTGACAGAGCGGGGCGCAACATGGAGCGAGGCCAGGTACGGCGTGCACTTCAGAGCCCCCAGGAAGAGGGCACTTGCCCTCCCCGCTGCCTGGGAGGGGAGCAGGGAGGCTCTGGCGGCAGGGCCACGGCAGCGGAGCTGTGGCAACTGGCCAGGCAGGGGCCTTCTGTCTGCCCGCTGCCCTGCACGTTGCCCCGCGGGAGGAGCTGTCCCGAGGGCCCCAGGCCAAAGCGCGCAGCTGGCTGTGGCACGGGCAGTCTGTTGAGTGCCTGCGCCTCCCTGCGAGCGGTCCGCACCGCTGCCTGGAAGGCTACGCCAAGGCTGTGCAAGTGACACGCCTCGGCTGAAGCCTTGGGAGCAGCCCCAGCTCTCGGTGGCAGTGCCTCAGGAGAGTCTCTTCTGCCTTTGCAGAGCCCCTGTCGCCATCTCTTTGAGGATCCCCATTGCCCTGCCCACCTCCTGAGGAGGGCCTACGCCGACAGGCTGGTCAGGGAGAGGCCAAAGCCCTGCAAGGCAGAGGGCATCAGAGCGGCGGGCAGGGCCGCCCCTCCCGGGGAGAGCACGGCAAGAGTAAGTGTGTGGCGGCTCCCGCAGAGGCCAGGGAAAGCTTTAGGTGGCCCCGAGCCCTGGAGGTGTGCAGGCTTCCCTAGGCCACGCAGCTTGGCGTCCTCCAGCTCCTCGTGCTGCAGGAGTGACCGGGCCACCTGTGGGGGCCAAGCTATGGCCAGACCCAGGCCAATCTCCGACGCTTGTCCCCAGGGCAAGGCCGTGGGTACAAAAGGCAAGGGGGGCCCCGCGTGCGTCCGCGTGTGCACGTGCAGGCACGGGGTGCTGGCAGAGGCAGGCAGCATCCCAGCCAAAGCACAGGAGAACCCTGTGCGCAGGGTGCCCCCGTCCTGCCTTGCCCGTCCGTCCACTGACGGCACTGCTGGCGAAGGAGGCTCTTTCCCTGATGGCCCTTGTGGGCTAGGAGCCGGCTCCGGGGTCCAGCCTCGAACCAGGCACCCCGTCCGTTCCCATTCATGCAGGTGGCTGCGCGCCCGCTGGGCGCTCCGGACAGCGTTGCAACAGGGGACCTGCGTTCCCAGGGGGCTGAGGACGATAAGCTGGCTCAGCTGCTGGGCTCTGCCTTCCCAAAGGCGGCGGCCTGTGCTTGCCCTTCCCGCGCAGCGCCTCCCGGGCACCCGGCCCTCAGCTGCGATGCTCACTCCGTGCCGGCACTCGGCCCTGCCCGGCTTCACCCCCGGCTCATCTGCACTCTTCTCGCTGCAGATCGTTTGGGCCACGAGGGCCCAGGAGCCGCCACACAGAGCGGCGGGGGCTGGCCTGGGCAGCACCTCCAAGAACTACTGGCCTGAGCCAGGCTTTGCGAGCCCTTCCGCCCGACCACGGGACTGAGGCGCTTTCTTCTGTGTCCTTTAGCAGGCAGGGGAAGACGAGGCTGTTGGGGTGCCGTTGGGAGGCCCAGGGCCTGGCAGCCATGGCAAGAAGCTGCGAGCAGCCCGCAAAGTCCACTGGCAGGAGCCTTAGCCGTCACAGCAGCCTTTTCAGCAGGAGAGCTGTCAGCAACGGGTGGCGGGGGCGAGGAGTGCCTTTGCAAAGGGGAACGTGCCAAATAAAGGCCACTGCTGCCTGTGTCCAGCCAGAGCGACCATGCTGCGCAGTGTTTCTCTGCGGCCGAGGGCACAGGAGGGTTTGCGGACAAAGGGGCCTGGCCCTGCCAGCCAGCCGTGACAGGCCACGCGACCACAGGAGTGGACAAGCAAAGAGCAACTGAGGTCGCCTAGCTGGACTTCTGCAAGGCCATTGCCACGGTCCCCCTCAAAATGCTCACCTCTACACTGGATTGGAATGGATGGGATTGGAATGGATGGGATTGGAATGGATGGGAGGG
Organism: Phalacrocorax carbo; assembly: GCF_963921805.1. NCBI lineage: Eukaryota > Metazoa > Chordata > Aves > Suliformes > Phalacrocoracidae > Phalacrocorax > Phalacrocorax carbo. The sequence continues at coordinate 76,374,287 of NC_087548.1, forward strand.
GATGGACTAGTAGATGGATAAGGAACTGGTGGAACGGCCGCCTCCAAAGAGTTACAGTCAACGGCTCAAGGCCCACATGGACATCAGTAAGGAGTGGTGGGGTGTCCCTCAAGGCTCCATCCTGGGACCAAGACTGTGGACTATCACAGGATCACAGCCTGGTCGGGGTTGGAAGGGACCTCTGGAGATCATCTTGTCCAACCCCCCTGCTCGAGCAGGCACACCTAGAGCAGGGGGCACAGGACTGCGTGCAGGCGGGTTTGGAAGATATCCAGAGAAGCGTTGGGGCAGAAGAGGCAGCAAGAGCTGCCCGGCTCTGCAAGTCCGAGGCCCCGGCTGAAGGCTTGGGTGCATCATCCACTCTCCTGTTTTGTCTCACCGGGAAGATCTTCCTTAAGGACACAGCGAGTGGCATTGAGTGCGAGTTTGCAGGTGGCACCGAGCAGAGTGCTTGGAATTTGGAGTTTATTTTTGACAGTAGAGTCCAGCTCCCGCGGCACCCGAGGGGGTGAGATTCCCGTCTTGTTGCCTGCTGCCGGTGCTCTTCCCTTGCAGAGCGTGCATCTCTCCCGGGGCAATGCCGGGGCCGGCTGCTCTGTGAGGCTGCCCAGTGCGCTGGCGCCTGCACGCCCCTGCGGCCTGCTTTTCTGGATGGCTCCTTGCTGGCCTGTCTGGGGGGAGCTGTAGCCTTCTGGGGCCTCCTTGACGTTGTGGTGTTGGGGCTTGCGCTGACGGCACCTTTGCTCCTTGCTGGGGGGACGGCCTCCTCTTGCCCTCTGCCTGCAGGCCTTTCTCCAGGCGCTGCTGTTAGCGTATCTCTTGCTCGCGGAGCTGTGCTCAGGGTCCCCAGGGGATAGTGGGGCCCCCGGGGGTTGAGGGGAGCGTTTGGGAAGGCGACAGTCATGGCTAGTGAAGTCTTGCAGGACGGGGAGCGCGCCTGGGAGGATTTATTGGCAAGGCGCGTCGTGCCTTTGCAGCAGCCCGTGCGCCATGTGCTGTTGCGGTCCTCCTCTGTGGGTGCTGGTGTGGTGAAAGAGGTCCGCCCCAGTGGCCCTAGGGGATAGGAGGGGCTGAGCATCGTCTCGTGACCCAAAGCTCCGGGTTTGTTCCCGCTGTGGCCCTCCTTAGCGGGACTTAGCGGGCCCTCCCCAGCCCTCTTGTACAAGAGTGCGCAAAGCCCCCGCAGCATGAATGCGCGTTCCTTCCCGCCTTGCCAGAGTTTGTCTGCGGGCAGGCGAGGGGGGCCGAGGTGAGCTACGCAGGGGGATGTCAGCCTCCGGGGCCCTGCCCGGTGCGGCTGCCCTGCCCGTGCTGGGGCCAAGCGTGGGTGGGCCTGCGAGGTGGCGCGTCCCCGCAGCCCTGTGTGACACGGTGCAGCGTCACAGTGGGACACCTGCCTCATGGCAACAGCTTCCTCTGCCCGCCATGGCCCCGGCCACACTCCCCAGCGAGGCCTGGGCAGTGCCAGGGCTGCTCTGTCCCACGCTCTGCTCCGCAGGAGCTGCCCTGCTGCCAGGAGGAGGCGAGGGGAGGCTGTGGGAGAGCGCTGGAGGCGCCGCTTGGGGAAGTGGGAGCAGGAGGAAGAGGAGGCGGCGAGCGAGGAGCAGAGGGGTTCTGTAGCAGGAGCAGGACCTCCTCCCCAGCTGGTGCAGCGCAGGGGGGCCAGGATGATCAAGTACCTGCTCTTTAGCCCCTTGGGGCCCGAGAAGCTTCCAACCCTCAAGGAGCTCACCACCAGCGGTAAGGCCCTGGGGAGCCCTTGCAGGAGTGCCGTCGGAGGCACGATGAATTGGAGACGAGCTGCGGAAACCCTGGGGCTGGGGCTGGGGCTGGGGCTGGGGCTGGGGCTGTAGCAGGGGTCTTCTGGAAGGGAGTGGCGGCTGCAAGGAGAGCCCTGCCTGCTGCCGCCTTGGGGCTTGGGGCTGGCTTTGGCAGGCCAGGCCTTTTGCCGCGACCCGTGGGAAAGGGTGGGATCCCCTTCCCCAGAACAGTCGGGGGGCCTGCCTTTCCTCCCGAGGCCCGTCCTGCCCACGCACAGGGCGGGCCCGCTTCTTGGAGGCTGGCAGCGGTCAGGAACGGAGCTGGGCAGCCCCGGTGCTGCGGGTGTTTGCTCAGGGCGAGGCGGGCCTTCAGTTCACTCCACTGTCGCCTCCGTGGGTAGGGGGCCGCTGGATGGTTGGGCGTTGCTGACTCAGAGCGTGGCGTGCCTTTCCTTTGCTTTCCAGAAATCTGCAGAGTCTGGGCTGCCGCATCTAAGTATATCCGGAGACAGCTCTTGCAGAAGAGGGTGAGCCTTGCCTCCTGCTCGTGGCCCGCCCTGGCCCCCTGCACCTCTGCAGCGGGCAGGGCACGAAGCACCGTCCCCAGGGCCACGCGAGCCCTGCGGCAGCCTTCCCGACCCTGCGTGCGCAGCACCGCCAACGCTGCCTCTTCTTGCTTGCATTTTCAGGCGGTGCGCATCGGAGTTGGGACATTTGCAGTCGTCCCAGTACAGGCCACGGTGGGAGAGGACAAGGTTTTGCCTGTTGAGAGACCCGTGTTCCGGCCGTGCAGGTTTCTGAAGAAATTTTACAAGCTCAGGTGTGCCAAGACCAAAATTCCAGGTAAGAGGAGGGATGCTTGCCCTGCACAGTCCTTGCGTCCGCTGACACCTGTGGAGATGTGGCCGAAGCTGAGAGGGAAGCGCTGTCCGGCAGAGCGTTGCCCGAGGGCCGGGCGCTGACGGCACCTGGTCTGGGAGCCGGCTGAACTGCGGTGGGCGTGACTTGGTTGCTTTGCGCTTGCTTCCTAGACGAGACGCTATCCGTCCCGCTGGACTTTGAGCAGATCGCCGCGGACATCCACTTCCGCCGAGAAATCGTCGAGCAGTGCATCCACGAGACCCTGCTTTTCTTCGCTGGGGCCCTGCGAGACAACAAGGAGGTGGAATTCTCCTTCAAGGGCATTGGCATCCTCGCTGTGCGAAGAAAAGCCGTCAGCATGACCTTCTTCGATGACTGCCTGCTGGAGCTGGACGCCACCGGGAACATGCTGGCAGCTCTTCTGGAGGTGAGCTCGTCGTTTTGCCAGGGCTCCTCCTCGTGTCTCTTTGGCAATGCTGTCACAGCTCTCCCCAGCTGCTTTCTCTTGGCTGCCGTCACCTGCCTCACCGCCTGGCCTAGGCACGCTCTCGAGGAGCTAGGCCAAGCCTCGGTAGCGCCTCGGCCCCTTTGAGGGAGGGGTTAATGGCATCGAGGGAGAAGGCGGCGCACGGCTTTTGGAGAGGCAGCCTTTGTGTCTTTGAGCAGAGAGCCCGTTTGCCACCTTGGTGAGCAACCGGCACGCGTCCTGGGCGCCTGCTGAGCTGTCCCTGTCCTGTCCCCTTGCAGGACTCCAAGATGAGGGGTATCGTGGCCTTCCCGGGCAAAAACGATTTTACGCGGCTCAGCCGAGACGGGGTCATCACGCTGCCAAGGTGAGCGGCATGGCTTCTGCAGCCCCTGGCAGGTCGAGGGAGCAGCTGCTCGGTTCCTGCTACCGGGGCACTGCCCTCTTGCCGAGGCTCCTCTCCTGCCACACGTAGGCAAGACCAGCTCTTTCCCAGCAGAGCTGCCCGGTCCGCCCGCCGCCGGCTCGTGCTTGGCTCGGAGAGCGCAGACGAAGCGGCCAGTCCGCTCTCAATGTGCCCCGAGAGAGTGAGAGGGGCGGGAGGGTCTGCGCGGGCAGCAAGGCGGGCTTGTGCTGGGATCATCAGCTTGCCGGCAGGAAGGCGAGGGAAGCCCGGCAGAGGCCGCTGGAGACCGTGGGGCCCCTGAGGTCGCACAGAGAGTTGCATCCCCCAGGGGCTTGCCAGCGGCTCCCCACGATGCCAGCCAGCAGCTTCCTGGCGTCAGCCCCCAAGGGAGCACGGTGCCCTCTTGCCCACCCGGTGCCTTCTTGTTCCCAGGCTTGCAGTTGAGACCCCACACCGAGCATCAGCGCCTGCAGTTTCTCTGAAGCCCCAGAGAGAGCCGGCGCCTTGGGGCGGGGGTGCCCGCAGAGGTAGTGTCCCAGCCGAGTGCTGGCAGGGGGCTGTGGGTGCTCCTGTCTGGCCCGCAGGGTCCCAGAGACGCTCGCTCTTGTGCTCTTCTCTTGCCTCCCGCTTGCAGTGAGCGTGCTGGATCCCGTGTTCCTGGCTTGCCGCAGGGTTTCTCTAGCCAGGCAGCTGGTGAAGGCTGGCGAGCAGGATCAAGCCGCCAAAGCTGACCAAGCCAGGTGAGCCTCCTGGAGGAGCGGTGTGGGTGGGGCCGCAGGGGCACCCCATGGCCCTGGTAGTGGGCAAGTGAGATGTTTCCCTGGGCCGGAGTGGGGTTGCCTGCGCCGATGCCGAAAGGCCCCGGAGGCGACGTCCGTCTGGGCACGGGGTCCTCTTGCCGAACCGCCTCGTGGTGCCGGAGCCAGGGGGGAGCAGGCTACGAGCCCGGCCCCGAGCAACTGGCTCAGAGTGGGCTCCCACGGCCTCAGCCTGCCGTGCCTCTTTAGGTCCCTGCCAGTGATCCGGCAGAAGCCACAGGAGGAGCCGAAGCAGCCCAGACCTCCAGCTCAGCCGCGGTTGCAGCTCCCCCCCTGTGTTCCGCAGCCCTCCAGAACGGTACGTCCTAGGGATTTGCCAGCCCTGTGTCACGTTTCGGGCTCTGGGCCAGGGCAGAAGAGGCAGCAAGAGCTGCCCAGCCCCCCTGCCCTCGTGGCCAGCCCAAGAACACTAACGCTGCACGTGTCGTGTGTGCGGGGCCGCCAGGGAACGAGGTCCCTCCACGCTGAGAGGGAAGAGAAACGGCTCCGGCTGCTGATGGCATCCAAGCGCCGAGAGGTGGAAGCGGAGGTGCGGCGCCAATACCCTCTTGACAGAGCGGGGCGCAACATGGAGCGAGGCCAGGTACGGCGTGCACTTCAGAGCCCCCAGGAAGAGGGCACTTGCCCTCCCCGCTGCCTGGGAGGGGAGCAGGGAGGCTCTGGCGGCAGGGCCACGGCAGCGGAGCTGTGGCAACTGGCCAGGCAGGGGCCTTCTGTCTGCCCGCTGCCCTGCACGTTGCCCCGCGGGAGGAGCTGTCCCGAGGGCCCCAGGCCAAAGCGCGCAGCTGGCTGTGGCACGGGCAGTCTGTTGAGTGCCTGCGCCTCCCTGCGGGGGGTCCGCACCGCTGCCTGGAAGGCTACGCCAAGGCTGTGCAAGTGACACGCCTCGGCTGAAGCCTTGGGAGCAGCCCCAGCTCTCGGTGGCAGTGCCTCAGGAGAGTCTCTTCTGCCTTTGCAGAGCCCCTGTCGCCATCTCTTTGAGGATCCCCATTGCCCTGCCCACCTCCTGAGGAGGGCCTACGCCGACAGGCTGGTCAGGGAGAGGCCAAAGCCCTGCAAGGCAGAGGGCATCAGAGCGGCGGGCAGGGCCGCCCCTCCCGGGGAGAGCACGGCAAGAGTAAGTGTGTGGCGGCTCCCGCAGAGGCCAGGGAAAGCTTTAGGCGGCCCCGAGCCCTGGAGGTGTGCAGGCTTCCCTAGGCCACGCAGCTTGGCGTCCTCCAGCTCCTCGTGCTGCAGGAGTGACCGGGCCACCTGTGGGGGCCAAGCTATGGCCAGACCCAGGCCAATCTCCGACGCTTGTCCCCAGGGCAAGGCCGTGGGTACAAAAGGCAAGGGGGGCCCCGCGTGCGTCCGCGTGTGCACGTGCAGGCACGGGGTGCTGGCAGAGGCAGGCAGCATCCCAGCCAAAGCACAGGAGAACCCTGTGCGCAGGGTGCCCCCGTCCTGCCTTGCCCGTCCGTCCACTGACGGCACTGCTGGCGAAGGAGGCTCTTTCCCTGATGGCCCTTGTGGGCTAGGAGCCGGCTCCGGGGTCCAGCCTCGAACCAGGCACCCCGTCCGTTCCCGTTCATGCAGGTGGCTGCGCGCCCGCTGGGCGCTCCGGACAGCGTTGCAACAGGGGACCTGCGTTCCCAGGGGGCTGAGGACGATAAGCTGGCTCAGCTGCTGGGCTCTGCCTTCCCAAAGGCGGCGGCCTGTGCTTGCCCTTCCCGCGCAGCGCCTCCCGGGCACCCGGCCCTCAGCTGCGATGCTCGCTCCGTGCCGGCACTCGGCCCTGCCCGGCTTCACCCCCGGCTCATCTGCACTCTTCTCGCTGCAGATCGTTTGGGCCACGAGGGCCCAGGAGCCGCCACACAGAGCGGCGGGGGCTGGCCTGGGCAGCACCTCCAAGAACTACTGGCCTGAGCCAGGCTTTGCGAGCCCTTCGCCCGACCACGGGACTGAGGCGCTTTCTTCTGTGTCCTTTAGCAGGCAGGGGAAGACGAGGCTGTTGGGGTGCCGTTGGGAGGCCCAGGGCCTGGCAGCCATGGCAAGAAGCTGCGAGCAGCCCGCAAAGTCCACTGGCAGGAGCCTTAGCCGTCACAGCAGCCTTTTCAGCAGGAGAGCTGTCAGCAACGGGTGGCGGGGGCGAGGAGTGCCTTTGCAAAGGGGAACGTGCCAAATAAAGGCCACTGCTGCCTGTGTCCAGCCAGAGCGACCATGCTGCGCAGTGTTTCTCTGCGGCCGAGGGCACAGGAGGGTTTGCGGACAAAGGGGCCTGGCCCTGCCAGCCAGCCGTGACAGGCCACGCGACCACAGGAGTGGACAAGCAAAGAGCAACTGAGGTCGCCTAGCTGGACTTCTGCAAGGCCATTGCCACGGTCCCCCTCAAAATGCTCACCTCTACACTGGATTGGAATGGATGGGATTGGAATGGATGGGATTGGAATGGATGGGAGGGGATGGACTAGTAGATGGATAAGGAACTGGTGGAACGGCCGCCTCCAAAGAGTTACAGTCAACGGCTCAAGGCCCACATGGACATCAGTAAGGAGTGGTGGGGTGTCCCTCAAGGCTCCATCCTGGGACCAAGACTGTGGACTATCACAGGATCACAGCCTGGTCGGGGTTGGAAGGGACCTCTGGAGATCATCTTGTCCAACCCCCCTGCTCGAGCAGGCACACCTAGAGCAGGGGGCACAGGACTGCGTGCAGGCGGGTTTGGAAGATATCCAGAGAAGCGTTGGGGCAGAAGAGGCAGCAAGAGCTGCCCGGCTCTGCAAGTCCGAGGCCCCGGCTGAAGGCTTGGGTGCATCATCCACTCTCCTGTTTTGTCTCACCGGGAAGATCTTCCTTAAGGACACAGCGAGTGGCATTGAGTGCGAGTTTGCAGGTGGCACCGAGCAGAGTGCTTGGAATTTGGAGTTTATTTTTGACAGTAGAGTCCAGCTCCCGCGGCACCCGAGGGGGTGAGATTCCCGTCTTGTTGCCTGCTGCCGGTGCTCTTCCCTTGCAGAGCGTGCATCTCTCCCGGGGCAATGCCGGGGCCGGCTGCTCTGTGAGGCTGCCCAGTGCGCTGGCGCCTGCACGCCCCTGCGGCCTGCTTTTCTGGATGGCTCCTTGCTGGCCTGTCTGGGGGGAGCTGTAGCCTTCTGGGGCCTCCTTGACGTTGTGGTGTTGGGGCTTGCGCTGACGGCACCTTTGCTCCTTGCTGGGGGGACGGCCTCCTCTTGCCCTCTGCCTGCAGGCCTTTCTCCAGGCGCTGCTGTTAGCATATCTCTTGCTCGCGGAGCTGTGCTCAGGGTCCCCAGGGGATAGTGGGGCCCCCGGGGGTTGAGGGGAGCGTTTGGGAAGGCGACAGTCATGGCTAGTGAAGTCTTGCAGGACGGGGAGCGCGCCTGGGAGGATTTATTGGCAAGGCGCGTCGTGCCTTTGCAGCAGCCCGTGCGCCATGTGCTGTTGCGGTCCTCCTCTGTGGGTGCTGGTGTGGTGAAAGAGGTCCGCCCCAGTGGCCCTAGGGGATAGGAGGGGCTGAGCATCGTCTCGTGACCCAAAGCTCCGGGTTTGTTCCCGCTGTGGCCCTCCTTAGCGGGACTTAGCGGGCCCTCCCCAGCCCTCTTGTACAAGAGTGCGCAAAGCCCCCGCAGCATGAATGCGCGTTCCTTCCCGCCTTGCCAGAGTTTGTCTGCGGGCAGGCGAGGGGGGCCGAGGTGAGCTACGCAGGGGGATGTCAGCCTCCGGGGCCCTGCCCGGTGCGGCTGCCCTGCCCGTGCTGGGGCCAAGCGTGGGTGGGCCTGCGAGGTGGCGCGTCCCCGCAGCCCTGTGTGACACGGTGCAGCGTCACAGTGGGACACCCGCCTCATGGCAACAGCTTCCTCTGCCCGCCATGGCCCCGGCCACACTCCCCAGCGAGGCCTGGGCAGTGCCAGGGCTGCTCTGTCCCACGCTCTGCTCCGCAGGAGCTGCCCTGCTGCCAGGAGGAGGCGAGGGGAGGCTGTGGGAGAGCGCTGGAGGCGCCGCTTGGGGAAGTGGGAGCAGGAGGAAGAGGAGGCGGCGAGCGAGGAGCAGAGGGGTTCTGTAGCAGGAGCAGGACCTCCTCCCCAGCTGGTGCAGCGCAGGGGGGCCAGGATGATCAAGTACCTGCTCTTTAGCCCCTTGGGGCCCGAGAAGCTTCCAACCCTCAAGGAGCTCACCACCAGCGGTAAGGCCCTGGGGAGCCCTTGCAGGAGTGCCGTCGGAGGCACGATGAATTGGAGACGAGCTGCGGAAACCCTGGGGCTGGGGCTGGGGCTGGGGCTGGGGCTGTAGCAGGGGTCTTCTGGAAGGGAGTGGCGGCTGCAAGGAGAGCCCTGCCTGCTGCCGCCTTGGGGCTTGGGGCTGGCTTTGGCAGGCCAGGCCTTTTGCCGCGACCCGTGGGAAAGGGTGGGATCCCCTTCCCCAGAACAGTCGGGGGGCCTGCCTTTCCTCCCGAGGCCCGTCCTGCCCACGCACAGGGCGGGCCCGCTTCTTGGAGGCTGGCAGCGGTCAGGAACGGAGCTGGGCAGCCCCGGTGCTGCGGGTGTTTGCTCAGGGCGAGGCGGGCCTTCAGTTCACTCCACTGTCGCCTCCGTGGGTAGGGGGCCGCTGGATGGTTGGGCGTTGCTGACTCAGAGCGTGGCGTGCCTTTCCTTTGCTTTCCAGAAATCTGCAGAGTCTGGGCTGCCGCATCTAAGTATATCCGGAGACAGCTCTTGCAGAAGAGGGTGAGCCTTGCCTCCTGCTCGTGGCCCGCCCTGGCCCCCTGCACCTCTGCAGCGGGCAGGGCACGAAGCACCGTCCCCAGGGCCACGCGAGCCCTGCGGCAGCCTTCCCGACCCTGCGTGCGCAGCACCGCCAACGCTGCCTCTTCTTGCTTGCATTTTCAGGCGGTGCGCATCGGAGTTGGGACATTTGCAGTCGTCCCAGTACAGGCCACGGTGGGAGAGGACAAGGTTTTGCCTGTTGAGAGACCCGTGTTCCGGCCGTGCAGGTTTCTGAAGAAATTTTACAAGCTCAGGTGTGCCAAGACCAAAATTCCAGGTAAGAGGAGGGATGCTTGCCCTGCACAGTCCTTGCGTCCGCTGACACCTGTGGAGATGTGGCCGAAGCTGAGAGGGAAGCGCTGTCCGGCAGAGCGTTGCCCGAGGGCCGGGCGCTGACGGCACCTGGTCTGGGAGCCGGCTGAACTGCGGTGGGCGTGACTTGGTTGCTTTGCGCTTGCTTCCTAGACGAGACGCTATCCGTCCCGCTGGACTTTGAGCAGATCGCCGCGGACATCCACTTCCGCCGAGAAATCGTCGAGCAGTGCATCCACGAGACCCTGCTTTTCTTCGCTGGGGCCCTGCGAGACAACAAGGAGGTGGAATTCTCCTTCAAGGGCATTGGCATCCTCGCTGTGCGAAGAAAAGCCGTCAGCATGACCTTCTTCGATGACTGCCTGCTGGAGCTGGACGCCACCGGGAACATGCTGGCAGCTCTTCTGGAGGTGAGCTCGTCGTTTTGCCAGGGCTCCTCCTCGTGTCTCTTTGGCAATGCTGTCACAGCTCTCCCCAGCTGCTTTCTCTTGGCTGCCGTCACCTGCCTCACCGCCTGGCCTAGGCACGCTCTCGAGGAGCTAGGCCAAGCCTCGGTAGCGCCTCGGCCCCTTTGAGGGAGGGGTTAATGGCATCGAGGGAGAAGGCGGCGCACGGCTTTTGGAGAGGCAGCCTTTGTGTCTTTGAGCAGAGAGCCCGTTTGCCACCTTGGTGAGCAACCGGCACGCGTCCTGGGCGCCTGCTGAGCTGTCCCTGTCCTGTCCCCTTGCAGGACTCCAAGATGAGGGGTATCGTGGCCTTCCCGGGCAAAAACGATTTTACGCGGCTCAGCCGAGACGGGGTCATCACGCTGCCAAGGTGAGCGGCATGGCTTCTGCAGCCCCTGGCAGGTCGAGGGAGCAGCTGCTCGGTTCCTGCTACCGGGGCACCGCCCTCTTGCCGAGGCTCCTCTCCTGCCACACGTAGGCAAGACCAGCTCTTTCCCAGCAGAGCTGCCCGGTCCGCCCGCCGCCGGCTCGTGCTTGGCTCGGAGAGCGCAGACGAAGCGGCCAGTCCGCTCTCAATGTGCCCCGAGAGAGTGAGAGGGGCGGGAGGGTCTGCGCGGGCAGCAAGGCGGGCTTGTGCTGGGATCATCAGCTTGCCGGCAGGAAGGCGAGGGAAGCCCGGCAGAGGCCGCTGGAGACCGTGGGGCCCCTGAGGTCGCACAGAGAGTTGCATCCCCCAGGGGCTTGCCAGCGGCTCCCCACGATGCCAGCCAGCAGCTTCCTGGCGTCAGCCCCCAAGGGAGCACGGTGCCCTCTTGCCCACCCGGTGCCTTCTTGTTCCCAGGCTTGCAGTTGAGACCCCACACCGAGCATCAGCGCCTGCAGTTTCTCTGAAGCCCCAGAGAGAGCCGGCGCCTTGGGGCGGGGGTGCCCGCAGAGGTAGTGTCCCAGCCGAGTGCTGGCAGGGGGCTGTGGGTGCTCCTGTCTGGCCCGCAGGGTCCCAGAGACGCTCGCTCTTGTGCTCTTCTCTTGCCTCCCGCTTGCAGTGAGCGTGCTGGATCCCGTGTTCCTGGCTTGCCGCAGGGTTTCTCTAGCCAGGCAGCTGGTGAAGGCTGGCGAGCAGGATCAAGCCGCCAAAGCTGACCAAGCCAGGTGAGCCTCCTGGAGGAGCGGTGTGGGTGGGGCCGCAGGGGCACCCCATGGCCCTGGTAGTGGGCAAGTGAGATGTTTCCCTGGGCCGGAGTGGGGTTGCCTGCGCCGATGCCGAAAGGCCCCGGAGGCGACGTCCGTCTGGGCACGGGGTCCTCTTGCCGAACCGCCTCGTGGTGCCGGAGCCAGGGGGGAGCAGGCTACGAGCCCGGCCCCGAGCAACTGGCTCAGAGTGGGCTCCCACGGCCTCAGCCTGCCGTGCCTCTTTAGGTCCCTGCCAGTGATCCGGCAGAAGCCACAGGAGGAGCCGAAGCAGCCCAGACCTCCAGCTCAGCCGCGGTTGCAGCTCCCCCCCTGTGTTCCGCAGCCCTCCAGAACGGTACGTCCTAGGGATTTGCCAGCCCTGTGTCACGTTTCGGGCTCTGGGCCAGGGCAGAAGAGGCAGCAAGAGCTGCCCAGCCCCCCTGCCCTCGTGGCCAGCCCAAGAACACTAACGCTGCACGTGTCGTGTGTGCGGGGCCGCCAGGGAACGAGGTCCCTCCACGCTGAGAGGGAAGAGAAACGGCTCCGGCTGCTGATGGCATCCAAGCGCCGAGAGGTGGAAGCGGAGGTGCGGCGCCAATACCCTCTTGACAGAGCGGGGCGCAACATGGAGCGAGGCCAGGTACGGCGTGCACTTCAGAGCCCCCAGGAAGAGGGCACTTGCCCTCCCCGCTGCCTGGGAGGGGAGCAGGGAGGCTCTGGCGGCAGGGCCACGGCAGCGGAGCTGTGGCAACTGGCCAGGCAGGGGCCTTCTGTCTGCCCGCTGCCCTGCACGTTGCCCCGCGGGAGGAGCTGTCCCGAGGGCCCCAGGCCAAAGCGCGCAGCTGGCTGTGGCACGGGCAGTCTGTTGAGTGCCTGCGCCTCCCTGCGGGGGGTCCGCACCGCTGCCTGGAAGGCTACGCCAAGGCTGTGCAAGTGACACGCCTCGGCTGAAGCCTTGGGAGCAGCCCCAGCTCTCGGTGGCAGTGCCTCAGGAGAGTCTCTTCTGCCTTTGCAGAGCCCCTGTCGCCATCTCTTTGAGGATCCCCATTGCCCTGCCCACCTCCTGAGGAGGGCCTACGCCGAGAGGCTGGTCAGGGAGAGGCCAAAGCCCTGCAAGGCAGAGGGCATCAGAGCGGCGGGGAGGGCCGCCCCTCCCGGGGAGAGCACGGCAAGAGTAAGTGTGTGGCGGCTCCCGCAGAGGCCAGGGAAAGCTTTAGGCGGCCCCGAGCCCTGGAGGTGTGCAGGCTTCCCTAGGCCACGCAGCTTGGCGTCCTCCAGCTCCTCGTGCTGCAGGAGTGACCGGGCCACCTGTGGGGGCCAAGCTATGGCCAGACCCAGGCCAATCTCCGACGCTTGTCCCCAGGGCAAGGCCGTGGGTACAAAAGGCAAGGGGGGCCCCGCGTGCGTCCGCGTGTGCACGTGCAGGCACGGGGTGCTGGCAGAGGCAGGCAGCATCCCAGCCAAAGCACAGGAGAACCCTGTGCGCAGGGTGCCCCCGTCCTGCCTTGCCCGTCCGTCCACTGACGGCACTGCTGGCGAAGGAGGCTCTTTCCCTGATGGCCCTTGTGGGCTAGGAGCCGGCTCCGGGGTCCAGCCTCGAACCAGGCACCCCGTCCGTTCCCGTTCATGCAGGTGGCTGCGCGCCCGCTGGGCGCTCCGGACAGCGTTGCAACAGGGGACCTGCGTTCCCAGGGGGCTGAGGACGATAAGCTGGCTCAGCTGCTGGGCTCTGCCTTCCCAAAGGCGGCGGCCTGTGCTTGCCCTTCCCGCGCAGCGCCTCCCGGGCACCCGGCCCTCAGCTGCGATGCTCGCTCCGTGCCGGCACTCGGCCCTGCCCGGCTTCACCCCCGGCTCATCTGCACTCTTCTCGCTGCAGATCGTTTGGGCCACGAGGGCCCAGGAGCCGCCACACAGAGCGGCGGGGGCTGGCCTGGGCAGCACCTCCAAGAACTACTGGCCTGAGCCAGGCTTTGCGAGCCCTTCGCCCGACCACGGGACTGAGGCGCTTTCTTCTGTGTCCTTTAGCAGGCAGGGGAAGACGAGGCTGTTGGGGTGCCGTTGGGAGGCCCAGGGCCTGGCAGCCATGGCAAGAAGCTGCGAGCAGCCCGCAAAGTCCACTGGCAGGAGCCTTAGCCGTCACAGCAGCCTTTTCAGCAGGAGAGCTGTCAGCAACGGGTGGCGGGGGCGAGGAGTGCCTTTGCAAAGGGGAACGTGCCAAATAAAGGCCACTGCTGCCTGTGTCCAGCCAGAGCGACCATGCTGCGCAGTGTTTCTCTGCGGCCGAGGGCACAGGAGGGTTTGCGGACAAAGGGGCCTGGCCCTGCCAGCCAGCCGTGACAGGCCACGCGACCACAGGAGTGGACAAGCAAAGAGCAACTGAGGTCGCCTAGCTGGACTTCTGCAAGGCCATTGCCACGGTCCCCCTCAAAATGCTCACCTCTACACTGGATTGGAATGGATGGGATTGGAATGGATGGGATTGGAATGGATGGGAGGGGATGGACTAGTAGATGGATAAGGAACTGGTGGAACGGCCGCCTCCAAAGAGTTACAGTCAACGGCTCAAGGCCCACATGGACATCAGTAAGGAGTGGTGGGGTGTCCCTCAAGGCTCCATCCTGGGACCAAGACTGTGGACTATCACAGGATCACAGCCTGGTCGGGGTTGGAAGGGACCTCTGGAGATCATCTTGTCCAACCCCCCTGCTCGAGCAGGCACACCTAGAGCAGGGGGCACAGGACTGCGTGCAGGCGGGTTTGGAAGATATCCAGAGAAGCGTTGGGGCAGAAGAGGCAGCAAGAGCTGCCCGGCTCTGCAAGTCCGAGGCCCCGGCTGAAGGCTTGGGTGCATCATCCACTCTCCTGTTTTGTCTCACCGGGAAGATCTTCCTTAAGGACACAGCGAGTGGCATTGAGTGCGAGTTTGCAGGTGGCACCGAGCAGAGTGCTTGGAATTTGGAGTTTATTTTTGACAGTAGAGTCCAGCTCCCGCGGCACCCGAGGGGGTGAGATTCCCGTCTTGTTGCCTGCTGCCGGTGCTCTTCCCTTGCAGAGCGTGCATCTCTCCCGGGGCAATGCCGGGGCCGGCTGCTCTGTGAGGCTGCCCAGTGCGCTGGCGCCTGCACGCCCCTGCGGCCTGCTTTTCTGGATGGCTCCTTGCTGGCCTGTCTGGGGGGAGCTGTAGCCTTCTGGGGCCTCCTTGACGTTGTGGTGTTGGGGCTTGCGCTGACGGCACCTTTGCTCCTTGCTGGGGGGACGGCCTCCTCTTGCCCTCTGCCTGCAGGCCTTTCTCCAGGCGCTGCTGTTAGCATATCTCTTGCTCGCGGAGCTGTGCTCAGGGTCCCCAGGGGATAGTGGGGCCCCCGGGGGTTGAGGGGAGCGTTTGGGAAGGCGACAGTCATGGCTAGTGAAGTCTTGCAGGACGGGGAGCGCGCCTGGGAGGATTTATTGGCAAGGCGCGTCGTGCCTTTGCAGCAGCCCGTGCGCCATGTGCTGTTGCGGTCCTCCTCTGTGGGTGCTGGTGTGGTGAAAGAGGTCCGCCCCAGTGGCCCTAGGGGATAGGAGGGGCTGAGCATCGTCTCGTGACCCAAAGCTCCGGGTTTGTTCCCGCTGTGGCCCTCCTTAGCGGGACTTAGCGGGCCCTCCCCAGCCCTCTTGTACAAGAGTGCGCAAAGCCCCCGCAGCATGAATGCGCGTTCCTTCCCGCCTTGCCAGAGTTTGTCTGCGGGCAGGCGAGGGGGGCCGAGGTGAGCTACGCAGGGGGATGTCAGCCTCCGGGGCCCTGCCCGGTGCGGCTGCCCTGCCCGTGCTGGGGCCAAGCGTGGGTGGGCCTGCGAGGTGGCGCGTCCCCGCAGCCCTGTGTGACACGGTGCAGCGTCACAGTGGGACACCCGCCTCATGGCAACAGCTTCCTCTGCCCGCCATGGCCCCGGCCACACTCCCCAGCGAGGCCTGGGCAGTGCCAGGGCTGCTCTGTCCCACGCTCTGCTCCGCAGGAGCTGCCCTGCTGCCAGGAGGAGGCGAGGGGAGGCTGTGGGAGAGCGCTGGAGGCGCCGCTTGGGGAAGTGGGAGCAGGAGGAAGAGGAGGCGGCGAGCGAGGAGCAGAGGGGTTCTGTAGCAGGAGCAGGACCTCCTCCCCAGCTGGTGCAGCGCAGGGGGGCCAGGATGATCAAGTACCTGCTCTTTAGCCCCTTGGGGCCCGAGAAGCTTCCAACCCTCAAGGAGCTCACCACCAGCGGTAAGGCCCTGGGGAGCCCTTGCAGGAGTGCCGTCGGAGGCACGATGAATTGGAGACGAGCTGCGGAAACCCTGGGGCTGGGGCTGGGGCTGGGGCTGGGGCTGTAGCAGGGGTCTTCTGGAAGGGAGTGGCGGCTGCAAGGAGAGCCCTGCCTGCTGCCGCCTTGGGGCTTGGGGCTGGCTTTGGCAGGCCAGGCCTTTTGCCGCGACCCGTGGGAAAGGGTGGGATCCCCTTCCCCAGAACAGTCGGGGGGCCTGCCTTTCCTCCCGAGGCCCGTCCTGCCCACGCACAGGGCGGGCCCGCTTCTTGGAGGCTGGCAGCGGTCAGGAACGGAGCTGGGCAGCCCCGGTGCTGCGGGTGTTTGCTCAGGGCGAGGCGGGCCTTCAGTTCACTCCACTGTCGCCTCCGTGGGTAGGGGGCCGCTGGATGGTTGGGCGTTGCTGACTCAGAGCGTGGCGTGCCTTTCCTTTGCTTTCCAGAAATCTGCAGAGTCTGGGCTGCCGCATCTAAGTATATCCGGAGACAGCTCTTGCAGAAGAGGGTGAGCCTTGCCTCCTGCTCGTGGCCCGCCCTGGCCCCCTGCACCTCTGCAGCGGGCAGGGCACGAAGCACCGTCCCCAGGGCCACGCGAGCCCTGCGGCAGCCTTCCCGACCCTGCGTGCGCAGCACCGCCAACGCTGCCTCTTCTTGCTTGCATTTTCAGGCGGTGCGCATCGGAGTTGGGACATTTGCAGTCGTCCCAGTACAGGCCACGGTGGGAGAGGACAAGGTTTTGCCTGTTGAGAGACCCGTGTTCCGGCCGTGCAGGTTTCTGAAGAAATTTTACAAGCTCAGGTGTGCCAAGACCAAAATTCCAGGTAAGAGGAGGGATGCTTGCCCTGCACAGTCCTTGCGTCCGCTGACACCTGTGGAGATGTGGCCGAAGCTGAGAGGGAAGCGCTGTCCGGCAGAGCGTTGCCCGAGGGCCGGGCGCTGACGGCACCTGGTCTGGGAGCCGGCTGAACTGCGGTGGGCGTGACTTGGTTGCTTTGCGCTTGCTTCCTAGACGAGACGCTATCCGTCCCGCTGGACTTTGAGCAGATCGCCGCGGACATCCACTTCCGCCGAGAAATCGTCGAGCAGTGCATCCACGAGACCCTGCTTTTCTTCGCTGGGGCCCTGCGAGACAACAAGGAGGTGGAATTCTCCTTCAAGGGCATTGGCATCCTCGCTGTGCGAAGAAAAGCCGTCAGCATGACCTTCTTCGATGACTGCCTGCTGGAGCTGGACGCCACCGGGAACATGCTGGCAGCTCTTCTGGAGGTGAGCTCGTCGTTTTGCCAGGGCTCCTCCTCGTGTCTCTTTGGCAATGCTGTCACAGCTCTCCCCAGCTGCTTTCTCTTGGCTGCCGTCACCTGCCTCACCGCCTGGCCTAGGCACGCTCTCGAGGAGCTAGGCCAAGCCTCGGTAGCGCCTCGGCCCCTTTGAGGGAGGGGTTAATGGCATCGAGGGAGAAGGCGGCGCACGGCTTTTGGAGAGGCAGCCTTTGTGTCTTTGAGCAGAGAGCCCGTTTGCCACCTTGGTGAGCAACCGGCACGCGTCCTGGGCGCCTGCTGAGCTGTCCCTGTCCTGTCCCCTTGCAGGACTCCAAGATGAGGGGTATCGTGGCCTTCCCGGGCAAAAACGATTTTACGCGGCTCAGCCGAGACGGGGTCATCACGCTGCCAAGGTGAGCGGCATGGCTTCTGCAGCCCCTGGCAGGTCGAGGGAGCAGCTGCTCGGTTCCTGCTACCGGGGCACCGCCCTCTTGCCGAGGCTCCTCTCCTGCCACACGTAGGCAAGACCAGCTCTTTCCCAGCAGAGCTGCCCGGTCCGCCCGCCGCCGGCTCGTGCTTGGCTCGGAGAGCGCAGACGAAGCGGCCAGTCCGCTCTCAATGTGCCCCGAGAGAGTGAGAGGGGCGGGAGGGTCTGCGCGGGCAGCAAGGCGGGCTTGTGCTGGGATCATCAGCTTGCCGGCAGGAAGGCGAGGGAAGCCCGGCAGAGGCCGCTGGAGACCGTGGGGCCCCTGAGGTCGCACAGAGAGTTGCATCCCCCAGGGGCTTGCCAGCGGCTCCCCACGATGCCAGCCAGCAGCTTCCTGGCGTCAGCCCCCAAGGGAGCACGGTGCCCTCTTGCCCACCCGGTGCCTTCTTGTTCCCAGGCTTGCAGTTGAGACCCCACACCGAGCATCAGCGCCTGCAGTTTCTCTGAAGCCCCAGAGAGAGCCGGCGCCTTGGGGCGGGGGTGCCCGCAGAGGTAGTGTCCCAGCCGAGTGCTGGCAGGGGGCTGTGGGTGCTCCTGTCTGGCCCGCAGGGTCCCAGAGACGCTCGCTCTTGTGCTCTTCTCTTGCCTCCCGCTTGCAGTGAGCGTGCTGGATCCCGTGTTCCTGGCTTGCCGCAGGGTTTCTCTAGCCAGGCAGCTGGTGAAGGCTGGCGAGCAGGATCAAGCCGCCAAAGCTGACCAAGCCAGGTGAGCCTCCTGGAGGAGCGGTGTGGCTGGGGCCGCAGGGGCACCCCATGGCCCTGGTAGTGGGCAAGTGAGATGTTTCCCTGGGCCGGAGTGGGGTTGCCTGCGCCGATGCCGAAAGGCCCCGGAGGCGACGTCCGTCTGGGCACGGGGTCCTCTTGCCGAACCGCCTCGTGGTGCCGGAGCCAGGGGGGAGCAGGCTGCGAGCCCGGCCCCGAGCAACTGGCTCAGAGTGGGCTCCCACGGCCTCAGCCTGCCGTGCCTCTTTAGGTCCCTGCCAGTGATCCGGCAGAAGCCACAGGAGGAGCCGAAGCAGCCCAGACCTCCAGCTCAGCCGCGGTTGCAGCTCCCCCCCTGTGTTCCGCAGCCCTCCAGAACGGTACGTCCTAGGGATTTGCCAGCCCTGTGTCACGTTTCGGGCTCTGGGCCAGGGCAGAAGAGGCAGCAAGAGCTGCCCAGCCCCCCTGCCCTCGTGGCCAGCCCAAGAACACTAACGCTGCACGTGTCGTGTGTGCGGGGCCGCCAGGGAACGAGGTCCCTCCACGCTGAGAGGGAAGAGAAACGGCTCCGGCTGCTGATGGCATCCAAGCGCCGAGAGGTGGAAGCGGAGGTGCGGCGCCAATACCCTCTTGACAGAGCGGGGCGCAACATGGAGCGAGGCCAGGTACGGCGTGCACTTCAGAGCCCCCAGGAAGAGGGCACTTGCCCTCCCCGCTGCCTGGGAGGGGAGCAGGGAGGCTCTGGCGGCAGGGCCACGGCAGCGGAGCTGTGGCAACTGGCCAGGCAGGGGCCTTCTGTCTGCCCGCTGCCCTGCACGTTGCCCCGCGGGAGGAGCTGTCCCGAGGGCCCCAGGCCAAAGCGCGCAGCTGGCTGTGGCACGGGCAGTCTGTTGAGTGCCTGCGCCTCCCTGCGGGGGGTCCGCACCGCTGCCTGGAAGGCTACGCCAAGGCTGTGCAAGTGACACGCCTCGGCTGAAGCCTTGGGAGCAGCCCCAGCTCTCGGTGGCAGTGCCTCAGGAGAGTCTCTTCTGCCTTTGCAGAGCCCCTGTCGCCATCTCTTTGAGGATCCCCATTGCCCTGCCCACCTCCTGAGGAGGGCCTACGCCGAGAGGCTGGTCAGGGAGAGGCCAAAGCCCTGCAAGGCAGAGGGCATCAGAGCGGCGGGGAGGGCCGCCCCTCCCGGGGAGAGCACGGCAAGAGTAAGTGTGTGGCGGCTCCCGCAGAGGCCAGGGAAAGCTTTAGGCGGCCCCGAGCCCTGGAGGTGTGCAGGCTTCCCTAGGCCACGCAGCTTGGCGTCCTCCAGCTCCTCGTGCTGCAGGAGTGACCGGGCCACCTGTGGGGGCCAAGCTATGGCCAGACCCAGGCCAATCTCCGACGCTTGTCCCCAGGGCAAGGCCGTGGGTACAAAAGGCAAGGGGGGCCCCGCGTGCGTCCGCGTGTGCACGTGCAGGCACGGGGTGCTGGCAGAGGCAGGCAGCATCCCAGCCAAAGCACAGGAGAACCCTGTGCGCAGGGTGCCCCCGTCCTGCCTTGCCCGTCCGTCCACTGACGGCACTGCTGGCGAAGGAGGCTCTTTCCCTGATGGCCCTTGTGGGCTAGGAGCCGGCTCCGGGGTCCAGCCTCGAACCAGGCACCCTGTCCGTTCCCGTTCATGCAGGTGGCTGCGCGCCCGCTGGGCGCTCCGGACAGCGTTGCAACAGGGGACCTGCGTTCCCAGGGGGCTGAGGACGATAAGCTGGCTCAGCTGCTGGGCTCTGCCTTCCCAAAGGCGGCGGCCTGTGCTTGCCCTTCCCGCGCAGCGCCTCCCGGGCACCCGGCCCTCAGCTGCGATGCTCGCTCCGTGCCGGCACTCGGCCCTGCCCGGCTTCACCCCCGGCTCATCTGCACTCTTCTCGCTGCAGATCGTTTGGGCCACGAGGGCCCAGGAGCCGCCACACAGAGCGGCGGGGGCTGGCCTGGGCAGCACCTCCAAGAACTACTGGCCTGAGCCAGGCTTTGCGAGCCCTTCGCCCGACCACGGGACTGAGGCGCTTTCTTCTGTGTCCTTTAGCAGGCAGGGGAAGACGAGGCTGTTGGGGTGCCGTTGGGAGGCCCAGGGCCTGGCAGCCATGGCAAGAAGCTGCGAGCAGCCCGCAAAGTCCACTGGCAGGAGCCTTAGCCGTCACAGCAGCCTTTTCAGCAGGAGAGCTGTCAGCAACGGGTGGCGGGGGCGAGGAGTGCCTTTGCAAAGGGGAACGTGCCAAATAAAGGCCACTGCTGCCTGTGTCCAGCCAGAGCGACCATGCTGCGCAGTGTTTCTCTGCGGCCGAGGGCACAGGAGGGTTTGCGGACAAAGGGGCCTGGCCCTGCCAGCCAGCTGTGACAGGCCACGCGACCACAGGAGTGGACAAGCAAAGAGCAACTGAGGTCGCCTAGCTGGACTTCTGCAAGGCCATTGCCACGGTCCCCCTCAAAATGCTCACCTCTACACTGGATTGGAATGGATGGGATTGGAATGGATGGGATTGGAATGGATGGGAGGGGATGGACTAGTAGATGGATAAGGAACTGGTGGAACGGCCGCCTCCAAAGAGTTACAGTCAACGGCTCAAGGCCCACATGGACATCAGTAAGGAGTGGTGGGGTGTCCCTCAAGGCTCCATCCTGGGACCAAGACTGTGGACTATCACAGGATCACAGCCTGGTCGGGGTTGGAAGGGACCTCTGGAGATCATCTTGTCCAACCCCCCTGCTCGAGCAGGCACACCTAGAGCAGGGGGCACAGGACTGCGTGCAGGCGGGTTTGGAAGATATCCAGAGAAGCGACGTTTGAATGTCTCTAGGGAACGGACCCCACAGCCTCCCTGGGCAGCCTGTGCCCCTGCTCTGGCACCCGCACAGGAAATGGTTTTTTTCTCATCTTGAAGTGGAACTTCCTATGATCCACATGTGATCCATTTATTTGTTATTACTAGACCAAGGACTGGGATGGTAGAGTTTCATGTGAAGCCACATCTGGAGTGGAAAATAAAACTACTGGTATATCATGAAGTGCAGAAAATTTCAGACCCTCTAAACAAGAAACCTATCTGTCCTAGGCAACTAAATTGAGTTGTGACTAAAATGTTTTTGCACCCTTAATATCTCTTGGTCAATTCAGAATTATTGAGTTTACAAATATATTTTTGCCTAGAAAGTTGTTTAAAAAATTAATGTGGTGTACTTGAAAATTTTAAAATTCTCAGTTTCTATATATGTAAAAGTAAACTGACAGTTATTCTAGACAATGTTGCTTTAGGTTAAAAAAAAATGAAATTATTTAACTTTTAAAGATTATTTTAAAAATTCTTTTAGGCACTGAAAATTTGTTTTTCTTGAAATAAATAAGTAAATGAAGTAACGTTTATATAATTTTGTGTTTTTCTTAAACCTGAGTTTTTATCTCTAGAAAAGTTTTAGCAATAAAGATGCACCCTGCCTCACTTTATAGATACAATTTTTTAAGAATGAGACTTTGCTGACAAAATGGGTGCTACTTTTGGTGAAGCAGAGTCACAGACAAGCCTATTTTAAACAAAAGATTGTTTCTTGTTTTTCTTTTCCAGTTTCTAAGGAGTTGTGACAAGCCAGTTGAATCACAAATTTAATAATGTGTACTATGATTTTTAATAAGAAGCTTTAAATGAGCTTCATTGTGTATCTCAGTGCATTTCCTTCTCTTTTCAAAAGCTCATTGCCGGCTGATTTAAAGCAACTAATAATAAACACAAATAAAGCCCAAATGTCAACCAGAGATGTGCTCCTAATGTCTCTTTCTCTCTCCTAATTAGCTGGCATAGGAAATTTAATGCACAGGGGTTTAAAAGCAAACAGAGAAACCACTAAAGTGTAGAGTGCAGGTATAGGCACTTTCACTACAAACCTACACTTGCTAAATATTCATGCAATCAACTCTGTGTAACACTAAACCTTTACTGATCTCCTGTCGCTGCAGAGCAGCAGGTGGGAGGTAGGTTGCATCACTACGTCTGGTGTTGGTGTAACAGAGTCTAATTAGAAAACCTGTCAGTATCCCCAGGAGTTTTTCTGAAGTCAAAAGGAGATAGGCAACATCCAGTGATCAGCCAGATAATCTGACTCAGCTGAGTCAAACATGCATGACAAAAACATCCACGGACTTGTGAGTGTCTGTAGGAGTGACTATTTGAGTACATTTGGAGGAGGGCATGTCAATCCTAATTGGCTCAGACTGTCCTTGCTACAGTCTGAGGTCCCTGATTAAAAAATGCCATGCCTGCTTTCTTCACCTGAGTGAGGCTGACCTTGGAGGCTACAGACGACAGTTTAAACAATGCGTTTGCCAACTGTATGATAGAGATCGTTAGGAAGACCGAAAACAAAATAGAGGAACTGCCACATTGGATCAGAGCAGTATTTCATCAAGTCCCTGTGAGCGGCCTGTTCCAGAGGCTTTAGGGGAAGGTGAGAGAAACCACTCCGTTGGAAAGCTGTGGAGTGACTCTTCCACAAGGAAAGTGTGGCTACTGTTTCAAATCCCTCTCTCCATCAGAAAAATAAAGAACACACCTCTGGTGTTTAGGGTTACAGCTGTTGAAGCAGAAGAGAGTGAGGCTTAATTCCCTGTGAACATCAGTGTTATGTGATTGACACAAGAGGGAAGAGGCAGAGAAGGGAGAAGCTTTCACACTATCTCACCTACCTAGTACAGGTGCCTAAATATAGGTACTGTGAATGTCTTTCCTTGATCTCACCAGCTTTTTTCTCTGCTTGTTGCATGTGATAAATGATATTTATCTTCCTCAGAAGAATAAGAGCAAAATTCTTAAAGTTGTTAAAATTAACAAATGTTTTTGCCATTAGATAAAAAGACAATAAATACCAGCAACAAGGATATAGTGCCTGACTGTCGTGCATCTGTAGATCTCATAGCACTTTACATAACATAAAAGTGAGTGATTTCTCCATTTTTCAGAGAATGTAACTTTTTCTTTCTGGATTTATGGTATAATTCTTGTAATTGTAAATGTTCCCCTTTCCCTATAAACATGGATTCCATCTTGATATTCCAGAGCTTATATAAGTCCTGGAGCTACATGGAATCACAAGTCGTTGGCTTAGGTGTCCATTATGCAGTATTGTGCTTTGTGTTTCTGAGCTGTAACTCTTGCTGGTTCTAGCTGTATGAACTGCAATAACAACAACAACAACAACAATCTTGTTACAAGACCAAATGTAGTAACAAATATTTACAGTATTATGTTCTAAGACCAAGATTTTAACATTAATAGCAATTTAGACGTTTGATTTCAGGTGTTTAAACAACCAGTTTTCTAAGACAGAATTTGTGCCATTTGATTGAGCTTCCTTCAGGGGTTGCAGGTTGGATACTCACCAAGGGATCCATCCAGAATTATGTGTGGCTGTGACAGACTTTGTTTTCCTGATCATATCTTTCCTGGGCACCTTCAGAGAGCAGGCTAGCAAAGCCATTTCTCACAGTGGACAGAAAGACCCAACTGAATTTCAGAAGGAAAGAGTATTTTAAATCAAACTACATGCTATGTACAAATCTCTTACTTGAGGTGACAGTTTGGTCCAGTCTAGAGCAAAAGCAAATTTCTAATTAACTCTATTTGGAATTAGCATGATCTTTTCAGTATTTGTGTAACCAGGGAGGAAGAAACAATTGAAAACAAGCTTTAAGTTAATAATTTAGCATGATTTCTACAAGTACCAGTTCAATTCTGCAGCTGGGTAAATAGTTCTTGGTCATAAAATTAGTTCCATTCATCCTGGTATTAGCAGCACCACAAATAAAAGCCATGTATTACTCTATCATCTTAAATCAGGGAGCAAAAAAGAAACAAACCAGCTCCAAAAAAAAAGCCCAAGAAATCTTTCCAGTACACACTAATTTCTTAATAGCAATAAATTTCCAACAATATGTATTTCATCCCACTTGTTAGCAGTCATTTCAAGCAGTGAAACAAGGTTCCTCTCAGTATTAATCTTTACTTGAGATTCTGCTGCTTCTCCCTACAAGATATTTGCAAAGTTATTAACAATCAAGCTTTAGCTCATTTCAATAAAATCATATACCAATTTATTGCTCATATTTAAAGAAAACTCAACACTGCAGCTGACAATTGTAGCCGCAGGCGGCCATTGTGAGTTACGTTTTTTCTAGTGGCAAAATCTATAATGCTGCGTAATGGGTCCTTTATAACCTTTCCGGGACAGTGTAGTACAGTATGCTTTGACAGCCCTCGTAGTTGTGTTTAGCTGCACGCCAAAGGTGGGACAGCCTGTCTGCTGCCAGCTGTCCTTATGCTGGGACACGTGACTTAGGCTTCTCTGCCCTGTCGTAATTCCTTCTGGAATAAAGGGGTTTATCCTGTCGTCCTTCTGCACCTTCCTCAATATTTGCCGTACTCAGGCAACAAAACAAATCTGGACTCTGCTGCTGTGCAGTTAATAATCGGCCAGTGGCACTGAGGTCAGAAGCAGTGAAACCTGCTGTCTCAGCTTGAGGGGACAGATAGGACGTACTTGCACTGTGCCAGTTCCTGCGGGTCTGCCATGGGCTGAACTCTAAGAGCAGCTCCAGGACCCAAGCAACCGTGAGCATCAAGAGTAGGTGGCTCTAACATGTTTGATGTTCCTTTATTCATTCCTCCTCTTTTAATCAGAGCCCCCTGAACAGGATTGAGACACTCAATATCTGGGGGAAAACATGCAAGCAGGAAGGGAGGAAGCACATGATGGCCAAAGACACCACCATCAGCAAGAACACAACACTAACAAAGAAATTATTTGTGACTGAGTTTGTGAAGCACAAAGTGCGGATCTTGCCTCGTGACACCGTCTTACTGATATGGATAGAATAAATATGATATAACAATTCATTCACAGTACAGCTCTGCAAAATTTCAGAAAAAACCCAAACAAAACAAAAGCCCCACTATGAAACAAACCCAGGCATCAACAGTGTAAGTAAGACTACTTTTCTGGGGGAGCTTCCAGTTACTACCCTTTATAAGCAAGTCCATAATAGAAAGAATTCCAGGTATCTCACAGGCTCTGCTCACAACAAAACCATGGTGATCAGCCTTGTTTATGCTACCACTTTGTAAAAACAGAGATAAACCTCGTAAAGCACTAACTGAGCATTCTGCTTGCTGAGATTTCAGGTAAATGTAACTACATAAAAACATTCAAAGCCGGACTGCAGAAAGTTTGTTCAAGGGTAGGTAGGAAGCAAACAGTTGCACAAATCAGCATCCCTGAACTAGGAAAGCGACAACCCACCGCCTGAGGACCTTCCCCCATCCCAAGACCTGATGCCCACTGGAAGTGTGTGTGTGTTAAGTGCCCATGCAGTGCAGACATGTGCTTCTCACATGCTCCTGCAGACATGCATTTCCTCCAGCTTACACAGGATGTGCATAAGCAAAGGCCCAACCAGCTATGATCTAAATATCTCATCTTGAAATGTCATACATGGTAGCTAATGGGGTTAACTTGCAATATTAACTGAAAATACTGCTTGAATGGCTGGAATTGAAGGTGAAGCAGCTCCAGAAAGCAAGTAATTTGTATGATTAAATACACAATGTACAAGATGACAAATAGCATTAATATGAGCAACGAAATTTCACAGTCAGCTCTCAAATACATAATATGATATAAATATCATTCCCCAGCTAAGAGATCACCTGAACTGACCATATCCCGATTTGCCATTCTGCCTGAATGGAGAAACATTGAATGGCAATTTCAGAGATGATCTGATGCCCACAATCCATGCTACTTTTTCCTGGCACAAGGAAAAGGAGGAATCAATGGAACACATCGCTTGACCTGCTGCACGGACCTCCAGCAAGGGCCATCTGCTGTTAGTGCAACCATGACATTAGCCAGAACAAAGGGGTAGGAGCTCACACAACAATGGCCACCTTCACAGGAAACCTGCACCTCCCCTTAGAACAGAATAGAATATTTCAGTAGAAAGCTATCTAAAATGATAATCCAGTCCATCTAGTCCCTTTTTGATCTTCCTTCATCCCTCCCCACCCACTTTGTTTGGTCAAAACAGAGAGTTTGAAGAGAAAAAACAGACCCTACAGAATACCTTCACACAGTCTACATGTTTCTACAAACAAATAATTTTTATAATCTCAGATGGCCAAGAGTTTAATATTTAAAAAGATGTACAAGTTTCAAGGAGTACCGGGCATCCAGTACTCCTTTCACTTAGAACATGGTAGGAGTTTCAGTATGCACAGCAGTAAATCTGGAATTTCCTTATTTGCTGCAACATATCACCTCACAAGCACTCAGACACTTCATTTCCAGCCTTTGTTTTCCTCCACCTGAATTGCTTCTGGGATTTTGTTAACATTTTTAAAGCAGTGTTATAGCCATGAGACCAACCCAAAATATCAAAAAGGCAGCTAACCCTTTCAGGAAAAACATTTGTGGTATAGACTTGTGGCGTTTTTGTGCTGTACAGTTATTCACCATGTTTTAGTTACAGAGGTGCAGACTTCAATATCATCTAGGCACAAACATTCCCTTTGCATGTACCTAAAATACCCTGGAGCACTTTCATTGTTCTGCTGCCTAATGCTACTCCAAACATATTTAGAGAGAAATGTTCTCTGCTTCATTACTTTATTTGATTTTCCTTCCTGGAAAGTATATAATATGTTTTCTTTTACCAAGCTCCACTTGTGGTAAAAATTTTTAAAGGAAGTTATGGGTGCAAGGTGAAGGTCATGTGATATATGTTAACACTGAGAACTACAGCTTCTAGTGCACTGCAGAAGCATAACAAATCCTCAGCAAATTACAGTGACCAATCTGTGGGCCATGGGATGTCACTCATGTGTTCTGCAGTCCAAGTGACTTCTGTAATGTCTTAGTGCTTAAAAAATAATGGCCAGATTGTGATATTCAGTGCAGTGTGTTTCTAGCCATGCAGTGAGAGGGCGTCTACGTTTTCCGAGAAAAAAAAATCCCAATTTATCAAAAGGGCTAAGTCGCTGTCCATTGCAGATGATAAGCTATTAACTTTAGAGACTAAAACCTCCTTGCAGTCCATTGATGATGAGAAAGATGCTTTCAAATGAGTATGCAGTGTTATAAAATACTTGACACTTAAGAAAGTACATTAAAAGTCCAGATACATGAACGTCTCCTGAGGAACATGCAGTCTCCTCAATAGAAGAGAAAAAGCAACAAGGAAAAAGGCAGATATACGACCGCAGCAGCTGCCATTGACAAAATGGATAAAGTAGAGCATAAATTTTGTCCAAATATGAAATAAAGACATGCTGTTGGAAAGACCTCAAGGGGAAAGGACATTGCAACAGTGACATTTAATAAGGATCAACTTTCAACATGCAGACTAGCGTGGTTATCTTTGTGTCATATCAGCACAGAGAGGTGACTGGCAGTACAGCTTGTGCAGGCTTACTTTGCTACACCAGTCTCCACCTGGGGATTCAGAATGATCTTTACACCTGAAAAAAACACCTACAGAATACTATTCTCTTTACATAACAGGGCAGAGGTGATTTGCATACATACTCACACCTTCCTCAACAACAGTAGGACTCACATTTCAGGTCGCTGGGTGGCTCCTGGGGCTTCGACTTCAGTGCAGCAGAGGTATCTGCTCTGATCAGTGCATGTGTGGTGCAATAACAACGCAGTTATACCATGGCAGTTTTTCAGGACAGGAAGATAACAAATTGAACATCAACAGTGCCTTTAGTTTACGTGAGGGAGACCGTGATCTCTAGGCTCCATCTGCAGTCTGTACAAAGAGACAAGCTTCTCCAGGGCATGATGAAGAGACATTAAATTAGATCTCTCTTCTGAAATACCTCATATGTGAATCCACCTCTTGATGGCTGTAGACAGCCTTTGTTAGTAAGCCCAGAAGAGTCTATTTTGTGGATCTTCTGTTGTTTAGTCCATCCACAAGAGGAAGCATACAACTTATGTCTCCAGCTAATGCTGTTGTTCCCGGTCACTTACTAGGTCCAAAAAAATAGCCCCGTTAAAAAGTCATACAGGTAACAGAAGTCTAAACTTTACGGTGGGATAAAATAATAATAAAAAAGTAAAACCTAGCAGATACTAGGATCCTACTTTTCTATCATATGTAGATATTTGGCTTTAACTGTTTTTGGATAAATATTACACATATGTCCACCTTCAGATTTCTTCTACAAACACCCTTGAAAATAGTAATGCATGAGATACCTTTGCACTTTACGTCTTCCCATCTCTCTGAATTAGTATGTGTGTCTTCAGTTTGAATGACAGCTGAATATCATGAGCATTTGATCTGTACTAAGTGAAGTGCCTTTAGGACTGGCTGTCAACAATAAATATTTAGTTTACATGTCATGTCCTCCAACATTTCTGTCAGTTCTTTGCTTCTCAGAGGTTTACATGAACCTTCAAAAGTTGTTCATTTCTGCAATCTAAACAGGCTGGCAACGCAGCAGAGATTAAAATCATTGGGTATGGAAGATTAAACTGCTGTAGTAAAATGGACTGACTGGAAACCATGCTTAAGCAGTCATCAATATAATTCACCAAGCCACCATTCAACAACAAAATCGTGGTAGATGTAGCCAAGTTCTGAGTACAGTTTAAAAATAATTACAGAGAAAACACATTGGTTTATGTTGTAAAATGTAAATCTTTATAACAAAAAACATTCCACAAAATGCTACATCATCATAGCAGCACTCTGCTTCCCAATTTGTCCTGTTGTCAATGTCTGCAGAGAAAAGAAGAGAACAAAGGATCACATATTATATTATGTTTCCATAGCAGATGGGTTTACGTTCCCAATATGCCACATTCATAGTTTTTTGGTTTGGTTGTTTTTGCCCTTTTTGTTACTCTTGTTTTTGTTGATATTTTCTAGCTGAGTGGTGCAATATCTAAAAGTTTGTAAGGAATACCAAGGAGCAAAGGAAATGCATTCAGAACTTCACCACTAATGTCTTACTGCATACAAACAGACAGTAATAACATTCTTCCAACTGTCTTCTTTGGAAAAAAGAACTCAGCTTGCATATTTCAAATAAAGTTCATGTAAAAAATTTGGATCATGGAAAATGCTAATACTAATGACATTAAGCAGATTGGCTTCCAGTTTTTTTCTTTGCTTTATTGTTCACGATTAATTTACTATTTTCAAACAGGACAGTTAGAGACTGAAGGTTATTATGCTTTTGTAGAGTTAAAGTAGATGCTAACATTCACCCTGAATTCAAACTATGAAATTGAATTTCTTGCAAGTTGAATCAAATAAGCAAGAAAGCAAACAGAATTTCATGACAGAAAGAAAGGTGGAGATGAGAAGTTAACTGAAAAACATTTTTTTTTTTGCAAGACAGACAGCATATATTATTTAACCTGAAATATAACATATTTTATTTGTATTTGAGAATGAAATGAAAGTTTTGGTCCCCATTATCATGATCAACAAGGCAGAGAATTTCTAATTCTGAAACCACTTTACTGGTCTGATCTTTTTTTTCTTTGTCTTAACTTTTTCAAGTATTGAAAGATTTACATACTCCTAATTAATATGTTTTCTGAGCCTTTGAAAAAATTGAGTGCAGAAGATGTAGTGGAAGCCTTTTTAGGTTGCTGTGCAGTAAAAGGCTAATGACATAAGTAAAAGGTTGATAAATGTTTAATGCTTTTCTTTGAGACAGATGCATTAAACTTTTCTTTTTGTTTTTCACAGGTGTTAGCCTAGCTAATTATGTCATTTGAGATATCAAACCCCCTTGCTTCTACTGTGTTTTGAACACATTAAGAACCTTGAAAATGAAATAGCACTAGTATCACATCAGATAACAATCTATCAATCAGATCCTTCAAACGTGCATTAGAGCATAAAGTGCAAGGACTGCGCATGATAGAAAGTGAGTAAAACAAACTGAACACTATGTAACAAGACACTGACTTAGTGAAAAACCTTACAGAAAAAATAACTTCTGCTCCAGGAGAGATCTGAAAATGACATTTAAAAGAATTGTTAATTTGTCCTCTCATTAACTTAAAAAAAAAAAAAAAGTAGGAATCAGTTAGCAAGTTCAACAATACCTATAAGTAAGAGGTAAGAGTGAGATATTAAATAAATTTTTAGTCTGTTTACCATACAAAAAGATAACTCTTGCACGTAAGAGGCAAGGATATTAAGAAAAGACAAGAAGAAGATTAAAATCACCCAAGTAAACTTACAGGATAGAAATATACTGCTGGAAGTTGTAAATCCAAGAATACTACAATTCATGGAGAAGCAGAAGGAGGCTTTGCCACATTATGATCTCCCATAGCAGCCATATATACATCAGGAAACACTCACCAGGAGAAAATATTGTTTCTCTCCCTGATATTGATCTTATATATACAAAACTACCCCAGGAGCTGGCAGGGACTCAGAAAACAGACAAACTTTCTCTAGGGAGGTAAAAACAAAGGCCATGTTATCATCCTGTATAAATTGCTTTTGCTTTTTCAGTTTGACTCCATCACTTACACTGATGTGCACGAGAGGGACCTTTGAGAAACAACAGATTAAGGGATTTCAGCAGCTGGCACAGGATTTCACATATTACTTTCTCAAAAGAAACAAGCAAAACAAAACAAAAGAAAGCATCATAACAGAGCAAAGTATTTGCAGCCAGACAGAAGAAAACATAATAGGGAATTCTGATTTCAATTTATATTCTGAGAAAGTAACTGCATGACAAGGAGTTACAGGGACCATATATCAGTCAAGTTGCCTGTTTTCCAGACTCTGTGGCTTTACTACTGAGGAAAATAAGGCAGCTTCTATGTCCCAAGCACCAATATCTATATCTATATCTATAATCTCCAGGTGATGACCTGGACTCGCAACCCTTGATGCAAAGCCAGCGCTGTGGAGGAGTGACACAGAAGTCCTTTTTGCTTGTGTCCATCAGGAGATCTCGGTTCATCTCCTGACCAGCTCACAGTGGTTCTGTTTGGCAGTTTTTGGGACACTTAGGTCTACATTCATACCTTCAGGCATCTCACTGCAGTGCTTGAATTAAGACTTTTGCCACCATCCACCAGTGCCTTCTGCAGAGAAGGGGCAGAGAGGGGCAGTCGCCCAAAATTGTGCCAACCCACAGAGAGCTGAGTCACCCTGCAGAAACACCTCCCTTATTTCCACAGTGAGGGCGAAATGCTGTCGTTGCTTTCCAGCAACTAATTTTAGCAACTCACAGTTCACTGAAGTTTGATGGCTCAGCTAAGTGAGTAAAATTACTCAGTGTGAATGAAGGTCTCTTTCCCCCATAGTATTTTCCCATCAGTAACAGGACAAAAAGTTACAGTGGGATGAAAAATGAAATTCAGAGTTGTTGACAATAAATTTCCTCCCATCTCCCAATATCATCTTTCTCTAATTAACAAGAGCTA
Source organism: Phalacrocorax carbo (assembly GCF_963921805.1). NCBI lineage: Eukaryota > Metazoa > Chordata > Aves > Suliformes > Phalacrocoracidae > Phalacrocorax > Phalacrocorax carbo. The sequence goes on from NC_087548.1 coordinate 76,405,491, forward strand.
CCAGTTAATCCATATTTACCAGAAATTGTGTACACAATCACCAGCACAAGTTCAGCTTCCTTATGCACTATCATGGCTTAACCTATGGGTTTCGTCACTATTTTAAATTACCGTTATTTGAAAATTTATTTTATTTCAAGTACTGTTTTTATAATGAGGTCACAAGAGGTACCTAAGTCTCATGAGGGATAAAAGCTGTTGCTTTAAAAGCTGTAGGAGAGTAAATTAAAATGTTTATTAAAAAAAGAAAAGATTAATTTAAAATAAAATCAGGCAGTGCATGCAAATTTCACATAGTATTTTGCAGTCTGTTCAAGCGAAACATTAGGCAGTACTTTTCTAGGAGTTTTCTTTAACTAAAAAATACAGCCATTTATTTTTACATCAAAGGTGAAATGCAAGTTTCTGCCTTGCAATTGGCAGTTTGAGGAAATGTATTGAATTAAAAAAACAAACCAAACTAACAAAACCCCAGAAAAACCCCTTGTGTATATAGCTGGGTTTTTTTTTTTTGGCTTCAGGTATCAACATTTTAATTCTGTTTTCAAGACCATGCACTAGATTTGGCTGCCAGGCCACAATTTAATTTATTCCTTGGATGAAGCCAAATCATTCAAACTTCCACTGAAACATTAAAAAATGCCATGTTGAATTTCCACTTAAAATGTCATGGGAGACTATGAAATGTAACTTTGTTAATGAAATACAGAAATATTTCTGTGTTTCTGATTCACAGTGTGAATCTAATTTTTTTTGCTAATTATTTTGTTAAGTAATAAATATTTTTGTCTGTCTACTTTTAAGGTAAGCTTACTTGGAAGAATATGGGATTTTATAATAGACTGTAGCAAATTAGTAACACTCTCTCTCTGTACTTATACATATGTAAGCCCATATATCCATACATCCATCAGTCGGGGACTGGAGGTGGCAGTGTTGGGAGTGTTTGGAGGGTGGACTCATCAGACGACGTTTCAAGCTTTACAACAAGCCTGCTCATACTCATTAACAACACACTTATTGCTGATGGTCTGTGCCCACACCTTCTCACCATTTTTCACTACACAAACCCAGCTGCTGGTTTTCCAGCTTGTGTCCTCAGCTGGCTGTGGGGCACAAGCCAGCCAGCATTGCTGGCCACAGTCCTCAGTGGCCTTGGCTGTGGGGCCAATACCACGGCAGCCGAGGTGTTCAGGCTCAAGAGCTCCTTGGTGAGAGAAGGGACAGCTTCTTCCAGCCCCACCTTGCCTTGCTTTTACTTGCTGCCCTTTATTCCTGGGCCCTCTCACTCCCAGAAGGGATCTCATCTGCTCCCAATAACATTTATCTTGTTTTGGGTTTTGTCCCTCTCCTTTTGTATTTAGCAGGATGTCCTGCCTGTTTGTGGTCCCTTGCACTTCTGTTGCCCTTTATCGTGCAACTCCTGTCGCTCGGGAGCTTCCCAAATTCTGCTGCACATGTCTTAGTTCACACCTTGTTCACTTACTTATTTAAAATGCTTATACATTTTGCTGGTTATGTCATGACAGTGTTGCAGAATACTGAAATGGTGCTGCTGGTTACACAATTTTAGTATGCTTATATTTGCATTCAAATTCGTATGGACAATGCTTTTATGGGTTCAAATTCTGTCTTGATGGATGGATTTTCAATGTGTCACAGGCCTGTGTTCTTCTATGGGATCCAGGATTCTTCGCTGCAAATTCAATGTTTCAGTGCTCTTGTACATTTGTCTACCTGAAACAGACTTTAGTGAAGTGTCCGATGGCTTTGTACAGACGCCCCTCGCCAAAGGAGACGAGAGGCCAAATAGAAGTATGGCACCTCCAGTTTGCACCCCTGTGCCATGACGCAAGGCAAGGCAAGGCAAGTGTTCTTTTTTCAGAACATTTCTATATGCAAAACCAATGAAGTCTGAGCCTCCACAGAGATTTCCCCGCCCCCGCCCCCGAAAAACTTAGATTCCTTTAAACTAACTTGCTGAAAAAATGTATCTAGGAAAGCATCCTTGGTCAATGAGAGACAAGCACTGGTTTACCTCAGTCAGTAGGAATTTCTCAGGGTGTCATCAAAGTTCTGAATGCTGCTTTGTAAAAAATGAAAATAGGGATTTACATCTATATCTTCCAGAATGTACAGATCCTGACTACCAACACTGGCTATCAATAGTCACACACCCTTGCTCACTTCCATACTCAGTTTTGATTTTTCATGAGTACAGCTTTTCTCTCTTACATACCAGCTTCTCACATGCAGTGTTACATTGCCACATGTTTTCTGTCCTAAACTAGGAGAACCTTTAGACCTGGAAAGTTAGTCACCTCTACAGTTATTTTCTTTCTACAAAATATACCACATCTTTAAATATACTTTTGTAAATTCCCTGTCTATCAAAGTGGATAGAAGATTGCATAATATTGCTAACACGGCCCAGTCATTTCCCAGGTTTGTCTTAAATAGGACCAAAACCCAAATCAAACCAAACCAAACAGAACTATCATCAGCTCAATTCATAATTGTATGTCAGTTTGTATTAACATACAAATCTCTCCCAGGTTGGTACTGTATATTCCTGTGATGAATATAGAAGGGTTTACCTACTTAAAATTTCCCTAAAATGTATTAACATCTATAAGAGACATTTGTTGCATTGGACACCTGCTTAGAGAGAGGCAGTAAAAAGCTGAATCCTGTTCTCAGTTCTGCCACTGCTGAGCTATTGGTAACATAAAGTCAGTTCCCCGTAAACCACTAATTCTTATTCTTCACAGGGCAAAACCTCTCAAACTAATGAGCTACACCTTCTGCTCTTAAGGAATGCTGGCACAGCACAGTGGAGGTGTCACCCTGCTGGTGCTGGTTTTAATCTAGTTACTTTGGGTAACAACAGCCGAGCGGAGGTAGCCTTGACCGCCACCACCTCCTCTCCCCTCCTCCTTACTCTTGAAGCCAAGAAGTCACACAGGGACCTTGGTCTGATGCAGTTCTGGGAAAGAGGAGAAGGTATAAAAGCATAACAGGGCTGAATGGAGCAAGACAAGGACAGACTGTGAAAAAAGGAGGAGACGACAGTACCGTCCCACCTACCACTGTAATATCGGCATTGCTGAGCTTCACATTCCCTTAGAATTGAGATACAATTAAAATACTGGTGTGTTGCTCAGTGCTAATACTGCAAATAACTATAAAAAACTGAGAACGCATCGTTATGCCAGCTGAGCTAGAAACATGAGAGAGGAAGCTTTTACTCCAGTGAAAGTGTGATTAAGCTACATGCTGTATGAGCAAGTTTTGATCACGTGCCAAAAACATCTGTTTTCCAAGACAACATCATTCTTATCATTTGCATAAGTGATATAGATCTTCCCACTACTGTAAGTAAACCTTTTTCTTCTACCTCTGCCTCCAATCCTGGCATGGCAGGCAGCTGGCGTCGCAGTTAGTGAGGCTGAGAACATAATCCTATTTTGTTTTGCAAAGTCACGTACTTTTAGACAGTATTTTCAAGCACTTCAAGTTGTTTGATAACACGCTCAGATACCAGAACTGGGGATTATAAATCTAGCACTAGGCAATGCAATCAATGCAGGAAAAAAAATAAAGTAATTGCTCTCTGGCTTTGGTGAAGCACAATTAGAGCTGGCATGCACTTGTGTTATGAAAGGAGGGAGTTATGCCTCTTAATGAAAAAAAAAACCAACTAAAAAAAAAACCAACCCAAAAAATATCCCTTTCCATTTACCAAATATGCAGAGCAAGACGGAAACAAGGTGTGGAATATAACAGAGGAAAGGCCTAAAGAGGCAAAGAAATACAAGTGCTAATGGTCAAGAGCTCTTGTAACAGACCCTGGTGCACTGACCAGTGACCTCCCAGTTCTGGGTCCCACAGGAGCGATCAGGAGGTGAGAGCCCAGGAGAAGGATGTCTGCAGCTCACGCTGCAGGTGGCAACCCCAGGGTCCCGTTACACCACCAACACGAGCTCTGCCCTCAGCAGAGGCCCAGGGAAGAGGGTTCAAGCCTGACTCTGCTGCGGAAGAGGCTGAGCTGCTTCTCTCTTGTTGGGTATAGTCATAGAGAGTGTTTCAGGAGAAAAACAAAGCCAGTGTATGTCTGGATGTCAGCTCTACGTGAAGATACCAGCAAATAAGTAAAAATATATATGGGCTGGATGCTTACAGTCATTCTTTTAGCCCTAGATCAGCTCCTAACATAGAGACAAAGTAGAGAAGCAGTGTGGATGAGCTTACACACCTTTCATGTCAAGATGGGTTAAAACTTGAGGACTTCAGCTTCTAAGGCTCAAAATGCAGCAAAGAAAGGAGGAGCAAGAGAAGAGAAATATCTCTTGAAACAAGAATAAACCAGAATTTTCCCTTGGTTTTCACTGCAGCAAAGATATTCTCCGAAACCGCTAAATCAATGTTTTGATGATCTCTAACAGAAAACCGTCTTGCTGTATTTTGCACAGAACAACACCTTGTGACTCTGCTGACAAGTAGGACACAGGGAGCCCCGCTGGAGCTAATTTAAGTGGCTGACTTATAAAGACGCTTTGTTGTGTTTGCTGCAGCAGACAGAAGCTTAGAAATATCCCAGCCTGTATCCCTGCAGAAAGGACTGGGGAAAAATTAACAGTCACAGTGTCTTCCTTTGCCAGCCTAAAAATCTATCAGCTGCCCACCTAAAATAGTACAGTTTGCAGACTAAGGCAGAGCACAGTCAGGCTGCACGTGGCAATAAAGAGAACAGTCTTACATTGCCTCTGAGGGAAGCACTGGTGGAGAGGCTCTCAAGAGACCATTTACAGTCCACCCCTCTGTAATGAAGCAGGATCAAACATGCCTAAAACATCACTGCAAGGTCCCTCCTTATAGCAGCAGAGGGGCTGAGAATAACAGCCATTCCCAGGGGAGGAAAGCTCAGTGCTCAGTGTCTGTTTTTACTGCAGCAGGGACTGCTGCTTGGCCGGTACAGCTCTGCCTGTCTCTCCACGTCACCCCTGGGCGATGTTTGGGAAAGGTGTGGTCCGTGTTGTCCCTGGTCTAGCACTCACAGCCATTAGGGCAAAGCAGGAAATTCCATCCTGACTTTCCTGTATTTGTGTGGGTCACCGTGCAAGGCGGTAGAGACTGGGTTCATCCCACACGTCACGAGGGTGGTGAGTGCTGCATACCTCCGAGTGCCAGCCACCCTTCAGACACTGGTGGAGGTGGCTCTGCTACTCCTGCATCTGTACTGGCGTGGGAAAAGTCGCTAATCAGCACACGAGGCACAGGCTGCCGCTGTGACTCGTCTCTGTGCTGGGCATGGAGCTGAATAGCAACAGGGAGGTGGGAACAGTCAAGGTCAAACTCTGATATTTAGTGTTTTTCAAATTACATACTGGAAGGAGTTCTTTTTAAAGACTCATGTTCTTTTTAAAACTCTGACTCCAATTTTCCTTGTGCGCTCAGGTGATTTTGAAGGAATTTCCTAACTAGCAGAACAGCCTCTCTTTCCCTGAAATATTAGGAATGCTGATACTTCACTAGAAAATAAAATGAGTCCCTTCTAGGCTGTCTGAAATTAGCAATTGCATCGTTGGCCACAGATGCACTCGGCCAAGTATTTATAGTATGATTAAATTCTCTGCTCCACCAGAGCCAAGATATGAATTTACACAGACTTATTTTACGTCATTGGGTAAGTGGATAGCAATTAAATGGGTCATTCAACAACTGCAGCTCCTTTGTCAGGTGGGACACGCACTTGTGCTGTTTGGAGTGAGGGTCTCAAAGTCACTTTGGAGGCTTTCACAGCAAAAGGCAAGTCCATTTTATGGAAATGACACTCTTTGTCCTGTGAGAAGCTATGAAAACACTATCTCATTCTTCCTGCAGATAGCTTAGTTCCTCATGCTTGGTGGCAGAGGGCAAAATTTCACAGAATGGCCATTTAGATCTGAAACTGAGAATATCAACCCTTGACAAGGCAAATTCTCAGATGTCAGAGTGGGTGAGAAAAACAACTGAACCTTCAGTTTCTGCACCTGGAGACATAGGATTCACATTTCTAACTCGCCTTACAGACTTAGTTGTAAGTGTTCTGAAAATAAAACTGTCACGGACATGAATTGTACCCCAATTCTTCTTTCTGTTGCTAAAATGAAGAGAGGAGAAGGACTGGAAGGACTGGAAGGGCCTTCTCCAGTAACACTAGTGACATGAAGAGAGTTGTCAGTAGAGATAGGTTATGGCAAACAAACACGCAGCAGCTGTGAAACACCTATGCTATCAGTAGAAATAAAGCTAACATCAGGAAGTAATCATTCATTTCTGTAATTTCTGTCATATATGTTAGATGCCCACCTTTGTCACAGAATCAAAACATTTCACAGTTCTGACTATATTCTTTAACCTCAAAGGGAACTCAGTTAGTGACAGGGTAAGGACAGGACTCATACTTCTTCACAGGCCTCAAGAAGCACTTAGCCAAAGCAGGTGTACAGACTTAAGGGATGCTCAGGAATAGCAGTTACTCATTCCACCTTTGCCTGTGTAACAGAGAGCTTTGCTGTAGACAAGAACTGAGGCAGAAGTAGGCCTCTTCTAATGGGTGTGCTCACAAAATCTGTAGTTTGTAACGTGTGCTCAGACTATCTGGTTTTACTCTAACAGGTGCACATTTAAACCAGTGTTAGGGTAGATGTAAGCTTATGGCTAGGATGCATTCTTAGCTGAGTTATACCCCTGCCGTGAGTCTGTCACAAGCACATTCCTGAGCAAACAAACAAGAAAGGAATAGTTCCAGAAGTGCATGCTGGTTCTCAGCTTCCTAACAGTGGTCTGATTTTTTTGTCTTTAAAAAACCCAAGGAGTAGATTGCACCTAAAAATCTCAGACTTCTGTACTACTAATCCTGCTCATGTTTGAAAGAAAAATAAACCTAGGATATTTAGATGCGTGTAGTCCCCTGGAAAGATGAGCTTAAACTCTCATGAACTAAACGAGACATTCTGCTTGATAGCTCAGGTATCAACACCTACAGAAGGTGAGGTGCTTCTAGCAATGAACACCTTCCAGATCAAATTAACTTCTCTTTGCAGTACCCTGTACACTTCTGGGGAGATAAAATATCTTTTTGTCACTTCCCCTTTTCCTTGGAGACAGTAGTTATGAATCACCAACAGAAGAAAAGATTTCAAAACTTCTTTTCCCACCAATTGATTTTGAACCAACCTCAGAATAAGTTTAACAGTCCTGGGTGCATGACAACTCATCCAGGACTTGATCTAGTCACAAACCTGAAACCTATGGAGATAAGCCTTCCTGATATTTGGGAGCATTTGGATAGGAGCTTGCAATAATCTCATCTGTCAGCAATAATCTCATCTGTCACTTTCTCTCTCCTCCCCCAGTACAGCTAAATAAATGTGTACTGAGCCTTTTTACTCATTTACTTACTATTACTTATCTGAGCACTGAACTATGTTTCCCTCTTTTGGCTGGGAATGAAAAGGAAGGGACAAGTTGGTTATGTTTCTGTGCCAGTCTACACATTTTATTGCTTCTTCCAGATAAACAAAATAAGGATCTGTCTGTTTGCCTGTTGAAGAGAGTGATTCACAGACATATTCCAACTTAATAAAAACACAGAAGCCATATAGTTGTAAAGCACATACCAATATAATTAAAACTGGATATAATTAAAACAATTGGCTGATAGCAAAGAGACATTACAGCACTATAGGGTGCTCACACTGACAGTTATTCTCACTATGTAAAATATATGCAGTTAAAAGGTCCCTTTTTAGCAGTGCAACTCTCTTCAGACTGTGAAGTTCATTCACTTTAAAATCCATACCTAGTATTATCTCATATTAACCAGAATACTTTTCCAGAAACTTTTAAGTAACAAACTTTGTCCAATCGTCTTTCAACCACCTTTCTCTGTCAAAACAGGACTATGATGGCTGTGGCGGTGTAAGGAAATAAATGAGGTTTTGGACATACAAGATTTCCTTCAGGTCTGAAAATGATACGGTCTTAATAGGAATAAAAGGGAAATTTGCAAAAGAGGGTGTGCTCCACCTTTCCTGGAAGGGGCACAGTTAATGAAAACTGAAAGGTAGAATCTTCTAAAATGGAGAAATAAAATGTTTAGGTTTTTTTAAATTCCAGAAAGAGTGATACTCATGGTAAGTCTACATGACAAATTGTATTCATATCTTATTACATTTAATGAGATTAGAAGTGCTGGGAGCGAATAAGTCAATTAAAAACACAGGTGACTCTGGTCACCACTCTTGCTGACAGCCTTAGTAGATACAGAAAATGAATCATTGTCCTGTAACTCCTTGCAGAAATGGTTCAGGGGCCCACTTGATGCTTAATGCTTTCATGGCCTGGTAAAAATAAAACGGCATTAATTCTGTTGCATTAAAAATTTACCTTTATTGTGGGGAGTGAATAAAGGTAGCCTGCCCCAGGCAGTGGGAAAAAGAATATATGCCACCCAAAGAAAAGCTAGAGGATTCCTCAGTGAAGCCATGTGGTTAAAGAAACCCAAGGAGCTAACACATAAATATAAAATAAGATGTACACAACAATGAGTAATCAACCAATACAAGATTTTCTTTACACGTATCTCTGGAAGAGTTAGTTAAGCAAGAAACAGAATTGCAGTAATTGTGCAGTTAGAGCAGAAGTCCATTATCACTCATTAGAAGTTTATTCAAATGTTTCTCCTAGGACAGAGGCAGGCCAACAAGTCTGAAAAGTGCAAAGCCTTTTTAAATTCTAAATCAGGCACTGCTGGAGGAAACTGAGCCAAAAGCTAGATAAGAAGAAAAGAACTGCACTGACTTCTCTCTTCCTACCTTCCACCACCTACTACATGCTGATGAACACCTATCTCAATTTTGCCAAAAGAGCAATGTCGTTTGCTCAGTACAAGAGGGTATTTTTCTCACATAATTATGGACATTCTGAAATGCCCGCAAACAAAACCATCAGTCAGTGCCAAAAATATCATGTGTGCTCCTATGACTAAGTGTTTTGCTGTCTAAACCTGTCCAAATGATATCAAACTGCAGTACAGACATTGGAACACTGAACAGAAGTTTATAACTTGCTCCTAAAGCGTGTGACGTAGCCTTAGGAAAAAATGCCTTAACATCTATTCATTATAATCCTAATATAAACCTCTGAAAGGAAAGGAGTTAACTATTCTCATCAAAAAAAAAAAAGGGAAAGTGAAGCTAAGACCTGAATGGTAAATGTGAAAATGGAAGGGAAAAAGGAGTCAGGAACTGCTGAGGAGTGGCAAGATCTAAAGTGCACTGGATTGGCCTCCAGGAATTCTGTAAGGAATTTTGCACATGTTATAGAGAGGTGATTAAAGGGGATTAAACCTGAGCCAAACTATTTTGTATTTGCCCCAAGAAACACAACAGCAGCTACCACAGCTCAGAAGAACTACTAAGTTTGTGTAAATAGTCATGTCTGGACAGGTTGATGTATGTCCAGTAACTCCAGGAAAGCAGACCACATATTTCTTTAAACTGCTGTTTTGACCCTGAAGAGGGAAATGACCATTTCTTTGGCAGCTGGGTCACAAAAGTCAAAGTATTGTCCTTGCCCTGTGTGTACCAATTTACTTTCCCCTCTCTTTGAAAAATCTGCAATTTGCTTTGTGATCGTGGCTGTTCTCAGAGATGAGGAACCTCCGACCACTGCCAGGCCAATGCCCACAGGCAGCCCCAAGAGCACAGCTCTCAGCCAGGCTTTGGCTGGTAAAACCTTAAGCCATTGTAATTCCAGAATCAAACCCATTTCAAAGCCATTTGGCAGTTCTGATGTAACTAAAACGTGTACAAAATCTGCTAATCTTTCACTCAGAGCTGACACACACTGAAAGGAGCAGCTGTAATTTTGTGTAGCCTGTGATACTGAGTGCATTCCAATGATGCTGGGTTAAACATAAAGAAGAAGAAGAAAAATGATGAAAGCAATTTACTCATAAGATTAAGCAACTGGCACCTCTAAGATATCCTCTTTATAGCAGGGCTCATGGAGTTCTTTTTCTTAAAAAAGGAGGCAGAGCAGGCTGAGCTCAAGGGTGCGTGTTTGTGGGGCACCGTTGTTTTATCTTGTGCACCAGGAATCATGTTGTGTTACATATGCTTTTACACATCGAATCTCCTAGATTTCTACCTCTTACAGGTCCAGACTTTTATCCCATTCACAGGCTCAGTGTTTCTCTGACAGTCTGTGGAATAGTTAAATACAGAAATGGCTTGTAGCACTAAGTACCAGAGGTGCAAAACTTACAGACCAGCCACTGGGCCAGGTAAGCAAGTAACCCTGTGAAGGGGTGTTTTTATTCCAAATCCTGGCAGTCAGAATCATACCATCATAGAGTCACAGAATGGTTTGGGTTGGAAGGCACCTTAAAGATCATCTAGTTCCAACCCCCCTGCCCTGGGCCAGGACACCTTCCAGTAGACCAGGTTGCTCAAAGCATTTTACAACCTGGCCCAGAGGCAACCAGGAGGCTAAAAAGGATGTGAGCATCAGGGATGACATTGCAACTTTTTTCCATGCAGGAGATAAGTAATTTGAGGCCTAAAAGAGAGTGATGGATTTCATTAGGTTGAATAATACCTGGAATAAGTCTTTTAGTGCCACCTTAGTGGATAAGCCGCATCAAAAAATTATCATAAGCAACTTCAGGGTTATAGCTGGCCATGTATTTTTTTGCATTCTGCTGTAGAATTCTGCTAAATTTGGTGTCTGTGGTTTTTTTTGCTCTTGCTCCTTGTCATTCAAGGGCAATTTTGGAAGTGAGAAATTTCCTCCGTTTCAATTATTCCTCCATAGTAAAACATTTTGCTACACAAATATTGCCTCCAGCTGCACAAATCAAATATTGTCTTCAGCATAACTCAACTTTTCCTACCGTTGTGTACATTCAAACTACACCTGCAGAGTGGATGTGCCCAGCCAGCCAAGACTGCCAGGCACAGGCATTCACAGGCAGGCAGCAGAAGGCAGCTCCCTGTGCTCAGGGGAGGGCGAAGGACAAACAGCTCTCTTTGCTGGGACTGCAGTGCTCTGGTGAAGGAAAAAACATCAGAGGCTAATAGTTCCAGAGATATATAGCATAAACTTCCTCTCTCAGCTGTTGTGGGGTTTCAGTCATTAAGATTACCCTTTTCTTGAGGGCTGCAGGGACAGTCCAGCAACAGTAGCAAGAGAAAAGGCAATTGAAGTCCACTGTTCCGTTCATGAATTTTATGTCCAGCAAGCTGAAGGGAGAAGATTGAATAGCACAGTCTGCTGCTGTTCTGAAGAACTGCGCAGTTTCTTAGATCCCTCTTATTAATTACCTGCAGTCAAGTTCAGATGCTGCACCAAATGTGTTTCTGAAGAGCATGAGTAATTTCAGACATTTGTTGGGCACAAGTCTTTTTGATCCTTTCCAGCTTGAATGTGTCTTCCATTCCTGAACCTTTTTAAAACATCCTAAAGCATGTTTGTTGTGATTTAGCCGACAACTCAGCCCCACACAGCTGCTCATTCACTCTCCCACCAGTGGGATGGGGAAGAGAATCAGAAAGGTAACGCTCGTGGGTTGAGATAAGAACAGTTTAATAATTGCAAATAGAACAATAACAACAACAATAATAATAACGCAACAAAAAGGAAAGTAACCGTGGAGAGGCAAAACCTGGCGGCGGGAGGGGAAGGGGAAATGAACAACCCAACCAACAGCCCCCGACGCAGCCGCTCCCCGCCCGCCGACCCGACACCGCCAGTCCCCGAGCCGCAACCGCCCCCTGCGCGGCAACTGCCCCGGTTACTGTGCTGGTCATGGCGTCACGTGGCATGGAGTGAGCATCCCATTGGCCAGTCGGGGTCAGGTGTCTTGGCCGTGGCCCCGCCCCTCCCGGCCTCCTGCCCCCGTGGTGGCAGAGCGTGGGAAGCTGGAAAGGTCCCCAACTACTGCAGGCGCTGCTTCGCGACACTGAGCCGGAACTTAACAGCGGCTAAAGCATCAGTGTGCCGCCGGCACTTCACCAGCTACAGTGGGGAGAATTAACTCAGTCCCCGCCAAAACCAGCACAATGATGTTCTAGGGCACCCAAAGGGGCTTGGTGTAAAGTGTCTTAAGGCACAGGAAATGATGGTACTGGGTTTTTAAGGTCCTAAGAGGGTATCCTGCCCTCTTTCCCTTTCTGCTCTCCCAGCTGCTTTAAAAAATGATGCTAAAACCACTCCACTCATTTCTACAGCTTTTCTAGGAAATGGAACTGTTTCATTATTACCCTGTAGACAGAATATTTAATTTCAAGTGTTCCATATACCCTGAATTGTTTTGTTAACTTTGTGATGAAAGTGGAAATATAGTCTTCAATCAGTGTAGAAATAATTTTTAATTTGTTTGAAGACTGTAAATATGGCAATGTTTTCTTTATCCTGGGGAGAACTGAAGTGTCTGCTGGCAATAGAAACAGGAGAGTATAAAAAGTTTAGAATACAAAGGACGAGTCTACACATTCATTATGAACAGAGATTTTTAAACACTTGGAGAAGTTGAATAGAAGTTATGTTTTCAAGATCTGTCATTAATGATGATATTAATCAAGGTTAAGCTTCTTGGCTTCTAAGCATGATGCAACTCTTTGTAGACTTAATGAGTGCACTAGAAGAGTAGACACCATGTAATTTTCAGTATTAAAGAGGACCAATATTTATTATTTATTGAAAGCCATCCAATAAACATACTGCTCTGATGTTTTCTGGATCATGCTTATAATTATAAAATAAATAGCAAATTCCATATGCCCTTCTTAGAATAGCAAAGATGGCTGAGTACTGAAATAGCAATGTCTTGTCTTTCAAATCCTAGCGTCTTTCCAGTTTTGCCATGTGCGGTGGATTTTAGGCATGTAAGAAATACTCTGTTAAGTGGTTTTGTCCATAAATATATGTGGGAATGCGTGTTCTGCATAAAAATGTGCCTACAAGGGAAATATTAGAGCAAAATTGCAGCATTTTTCATTACTGACCACAAGTAAAGTTTTATTTTTTACACTACAGTTTCAAGAGGCAAAATTTCCACTTTGAGAGCAAAACAGTGCAGTCTGTCTTTACATGATCAAACAAACAGTGTCAATAATAACTAACACAAAATGTTTCCAAGAACTGAACTGTTCTGAAATTAAAACAACTGTGAACTTCTTGTTTTTATGGATTGAAGCGATGCTCCCAAGTAGTTTCCAAACAAAGAGAGTGGCCTAAATTACCCACTGAGAATAAAGGATTTAAAACCTGCAAAAAAATCATCCACCAGGAACATGAAAATTTAAAAATGAAATTCCAAATACTTTTGGACCTCAGAAAGGAAAAAAGTTTCTGCCTGTGCCAATCAGAGAGAAGAGCATGCCTGCAGGCAGCCAGCCCTTGCCTCATGCTGTGCTCATGGGGAAGTGTCAGATCCTGGGCAAAACAGGAGAGGGAAGGTGGTTGATCAATCCCAATCCAGGCTGGAAGAACAAAACAGCCCCAGGAGAAATTCTTATACATGAAAGGTAGAGAAAAGGGAGACTCACAGAGAGTGACAGTATCACTCGCCATCTGAGTATGAGTAAAAGGGGGTTATCAGGTCAATGAGCAAGGCTGAAATTACTAAACAAGGGTATAAAATCAGGAAAATTTGGGCCACTGCAGAAAAACTAAAACAAGTACAGGTTGTTTATGCGAGAGAGGGTAACGAGAACATAAACTGAAGCAAACAACGTGACTGGGGCTGTGTGAGGATCCTGCCAAGCCCTTTTGTGCCAGACTGGGGACAGTAACTGGCCATTCTGCTGGTCCCCCACTGCATGCCAGCTCCTGCAGTCAGGGTACGGGCAGGGGAGGGACCAGGAGGGACCGAACCTCCTGCTCTTGGGGCTGATGCCTGGAAGCCAGGCTGTGGGCTGAAGGTAGGGTGGGAAAACCCTATTGGGAACAAGGAGCTGAGGATGCAGCTGAGGGCAGACAGAGTTGTGCTGCCCCTCTCTGATCTCTGATCTCCGATCTCCATGGGAATCACAATGATTTTGACTCCTGACGAAATTATTGCAAAGTACAGATACTTCTGAAGTGTTCAATTTTCTGTTAACCAAATAGTGAAACACACATTTTCTCTTCAGGTATATAAATAGCCTTCCAGATGCATGAATAGCCTTTTCCACTCATTTGTTGGAAAAAGAATAACTACAAATACTTTCATAAAACACAAACAGGTAAATGTCATTTAGTTCAAAATGTGACAAATATCTCACACAAAACTTGAAGCTGAACAAGAATTTCCTTTCCCACTGAACTGCATCCCAACCTTTTTTAAAAAAAAAATTCACAGAATCACATAATCAGAGAATGGCAGGGGTTGGAAGGGACCTCTGGAGATCATCTTGCCCAACCCCCCTGCTTGATCAGGCACACCCAGAGCAGGGGGCACAGGAACGCATCCAGGTGGGGTTTGAATGTCTCCAGGGAAGGAGACATTTCCTTAGATTATATCCAGCCTACTGTACAAAAGGTCTCTTGTGTGTGTGCAATGGCCATAAAACCATAGGTTTTCAACAGAGGGATTAGTGACAGAACAAGTCTCCCAGACTATATTCTCTCGACTTTCCTTGTCCTTGCGTGTTCAGACCTCCTTCTGTTGGACTGTCTTTTTAAACAGTGTAAGGTGACACAGCAGCAGCTGCTGCCCCTCTGAAGCCAGGGTTGCAATCACTCTTGTCTTGTACAGGAAGATTTAGCCTCCTGCTTTTCTCACTGATGCAGGACTTCTGCTCTTTCCACATCACTGAACTGAACTTTGGCTGCAGTCCGCCAAAATTTCAGGACTCCAGTCAATTACTGAAAATCAAAGTTGTTGGAAGGAGGTAAGCAGAATGCGACCAGGAGCCTGCTTAGCAATGCTGTAGGTTGCCATCATGTCATTATATTATCCGTGGCATAAGCTAATCACTGAGGGGAAACAATTAGTGTTCATCTCAAAATTCAGTAATGGTTTAAACTACAGGTGAAGATTTTCTTCTTTCTTAATTATAGACCTACAGGAACAACAATTAGTTGTTAACCATCCAGGCAGAACATGTAATTTTTTAATCAGACAAAAATAAAAGAACCATCATTTTCTCCTGACATATAAGAATGTTTCTCTCCTATTTCATGATTTTTCCTGTGTTTTCCAAAAATAAAAATATGAGAACCCCAAGGTGAAGTGGGTATTTACAGGAAGCACAACATCTGAGAAGCATGCCCTATATTGTTAACAGCTATGCCTTCTGTCTTTGCCGGTGATACTCTCTGTTGAAAAGCCTCCATCTCTCTTGTTTTCTGTACCTACAGCTGTAGAAAAACCTTTGTTTTCACCTGATACAGATTCTTGTTAAGTACCAAAAAGTGTGCAAGCATTAACCACTCACAAAGATACCATTTTAAGTACAAAGGACATTGCAGCCCTGTACTGGGTTGGTGTGGCAAGGTTTTGGTAGTGGATGGCTACAGAGGTGGCTTCTGTGAGAAGCTGTTAAAAGCTTCCACTATGTCTGATAAAGTCAATGCCAGACAGCTCCAAGATGGACCTGCTGCTGGCCAAGGCAAAGCCCATCAACATCGGTGGTGGCACCTCTGGGATAACAGTTAAGAAGGGGGAAAAAAACCCTGTGCAATTGCAGCCAGAGAAAGGAGTGAGAACATGTGAGAGGAACAGCCCTGCAGACGCCAAGGCCAGTGAAGAAGGAGGAGGAGGAGGTGCTCCAGGTGCCAGAGCTGAGATTCCCCTGCAGCCCGTGGTAAAGACCGTGGTGAGTCAGGCTGTCCCCCTGCAGCCCATAGAGCTTAGCGGTGGAGCAGATTGGTATCTGCCCATGGAGGACCCCACACCAGAGCAGGTGGATGTTTCTAAAGGAGGCTGTGACCCTGTGGGAAGCCCATGCTGGATCAGGCTCATGGCAGGACCTGTGGATCTGTGGAGCAACAGGAACCGACTCTGGAGCAGGTTTGCTGGCAGAACCTGTGACCCCGTGGGGAGCCCATGCTGGAGCAGTCTGTTCCTGAAGGACTGCACCCTGTGGAAGGGACCCACACAGGAGCAGTTCATGAAGAACTGCAGCCCATGGGAATGACCCACATTGCAGAAGTTTGTGGAGGACTGTCTCCTGTGGGAGGGACCCCACGCTGGAGCAGGGGAAGAGTGTGAGGAGTAAAGAGCAGAAGAGACTGTGTGTGATGAACTGATCACAACCCCGTTCCCGGTCCCTGTTAGAGGGGCTAGAAAAATTGGGAGTGAAGTTGAGCCTGGGAAGAAGGGAGTGGTGTGGGGAAGGTGTTTTAATGCTTGGTTTTATTTCTTCTTTCCCTACTCTGATTTTATTGATAGTAAATTAAGCTAATTTCCCCAAGTTGAATCTGTAATGGGTGAGTGATCTCTCCCTGTCCTTACCTCGATCCACAAGCTTTTCAATATATTTTCTCTCTCCTGTCCAGCTGAGAGGGGAATGATAGAGCAGTTAGGTGGGCACCTGGTGTCCAGCTAGGGTCAACCCACCACAACCCCTAACAGAGAAATTCTGTAAAAAGTCAGTGTCGTGATATTACTGATGGAAAATAAAAATTAAAATATTCCATATAATTTCCAGAATGAAAGAATTCCTCTGACTTTTATGATAAAATTTTTATTAAGGTAATTTTCTCACTGCATAAAAGTTATTAAATGTGAATAACCAGGTTATTTTGTAATTGTGATGATGTGTTAGGAAGTATGAAGTAAAGCCGAGATGATGTGCATTTGCTATTTCTTATGCAAGAACAGATCAAGGTTGGTTTCTAAACATGTCAGTTATGTTGCTTGCTTTGCACTGTGTAGGAGCAGTGACTGGTTTGAATACCTGTTGGTGTCTCACATAGTCTCCAACCTAGCAGAAGTTTCCTCCTAGCCAGAGCACTAGCAGGTGTAAGGTAAGTGTGAACTACCTGGCTGTGCCACAGGGGGTAAAACAGATTGGGCAACATTACAGTGAACAATATACTATACAAAGTTTAACATGTTTTCTCAAGAATGAGATTCAAATTACATGGTCAGCTTATACAAAAACCACCATAATTTTTGTGAAAAGGGCATTCAAATTCATGTAGTCCCAGCTGCTATTTGACTATACAGTCATATTGGGATTTCAAAAACCCAATCGCAGAATCACAGAATGGTAGGGGTAGGAATGGGCCTCTGCAGATCATCACATCCAACCTCTGTGCTTGAGCACACCTAGAGCAGGGGGCACAGGAACACATCCAGGCGGGTTTTGAATAGATCCAGAGGAGACTCCACACCCTCCGTGGGCAGCCTGTGCCACTGCTTTGGCACCCTCACAGGAAAGAATGTTTTTCTCATGGTGAGGTAGAACTTCCTGTGTTCCAACCTGTGCCCATTGACCCTTGGCCTGTCATTGGCCACTACTGAAAAGAGCCCAGTCCCATCGTCCTGACACCCACCCTTTAGCTATTTGTAAGTACTGATGAAATCCCCCATCAATCTTTTCTTCTCCAGGCTCAACAAACCCAAGCCTCTCAGCCTTTCCTCATAAGGGAGATGCTCCAGTCCCCTGATCATCCTCGTAGCTCTCCGCTGGACTTGCTCAAGCAGCTCTGCGTCCTTCTTAAACAATACTCCAAATGTGGTCTCACTAGGGCAGAGTAGAGGGGGAGAATATCCTTTATCTGCCGGCTACAGTCCTTTTAATGCAGCCCAGAACATCATTGGCCTCCTTGACCACAAGGGCACAGTGCTGGCTCATGGTCAGCATGCAGTCCACCAGCACTCCCAGGTCCTTCTCAGCAGAGCAGCTTTCCAGTAGTTCAGCCCCCAGCCTGTCCTGGTGCCTGGGGTTGTTCCTCCCCACATGCACAACATTGCACTTGCTCTTCTCGAATTTCATGAGGTTCCCCTCGGCCCAGCTCTCCAGCCTGTCCAGGTCTCACTGGATGGCAGCACAGCCTTCTGGTGTATCAGCCACTCCTCCATGCCTGGTATCATCAGCGAACTTCCTGAGGTTACACTCGATCCCATCATCCAGGTCACTGATGAATATGTTGAACAGGACTGGACCCAGCACAGACCCCTGGGGAACACCACTAGTGACAGGCCTCCAGCCAGACTCTGCCCCATTGATCACGATCCTCTGGGTTCTGTTGTTGAGCCAGTTCTCTATCCACCTCACTGTCTACTCATCCAACCCACACTTCCTTAGCTTGCCTGTGAGGATGCTGTGGGAGACAGTGTCAAATGCCTTACTGAAGTCAAGAGAGACAACATCCGCTGCCCTCCCTTCATCGACCCAGCCAGTCATGGCCACCATAGAAGGCTGTCAGGTTGGTGAAGCATGATCTTCCCTTGGTGAATCCATGTTGACTGTTTCTGATAACCTTCTTGACCTCTACATGCCTGGAGCTGACCTCCAGGATGAACTGCTCCATCACTTTTCCAGGGACAGAGGTGAGGCTGACTGGCCTGTAGAGCCCCAGATCCTCCTTCTTGCCCTTTTTGAAGATTGGAGTGAAAATCACTACATGCAGTTATGGCAACTGTGAAAAGAAATTGGGTACATTTACAAGAACAAAATATCGACTATTTCCCTGCTTTAAAAAATGTATTTTAAGGTCAGTAGTCCAAAGAAATGCTTTATAATATGTTTGGCTGAGAAACCTATGCTAATGTTGTGTGGCAATTCATTACTGAAACCTATAAATATCTGACAACTCACTGTAATGATTCCCTTAGCAGATATAATTTATTTCCTTTGCACAAATACAGAGTGGGGAAGTGCCAACTTCCTCAACATTTGCTTCTTATGTTAGTTAACTATAACATATCTGCACATCACCATGTGGTACAACTTTGTCCCTGGGGTTTTAGAATCTCAGACTGAATATACATTAATAACAGTTATAGACACACAAGATCAAAAGCCAGAAATAAATAGCAACCTGATACACAGGTCACTGAGTTAAGTTCCCACAACTGTTGCAAGGAAAAACCCTCAAAAATTTATTTAACTTCTCTGGATCTATGCAACCTGTGCCAGAACAGGGGACTTTTTTTACAGTAGAATTGTAACAACTTCTGAAGTGAAGACTACATTCCTTGTCCTAGAGGTATAAATTGAATACACGAAAAAAAGGGCAAATTAAGTAGATATACAGGATGAGGAGAGTCTTGCATTCAGATTCTCCCTTGGCTTGGCTTCTCACCCACAGGTACAGAAATTTAGCAGTTTTGTAAGTTAATACTTCATAGCTCCCAGGGAACGCAGCCTGCAGTGGACTCAGGAGGCTGACCTGTTTGCATCAGAATGGCAGTGGCTTACAACAAGACATGCTCCCAAATAACCTGACAAAGGAGTATTTGAAACAGAAGATATTCTCTTCATTTGCAAATGTAAGGAAATATGCAGGACAGACTGTTTCATAGGATTTTTTTTTTTTTGCTGTATCACAGAGGTTATTTGCTGTACCATAAATGCTACTTTGCACAGGGGAGAGAAAGGGCATGGAGGCAGCCAGTGGCAGTAGGAAAGAAACAGTTTTATTTGAGCCTAGTGTGAAAGCCACTTGTTTATTTGTAGGGTAAAGACACATATCCAGAATATTACCAATATTTTTATGGAATCGGGTGTCAACAAAAAGTACTTACTGATCATGCACTGTGAGGATCAATATGAGTGAAAAGGAGAGTGGCTTTCGAATGGAGAGAGGAACATCAACGTGGTTGGAGGAGGAGGTCAGAAGTCAGGGGCATTAGGATTATCCATAATTGTGAATATGTCCTTTCATGCCGCTGGAAACTTTGGAGAAGCTGTTCCAGTGTGGAGGGATGCTCCTCTAGCAGCTCACCCATGAAGCCTGGAGATTCACCTCAGCTAAGGAGGACATCAAGGAAACCTGTGGGGCTGGACATGCCAAGCTACAAAGGTTTCTGCAAAAAGTACTTTGTTCTGATTTTCCCAGAGGTGTAGAGGCAGCCCTCAGCTACCTGCACAAGTGTGGCCAAATGGCTCTTATTCTCCTTCCAGACCCATGTGAGGTGGGTTAAGAGCACAGACTTCACTCCTTGAAAAGCAAGGATGTGCCAAACTGATCTCAGACAACTCGTTTGTACACAGACCAGCGTCTGAGTGACTGGGACATGACACATGCACATGCATGCACACACACACACACAGTCATGGGAGTGGTGTTGCACAGCTTCCTGTAAGAACTGCTGCACCACACTTGAGCTGTGTAGATGCGGGACCAGGAGAGCAATTTTTCAATAATTTCTACTTTTACACTTCACTGCTTTAATTCTATAAGAGATTAGAAATTACTGTGGCTTCAGTCCATGTCATACGGAAATGTGCAGACTCAGTCTTTGTTACAGACTTGTCACAAGCACTTACTTCACCCTTTGCACTAAATTATCTACCAGGAAAGAGAGTTAAACAAATGCCCAAAGGTCAGTGTCTGTTGTGTTTAAGGGCCCGAAGTAAAGAAAAAGAGAAACTTGCTTCCTTGCTCCTTTCCTTGTCCCTCATCATCTCAGGTACTTTATGCACTTTGGATATTATAGAACAAATTTCAGAAGCACCAAATAAGTGTGTCCTTTACAGTCATTACTCTAACACAATGTCATGTAGGTAATTTGGTGCATTGACTGCTGCCTGGACCACGGCTAGAAAGCTCAGCAAGGGCTGCAAAGCGTGACCAACATGAAGTACACAAACTCAGCAGGTCACCCTGCCTCTAACATCGTGCTGTATCAGCTGGATGGTACCTGAAACCATATTGACATGAAGCTAGCTAGGATGTGTTTAAGCAACCCTTCAGACACTGCATTTTATATACATCATGAGTGGCTGCTGCTATATGACCCAGCTGGCCTCTGAGTTGTCATGGGAATATTCCTTTCCCAGTACAATTTCTTCTTTTCAGGCTGAAAAAATGTCATCAGAATCATTATTTTTTTCACAAGGGCTATTACAAAAATGGCAAAGAGTGTCAATCTGTCTGATTTAATCCAAGAGTTGACACCTCAGCCACCAGTTTGCAGGGTAGCTCTGTGGCTCTCTGTGGCCTCTCACCACTGCAGGACAAAGGCTGAGGTGGCTCCTGCTGCTGGGGCTCAGTCTGCCTCTGCAAGCCCAACAGCATCTGTGCCATGGAAAGGTCTAATTCCTGCCAAGTCCAATTTGGAAGCCACCACACTGGCACCCAGCTGTTGTTATCAGTCAGGTTATTATTTCATTAACCCATAATTGAGTGAATTGCTTGGAAGTGATGCAACTAGGAAATGGTGTCACAATTCCCAGATTTTCTACTGCATTGGAAAAAGATTTATTTCTATTTCAAATGTGACAAAGTCTCCTGGTTTATATATTTTTCAGAACTCCTGCCTATACAAATTAAAGCATTTTCCCGAAGAGAAGCCAAATGCCCCAGCTAACTGGAAACTGGCAGACGTTGTCCCAGTTTTCAGGAAGGGTAAGAAGGAAGACCCTGGTAATTACAGGCCTGTCAGTCTCACTTTAGTACCTGGTAATACTATGGAGAATTATTTTTAGCAAAATTAATTTCCTTTTATGACAAGGTCACCCATCTAGATTACTAAGGGAAGCCAGTAGATGTGGTGCTTTTGGACTTTAGCAAAGCTTTTGATACTGTCTCCTACAGTATCCTTGTGGACAAACTGTGCAGCACACAGCTAGACAAGTCCATAATACATTGGGTGAGTGTTGAAAATCCTGATTTAGGATCCTGCCAACTACGCCAATTTGTTGTAAAGGCATGATTTAGATCACTTAAAGAATCACCATCAAAGCTATTAGCAAATGTTTTAATGTGGTGTAAAATTGTGACTTAACAGGAAAGGTTCACTCTATTAATTACTGCATGAAAGAAACATACAAAGGAAAACTGAGTTACACTCAAGTTAGAGGATTAATGGGATGCAAAAGGGTATGAAGGACCCTCCCATTGAGTCACAAGGTTCAGAGTGGGTCAAACTCCTTCCTCAGAGAGGAGTCTAGGTGCAGCTAGGTCCAAACTTCGTCCAACCTAGTCTCGGACTTGGTCAATGATTTATGTCAGCAGTATTGCAAGCACTACATAAACCAGAAGCTGAAGGTACTTGTTTGGTTGCAGGTAGTGCAGCAATTCCATTGGACTTCCTAAGGGAAATAGAACAATTGCAGATGTCCCAATCTAGGAAAGAATTACAACAGCTTATGTGTACTTTAGGATACTGGAAGAAACGTATACCTGGATTTTCTATCACTGCTTACCCACTGTGTTCACTTTAACAAAAGTGAAAACCATGGAAATGGAACCCAGAACATGAACAGATAGTCAAAACTAATATGGGAATGAAAGACATATCTGTCATTGGAGCCAGTACAGCCCCATGACCCTGTTAGAGCAGAATGGGGTTTTGCAGAAAATTGTACTTACTGCAATTAGTTCCAGGCAGGGCCAAGTGGCCAAATAGGCCTTTAATATTCAACTTGATGCATTTAAAGAGACAGAACAGAAATATTCTGAGTGGGAAAAGGGACTTTTGTCTTTAGTCCAAGCAGTTAAACAAGTTGAACCACTAAGGTGCAACCCATCCAGAAAAACTCTGCTGAGACTTGCATTGTTTTCCCTTTCCAGAAATGATACTGGAAACGACACCAGTACACCTCACATGGAGATTGAGTCAACATTACATAAACTTTGCATGTACAATCCCTTAGACATAAATCATTGACCAAGTCTGAGACTAGGTTTGGACCTAGCTGCACCTAGACTCCTCTCTGAGGAAGGAGTTTGGAAAGCAAGGGGGTCCACTCTGAACCTTGTGACTCAACGGGAGGGTCCTCCATACCCTTTTGTATCCCTGGTCTCTCTGTGAATCCTCTAACTTGAGTGTAACTCAGTTTTCCTTTGATGTTTCTTTCATGCAGTAATTAATAGAGTGAACGTTTCCATTGAACTTTGTTAAGTCACACTTTTACAACATCATATTAAAACTACGTGTGCTAATAGCTTTGATGGTGATTCTTTAAGCAATCTAAATCATTCCTTTACAACAAATTGGTGTAGTTGGTAGGATCCTAAATCAGGATTCATGACAGTGAGCAACTGGCTGACAGGTGGGACTCAAAGAGTTATAGTAATTGGGGTTACATCAGGCTGGCAACTAGTCACCTGCAGCAATCCCTGGGCTCAATTTTGATATGAGCCAAAAGTGTGCCCTGGAATCCAAAAGGGCCAACCATGTCCTGGGGTGCATCAACCACAGCATAGATAGCTTATCAAGGGAGGTGATCATCCCACTTTGTACTGCATTAGTGTGGCCCCACCTCAAGTATGGTGGGCAGTTTTGGGTGCCTCAGTATAAAGACATTAAGCTGTTAGAGTGAATCCAGAGGAGGGCGACCAAGATGGTGAAAGGCCTTGAGGGCAAGACTTATGAGGAGGTGCTGAGGTCACTTGGCTTGTTCAGCTTGGAGAAGAGAAGGCTGAGAGGGGACTACATCGCAGCCTACAAATTCCTCAAGGTGGGCAGCAGAGGGGGAGGGGCTGATCCCCTTTCTCTGGTGACCAGCGATAAGACATGAGGAAATGGAATAAAGCTGCATCAGCGAGTTTAGATTGGACAGTAGGAAAAGACTTTTCACTGAGAGGGTGGTTGGTGCCTGGAGCAGGCTTTCCAGGGAAGTGGTCACAGCACCAAGCCAGCCAGAGTTCAGGCATCTGGGTAGCTCTCTTAGTCATTTTGTTTAGTTTTAGGTAGTCCTGTGAGGAGCAGGGAGTTGGATACGATGACCTTTGTGTAGATTCTATGAATCTATGAAATTGTAAAATTGATGCAGTCTTCCATTGTTGACAATCTCTTCCAGTCACTGTCATCTGCCTTCTTCTTTGGTGCCTGTTTCTGTGACTTTCCATTTCCATCTTACAGTGTTGTAATCTCTCACTCTTTTTGTCATGATTTCCACAATATCTGGCATCTGTCTGACAGCTGTAGATCTTGCCAATCTGGGTCTGAACCGACGCTGCCAGGATTCAATGTATTTTAGAGCAGACCCACTTCCAAAGAAACAGACATGAGCCAGCATACCCAGAAATTTCAGAAAACAGAAGTTAACACCTTGAAATATGCATGGGGAGTAAGCAGGGGGGGAACCATACACTGTCAGGATTGCCTTCCTCTGAGGTTAAGGAGACAAAGCTTTTGTGGTCAGTGCCACTTTTGATAAATCAATTTTCCCGCTTTTCTGTTCCCCTTCTTTCATATAAATATCCTCAGCTGCCTGGACACTAGCATTCAAACATAGCAGGGGCATAGAGGTTTCACATCATCTGCAAGCTTTCTGAAAGTAAGCTGCAGAAAAAATGTCCAAACACCCCTTCACTCTTGGAGAAAAAGCTCAGCTTTGTAGTCCTGGTGAGCCACTGGAGCTCTCTGTGGCTCTGCTCTTTGTTGCATTTCTTGTCTCCCAAGAAATGGCTCAGATTTTCCTGCACCTTCCAGCACGCTCTTCCATGTACCCACTCTGTCCTGTCAAAGTTTAACAGCTATGTACAAATCACTGAACAGATTCATTTGTGTTTCCTCACAATTTTTAAGTTCTTAAAGCTTTTTTTAAGTTTGCCTGAAAGATTTGCCGTGGGATTTTCATAAACAGCTGTATTCATTAGGGACCTGGGTTATACATATATATACATAGGCACATACATACATATGCAAACAGATGTAAGCAGAAAGCTGAGGAAGTAAATAAAGGCTTCTCCAAACAATTCAGGAAGAAATTTTTCATGCCATTTTAAAAAAGTCCTTCACAGAAGGACTGAAGACAATTACAGTAACTAAAGATTTGCAAAGGAGAGATGGGAAATAGTAAAAATAGTAACACTGCCAGCTTTCTATCCTCACAGGTGATCCAGACCTGTGAAATACATTCCATGTTTAGATGGAAAGAGAAAATAGAACAAGACAAGTGAAGTACAGAATCAGCAAGTTTTCAAATTATGTTACCTATCTTGATTATTCAGGAGCTGACCTTATGTCTACAAGGGAGCAATAAACATTAGGTTTTTTAATAGGTAATCTCCCATCTTCTTTGAGATTTTGAACCTGACAAGAGCATAATGAGCGAAAAAATACATTCTTCAATTGAGGTTACACTGCACCATGTGACAAAAGAACTTAACACGATGAAAATATTAAACAAAAATTATAACAAGGTCATTCTATTAAAAATGACTCACAGCAAAAACTATCATTTTAACATACCTATTCCAAATAACATCACACAGAGGGGATAACAAATGCTCGGTCAAAATATGTCAAATACTGGTAGGTGGAAACATTGACTCTAGTGTTTCTGAACAGATCTTCTTAAGCCCTGACTACGGTTGTGGGGGAATATGTGAAAGTCAGCTTTGGAAGAAGACTTATTCCAGGAGTTTGTTTGGAAAGAACAGGAAAGAATGGGAATATTTTTGTGCAATCTGTCATGATTGTATTATCCTCCTCCTGAGGGCAAATTTAGGATTTTATTTTTTTATTTAACTTCTCTCTTTTCATGCTGACTTTATTAGCCTTATTTGATCTGTGCATAAATAATGAATGCTGCTAAATTGAGAGAAAACTGAACACACAGGGATACAATATATAACTACTTCTGAAAGGAATGAGTGTAAAATACTTAAAACTTGAAAGACAACTGGCAGCCTGGTAAGTTTGTGATGAATGGATTCCTTGTGTAGCTGTCTTGTTCTAAACTTGTCTCCCTAAATACTTGCTCCTCTTAAAAAGTGGTTTTTTTGTGTATTTTGATGCCAGTGTTCCAGAGTTAATTTCTTATTTTTACAAGCCACTGACACAGGAATGAAATCCTCAGGTGGTTGTATAGCTATACCCTTGCACACATGTGCATTTGTCACTTCAAAGCGACAAATTGGCAAGACTAGCAAGGAGACTAGACTGTGACTGTAACAACATGTTTGCGTGGGCTGGAAAAGCATTTCTGTAGAAAATCTCTGGATCATCTCAGATCATAGAGCTGTCTCTGAGCATGTGAACTGGGTTCCCTCCATATGACATCAACCTCCTGGAGCATGCCAAAAGTGCCTCACCTGCTAGCAGACTTTCAGCCTGCAGCACTGGCCTATAGCCAGCCTGAAGGATTATGCCCTGGAAGATCCGTGGTGTTGAGATGAAGCGCCCTCAGGTCTGTTTGCTCCATGCACCTTCCTCCATCACTTGGTGGGGAAGGTGTAGCCTTCTCATCTGCAGCTGTAGGAGCCATAACTCACCTGATGAATCCTGGGAACTCTGCCACATCTCAGGCACCCAAGAACCCAGAGCACTGTCAGTATTAATAAGGCTCAATCTTATCCATAACTAAAGTTAATTCTGTAAACAGCTCCTGAGGAACTGAACAGGAAATACAGTCTCTCCCATGCACTCATTTCCTCTTACTAAAAGAGTGATGACCTGACTACCTGCCCACACGATGATAGTACCCTACAGTGCTGTGGGTCTGGGACTAAAGGTTGAAAAGGAGATGTCATACAAAGTGATCCAAAACACTGGGAAAGTCTGTCATTGCAGCAGATGGAGACGGAAAGAAGAATCCGCTCTTATTTGCTACTTAGAGGCAATGTTTCCATTTAAATCCTTGTGTTATGGCAGCTTTCAGAAGGATAAACTTTGTGTAGCTATGAAAAGAAGGAAGATTTGGGGGACAGAGAAAGTTCTGGGAAACCAGACATTTTCACCCAGAACACAGAATAGAAGAGAACTCTCTTATTCAACATATGACAAGGCTGTGAAGGCAAGTTTGTGCCAATTTAATGCAACCGACATTTAAAAAAGACTTGTGGTAATTTTTTGCCTCAGGCTTAAACAACACTGTTCAACTCAATTTGTCTTAATTTCAGAGTATTTTCAGAGTACACTCCCTGAATTACCAAGCCACAGTTCTCAGCCAGCAATGAAAAATATAAAAAGATGGGCTATGCATTATAGCCTCACCTGAACGAGTCCAAGGAAAATTACCCAAATGGGCTATTATAAGTTACTTCTCATTTAAGCAGAAAATTAACTACATATAGGTGCTGTACTCTCTGTAGAAATATATATTTTGTTGAACTCCACTTTGCTTCAAAAAGTATAATTTATCTTTCTGTTACACAAAACATGATAATGAACTGATTTATGCTTTGGCATGAATCCCATTATAGTCCAATTCTAAATAATAAATCATTAAATAAAATGGAATAAACAAATATCGAGCTCAAACAATAACTTGGTGAGTATTATAAATCTACCATTTTTTACAGTGCATGGTTCTTGTATTCAAGGTTGGCTCTTTTATTCTAAGTTTGAACCTCTTTTCACTGCAGAGAAATCTGTGAGAACATTAACAAAGACACTAATTTAGGTGCAGCGGCCACAAATTCATGTTTTGTGAGGAGGGCACAGAAGGGTGCTGTCAAAAAAGACCTCATAGTGATGTCCATCAAGCTCTAAACCAGCCCACCGTTCACCCACCAGCTGTAGGAATTTTACCAAGCTTTGATGGCTGAGAGACGTCATCAGACTCATTAGTAAGAATTTTACAGTTCAGTGAAGTTAGATGAATCAGACAGGGTCTAGTGGATCTCACTAAAGCAAGATCTGATGACACACCGCATCACTTAAAAGCCATTCTATTCAAGAAGTTCTCTGAATCAGTATTATTCTGCATTCATTTCTTTCATGTGATACAGTGATTTAAAGACTTCCAGGGCAAGTCTGTTCCTCAGCAGGGCTTTGTTTGCTCATACCATTATGTATAGCAATGAAGACTGATTACACACTAGTGTCCTGCTTCACTGGGAAAAAATGAAGCATGCCACCTGTTTCAGAAAATGATGCCCAGAATGGAGCATAGCTGAGCTGATATGTCTCCAGCACATGGAGAGATGGAAGCTGTCAGGTTGCTCCCTCCGTGCATATTTCTACTACTTTTATTTATTAAATAAAACCCCTCTATTTAAGAATCTGAAAATGACTGTTTTTTTCTTTTTAAAAGATAGTATTTTAAATACGTGACTGAGCACTTTCTGTGTATATTCATGGTCTGCAAAGGTAAAGTTTGACCTCTGTACTTGTGGCTTAGGAAGAGAATAAACTGAAGAACAACCACCCATGGGACATATGGGAGTGTTATTTCAGACAGCCAGACAGGGGTTATTACAACCCCATGCCTACTCCTCTCACAGTACAGACAAGCCGTGAACACTTTCGGAGAACCAGTGCCCACTTCAGAGCCATGGAGTCTGTAGGCCCTTTCCAGGGGTACAAGAAACAAAACTTGGGAAATACTCATTTCAGTTAGCGCCATCCTTCCCTCCCCCTCCCAGCCATCCAGCTTGGGAAAGGAGGGGAGATACCCAGGACAGACTCAGGCACGAGTGCACGGCTGCCTCTCTTGCCTGCCCGGCCACAATGACCTGCCTCTTACAAGCTGCAGGAGTAATTTCAAGTTATTCTCTTTGATTTGGCCAGAATTCAGCATGAAACACTGACCTATAAATGTAGAAAAGCTAGAAAAAAAGAAAAGGATAATTCAGTTCATGGTTATCCACATAGTGGATCTCTGTGTCTGATTGGAACTTCAGGAACTACCATTCAGTACAGTACAGATTCAACTACAGGACAAAAATTAAGAACAATCATAACCAAAATGCAAATGACCTAACCACTAGCAGAGGGATATATTTCTCCCCCCAAAATCAATGTTGCATGGGATTTAATACATCTCAGGCATTATTTTTCTCACTGATTTCTGTGGAAATCAGAGAAAGCTATATAAAAAAAGCCCTTTAAGACTAGATTATGGGTGGCTGAAAATGCAATTACAGGAAAGAAAAGGAAGGCAAAAGCTTTGTTAGAGACAATTATTTTTTCTCCTGTTTTCTTAATTTAAGTTCAGGTGGACTAAACTCTAAAGTAGGCACCAGGCACGCAATATGTGTGTCCCCTGAATTGGTTTATTTGTTAAGGAAGCCCACCACAAGTGAGCTGATGAGCACACTGCACGTACACATTTGCCATCTGTTGTAGGTGGATCCCTTGCACGGTCTGGAGTGGCAGCAGCCAGCCCCACTGCTCAGGATGCTTCTCGCCTGTTGGGAGCAGCTGCAGCTCCTCTTCAGTGTTATCCTCCTCCACAGCTCTGACTGGTTCCATAGAATCAAAGAATCATTAAGGTTGGAAAAGTTCATCAAGTTCAACTGTGAGCCCAACACTACCATGTCCCCTAAACCATTCCCTGAAGTGCCACGTCTACACATTTTTTTAATACCTCCAGGGATGGCGACTTCACTGCCTCTCTGGACAGCCTCTTCCAATGCCTGACCACTCTTTCAGTAAAGAAATTTTTCCTAATATCCAGTCTAAATCTCCCCTGATGCAGCTTGAACCCATTTCCTCTTGTTCTATTGCTAGTAACTTGGGAGAAGAGACCAACACCCACCTCGCTACAACCTCGTTTCAGGCACTTGTACGGAGCAATAAGGTCTCCCCTCAGCCTCCTCTTCTCCAACCCCAGTTCCCTCAACCTCTCCTCAGAAGACCTGCTCTCCAGACCCTTCACCAGCTTCATTGCCCTTCTCTGGACATGCTCCAGCACCTCAGTGTCCTTCTTGTACTGTGGGGCCTAAAACTGAACACAATATTCAAGGTGAGGCCTCACTATAGCAGAGCACAGGGACACCATCCCTGCCCTGGTCCTGCTGGCCACACTATTCCTGATGCAAGCAAGGATGCTGTTGGCCTTCTTGGCCACTCAGCCAGCATCCTCTTGGTTTGTGCTGATCTTTTTAACTTTTAGCTCGCTGATTTCAGCACCTCTGACTTGCCATGTTTGGTTGGTGGTTTTGGGTTTTTTTGATTTTTTTTTTTTCCAGGCAACTACTTCATCTCCTTGTATCTGATCTCCTTCCAAGTCTGGCTGTGCTCATTCCTTTGTCCTGGTCAGGAATTGCTCCCTTCTCTGAAGGTTTCTGCACTTTTAACTTCTGAATTTCTTTCTCTCTTTGACTCTGTTTAGACTCTTAGCTATGTGTTATAATGTTTTATGCATTCATGTATAAATGTAAATGACATGGCCTTGCAATCCATAAACCTCTAGTTTAAATTAAGTTTGAGTCTGATAATTTATTCTTTTTTAATCAGTCTCCAACAAGTATTAACATAAACCCAAATGTTTTCTTAACACCTTTCCCTTTTTACCCCTCCAACAACCCTCATCTCTCATCTTAGGAAGGTCTGGTTTGGACATCAACTTTGTTTTAATTATTTCTTAGTTTAAAGCACAAAATTCAGGTATTCTTTTCTAATAAAGAAACTGTCCCCTCCTTATCCTCTAGACAGGCTAAAAAGGAAACAAACAATCCAACCCAAAACCCAGAGATAACAGATTTACATCAGACTCTCCAATATGTGCAGAATCAAATAGAGTGAAGACAAAAGTTCATCCAGGGACACTATTTACCTTGGGAACAGTGGCCTTAGTCTGCACCAGAATTTTATCTCCCTGAGTGTGATTTTTGAGTCTCACATGCCCTTGCACTGAGCATGGACAGCATGTTTGCCTTGGTGCCAGAGCATCCTCCTTCAGGAGTTACCCTGTGCCTGTGCAGCAACCCTCAGCAGGGATTTCTGTGGCTGTCCTTGAAATCCCAGTGATGAGCGAGTGGTCACTTGGGCTGGGCAGGGAAAACACCACACGGGAAAGCTACAAGGTCTCAAACCACAGTCTGTCTTTTGATTTACGTTCATGAGGTGAGTGGTGAGGACTGTAAAACTATGGACTTCATCTTCTTCTCTATGGTGAAGTTGAGTAACGTAGGTATTTTGTATTGAAAAACCACATCAGAAAATACACTGCAGGTTTCTGATGCACTTGTGCACTTGTTCAGAAGCCTCTAAGTTTTCAGCAGCTATCCCCAAGCTGGCAGAGGTGGGATCCTGGCCTCTCAGGCTAACGGTAAGAAGGGGCATACAGGAGACATTTACAAGATCCCCTGCAAGGTAATGGCCAATTTAATTCTTTTTTTTTTTCCTGATGTAAAACTCATTTTTTTTCATCTTGTTGACATCATCTTGATAATCAATAACCTATACTGGTTTTGATTCACATGATACTATTGTTTAAACCTCCACTCTGTTATGCATAGGTGCATGTGCACACACATGGCTTCTGTTGATGTCCCCACCAGATAAAAGTAACTTGAGTTGCCATGGTGTTTATCTATCTGAATCACATAACCTCTTTTTTTAACAAATGTTAATAGTTATCAATAAAATTATGAGAATGATCTTTAAATCACACAGAGATTTCATTCTCTTTCTTCTAGATGAAATTTCCAAGTATATTCACCAAAGAATAGAGCTCCCTTGTACTTTTCCATGGCTTGCCTTGGATCGACCCCCCTGAGAATTTGAATGCAGTTCAGGACTGACAGTGACAGTAACAGCAATGATGTGGAGAAGTGCAAAATAAGTTGTTTGGAGAAAGGTTAGAGGAAAATTACAGTCCAGTCAATGTACAAGTGCCACACACATTAAGTTATAACTGGAAATCTGATAACCGCGAGCAGAATTTAAGCCATAATCCAAAGGCAACTGTAGAACTTTACCACCAGGCTCCAGAAAAGCAAAGGACAGCTCATGAGTTTATCTGATAGACTGTAACTTCAGTGGGAACAACCTTCAGAAGCTGAGATGCCCCAGGTTTATTACAGTGGAAGGAAAGAAGCATAGTTTAATAAGATGTTATCTGAGAATGGTCCTAAAGCTTGATGTTACACCTGTACATTCACCTCTGTTGGACTGGGACTTGCATAAAAGTAAAGATACAACCTTTCTGACATTCTCAGTATGTGCCAGTATTCTGTGCCCACAGAACAAAACTAGCACCCATAACAGGGTGGAAAAAATAAAAAAAAAAAAAAAAAAAGTTCAATTTCTGTCCTCTCAGATTGCTGCCACACAGATCTCTGAGGTGGTAAATGTGAAGGGTCAGTGATAAAAGGAAAGAAGAGAGGATGAACAAGAAACGGGAGGTAGGACCCTTCTAAAGGACACCTGTGATGTACAGTGGTCCTGAAAATGTGTGTCCCTTTTCCCTGAACCTTTCCTCAGCTGCTTGTCCTTCGGCTCCTTCTGCTCCGCTGCAGGCCTGAGCCAAGCGTTGGACAAGCCACACTACAGCAGAAGCAGCAAGGCAGGAACCTCTCAAAATTATGAGGGGAAACCAGTTCACTGTTAGTGATTGTCATGGATTTAATGGCCCTAACTTTAGGCAAAGTTACGGAACGATCCATGAGGAATAATCAAATCAGGGAAATCAGGAGAATCCTACAACGTCACCTTGCCCCCACTGAAAAAGAAGACGCACCACGGTTGCGTGGCTGCGAAGGCAGGGATGCCACTGCCTGCTCTGGCCCCGAGCCACTGGGCAGCTATACACAGGACACTTCTCTGGTGCCCCAGGGATGGAGCTGCCACGGCCCTGGGGAGCGCACTGACCTGCAACGGCCACGTGGCGCTTTGCAGGAGGGGGGTGTTGTTGCTGACATCACTGCGCTGTGACTTCAGTGGCAGAACAAGGTCACAGTGGAGCACGTCGCAGCAGCTTCTGCGCCCAGCCAGAGCTCATAGTCGATTCATCGTATATACAGCTCTTTTCTAAACAGTTGCTTCCTTGTTTTACTCCTTACGGGTTCACTGCATGTGTTCAAGCTTCAAGACTAACAGCCTGTGGCAGCCAGATAGTCCACACAACATTTTTCCTCTGCCCTGACTGAATTAGCATGTGCCTCCATCAACAATAACCGTGCATAAAAATCTAAAGGGCAGTTTCCATGACAACTTGGACACATGACTTCAGCATTTGTCTTCTGCGAGCACTTTTTGCCAGCAGAACTGGGTTACTGAAATACCTCACAGGGAAAGTGGGTTAAACAGGCAAAGTATTTAGGCTGACTGTATGGTAGGGTGATCTCCGCACTGCTTTCAGACAGCTCCAGGCATGAGCCTGGCCTGCAAACAGGATCCTCATTGCTACCAGTTTCTGTGGGTACATCAAAGAATTAATTTGTGCTAAGAACAGTGTTTCATGTGAAAATAAAACGTTGCCATTTCTTTGGTTCCCCTTTACAGAATTTGTTTTGCAGACTTGTGCTAGGGTCTCTGTCATCATCCTGAATGAATGAAGAAACTGTCCCAAACTGACAGCAGCTTTCACTGGCACTGCTCCCACACTTCTTTTCTGCAAATATATATTGCGGAGCTGACAATCGACAGCCATTTCTGATATAGAAGCTGTAACTTGGAAACACGAATTGGTTGGGGATAGTCAATTTCTTCAGTGTCATTTTCTGAAGCACAGTAACCTGTATTTTTTTTTTCTGGTGATTTTTATTTTCTGATTAGTTTATTTTAATCACAGGCATGCATTTTTTTCTCCTTGCATGTTATTTTCCTCCCATACAGCTTCTAGAGATGCACAAAAGAAAAAAATAATCTAACCAATGCGGTACTACTTCTTTTCCTTCCTCTTTTGGTTTGTTTAATACATTATTTGTTCTACAATGTGCTGTAGTTTTCTAGTAGGTATAAAAGGAAATTTTCTTACTTCTACAAGTCCTAATTTTCTGGAAATTCCAGAATTCCAGTCACATTTATTTACCCACTAAAAATGCTATTTGTTGCATGTAAGCAGAACACATTAAAAGGCAAAGTGTCTCACAACATAAGTATGACTTTATTTACATTCTCACAGCCCTCTCATTCACAGGTTCCATGTATGTCTAGTGCTGACTCTGTGAACACCCTATGGTGACTAAATCTGAAAATCTAATATATACAAATAGTAACTGAATGTCTCTTAAACAGTACTTAAAATCTTGTTTTTCCTTCTTCCATAAACAAGTCATTTGGATCACCACAATGACTTTTCAATACCCATTTTTAGCAACTGCACAGCTTGAGAATTGATCAGTTGCATTGCTGATTGTGGGGAAATGTTATACACTGAAGTTAGCTTTTTTTCTGACTTTTTTTGGGGAAAAAAAAATTTCTGTTTCCAGTGTTAGAAAGTCTTTTAATGCACCCTGCCTCTGTGTACTGAATAAGATATTTAGCATGAAATCACAAGCACAATTTTTAATGGCAATCCTTCAAAAACTGCATGTTTCCCATAGCTTCTCAACACACTAAATTGTTGTTTTTTATTTTTCTGGGTGAGAAGTGATTGGTCTCAAAAAGAAAATGGCAGTCTGTCCATTGGCATTTTCATGGTCTGAACTGAGTATATAAAATACCCACGGAAGAAATGCAGCCTGTCTAACCTGATTGAACTGCTATGAAATCACATTACATTTTGAATATAAATACTTAGGCTTTGTTCTGAATGGGAACCTAATCAGGTAGCTAATGAAACTGGCTTAAAAGTAAATATATATTATCATCATATTGTCCATATTTTAAAACACTAGATAAGTAATTTTAAACATGTACAATATTAATTAAAATTAATTGTTGGGAGTACACCTTTGGTCTCTCTGCTGGTTGGAACTGGAGACATGGAACTGCAGCAGCCTCACATCTGTTGGAATACTGGATCCAACAGCAACACAAACTACTTATATTTGTAGTTATATGTAAGTGAGGTGAAAAAAAATCCTCACATCCACATTTTTAGAGTAAGAGACTGATAAAAGAGAGATCTTTGCTTCATGAATTTTATGGTGAAAACTTCTGAGCTGACCAGAGTGTAACCAAAATAATGAAATTAGTCAACCAGGGATGTTGCTGGGAACATATGGGAACATGGAGTATACAAAGCAGTGTATCTGTTGATCTGTATTTT
The DNA here is from genome assembly GCF_963921805.1 of Phalacrocorax carbo. Lineage (NCBI taxonomy): Eukaryota > Metazoa > Chordata > Aves > Suliformes > Phalacrocoracidae > Phalacrocorax > Phalacrocorax carbo. The sequence goes on from NC_087548.1 coordinate 76,440,482, forward strand.
AGTCTCTAGGTAATCGTTTATGTGATCAAAACAATAGACAATGTGTTTTTGTCAGTAGAGGAATGTATTTCTGTCAGAAAAGGACGACAAAGTGTGGTTTCGTGTAGTGGACTGAGAAAACTGGCCAGGACTGCCAAGATTAAGAGCCAAGAAGGTAAAAGGTAATTCCAGCAGGGGGAGATCGCGACCACCGACTCACGGACCACCGACCCAAGTAACACCACCTACTCAGAAGAGAACAAGGAAGAGGACAACTGAGCCTGCGCAGTAATTTACATATGGAATGAGCAAGTTTGTACCGATCACTAGAAAGAATAATATTGAATATGTATGCATAAAATGAATATGTATATTTTTGATCTATAAATCATATCAGAAGGGTGCGTAAGGTATACATGTTAGGAGGAGTGATCCCCCGTGCATCCAGTGCTGCAATAAAGAGTGCCTGCTCCTTAATACTAATTTGGTATTAAAGAGTTGTTTCTGATTTTACTGCGTTTCTCGGTAACGAGCACAAAAAACACTCAGGGTGAGAGGCAGATGTACATTCTGCTCAACCATCCTGCTCCAGTCTGGAAACTGAAATGAATACTGAGGATCCCCAGAAAAGGTGATGTCTTGGAAAAGGCTCTAGAAATTGGGATGGACAAAACTGTGAAATCATCAAGTAAAATATATCCTCCAAATAGCTTCAAAAAGCCTGCCAGACCTGAAACGTGAAAACTGTTTTAAAGTCAGTAGATAATGAGGGAGGGGGTAGAGGAGAAACATCTCACCAGGAGGAGTGTCATGCTTTTGTCAAAAGAATAGTGTGAAAGACTGGAACAGAGACGAAATCATGATGGCTTCTTTCAATGCAGAAAACTCTTCTAGAGGGGGAAAAAAGCTGGGAGAAATTAGGTCTGACTGAACACTGGATCAGCTTTGTCAATGATGAGCACACATTTAATACAATGGTGAACAATGGAGAGAAATTAACAGTTCTGAGAAGCTTTGAAACAAAACCGACACTCTGATATCTCAGGAAAGCACATTTCTCAGTAAAGCACACACATGTGATACCTATAGCCAGCTCATTCTTCTCCATTAATATTTGTGCTGTCCTCTATGAGAGTAGCTCTGACTCTTGCCAAAATTTTGTTCTTAAGGAGGGGGGAATTAAAAGTCTTAAACACCTTTCATAGTTATACAGAAAAACCCTTTGATCTTATTATATCTGTTGTATTTGTACACATTTCTTTATACAAGGAAGACTCCAGCGTGTGAAGATAACAAGATTTCTGTAAAATCACTCTGAAATTACTAACAGAACCAGCAAAACACCAATATACTTTACTGCTTTATGAAAGACAAAACTGAATTCTGCTGAAACCTAAACCGATGACCCTCCATCAGCCAAAATTTTCCTTTACCGGAAAAGGTGGTGGGTGGGGGAAGGAAGCACAGATGAAAGGAGGATCCCCTTGAGTATAAAAACAGACAGGGTTTTTACAATAGGTGTACTTACAGACAGCGTGACCAACGCTGACAGTTTCTCCAAGTATTTTTACAATTGCTTTGGGAGTCTTTTAAACATCTAAAAAAAACCTATAGTCAAATTAATCTTAGCTTAATAGGCCAGCATTTATCTTCCCGGAGAAACTCACTTTCTTTTAGGTCGTAATATATAATTCAAAGGGTTCTCACACTGAAATGATGTGCTTTTTTTTTTTAAACTACCTTGAATACTTACTGAACAAGACCCACAATGCAGAGATTCTAAATTGACAAGGCGATTTGCCTCTCCTTTTCAGCTATATGAGCAATATTTTGCCCAGTCATCCTGGAAAACCATAGTAGATGGCAGCTCTTATGTCTGTCCAGACTAACAGGATAGAAGATAGTAGAAATAACTCAAACCTGCTCTGATTGTCAATTAATTTAAAAAAAAATGTTCGTCAAAGACTTAAACCATACGCATTTAATGTTAAGATACTTCAGTTTCTTGCTCCATTACCATAGCTGTATTTACTGTAAGGGGTGACTTATTTTAATTAAATGAAGGAGCTTGTGAAGTGTCATAGTCGACAGAGTATTTTTTATAGTGGAGATAAAAACTTCTCTATTTTTTAAGTTATAAACACAGGTTTATTTTTTTGTTCTTTCATGTCCCTAGAGCTAGGTCCAGTAGCTACTATCTACCTAAAATGGTTTATGCTCTCCCACTTGCAAGGTATTTAATTATGTTAAAACTGAAGTAAATTTGTCACAACACTGTCCCTAAAATTTCTTGCATTTCAGTGGTGTCATCCTACCTGAGCAAGGTGGGGGGAAGAGAAATCATGGCACAGAAAGCTAAAACCCCTGAGTTCTTTTGTTTGGGGTTGCCAGATCTAACTGAGAATATTTGAGGGAGGAAATAAAACAAAAATTGCTTAAAAACATTCTTTTTCTTTTTTTGCATGGAGAGCAAATTAATGAAAAAGCATCATTAACTTTGAAACAGCAATGACTAAGTACAACAGGATTTCACATGAAAAGTTCTATGACTTAACCATCTAGCCACTGACTGATCAAGGTAAGCTCCACACCTGTGAGGAGTATAAGTATATGGACATTTTCCTATGGTCACTTTTTATTCCTCTCTGCATGACTGTTTCCAAGATATGTCTGAATCAAAAGTATTTATTTTGTTTTTCCCATGATATTTTTTTGGCCTGTTGTAAATACCGCTTCCTACCCCTACAGATAACAGCTCCATCATGGTCCTCCCAATGCTCTGCAGCAGCTTCCAGAAATATCAGAGCCTTTTTACAGAGTGGAAGATGGAAGGTTATGGCACACTTACACACTGTACGCCTCCAACAGCATTTGAACTTCTCTTTTAATTCAACCTTTAAGATTTTCCTCTTTATGCTCTCAGGTTATAAACAAACTTTGGATCCCATCTTCCCTGTTTTTAAAGAGTCATAAGCTCTCCGACTCCCACAGTTATACTTTCCATCCAAACATTGAGTTCATTCAGTCTTCCAGGTGATTCACTTTCTCTGTCCTGCAACACTTAGTTCTGTGAAGACCAACAAATGTACCAAGACCAAGGTTAAACACATTACTATGAAGGTGCACAGAACTGAGCCCTCCTACCCCCAAAACAACCTCCAGAACAACCCACCAGGACAACTTCTGCCTCTGTGCTTGGAGGCAAGGGGCTGAACCAGGTCCACCCAGGAGCAGCAGATAACACGGCCAGGGGCAGAACTGGAAATAATGCTGCACCACATATCCAGAGCCCACACAAGAAAATGGAGCTGGGCTGAAAACAAACACATCTGCAGCAGAGATCAGCCAAGGACTAGGCTTCAATGCAGCTTTTGTGTTGATAGATGAGAGGTGGCAGCAGGGGACAGGTACAAAGGTCCAGGCTGAGGCTTGTCAGGGCAACCAACACCAATTAGCATCCTCTGGGGCCTGACACAGACTGCTGAAGTTCATTCTGCCTCTTCTCCATGTTTTATTTATGTGAACAGTAAACCTCCTACTGTCTTTCAAAGCAGCAGACAACATCCACACAACGTTCAGTCTTGGCTGTCTGAAATAGTAGATAGTGGCTATGAAATAAATACATAGAGGGAAATAAATATTTAAGCCACCATTTGCCTCAGAAAAAGCTTATCTCTTTACTTATTTTGCTGCGATATTCCAGTTTCACTGAAGGTTTGGTGGAGGGTTTATTGGGGTTTTTGGAGATAAAATAGAGAGAAAACATTGCTAAAGAATGTGTATGCAAAAAACCCCACAATCCAATGCTGGAAAACTTGAATTCTTCTGAGTTGCTGCAATAACAGCATTTTCCATACAAATACACTTACTAAAAGTTAGTCTGTTAAAAATCGGCTTCAATCATACTGGGGGCTCACAAACACTCCGGAGAACAAAATAATCCTGGGCATGACTGCTAATTAAATTAAACTCTACTAAGAAAGCAGAAGGAAAATTTAGGTAGTTTTGCTTTGCTCCTAACTGATTTATGATAATTTTAAATAATAATTGCAGATGAATAGTCCTCCCACTCTGACTCGTCCATACCTAGAGTCAGCTCACACTGCGGGTGTTCTAAACAGCAGATTATTGTGAAAAATAATGTGCAATTATCACTCATCTTAGGCTGCAAGAAAGGGCCGATTTTTTGCCATATGTTGCAGGTCAAAATCCAGGGCTCCTGGGGAGGAGTAATTACTTGCTGTAATATTTTTATCATTTTAACCATGCTGAAATGTACATAAAGCAAATGTAATGTAATAAAGAGGTACAATATGTCAAAGCCTGTTTTAACATGTCTGGTTAAAGAAAAATATTAGGACTAATTTATTCTTTCTTTTTTTCCTGAAGAGGATTGGGATAGATTGTGGGGGACAAAATATCTGTAAAAATCAGCTGCTTTTTCCTAGTCTCTGGGACCAGATGGCCTCAGAACTGGCTCAACAGGTTCTTCACCACCCCCTGCTCTGGGACACAAAAAATAACAAAAAAGACACCTGATCCTGTGTAAGACCAAGATTGTCCTAGATCTGATCTCTTCTCTAGGACAGATCAGCTCACCCAGCTGGATCATGTAAAAGAAGACTCTTTTCACACCACAGTAATTACACAAAAGGACACAGATGTAAAGCAAAACTGATTTACTTGAGAAACACTCTTTATTATGGTGTAAAAAAATGGTGCTTATCCTTGCTTATCTCCCAGCTGGGCTCTGAAGCCCTCAGACAGAAAGATGCCTCTGGAGTCACCTCATTGCTTATGTCAGGCTGCCAGTGAGAAGGGTCAGCACAGAGGACACTGCACCAGAGATTTCAATGGGGAAGTCCCTGCACTTTGGCCAGTAACTTTTTCCAGTTCTGTTGGTTCTAGAGAGAGTGGCGTCTTCAGTCCCTGCACCGGCGGCGTCTCCCACCACGCAGGAGGCATGCCAAACCACGCGGTAGCTGAGAGGATGAGTCATCAAGTGAGTTAACTGGGAAAAGCAGAGGTGTGCTTCTTGCATCACTCACCTCCCTGCAGAGGTACAACCCGCAACATGCAATTCCTCAGGCAGAAAAGCTCGACGCAGTCTTCTTTTTTATGAAACTGATAAAGATGGGGAGGGAACCTGCAGCCAGCTCAGCCCTAGAGTGGTGGAAAGCTGGTGAGAAAGCAACCACGGCAGACCCGGTGAACAGGGCAAAATTCTTTTAAAGGACAGCCAGCCTCACTCAGAGCAGAAGCTTTCTGCTTTAACATCAATATGCACTGCCTCAACCTGCACTTAAGCTTGCTTTGTTTCACAAAGAAGCAAATTCACAAAGAATGCACAGACTGGGGGGAGAAGGTGTTTGAATGCGGGTACATATCACGGATCATTTTAATTTTAAAAAATGCCTCATCCCCCAAATAAGTGACAAACACCAGAAGTTAGTCTGAAAGTGAAATAAAGCTCTGTAGCAACAAGAAGTTCAGCAGGCCAGTCAGTGTTCTTCCAGCCTGTTCAGTGGCCTTTCCTGTAGCTGCTTAACCAAATACAAACTTTGATTGAAAAAAGGGCTCCACCGTGTGTCATGCTTCTCACCGCATACTTTTATTTCAGGCTGCACTACAGAATATGTAAGTGATGGTCATAAAGAAGAGGAATAAAAGTTAAATTTCGATCTTCACAGATTAATTGGCCTTTCCTCAAGCAAATTCTGCTTGTATCTTGATGTCTTTGATGGTCTTTCACTAGATGTGTATATGTTTCTCATTTTGTAACCTTTAAGGTACTCAGTTTCTTGACATTTACTATTAAACTCACATCCAAAACTGGTTTAGGCTCCTGATTTCCCCTCAATATTTTCTCCACCTGCTTCATCAAAGCAATTCAGAGCTACACTGATCAGAACCAGAGAAGACTGGAGAACACTTCAAGGGTACCTGGCTCGGCTCTAAACATGTGATTGACCTTTTTACAGTTGTATTCCAGAGCAAATTTTCTTAAAAACAGCCACTGGACCCCTGGGAGCCTTTGCCTCGACAAGGAGCCAAACTTCCTGGGCACTCCTCTGCCGTGCTGCCTCTTCAACCCGCAAATTGACTATTAAAACGTGATCTGCCAGACATGTTTCTTCTCATGTCACATAACAGATCTACCACACTGTTGCAATTATATATTTTGATCACACCCAGGTACACCTTCCCCAAGCAGACAGACAGTTCTTGGGGTCTGCGCTGCTGAGATCTGGATTCACGCCTCTGAACTGCAGGCAGCCACATGGTGGCTTGGACCTGACGTCTGTTCCCATGCCCATTCCCAGTCATTCCTGGAAAGCAGCAGCAGGACCGGGGCAGAGATCAGCTTGTTTTGGGACATACCATGTTTTGATCTTATTTTTCTGGATTTTCAAAGGATTGCTGTATAAAGACCAGAGGCATTGCTAAAAAAATTGCTTTACTCATGTTTGAGGCATTTACCTAAAAAGTATCAACATTTAATGTAATAAAAGAGACTGATAAAAAGATTGATGCCTTGTTTCATGAATTGTGTCAATGGCACACTCGGGAAGAGACCTGGCTGACCCAGTTCACAGACCTGTGTTACATATATCTGCTTTCTGAACCAAATGAGGCATGGAGGATCTCCTTGCTCTACTGATTAGACACAGCCTCCGAAAGCCAAAATGAAGCCTAAGTTGTGTCCTTCATTCTATGTTGTGCTGCATAGAGGCAATTTTAACATACAGGAGAAAAGTCTATGAAATGATAGCTGATTAAAGACATCAAAATTTCAGGGTTTTTTTTTTTTTTTTTTAATTACCAGGTTTCATTATCAGTTTCAAAATCAGCCTACTACAGCCTGGCGTTATTTTTACTCTCCAATGCTGGCAATGTTGATGTGTCTAATAAAGAATATTTTATCCAATTTTCCTTCAAAGCAGCTTGCTTGCTGGACCGCTAAGACATGCAGAAAATAACCAAAATCTAACGGGAATGGAAAAAAGGAGTATATTCTTGCTTCAGACAATGGTTAGGACTACCTTGCCAAGCACAAAATAATCATCATGTGGTTTACATGGTGCCTTGGTTTGAATCTCATTACCAGCTATCTTACCGAATGCAATACGAAGCACAGTGAGGAGCAGGGGGAAAGCACCAAGAGGTTTCTAACTTGATTCCAGTCACTGACCTATTCTCAAGGCAAAAGGGAAGCCGAATCTGAGGCAGGATGACAACCATCGCTTATGGCACAGCTCATGGAAAACTCCTGCCTGGCTTATCTGACCCAGGACCTTTGTCCAGGGTGTTGAAAAATGCATGCAAGTTTCAGATGAAGTTTCTCATCTAAACTCATCACAGCCTGTGAAATATTTTCAAGGCATTTCTTCTCCCAGAAGCGATGAGTTTCTTTTGCCTGATGATGGGTGTGTCTGTTTGTGCCCTGTGATCACAATTTCTGGTCTGATTCTCCACTCCATTACCTCATATCTAGTCTGGTGTAACTTGTGAGAGCTGCTCGTGAGAAACACTGATGTAATGGAGAAGAGAAATGGGCTTATGGTGTTTTGTGCCGGAAGAAGTGTTACCATTCAGAGAGCTGATAATTCAGCAGCGTTTTGCCTGCGAGTGAAAGATGATGGTGAGCAGAGAGGGAGGAAGAGGACTGTTCATGATTCTTCAAACACTTCTGTTGCAAGAGAAACTGGAGCAGCAACCACCAGATTGAGAAACTCCATGCGCAGAGCAGTTACCCACAGTCTTTCACTTTTGCAAAGAGAAAGAAAACCTTGTCTTTGGCAATGACAATGAGCAGCTGAGTTTCTGCTCCACTTTTGAGACTGCAGCAGCCTCTGCAGCTTGCTAGTTATGACTGTCCATGTCTTCTAAAACAGGGCTGAGCCTCACCTCATGCAAGCTCATAAGGCAGAAATGAGTGCCTCACCTCAGGCTGTGTTCTGGCACAGTCAGGATTTGCTTTGTTTTGTTTGGAGAATGTTTTAAGCCCAGAAAGCTGTTTGTGATAATGATCCTAAACTGAAGCTATGCCTGAAAGGAGAGTGAAGCTTAATTTTTTTATCAGGCTGCAAGCAGACATGATAAATTCTCCCGTTTCTGCATACCCAGGGAGCCAGTTAACCTGTGTCTCTCACTGGGCATTTGCATGAAACGATGAAGATAGCAGACTTGATGTCATTCTTTCTACACATAAGAAGATCAAAACATGGCTGTGCAGACACCAGTGTAAGAAAGAAAGGACAATTGGCATCAGAATTTAGATAAAACCCAGAAAACACCCACACCGAGACCCCTGTTATATACCTGTCTTATATTCAGAAGATTAGGGAAAAAGTGCTTATTGAGTCTGTCTTCTCAACAAATCGCGGGACACTGCACTCTTGTTGTAAAGAAGGTTTTTTCAGAAGTAAATTGCCTTTCGGCGGCCGTTTTCACTGGACTTGTTGCGGGAACAAAGCACTATCCCAAGGCGGGCCGAGGTCGGCCGAAGGCGCCAGCCCAGCTAGCGCAGCCACACAGCGCAGTGTTACACGCTGCGGGCAGCGTGGTCTGGCACAGAAGCAGCTGCTTCCCCGGACCCAGTCCCGCTGCTCCCAGCCCTGCTGTCAGCTCGCAGGCAGTGGCCCCTTCAGGGCTGACCCCTCGCAGAAACTCGTTGGATTTTTCAGGTTGATGAGCTGATGGCACGTGAGCTGTGATCCAGGCTTAGTGAGAAAGAGTTACCAGACGCCTGAGAAATGAACAGAGCACCGACAGCAGCGGTCTCAGAAAGACCAGGAAGAGGGGATCGAAACGCCTAATGCCAAGGCTGCAGCACTTCATGGTGTGACCTGAATTCCTGGAGAAAACATGAACATAAATAATTTCTGTGGATCTTAATTACCACAAGATCACGGTTTGCCACACCTGACCCATACCGGGAAATAACACTGTTTTCTGCCGCTCAGGCTTTTTAAAATACAAGAGTTTAAGCTAGTAGAGGTTTTCGGAGACAACACAGTACATTTATACAACCATTAAAAAAATATATCAGGGAGCCAGGAGCTTACCATTTACTCTATGCACAGCATTGCACAGGCCACTAAACCTTAAGGAAGCCAAGAAGCAACAGATTTAGTTCTTTTTACAAAGAAGTGGTAGGAAAAGTATACAGAGAAATCAGAATAACATGACCAATAACCTAGAGGAAACACTGACACAGCAGGTTTTTAGAGTTCGAGGAGAAGTTTTGTTTGAAATCAGAACACATCAGCAGTTCTCAACAATTAATTAACTTTGTTTTTTCTCAACGTGCATGCCAATTAACATGCGAATATTTTAAAAGGTACTCTTTGCATATGGATTGTCCTCAGAAGGAAGGGAGTTTTAATGGATAGGTGGAAAACACTGCAAACCTTTTGAGTTTACCTTCTTTAGTTCAATTTTTTACTTTTGTTCAATTTACTAACATCTATGCTCTTCTACCAATCACCAAACTTTCTAATGGCATTTCTGATGCTGATCTTAACAGCTTGACGTCTTACACTATATTCACCCTCTTATAAGGAAGTGCTGCCTAACTTCTTTGCTTCCTTGTTTAGCACTTGCTTATTCCAGCTTTATAGCTGCTCACTTAGGCTTCTGCATACTGTTCCCTCATTGAGATTCTGCTGCATTTCCTACTTTCTCAGGAAACGTCACGTCACTGTACTTTCTCTGGCTTTTGCGAAAATCCATTATCTTCTGCTCCCTGTATCTCTCTCATTGCCATATGCTTTATTCTCCTCCTTGCTCTATGAGCCATTCCACAGTTGAGCGTGAAGAACTGCAAACAGTCTTCCAAATGTGGCCTCACCAGCTTGAACAAAGCCAATTTCCAAATCCCATAGTTGATAAATATATGTATGCACCTCGGAATGCTGTTGATTTTATTTTAACAGATGTTAAGCATTCTGCCAGGGATCTCACTTTATCCACCACTACCCCTCATTCCTACTTGAAATTTAACAGCATATGGAAACAATGCCAGGTGTGTAATACAGCTCAGTAAAATAAATTTAAAAAGCAGAATAGCTAGCAAGCCTGGTTATATTCCCATTTGGTTAAAAAGAAAAAAAAAGAAGAAAGAGATAAAAAATTCCCTAACCTTTCTTTTTGGGACTGTAAAGTGCTTTGTGGCCCATGCACCCAGTATATGACAGTGCTTTCGTTCTAAACGTACTGCCTTGAAGTGAGAGAGAATGAATTCATGCACAGAGTTCAGAAAAACTTTCTCCAACGTCTGTTATACAAAAGGATCTGAAGGTTGCATGACATTCTTCTCAAGCAGGAGACATTTATATTTTATTGTAAATATTGAAATATATCAATATGTCATAAATACATAAATATAACCACATGATGGTTTTAATCAGACTGGCTTGGGTAAAAGCTTAGTAACAGCGCAGCAATGGTCATGGGCTTCAACACACATCCCAGATATCAGCTAATCACAGGCCTTTGTGGAATAGTAGTGTAGCATCAGCCAGTTGTAAACTGGTTGTTGATAACAGTCAGTTGTAAACAGAGGAAGACTGTTTTGATACATGAACACCCCAAATTTTGCCATTAGAAATTGATCGTCTCAGTATTGCATTTTGATGATTGGCTGGTAGTCTTCCATTTGGATGGATGGGACAATAATTAAACATCAAAATTTCTTGAAAGCAAAAGCCAGCTGAGAAGAAGAAAGAGGAAATTTACACACGTACATGTAAAGACAGGAAATAATAAAAAAACCAGATTTCACGTTTTCATTCAGGTATTTGAAATGATTTTTAGTCCTGGTTTCAGTTCTATTTTTGTTTAAAAATCTGCTCCAAAATAAGAACAAGTTGAAAACAAAGTCTAACAATTTCTTCTTGCTAGTTTAATACAGAATATTTAGAGCTGGATTCTGTATTGACACTCAAAGACTTCCACATAAAGAGAGCAGCAGCATGGGTAGGTTTCAAAATGGAGGAGGTCAGCTTCACCATCCCTTACCAGGTGGTAATTATAAGCCATGTTTTTTTACACCATACTTTAAAAGCTCTCAATATGGATAACTGTGTCACATTATTTGGCAGTGGTACAAGTATGAAAGGGTTTTCTGTGAGATGGGAAAGTTAAAGAAGCATCCCTAAAACTCCCTGTGGGTTTCCAGCCAGTAGTTAAGCATCCTTTGAACCTCTTCTCATGCTGGCTGAGTGACACGTCACAGCGGTGGGATCCTCCTCCCTGACGCTCCAGGAAACTATAATTTGTCAGAGCACACTTGCGCTGCTGGTCTGGGCAGCTGCCATTCAGCAGCCCTGCAGATCTGCATCGGTCCCCTTGCTGTTAGTCACTTCAAATACAAAAATATTTTTTATAAAATGCAAAATAAAACCGATACATTTCTTTAAAATTTCTTTCTTTTGCAATGCAGAGTCATGACACTATCAGAATGCCACAACGGTGGGGTTTCTCAAGAAGTAAAAAAGCCCCAGAATATAGGAAATTGCTATGATGCTGTTTCACAAACAGCTACTTAGCTGTGTAGTTGGCCTTCTCCTCTGCTCAATAAACAAAAAGTATTTTGTATCTTTTCTTTTGGGTTTTTTCTGGGTCTTTCAGAACATGCTCCTGTTCCTGTCCATGACAACCCTTCAACAAACAGGATGATGGTACCCAAAAATATTTTCCCTTTTGCCCAAAATAAACCTGAAAAAGACCTTCTGCAACAAGTGAGAGTGAAAATTAAAGGACCCTGCTGACAAGGGAACTTTGATTTGGAGATAACTGGAGAGTGACAACACTGCGAAGGGGTGAAACAGAAGAAGAGGCAAAGTCATACTCCAGAAATGTTCGTGGTGGGCTGGAGGGCAGGTGGAAAATAGTGCCAGTTAAAGGATAGGGCCCAATTATCCCAGTAAACCCAGCACGTTCAAACAGGTTGTGAAAGCAGTAATATTGTGCATTTTTCTGATATTGTCTTTACCACCCGTTGTCTACAGACCAGCAGAAACTCAGGAAAAGACACATTGAGTAGAACAGTCGGACACCCCAGCCTAATGGTGTCATCCCTGATTGCACTGCCTGGCAATTTAAGTGATTATCGTTTTTGAGTGATGAGACGGCTACTTCTAATAGTCCTAGAAAGCTCACAGTAGCTTTTTGGCAGTCTTGAATACGCAACGCAAATGCAGTTACCCATTGGTGCCTAAGTCCAAAGTTACTAGTGCAAGTCGTCACAGTTTATAAAGTGAAACAATTCCTACAGTTCTCATTTCAGTGTAAGAGACACGTAATATTAGTTTCCTTAGCAGGCCTTTGGGTTATCCCTTAATATATGTCTTTTAATTTAAAAATTATTAAAAAACAATGGAGAAGGGGAAGAAAGATACAAACGAAGGATCATCCACCAGCTGGATTATCCAACTTTTCAGCATCTTCACCCTGAGACAAATACAGTAAAGCTGAACCAGTAAAATTACACTGATACTAACCGAGTGCACAGGAAGGTCAATCAATATTTGAATTTTGAAGGAAACAGTTTTAAATCTGACCTTGATGTTTCATTTCATTTAGATGGATTTAAATATTTAAAGAAAAAATCTGACAATCTCATAGAGAAAGTGCCCCAAAGCAAACATATTGTCTAATAGTGTCTGACTGTTAGCCATCTTTTTATGATTAATTTATTAAACAGCTTTGTTCCTCTTGCTGTACATTCATCTGTTTTAAGGATAATATCCTCTAGAGACTAGCTTTATGTTGCACTGCAGACAGAAACTGGAAGCAGAGAAGACATTTAAAATTATAAGAAAATTGAAACAAGAGCTCGGTTCCATAATCAGTAGTGAAATGTATGATTTATGAGTAAAAATAAGATGCCATAAAACTGAAGATAAATGCACGTGTGTATCTCTCTAGACACTTATGTGTTACTGAGCACTGTACAGATCTAGCCCTGTATATGTATACACAGACATGCATATTATAAAATAAATAGGCACAATAAAAAAAGCAATGTGACATTTGCTACCATCATGGGCATATGCAGTGTGTCTCTTACACCTGCATAAATGAAGTTAAATTTTGCATATATCTATATTATACATTTTAATGCAAACATGTTCACCTATAATTTTTTTTTTAATTCCATATATACTGCATTTTGTACTTTCTTCAGCTTGATTGTTTGCTGTTAACTGTGACAGAATAAGTAAGGAGAATTTGTTTGGAAAGTCAATGGTCATTTCTGTTTTCTTTCTCAGCAAGAAAAAAAAAGGAACAACTGCAAAATGAAACCACCCTGGATATTTTTTTTTTTTTTGGTTAATCTGCAAAATAATAACAAAAAGGAGTTGAATGAAAGAAAAAAAGAAGAGTAATTAGGAGAAAAAAATCAGAGGGTTTTTTTCTTTTTCATTAGGGAAAACACCTCTCACTAATCCTATTCACTTGGCTCCCTAATAAGGAGAAATGATAACAGAAGTGATTAGTGGTTTGGATTGAGGTATCTTGTTGGTCACCAGGACAGTTGATTGAGTACTAACCAAACAGCCCATTTAGAGAGAAAAGGGAGCTGGGAAAAGGAAGGGCTCTCATTTGTAGTGATGTGTAGGGCTGGTGGTGGAGCAGAAACATGGAACCACCAGGCACTGTGGGACGTGTGTGTGTATCATCCCAGCTCTCCTCTTACCATGCCAGCGGTCACCCGCTGGGAAACGTGAATAAGCTCATCCCTTTCTCCTCCCAGGTTAAGCTACCTGCCATCCCATGTGGAGTCAGAGCAAGTATGAGGCATCTCTGAGGAGCAGCTGACATGCCAGAGGCTCAGGTCCTCACTCCCCACACTGGAGCTTGTCCCATACCCTGAGACATGGGGTCAGAGGAGCTGCCACCCCAGCTTCATGAGCCGGTGCTGCTGACATCAGTCAATCACACAGGTTGTCCAATGACCGATCAAGCTCCTCAGCTGTAAAATACATGACCTGAGGCATATAAACTCACCAATGTCACCCACACTGTCAAGTCATAGACGTGCGTGCTGCTATTAAAAGAGAAATAAAGATGTTCTGCAGAATTGAAAGTGATCATTTTGGATGTGTGATACAAGGTTGTTCGGAATAAAAAACCCACTACACTAGAAAGCCTAATGCTCTGGGGTGTACTTTCATGGATGATTTTCTAGCCCCTGTTGATTTACTTGCAATATATTTTCCTGGGGACTGTAGTGCAAGGCAATAACATACTTATTTAATCTTACGTGTTGGCTTGTCCAATTGGCACCTTTTCCAGTGCCAAATCTGAGCTCGGGGGAGCACGTAACTCCAGACAAAAACATCATTAACAAAAGAAACTGAACGCAACTGACAAATGTTTGACTAGGTGGTGTGTTTTCAGGAAGTATTTTATAGTTTCATCATTACCCTTCCATTTACTTATTTTTAAAACAATTCACTATGGTTATATCCAGACTTTTTGTTGCTGAGTAACTCATAGTGTTCCACAGCGACTGCAAAAGGACAGCAAATAGAGCATTTAACAAGAAATCCTGCTGTTCCCTCCACTTTCACAAAAATTCTGCTAAAACAATAAGTGGGTGAGCACCAGTGATTGCAAGCTGTTGGTCCACTTGTGCCCAAGCAGGGCTTCATCACCCGTTTCAATGTGAACAGCAGCCTTCATGACCTCCAATGGCGTGTGGGCTGAACCAGGGACTATTACTGTATCATAAATATCTCACAGAAACTGACCGAAGCAGAACGGCAAAATGTGATGGTGGAGTTGCTCCCAGCCACAAGTTTGGGATGAAAAGGTGTGTGTTTAATGCAGTGGTTTAGTTCGGTCTCTGGTGGAACACAATGTGCTAGTCCAGTTAGTCTGACTGTTGGGGTTCCCTAAGCCCTGAAGTATTGTAGCCTTCTCTGCACCAGACCCTGGACTGCTTCCCCACTGCTGCAGAAATCCCAGAGATGCAGGGATGCTCACACCACTAAGCCAGGATCTCTGGGGCTCTGTCCTCAAAGTGAAGTTGGTCCTCCACGTCTGACACGCAGTTTGGGAACTGACACCTGAAGGTCTCTGCAAACAGCTTGGGGAATGACTGAAAACAAAACAGCCACCTCCAATGGCTCAGAGGCTGGAGGGTCTTTCAGCAAAGGCAATCCAAGTCTCAACATTTATCACGTCTTTTTTCCCCATCAGACATCGGCTTCCCTTTGAAAACATTTTGCACTACAGTCTGTTTGCTGATTCTTAAGCTCCTAATTTGTATTAATTCCCACTTATCAGAGAACACTTTGTAATTTTTAAGAGTTAATTTCTAGTTGTGTACCATCTTGCATGGCTGCTGGAAAGAATAAAGAAATGGATGACTAGCCATCTTGGCAACTTGAGACTGCTGATAAATGCTAGCTTAAGCTGTGAATATGGAAGAAAGGGTAATGTGATGAGTTTTATTTTTAATGCAAATCTTAAACAAAAAAGTGTTAAACTGAATCCCTCCTCACAGAGCACAGTATTAATTCTGTGCATGTATATATTTTTAACTATTCTCTGCAAAGTTTAATGCTGGTGATACCTAAATCAAGTAGATCCTTTCTCTTCACAATCACTTCACCAGCTTGGTCTTAAAATGGGTGATGAAACTAAGGTCAGCAGTAGTGACTGTGCTGGTTTTGGCTGGGATTGAGTTAATTCTCCTCACTGTAGCCTCTATTGTTATTCTCCTTTTCATTGCATTATTGTTGTTGCTATTGTTGTATTTTAATTATTAAACTGTTCTTATCTCAACCCACGAGTGTTACTCTTCTGATTCTCTTTCCCATCCCGCCAGTGGGGGAGTGAGCGAGCCACTGTGTGGGACTGAGCTGCAGGTTGAACCACAACAGTGACAAATACATCAGCTTGAAATGTTCATGAAAATACAGCTTTTCTTTTCCTAATAAAGTAAAATATTGTGAGCTACCAGTTGGGATGCCAGTTCTGTAATGTGGCCCACAACAGCTCCAGTCTGGTGAAAGGGAAGCTAGTAATTCCTAAAAGACTCTCTTTCAAGACTTCATACAATTTTCAAGGTGCTATTTGACCACAGAACTGCAAGAGTGAGAATTTTATGTCTTTCAATATTGTCAGAGTCAAGAATCGGTGCAATTATAAGCAGAGTTGCCATATGTACATAGCATATGTGGTTTGGATTATATCCATGAGCTGTGTATTCATGACCATTCATGCAACAAAATCTCAGTTTTTATTCATAGCATTTCAAGACCAGCTGCATTTTCAACACTTCAGGAATGTTCTTCATAGATAAAATATTGGTAGCTGACAGAACCAGTGCTTGTGGAAATATACCATGGTGTTGCCTGTGAAATGCTCAAGCTAAGCAAGTTAATTATATGGGTTCTATTTTAATCAGCAGTAATCCCAAATGAATCTCCACCATTAATATTTTTCCCAGAAATTTCATAAAGTAAATAGTGAGTGAGTAAATAATTAGTTGGAAAAGGGAGAAAAAGAATCAATAACAACATTTTAATTGGAAACAAATAATTTTAAGAAAGGAAAAGGGGGTGTGCTGGTTTTGGCTGAGAAGGGGTTAATTCTCCTCACTGTGGGGGTCGGCTACCTTTCCAGCTTCCCGCGCTCTGCCGCGTGGCGGGGGGCTGGGAGGGGCAGGGCCATGGTGGGGACGGCTGACCCCGACTGTCCAATGGCAGGTTCATTCCATACCATGTGACACCATGACCAGTATATTGAGGTGGGGGCAGTTGCAGCGCCAGCACGGAGGCGGCGCGGCGTCGGGTCGGCGGGCGGCGCGCGGCTGTGGCGCGGGCAGTTTGTTCCAGCGGTTCGTTCCCCCTCTCCCCTCCCTTCCCCCCCCCCCCCACCCCGGGGCTTTGCGCCTCTCATTGTTCTCCTTTACATTGCATTTCTACTGTTGTTTTCTTTTAATTTTAATTATTAAACTGTTCTTATCCCAACCCACGAGCGTTACCCTTCTGATTCTCTCTCCCATCTACCAGTGGGGAGTGAGCGAGCGACTGTGTGGGGCTGAGCTGCCGCTAAACCATGACAGGGGGATATCCGGATTACACATGCATAATGGATAAAGAGTTTGCTAGTAAGTTTGAAAGACAGACCCTTTTAATTAGCATGAATGAGTACAAAAATACAAAAATTAATAGCATCCCAGAGCAAATAACAGTTTTAGCCTTTGGCAGCAAGGTTTCCTTTAAGGATACTGGTCTTGCAACCTCTGCTGCTTGCTTAGAGGAACTAGTGAGTTCTAGCTAAAACAAAAGTAATAAAAAGAAACCACCATATCCCTGTAAGGGACAAAGAGAAAACCCACCTCAGCTTTAACATACTCTAGACTAACACCTACACAAAGAATTTTTAGAACAAAATGTATGTGATTTTGTGCCCAGGGAGCTACAGATCTGCAGTACCTTTAGTATGCTTGTGAGACAACTTACATTTTCTTTCTGGATCTCTAGAAGGAACAGGAGTTGACAATGGCTGCATAAAAATCATAAGATATTTTCAGTTTATAAGTTCCTGCTATTCTCAGAAATAAAGAAATTAATGAATTAGAAAGGTCATTTGGACTCCATTATGGATTAATATACTACTAATATTCAAAATCATGAGTTGTAAAAATGCACCAGCAGATATATAGATATGTAAACACACATACATCCATGTATTATTTTTTCCATTTCAGAAAAATAAATCAAAAGCATTAGAAATTGGATATTTGTACATCTGTGTCAACAAATTTGTTCTTAGCTTGGGACCTCACTATGCCAAATTGCAGCCTGAAGCAAAATTTCATGGTTTAGAAAAGGTTGTAAATCCCTAAAATTATGGTTTCATAATGGAAACTGTGACAGACCCTTAAGAAAAGCAAGCAAGAACAAGAGATTTAATAATACTCATTAATATATCTCCTTGGAAAATATAATTGCAAAGAAATTAGGCATGAGGCTCTCTGCCTACCAAGTTCCCCTCTGCCCCCAGGAGTATGTTGAGAGCAATATTATGACTAATTTTAATTAGCTGGGAAACAATCATGCTGGCTCTGCAGTGCAGTAGAACATTGCATGTCCTTGAAAAACTGGTTCCATGGGCTTTGAGGCACTGGGCTGCAGGCAGTGATGTCCCTGATGTTTTGCAGGGTGAAAGCTAACTACACACTGCAGATCTGCTTAATGATCAGCTTTAAAAAGTCTTTTGGGCAATGTTTGTAGTACCTGGAGAATTTACTCCCTGTCATCAAGCTGTGGAGCACAGTACCAGTCACCTTAGCTTTTGGGGACCACAGCCTACCTACCAGTATGTCAGACAAACCTCTACCCCTTCCCTCACTCAAATGGGTTATACTGACCAAACTACTATGCTAAAAATCAGGTGCCAGAGGTATTTCTTTGTCAGTGTGTTCCAGAATTTCATTCTTATTGCTATTTTAAGTCCAGAGAATATGAAAGGCACAGAGGCCACCTTAATTTTGGACTGACAAAATCCAGTCAGGATATGACTGAGCTGACTTAAGGCTTGAGCTCCTGTGGATCCAAAAGACCAGCACAGACTGAAAGTCTTCTTGGATCATATTAGCTTTCACCCATGGTATGCTCACATCACTTGTTAGCTGTTTCTAAGCACTTCGAAAAATCACCATCATGGAAGTTCCAGTGGTATCACTTCTATTTTCTCCACATGCTTGGCTGAGTTAAGTACCCTGACTAACTGTGTTGAAAATTCAGTGGCAGGGCTGGTGTCCTCCTCCATTCTCTACAGCTCTCCTTGATCAATATCTGTGCAGCTCCTGTACCCCAGCCAATCCTATAAGACTTCTGTACCTAGTCAGTCCTTGCACCAGCTCTGTAATTTGATCAGGAGAAAGGCTTGCATTCTGACTGTGGGTTTGCAGGATGCATATCACTAAGAAACTAAACAGAAATACACGTGGTTTGTTTGTTTGTTTGTTTTGATGTTTGGGATGAGCTGGAGGACATATCAACAGAGGATTAGTTGCTAGCAGCCCAGAGCTCTATGCATCCGGTCCTTTTCCTCTCTCTCTCTCCTGTTCCTTCTTCTGTGCACCCCTTGCTACTCCTGTCACATATTTCCATGCTGATCTTAACACCTGACTTGGTCCAAGACTTGGATATGGGCTGAAACTTCTGATTATAGCTGCTATTCCTCTTTGTTCTTATAGTCTCATAGTCGTTGGGTTGGACTGCACATCCACACTCCCTAAACCTCCTCACTATTTCCCACCTTCCACAGAAGCTGTGATGTGCTTCAGGTTGGAGTTCACCCTCACTGACTCTGAGTTCATTGGACAGAACAAGGCAAGCTGTCCCCAGGAAGAGTTTTATCTGAAAACTCCTACAAGTTACAGCTCTCCTGTTCATTTGTGCAGATTTGGTACAGATGTACAGACTTACAAGAACACCTCCCTAGCAAAAAACATGTACCCTGTCGCTTTTATTGTATAATGCAATTCAAATCCGTAAAGTACCACTAATAAGAATAATACTGTCTTTAAGAGGGAAACTGACAGATTTGACAGACATATATACTCTAGCAGAAAAGAAGGTTTTGTTTCTGAATTCTTTATGGTTCCTTTTTGCTGTAATTATAGCAAAAACTGTGTTAGACTATTTAGTCTTAGATATGTTTATTTTTTTAAAGGATTTCAATATCTTGGGTTTAAACAATGCTTGCTTTCTAACTAGCCAAAAAAAAATTTCAAAATGCCTATCCAAGAACAGATTTTCCTCTATAAATATGTATGCTTTGAGGTAACTGCTACTCTCTGAAAAGCCCGTGAGGCTGGAAAAATCTCTTCTTAGAAGCTGCCTCACTTCAGACTGAAAGTTAAAAGATGTATTTTTGCTGAACAGTGGCAAACACCTCTGAGCTGGTCAGTTATGCATTAGGAATACAATGTCAGATATTCCTTTAAAATGCAGACTATAACACAAAAGTTGTATTTTCCCAAACCTGGAGCAACACTTGGTGACAGGAACAAATCAGACACTACTTATTTTTCAAAAAATAAAGTTTAGGGTTGATCAGCTAATACCAGACAGTGTCTGTGCTAGTGCTGAAAGGCAGTTTCCCATGAAATTTGGTTGAAAGATAAGAACACACTGTCCCACACTGTCTCTGACAAGATCAGGACCTATGGAAGTTACAAAGGTATACAAAATTTCCTAAACTGTAACTGCTTTATTAATGCTATTTTGGATATTTATACAAAATACATAGAAATAAATGGTTTATTTCTTTATGGGGAGCTTACATGCACAACAGAGCAGATTTTTCAAGTGCTGTGTTGAAAAGGGACTATTATGAACATGATAGGGCAGGTGGGATTTGTTCCTGAGGCGGGATATGAAATCACTCGATATGAGGCCTGTATTATTATTGTAGGTGTCATGGAAGAAACGTCACTCAACTTTCCTCCTCTAATTATTAAGAAAAAATAAAGGGGAATGTGGTTTTCACATTTCAGAATTTGAATACCCTCCCTTATATTTTTAAAATGCAAAATTTTTGTTTTCCTTTTTTGTTCAATAAAAACATTTAATAAATGTAAATAGCAATGCCACAAGAAAAATATAGTCAAGTGGTGTTTAATAAAAAGGGTTACAATAAACATTTCTACCTACATCATGTTATGAGAAAACTTATGTCAAAAGTGTCTGGGTCTCGTTAATTTATTGGTTATGGGGATACTTGTGGTGCTCTGGGGAGTTGGAATGGCGTATATAGAGTGTATGCTGTATCCTTACTGTAACATACATGTTGCTGTGAAAAAGACCTGCTAGTTATGGTGTCACACCTGCTGGAATCTCAAGCCACTTGTAGTCTGAACTGGCAGAGTCACGTAGGAAAAGACTTACATGCTATCCCACAGCACTCACAGCCCTGCACAGGGTTAGAAACAGCTCCAGGGTTTATGAAGCTCATGCAAAACAGAGAATTGTGTTTGGTGTTCAATGTCTTAACACCAAATGCATGGAACACAATTGTTCTATATAAGGAAGTGCAATAAACTGCTAGGATTTGAGCCAAGATGAATAATTTACTGACTTCCAGCAGACTTGGCATAAGAATTTCCCAAGTCTCTGCCAAAAACTACCCTCAGGCTCTGTGGGACTCCCAGAGATCTCGGTCCACGTCCAGCAGCTGCACATGCACTGTGACAGTGTTGTGTATGAAATGAGCCTTATCTGCACCAGTCAGCCCAGTTAGTTTAGCAATGCTGGTGACAGTCAAGCCATATGGAGTCACGAGTAATACTCTCACTTCAGTAAGCCTCAGCGTAAGGCTCCCAGTTACAGTTTGTCCCTGATCCCTCAGAGACGCATTCTTCAGTGAATGCCAGGTTGTCACTGAAAACCTGTGTTCACAGTGCATATGAAAGTATGAAAACCATGAATGCTGTTCGATTTAAAACAAGGGAATATGTCAACTCAGAATTCCAGTATATAGCAAAATAGGAAAGAATGACCTAGTAGAAGAGAGGCAGTACATCTGTAAGCGAAAATCTGTTTATGCTACCCTCTTGAGCAGAGTTATTCCTGCTTGTACAAGAAGCAGAATGTATAAAAAGCCACATGGGTTGTCCTGCTTTACAAAGGGATGTACCTATTAGAAAAATATAGAAAAGAAGCCCACAGAGAGTGGAAGTAAGGACAGGTAGTCTGGGAGGAATACAGAGAAATTGTCCAAGCAGCCAGGGATCAGGTTAGGAAAGCTAAAGCCCTGATAAAATTAGATCTGGCCAGGGACACTGAGGGCAACAAGAAAAGCTTCTATAGGTATATCAGTGATAAAAGGAAGACTAGGGAAAATGGGGGCTCTCTCTGGAAGGAAACAGGAGACCTAGTTACCCAAGATATGGAGAAGGCTGAGGTATTCAATGATTTTTTTTGCCTAAGTCTTCACCGGCAAGTGCTCAAGCCTCACCGCCCAAGATGCAGAAGGCAAAGGTAGGGATTGGGACAACCAAGAACTACCCACTGTGGGAGAAGATCAGGTTCAAGACCATCTAAGAAACCTGAAGGTGCACAAGTCCATGGAACCTGATGAGATGCACCTGTGGGTCCTGAGGGAACTAACAAAAAATGTTGCTTAGCCACTATCCATAATGTTTGAGAAGTTGTGACAGTCCAGTGGAGTTCTCACTGACTGGAAGAGAGGAAACAGAACCCCCAATTTTAAAAATGGAAAAAGGAAGGAGCCAGGGAACTACAGGTCAGTCAGTCTCACTTCTGTGCCCTGTAAGATCATGGAGCAAATCCTCCTAGAAACAATTTTATATCTCTTTTTCTGAGAGATACATGAAACAATGCTAAGGCACATGAAAAATAAGGAGGTGACTGATGACAGCCAACATGGCTTCACTAAAGGCAAATTGTGCCTGAGAAGTTTGGTGGCCTTCTACAACAGGGTTACAGTAATGGTGAATAAGGGAAGAGCACCTGATGTCATCTGCCTGGAATTGTGCAAAGCATTTGACTCTGTCCTGCATGACAGCCTTTTCCCTAAACTGGAGACACATGGATTTAATGGATGGACAACTTGGTGGATAAGGAACTGGCTGGATGATCACACTCAAAAAGTTGCAGTCAACGGCTTGATGTCCAAGTCGAGACCAGTGATGAGTGGCATTCCTCAGGGGCTGGTATTGGCACCGGTGCAGTTTAACATCTTTGTTGGTGACATGGACAGTGGGATTGAGTGCACCCTCAGCAAGTTTGCAGATGACACCAACCTCATGAAGTTCAATAAGGCCAAGTGCAAGGTCCTGCTTGTGGGTTGGAACAATCCAAGCACAAATACAGGCTGGGTGGAGAACAGATTGTGAGCAGCCCTGCAGAGAAGGTCTTGAGGGTACTGGCTGATGAAAAGCTTGACATGAGCAGGCAATGTGCACTTGCAGCCCAGAAAGCCAGCTGTATCTTGGCCTGCATCAAAAGATGTATGACCACCAGGTTAAGGGAGGTGATTCTTCCCCTCTACTCCACTCTGGTGAGACCCCACCTGGAGTACTGTGTTCAGTTCTGGGGCCCCAAACATAAGAAGAACATGGACCTTTTGGATCAGGTCCAGAGGACAGCCACAAAGATGGTCAGGGAGCTTGAGCACCTGTCCTATGACAACAGGCTAAGAAAGTTGGATTGTTCAGCATGGAGAAGTGGATGCTCTGGGGACACCTTATAGCACCCTTCCAGTACCTGAAGGAGGACTACAAGAAAGCTGGAGAGGCACTTTTTACAAGGCAAGTAGTGATAGGAAAAGGGATAATGGCTTTAAACTCAAGGAAGGTAGATTTAGACTAGATATATGGAAGAAATCTTTTACTATGAGGGTGGTGAGGCCTGTGAACAAGGTTGCCAGAGGAGGTTGTGGATGCCCCATCCCTGGAAATGTTCAAGGTCAGGTTAGATGGAGCTTTGAGCAACCTGGTCTAGTGGAAGGTGTCCCTGCCCATGGCAGGGGGGTTGGAACTAGATGACCTTTAAATGCCTCTTCTTACCCAAACTATTCTATGATTCTATGATTCTTTTAAGGCTCCATAAGCCTGTTTGAGGCCATACTGCTTATTTTTAATCTCCAGCTTGAATTTACTCTGTTGAGTCTAGATAGGACTGGAAACGAGAATCTCACTGCAGAAAGGAAAGGACATGCTCAGAGTGGAAAAGCTCCCATTGGATAGCAGATATATTTTTTTTTGAGAAGGGTGGAAGAAGTGAAATCAGAAGTACAAACACTGTTATCCGAGAAAGTGGTGCAAAGTTCTTGCTTTATTGGAAGAATAATGAAGGGTGAGCAATTTCCTTGCAATATCACCATCCAAAAACATGATTTCGCATTGGTTCCAGCTATCAACGGCAAGAGAATACACTTCTAGACCACCAGCAAACAGCAACGCCTGACTCCAGACACACTTTGAAACCATGGGTCAGTTTGCCTATTTAGAAAGATGATTACCACCACAGCAACAGGAGCAGAGTTCGGCCTTAAAAACTTTCTCCTGCTAGGAAAAAGGAGGACTTTAGACCAGTCATTGTGGGAGACTCTAGCCCGGGAATGGCTAGCAGAAAGAGGGCATTGAAGTAGAAAAACAGGCTCCAGGTCAGAAGCGACCTTGGGCCCAGCTGTTGGTCAACAGAAGAATGTGAGGCCAGCTGGTGTTTTACAAAGGAGTGTGAGCCCAGCTGTTGCTGATCAGTAAAAGAATGTGAGAAACAAGTAACTGCTAATTGCAAGGCTGAACACAAGAGATAAGCATGGGAGGAGTTGGCATCTACCTCCCAGCCAAGGATGAGCTATGCTTTTGCAAATAGGTATGAGCTAATTTACGAACGGTATAAAAGATATTTGCTAATTGCCAATAAACGAGACTTGATGATCATCATCGGATGGTGCCTGTCTCCCGCTGGTTTTCCGTCAAGTCATAACACAGTAACAGAGTAAGATAGGATATATGTGAGATGGTTAACTTTTATTAGTAGATCCTTTATATTATTGTCTAAAGGTACGGCAAGTAACCTTATCATCAAGGTAAAAAAATAATACTGTGCAGCTTAAGAGTGACTCACCTGAATAATAAAACCAACCCTAAGAAAGAGCACAGCTCATTTACTCATTTGCGACTACTGGCTGTAACTGACAGGCCCTGCTGCACAGGCAGAGAGAGAAAAATTAAAGACTATAAGAAGGAAGGTTCTTCCAGAGTCTCAGCTATGCAGAGAAGAGCCAGCATGCCCTGCGTCTCATCTTCTGCACTCAAAACTACTACACAAATAACCCCAGTCATACTTAAGGTAGCAGAAAATAAATAAAAACCTGGGGACTTTGAGAATTCTTCTATAGACATGTCCATCACCACTTGCTGCAGCATTGTTTTCTAAAGATTAAATATTTTGAAAGCTAATTCTTTCAGACTACAGCTATTTGAAACAAGTATTTTTGTTTGTTTTTCAAATCAAGTGAGAGTCTTATCTGTGCTGTAGCTACAAATCCATGGTCTGTCCTAGCTGATCATGTTACCTGGCTGAAGGTAGCAATATTCCTGTGTGACACATTCTTAAGGAATGTACTCCATTGTGATCTGTGTACTTACCCATCCAATAGTTTGGGAAGCCAATACTCAACCATTCTCTGATTATGCCCGTACTGAGAATGATGAAACACAGGAAAAGCTTTAACAGAAAACACAACCAAAAACAGTTTTTACCCTAAGTATAATTATAGTGCCAAAGACACAGCAGGAAAAACCCTACTGAGAAGAATAAGGTGAGACATTTTCTCTTCTCTCATTAATATACTGTGGAATGATTACTGGGGGTGACACTATTGAGGTTGAAATTATTAAGGCTAAAGTTACATTCACATTTCATAAAAGTTGACTTCCAGAGTGGAATGTGTTTGGCATGCCGGAAATTGGTTCAGTGGTTGTCCCCTAAGCAACACCACCTGCACTCTTAGATGGTAGGAACACTGAGGGAGCTCAGCGTCCTAATCTAAAGTAAATAACTGGAGGAGGGAGTGAAGTGTAGGCTTCATGGCCAAACTTGTCCATGAATCACTGCAGATATGGGGGCTGGATGGAACCATGGAACCATGCCCAGACATCATGCCCTGTGGGTGAACTTTGCTCATTATAACCTCACTGCAATACTAAAATACACACCTCCATCCCAAAGTTACCCACCTCCAAGGTACGACCACCCCTCAATGAGAATGCACTCAGAATTTCTCTTAGCCTATACCTTTAAATCTAAGCGAGGAATTTCTACACCAATCAATAACGAAAGTATGTATGACTAGAGTCACTCAAGCTCCACCTAAAACATAAAATAGTATAAAACTAATCCCAAGATTAGTTAGATGTTAGGGAAGATACCATCACAGACTGCTGGGATCAGTCAACAGGCTGAACCTCTCTTCTCCCCCATAGGGATGGCTACTTGGTAAGACTCAAACACTTGGTTATTCCAAGTGATTCCCCAGGAAATTTAAAGAATACGGTTGTTATTTTCTGTTTTAGCACTTTATACTTGCATGTGCTTTGCAGACAGTGCATTTATCACTGGCAATACAATAAAAACCTGTATTTCTGTTGCTTCAATAAACAGTGAATAAACTGAATCTGACCATGAAGCGTTATTGGGCATGACTAGACTAATAGTGATCGTACTGTTAGTGAATCCCACGACTGGACTGACAGGGCTAAATCGGGTATCACTCAGAATCTAAGCTCAGCCGCCCCCAGCCCCTCTGACATCTAAGGACCAGCTGGATTGCAAGGGGGTTTATTTTCTGCCAAATTTCTTCACTTACTAGTGCAACATATACACACTGCTATTCCACTTCATCAGTTGTGTGTTGGCTTTCTAGCCAAATGATTGTGACATAATTCTCTCTCTTCTTCATTTTGCTGAAAAGAACATATTCTTCCTTTATCTTGTGCCCTAAAACATGA
This sequence comes from Phalacrocorax carbo, assembly GCF_963921805.1. NCBI lineage: Eukaryota > Metazoa > Chordata > Aves > Suliformes > Phalacrocoracidae > Phalacrocorax > Phalacrocorax carbo. The sequence continues at coordinate 76,466,979 of NC_087548.1, forward strand.
TATGAGTTTCTTTGAAGAACTTACATATGCTTAATTTGCAACACCATTTAGAGCAAGAAATTTTGTCCCCTCCTTCCCTGCTTCTTTTCACTAGCATTTAATTAATTAAGAATGCAAGGAAATAATTGTACACCTTATTGACTCTTTAAAATTATGTAGGTAATAATAATAGCTTTATTACAGAAATACAAAACTTCCCATTGAAAAGTAAAGCTCTTCATGCACAAAAGGATTTCACGAAACCAGATATTTACATCCTATTTCAGAACTCTTTATTGTTGATATTTCAAAGGTTTGGAGATTTGGTTTAGTATTTAATGGTCCTTGAGAGTTTTATTCTTTCAAAGCTTGATAGACCCCTATGATTTATAATTATACTTCACACATTCCTGACAAATGCTCCAAAGAATTTCAGTTATAACTCACACCTGGCACAAGGGAGCATCAGCAATAATAAAACTTTGATATAAATTAATGAAGATCTCAAGAGTGAATTCAGCATCACATAGAGTTGTGAGCATTTTGCTCACAGTGAGGTTAACAACAATTTTGTGTTCATATGGACCTTGACCCAATGTTGTAATTAAACACTTTGCAGCTTTAAGCATCTTTGAAGCTGATGGGAATATATAAAGACTTTAGGTCAGATCCATGATAATAGTACTTTTGCTGAAAAGGAATGAAAAATGTGGGACTTTTTGCCTAACGGTAACTGGATGTATTCAATCCCACCTGTTTGCAAATAACAGATAAAGTCTGAAGAAAAAGGAAAAAGGAAAGGAAGGAAAAGGAAAAGGAAAGGAAAGGAAAGGAAAGGAAAGGAAAGGAAAGGAAAAGGAAAGGAAAGGAAAGGAAAGGAAAGGAAATGGAAAGGAAAGGAAAGGAAAGGAAAGGAAAGGAAAGGAAAGGAAAGGAAAGGAAAGGAAAGAAAGGAAAGGAAAGGAAAGGAAAGGAAAGGAAAGGAAAGGAAAGGAAAGGAAAGGAAAGGAAAGGAAAAAGGAAAAGGAAAGGAAAGGAAAGGAAAGGAAAGGAAAGGAAAGAAAGGAAAGGAAAGGAAAGGAAAGGAAAGGAAAGGAAAGGAAAGGAAAGGAAAGGAAAGGAAAGGAAAGGAAAAGGAAAGGAAAGGAAAGGAAAGGAAAGGAAAGGAAAGGAAAGGAAAGGAAGGAAAGGAAAGGAAAGGAAAGGAAAGGAAAGGAAAGGAAAGGAAAGGAAAAGGAAAGGAAAGGAAAGGAAAGGAAAGGAAAGGAAAGAAAGGAAGGAAAGGAAAGGAAAGGAAAGGAAAGGAAAGGAAAGGAAAGGAAAGGAAAGGAAAAGGAAAGGAAAGAAAGGAAAGGAAAGGAAAGGAAAGGAAAGGCAAGGAAAGCAAGGAAAGGCAAGGAAAGGCAAGGAAAGGCAAGGAAAGGCAAGGAAAGGCAAGGAAAGGCAAGGAAAGGCAAGGAAAGGCAAGGAAAGGCAAGGAAAGGCAAGGAAAGGCAAGGAAAGGCAAGGAAAGGCAAGGAAAGGCAAGGAAAGGCAAGGAAAGGCAAGAAAGGCAAGGAAAGGCAAGGAAAGGCAAGGAAAGGCAAGGAAAGGCAAGGAAAGGCAAGGAAAGGCAAGGAAAGGCAAGGAAAGGCAAGGAAAGGCAAGGAAAGGCAAGGAAAGGCAAGGAAAGGCAAGGAAAGGCAAGGAAAGGCAAGGAAAGGCAAGGAAAGGCAAGGAAAGGCAAGGAAAGGCAAGGAAAGGCAAGGAAAGGCAAGGAAAGGCAAGGAAAGGCAAGGAAAGGCAAGGAAAGGCAAGGAAAGGCAAGGAAAGGCAAGGAAAGGCAAGGAAAGGCAAGAAAGGCAAGGAAAGGCAAGGAAAGGCAAGGAAAGGCAAGGAAAGGCAAGAAAGCAAGGAAAGGCAAGGAAAGGCAAGGAAAGGCAAGGAAAGGCAAGGAAAGGCAAGGAAAGGCAAGGAAAGGCAAGGAAAGGCAAGGAAGGCAAGGAAAGGCAAGGAAAGGCAAGGAAAGGCAAGGAAAGGCAAGGAAAGGAAGGAAAGCATTTGCACTGTAATAATTGGATGCATTGGAGGTAAGATCTTCACCTTTTCTTTTGGTGTAAATATTTGATTTCTAATGGTAGTGGGCAAGATATTTACAGCTTTATTTGGTTGTGCAGGTGCTATAGCAACTATACACTTTTTCCAATTCCTTCCCACCTAATGATAAGATACTCCATTTCTACAGAGTAAAAGCTGTATTTTGGGAAATATGTACAAGGCAATCCTGAGCTGTATTTGGTAAAACAAGTGGTGAGATTAAAAGGTGAAATTGAACAACCAGATAAAATCACCATCTAAAGCTAAAGCTCAGGTTTTTTAGTTCAAACAATGTATTTTGCTTAATTTTTAGGTTACTTTATCCTTTTCCCTTTTCTGTTCTAATAGATTGGTCTGAAAAGATGAATGTATTTCAAAAACAAAAGAATTCCTGAAAAATAATTTTAAAAATTTTGGAATCAGTTATGCTTCCCTCCAAGTTTTGTGTCTGAAAATGATTCCCACATTCCACTTCCTATCATAAACACTTTGGAATACTCAGTTCCCAAATATATGCTGTCATAACTGTGTATATTTGCTGAATAAAAAAATCACCCAATTGTACTGGTCATATAAAGAATGCCAAATTGCTGTGTTTTGTCTCCTTCTGAAATATGACTTATGACCATCAACTCTAACAATGACTACAAAAATCAAGACAATGGACAACATACAATAGTTCCGTTGCTGCAATGGCTAACAGTTTGTCATGTCATTTAAACTCACTTCTGCAATTGTAACCCTACTGTACAGTATATTCTCTGTCTACAGGCTCATTAATTTCAATGAATGTCTGTAGGCTGCAGCAATCACAACTTTAATGCTTAAATCACAGGTGTTTAAAAGGCCTGAGGGTATTACACTCCGAAGTATTTTCAAAGTGCAATAACACTGGAGACCTTTAAGTCCCTTTAAGAATCTTGTACTTTTTGCTCTTATTCTGTAAGAGTATTATCTGTAGCTGAATTAGCAATGACCTCAGATGTACCAGCTAGGACCACATAATGTGCTCTGTCAGACTGAACTGAAAAGTTGAACTTTTCTGTTATCCTAGCTGTACCTAGATATCTGGGTATCAACCAAGGATCTCTATATCACCAGTAGCACAAGCTCCTTGCAATATCCTTTTGCTTCTGATGGCTTTGAGACTGGATTGTTTGAAAGGTGCAAACTTTAGTGCGCTCAATATACCAAAAGCCTCTAGTTCCTTGAGTTTAAAAATGCTTTAGTAGTGGTGTTGGAAAAGTGAAGGGCATTTTGTGTCTTCTAGTTCTTCATGCACACAGAAATACTTTATCCTCTCCTGCCTGGTCACCTACCTAGTCTTCAGAAAACCTAAAAGTAATGGTTATGTGACTGAACATTTGCATTTCATAAAAACTTAGGAAAATAGGTTTTTTTCTTCCATCTGGTGACTGAGTCATAACAGGGAGAAATGTCAGTATCATCATGAGGTTCAGTGATTTGATCCTGCTAAGGTCCAAAAGGAATCTGACCCTCCATGACTGGGAAAATAAAGCTATCTCCTGCAGGTTCAAAATGAGCAAGTTCTGTGTGGAATTTTACATTCAAGCAAATACAAAAATCTCCCAACAACAGCTGTTGAACCAACCTGATGAGAACTAGATAATATTTTTTATCTGGTTCCTACCAGTCTTGTTTAGCACTCAGCCCAAACATATTAAAAAGTTTATGAAATTCAAAGACTTCTAGAGCCTGTAGACTGAGTTTGCAATCAGCAAGAGTAGAAACATTTTCCCTTCTTCCACTGAGCTTTTAGAAAAGCAACTTAAGCTTTGCCAAGAACACCTGCCTAGATAAGATTTCCAAATGAAAGAAAATATGGCTGAATATCAGCTCTCTCCTGTTGTGATTAAGACTGTGAAACTGAACAACAGATGAAAAACAAATCAATAGCAGGTATTAAAGGAAAATCCAGAAGCTCATCAATTCATTCTAACTATTATGTTTTTACCAAATATGGTCAACTGTCAGGATATTTGAGATACCTCATTTTCAAGCAGGGTCAGAAATATCCTTACACTTCTTACTTTTGTTACTGGGCATATATACTCCCTACAAGAATGAGAAAATAAAAAAGCAATGTAGTTAATAAATTGTTCTCATGTTGAAGAATTTTCCTTTTACATCTAGATAAAATTTTGAAATGAGAGATTAAAAAGTCAACATAATATTCCTGGCGTGGACTGGGAAGAGGTGAGTAGAGTGGAATTATCACATTCTCTGATCTATTGGCTCTCTTTATACCTGTTCAGACAAGAGTGCTGTTGGTCATTTTTTCTGGCTCATGCTCAGCTCACCGTCAGGCAAGTGGTCTGCAAGAAACCTCCCCAGTCTTTCCATTACAGTTGATCCACAGGCAGTCAGGCATTGGCTTGTTGTGCTGCTGTTTCAATCCCAGGTGCAGGATTCTATACTTATCTTTGTTAAACCTCATGCAGCTCTTGTTGGTCAATCCTCCAGCCTGTTTAGGTCTCTCTCCATGGTTGCTTTTCCCTCCAGTGTATTTACCTCTCCTTCCAGTACGGTGTCATCCAAAACCTTGGTGAGGGGGCATTTAATCCTATTATCCTGACAGGAGACTGGGTGTTATGAGAATATTATTGAGTATTCTCAGGTACCAGTACTGACTCCTGATGAACTCCTCCATTGCCTAGCTGTCTGTTTGACTCTGGGCCATTAACCACTAGCCCTTGAGCTCAGGAGTTCAGTCAGTTTTCCACAGAGTCAGTGGTCCACCTGTCCAGTCAGATTATTTTCAGATATTGTCAGATTATTGTTAGGGGTACATCTGTCCAGTCAGATATTGCCATTTCTTCAAAAGGATATTGTGAAAGATCACATCAAATGCCTTCCCAGAACCGAGGCAGGTGAGGTTTGAAGCTCCTCTCTTGCTCATAAGCAGTTGTTTTAGGTCCCTTCCAACTGAAATAGTCTAGTATTGCCTAGTCTAGGAAACATTCTTGGCCATCAAGGCACAATCTTCCCTTTATAACTCCCTAGTGGTTTCTTCCAGGCATCTTTCTGTCCTTCATGTGACCGGAAATAACTTCCATAATGACTTGTTTCATAATTTTGCCAAAGACTGAAGTGTGGCTGACTGATCTGTGGTTTCTCAGTAGCTTTTTTTTGCCTTTTCTTATACAGGAAACATTTACCCTTTTCCAGTCATCTGAGACTTTCCCAGATCACCAGGGGTTTTCAAAGATAATGGGGGGACTTTGTAATGATATCAGCTAATTCTCTTGACACCCTCAGCTGTATCCCATTAGGTCCTCTCTGTTCAACTAGTGTAAATGATCCCTAACTTTAGCCTCCTTCCTGGAAAGATAGTTGTAATATGAGCCTAGGAAGTAATTGGTCTTGTTTTCTTTCTCAGACAATGATGAGTGCTTTTCTATGTATAATTTCATTAACTTAGTTTACTATGAGTTCAGCTTGTCAGATCTCAGTTAAAGATAGAGGTCAGAGAAAAGGATAAACACATAAATTGTTATTTTCCCCCTGCTTGTTAATATTAACTAACACATAGAATCTCCCTCAGTGAAAGCACGGCAAGGGAGAGATATGACAGCATTTTCCTCTTCCATTCCCAATTCAGAATGAAGCAGTTACTACCAACGGTTATTATATGTGTTTAAAACTTGCTGATAACTGCCTAAGTAGAGCCATTTTCTTACCTTTAACTATTTCTACCAAAAGAAATAAAAGTTAATATAATCCTGGATTTAGAACAAGGAAACTAAAAAGCCCAGAAAACAAAAATCAATTTGAGCAAAACAAAGACTGTCTATACCTAGAATGTCTTGAAATAAATATTAAGATATTGACACATTTTGGGAAAAAGACAGGTGCATATCTCAAGAATATCTTAGAGGAATAAAATTTCAACAAGGGAGGGAACATCTCAAAAACACAAGAACAATTTAATCTGAAGCTATTTGGAAATTTCAGCACAGCACCTTTGACTTCACATATGTCTGGCAGCAATGGCATAGCAGATGAAACTCCAAGCCTCTGGTAGCACTGCTTGAGATGAATCAGTTTTTCAGACTGTTTCTGCTGGTTCTTTATTACTACCTTGAGTTGTCTGTGTACCTTGTTTAATCTTGCCTTTCATTATTTGTGCTCAAGATAATTTATTTTCACTTCCCAATCCAATAAAGAGAATTGGATTAAGACACCTAATAAAAAAGAGCCTTTGAAACAGAAGTTTTTAATGATGCCATAAGCAGTAACCTGCTTATCCCCTCACATATCTAGTGGAAATAAAAAAAGCCAAGTGTTTGCTTAAGCAGGTCTAGAAGTCCTGTACCTATAGAGATGTTTGTAAAACTAACAATTCCAAAAGCAGTGAAGAAAAATAAGGCTCATTTCTACAAAAATCTCACTGGTTCAAGCTCCAGCTGAAGTTTTTCCTATTATTTGATATTAACAAGATCTCCCTTAACTAACTTGGTTGGAGAACGCCCCAAAATACCTGGAGAGTGGGGGGAAGAAGGGAAGGGGCAGAGGATGGACTAGAATATACAGAGTATTATAACGTCTTACAACAGCCTGACTCACTTTAGAATTTAGGCTGAAAAAAAATTCCATTTTACATTTCCAATCACACTAGTTATAGCTACTGAATGTGTGTGGGGAGACTGGTGTTTTGAATTCCAAGCACATCAGTTCCAGTTTCATCACCTATGTCCACAATGGCGGGCTAGGCATCCCAACTTCAAAGAGCCTCAGCCACATCTAAGAAACATTATGTAGGTTCTTTTTTTTATTCACATCTTTAACATACACAGCAGCACCCCTTCTGTCTTCTTTTTTGGCTGGAAATATATTACTAGGGGAGAAAACCTGACTGTATTAGATGCCTGTTTCATGAAATAATGACTTACAGGGACAACATCAAAGCCACTTAGGGGTTTAAAAACAGATGTAAAATATTTGCTCTATTTGACATTATATTTTCTTTGAAAGATAGTAACAAGAAATGTTCTTCAAAGGTAATCTTATCTCGCTGTACCAGAAACTATAACTTTTGACAGCAAATGGTTTTGAAAGCACCTTTTTAGAGAAAAGATAATCCTTAAAGAAAAACCTGGCCAGGAATTTGAATAGCTACATGAAATATTTTAGGAAAGTCAGAAAAATTTAGTGCGTCTGACTAGAAAGCTAGGCACTGACAAAGGTGACAGCAGGTGTGACTTGGCAATATCGCTGGATATACTCACTCACTGCAATGTGAGGGCTCTAGACGGTGCTGAAAACAAACAAAAAATATACATGAATAAACAAAAACCAAACCCAAATATTTAGTGGCAAAATTGTTCTGAGTGTTTTAAAGACAACTCTGCAAAGTTAACTGGAGACCAGCGTGAAAAGTCTATCTGGTTTGCAATGAATTAGCATGAGTTATGTCAAGTGGCCATTTACCCCACACCAGGGTCAGTTTTGTTTAATAATGAGATCTGTCTGTCATTTAATGATGACATCCTTCTGAGCAAGGCAATGATATAGTACTAAACATGCAAGCAAGGGGAAAAGGAGACAAGGTTCTTTTTACCAAAAAGAAACTGCACCACTTGTTTTTATGGAATGAAATTTCCATTTTGTGGAAATACCTTTTTGACTCTCCTTGTCTATCCCAAGAAGGTGACTTACATGATTTCATTAAAGTTTACCAGCACACTGGTGTCTGGAACACATCAGAAAAGCAAAAGTGGAAAGTCAGTCTACTGAAAAGTATTATGACAGTATAAATCCTCTTCTTTTTTTCTGTTTTGAGCTTTTGTATTTTTGATGGTCAAATACTAGAATCTTCTCTGCAGTTTCTTCTTTCTCCCTCCTATTCACCAATATTTCTCATAACATACCAGTAATAATGAGTCTGCTGATTGCATACTGAAAGGGGAAAAGGCAACATTTTCCAAGGTAGGTATAAATATTATGAACAGCAAAGCACAACCTTTGCTTACTCTGTATTTCACTTCTTTGGAAGCAGATATTAATTATAATGCTAGAATTTTGCACACAACATGATGAGTACAGCAATGAAAGCAGTGTAAGTTGATGATCACAACAAAAGATTTAATGAACTGCTTGAGGCATAAAATAAGAAGAAATACATACAAACTAAACTATAGCATCACACCACTGAAAGATAAATATAACCAAATAGCGTCCTGTCTGGAGTGTTTTGGTTTGTTTCAGTTTTTTTCCCTAACCAAAAAGATATTATGAATTATCAGAAGCATTGCATTTTGACTAGAAGGTTGACTTGGGACTTACTGGCTCATAATCTGTGGCTGACATTATGCAAGACCAGATAAATCCCTTCTAGTCTTTAGATACTAACAAAACCAGAAGAAAGAATCCACACTTTCTGTGTTCTTACTCAGCTAGCATTCAATACAGATTGATTAAAAAAAAAGGTCTTAGAAGTGCTATTGAGGGGAAAACCAGCCATCACTTTGACTGCAAACCAAGGCTATGCATACGCAAAACTTCATAGTTAAAAGCAGCCTCTCTGAGACTGGACTTACAACAGAAATTATAATTATGGAAAAAGAGAAGATGGATTTCCTTCTTATTTGAAAATTATTTTTAGAGTTTACATGTTATTTTTAGTTAACACACTTCTGCTGTCTTCTTCTGTCTCGAAAGATAACATGGCCGACATGGACTGCATGGTTAAAGGATACTGCTGGACTGCTGGGTTTAAATTTTTGTTAGTTAAATACTTAATAAATACACAAAGCAAGGTACAACATACAAGCAGGATGAAAGATCAGTGTTCTGAGCAAAAGGTAATATTTTAAGTATACCAGATACAGGAGAATGTAATGAGATCCTCTGTAGCAAACACTATAGTAATGAAGCCTTTTAGAATAACAAGAGCCTGAAACCAAGATTGAGTGGGAAAGGACAAAGTTATACTGCTTGCACTGTGGTGACTGACTCACTCAGTGAGTGTAACCAGCACCGAAGTGACCCCGGGGTCCTGATCCTGTAACCGTGTGAAGCACGGCACCTGCAGCAGTGAGAAAACTGCACTTCAAGCACATACAAACCAAAGCCTTTTGAAATTCTTTGGGATGACCCACTTTGGGTAAAGGCTTGTGCATGCCAGTCAATGCCTGTGTTAATCTGAAATACTGAGAATAAGATGCCATGCTCTGATCAACAGATAGGAAGACTCTTAAGATTATGAGGCCTGCAAGCTCAGCATATTCGTCTCTTTGACTTGTGAGGGCAGGTCGTTCAGGTGCCTGTTTTATACTTGCTAGACAGCAAAGACAGCAAGCACAGAAGCTCAAGAGATCCTCAAAAAGCTTGGCTGTGTATGTAAAGACTTACGAGTTAGGGAATCTGGATGCATACTGCCATTTTCTGTGCAAAATAAGAAGAAAGCTCTTAATTCTTCAAGAATAAAAAGGATGGGAACATTGAGAGAAAACACCAGCATAACTGAAGAACGTCATACCAGGTGGAGGAGGGTAAACAACTAAAAGCTGATTATTTATTGGCCAAGTGGTGTTACTGTGACAAATTGAAACTGCCGCAGGAAAACACCTACTAGAAGAGCACTATAGTATCCAGCATGGTGGTTGTGTTTTGTGTAACATGTGGTGAGATGCCTGTTGAATATGCAGCTTACCTACCTGGTAAACTCAAGTAGGTGTTTCAACATTCTCAAAAATGTAGCAACCACAGTTGCTTAAGGCATCACCACATGGAGAGATAACACAGTTTTCAGAGCAATTTCAACAGTGTGTGAGCAGTCTCCTCTCTTGAGGAGCTGCACTGATATTAATCTAGTGCTCTGGAGGCTCTGTCTGGATGGGAACCAGGACTCCAGAAGGAAGCAATGATTGACCTCCTGCTTGATCACTCCATTTCAGGGCTGGTTAAGAATTGTATTTAAGGCAGGCTGTGTTTAATTACTACCCAAATCACATGCCGATTTTTTTGACTGCTAAAAAATTTCTGAATCCTCAGTCAAAGCTGAGAAAGAAGAGACATATACTGATGTTAGAAAAAAAAAGACAAAATTTCAATATTATTAAATTTAGCACAGCACTTTTGATCAAATCCTGAGAATCAGATGCACTCATAAAATCTCCAGAAAGATACTGACTTAAACATGAGACTATTTTAAACTCCTTCATCACAAAAATAGTGTTGGTTTTAAAGCATAGCACCAGTCAGGAAACAAATGGGAAAAAAAAAATAATATCAAAAGTAAATCAAACTAATCATCCACAAAACCAGAAAAAAGAAAAAGAAATAATATTGTCTTACTCAACAAATATGTTCCCTTTTAACTCATCGAGATTATTTTAATGGAAAACAACCATGATGAAATAGTAATGAAGTGCAGGATTCATGACCTTGCATAGTAGTATGAGGCTGGTTGTACTGATTTGCTCAGAAGGAATAAGAGATGAAATCCCAGTGCACAGTATCTGACTAATGCCCAGTAAATCATTTTCATCCCAAATTTTCTGTAGGAACAAAACCCATTTTGACAAACCTTATATAAGGAATTGTGCTGCCTCTAATGTTCTGAAATGCTGAAAATGTTTTTAAATATGTAAATCTTTAGGTTTGAAAAGATGACATTATTTTCCCTTCCTCATGTAATGTTTCTTGTAATGGCATCCTAATACCGTCACTGAGATAAAAAATAGACTACCTTAATTATTACATGCCTTTAAGAGATGTTGATAACTCTAAGAGCATCTGAAAAGGGTGTTCTGTAAGACTGCCTGGAGGAAACCTCTGTGTGGAGACTGAGTTGCAGAAGACTGGCAGTTCCTTAGTCACTGGAACTGGTTAATACGAATTTGATGTTTTGTTTTGGTTTTTTTTCCTGAACTCTGTACAGCAATTCACAGTACAGCACAGACCAGATATCTCCTGGGATCTGGTAGAGTATGATTAGGCTAACAACCTGCCCAGCATGTCTGTTAAAACACAAAAAGGTGCCTCCCAGCTGAAGAATACAGATTATTCCACCTCTTCAGGGCAAACAAAGAATTGTGGAACCACATGTGAGGAAGATTTTGCTGCTTGTGCAGGCCATTTCATCCATAGCTCTTTGAAACCGTTCAGTACACGCTTTCCCTAATGGCTACTGGGGAAAGTTCTGGCTAACTGTGTAAGAGGGAAGAAACGAGCCTTAACTCTGGCTGAGCTACAGAGGATGCTGGTGAGGCATGAGGATCCCTGTGGGTTGAACTGTCAAGCTATTGAATTTGCTGGCACAGTGATCTGGAGTCTCACAAAGGCGTGACAGCAATTTGAAGAGTCGAGCTTTTTCTGATTAAGAAAATAGAAAAATCTTGCTAATCATGTAGTTGAAAGTGTTCTAGGGGTGATTATAGCTATCCCTCATTTAAAAATAAAGCTGTTCAGGTATACATTACTAGGATTCAATTTGCAGAAGAGATATCCTAATTTTCTCTCTCTCTGCAGTATAATTAACCTCCAAAGCAGACAAAAAGTCACAGTGAATTCTGAAGGGTTCCACTCACCATATTATTATTAGCCATTTTTCTTTTTAATAAAATAAAGACAAAAAGATTTTCACACACCTCCACATCGGAATTCCAGAAATTTGGGAAGAAATGCCGAAGAGGGAAAAATCACGTATGGATTCCGTGCTCTCTAGCTTGTGTTCTGGAAAAAGTCACGGAGTATGTAGTAGAAATGTTTGCGCTAAGCAGTTATTTAACATAAATTGGTATCAGTCTTTCATGAAGTAGACATGCAAGGGGTGATTTAATTGCACTGAAAAACTCAAGCCTGAAGTAGGTTCAGTCCCTGAAGTACAACAGAAAATAGGGCTGGTAGGCCCACACCGCTGGGCAACGGGGAACATTTAAGGCATTGGTTAGTATCAATGGTAGCTCTGAGCTCTCCTCTGTCCACCTTCCTGGACCCCATTCCAAATCCACACCCCTAGACCATAACACAGCCAGTTTCCAAATATTAATGGTTGTGGCAGGTGTTCATTCTCATTTCTCCAGTACTTTTAGAGACAGACAAGTACTGTGTCTTCTTTTATGGTTTCTCTGATTCTTTCAGGGATTGTAAATTCCTCTTATAGCAATGGACAGAGACCAAAATTAAAAGTTCACATTTATTCTCTCCTTTGGGTCATCCAGAATGTTGACCTGATGTCACGGGACCACAGCAGTAGACAGTTCCATCATTCCTCTCTAGCTAAGACCCAGTGATGTGTAAATGCATCCTTATTAAAGACACCACGGGGTTCTCTCTCCTTTTCTGCTCCTAGATAAAGAGCAACTGGCTTAGACCCACTGAAGAGAAGCACATGATGATGACAAGATAGGAAAGCTGCTTCAAAGAGCTCATCAGCATGCACTTCCCTTCCACAGGGATCTGCTGGCTCTCTGTTATTAGAGAATCATGTTGCTTTAGTCATACTTGTCTTTTTTTGTTGAATGTGGATGATCATAGTGAAAAGTTGTTCTTTCACCTTGCACATGCTGAAAAATGTTTGCCTTTTTTCCTGGCTGAATGAATCACACTTGCAGTAACCTCATATTGATAGTTGTGGCTTTTTACGTCTATTCTGTAGGTAAGACATTAAAAAGATTGAAAAAGTGCTGGTATTTAACGAAATGTTTGGAAGTCCCCTGCCTCCACAATTGTGCGTGACTCTGACAGATCTCAACGACTGAACTGTGAACTGTTAGTGGATTTTCCTTTACAGGCATGAGATACTTGCATGGGGCATCATCCTTTTACAGATTACACATTCAGTGTTGAAAATCTGTAGTTTGGAGAGAATGTAAACAGGTTCATTGACCTTGAACATCACAAATTTGGTAGTAAGAAGCTTGTATTTTTTATAAAAATCTCCAGCTGGCAAAAGCAGTTATAGTAGTTACAATATGTTTTGAAGGGTGCACACGTACCAAGTCATCTACCATGAAGAACACCAGAGTGAATAATACTCTTTACGTTGAAAGGTAATTAAGTAAGTGTGCTATCGTAGTATCTGTGCACTTAAAGCAGTGCCAATGCTTTACCCTTTGGAGTTATACAGCCAAATCTTCACCTACTGTCAAGGCCAATGAAGACACGAACTTTGTGACACTGGAGCCCCATTTCAAGAGCCCTCAACTTTGTGATGTCGGTCACTTGACCTCTGTAAATTTTAAAATTTTGCTGAAGTAATTTAAATAAACGGAGAAGAAGAGAGCTAAGCATAGAAACCTGGATAGAAATTAACTGAACTTGCAACTAACACAGAAGAAAGACCGCTCTGTTTTTACCTAGTCCCTGAAAACGATGGTGGGATGCAAGGAATATGAGATACAAACAGGGACACAAAATCCTGATAGGCTGTGGAGGATGGCCCATTTAATCAGTGATAAAAATGTAGCAATAACTGTAGGTTAAATACGCAAGTGAAAAAACAAATAAGTTAGTGATCGAGATTTAACATCTGACCCCTGGAAAATGGAAAGCCTTCAGGCTGGGGGAGATCTAAAAGGATGTAGAAAATGGTCATCGGCTGAGGACGGAGTTAAACACTCATCGTTGTCAGTGACATCCTCCTTAAGTATTCAACCACATTAATTATATGTAGGAAAGAAGGACTGACAGAGGACAATTATGTCTAGAGTTGTTAATTTTTATTTGTTTCCATTCTCCAAGGTTGGTTGGGTTTACTAATGACAAGTGCTTTCATTTCCTGATTAATGATATGAAAGGGTGATTTGCGATAAACGCCACTGTTTACAAAACCTTTTTGAGAAAGCAGAACATACAAAATTGATCATTGGATATGAAATAGGGAGATGACTGAGGAGTTAAAATGTGGTCTCCTGAGAGTCATAGTAGTTTCTATTACTAGCACAAGCCAGCAAATGATTGTGTTTTATTTCTTGTCGCCTTGTCATTCTCTGGTTTTGAGAAGCTCCATGACTAATACAAAAATTTACAGAGTCCTGTACCACAAGGGAAGTTGCAGGTACATTATATAGTTCACTACTGGCACATAGGAGGGAAGTAAGAAATCACTCTTTATATTTTTACCCTTTCAAAACGTTTTTCAGGAATACAAGGACCTGATTGAGGAAACAATTTTCGGTTCATTTTGACATAGTCACCAAATGTTAACCATGACATGTTTTTGAAACTTTTTTACTGATCCCATGCATTTTAATCTATCACAACTTACTTCTCTAAATTATTAGGGGATTTATGGAAATGGCTTTCCAAGCAAATACATTTAACTCGTAATTGTTTGTCCAGGAAGGACAGAGAAGAAAGTGGACTGAGCAGAGCGTGTCAAACCCACTCTTTACAAGGTAGAAAAAATACTTGTCGCACCTGCCTTCTGTGGGTCTTCCAATATCTCCCTGTAACTGCTGCACATGTCTGCTGGAAAAAGGACGCTTTCTCCACAACACACTGAGGAAAAATAGACCTCATAGACCATGCCATCCTTGTGCAAGGCTGACCATACTTTCCGGACCCCCTCACATCTCTAATATGGACACTGAAGGTTGAATATTACTTCACCATGTGGACACCAAGCCAAACCAACTCAAAGGAGGGAGCTGATAAGAGTTCACATTACTCTACCCTGAAGGCCCCAAGGCATCTCAGGTGTACCAGGAAAATCACAGCTTTCATAGCAATGAGCTTGTCTTTCTCTACAAAGTTTTCCATTTTGTTTGTAGCAGTCTGGTTTTCTCCCAAATGAAGGAAAACTTGCCCAGGGAAAGACTGAGGGTTGTAAGAGGGGCGCTGATCACAGGAGACACAAACGCACGGGGACATCTGACTAAGAGTCACTCTGACCCACGCAAACCAGTGCTGACACGGGTCCTTCTGTGGAGACTGCTGCCTGCCTGGGAATGCTATTCCTGAGTGTAGAAAACTGGAGAACAGAGTCAGAAAATTATTATGTCCTAGGCTCTCCCATATAAACATTGCAGTTTACACATACTTTGAGTTTATTGTCCTGGCTTATAGCAAAACAAGCTGGGGAAGAAGAAATCTTTTTTCCTCTTTAGATCTTTAGTTATGGACTGCATCATGTCTTGTGAAGTGTACCTACACTGACTCCCTCAGGAAGATGAGAGCTTTCTCTATGGCACTCGAGCCTTTCTGGAACCCGAGTAGCCTCTATGTGCCTGTCAAGGAACTGAAGCTTACACCATCATAAACATCGTTATCTGTTTATAGACGACAATAAACAGATGACCTTGTGTTTGTGTATGTGTATGTGTAAATCAGGGAGTTAGCGGTCACTGAGATGAGAGTGTTTAGGCACAAGTCAGTTCTGTTAAAGTTTTAAAATAAAACTTGACTTAATTATTTGTAAATACATTTGTGCTAAAGGTCGGTGTTTGCCTATTTTCACTACTTATCCCTCCATGTGTCAAACTGTTAAGTTTCCAAGACTCGTCCTAAATTAGCTGTGGCTGTGCAGGACCAGGGAGCAGATGCCATATGGTTAGTATTGATGGTTACGGTGCTTTGATGAAACCATCACCATGCTGAGGTCAAAGTTGCTAGGTGTCGCGCTTGGGAGACTCTTGACAAGAGAAGTGAGCACAGGAGTGGGAAACTCCTTTCTACCCCATCCCTCCTTGCTTATATTTGGTCTTCTGCACCACCTGCCCCCTTACTGTCAGAGAGGATCACATCAGCTGCCAGTGTTGTTTACCTTCTTTTGCTTTTTGTGAGTAATCTTTCCTCTGTACTCACCAGCATGCTTTGCCAATTTGCCGTCCCTGTGTTTATCTTGTCCTTTTGTTTGGAAACTCTTTGCTACATGGATGCTTTCCAAGTGCAACTACAATGTCATTGTTTGTCCCTTCAGTACTTAACATTTCTCATATTCATTTAAAGTGCTTATACATTGTGTCTGGCTACCAAACACTAACATATGCTTGTGGTTACACCGTTTTAGTATGTCTGTGTTTGGTTCAAGACAAGGTAATATTAGCTACATCTTCATTAGAGTACTTTAACTCATAGGAGTCACAGGTATCTCATTTATCTACAGTGGTATCTTTTAATGATATACACAGACACCCCTACATGCACTACATGGTAAGTGAATGAATTTTTCAACGAATCTTTTACATTTTTGTAGTTTACCTGCTTCTATTTTCAAACAAACAGAACCCAGAGTTCCAGTTTCTGATGAGGTTTAAAAGTGGCCATGTGGAGCTTAAAGCATCACAGACAATTACTGTCCAGCATTTATTTGCTGGATCACAGCAATTGGGTTGTCTCTGCCCTAAAGAAGATACAGCAAAGTACGTCAAAGAAATGGCTCCTTAGCCTGCAAAACATGGATTCCACTTAAACCCACTTCAAATATGAGCGGTACCACGTCAATTTTTCCTTTCTTTACAATAGAAACCCTTCCTATCTTCCATCCATCAAGATTAGCAGGAACAATCTGTTTTTACACTGATTACCCTTTGCGGAGGTGAAGATAAATTCTAACACTAGTTGAAGCCTTTTAACCTGAATACAGAAACTGGAAAGCTGAATGCAAGGCAGTAATTTGTTAATTCCTATTTTCCTCAGCAGAATGCAGCTCTCTAGGTGGCCCAGCAGAAACATCTACCACCTCTCCTTTCTCAACGCCAGCAGACTCCGCTTAGAAAACTTCAGAATTCTGCGACTTCTCATGATTATGACAGTGATTATTGACATCACGGTGGTGAGTCTATAATAAAAGAGTGGTGATGAGAAGGAAGGGCTGCAAGAAGATGACTTTTACTAAAAGAGTCCTGGTTTGCTTTACCCAGGAAGCTCTTGGAACTTAAACAACCCTGATGTATTAATTTTCTTTCATCCATATATCTGAAATATGACACTGAAAAGTCACCGATTCCTTAATATGCTTCCCCTGTAGTGGTTTGTCTAGTCTTCTGAAAATCCTTGCTTTCATTTTGAATGCACTTGGCTCTATTCCTAGAGGCAGGTTCTTACTGAGGTTCTTTTTAAGGTCAGAGTTCATTAATGACCTGAAAATCTGCCTTCAATGGTTTACATACAACGTAGTTTATCTGTTGATCCTTCTTTTAACAAAGTAAACAGATTTTGTTCCTTCACCACATGTTGCAAAATATTTTGTTGATCCATTTGGAATTTTCAGACTTTTCTCTATAGCCAGTCCAGGCTTGCCATCTTAATTTCAAAACGTTGACATTAGGCATCAGATCACAGGTATTTGTCTCAGCAAAGCTGTGTGTCTGTTTCCTGCACTCTGCCACCTTCTTGTTGGGCTAGACCAATTAAAAAAAACCTGATAATAATAATTGTCAGTGGGTTTCAGGTTTTCCCTTAAAACTAAAACAAGTCGAATGAAATCTTTATTTTCTGCTTTTTTAAAAAGCTTAGAAAGGGTTTTAAAACTGTCTCCATTTTCCTAGAAAGCAAGGGGCATTTTGCCTTTTCTTTTAGAAAGAGTGGGATGAGTTCCAGGAAAAATGGGTCATCAACACTTGCAAAACAAATCCTGGCACTTTTTCCTCTGCTTCTATGAATAAATTTTAATTGTCGGGACACTCCTTTTAATTGACAGGACACTCCTTAAGTGCAACTCAGCTAGGCAATGATGATAACCTAATCAATGTATGCAGAATAGGATTAGAGATAGTTTGATGTGTTGAGTTATTGATTTTATTTTCTGTGGATAGTTTCAGATGGAATAACATAGAATATTATTAGAATCTTACATATATAAAAAAATGAATCAGAGTACTCTTGAAGTAAACAGTATTTCATTTTATAGTCAATATCCCCAAAAAGGAACACTTCCCTATATTAATTTTTTGGCTTGCATTTTTTGAAGCATTTAGTGACACACATTGGTAGATAAACTAATATTTAACTGCACATTTTGCGCATAACATGTGAAATCAACCAAGGAAATCTCATAACTTCAAAGTTCTTACATGCAAAAGTCATTACAGGTCATTGAAGAACTACTGATAAATGTTTCTACATCTTAATGCTGCATCGTTCCTGTTCTCTGTTTTTACAGCTGACAAAAACAAGCTTTATTTTACCCAGTTGCAATAAACAACTAGTTCACAGACCTTTACTCATATAAACACTAACACCAAGGACCTGTGCTTAATCTGGTTTTATTCACCTGAGTAATGGTTTTGGCCACCACTTTGTCATTTGAACTTTGTGCAGGAACCAATGATGCTCTGGTCCTGCTATATGGAATGCCTTTAGTATAATTCTATTTCAAGTCTGCCTTTAGTGCATTGACAGGTAAAAACAAAACTTCCAATTAGTTTTTCAAGATGAAAACTCTTAGTGAAACTATCTTTTCCCCTAATGACAGAAAGCTCACCAATGTATTTCAAATAGATTCTTTTATCAGAAGAAAATTAAAACAAGAACAGCTATTCTACAGACAAATGTGCTAAACTTTATTCTGATTGTGTGAATTCTGCCCTCAATCTAACAATTTTGTCTATTCTTCAGACAATTAATAATCCTGCCTGACAGGCCTATCTGACAACAGATTTTCTCTATAGCTTCCTGCAATTTCTGAATTGAATCTCACTGTAATCTGAACCCTGCACATGGGCATTTTCATCTTTGTCTTTTCAGTTACAGTGAATTTCAAATCCAAGTTCCATGGCCAGTAGTTATATTAAAGAAAAGCTATTCTACCTAGGGTTCATTTTCTGTTTGTATTCAGGTTATTTCTAAGAGACATTTAATATACCTGTAGTTTAACATGATAAAGTCTCCAATCCTGTGCCTATCACTTCCTGTTGCTCACTAAGTCATGTTTCTCACAAAATAATTCTGTTGTTTTTTACCTTCTCTGTGCATACAATCTTCCGCTCTCCTTTAGCAAGTGCTGCAATATTGGAATAGTCACTTTATTCAAACAGGCATTGTTCCATTATAGGCAATCACCCTCTCTGGAATCTCTGTATTTACAGGAAAACAGTGAATTAATAAGAGAATTAGACCTAGTTTTGCTGCGTTCTTATTACCACAATATTCAGCAATTAAATGAGAAGTAGTCCAGGGAGGGTGCTGCTCTATTCATCTTCATAAAAATATTCACTTTCCTAAATACATTGCAGAATTAGGTATTTATAGTGCAACGATGCAGAAAGGGCCTTAGGAAGCTTTGCCTCCAGAGACCATAACTGAGAGTAGCTTGAAAACCGAATTTTCCGTTTCTGCAGATGAAGAACCTGGAACTTAATAACCTGACTTTAAACAGTCCTTTGCTTTGGCTGAGATAATAGCAAGTTTGTTGCATTTCCTGACAAAACATCCTTCCCAATTTGTGCGCTGGGTGGATAGCAATAGGCATCTTTCAAGGCAGTTTTGTTACTAGGCAAGTTGTCAACATTTTGCTCTTACAGAAAACAGCTCTTCTATCTCTGTTACATTTTGTTTTGCTGCTTCAGCCTGCCATAAGAATAAGACACTTCTGTGGGAGGATAAAGAAATCCTGCTGTTAAATATGGAGTCACGGTAGCCAGGCATACAGCTATCAGCTAGTCTTCCAGAAAGGTTATCCCACACAAATCTTCTTGTAGACCTCAAGACTTCTTGCAGATGAAATCTGGTGTACTCACCTCCTGCAATACAAGGTCTCCTACCTCACATCCTTCGCCGTGGTAGGCATTGTTTATCTCCCCCATGGCAGAGGCTCTGCAGGGGAATGTATGCCTGTACCAATGCCATGCCAGCTCACTGAAACACTCAAGTTAAATGCTGACAGAAGTTGGTTTGAACAAAGGCACCAGGTTGTGAACTGAGGTGGTGGAGCTGCAAGTATGTACATTTTTCCACTTCTGTTATAGACACACCCACCTCTGGAGCGGTGGGCAGGAAGGGGACCACGGCATATAGAATGCCCACTATAGTTTGCAGCACAAAGCAGCAGTCAAAGCCTTTGTTTTAATTCATGCTCAAACTTGAAATTGCCTCTGAATCCCTTTTCTTTTTTGCCTCCTCTTTTCTGTTTTTAAAATAGATTTCTGGTATTTAATGTAATGTCATTAGGGCAAATAGAGATATTTGCATTTCTGAGAACAAGCAGAGAGGTCAAGGATATCTTGGTTTAATACCTGAGGAGGTCAGTGCAATCTCAATCTGAATGTGAGGGTTCTATAGCTTCCAACATTTTGTCTCATAGATGCTGGAGAGCTGAGGAATGAGAAACAATCTCAGAGCAATGCAGGTGGCCTGAACATAGTGACAGCAAAGTGTCCGTAACTTCTTTTTCTTCCACAATTTATAAATTTTTACCTGTCTCCAAAGGCATTAAATTTAACTCTCCAGATCCCTTTTCTAGCACACTGCCTGAAGAGAGTTTAGGCTTTACCTTTTTCTTCTACCTCTCTCCTCTCAAGTCCATGTCATGCTAAACATGGGAATGTTAATGGGAAGTGAAGGCCCGCCTGCCTCTTTCTTCCCTTCTAGCATTTAGAAAAAAGATACCCTGGTGGTTCCATGAACCATCTAGAAACGAAAAGTGAAACTCAGAGAAGCATCTCACAGATGGGAGCAGCTGTACTCCATCCCCCTCCATATCTCACAATTATTAAGCAAAATTTTTAAGCAAACCCAGGTAAGGCTTATCTGGATGATTTTCTGTGCTGCCATCTTCAAGACAAGTTCAAGTAGAAAAGAAAATTTCAGGAGACCTTTTAATGTGAGAAAGCCTTCTTCCAGATCTCTAGCAGCTGTGCTGCTCTGTAAAGAGCTACTTTCATCTTGGGAGTAGAGTGCATTTGAAAATTGTTGGAGGCAGTTTAAGCTGAGGAGGGTCTTTCTGTCCTTCTTAGTCAAATACATATATCTTCACCAATTTTATTAATAACCTTGAGATCTATGGATCAACTAGGAGATTTATTCCACCTGCATCCCCCTGAGTATGGCTCTGCTGGGAACAGCTCTTGCACAATGATAACACAGAGCTCAGGTGAGGAAGTGCCTTCCTTGAATTCTCCTGTCCCTGCGAAGTCCTCTACAGCGCACCTTTCCAAGTGACGTAATCATTAGGACTGGTTTGTTCATGGATAGTATATTTTTCAGATGGTAATTCAGCAACAGCCTGCTTCCCAAGAAGAAAGAGGATATACTGAGGTAGGTTTGTCCATGAACATAACCAAGACATTGCCTCAGCTCAGTAAGAACAAGGTGTTTTATATGTCATGTGTGAGCCTAAAGGTAAGTTGCTCCAGAGAATATCTGGACTATGAAAGACACTGGGACCACTCAGGAAAGAAGTAAGAAAATGATCCCTCTCCAGAAAAGTTTCATTTTAGCATTATCAAACACCTAATAGGAACATATAACAGTAAAAGTTTGTTTATTTTTTTGCTTTTTGAAAAAATTCAGAAAATAATTTCAGGTTTTTTTCAGTACAAGCCATCTTGTACTGAACATCTGTACTGTACATCTCTCAGCCATCTCCAAACCACAATTAGGTCAGTTTGCTCCCTCTTATGAAAAGACAGAGTGAGCTACACAATAGTCAGGAAGAAAAGACCTCTACGGTAGTTAGACCTGCCCTCCCCTCTATCCCTAAATCCAACCTAATTTCAGGACTAGATTCTTGGACAAACTCACCTCTGACATGATACTGATGCTAGGCTACTTTATTAATCTCTTCCTTTATGAATGGTTTTTCCCTTTTGCTTTAATCTAGTTTGCTTCCTCCATAAATCTTGCTTCATCTTTCCCTGCTGTGTTTTTCACACTCATCTTTGTGCTGCTGATATGATTCGATTTGAGGTCGCCTCCTGTTCCTCCAGAAAGTAATGCAAGATCTCACTGAATTTCAGTAGCACTTGAGGGAGCAAGACTTTCAGGAGGTGTTTCTGGAACATTCGACACGGTCATGTTAATAATGGCTCATGACAGATTCAGCTTCTGGCTGAAACAAGGCTGCTTTGGTCTCAGGGATTTCTGAGCACTCCAGTGAAAAATCAAATTCTAGGACTGAAAACCAATTTCCCCCTTCTGATCCCTTGGTCGGACCACTTTGTGCCAGATCTGTGAAGGATGAAAAATATTTACGCCATATTGAAACCTGGTTTTGCCGAAGAAGAAGCCTAATGGCCATTCCTCTGTTGACCTGTTCTGGAGAAGTGGGTGCTTTCTCTAGTGTCAGCTTAGATGGACACTGTTTCCTGGAGGGGACAATGCTGAGAAATTCTGTGCTTCCTACATGTATGAACTGCACTTTTTTTATTTTCAGTCTTATCTGCCAAATTGTAGATTGCAGAGTAAATTCATTAACTGCTTAGGTGTGGTGTGTGTACAGCTGGGCAATTCTTTTAGTCACTGAGAGCACAGATTCGGTTTGGTGCATACTTAGTGTAGATTTCAATCAACTTTGGTTTCCAACAGTCATCATTCACAGCTGCACAGGCTACTGGTTCTTGAATGATCTCATGGGACCCATCTCTAGACTGCTCTGCAACCAGTACTCAAAAGTAGCAGTTTATCAGCTGGAAGATTCATTGCCCCTTAAAACTGTAGGACTTATTTTCAGGAAGGAGACAGGCAGAAACCTGAAAGCTCTGAGGGGTGCATCAGGAGTGCTGTTTTTCTGCAACCTGGGAGCCCACCTTTTCTTATGAACTGCAGTATTAATCTCACACAGGCAGTTTGTAAAATACAATACAGCTTCACAACAGCAGGGCTGAAGGACTTGTACATATGTAAATTTTATGTTAATGCCCCTTGTCTGTAAATTGTTTGTAAAAGGCACTTAGGAAAGAACTACTGCAGCATATAGGCAAACAGTCCTGTAAGGGGAAAACAGCAACAAAACAAACACACAGTCCAAACCTCACCAGCCCCGTAAAACACCACCCAGAGTGTGGTGGTATGTGCTGAACAAAGCAAACTGAGAGTCTCTCCAGTGCCACAGGCTCTCTTGTCCCATGGTGCATCTGTGGTAGTTGAACTGCTAAAACTACTTGGGCTGCAAACACCTCCGCATGGATTCCCTGCACCAAATGTAAAACTTCCACTTCTCATCCTCAAAACATGTCTCCATTCACTGGTTCCTGCTTAGCCCCTACCCACCCAGAAAATCGCTCTCTCCCTCCAAACTCAGCTTCCTAGAACTTCCTCAGAACCTACTTTTCCTGTTTGGGATTTCCTCACCCAACCTCTCTCTGCTCTCCAAAAGGGCAGCCAGAGTGTGGTTTTCCCTCTACTTAAATCCATTGGGAGCTTTATGACAAATGCAGCTTTGCTTCCCTTCCTGAATGGGTGTTCACTATAAAAACACCTTCACAATAATCTCAAGTCCATGCTCATTCCTTTGGCTGGTCTAGTTCTAGTCCCAAGGGACACTTTCTTCCTGGCACTGTGTAAGAATGGGAGTACGCCTGTCTCTGAGATATGCACACTGAAATTTGTGCCGAATCCTCCTGTCCTTTCCCAACAGCATCTCCCACCACTTTGCATGGAAAATATTCACTGACATGGTGTACTACCTGGGAATTCGTTTGAGATAATCCAGAACCGCTATGTCCCAAACTAAAGCTTTCCTGCTCCACGCACAGACAGCAATTTAACCAAAGCAGTGCCTTTATGTGCCTCTTTGTAAACAAGACTTTGCTTTCATTTTTATTATAATAAAAAGGGATTGAGAACAAATTTTCAACTGCAAGAGGTTACTCACAGCAACATTGTGGGGGGAAAGAGACATCGAGTTGCTGGAGCGTGTCCAGAGAAGGGCAACAAAGCTGGTGAAGGGTCTGGAGGACAAGTCTTATGAGGAGCGGCTGAGGGAGCTGGGGGTGTTGAGTCTGGAGAAGAGGAGGCTGAGGGGAGTCCTTATTGCTCTCTGCCTACCTGAAAGGAGGTTGTAGTGAGGTGGGTGTTGGTCTCTTCTCCCAAGTTACTAGTGATAGAACAAGAGGAAATGGCTTCAGGCTGCGTCAGGGGAGGTTTAGCTGGATATTAGGAAAAATTTCTTTACTGAAAGAGTGGTCAGGCATTGGAAGAGGCTGCCCAGGGAGGTGGTGGAGTCCCCATCCCTGGAGGTATTTTGAAAGACATGTAGATGTGGCACTTCAGGGCACGGTTTAGGAGGCATGGTGGTGTTGCATTAACAGCTGGACTCAATGATCTTAGAGGTCTTTTCCAAACTTAATGATTCTATGATTCGATAAGATAATAATAGCAGATAGTAGATAATTTTCTATTACATTCCATTCCAAAACCTGAGAACATTAAGGAATATTTCCACTGTGTCCTTCTTCTTCCTCAAGTTTCATTCTTGTCAACTGTACAGGGAGGAGGAAAAGAGTTGCGGTGAAGTTTCGTATAGAGAAAGGAATGACAAACTGCTGTCTCTTCCAAGAGCGGCAATGCTTCTGCTGTAAAACTGAAGCGCAGATGTAAAAATTCTGCCAATTGTTTTGTCTTTTTAAAGTCAGGCCATTTCATAACAACAATTAGATTCTACCTCCTCCTATTCTCATTACAACAGAACTGATCTGAATGAGAAATCAGAGCTTTAGCACATAATGTGGTCTGCAAGTTACCACCCTATTCTGTACCTGACTCTTCAATATGATTCTTTCTGATTGCCTGTTCCCTAATGAGCAAGACAGCAACGTTTGCCTGTCCTAAAGACCTGTTGGGCTTGGTCAGCCAGACCCTTCTGAAGGCCATTTCCACTTGTCTCCTTCTGCAGTGAATTATGGCATGACTTTTCCAGCACCACTGCACTATATCTCCCTGCCCTCGACTGAGCACATGCAGACCCTTCCAAACAAACATGAGGATGCAGAGTGAAGCTGCCAGCAGCTCTAATTCTGGGGTCAAGTCTTTCCTTGTATTGCCTCTGGTGCAAGAAGTGGTAACAGGAAAGAAGTAAGGGCAGAATATAAAGCCACAAAAATAGCATCAGCAGATTCAGCTAGTACTCAGTTAGTTCTTAGTTGATTTAATGATTCTTTGCATTTCACAAATAAGTTTGTGTCATTTATAGGTATGCAGAAAACACAGCACCGAGGCTGTCCAGTAACATAATGAAGGAAAAAGCACAAGTGTTTGCTTGATCTTTCCTTTTGAACCCTCAGGACTTGCAGATCCTGCTCTGTTTGCAGTCTACTCTGTTTTAAATGTCCCACTGTTCAAGTCTAAGTACCTGAAACCTCCCTTGCTACTTTAAACTTACCGATTGCTATTGTTCACATGGGACACCAAGCACAATCTATTTCGTTCTTCTTTTTGGCAGCCTTTTAAAAATTTGAATGTTTTCATGTCCCCCTCCAGGCTATTTTTTCTGTCAGCTGAACAGTCCCTGCTCCTTCCATCATTCCTCCAAGCATGGTCATGAACTCTATGAAGTTGTTCCGCGTCTTCCTTGAAATACTTTGCCTATACGGGACATGCTCGCTCAGCTGAGGCCACTAGACAGATGGGCTCTTACGTGCCTGTTAAAATGTGCTGGAGTGATGCTGCTGACTCAGCAGCCAAGTTCACAATCTGCTGTAAGAGCCTGGTCTTTTTCCACCTAAATGGTGCACCTTCTTAATGATTCTCTGGCTAGTTGTCTCCCAAGCTGAAACTACAATTGCTCTTATACCTCTACAAAATAAAGAGAACTAAGTGTTTAGGAAGAAAGCTCAGGTGTTTTCCTGCTCTATACCATATAACAAGAACAACAGACATTGCCAGCATTTAAAATGCAAGAAGACAGCATTCCCTAAGAAGCCTACAGCTTTCTTGAAAATCACCGTTTTAGCAGCTTAACTAAATCACTTTTGAAAAGGAGCTGCTAACCATAAATCACTCTGAGGACCATTGAAATCCCTCCCTCTGCCTTCCTCCATTTTCTGTTTACCTGTGTTGGAATTTTGCTGAGTTGGCAACCCCTGCACCGGCAGTTACCTTTGAGCTGTTGAAATGCAAACAGTCTAATAAATAAAGTCAGTTTGTGGAAGCATTTGTATTCTGCACTTCACACGTCTGAGTTAAAAGCACCTCTCTATGCAAATAAGGATTAGCATTAAAAGCGTTTTCAAAATAACAAGTCCTTGAAAGAATGCACAGCCTGCAGCTGAAACAATCTATATTAAGGCAATGCCATTAACCATTAAGGCTAGAGGATTGTCTCTTTCTCATGAAGCCAAGAATGTAGTTTTAGTCATGAGAGATTAGACTGCCCCCCCTCCTTCTTTTTTTAATGAAAAACTAGATAAACACAGAATAAGTAGGTTAGTTCATGTGCTTTGAAGATTGCAAACAATACATTCAGGGCAACATTAATTCACATGTAAACATTGACCCTTCAGAACAGCTTGGCCTACGGTATTTGCAGATCTGTGGAGCTCAGCTCCTGCTTAATGATTCATTATCTCCCATTACTTCTCCCCAGACCCAAGAAGACCATGTCTGGTGTGTGCAGTTCTTTGCCTAATTACAACCATTTAATGAATGATACAAACAGCATTCTACAAGCCATTTACAACACCCACTGAACCACACACAATCATGACTACAGTCACCTTAAATCATTTTCCCTGATAAGTGCATGTGCTTAACATAATTTGAGCAGCATACTCCAGAAAAATATCTAGTCCCCAGTGCTGTGATTTCCCCAGAAAGAGAAAGGCCTAGATAAATGTCTTTCTAGGTATTGCAAGAGGCTTTGGGTTAGCCTGTATTTGTCTGAAGGTTCAAGAAATAGGCTAAAACTGAAAGCGCGTTAGAAATACAAAGGAGAAGTAATGCTTAGAAATTTGTTAGCTGGTTAATCACTCCATTACTCACTGTTTAATCCAGAATATATTAATAAAGCCTCTTATTTACCCTTAAATGCTCATTAAAGTAAACAGCCTTTAATGAACTTCTGATTACTGGCTATTGCTTGGAGGAAAAGTGATATAAATAGATAAATAATCATGGTGGAAGCCTTCATCTCACTAAAGTCAAGGAAGAAAAATTTAAATGGTCATGTACTTAATGGCCTCAAAGAGATAATAATTTCACACACCCGGTATTATTAGTGAACAAAATTTCACAGTGTGTAAGCAATATATTGCTTATTATCTTCTATGTGGCTGAAAAAGTGGTGCAAGATATGTAAATAAGGAAGCACTGAAGTAGTTTACCAATTTACTGTATTTTTCCTTCTGTGCACTCTTCTGAGGGGACAGATATATTTAATAGAATCTGTAATTTGTTTTGGATTAAGCAGTACCTATGAAAAATATAGATGATTTGAAACTAAAAATACCCACTGTGCAGAAATATGACACCTGGAATGACAGTTTTAAAATGGGAAAAAACAACAGCATTTCTGTATGGGGTTTGCATGACAAGGTTTTGGTAGTGGATGGCTACAGAGGTGGCTTCTGTGAGAAGCTGTTAAAAGCTTCCACTATGTCTGATAAAGTTGATGCCAGACAGCTCCAAGATGGACCTGCTGCTGGCCAAGGCAAAGCCCATCAACATGGGTGGTGGCACCTCTGGGATAACATGGTTAAGAAGGGTGAAAAAAAAACCTGTGCAATTGCAGCCAGAGAAAGGAGTGAGAACATGTGAGAGAAACAGCCCTGCAGACACCAAGGTCAGTGAAGAAGGAGTGGGAGGAGGTGCTCCAGGTGCCAGAGCAGAGATTCCCCTGCAGCCCCTGATGGAGACCATGGTGAGTCAGGCTGTCCCCCTGCAGCCCATGGAGGTTAGCGGTGGAGCAGATACTAACCTGCAGCCCTTGGAGGACTCCGCGCCAGAGCAGGTGGATGCCCAAAGGAGGCTGTGACCCTGTGGGAAGCCCATGCTGGAGCAGGGTCCTGGCAGGACCTGTGACCCCATGGGGGACCCATGCTGCAGCAGTCTATTCCTGAAGGACTTAACCCTGTGGAGGAGACCAACTGTGGAGCAGTTCTTGGAGGACTGTCTCCCATGGGAGCAGAGGAAAGGTGTAAAGAGTAAGGAGCATCAGAGACAATGTTTGATGAACTGATCACAACCCCCATTCCATGTCCCCATTAGAGGGGGTAAAGAAATTGGTGGTGAAGAGCAGCCTGGGAAGAAGGGAGGGGTGTGGGGAAGGTGTTTTAATATTTGGTTTTATTTCTTATTCCCCTACTCTGATTTGATTGGTAATAAATTAATTTCCCCAAGCTGAGTCTGTTTGGCTTGTGACAGTAATTGGTGAGTGATCTGTCCCTGTCCTTACCTCGACCCACAAGCTTTTCAGTATATTTTCTCTCTCCTGTCCAGCTGAGGAGGGGACTGATAGAGTGGCTTTGGTGGGTACCTGGTGTCCAGCCAGAGTCAACCCCCCAAAAATTCCTTCAGTAGTATGAATTATTGCATAAGAATTTTTTAACATTAAATTGAACCAGTATATGTATATATTTAGCATATCTTCATAATATTTTAGATATTTCATGCAAGCATGATAAAAATAATTAAAACATTACAAAGTTCTCCTTTTCAATTTGTTTCAGTTTTGATATTGACAGGTACAGGCAGTTTTATTTATTTATTTAATAATAAACAGTGTTGAAAGAATATCAGTTCTGCAGATGGTTTGGTAGCAGGAAAAGCAGTCTGAATGTTCAGAAAGAGATTTTCTGCCTCATGTACACTAGTTTTTTGTGTCTCAATTAGATGTGTTCCTGATTTCGAAGATGCTGTCATTGAAGATTTTTCCTGAATTTATTTGTTCTAACTGACAGTTGCAGAGTGTCATCCTGCCCCCAAATTAAACCCTCATTTATATCCACCATGGTCTGCATAGCAGTCGGGGTATCTCAAACACTGTGTTTCTGCCTCTCCAGCACATGTTCTTCATGGACTGTGGAATCTGGGCCTTCACCAGCTGTGAAGTTTTGATGGACTTACAGGCAAACCCACAAAAACTATGGTGAAAGGTCCATCCTGTGCTGGTTTCTGTAACTCACCATACTGAAGGTTTTCAATGTACCGTAACTGACTCAAAACACATTTATGGAAAACAATGTCATGCAATAAAAAAAAAAAGGGTAAAACCTGAACTTTGGAAAAAAGTATCTCTCTTTTTGATATATGGGTAGTAAGTGTAGGTATGCTTGTAAACTCTACCAGTCTTGGCATGCTGTCTAAGTAGGCCAATAGTGTTTGCATATTTAGGCAAAAAGATGGTGCATGAATTTAGGTGGCACTAATACAGATTATGCAGAACCTAATCTTGAAAGTCTGGTGATGAAATATTCTACCAGCACCTACCATATTAATTGTAAGGTGTAATGAGCAATATCGGGCAAAGTGGCTGGTTCCCTAGTGGCCGTGAGTAATTTCCCTGCTATAATAAGAGATTGCAATCTAATGCATTAGTAAGACATAATTGTAATTCCATCTTTTTAATGCTGATTTAGAAACTCATCAAAGCTCATTCTTAGAGCTGTAGTCAGGAATCTAGTGGAATATTTGGGGGAATTATTGACATAAACACAAGGCAAATGGCTTCAGATGTTCCAAATGCTGGCTGGAAGCCTGTTAAGGGTGTTACCCTTACCTCTTTGGTGTTTTTCCTTCTAAGAAATAACTTCATTACCTTTATGGAAATGACATTTTCTCAGGGAAATTGATATTGCACGCAGGCTAAGTTGCTTGTGTGCAGTGAGATTTTAGATAGTGATTGGAATTAGGAATAACAGATGTCACATTAACATTTGGTTGCTGAGATGACAGGTGAGTGGTTGTGGCATGGAAATATTAGGCAAGTTGATAATGGGCTTCCTAATACATTCTCCCGTTGTTTCATATTGCTGGACTTAAAGAGCACCGTGACTGAATATAGCCATGAAATAGAGAGGAAAGGTGTATTATATTCAGTAATATTCAATAATATTCAGTCAGCTTCAGCATCTCACACACTTCCCTATTTAGCATACACTAACATATGATAACCAAACACAAGATATGATTAGATTTCTGAAAACAAACAAACCAACCCTGAGCAGGGGAAAAATGCCAACCCCTCAAAAAATCCAACACTTCCGGCTCTACGGCTCCTGTTTAAGTAAGTACTGTTACATTTCCCAATGTAAAACAAAACCAAACCAAAATAAACTGTGAAAATATATTTAGAAAGCCTCCCACATTCAACAAGTAGTTATCTTAAATTGGAAGGGACCTACAATGATCATCTATTCCAACTGCCTGACCGCTTCAGGGCTGACCTGATACTTGGTTAAGATCCTGTCTGGATTAGGCTCAGATTATTTTAATTAGGCATAAATCCAAGAAAGCAACTCAGTCAAGTGAAGGAGATTGATTTTATGTCCCAAAGATTCAACTGGTCCATCTTTGAACAGCTACTAAGTAGGTGGTATTTTAATCTTGGCTGGCATCTCTTTTGTTGTGACCACAGACCATGGTAACTCAGGCAATTATCAAGAGCTGAAGCTCACTGGACTTCCTCATCATCCAGTAAATTACTCCATTTGTCCACAGGGAAGCTCATCCTCAAACGATCTGCAGCAATGAAAATCCTAGACGACTTTTTAAATCAGTCTTTTCCTCCAAACTAGAATTTGTCATTAGGTATGAAACCTCATGGCTTACATCAGCCTTGTGTAATCATGGGTGCACTTTTCCTGTGGACTTGTCCCAAAGTAGGGTAAGAAGGGAAGCCCCCCAGGGTATACACCAGCAGACTGCTACCACTAGATAAATAGCTCCCAACATAACACCCACAGAAAAGCTCTAATGAAGCTCTTGCAAGTGAACAAGACTCCTTCAGAATAAGGACAAAACATCAAAATTGAATATATATTCCTTCCTATTGAAATTGGACTTATTGGATCACTTCCAGAACGTTGACCTTGTTTTGTTTCTTGACCTCCCTGCCTCCCTTTCACTCTTTTGGGCTTTTTTGAGTCTTCACATTTTTGTGTGTTATCACTCGTTTACTCTGTATCTGCCTGACTTAACGACCCAGGACTAATCCCATACTGGCAAGGCTACTCAAGACCTTTCAGATCGTGGCTCCGCTGAAGCCAACGACACAGAACTTGTCTGAATGTTGTGTTCAGAACATACAGGCATAAATTATTAAACCTGATACTTCAAAAGCTTGTATTGGAGCAATTCAACCTGTACCGGAAACGTTACTTTCAGGTCTGCTGGATGTATATTCATTAATTTAATGGGCAGATTGTTTAGAATATTCTGATTTTTCTTCATAGGTAAAATTTTACTCCAGTGAGGAAAATCTCTCCCTTTCAATTTAGGTGATTACTCTTTGTCTGCTAGGCAGCCTGGAACAACTAATGAAGAGACAATTTGCTATTTTTCTCCAAATTCAGTCTGATATCATTTCACCTAGCCATACCGTTTGCTAGGATGTTACCAGTTGTAGATACACCCAAAGACACATGCTTTTAGCCAGTAAGCAGTGTGCGCACATGCATGTGTGTATGGGTGTAACTATTTTGATTTTAAAACAGGAATTGCACTTGAATCACCTTTCTGAAAGGATGTAAGACTGCTAGATGCTTCTTAAAATTCCCCTGTACCTATAGAAAAAGCAACCTGGCCCTGGAACTATCAGTAGGCAATTTTTTTTTGTTTCATTCTGATTGATATAAGAAAAAGGTTTTGAAGCTTTTTTTGAGCAAGGACAAAGCATAACTGGGACAACGAATAAAAATAGTTCATAAGAATGGATACTGTAGGGTAGACTAGGTGTGCTTGATACCTCGTTTTGTATTTTTGTCGCTAGTTCCAGCTGGAAGCTTGCTGGTTTGGGGACAACTGAGAGAGGCATGTGTTTCTGTGACAAACAGTCTCATTACCCATAGCACTATATCTCCTTGTGTATCTCCGTTAACTCGACTGTCACCCTCAGGCTCAACCTCTGCAAAGCCAACAGAGAAATTGCCCGCTGCTCTGGCCCAGCTGGAAGCAACCCCTCCTCCTTGAAAGCAGCCAAACCCAGGGACCTCCTCTGAGCCACCAGTGGCAAACTCACTTTCTTCCTGGCTCCCGTGCTGAGAAAGCCAAGGACGTGGCCGAGTACCAAGCAGCTTGCTCCAGACTCTGTTTGTGGTGCAGGTGCAGATTCATACCCGGAGAGGAAAAAATAATTACCAAGGCACTACCAGCATTACTGACAGCACTGCTATGTGCCTGTCAGTGAAAATGGGGTGTAAAAGGAGAGGAAATGAGGTCAGACTTGCTAAAGCATCATTTCTGGTGCTGAAACACTTTTGACAACACAAATTAAGTACCAGTTCCAAAGCACCTCTTGGGGATTATTCACTGCACCTGTGAAAATGGTTTTTTTCTGAGACAAAAGAATAAGGTCTCAAAATATATAAAATATTAATTCTCCTTATCCAATTTTACTTTTTTTTTTTTTTTTTTGCTTTTGCTTCATTGATATTCTGCAAGATTGACTCCTTATAAATTTGAAATAGACTTGGAGTCAAGTTCTTGGCTTTTTTCCCTTAACACAGAGCACACACACTCTTCATTAATCAAAGAGATAAAAGGAGATTAAAGCGTTAGGTAAAATGAACTATGCGCTATAGTTCATAACTATAAAGAGAAGGAAGTAAGACTGGACCAAACAGGTACAGGAGACACAAAATGCACAGCATGGATGCCATCTGTGCACTCCTCAGGTTTTATCTCACCTTACAACAAAATGTTCAAGGCTTAATAATTCACAATGTATCACGCAATGACACTTACTCATCAGTTGTAGAGATTAATACCTTCTGCTCAAATTCTTATTGCTGCAGATGGGTTAGTGAAAAATGCTTCCCGCATGACTGTTACTTTAACTGGAGATCACAGTGTCCATCATAGGGGACCTTTCAGTTGACAGGAGCTTGCCTTTTTCCTCTCTCTCGCCATAAGGTCATTTATCTCGTAGAGTACCTTGTGCTAGGAATGCTGTGGGGACAAAGCGGCTTTATAACCCTCCAGAAAAGTAGTGAAGCCTCATAATAGGGGTTTGGAGTGTTCTGCTGCTGACATTCTGCATGACCCTGAGCAAGATATATTCTACATTTTTTTCCTGCCCCTTCATCCACCTACCTCCACCCCCCACATAGCTACGTGCGCACGTGCAAAAAGCTTGCCTTCAGCAAGCTTATGCCAGATTCCCACTCTTTTTGAGGACTCCAGAAGCTGCTACGATATTAATATAAATTTGTCTTCCTCTATGGCAGTCTGAAGACCCATGAACAAAGGCAATCATCCCCTTCAGCACATCTTTCCAATTACCTCTGTGACTTGCATAGCTTTGTTTGTCTTTCCAGCTTGAGAGATGTTAAAGATGAGATCTTTAATTGAATGTCACAAGTCACCTGCATATCTCTTCTGAGAGCTTCCCAGGACTGCAAACACAGTGACCTTAACTAAAGCATATTTTGTAAATCAAAAAATCCTAGACACCTACAGCAGAGCATATCATCCTTAGACTTCTGCCCAACTCCCAGGGTATAAAGGCCAGATCCTTCTAGCTGAGTGGCTCAAGGCAAACAGAGATGATGTGTCATTCAGTTTTATCTGTTGAAAAAGCAGGTGTTTCTCTAAGAGTGGTCCACGCACTAATAGAAACTCATCCAGAGATGTTAATCCTCTTCTAAGATGACCATTTACTTCTAACTGAAGATGAGTACTCCAGACGACCTCCAGACAACTCACTGCCCAGCTTCTAGCCATATAAGTGAAATCCAATTTTTGAAGCCTGTAAACCAGTAAAGCTCCCCCGTCACCAAAGCATCGCTGTTGCATGTGTTCAGGACAGGTACCTGGAGAGGTGAGCACTGGCACTAAGGCTGAAACAGGTCCCCTGGGATGGCATGGGGGAAGGGTTTCTGGTCTGGTGCATGTGCCCTGGCCATGCATTGCCCAGTGCAAACGTGGAACTCGCTGAGCTGCTGTCCTTCAGGAGACACGGACAGAGCTGCTGTTTCCAGAGACTTTTCTTTTTTGTGTTAAGCATTTGGAGGAGAAATGCACAAATAGGTCTTGGCAACAGGCTAGGAGCCCTCCTCAAGGGAAAACCGTAACCACTTATTCCTTCTTCTGGACACTGTCTGATCACCAGATTGCATGTTTTCACTAGGACTGGCCTCACTCTTCAGGAACTCAGAGTCTGGTAGCACAGGGAGAGGCAAGTCCTAAATCCCTCAGCAGGAGGCAGCCCCTGGAATATATTTCTGGTGTATCTGGTGGCCCTGAATCTCCATCAGTCATTTTAAAAGGCTGCAATCGCAGTTTGAGGCAGGGATCTGCATCAGGGGCATCAGCAGCTGAGACTCAAGAGAAGAGCCAGCTGAAGAAACACTTCCCTCTTCAGCACTTGTCATTGGTGCCTCTAAACAGCTGTTACTCAAAATAAAACAAAAGTGATGCTGCAGCACACATCCAGCATGGCATTTCACCTTCTGCCATTTGGTTTGGCAGAGTAGTGCCTAACAATTTGAAATTCAATCATAAATGGCTTTACCACTTTTTACATTGGTAGATATTCCCAGCACTCATATTCCCAAAGTCAGTTCAATTTCTGCAAATGATAATAAATTAAAGAGCAATTTCTATACTTATATTTAGCCCAGTCTGCACAAAGCAAAATGTTCACTCAGGTATCGATAAGGGATTTCTAGGCCATGCAGACAACGACCACACCACATAATCCTCCAGAAGTCCAAGGGACCACAAAAGTAATGGGCATGTGTTATTTAGAAGCTATGCAAAATCCAAGTGGGTTTGATTGCCAGAGATAAGTAAACAGAACCAAGGCAGACCACAGTTCAGCTCTAAAATCACAATCAAACTTGATTCGCAGACAGAATAATACATGCGTGCACAGAAGTAATCTGTTTTTCTGCAGTACAGACAGCCACCACTTTCTTCATCCTGTCCTCTAGTTCTCCAAGTGGACTCATTTTCCCCTTCTTCTTCCGAAAACTCATTTGACTTTTCCTATGCTGTTGTGTAAGATCGACACAAGCAATCACTAGAGCTTATACTTGCCCATCCTTACATTTGCAAAAACTTTATTTCCAAGTACACAGCCTAT
The DNA here is from genome assembly GCF_963921805.1 of Phalacrocorax carbo. NCBI lineage: Eukaryota > Metazoa > Chordata > Aves > Suliformes > Phalacrocoracidae > Phalacrocorax > Phalacrocorax carbo. Next base: position 76,502,119 of record NC_087548.1, read on the forward strand.
TTAATCCTAATAATCTTCAGATAATTTTGCAATGCAGACGAAACATCCATGATGCCATGGTTTCTCCAGCTTCACTGAACTTCCCCAGCAGGTCTTGTAACACGCACAGGCGGCAAACTTTGGGGTCTGCCTTACTGCAATCACAAACCAGGTTTTCTACTTCTATTTTTACACCTCCAACATGACTGTCCATGGGATGGTCACCCAGAAATGTGGATACCTGAACACTCTGAAGGAAGGAATGACTTTTCACTCTGCCTGCAGAAACTGGGGCTTGTTAAGCCCCGTTGCCGCACAGCTCCTGTCAGCAAGCAGCAAGGGTTGGCCACTCCACAAAGGGTGGGGATCCAGGAGTGCAGCATGGTAATAGGTCAGGTGAATATTGAGGGATATTAATGGAGTGTTTTAACGGAGAAACCCAAACCACCTGACATCTACAGCATTCTTATGGAGACAGATTTTTTTGGCCTTCTTTTTTGAAGGCTCATTTGTTAGTCCTTGTTAGCATGATTCTCCCTTTTGTTTTTGTATGCATACTTTCCCGTGGAGCTGGGGGCAGCTTTTGTGTGGTTTCTTACAGTTTTAATACTTCCCATTCAGTGTTCACACTTGCTCTTTCAGATTGATGAAGCACTGTGTCCATGTATTCTTACAGCTGTCAGGTCTTACACATGGCGATTTATCGTATTCGTTCTGAGCAGCACTTTTGAGAACACTTGAGCACAATAGAAGTTTACTTCAGACATAATCTGTCTTGGATCAGAATTGTTTCTTTACTTATAGCATTTGTTGTACAGAATACTGACTGATATTGTGTTTTCTAAAAACAACAACAATAACAACAAGACCTTGTCTTTCTTCTGTTAGAAAACCCAAAACTAAAACAAAACAAAGACACTGGAGGTTTTAAAAAGCCGTAAAATATAAGAAAGCAAAGATTTGTTCCTGGGACTGATTCAGCATTCACAAACCTGTCTGTGTGATGTCAGCTGCCTTTCAAAGAGAGGTCCTGGGTAGCCTGGGACACACAAGTTAATTAGACTGAGATACAATAAAGAGTTTTCTCAGGGAGCAGACTGCCAGAATTCATAAAAAGCACAACCACTGGGCTCTCTGAAAAGCCCGTGTCCAGCCTTGCTTGGCTGCTGTTCCTGCTGTGGAGGAAGGAATTCAGAAAGAAGTTTGTGCTGTGACCCACATACCCATGTCAGTGGCCTTGGCTGTCTCCTTCAGCCCAAGAATTAGCTGAAGCAGCTGACAGCACACATGGTCTAGGGCTCTCCCTCCTCCCCACCCTGCAACCATCCTCCTGCAGCTCCTCACCATCCTCACCCTCCTCGATCTTCCATGGGAACAGGCGCAGCTGGGGTGACCCCAACGCCTCACCACGGGGCCTACCATGCCTCTGCCAAAACTAGGATTCCCAGTCAAATACACCATGCACTATATCTAATTTTATGTGTTTCTGGTGTTCGTAAGTTTTTATTTCCCCCAATGCTCGTAGATGCAGAAAAGTAACTGTTTACAAAACAAATTTTGAAAGTGTACAACTCTGGGAGCCAGAGGATTATAAACCCCAATCTACAAAGTTCATTAAGGCCTACAGTGAAAAAAAAATTATCAGCGGCCCTGGCAACGCTGCATTGATTTGGTGATGCTTCTGTAACAACCTGCACCAACCTGCACAACTGACTTCAGTCACCTTTGGACAGGGTCAAAACCACCAGCATTACATTCAATTTGCCAATGTGGTGTGGCTTCCACTGACTGCACTGCCTTGTCGGCTCATATGCTACGCATGTGTATGCAGAAGTAGAACTAAGCTACAAATATTTTAAAAGCACAGTTACTCTGTAATTATAAGGTCCAGCATTTATTGATGAGTTCACTCTGAGACTTAAAAAAAACCCCAAAACAAACAAACAAAAAAATTCAATCACATACGCTTACACACAAGCAAGAATTATGTACAGACTTCCAAGTATGCCATATTGAGGTATTTTACTCCAAACACTGCTCATTTATTTTTCTAATTAGAACTCATAAGAGCCTAAGGGTGATAATCACAGGTTCATTACAGTGTGTTTCTCTGTTTGAAAAATGTCATTTAAGACTTGATGTCTAGAAATACATAAACTTAACATTTAATCAGACAGCAGCAGTTTCTGCAATCTATTTTCTAATCAATGCTGCAATTATAGATCAGCAAACACCACTCAGAAGCAGGTAGTAGCTACTGATAAGTCTCTGGTTTAAAAGTTAAGGCTTAATGAAGAAAATTAAAGCTAAGTTTTTTAAAGAAGCATAAAGTGCCTAGAATATTATCTTTAAGAGAGTGGAGGTAATAGTTTATTTTCATTTTGATGCAGTCAAGGTTTCTTTTACTGAATATTCTTTTCCAATAAAATATGCTTTGCTTTCAAAATATTGAAAAACTAATTTTTTTCTCATCCCTTATTTGCAGTTTTTGACAGAATACCTTCCAATTTTAACTCCAGATCATTTATATTTTACCTATTTTATCTGTCACAGAAACTATTTGCTGATGAGATCCCTGTGCTGCCTCTGACATTCTGGAAATCACAATTATGCATTTTTTAAGGACAGTCCGAGGACATCTTGTGATTTCCATTTATACGTCTTGAAAAAGCGTGCACTTGACAATAGTCAAAACATACCCTCAAGCATTATTCTGGGATTCTGCAGTTAACATATTACTAGCGGCCATCTGATTAAATAGAAGGGAAAACGAAGAGCAGCCGGTATCTTCCCTATGTTTTGATGTAACTGAATGTGGTCAGGTGTTTTTAAAAGGAAGAAAAAGGCAAAATAAAAGCAACACATGTATTGATCAGGAAGAAGAAGGTACATGTTTCGAACAGCAAGCCATTTCATGCCTTTTACTCAGAATTTCTTGATGTTCCCCCAAGAGATCTGGGACTTCCATGAAAGCATCGGAAAGTTTATGTTACTAAATTACATAATCAAGGACAAAAGAGTTAGAAATGATCTTGTGTGCAGCAGGTCTCCACCTGTATGAGTCTTTTCAGTTGCTTACACAACCCATTGCTCGTGGAAACGCTCGTGTGCACTGGGATGCTCCAGAGACCTTTGCACACAACACCATCACCAGATAGGTTTGATTTCCCAGTCCTTACAAATCGTAAATAAAGTAATCAGCTTTTCTGTGTGAACAGCATTTGACCCAGTTGACCCTGTTCCCTTAGAATTTCTGCACATAGAATTTCCAACCAGAACAAAAGCTGAAAACTGAACCTATGACATGATCCCACTCTGCTAATTCTTCAGGTTTTTTCCATCTAATTTACTTAGTCCATTAGTAATGTCATTCCGGTTAATCTTTGCCCAGGGATATCCTGAATAATTTGAATTCCTCATAACCACAGCAGTAACTTATCACTGCATTTATGTATCTGAAATCCCCAAACAGTCAAACATACTAGGGGTACCATGAGTTACAAAAAGCCCCCTCAGTTAATTCCTGTGAAGACAGCATATTTTTCCCTTCAGTCCCAACGCATGGGGGGATAGAAAAGGCTTTACTCTTCAAGCAGCACTTTTACATCACAGGAAAATACCCCTGGTAATAAAATTCACTAGGTAGAACTAAGTGTAGCATGCTGAGCTTAGTACTTCCACAGACGACTTTGGAAACCTTGCTCACAGTACAATTCATCGGCTGTCGGCCAGATCACAGGTATGATCTCTGTTCTGTATTTGCCTCCATTACTTTCAGAGATCTCTTTGGTTTCCTTCACAATGCAAACACTCAGTTTTCCCCAGGTCAAACAGCCCCCAGACAACAAACTCAGACCACCTGTATCAGTATTTCTCTCACTGGCTTGGACTGGACAACTGAAAATCGTCACAAATGAAATAAGAGTTGGGCAGACTGGAAACTCACCTGTGTGGCCAATAAAGTTCCTGAAAGGGAACATTTCCTTTTCAGACAGCAGAGACTATACGTACTGTATGGCATGCAAACGGAACTAGATTTCAAGACCTTGACTCAGCGTAGTTAAGTTCATACTGTAAAAGTGTCTATGCAAATGCACAGAATGATTCCCTGAGCATGGTTTCAAACGCCATTGCTGGCATTACGTGCCCTTTGGTAGGGAGGGCTCTTTGTCTCTCACGCTGCAGGTGTCTGATGCAGTCCCGGTGAAAATAACTGCCAGAAAAGTGCTCCCTTGTTTGCCAGTCATTCAAATGCCAGAGCTGAAAACACAGCTTGCAAAGTACGTCATATTCCCTGCAATTATCCCTTATTGTGCTGCTCCCTGAGTTCCGCAACACACAAAGAATTCAACGTGGGAAAACAAGGGATCAAGCAATGACATATGAAAAGTAACTCTCTGACTTTTAAGAGTTTAAACCTAGGCACTGAAACATAACAAAAGGACTGACAAGCTAGTTAGTGCTTCAAAGACCCACAGAGGAAAGAGTTGTTAATGTTAATCTTGACCTTAACCGACACTAAAAGATGAGATTCCCCCTAAATCCTTGCAACCCATGAAGGAATGCCCAGCATGTAATATAGTTGCACCCTGTGTAAAGGGAGGAGTATGGGCAGCTCCAACTCTAGCCACGTTGCAGCCAATATTTGATAAACTCTTCCAAAGCAGTGAAGTCTCTTTGGCTTCAGGACCAGGGGGAGACACTGGGGATGAAAAATTTCTCCTTTGCCTTGACTTCTCACCTAAGACTATCCCAGTATGAGTCCCATGCCCAAATTATACCACTCTTCTACAAAGGAAAGTCTGCAGAAACAAACTTTCCAAACAAATCAGAGAGGCCAATGAATTTGAGACTTTTATATGAGTCACATTTTGCCATTATAATATCCATTACAATACACAATGAAGGTTTTTTGTTCAATGTGTTTTTTTCTGAAATCAAAGGTGTTCTAATGTTTCCGTCTTCTCTCAAAACACAGTTTTTGTCATAAGAAAGATTGATTTACCAACATGTACCCTCAGCGGCACTGTATTTTTTCCTGCACAAATATTTTGCCAACATTTGTTTCATGAGTTTTACATGTCTTCTAACAGAATAGGCAAGAAGAAATAATTGTTTAAATCTTTCCATTTGTGACTTCACCTTACTGAAACGGCCTTGAAGAAATGGCAGAAGTGATGTTCTCTAATGAAATACCACTGCTTCCTCATAATTTCAGCTTGGTAACATATGCTTAAAATATTCTAAAAAATAGTAAAGTTTTTATTTTTGGGTACAGCTGTCCAAAAACAGCCCAAGGCATACTAACCTTAGTACATGATATCCAAAATTTGCCAGAATTATGCTGATCCTTGGTTAATTTGGGATCAAGACACCAATGATTGGTCACTGGGCATCACTGGGCACTTAACTGCCACATCATTCCATAAGAATTCCCTCACAGGTGATTTACGTCATTCTTGACTGAAGAAAAAGCTGGAGTCTGAGTCATGCAAAGGAGACCAGAGAGACAGCACAAAGCACAAGGTAAATGTTAAGATTAAAATTATCCTTGTAATTCCTATGTGGACAGATCTATTTAAGCATCCACATTCTGTGCTCCTTCATTTCACACCACACCATCTTGTGCTTGCTTCTTCACCGCCAAAACTTCACTGCGAGGCACGCATCAAGTTGGAAACCTTGAAAAATCTCTTCTACATTTAATTTCATGTCTCCTCTACCAGGATGGAAACAAGGAAACCTCCTATTTAACTGCCTGTAACATCTCCTTGTGACATTTCTGGTTCACTTTCCTGCTGCACTGCTCTTTGATGAAGACATAAACCAGAGTTCACATTGTGAAAGTTGCCTCAGGCTTTTCTCATCAATACGTGATCGGTTGCGGCAGGTATGAAATTGTAGTATGTTGGGTAAAAGCTAAAGTTGGAGGTCCTCTTTCAATTTGTACATTGCTGTCTATTACACTCAATGTGAAAAGGTGATAAGGTACGACAGTTTTTCCTGTCAGGTCACCACTTGCATAAAGCCAGCCTACGAAATTAGTAGCTCAGTCATACCAAGGAGCGATATTTACATGTGTTAAATACTTCTCTAAGGTATCTGAGCACCTCATGTAATTAATACATGTATCCTAAGAGTCCTAATGAGATAGAGAGGGTTCATCTCTGGATGAGTGGTGTCTAAGACACCAAAGGATTTGTTCAAGGTTACACGAGGCGGGCATGGTAGAGTACAAAATCCTCACACTTTCGATATCCCAAGGTCACATAGTAACCATTGCATCATTTATAATTCACCTGCTGACAGCCAAATGCATAGTGTTTGGAAGACTTTCTATGTTACCCTCAAAGATATCTTTCTGAATTATTCTTTCAGGGTGCTCAGAAACTTCTACTACCTCAAGGAGCAGACGTCTGTTCCCATCCTGTCTCTCAGATGTCTGACACCATCCCATCGCCCAGGGATATACATTACTGACCACCACCATAGTTAGGTTTGGAACCCAGTCAGGCCTTGGGGTTTGTCATTGGCGAAGGTATTGAACAAAGCTAGAGGAGTTATTTTTTCAGCCTTTAGCTTTTCATTCAGAAGCAAACCCCGGTTCCCAGACGCTTGAATTAGAGCTTGTCCTGTTTCCCAGGAACTGGTTGTTTTCCCCTGCACTACCCAGTTACGCTCGAGTTGAAAGTGCAGAGTGGCTTTGGAGTAGCTCTTAAACTTAAAAGGCCAGAGGGAGTATTTTCCTTCCTCACCAGTTTGGCAGGAATAATTTGTGTTCAGAAAAGAGGTAACTATAGGAAAACCCTGTTTCCCATTGACTTCAACGAAGCCAGGGGTATGTCTTCAGCCTCAGTGGTTGGCTGATGTATAATCTTGGTCACACTGATGTCAAAATTTTGCTGCTGTTCTGAGAAGCACATCAGAATATCAATAGAATAGCTAGGACAGGTTTTTCAGGTACCAGGAGTTGTATACAGCATGTGCTATGGTGAGGCTCACATATTATTTCTGTGTGATAAAGGTCAGAAAAGCAGGGTCTAAAAATTTATTAAAACCATCAGCAAAAATCTTCTAGTACAGTAATTAATAAATATTTTGCATCCAATGGCACTCTTCTGTAGGAGGTACCAAGGACCTAACTATAGGAACAATTAAAGTATGCCTTTCATTTCTAGTTAAGTTTTTTCCTCGCAATTATTAAAGTGTGTAGAGTAGGTTACAAGGGTTTAAATGTATTACACATTAAACAGGACATCGCTCACAAGGGTGGGGGGTAAAAGTGGGTGGGCAGAGAAAGGAGACTGTAAGAAGAGGATAAGGAGAATTAAAAAACCATTAGTCTGTTTGTACAATCATGTGTAATTTGAAGTTAAATTAGGCTCTGTGTAAGATGAGCTGATACTAATTTGAAACAGAAGTGCAGCTCTGTTTGTGGGACTGTATAGCAGGTAAGCAAGTTAAAGAAGTACCCTGTAAACCAGACACCTGCAGTCTACGACTGCAAAGGTCTTTCTTTATTGTAACTGCTTTCCATGGCATTTCTCCTTCACTTCTTCAGACAGCTGAAGACTCTTCATGCAAACAATATTCTGACTGTTTATGGGCTTTAGATTTTTCATGGAATACAGAACATATCAGATTTGTTTCAGTAGATGTGCTTTAATTTGTAAATCACACCTAAATGTGTAAATCACATCTGTGATAATCTGATATTTTGCTGGGAGAGCAAGGGGAAAATCACCAAAGATACATGCTTGCCTTTCTTCCAGGGGAATCAATACATTCCCACTAAAGAACCACCGAGTGAAGGGATGTCATATAAAATCAACCTCAAACATTTAAATTATGTTACTGATTTTTTTTAACTTTTTTTTTTTTTTGGTTAATAGTAGTTGCCATTGACATTCTATTGAGCTTGTTTTAACCTTTTCATTTCTATGGGTTGTTTTCTACCATTCTTCCTCATATGCGTTGAACATGAGTGCGATAGAACAAAACTGGCACGCCTGTGACAAGTTTCTGTTAGTAACAGTAATGCCATGAGACTAACTCAGCCCTGCTCTCTCTGCCGGTGGAGTCTACTGACACTCCCTTGTACTGGCAGGACTTTTAAGCCTCCAGCCCCGGGAATATTCTTCAGCTTTCATTTCCACTGAGTCTGTTGCTCAGAGAAGAGTCTTTCAGGGGACATTTAACTTGCTAAAGACCTGCGGGGCTGTATCTCATAGCAACGAGATCAGGCAGTGAATTTAGAGAAACTAGTTCTGTAATCTTGGTTCCAGGCATTATTCCTCTCCACTCTCAGCAAATACAGCAGCTGAGACTCCAGCATGCCAAGGATGAGCCCCTGCCAAAATGGAAGCCAGTAGCTTATGACTGAGTTGTGTATTTGGAGAAACCTTCCCCGCTGAGAGACCTTCCTTAAGGAACGGGATGACATGTATCTTCATCTCTTGAACAGTATGGCAAACAGCCTTTTGTGTAGCATTATCAATCCAGTGACACCTGTATTTGTCCTAGAGATGCTGGTGAAGGTTCCCTTCCGGAGGTCAGATTGCTGAACAGCAGAGATCCTGCCTCCCACCCTCAAAAGCTAACGCTCAGCAATCTTTAAACCCTGCAAGCAAACATCTCTAGATCCATGAATGGAGAGACTAAACTAATTCAATGGGATTACCATACACTGCATGAAATAAAGCACCCATTTAATTTCTTGCAGGATTGGTGCCTTCTTAATCTAGTTGTTCTGTTGCCAATAGATCCGAGTTACGGCCATATTATAGGACAGATGTTAGAAATTCCACTGAGTTTAATGAGCCATGGGTTAAGTGGCATATTTGCCTAAGCATCCCAGTCTGACTGACATTGTCATTTAGCTTATGAGATGATTCAAATATTCCTTCCCCATTTACAATGCATATCAGTGCATTATTCTGAATAAAAGTCAACCACAGGCATTAAACCGTTTCCTCGGCTTGGTGGAATATCAATAACACTAGAAGATTCTGTGTTAGGAAAGGCCATGTTTAATTATGTCTTGATCAACTAGTCTTCAAATACACTGAATGAGTCTTCTAAGAAATCACTGAAACTAGAGAAAGGAAAATAATCACAGTTCATGCTACAGGAGTGGGAAATCAAATTAGTAGTTTAGGATAATATCTCCCCAAGGACACCTGTAATCAAAAGGAAATGGTATGTTTGCCTTGCAAGCAAAGACAAAAATTAGCTTAACAAATCATGCTATGACTGAAATGAGGATTGTAGGAACGTTTGCCATAAGTATGTCAGAATGTATTCTGAAATGTATTAGTTTGGGTATGTCTTTCTTAAAAAATAACCAGATTTAAAAAAAAAAACAAACAACAAACCAACAACAAATGAAAGCTAATGTGAGAACTGAAACTACTGTTGATTTCAACTCCAAATAAAACTGATGTTGTATCGCCCAGAACATGGAAAATGTTGCACCAGAGACTGCTTTGAAAGAAGGTGAGCAATTTGAGCATTTTATGTGACCAGTTACAGAATTTGATCACGTAAAAATTATACTCATTTAGACTCCAGAAGCACATTTTTTGCTATAATCAGCTCCTGCACTTTAAGTCTTTTATTACATTCTCTGTGTTTCTTTAATCTTGCTTTATGTCCCTGACTTGTATGTCTTTAGCAGTATTAATTAACAGCAGCAAGAAGAAAGTTTTTTCATGGGGGAAAACCAGCCATCATACTCCCAAACCAATCAGCAGCTTAACCATCAAAGTACTTCTGGTTACAGTTGGTTACTAACGACACCATTTTTGTGCACACCTGACTATTTCACCATGCTGTCAAGTATTAATAGTTTATGTCCATGACACATTTACTCTCCCAATATTGCAGATGGCTGCAAGGACAGTGGGATTTCCTTGGAGGGCTTCTGGACTAACCGTCTGCTGCTGTGATCAAAAGGGGCTGAAAATCAGCTCACTTCATGGGAGTCCAACATAGTAAGTCAGATGCCAACTGTTCAGAGGGCAATGCCAATGTATCATCTGCAACAAGGCGGGCATGTATGAGAAGTGAGGTATCTTAAAGATAATATTAGAACCAAAGAAAATGTCACGGTACCTCACAGGAAGATCTGATATGACCCAGAGCAAAACTCAACCCTAAGTTAAGCAGCTGCTTTCCATTATAAGGTTTTTGCATCTTCCCTGGAGCACGATGACAATGCTTTGTGCTGGAAATGCAATGACTCCGGATTAGGCAATGCTTTCTTTTATATGAACCAAAATTCCTATGCCTAAAAATTACCAAAGTGGATAAACAAGAATTTGACCTTCTGTTCTCAAGCCGAATATTCTGAGTTTAGGTTGAATTTCTTTCCCAATGCTGAGCTCAGCCCCGTTCTAATTAAAGCTTAAAAAAAAAAAAAAAAAAAAAAAGAGGTGTATTTTGGCCAGGTCCTCAGGGAAAACAGAGTACCCAGGAAAGAAGAAGATAAGATGGCTTCAGATCACAAGAGTTGCTTTTGGCTGGATGAATATAAAATCCCAGGAGATCACAAGGTACTTTGACACCCTTCTGCAGGAGAATGCCTAGCCCAGCATCACTGCCCCAAGGAGGACCTTACTGGGCAAAGAAGGGAGTCACAGCATGGTGATGCAGGCACCTCCCAGTGGAAGAACTGGTGTGCCACCAGGAACTGACACTCCACTGTAGAAGGCAATTACGTAAGACATGTGCAATAGACAATAATAACTGGTGCTGAAAAGACTTCAGCCAGCACGCCTATTTATTTTTGTAGCTATCTTTTTCCTTAACCAGCAGAGTAGACATGTTTTGCATTTACAGATGAACATTAATGGGATGGGGGATCACATGCAAGGAGAAGGCTTTCTCAGAAGGCAAAATTTACTTCTCCTCTGTAACTGGGACCAGCATTTCCAGTCTGACCACCCCAGGAGAAGATGCCTGCCTCTGTTTACACTTTATTTTCTTAGATTTGTCTAATGTCAGCAGGTATAGTATGAATTTCATGTACTACCAGTAAGAGTTTGCTATGAACTATTCAGTGCCATCCTGTTCTAAGGCTGGTATCAGTGCCAGACACTCTGCAAACATTTAATTTCAGTGAGGCTGTACATCACCCAAGCTCCTACAAAACCAGCAGCATGTTTACAGTCAAGACTATAAAATATCAAAATTTAAATGGCACCTGAAAATAAGGGAAGAAGTTTTTGCTTTATTTTCTATCAGAGAGCATAAGCACACATGATGAGATTAAGAGAGAGAGAAAATTCTTCACATCCTTCTCACTTCTAACTCACTTGAGGCATGTTCTTCACATCCCCAAATGACCACAACTAAGGATATGATGCAGAGCTCCCCAAAAGCAGGGGAAAGGCAGGTTTTTCCCCGGCCATGTAACATTCATGTCACATGCCACTACTTGCAGCAAATTTCTGTGCTAAAAGCATTGCCGGAAAGTAGCTTCTTCCAGTACACACTCCTCTGAAGAGACTTTTGAGCAACTAATTTTCTGACTCAAGCAGCAAAGACAGCAAGGGAGGTCCTTCACAGAGTGACCACTGAGACTTCTGCCATGGAGTATCGAGGCTTCTCCCGAGTCCCAGATCAGTGAACCTGTCAGTGATTTATAGTTTTTAGTATTTTAATGGGGCGCAAACCTTCCTCAAAGCAAAGAGTGTTTGAGAGAATGGGGAGGGGTATTTAACAGGGGTGAAACAAAGGGTTGAATTCTGACCGCTCCCTGCAGATAAATTTGAAACACTTCAAAAGGAAGTCACAAAAATGACAAGTTCATTTCAAACCAGAATAATTTGGTTGTTTGTTTTTTTTAATGTGTAAAGCTTCAATGATCAAAGCTAATGTCTTTTACTAAAAAGGAAAGTCATATTTTGGTAACTGGACTATTTGTTTTCATTCTTCTAGTTGGCTCTGAATGTGCAATGGAAACTAAGTTAACATGATTTCTCTCTACTCTCTTGTTTACAGGTCAAGCAGATGGGCATTTGATAAGAAAGATGTGATTTCTGTAAGTTAAAAATCAGGACAATGTCCCTTTGCTCTTATATGAGAGAAACTACATTTCCAGCAAGGTGTGAATTGGAAGGGCACCCTAGTGAAATGCTGGAAGAGTGAACTATAAAGGCAAATTATTTTCTGAAGATTATTCTTTACAGCAGCCTTGAATAATTCAGTTTTCCATTTTTTAGGCCTCTGAGTTTCAGCCTTTACTGATCTGCTCAACTGCCTTGCCTGCAGACACTCGCCTTTGTTTCACAGAAAACTCCGCCAGCGTGAAGGCTCAAAGATCAATTCTGACACCTTCCATTGAAGAAAATGCTTGTCCATAGTGAATTTCAATTTCTTATCCCATGCTAAGGAGTTAAAAACTCTGAAAAGTAGGATTTTACTCCTTTCCTGTTCACTTTGCTTTTGTTCAGCTGCTGATGCAACTGTTGGAAATTCAGTGGAAAAAATCTTTTGACAGGCACAGCTGGTGTAACCCGTGATGAAGCAGGATCTGCTCAGGAGTTTGCCCTCTCCCTTGCAGCAACACTCTTTGCATTTCTGCCCCAGGTGCATGTGGGCCCTCTAAAGTGCTCTTGTTTAATTTAGTTGCCAGGTCAATTTATGTCCTCTGTTTCAGGTGTAAGGAATGTAGCATTTTGAAGGGCAGGTCTTCAGGGGCAGAGCCTACTGCAAGGAAAGTTATTGTGTGTGGGTTAAGGTGCTGAATTCTGTCTAGAAGCAAATGCTGGAGAAATAAAGTTCACTGTGTACATATTTCCTGCAATTATAAAGTAGTGATATTCCAATGACACAGAGACTGCACTGTGCACTAAGCAGGTGATTGGACATCCTCTGTTAACACAAGTTTTCAGTATAAGCCATCAAGACTGATCAATAGTGGGCAGCAGCCACAGGAAGAAGGAGAAAGCAATATCTCTAACATATATATGCTGTCAAGGAAAACTAAATGGATTTGTAAGAAAAAAGTCCTCTCAAATCCATGTTGACTGTTACTGATTTTCTCATATTACGACACATTCTTATAAACCCATCTTATAAACCCAACCCAACTGCCAGTGTAATGGAAATAAATCCCCACCCCACCTCCCACCCACAGAACTGTTTTTCTAAAAATAGGAATTGAGGAGATTGGCTCGTAATTCTTCAGCCATACTTTTCCATTCCTCTAAAAGGGGAAAATAACCCACAGGTCTGCTCTTACAGAGATAGCTTGTCTGCCACCATCATTTTCATCCTCTTTTCTTTTTACCTCTACCTGCTAGTCAATGTCCCACAAACTGAGGCAGGGAAATTCAGATGCTCTTCCACAAAAGATGGCATGCAGCTGAGGGTATAGTGTGATTTCTAATAAAAACCTTCAAAACTGGCTGTGTGAGTCTGATACACATGAAATAATATGACCCTTGAAAGATCCTGCTCTAAAATCCCCAGCCTGATAGGATGCCTCCCTTTGATTTCAGCAGCTTTCATTCCAAGCTTGCATAATCATAATGCTATTCCTATTGATCAGGTAAAACATTTTGGAAACAGGAGATTGAAAATCAGAACCAGTCCCCTTTGTCGTTGCTGAATGTCCATCATTTGGAAGTTTAGAGTATCTTTTTCCTACATATGCAGCCAGACAGCGTCTCTGTGAGTATCATTTTCTGAAGTCCTCCTCTTTGAAAGCCATCAAACGGGGGTTTCTGTAACATGAAAGTGAGAAAGCTGTGATAGGTAGTGCTATTAGGTATAATTGTTCTGAACACAGAAAACTGGTTAGGAAATTCTCTAAAATGCCTCTCATGGCTGTCATATTTTGCAGCCTGGCATTTGCATGTGATCAAAGTCAGGAAAACAAAAGACAAGCTTAGAGGTGGGTTAATTTTTAAATAGTTAATTTTGTTAGTTCTACTATTGATCACGTAAATAGTTCTGAGATCACCATTATCATGCCAGATCTCAGTCAGCTATCAGGTCTCCATTACACTGGGAAACGTATTTACCCAAGTATGCCTTCAATGGACACGTCCTAATGTATGGAGATGCTTCAACTAGAGACCCTTCAACTGCTGGTGTTAGCTCATCACGTCGAAATCCCTGACTCAAACCTGTGGCTGAAGTCCTGCAGAAACTGCTCCTCACGCTGGGAACTGGACCGTCAGTTCCAGAGGGATGGGAGCAAGGGTAAGGCAGAGTACTTCTGAAAAACCATTGCCTAGATATTTACACAAACTTGGCTCACTGTGGTTAAGAGAAAAATTATCATTCCCAAGAATGCCTTCCCAGGGCTATTTCAGGAAGAGTGCCGCTGCATGTTAATTTCCGGTGTGAATTATTCTGTATTTACTCTTCTGAGCGCTCCTCTACTGAGTAAAGCCTAGGTGACATTTTTCTGACTTCCTTTACTTTTCTCTGTGGCTCCCAAAAGCCTCTTTTAGGAACAGATCCAACCGCAGAGGGTTTACCTCAAGCACTCGGTATTAGCAACCAGCAGGAGCTCTTACAATATTACGTACAAAAAATATGAGCACAGGCCAGAAAATTAAGACTTTTGTATCCTTCTTGTTCTCTCAATCCCTATAGAGCCACCTCTTCTAAATGTCTTCTAAATGCCACTGACCATTTCTCCAGTGTATTTATAAGGTTCGTTGCTAATAGACAGCACGTATACATTGGTCAGCTTTTGTATCAACACTTCTATCTCATGGTCCTCTGACCTGCAAAATGATAAACTCCTGCCCGAAGTAAAAATGTGAAGTAAGAGGGTAAACAGATATGGACTTGAAGAAAACGCTACAAATATTCCCACCACTGCTGATTGCTTCTACTCCCAGCACATTTACAGGCTATTTTAGTTCTCTTTACACCACAGACCCTCAGGTTCCTGTTGGTGCATTTCTCCAGCCTGCTGAGGTCCCTCTGGATGGCAGCACAATCCCCATGTGGTATCAGCCGCTCCTCCCAGTTTTGTGTCATCAGCAGACTTTCTGAGGGTACGCTCTGCCCCACCATCCAGATCATTAATGAAATGTCGAACTGGACTAGGATTGATGGGAAGTTGTCTGGCCCAGAGTTGCCCGAGTTCTCCTTCTTGGCCATTTAGATGATAGAATTGACATTTTCATTCCTTCAGTCCTCAGGCCACTCTCCTGATCACCAAGATCTTTCAAAAGTCATAACCCATCTGTACAATTAGCTAGCAACCGGAGAGGTTTCAGGCCAAACGTACAGAGTTATGCTTGCGTATAGTAGGCCCAGATGCCTCCGCTCCTACTTTTTCAATTCTGTCACATATTCCTTGCTGGAAGAAGAGATACACTAAGTACATGGGTGGCTTCAGCTCACGTCCACAGCTTCTTTGTTCACTTATGTGGGGTGTCCAAGTACCTTTCAGAGTGTTAATCCACTTTATATGCAGGGTTTTTTCTCTTTTCTAGTCTTTCCTAAACAGACAGTAGCTAAGATGCAGAGAAATTAGTGACAGACTTGGATATTTTAACTTTTACCTTGTGCAAATCCTTGTCTACAGCCTTTCCAGTTGACCTAGTTTTAGGTCTTCGCAGTAACAGAGTGCGACAACCGGCATTCAGAGCTCAGCGTGTCCTACAAAAGTCTGTGGCACCATCAGGATATGAGGCAGCAATCAGAGGCCAACATCTTTCTATGAGAGGTTTTTTTCCTGAAAAAAAATTACAGAGTTAGAATTTTCTTTCTAATTAAAAAAGATGTAAAAAAAAAGAGACAAAAATTAAACAAGATCACAAAGCTAAAGCCATTTCAAAGGGGAAAGCAGCTGCCTATATCCTTAATGAATATGAATTTTTATCAATCCTATGTAATTTGCTCTGTATATTTAGCCACACTAGCTGTGGATTACTGACTCCAGCCTCCTCATCTTCCTTTGTCAGCATTTGTACCTTTTACCTCTCTAGAAAATCCGTAGGACAAAATTTAGTCACCTGCTTCTTTTTTTTTAATAGAGTCTGGGACTTTGAAAACCAGGCAGCCTTGCTCTTGTTCTGCTTCCCTTCAAATACCTTGCAGTCTTTCTCCTTTAACTTATTTGGAAGCCCAGAACAAGGTGTATTAGTCTTATTTTATTTCTGAATTCCATGCAGAAATAACAGAAACGTTAGGTAGTTGACTAGGATTGAAAACAATGCTGACAGAGAGTGCATTCAAATACAGAACGGTGAGCAGAGTTTTATTATTACTTTTACTGCTAGAAGATGCTTAAAATCGCAATGACAGCCCAATTTAGCTCACAGAGAATGGTGCATGCTACGCATAATCTGTGTGGTTGGACAAATCTTCTTAAAATAACATATTACTCTGCTGTATTAGTACGCAGTGATGGCGTGCTCAATTCCCACAGCAGCGGTGCAGGAAGGAAGGAACATAACTGTTAAAGTAAATTAACCTTTTAATCTTGAATACACTTGCTGATAATTTTATTATATATACAACGTAATTATTGCACAGCATGGAGCTCTTCACTCAGGTGGAATAATGGACAAGGATGAGTTGTTCTTAACTATTTCTTCCCTCATCCTTCTCAGAGCCTTCATGCACATTTCTTCCCTCCCCCTCTCAAAGTTTTTCATGCCCAGTCATGTTTTCACGTCCTGGAATTTTTGATTTTAATGTTTAGCTTTGCAAATACTGGTTGTCTACTTTTGTTGCTCCTGACAGGCACAGGATTTAACACATCTGTGAACATATACAGGATATCACTACTCACAATAGGGCAACAGATGCTTAGGTCACAGTCAGCTCGGAGTTAAAGAAGCTTATGCATAAAGTAAAACACAGATATATGGAAGATTCTTATTTGATCCTAACTGCCTGAGGAGATGCTTGACCTGTAAACCCCTGGATGAAAGAAAAAGTACAGGATAGCATCACTCTATGCTTGCTCTGCTCTTCAGTTTCTCTCTCTGCACCTGTTGTTTGTCTCTTTTGGAGAGAGGATGATGAATGACAGGGTAAATGAATATTTCGCCTGACACAATAAAACTATGCTTATTTGCTTGCATTCTGTTCTGGATTTCTGGGATTAACAGTGCCAGATGAGTCTTCTGTTGCGGTTGGCCATTTCTATTGACTCTGCTTTGGACTTGCTATTTAGGGGCACATAGTTCTGTAAGTGCAATACCCTAGAGGGACCAAGAACTTTAGCTGAAACTTTACCAGAACAAAGTCAACAAGAGTACAGGCTTTTCAATAATGAAATGCATTCCAGTTTCTTGGCGTCACAAAAGAAAGGGTTTTCTACAAGTCCTATAAGAGCTAGAAGGGAACTCTACCTTTTGTAAGGAAGAGCTCCTGAAGATAAGAAAAGCTGCGAGAAAGAAAACGTCAAAGCAAAAAATCTCTGCATTGTACAGATTTAAGGAATGACTGAGAGAGATATAATGAAAGGCTTTAGACAAACTGTGTATCATTGACTAAGGCACCATTTCAGCTGAGAGCTCACTGAGATCCAGTGCCAGGATCTCGTAATCTGTAGCAGGCTGTGGGCAGCCTGCAAACTCATTAGATAAATGGCTCCCATCCTTGAAATGTTTGAACAAAACCAAGCAATCCCTTTCCCCTAGAGGAACTTTTGGTGGAAAGTAGCAGAAGTAATTAGTCCAGCTCTTTCGTGCTATATCAAGCAGACCTTCAAATGTGCAAAAGAGCACATGGGCTCTTAGACAGGCAGAAATCACCTGTGCACATGAAAAAAGATTTGGTGAAGGTTGGCAGAAATGAGAAACAACAACACAGACATCTTTGGGGTGACAGTTCGGGGGTATATTTGAAAAAAACCCAAAACTTAACTTTAGAGTGTGCAGCTGAACAGTAGGCTGGGGATGCCCAATTCCAAGTTTCATGGTCGCTGTCAAAGCAGGTAACTAACAGATCTCCCTCCAGCGTTAGTCTAAGTGCTCTGTCACCAGCTGGACTCAGCTTACCATGACTGACCAATAAACCTCTAAAATGGAAGAAGCCTTAATGGAGATGGGCAAAGGTGGCATGCTCATGAAGCTCAGGGAATAATGCAGGGTGTGACTGACCACAGCTGTTGCAAAAAGCCTGACTGTATCTCAGCGCAAAGGGGACCACTGGAGGGTGGGCTCTGTTTATAGTAAACAGCTATCAAAAGCTGAGTGGATCAACTGGTGGTGTAAACCTTTCTCCCTGAGGTCACTGAAAAAGTGTGAATGTCTCCCAGAGTTAGCCAGACCAGCATGGGGGGAGTACATAAGTGGCTCAGCCCAACATAGAGTATGAAAACTAAACAAGCAAAAAAGGAATCTTGAAGGCAGCAATGGGCTTGAGCTGGCTTCAACCCACCTATTCCTTCCCAGTGATCGGGCGCGACCAGCATCATGGCGGTGAGCATATTATAGAGACAAATAATGGGAATGACAGTAGCATGGTGGTTGAACTGAATATTGCAATTGCTATATTTTCTTAAGTTTTGTTACATTTTGTTAAGTGTAACTTACATTTCTATTGTGCTTTCTTTATATTTTTATCACCCTGCTAAATCAGAAATCCCATGTAACATCAAATATCTTCAGATAAATAAATTTGATATTAAACATTACACCCTCCCTGTGTGGAAAACCTAAATGAAGCTGGTCAGAGAGTATTGGACTCCGACACTTACCTGCACAGAAACGTATCTGCCAGACACTCTTTCAGCAGCTGCACTGCACTCTTTTTAAGCCTCTCTTCTAGGAGAACACAGCCACTTGCTGTTTCTGAGCCTCATGAATTTTCCTTCTTATTTTTTGGAAAAGGGATACACCTGTGTTTGTCAGTATTGGAGAGTCACAAGAGACAAATTTTGTATTTAGTTGGAAATGAAATGAAGGTAAGTGTGAGATCACATGGAAAGTTTTTACAAACAACTGACGGTTTGTCCTCATACAAACCTTAAAACTTTCCCTGCTGCAAAATCCCCAGACAACACTTTCTACCCATATTTTCTGGTTGCTTCCAAGAATTGTCCCAGAAGGATCACATAGTCCATTATTTTTAGCTGCTCAGACTGTGTCTGTCTAGTCTTCCTGGCCTTGTGACTTCCATGCCTTACTGTCATAAGCCCAAGGAAACCTGTGGGTTTTGGAACTGTTCAAGATAGTCCAATCTATAAATAACAGTCATGCAAAAAACATACTGGACCATAACACTTTGCAGGTGATTTGGCCTAAATGACCTTGCTTTGATTTCTGAAGGGACCTTCAGTAATTCAAATAGTAGTTCACGTGAACTCCTTGTCCGGAAAGATTTTCTTACAAGCACACTGAACAAAGATGGAGCTATTGCAGACCTTCTCAGGATGAAAACAGCCATGAGAGTACTGCACATGTATGAGGAATATCCATTTTTCTAAGTGATTTCCTTCATTGTCTAGTTTTACAGAAAAGTTTACCTGCTGAAAAACAATTGCTGTAATTGAACTGGAAGCTTGCTAGGTAAACTTTATGTCAAACTATAGATTTAATAAAGTTATCTATAAAAGAAAACATCAATATTGCCAGAGGGTCTTTACGGTACTATTCTAAATACTTTATATTGGTGGGAGAAATTCCTGTGGTCTTTTTTTCAGTCCCAGTATTACGAAGAATGCTATAAGCAAATTACAACTGATACTTTCAAAGTATGCAAAAAAGTTAAGCAAAATAGCAGAAGTAGTTGCATTTGAGATGTATTTCCAAAGCCAATGGTTTCCTTGGAAATAATCTGTGCATTGATCAAAAAGCCATAATGGAACTGTGTAAATGCATTGTGTTCCTGCCCCAAATGAATATTCTCATATTCAACACATTATTGAAGACTGAGGCCAAAATTTCAAGTGATCTTGTTTCAATCAGCTGTTTTAAACCATAAATAACAGCATTATTGATCTGGCTCAACAAGCATCTGAAAGAATGATAAGCAGAAATCTGCACATTTGTAGTTAAACTTCCTTGAATAAGTCAAGACTTTCCAGGGGATTCAGAAGACACTTTTTGTTTTCCCCTCTAAAAAAGCCCAAAAGAACTCACACCTTCACTTAGACATTTAAAGGCAAACAGGTTCTGAGGGGTCACTTGGCTACTACCTAAGTCAAAGACATTGTATTCTGAGCACTTTCAAAAGGATGTCCTTGATTTTCAGACTTATCACAGAAAAGGTGTCATCAAAGAAAAAATGAAATAAATTGAATGCAGACACTGCTTTGCCCTCCATTAAACTGCAAACATCCTCTATTCTCCTCATTAATACAAATATGAAAACACTGCCAGCACTGGTTTGGAAAAAAATGAAAAGGAAAACTAGCAGTACCAGTCACCTCATCACAATGAGAACAGTTAGTGTTGTCAGGGAAGTGCCAGAAATGCCGTGTTGCTCTCTATTTAAGTCTCTGGCCGTCATATTGATTTGTTCTATTCAGATCAAAAAGAGATAAATGCAAAATAAACATAATATTTACCCCCAAAATGAGCTACCATTAATATAAATTTACTCATGTCTGTCACCCAGTTCTTTATAACAAAGGGAAATGTAACACGGATCCCACAGAGAAGACTTCTTTTCACCCTAGTTTCACTGTTCCTTTATTGATTGTTAAAATGAATAATCAATATTTCAAATATCTGTGTCTCTGCAGTATGAGGATTTATATGTATTTCCTAGCTAAATCCAACTGTCATCTGGCAATTGTAATCCTGTCCTCAGGAAGTAAGGTCCTGTGAAACAGCTAGGTGGAAATGAAATTTAAAAGAAGAGCTCTGAAGGATTCTGTACGTTCAGGTGTATGAAAAATTTGCACAGTCCATAATGTACCTCTGTGAGGGAAAATGATCATTTAAGGCTTCATTAACTATGTAATACATTATGTTAGGTAACTCATTAGAACACTCATTTGAATCCCTAATGCAGCACAAACCCTACTTTTAAAGAAGTAATCTAGAAGCTCCCATCACAAGTTGAAAACACCATCCCCACAATACTGACCTCTCCCCCAAAGAAGTCTCCGGAAATGGATAGACCTGACTGTAGCTGGAACCTGCACTAGAAAACAATTGGCCTTGCCAAGAGCACACATTGCCAAAGCTCCTGTCACAGCAGCCATCAAATGTCATTTCCCTGCAAACTGAGAAAGGGAGAAACCCCTGCACTGCTTTCCGGTTTGCAGTGGAGTCATACTACTTGGCGGGTGTACAGGAGGCTACAGCCAGTGCGTGCTGCTGCTCAAAAGAACTTCAGGCATCATCCCAGTAGATACTGAAAATGTGTTCTGGGTGTTTGCACAAGGAAAGATGGACCGATGACACAGGTGCAGGCTTCAGGGCTCTGGACCACACGAGGAGAAAAACAATATTGGAGACATGGAAATTAAGGCGATGTCAAGCAGAAAAACTATACAAAACTACATTTAAATTAGTGTTTTAACAGAAGAGACTGAAAGATAAAACCAGTTGTTAAATCACTGAGATGTGAGCTGGAAGTAACAGGATAGACACGTTAATGTCAGCTGGATCGCCGTTCACATGGACTATTTTTCCACTTTTAAATAATCCACAGTGAATTGATTTCATGACGCTTCCTTCACATACAGATTGCAAACTGTAACCAGCTGTAATGTGCCTGACCTTGTGCTGTTTACTTAAGAACAGCATCCGTTGCTTAGGCAAGTTATCCTGTCCGTGAATCCAGAGGTAAGTCTGATGCACCACACAGTCTGATTACATGTTAGGAAGGTTTCAAAGGGCAAAAGCTCAAACCAGAAATGCAGGTGAATCCTGAAACCTAGACTATAGGCAGCAATTTTCAAAAGTGACCAAAGAAAAAGCACTCATTAAACCACCACTCACGAAGTGGAGGTAAATCTGACAAAATCTGAAGACTGAGTTTTGGTTAGTAATTGCTGGCTTTGAAAGGAGCGGGTTCAAAATTTGTGCTGCACTATATTCATGCTATGTCTCAAACTGGGCAGCCTAAACCTGGGATGCCTTTGAGTCACTATTACTTGTGAAAATTCAGTTTCACTTCTTTGTCACAATTGAATATTTTCACAAAATGTAGGGGTTTTTTCAATATTTTTCATTAAAAAAACCCAGTATTTTTTGGTTAAAAAAAATTGTCAAAACAATGAAAAACGTGACAACTGGTCATGTTTAAAAATATCTGTAATGTCTTGGAATAATGAAGCAAACCTATTTCTTATACACATGTTCCCTTCAGGAGGATTATGTGTTTTTCCTGATGGAAATGCAGTCCAATGCTGTGGAAAGGATTTCTTTTTATTCTTTAGAATGAGTATCTCTCTACGTAATGCTCATTTTGTAAATTTCAGTGCAGTTCAGTTTGAAAGTTCAGATTTTTACTCCTACCTTTAGAAATGGGAGATGGCATTTTGGTACTAACATGGGGTAAAAGATTCTGCTGTGGTTTATGTTATGCAAGTCTGGCATAATCCCGTAAAATCCTTTTGGTCACAAGTCCTGCAGCAAAACTGCTCCAGCGTGGGCTCTTCTTGCTCCACAGGTGCACAGGTCCTGCCAGGAGCCTGCTCCAGCACAAGCTTCCCACGGGGTTACAGCATCCTTTGGACATCCACCAGCTGGATATCTGCTCCAGCACTAACCTCCATGGGCTGCAGGGGGACAGCCTGCCTCACCATGGTCTTCACCAGGGGCTGCAGGGGAATCCCTGCTCTGGCACCTGGACCACCTCCTCCCACTCCTTCTTCGCTGACCCTGGTGTCTGCAGGGCTGTTTCTCTCACATGTAGCCTGGAGAAGAGGAGGCTGAGCGGATACCTTATCGCTCTCTACAACTACCTGAAAGGAGGTTGTAGTGAGGTGGGTGTTGGTCTCTTCTCCCAGGTCACTAGTGATAGAACAAGAGGAAATGGCTTCAAGCTGCATCAGGGGAGGTTTAGACTGGATATTAGGAAGTATTTATTTACTGAAAGAGTGGTCAGGAATTGGAAGAGCCTGCCCAGGGAGGTGGTGGAGTCGCCAACCCTGGAGGCATTTAAGTCTTTGAGTCACTATTACTTGTGAAAATTCTGGTTACAATTGAAAATATCTGGCATGCCTTGCAATACTAAGGCAAGCCTATTTCTTATGTACAGATCACCTCGGGAGGGATATGCATTCCTCCTGATGGCAGTGCAATCCATCACTGTGGGAAGGATTTCTTTTTATTCTTTGGAATGAGTATTTCTTAATACTGTCCTTTGTAACACATATTTTGCTAATTTCAGTGCAGTTCTGCTTGCAAGTTGATTAAGAGATTCAATTTCCTTATACATTTAAAAGTAGGAGATGGTGTTTTGGTAACCAACTGGCTGAAAGTTTCATTTATGTTACTTCAAATCTGGCATAATTCCATAAAAGTCCTTTTGGTGTCACTGAGCATTTAACAGTGCTTGAATTTAATCAAAGGCAACGGCTCTGCTCTGTTGTAATTTAACATTGTGATGTCTCGGGAGAGTATTAAAAATTATAATATGCATAGTAGATAGAGGGCAACATAATTTATTATTTCAACACAGGTCACTTTCAACTGCCTGAGCTGTATTTGATTCGTGTAGCATCTTACTTCCCTGCTAGCTCATGGCAGCTAATAACAGACCACGAGATGAGATGAGGAGGCATGTTTTCTTTCCCTGTGTTTGTGCAGTGTCAGCTTCAATAATTCTTTTATCAAGGTCTGGGCCAGAACACTCTTGTATCAGACAACAAACAACACTCCTCTCAATGATGACCATTGGCATTTGGGAATCTGGAGTTAAAGCTTGTTTTGTTGATGTATAAAGTATAAGGAGAGCCATTCTTCAATAGAGACACCTTACAATAATGCAATAAAATTCTTACCACTATTCCAGTCATGGTCAGAAATAGCAGCCATCAACTTTGTGCTTTTATTTTCCATAACCCATTAGACAAACACTGTCCAATTCACAGAAGAAATGAATAGTATTGAACATTTCAAAAATCAACAGTCTAATTAACATTAACAGCATTATTGTTTGGATGATTAGCTCCTTTTGTAGCTGAATTAAAATCACATGTTCAATGAGAGCAGTGAAGTACCACAAATCAAAAAAAAAAAAAAAGAAAAAGAAAAGAAAGCCAGGTGGCTTGGGTATCCTTTACCAGATCGTGTCAGAAATTCAGAATTGCAAAGCTGTCAGTCTTTTCCTGGCTAATTGCAAAATTAATGTTGTATATTACTTCCTGTAGAAGATGTGTGCCTAATGAAGTGACTAATGTGCTGTTAAGCATTCATTATCTTGCTCTTTGTTCATTAGCTCTGACCCTTTGTCTTCAGCAGCAGCACCACAGGACTAGAGATTGTGAGCCATCTTGCATATCCTTTGCATAGCCTCTGCAAGAGGGAAAAAAAGGCTTGGACCCACGAGAGTCCTGCAGACTGATATTTTGGGTCCCGAAAGGTCAATGGATCGGATGGCAGCAAACGCAAGAGTAGCTGATTGGCTTTCTGGACCAGCTAGCAAGTACCATGGTTTGAGTTCTGCCAGTGGGGTGGAAGTATCATAGAACCATGGTATACAGGGAGAAGGGGCAGATAGGTATATAGGGCTCCAGCTCCAAGGATGTCTCTGAAGGGAGTACTACATGGGTGCAGGCAAGTCTCAAGTCCTGCCATGCAGGGAGATGATGACCTCTCTTCCAAACCTGAGTGAGGAGGAAGCATAACCTCAGAGGAAGCCCTGGGGAAAGAAGGTGGCTGCGCAGGGGTGACAGGAGGGAGTCCAAAAGCGCTCCCTGAGGCTTTGGCTCCACACACTGCCACACAAAACCAGGGCAGCCTTTGACTGATCTGAAGATAGTTGATTGTAATTGAGATCATTACGGCACCAGTACATGAAATTACTCTTCTTACAGTTATGTAGAAGCCTCTACTTTTTCCCATGTGTTGACTTTGAACTGCACTTCCTAAACAAGCATTTTATGAGAATGGCACTTTTCAGACCTTGAAGTTGCATTAAAAAGGCTGACACAGAAATCATTGGCTCCAAGATATTTCCCTAAAAACTGTGTGAAATCAAAGCAGAAGAGAAGGAGCAAGGTAGAAAGCAAGAACCTTTAGCTACGCTTGGAGTCAGAAATATTCCCCTCCCAAGCCCATGTAAGAATTCAATTTCTTAATTCACAAATGGTCACAAGCTCTTCCCTTCTTTAAAATGGGCAGCTCTTCTCAGTCCAAAGCCTGCTTAACCTTAGAGCAACAAAAGTTTCCTCTTATCCTCTTTATTTCTTACACAAAACTACCAGCTTGCTACAAGAAGAGAGAAAAGAGAATAGATAATGAAGCCAAAAGAGCAGGCACCTGTGCTTAAGGTCTCTTTATATCTACAAAGGACTGTCACACAGCCATTTTACTGCTCAAAGTGCATTAGGATTCCATAGTTTGCCCTGTGTAATGAATGCAGCAGAGACTGCTTCATAATTTCTTGAACATGGCATCATTAGATTTGTGTCTCTTTATGCCCTGGTTGCAATCAAGTGTCTGGCATCTGTTTTTGTTTATTTGTCAGGTGTCACCAAAGGCATATAAAACAGAGTTGGCTGTTGTAACTGACCATGTAAAACAGCTGATTGGGGTCTGGAAGCCACTGTCCATACGATTTATGTTACAGTCTGCAGGTGCTGGTCAGGAGCCAACACTCTGAAGAAATTACTAGTGATGGCTCACACTTCTCCCTTCGGTTATTTGGATTTCTTCTCTGGCTCCCAGGGCAGAGCTGCCAATGGAAAAGCTTCAAAGGGGGACTGTGACACCTTATCTCTTGACCTGTTATTCTAACTGATTCTGTAAAAATATAACCTACATCCTGTTTCCCTATCGTTTTTCCAAAAATAAGCTGCATTCTTGACGCTCAAGGTGAATCTGCCTGTGAGGGTCAGTATGAACTGCCGATGAGCAAATCTTTGCTTTTTGCTTTTTCTGTTACCTTATGATGGGCAATGTACAAGAAGCAACCACCTTTTTCCTCCTCAGTTTCATTCAGGAGGACCAAGTCTTTGTTTAAAGGGTAGCATCTGCGGATGCCACCAAGCAGAAGGCACATCAAACTTGTGTCCTTTGGGTGTTAAGGACCTGACTCTCAGAAAGAAGGTGGCAGCTTCCATTCTCAGTCCTGAATTCCCTCCTGAAAGGCAAGCTACGGGTCCTTGCCTTCCAGACCTACCTAGAAAAGTACTATGCTTGCTCCATTTCTAAGTTGATATGTGTTGGTATTCCCATAGGATTTGGTTAAACCCTCAGCTTAGTACGACAGAATCAGCATTCTGGTTTGCATTAGAGAAATATTTTAAGAAAAAAAGAAAAAAGTCTATTGGCCACCAAGAGACCTCATTTTAAATCAGATGCAGAGACTGGATCCATTTTTGGTACATTACTATTGTGCAACTGTATCTCTAGCAATACATCTGTTAGGAATATAAACCAAAGAACAAGCTCTGCCAATCCACTGATGGTATCTTTTAAGCCAAATATTCCCTAGGAATAAATAATGCTTTTAGAAACTACATTGAAAACACAGAAAGCGGCTGCCTAATTTTAAGCTCTCAGATTTATTTC
The DNA here is from genome assembly GCF_963921805.1 of Phalacrocorax carbo. Taxonomy (NCBI): domain Eukaryota; kingdom Metazoa; phylum Chordata; class Aves; order Suliformes; family Phalacrocoracidae; genus Phalacrocorax; species Phalacrocorax carbo. Next base: position 76,528,722 of record NC_087548.1, read on the forward strand.
ATTTGCTAATAGTGTTTTGAGTACCTTGAGGTGATGATCTGTCATAAAACAGTGTTTTGCTTCTCTCTTCCCCATCAGTCCACCTGCGATAAGGCATGCAGAAGTCAGAGGACTAACTTTGCATCAGAACAGCTTTAGGAGGGGAAAAAATGAAAATAACTGCCCAGATGGGAGAGCGGTGGCTTGGCAAGGCCTGATATGGATGCTGCAGCAGCACCTGATCCATCCCAGCAGCTTCTGCTGAAAGGCACACGCCAGGCTAGTGAGAAGGACTCACTGCATGCCTGATTTAGACAATGATGTTGAGCAAGACGTTATCAGTAGTATTTGGAGTAATTCCAGAGGTAGAAAATCATTTTGGGGGAAATCTGAAAGGCAATGGCTGCTCCTTTACCTTTTCTGCCTGCTCTCAAGGGTCCTGTATTTCATGTACTTCTGGAGACATCTTCTCAGTTAAGACATTAAAGCTCCATTTATCTGAACTGTCTAAGAATGTGAGCTTCCAGCCTTCAAGGCTGATGAAGAAATTGAGGCTTGATCTGTGAGAAGATGAGAAAAAAAGAGCAGCTTGTTCTTATAAAACACACCTTCCCCTTGCTCACAGAAGAAAGGCCCTCTGATGGCAAATGTGTGCCTCTGCGCTGGGCCCTCTATGCACAGACCCATTGCTGAGACCCTGCCTGGCTGTATGGTCAGTCATGGACAGGTTTTTAAAGCAATCTCCTGTCTATTTACCATAGGCAGGTATAACAGGAACGACCACAAAGGCCATGATGGAAAAAAGCTGAGAATTTCCAGGAGTCACCGTGTCCCTGTGCTCTGTTTCTTCAAAGAGTGTTCAAGATCAGGGCATCCCCTGGAGGAAAAAGTCAGGCAGAGGAGCCAGGAGACCCACATGGATGACCAAAAAGCTTCTAGAGAAACTCAAATGGAAGAAGGAGGTTCTCAGTATGTGGAAAAGGGACTGGCCACTTGGGAGGAATAGAGGAATGTTATCAAGGTATGCAGAGACAAGACAAGGAAGGCCAAGGCCCACTTGGAATTAAATCTGGCAATGCATGTCAAAGATAACAAGAAGAGCTTCTTTGAATACATCAGCAGTACAAGGAAGACTGGGGACACAGTGGGCACACCACTGAAGAAGGAAGGGACCCTGGTGACGCAGGATGCAGAGAAGACTGAGTGACTGAATGCCTTCTTTGCTTCAGTCTTTACTGCTAAGGCTGGCCCTCAGGCATCCCAGCCCCCAGAGAAGAGAGGACAAATAAGGAGAAAGGAAGACTTGGCATTGGTTGAGAAGGACTGGCTCAGAGATCACCTAGGCAAACTGGATCCCCACAAATCCATGTGCCCCAACAAGATGCACCCACAAGTGCTGAGGGTGCTGGTGGATGTTCTTGCTGAGCCACTCTCCATCATCTTTGAAAGGCTGTGGAAGACAGGAGAGGTGCCTGAGGACGGGAGGACATCAAATGTCAATTTAATCATCAAAAAGGGCAAGAAGGAGGACCTTGTGAACTATAGGCCAGTCAGCCTCACCTCTGTCCCTGGAAAGGTGATGGAGCAGTTCATCCTGGAGGTCAGCTCCAGGCATGTAGAGGACAAGAAGGTTATCAGAAACAGTCAACACGGATTCACCAAGGGAAGATCATGCTTCACCAACCTGACAGCCTTCTATGGTGGCCATGACTGGCTGGGTCGAAGAAGGGAGAGGAGTGGATGTTGTCTATCTTGACTTCTGTAAGGCATTTGACACTGTCTCCCACAGCATCCTCACAGGCATGCTAAGGAAGTGTGGGTTGGATGAGTGGACAGTGAGGTGGACAGAGAACTGGCTCAACAACAGAACCCAGAGTGTCGTGATCAATGGGGCAGAGCCTGGCTGGAGGTCTGTCACTAGTGGTGTTCCCCAGGGGTCTGTGCTGGGTCCAGTCCTGTTCAAGATATTCATCAGTGACCTGGATGATGGGATCGAGTGTAACCTCAGCAAGTTCGCTGATGATACTAGGCATGGAGGAGTGGCTGATACACCAGAAGGCTGTGCTGCCATCCTGTGAGACCTGGACAGGCTGGAGAGCTGGGCCCAGGGGGAACCTCATGAAATTCAACAAGAGCAAGTGCAAGGTCTTGCACGTGGGGAGGAACAACCCCAGTCACCAGTACAGGCTGGGGGCTGACCTGCTGGAAAGTGGCTCTGTTGAGAAGGACCTGGGGGTGCCGGTGGACAACAAGCTGACCATGAGCCAGCAATGTGCCCTTGTACCCTGGGCTGCATTAAAAGGAGCGTGGCCAGCAGATTGAGAGATGTAATCCTTCCCCTCTACTCTGCCCTAGTGAAGACCACATTTGGAGTACTGAGTCAAGTTCTGGGCTCCCCAGTATGAGAAAGACAGGGAACTACTGGAGAGAAGCCAGCAGAGAGCTACGAGGATGATTACGGGACTGGAGCAACTCCCTTAAGGTGAAAGGCTGGAAGACTTGCGTTTGTTTAGCCTGGAGAAGAGAAGACTGAGGGAGGATTTCATCAATTTCATCTAAAGGGTGGGTGTCAGGATGATGGGACTGGGCTATTTTCAGTGGTGCCCAACGACAGGACAAGGGGCAACGGGCACAAGTTGGAACACAGAAAGTTCCAGCTAAACATGAGCAAAATCTTCTTCCCTGTGAGGGTGCCAGAGCAGTGGAACAGGCTGTGCAGACTGGGTGTGGAGTCTCCCTCCCTGGAGACATTCAAAACGCACATGGGTGCTTTCCTGTGCCCTCTGCTCTGGGTGTGCCTGTTCAAGGAGGGGGTTTGGACAAGACGATTTCTAGAGGTCCCTTCCAACCTCTATCATTCAGTGATTCTGTGACCAGGGAGCAGCTAGCCGCTTCCAAGGCTTTTTTAACAATTCCCATTTCTGCAGGGTAAATTTTGCAAGGCTTTTCTAAATTTCATTAATTTGTGAGCTTTCAGGGCAACTGCAATGCCCTAGGCAAGTGCAGAGACAATTCTGTTATCTGGGATTACTTTGGTTGGGGGGATGGAGGGGCCACACCAAGGTGACTAACAAAAATACTTTGTTTCATATCTTTTTATTAAATGCAACCATCTGGAGCTGGAGTGACTTTAAAAGAACATTTTACTCAAAATGCTCATCACAACAAGGTAGACTGAATGGCTTTTATAAAAGACAAAATACTGAGTAGTTTGCAAAAGACATGAGTTACCTGCGCTTCTACTTAGGAGAAGGGCAACCTATTTTATGAGAGGTGAGAAGATTTTTAATTTCTCCCTTATGTAGCAAAAGTGAATAATACAAAAAAATGTGCTTGAGTAGCTTTTGCCGAAAAGTGTGTACAGGTACAACATATCAAAGAGAAAAAGAAACTGATGAAAGTTTATAAATCAAAAAGCCAATGTAGGTTGAAATTGCTAGCACTCCAAGGCTGAGGAAAGGCTTCAACCAGGAAGTCAAAAGTAAGATTTAAACTCTAGGTCCTTATCAGGCCTTCCAAGGTGTTTTTAATTTCCCATGTCAAGTGAAACCATCACTTGTTCTATGAAATTCAGACTTACGTAATAGTTTTATTTTGGATAGTCTAACATGGAAATGTATTTAGTGTGACAGTTTTAGTCCTGCTCCTTGACAGAAATGAGTCACCATAAGTATCTACGCACAGTTTGGTAGCATTTGATTCAGTCGTTGGATAGACCATAGCAAGTTCTAACTTGTTTCCAAGTTAGCAATTTATCAGTACCTCAGTCAGCTTTCAGAATTATCTCCTGCAAAACCCGCTAAGTGAAATCTCACCTGCCTTCTCCATTCTGGATGGATTCTTTTCCTTCCTTTGTGTAGCACATGGTGTCACCTGGCCCTAAAAAGAAGAAATGGAAAACACTTCTGCTAGCAATGAAAAAGCAACTTCCTAGCAGAGTTTAGATCCAGAAATGCCGGGGCATACTTTAGCATACACTGCCTTTCTGACCTGCCACACATAAGAATGGTATTTAAGATAGGGGCAAAGAGCAATTTTAAATTAAAAAACACCACACACCTAGTGATTGAGAGAAGAAAGTTGAATATTGTCACTCATTCAAAACAATTCAAAACCAATCCCTACTCATGGCTTTAAACACAATGTACTACCATTGAATTCCTCTAAAATGTTAATTATTGCAAGTAGCTCCTCTCTTTCTCGTTTTTCATGTGCCATTTTTCAGCTCAAGAAGAAACAGGAAACAAAAACTTAGAATAAAGAGGACTCAAGGTCTTCAGAAGCCAAATGATGGATCCAAGGTCCCTGGGTTCTGGCTGCATATTTCAAAACCTCACTTAAAAATTGGCGAACAACTGAATGAGTCAAAGGGCACAGCTTTTCTTTCAGAATAATTTGAGGATTTCAAATGGCACCTGTGTCTTTCCACAGAGATACCCACGAGTGGAGGTATTAAAGGCTTGGTCTGGGAAGGGAAGGCACTTGCTCCGTCCTTAACCATAACAGACATTTTTGTTCCAGATACCTCTCATCCTTGTACAACGAGGAGGAAGAACATGCTTCAAATATCAAGAAAAGTGGAAGATTATGTCCTTTTACACAAGTGATTTATCGCTGACTTGTAGCTCTGGTTTCACTTGCATTCATTCCGACTGGCAACTCTTGAGGCTGAAGCCTTACGTTTACCTACAAATAATCGGGGAGGTGAGGCAATGGTGGTGCAGCCATTGCCCAGCCTTGGATGTGTAGAAAACAAGTGTGAAAAACAGAGAGCCCCTGATGCCTCTTCCAAGCTCTCAGGCCTGTAGCAAAGTGCAGCTGAGAAAAATGCCCGTTTGTTTCCAGCTTCATTAAAATCCTCAGCTCTGAAGGGCTTGATGAGTTTGTGATTCCAAGACTTCTAGGTAACCTCCTCTTTTGCCTCTGAGAAAAGATGAGTGCTGGTTCTATTCCCCCAGGAATTCAAAGATTTTGAAGGCTGAATTCAGAAGATAACGGCTCCAGATCTGGCATGAGGGAGTGAGCTGCATCTGAGAGACAGATTTCTCTTAATAACTGGGTTCCAGCAGTCATCACATTTAAATATGTGCTGTGTGCATTTCTGGATGTACTACTCCAAGGCACATGAAAGAGACTGGATGAATAAGACCGTATTGTGCTTGTCTTGTCCCCTGAGAACAGAAGCAATCCATGCAGACAGTAATCTTGGCTAATCTTACCAATAACAGCATTCAAAACATTATGCATTCAATTTTTTTAATGGATGGAGGAATCATAAGAAATTCCACATAGGAGAGGTGGTTCCCTCCCCCTTGACTAGATCTTCATCTTAGCATTTAGTTTTGAACTGTACAGAGCTACAGGGAAGAGGAGAACAACTCCTCTAACTGCGTGGAGAAACTGTTCCCCATACTTTCTTCATTGCACTGCCCTGCCTTTCTTCTGCTTCCTGCTCGAGATAATTTGGGCCATTTTAGGCTGCAAAGTCACAAGCTTTATCTGCATACTCCAGAAGACAAATTCACCATTAACAAAGCATTCCCTGGCAATATTTCCTTGCTCTCTCCCCCAAGCCTCTAATTCCTTTGAAACCTGTTCAGAGTATTTGGTTGCTCAGTTTGCCTCATTTTGGCAAGATGGCATGGATAACCCACAGGAATCATGCAACTTAGGTGGCTTAAATACCTGAATTATCTCTGCATACCACACTAGTACCACCAGGAGTTAAAATAATAATTGAACTAAACTGGTACGCTGTCTGTAATTTGCACTTCTGAGACAGCACAGCAGGGCTTGCCCGTTTGCTCTTTAGAGCTCCTGGTATCTCTTCTGCTCTGGATTTAACAACAAAATACCAGCAGCAAAAGAGAACATAGAGGATTGGTTGTGAGAGCTCTGGGGATAAAGGTACAAATGGTTATTACTGTGATGTACAGCATCCTGCTAGAGTGAGCTAGCCTTTGTGGTCCTAAACATTTGCTTCAGTCTGTAATTGGAAAAAGCAGAACATGGGCACTAATGCTGGAAGTGAACACCTGCCTTTTCTGCAACAAAAGGAGAACACCACACACCATGTTTCTCCGTTAATTCTCAGATTAAAGATGCATTAGCAAGGCTACCGTTCCTGGTAACATTTCTGTGGTAACGGATGATTTGCAAAACCAAAACCAAAATATTTTTCCCTAAGGAAATACAGAGTGTTCTGAAATTACTGGTGCACACGTATAAAGAAAGCATGTAATTAATTTCACATGGGCAATTAATTTTGTGCAGAGTACTGCACATCAGGTAAGTTGGGTATCGGCTCTATGAATCTAGACATTGAGAAAATGTGCTTTGTATTCAGTGAAGAATGGGACTCTACGTTAACCAAATGCATTTTTCCTCAGGACTTGCACTTACAAAGCTTCAGGTAAAGATACATTTCAGGGTGAGAGACTTCCACATTCCTTTTTGGGAAATTTTCATTACATTTTTATACACACACCTGTATAAATCCACCCAATTACCATCATGAGGTTTTGTAGCCCAACTATTGACAGAGCCAGGGTTTTCTGCATGGCCCTTTGTACTTTACATGGCCATTTTCTGCTTCAGAATTGCCTCCTCAAGAAGGTATTTTCTGACCTTTCATCCAGGCAGTTAGGCCAGCCCTGAGTAGTGACTACTCAATGCTTTGAACATTAAAATCCCTATCAAAGGGCTGTGATCATTATCAATGAGAAATCATTGGAAAACACTGGGGTGTTTTTTAGTGATATGAAGCATTTAACCTTCCAGTCCTAGGCTCTGTTCTGAACATCCCTCTGGGAAAGTGGCTCCAAGGTTCAGCTGTTCAAGGATTGGTAAGTCCAGAAAGTCTCCCCCCTTGGAAATATTAACCTTCAGCAACTGGAGGAGGACATTAATTAGACCCTTAGAGGTATTGCCTCTTTGCATTGCAGAATGGCAATGATGCTTCTGAATACTGTAGCAGCTCAGTAAATATATTGTTCTCCGTATGATTGCATTGACTCAACTCAACAGAAGTCATTTGGGAGAAGTGAGACAAACCAAAACAAAACCTAACCCTCATGTATTTAGTCTGAATTTTTCAGCTTGGTGTTAGACCTCATATGAAGATTGAATCTTAAAGCTAATCTGCTCATGTTTGTTTTGTTTTCCCTACTCTATCAGCTGGTTTAATAGAAGATTTTACCTCTAACTGCAAAGCTTGCCAGTTTCACATTATTAGACCTTACAGCTAAAATAACAATATCAATGATTGGAGTGAAAAACAAAGAAGCAAACAAAACCCACAAAAACCCAAACCAAATCAACCCCTGCCAAAAACAGATATTCTGAACTAAAGTAGCATGTCCAGATAATCCAATTTAGAAAATATTTTACAGTTTTTAAAAGTCAAGCAATGTCAAAAATATTAGTTTTAAAGGTGTTCTTGCCTCTGTTATTAACTTCGTTGGTTGTCAGAAGAGGAAAACACTTGACCCATGCTGAACACTGAGAACAAAGCTTTACAATGACCAGAGATCTACTTGTTCCCTGCCTGACTGGAATTTGCAGAGTGGATATTAGGAATGTATATCTGGTACAGTTCTGATGCTTTCAAGAAGGAACTAAGCAACTTCTCAACAGTTACTGGACTAGACATGATTTGGGGGCTATTCCAACCCACGAGCACTTTCTTTCACCATGTCACAGCACAGAGGCTTCTCAATTGTTCCTGACATGGATGGCACAGTTCTCTTCACAGATGCATAATCTGACTCATATAAATGTTCTTTACATAGAACAAGTGTAAAGCACCCCTTCCCACTCCCTGAAGGCTAGAATGACAAGCACAGCCAGCTCTCCTTTTACCCAATGCCAATGAAGAGCTCTAGACAGGAGGAAAAGGCTGTGCTCTCTCCTTAAATGATTGGCACTTTACCTAAGCAAAATGTCCAGATTTGTTAGACACACGTAACCTGGTCTGTCACTGAACCTTGGAAAGCAAAACCACTAGTACCAGTTATTTTTCAGTACCAACTCCAAGGATGCTATTTGACATAAAACACGTTACAGGCAAATCTGGATTGGCATCTGTCAAACACTCAATTGTGAGCAGTTAAACACAGAGTTTTAGAAAGAAGCTGACTACTCTGACCTTGAAATCAGTCTGAAATCTCAGTCTGACAGCAGCAGTTTTCCTAGTCCATCATTCATCAATCAGCATTCACATTCCACCGCGGTTAGACAGGTGGCTTACACCCAGCTGGTCAGACCCTTTATGCAACTAATCAGATTCTAACCTGAAGTTACTGTGCATCCGCCCCACAGGGGCTGTGCACTCTCCACCCTTGGAGTTTTCAGTGAATTCAGCAGACGAAGCCCTGAGCAGCCTGGTGTCGCATCATGGCTGATGCTGTGCTGAGCAGGAGGTTGGACTAGAGACCTCCTGAGGCCCCTTCTCACCTGACTTTGTGATTCCAGGTGCACAACTTCAGTTTGAGCGTTCCTACCAAAGTGGTAGACTCTGCTAAATCTGGGCTAACAGAAGCCAGCTTCACTCCCACAGACCACCTTTTGGACTCAAATCTAGTTACCCACATGAGTAAAGCTGCTTGCATGCAGAGAATCAGGCTTGCAGAAGGAGATTTCTCAGCAAGGTTCAGGTGTCAGGGCCATGCAGCATTCCTGAAGTCACAGTAGTAGTTCATATGTTCCCCATTTGCACCCTTGCTAGTGAGCTGAGAAGACAAAAGTTAAAATAAAGAGGAGCAAGCAAAAGGGTTTGTGTTTCTTAGAACTACACAGTGTGTCCTTACCCATGCTCATTTCCCAGATAGACTAATTTATCTCAGGATTGCCTTTCTTTCAGGATTTATGGCTGTGGAAATCTCCATGTTAGGACCTTTATGAACCACAGGTATCCACAGGTATCAAAAGTCTTTTTGCTCTGACAACTAGGAAGTGTGTCCACCTTCATCCCCTTACCATCAGTCTACTTTTCATTTCAAGGGACAAGTACCAGCAAATGAAGCTTGTTCTTCCCACTCACTCATTTTGCTATTGAGGAAACAAAGGGAATGCTTTAATGGGCTGTCTAAGTAGGCAAAGAGCTGAAATGGCTATCCTGAAACTCTCTAATGGCCTATATACTTAATGCTCAACCATCTTTCTTCCTCTGTGTATGCCCAAAAAATGAAAAGTTGTAGTTTTGTTCAGGAATCTTCAGTCCATTTACATGGGCCAATGTCAGACGTGCTAAATTTCCCTACGCATTTAAATACCTCTAGTCTCAAATTCCATTTAGCCATTGTTTGGCTGATAGATGTGTTTGAACATACAGTCTGGTTTTTACTGACCACCAAAGAAATCGCGTCTAATTAGGCTTACGACCCTGTGGCGGGGAAATAAATTGTGAACAACAATCTCCTAGTTCCCAAGAAGCAGAAAAGTCAGATTCTAAAGCATGAAGGAAGGAAAAGGGGAGAATCAGGAGACAGTATCTTCTTTTAGAATCATTTAAAGCGTCCTACCCCCGGGGTTAATGCAAGCCAGGAAGAGTAGCTGTCAAAGTTATTCCCCAAGGAGGTGCACCTATGGATTCTTCCTTTCTGTCAGTGATGCTACACAGCTAAGATCATGTGTGATTTCTTAGCTTAGATCTTTTATGCTTGAACTGAAGACAATACCATTAATTTCAGCTAGAGCAGAGTTAACTGTGTCTCTTTTGCCTGAGTTGACCTAGGAGCATAAACTACTTGTGCCTTCTGGGAAGAGTGAAGAGTTCCACTTCATGCAAATGTAAATGCATGTGTAATATGTAAATGCATGTGTAAACACAGCCTCTACCTCTACAGAGCCATTTTCAGAAAGGGAAGGGAAGAGAAAGGGGGAAAAAAGCTTTTGAAACAAACAAAACACCAAGAATCGGAAAATATTTTATAGAAACAAACCTATTTTATCTGCCCTGCCATTAGACCAAATAGTAAAATGTGCTACATGGCCAATTTGCATTTATCCATATTCATAGTTTTTTTCGTTATCCCAATAAGATTCAAACATATATTCAACAATGACAAGTAACCAGAAATGACACAAAAAATCTCTGCAAGATAACTTGGGGCAGGGAGTATCTTTCTTCCTAATACGAGATCTCAGGTGGGAGAAGAACACAAAACCTCGCAAAGATTGTTTTAGAGGGGAATGTGCGGCAATTTATTTAATCGCCATTTCAAAAGGAAACATATTCTCAGTTCACATAAAGAGGAGGAAACATCTGAGGCTTGAGGACTCTTCATTCTTGCAAAGAAAGATTTAATAAGGTGCAGACGGTGAGAACGGCAGCTCTCCCTGATAAATAACAGAGGCACCTGGCCAGCAGGTAAATAGAATTAGACCGGGACTGAAGGCACCCTCATAAATCGTAACTGAAAAACACGTGGGAGACTTATCAGCTTTCCAGCCAAGTATTTCTCTCTCTTTCCATCCCATAGTAATTTGCCATTGGAGAGATAACCCTTGGTTTCCACAAGGTGAGTCAAAACTACAATAATGAGGCAGACACAGTCCTGAAGCCTCAATGCAACTCGATAACATCAGGCTGTCTGAAAAAAAATAAATGGCAAAGACCTGAGTAAGGATTACTGATATCAAAGCTTACGTGTGCAATTACACACAGCAGAGCTCCGTGGTCCAAGGAGTGCAGAAGTGCCAGTGGACCAGCACTCTGTAAACAGTGGCCCTGCAGCATTTTCAGGAACACCACGGGAAATAAAACATTTCAGGTGAAGCAGAACCAGAGCAGAACCCCCATGCAAAGCTCCCTGAAATCAGCCCCATTCTTGCCTTGGAAGCAGTACTGCCATCTTGGCTGGGTGAACATGTTGAACCGCGATGAACCACTGTACAGTAACCTACGTTAAGCAGTTTTCATAAAGCTTTTATAAGCAAAGGAAGAAGGAGTTGTTCAAGCCCAGGCAACACTGGACAGCATTTGAGCTACCATCTCACCTTGGCACCACCTCCTGCTAATTTCACTTGCCAACGCAAATGACACCATGAAGGCACCAATCGCAGCAGCTAGGTTATTTTTCCATTTGTAGAAATGATACAATTTTAACAGTCAGTTGTCTTAGTCCCAGACAGACAGTTCTGTTGCAACTCAGAAAAACACAGATTTGTGCAGGGTTTTTTTTGGAACTGAGCATTTGACTCAAAATTAAGATTCCATTTGATTTACTGATTCGTTTTCCACTGTCAGACTGTCCGTTGTCAGGTGACATGAATGAACAAGTCTCCCCTGCCCTCTGCCTTCCAGTTTAGAGGTTGAATGAGGTGGAAGAAATAAAGAAATTTTACACAGATAAGGAGAGAGAGAAATTTTTCAGGATATGCTTCTTTTGGATTAACCTTTCAGGAGTATGTTTAGAAATGAAGACAAACCTTTATTTTCTTATGCACTGGAATCAAAATAAAGAGTGGGTCCTGAAGCACACCGGTCTGTTCTTCCCTCTCTGACACTATTCCCTGAGCTCCAAACTGAGTCTTCAGATTTTGGTCTGTCCTCTTGAAAGTGCTTTGTTTGGTTGCTTTTTGGCAAGCAACAAATTCTTAAAACTTTTTAATCTTCCTCCAACTCTTCTCAACAGGAAGGTAAGTCACATCTGCTTTAGAGTTTCTGTCATGCTTTGCAAACATCACCTGGGATCAGGCTCTGGGCACCCTTTACCTAACAGTCCTCAACCTGTCTGTTGTTTGCGTTGGCCTGCTGCAAGTCTTCAGCGGGTTGTAGGATAGCTTTCCTGTTATTTATTTGCTTTAAGAAGCCTTTGCTTTGAGAAGTACCCTCTTTCCAGGTAGTTTCAGGAAGTTTCCTTCCCTCCCCCTTATACACATTATTCTTTACTTGTGTTACTTTCTGCCAGGAGTCGGCCTACGGGTGCTGGATCACTACTAAGTCACTGTTCTGAATGTCTATCCAGGAACATGTGAAAATCAAAATAGAATAAACTCTGTGGTATTTCCTGGACCTTTCTTCCCCACTTAGAAATAGCAATAAAACGTTGTTTGTCAAGCCAATCAATCTGCAGGGGAAACAACCCCCCAGCATGGCAGAGAGCAAAACATACAGTCCCTAGGATACAAAGTTTTCACAGCCCTTTTCTCCAGTTATGTGGCAAGACCCCTTGCAGCTCAAGTTTCTCCCCACTTTGTGAAAGGCCTCCTTCCTTATCAAGGTTTCTTCCTGAGCATAACAAAATGATACGGGTGATGAATGCATTGAGAGCAGCCCTGCAGAGAAGGACTGGAGGATACTGGCGGGTGAAAATTTGGCCACAAGCGGGCAATGTGCATTTGCAGGCCAGAAAGCTGTAACCTGGGCTGCATCAAGAGAAGGATGGCCAGAGGGTCGAGGGAGGGGATTCTCCCTCTACTGCAGTGAGTCGTTGGAGCAGGTTTCCCAGAGATGTTGTGGATGCCCCATAACTGGCAGTGTTCAAGGTCAGGTTGAACTGAGCTTTGAGCAACCCGATCTAGTGAAAGATGCCCCTCTCCATGGCAAGGGCGTTGGACTGGATGAACTTTAAAGGTCCCTCCAACCCCAACCTCTCTGTCCTTTTATGATTTCAGGGCAGATGGGACAGGAGAGAAAAGCAGAGAAAATGCAACCATGACAGTGAGCTAATGGGAGTATTTTCTGGGATACGTATGTGTAAAGAACTCAAGATTATCACAACACCTCGGGGCAGAGTCCTTTTAAAGCATGAAATGCATCTCCTGAAGTATCTGTGGACTTAGCTCCCACAGAAGTTAGGGAACATCTAAGTATGCTGGAATTCCAGATACTCTCTCCATCTTTAGACCTTTACAACTCTTAAGAGCAAACCAAATTTCAAATCCAAATGAAAACTAATACAAATGTCATACTTCAACAGGTCCTTGCTGTGAGCAGCTAAGCACCACAGAACTGCTCATTCTCTCCCCCATCGTGGAATGAGGGAGAGAATCAGAATGGTAAAAGTGAGAAAAATCATGCGTTGACATAAAGACAGTTTAAGAGGTAAAGCAAAAGCTGCACACACAAGCAAAGCAAAACAACAAATTCATTCACTACTTTTGATTGGCAGGCAGGTATTCAGCCATCTCAGGAAAGCAGGTCTCTATCACAGAAAACAGTTACTTGGGAAGACAAACACCATCACTCAAATGTCCCTCCCTTTCTTCTTCCTCCAAATTTGTGTTGCTGAACATGACATCGTATGGTATGGAATATGCCTTCGGTCAGTTGGGGTCAGCTGTCCTAGCTGTGTTGCCTCCCAGCTTCATGTGCACCCCCAGCCCACTCGCTGGTGGGGCGGGTGGGGTGAGGAGCAGAAAAGGCTTTGACTCTGTGTGAGAACTGCTCAGCAGTAATGAAAACATCCCTGTATTACTAGTGCTGTTTCCAGGACACACCCAAAACACAGCCCCATACTAGCTACTGTGAAGATAATTAACTATCTCCCAGCCAAAGCAGCACAAATAAAATTGTTTCAGCATGGATTTATGGATATTGAAAAATATTATTCAAAAAGCCAGTAATAGCTCTGGCTGCAGCTGTGATTAAATCTTGGAAAAGAAATACTCTTCATTTCCTATTGATACAAACACTGGAGTTGACCAATTTGAGGGAATTTACTGAAATTATTTGTGAAGTAGCCACAATATCCCAGGAGAGTAAGATAAAGATGACTTGTTGCAACTAAACCTTAATACAATCATGCTGAATGAGAATCAGATATCTGGCAAGGGTGTACGTGACAGAGATTAATGGGGCGTTAGTTCAGCAGCAAAGGCCTCTATTTCATTGTTCAGTTTATAAGTGAGCAAATTTTATAGTTTTATTGCCTTCTAATAAGAGCTAAGAAAATCACCTTTTCAGCAAGGAAGAAAGAAGTTATTTTTAAAATAGTGTTCTTTTAAAAATATTTAAAAGTAAAAGGTAAAGAAGAGCAGCCATTTTAGTTCAGCAAAGAAAAACCTACCAGCAGGATGGATAATGGACAACTTCATTGTCAAATATTGCATATTATACAAAAAAAAATAGGCAAAATGTGTTGATCCTCAGTTACTATTTACTCTTCAGCATCAACTCTGCTGTGTTGACCCAAGTGCTAGAAGTGTACAGTCTGCATTTGAGGTACAAAAGAGACTGGCATTTCACTTGAAACATGCTTCCAATATTTTTGGATCAGGAGCCTAAGCAAGCCATTTAGATGTTTTTATTTCATTTATTTTAAGTATCAAACTCTATTTTCCTTTTGCTGATTTGAAATCAAAGCCATTTCAAAGCCAAACTCAGTGCATCTCCAGAAAGAAGACTTAGGGTTTAGGTCTTTTTAGATTAAAATCTAATGCTTGTGCTGAAAGTGTATGCACAGTGTTCTGGGTACAAAATAAGAAGGACTTCAGGAATAATGTGGAGAGATGTGTGAGAATTTGGGATAGGTTTTTGGAGATTTTGGAGATTTGATATCACTAAATCATGGGGGACATAGAAAAGGAAAATTAGATATTAGGGCTACTTGTCTTCTCACAGTAATTGTAAAGTCAGATCAAACAAGTAGAGAGACATCAGTGCTAGTTCCTAGGCCAGTTGTTGGTAGTAGTGCTACCTTTAAGTTTGCTAGCAGCCATCAGGTGGCTAGCAGTGTGCAAGGAATTATACCCACCGTGCATTTGAATGTGGGCTTATTCTTAGTTAATACTGTCAAAAGAGAACAACAGTGAGGAAGCAAGGCTTGGAAAGATTTGTTTTTTTCCTTTTCTGTAAGGCTTTGAAGATTCTTGGCTTACATGGCTCCATCCCAAATTTCTAAGTGATGGTCAGAATTGCAGGGGGAAAAGGTAGAAAGAAGTAAGAGAGACGGCAGCAATGACTGTACTGGGTCATGTTTTGGAACATCCCTGGAACGTCCCTGTCTAAGGGGTGCTGTGGAGTTTGGTGTTGGGGTGATTGCTAAGTAGTGTGAGTGTCATAATTAAAGAATAGGTTTAGGAGAGATATTACCATCATAGCTGAAATTACGACTATGTGGGTTAAAAGTGGTGTGCCTGTGAATGCTGCCTGGATGTGTCTAACAGGGGCATTCAGTGCTTGTGTTTTACTTCACAGTTACTCTTCGGGCTGGTTTGGGGGTGTGAGTAGTGTTAATTATTAGAAAGACTGTATTTAGGCCTTAAAGAAGAAATGCCCACCCTTATAAAGATTTGGGTTGGAAAGAACCTTTAAAGATCACCCAGTACAATCCCCCTGCCATGGGCAGGGACATCTTCCACTAGATCAGGTTACTCAGAGCCCCGTCCAACCTGTCTTGGAACACTTCCAATAACGGGGCATCCACAACTTCTCTGGGCAACCAGTTCCTGTGTCTCCCCACCCTCATCATAAAAACTTTCTTCCTAATGTCCAATCTAAATCTACCCACTTTCAGCTTAAAACCATTGTCCCTTGTCTTGTCTCTTGTCTCTCCATGTTTCTCATAAGCCCCTTTTATATTCTGAAAGGCACCAATAAGGTCCATCTGGAGCCTTCTCTTGTCCAGGCTGAACAACCCCAACTCTCTCAGCCTGTCCTCACAGGAGAGGTGCTCCAGCCCTCGGATCATTTTTGTGGCCTCCTCTGGACCCGCTCCAACAGGTCTATGTCTTTCCTGTGCTGGGGGCTCCAGAGCTGTACACAGTAACGCAGGTGGGGTCTCACAAGAGCAGAGCAGAGAGGGTGAATCACCTCCCTTGACCTGCTGGTCACACTTCTTTTGATGCAACCAGGATGAGATTGGAAGATTAGAAGATTATTTTTTCACACCTAATGGACTCATAGTGCCACTGAAATGAAAAGTAACTTTACCCAAGACTTTTAACTGTTGGCAGTCTGCACAAAGCAATCTGCTTCTCACCTGCTCACAGTCACCCTCAGAATGGAGGTGTTTTCTTGTCTATTTGTTTCAATTTCCATGTGCTATGAAAACATGATCTCCTATTTTGAGGCAAGCTAATTACTGAGTTAAATTCAGATCTGCTGTTCAATGACATAAACAGCAGTGGCTTCCTAACTAGAGAACAGTATTGCAGACACAAGCCATAACTGTTTTTTAATGGCACCCTTAGAGTAATCACCTTGCTTATTCTTTGCCATTATTTGAAATGCACAGGTTCTCCAGGTAGATAACACTGCATACAGTTTGTTCTGCTTATCCATCTGAACCCATTTTTGTGATAGAATAACCTGTCTTTGCACCGAAGTAGAAGAATAGAAGGAAATCCTTATCTTCTGAGCAGGTGTAGGAAGGCTGAGTATTCCTGGTATATGAATGAGCTGAATCTCATAGAATCATTTAAGTTGGAAAAGACCCTTAAAGTCACAGAGTCCAACTGTAAGCCTAACACTGCCAAGTCCACCACTAAATGATGGATCCCTAAGCATCACATCTACATGTCTTTTCAATACCTCCAGGGATGGTGACTCAACCACTTTCCTGGGCAGCCTGTTCCAATGCTTGATAGTCCTTTCAGTGAAGAAACTTTTCTTGATATCCAACCTAAACCTCCCCTGGTTGAACTTGAGGTCAGTTCCTCTCATCCTATCTGTTGTTACCAGGGAAAGGAGACTGACACCCACCTCATTATGACATCCTTTCAGGTAGATTACCTATCCTCTGCAATCCCTGATACCAACCTGTCATGAAAACACAGTGTGGAGACTCTTCAGGTTGGAAAATGGAAAATCTAATATTTTACTTAATGAACATCCAAAAAGAAAGACTGTCTTGTGGAAGAGAATTTAAACAGAGAGCATAGGGAAGATTCTGCTAATTTTAAATATCTGTGGATTTCCTCGAAAAAGGTAAAAAATGATAAAAAAAAAGTTAAATTAGCTTTCAAGAAGCAGAGTGAAGAGGGTATCAGTGTACATGCTAATCATCACATAGGAAGGCAGGGATGAAGTAGTCACAAGGGCAAAGCCACACCACTCAAGGACTTAAAATCTAAAGTGTTTTTACTAAGTGAAATGAGTAATAGCAGGTTGATTTCTATTCTAAGGTTTTTAATCACACACACACACACATGCACACGCACGCACACACAGAGACACTTGAAAGCTCTGTAGAGAAGACACACCAGTCAAGGCACTAGGTCTGGTTGTGATCAGCTCCATTGACTTGGGGGAACAAGACACTCGTTCCAGCCACTTGAGGTATCTGTGTTCGGGCTAGTGGCCTGTCTTTTATGTGTTCCTGCTGGAGGTCAGCTTTCTGCAAGATATTAGATGTTCATGGATGTGTGCCCCAAGAGAAAGGCTGTTGTTCTAATATTTATTGCTTTTTCCCTTAGATGATTGGCATAAGCCAGCAGTAGCCTTGCTGGTCATGTCACACCAGGCCAATCTCTCCACATCTAAAGCTAACAGGTGGTTGTTATCTGAGTCACTACCACCTTCTGCCCTCCCACTCCAAAGGTATCATGGGGTCGTGAAGGTGTTCAAAGTTCATCTGTGCTTCTTTGTTTCTTTCCTGTGAATGTCATAACCATTAGAGTAGGGCAGATGTAGTACGGAGGTTTGGCTAAGACTTCCTTGTAACAACTGTCTGTGCTCTGCTGTTTTTTCCAGCATACATAAGAATCACCTGCTGAGTTACAGTGGGCAGGTATATGCATTTTACCTAAGTGAAACTTTTGGAGAGGTTTTACCTTGTGACTCTAACTGCACAGAAAAATCCAGTGTATTTTTTTTAAATGCCATCTCTGCCTCCTTCACATCATCGTCTCTCCTGTGAGACTACTTGGTTTGTATCCATACTGCACAAGACACTAGAACATCAAGGCCTCTGGAATAGTTACTGTAAATAACTCAAATGGTGGAAGCTTTTTCAAGTCATGATAATGACATGCTAAAAATCAGACTAAGTATAATAATAACTTTCTTAGGACCTTGATATTTATATACAATCTTCAACTTATTGTAAAGTAAAACGCAGAGTAATAAAATAGTTCAGTTTGGAAAGAACCTGTGGAGGTCATCTCACCCAGCCTTTCTGCTCATAACAGGATGAACTTGGAAGTTAGATCAGGTTGCTGAGGGTCATGTCCAGCTTGATTTTGAATATCTCCAAGAATGGAGACTTGCCAGTCTCTCTGAGCTCTTGTCCCACTGTTTGAGCTCCTCATTATTTTTCTGTAGCTAGTCAGAAATTTCCCTGCTGCAGCTTGCATTTGTTCCCTCACTTTCTTTGCTGAGCATTTCTAAGAAGACTCTGACTCCATCTTCTCCAATACGACACATGATGAGCTGAATACACTGATTCCCCCCTTAGCTTTCTCTTTTTTTCACACAAAATCCCCTCAGCTACCTCACCTTGTTATATTCTACATAGACCTGCAACCATCTTTGTAGCCCTTGGTCGGACCAACCCCAATTTTTCAAAGTCTGGGTGATTCCAAAACTGGACACAGAACTCCAGATATTGTCTCACAAGTGTTGAATAGAGGCAAATAGTGTTTTTATATTGCCTTTGGTTCTTTTATATACAATTTTGATAGCTATATGTGTGTACACACTATACACATACCTATGCCTCATGAATATTTTATCAGTCTTTTGATTCAAAAGGTCAATTGCTAGTAGTGATATTTATCAAGAGGACACGTACATGTCATTGCTGGCATCACATTGAAACTGTGAATAAAAAGAACAGGATAATATTAAAAGGATGAACACATGGATTGTTGAAGGGCTTATAGGTAGCCTGAAACTCAGTCACAGTATAGAATTTACAGACAAGAAAAATCATATCAAGAACTTTGCATCTGATATAAAAAGGTGATACGTGTCTTAACAAGCTGAAGAAGTATCTGAATATGTTTACAAAAATAAACAGGTGCGGGTAATGAGATTTATCCCAATGGGGATTTATATCAAGTATAAATGTTTTGAAGACCTCTAGTTTAGAAAAGAAAAGAGAAAGCTCAAGCAGTGAAAAACTTTTAATGGAAGTGACTGCTTTTCTTTGAATGGCTACATGATTTTGCTGAAAAGTTAAAGAAGGAACTTTGTTTGCCTTTTTGATTTAACAGTTTAGCTGCCCCTTTTCTTTATCGATAGAAAATGAAATGCACTTTGGAGTATTAAAATCTGTACTCTTGTGGCACTTATTAACTTGACTAGAAGAATGCAAGTAGATTATATTGCTATACCAAGATTTTAGTGATTTTCTGTCTTCGACTCTCCTCTCACTGTTACTAATTACTAAGAATATGCTGCTTTTACTGGAATCTCTCAAACCAAGCTAATTACATGGCTCTAATATAGATTTGTTATGGAGACTTTAAACTTCTCTGATTTCATAAAAAGTGGCTTTATAATGTCTTGAGAAAGAGGAAACAGGTACTTCTAACATGAGAAATAGCAAGACACTTCAAACTTGCTTTTGCCTCCAAAGAAACAAATGGGAATATAAGATACTTCACTCTATTTTAATTCCCAAAAAGGGTAGGATACTGATAGGAACCTGATGTTCTCTTTTCACATTTTTCACTTAGTAAATTTTAAGATCTCTAAATGGAGGAATTTTAAGAAACACAATGAGGTAAGAAAGATTTAAATAAGCTTTAACTCATGTGGCATTCTTCAGAGTGAGCTACTGGGGAGTTTTTAAGAAATTACCTATTAGTCTGCACTTTATTTCTAGTAGATAGCTTTACCTACAAAACACAACTCCATTTGACATCATGTGCAAGGATTCCTCCTAAAAATTACTGGAAGACATAACAGCGGTATTATGCATTGCATTTTTCTCCACATCTTGGAAGTTTGGGGAAAATTAAAATATATGTATTTTTTGAAAAATGGCTCTTAGATCAGTGATAAATATATGAAGACACTGTATGAAATTATGTTATTACTGCTGTAAGCAACATTTTCAAAACCATTTCTATAATATTAACCAAGCTTAAAATGAAGTTGTGTTATTTATAAATGGATGATATGGTATAACTACAGCTTCCAAGTAGTAACATACATCCCTGTAATGCCTTTATTAACACATAAACTATTTAACTTGCGTGTTTGCCTTATAGCTAGTCTTGTCTCAAATTATTGCACACTATACTGATGTTGCAATAGTAAAGGCATTTATTATTAAATTAAGATACATGCTCAAATTTACTATTAAATCTTAGTGTGTCATACATTAACTCCATTAAAATGAACTATACATATCTTATAGGTTTTTCCTTGTAGAAGAGTAGATCTCTGCTTGTATAACATTTTTGAATGCTTTGGATGTTCAGACCTTGATGTACAATTTTTTTTCAGAATATGTACTGAAAAATGTCTCATGAAGCTTTATGTAATCATACTCATCCTTGGTAAAAGAACGTAAGTGAAAATTACAACCAGTATGTCTTTACCAGTTCTTCACTGGAAATAGATCAAAAAGTGAACAAGTATTCCTGAATAATAACGTGTTTATGGTAGGCGACACACAATTTGCGGCATGTTGGTACTCAGATTTTTTTAATTACTCAGGATTTAATTTCTTCTGCTGATTTCTGCTAGGGTAGAGTTTATTTTCCTCCTAGTAGCTGGTATAGTGTTGTGGTTTGGATTTCACATAAGAAAAATGAGATAACACACTGATGTATTAGTTGTTGCTAAGCAGTGCTTATATTAAGTCGAGGATTTTTCAGCTTCCCATGCTTTACCAGCAAGGAGGTGCATAAGAAGCTGGGAGGGAGCATAGCCGGGACACCTGATGCAAACTGGCCAAAGGGATGCTGCATACCATGTGACATCATAGTATATAAACTGTGGGGAGGTGGCTGGGGGCAGCAATCACTGCGCAGGGACTGGCTGGCATCAGTTGGCAGGAGGTGAGTGGTTGCATCACTTGTTTCCCTGGCTTTTGTTTCTCTCCTTCTCTCTCTCTCTCTCTCTCTCTCTCTCTCTCTCTCTCTCTCTCTCTCTCTCTCTCTCTCTCTCTCTCTCTCTCTCTCTCTCTCTCTCTCTCTCTCTCTCTCTCTCTCTCTCTCTTTTTTTTGTTGTTTTCATTTTCATATTATTATTATTATTGTTTAGTTTAGTTTAGTTCAATCATTATACTGTTCTTATTTCACTCTATGAGTTTTCTTACTTTTACCCTTCCAATTATCTCTCCTTCCCACTGGGGGGGCAGGGTGAGTCAGTGATTTTGTGGTACTTAGTTGCTGACTGGGATTAAACCACAACACTCATAACCTGTGACATGATTATTGGCACTCTGATTTTTTTAAATTACTCAGGATTTAATTCCTTTAAAGACAGTCTACATTAAATGACTTGTTTAATGGGAAAAGCTTGGGAAAGGCTGCTTTGATACTTTAATATGTTCACATTATTTATTTCCTTTTGTTATTTTCCTCCTTTTATACATTATATTCTTTCTTTCCCAGAGTAACAAAGTGATGTTTCGCTGAGCTATTTGGTGTTAAAGTGTAGGCATTTTGCCACCCAGATAAAGATCTATAGATAGGAGCTATAAATAGTAATAATATTTACTAGGCATTGATCATCATTTTCCCTGGTGTAAGAGGGTTATGAAAATGTAGCAGCTGAGTACGTTTTTATTCAATGTTACACTTACCTGCCAAAACAATATTTTGTTGAATAATGTAATTTAAATTCAATAGTTTTCCATGGAAAACCTAACAGCTTTAGGAAAAAAAGGGAGAAAGAAAAATGTTTCTAAACAAGGAGAAATTATGAAGAAAACCGGAACTGGCTTATGGGCTTTAATCAATTATGTTTTGGAAGATTATAGGTAATTGCCATCTTCCCTATAGACATCTCAAGGGAACTTCTAGCTGAACTCTAAATCTATGGAAGCAGGTGGCCCCCACCCCCTCACTATGTTTAGAGACAAGAAGCATGATTTTCTGAATGTTGTTTCTTGGGGAAAACAATTACTGCTAACCTTTAAGAAGTTGTCCTTCAAACCTCTAGCATTTATCAAGTTTTAGAGAAATTGTACTGGACCATTGCTTTCATCATGTAATACACTAATGATTACTGTAGTGAAAATCCTGATGTTATGCCACTAAGAGTCTTTGCAATCCTTTTCTTTTCAGTGCATAATATTTGAGCATTTTTTGCATTTTTTAATTTAATAATACATAGTGATGATTAGTGCTAAAATGTGGTATTTGGATACCTAACCTTAAGTATTTTGTATCAAATGGGACCAATCAAGTCCAGCATTTCAGTGTTTTGCAGAACCAGTTTTCCTGTACCCTTTCATTTTCACCTAGCTCAGCAGATGCATTCAGATTATTAGAAATAATAAAGTGTAAGTAAATACATTTTCCATAAGAAATTAAAACTCTAACGTTATGACTCCCTTCACAAAATGAATCCATTTTATTGCAGCTGAATACATTCTAAAGATAGTGTTTCATACCTTCCCTGATACATATGTTCAGTAATAGACAGTAAAGTATTTTTATTCTCTTTAGCAGTAAAATTCCTACAACATGCTGTGAGTATGTGTGAACTTGGACAGGAACACAAAATAAGGGCTCAGCTCAATAGGGTGCAAACAGTGCCACAAGGTAGGATATGAGTAAGTCTGTGAAGGCTGCTGGTTCTGCCTTGTACTCATGTGAGCACCCACACAGGAGACATAGGTAAGAGCCAAAAGTGCTGTCTGGGAGTCAAAGGCTTTTGATGCTTCCGACAGCTTTCATGCTCATCTCAGGCAGTTCAGTTTTAGTTTCTGAATCACTGTTTCTACCACTTACCATTGGAAATTGTGATTCTTTTGGGGCATGGTCCATTCTTTGGTATCTTTTGTAAGTTACTAACACTCTGGGATCTCTGTGGTAACTGAAGCCTCTGAAGTGCAACCGAATATCTTTTTTCTTACCAATGTAGGTTGCTATGCTTTTTAAAATTATTGTATAATAAGGTTTTAGATGCTGAATTTCCTCTGGTGTTGGATGAAGAAAAAAAATTACTGTCTTTTGCTGAGAAAATGCCATCAGAGAGGTTTAGTTTCAGTCATTAGAACAAAATTTATACCTCTTACATAAGGAAAGATTAATTTCTCTGAAATGACACTTCACTTCTGGGAAATCTGAAATATGGTCATTGATGAACTGCTTATCTTCACAAACATGTGCTCCAGTGAGAAAATCAGACGGCATTTGCAACAACCTCTCTGTGTTTGCCATGCTTCTTTTATTGAGCTGTTACCACCTGTGTCTTCAAAAAAAAAAAAAAAACAAAACCAAAAACAAAAACAAAGCCAAAACAACCCCTCCCCCCAAAAAAAACCCAAACAACCCACCACAAAAAAACAGGCTGACTGACTGTTCCTGGGGGGGTTTTT
Organism: Phalacrocorax carbo; assembly: GCF_963921805.1. Lineage (NCBI taxonomy): Eukaryota > Metazoa > Chordata > Aves > Suliformes > Phalacrocoracidae > Phalacrocorax > Phalacrocorax carbo. The sequence continues at coordinate 76,552,091 of NC_087548.1, forward strand.
CTGCACTGCTAGGACAGTAAAACTTGGTACTGCAAATATTTTTTTCTCTGGTAGCTTTCTATTTCATATGGGTACCCCAATGGTTTGCAAGCCACAACATGTGGGCCAACATGACAGCTGTCACTATCAGCTTGCTGCTTGAATTCTGGTGATTTTTATCTCTTTTCCTCGAATGAAGATGTTAGTGGATCATGTATGGGGTCCAGCCTACTAGCTGAATCAAACTGAGATTATGCTTTTACCTTATGTTATTTAAAATTTGTAGAAAGCAAAACCTATGAGGACTACATTAAATAAAAAAACCCCACAGATACCTGATAACAAAACAAAGTGTTCTTGCGTGTACAGTGACTATTCTACCTCAGGTACCTACAGAAATGGCAGTGCAAATTATGACTTTGTATTTAATATATTAAACTACTTTAACAAGTGTTTGTGTGTTCTGAGGCTAGTTCATGTTTTTTGTTTTGTGCTATGAGGGAATGAAACCAAAGAAATTAGACTAATATATGTTCTGTGACTCCAGGGACACTCACACATCAAAGACCAGCTGAGTGTACCTTTACTTTTGCTAATTCTCTATTAGACCAACCTTGGACTTACCCTTCTCAAAGTACAACAGGAAGGTTTGGGAGTGTTAGATGTTAGTAATGGCCTTATTCTAGCAGCTACATCTATGTGTATTTTGCAAGCTTACAGAATTTTTCAAGAGAACTTAAGGAATGAAACAGGTTTTGTGTCTTCTATCTCCTCCCACAAAATCCCTGATGTTTCTGGCAATGTGTCTGCAGTTTGTTGTCTCTGATTTATGGCAAGGATAAGACGATGGCTAATCAAGAGCACATTGCAGTGGCATCTTTCAATAGGAAAAGGCAAAATGTTCATGTCTTCTGCTTATAGATTCTGGAGAACAAACAGGTGAGAATCAGAAAAAATATAGAAGTTTTCAGATGTGTTAGGAGGAAAAATAAGTTTATGAACACCACAGACTATGTCTTATTTGATTGTAGCTGGGTTTTGCCAGATCTTCCACTTGCAAAATTATTCACTTTGGGAGGTAGTTTTCAAAACCGTTCATTAGAAGACAGATGTAATTTACAAGCACAATGTTTCAACGAGAATCTTAAAAGCTATTTTCTTCCCTCAGGAAGACTTGGTACTACTGGTAAAATTGTAGCAGATGGAGTTGAAATGGAAATGTTTTATGCTACCTCAGAAAGTAACTGCTGTGCTTGAAAGTCCTATAGTGGGGAAGAAAGAACTTCAAAAGCCTCTGTGCAAGCTTCCTGGAAGGATATATTTTTAAAAATCACAAGTTATTAAAGCAATATTTAATACAATGATCTCGGAGTACTTAGGGAATTGCATGTATCAATAAAAAATATGACAAAACCAGGTGTGAATCCTGTTGGTTTGAGGAAGGACTGAAACCCCTCATTTCAAAGGGAGAATTTTTTTAACAAAGGAGGTCTGACTACAGCCTCTAGGGAGTTAATTGGACTTTGATGCCAGGGCATAGAAGCAGTTCTGAAATTCTCATCCCCTGTCTTCAGCCTCAAAGGAAACAAGCTTCGCCCTCTGTAAGGGTAAAAACCAGGTGAAAGGTCTGACTGTGGAGGCAAATCAAGGTGACTAGACTAAGATGATTGATTTTTTTTTTTGTTATTATTATTTATTTAGAAATCCCCTGTAGCCAGCAGAGAGAAACAAATATTTTTAAGGCACTTCAGGAACTCAGTTTAACACTTCTGAATTGCCATTAGCTGTAGAGGGAATCTCAGAAAATTACCTTCAGTAGGAGGAATATGGGCTTTGTCATAAATGACACTGTGCTTGAAGAAAGATTACTCTAATAAGTAGTTTACTGCTGGCTGAAATACTGTTAAACAAAACAGAACAAATACAGCAAGAAAAAAAGTTTGCCAAAGCAAAATGCACCTACAAATGCTGGGATTTTTGTGTATGTGGGAACTCACATTGAAAAATAAGGGCTGTATCAGCTAAGGCAGCTCATAACAGATTACTGTGGGATCTATCTCTCTACCCTCTATTCTCTATACAGAAGAAATTGAGAAATCATATTTGACTTCAAGTATTTTTATAATTCTACTAGCTGGATAACAGAAATTTGGGAGATAGGGATTTGCGTGCCACACATCTTTACTGTTACAGTTAAATATAAAATAAATAAACAAATAATTGGCAAGTTATACGGAAATATACTTAGAATAAGAAAAACTCTAATTTTAGTTATTCTAAAATCAGGCAACTCTTCTATATGAGATTAAGGGGGTTGATTTTATATTCTCTGTGTTTGTGCATGAAAACAAAATGAATAAAATCCCTTGGCTTCTTTAGCGATAAATAGAACCTTGCTTGCTTGAAGCGAATGAGGGTGACATAGAAAAGCTAATGTTCTTGTGGGAGAATGAGGATCTGGGCAACAGGGTCCTTCATTCCCTAAGAATTAATAACTATTCAGAGGGATATTTTTCAGTGGAGAAATATACATCCTAAAAATGCTGTCTTTTCTCCTGCTCTCATTGATACAGATGATGCCACTGACTTTGGTAGAACTGCGTCATGCTTAGTAATGTTATTGAGCACATTGAAGCCAGCACAGGGAACTAGAAGGGAAGAAGTCACCATTTTGTCTGTTCTGTCTGAAACTATCTTTTTTTTTTTTTCCATTTATTTTTCTTTTCTGCAGTTCAGACAAACCTATCAAAAGTTAACTCCAAAAAAATTGAAATACTTTTTCAGTTAAAAGTTATTTTCTAAATTACATTTTAAAAAATTAAAACTAATTACTGGGTTCAACTTTTGTCCAGCTATTTGTACAATGAATTAAAATACAAATATTTATGTTCTGTTCTGATGGCTTTATCTCCCTTCCCCTCTTTTTCCTGTTGAGGTGAAAGTTGGCTGACTTTTTGACAGGGGTTTTGTTTTGTTTTACTTTGGTTGGCTTCCTGTGTTGTTCTGAGATAATATCTTTAAAAACAAATCTTTGAAAACTGTCCTTTACCAGTCTAGAAAATATTACAGAATCATTTTGATCACTCTGTAAAATCCTTCAGCAGGACTTGAAATATAAATTTTATCTTGTGAAAGGGAGTTAGATTTTCCATTATTTCATTAACAGGCTGATGAAGATTTTCTGAGTTTTTCAGCATTAATTGTGCGTTAAAGCTCTATGTGATCCACTGCAAGGACAATACAAGGTTAAACTTGCTGTCAATTTGACTGATATTTTATAAAAACAACATCAGTGGTCTACTGTAGTTATAGCAATTCATTTAAAATGATAATTGAATTTGGGGAAAATACCAAACTAATAAATATTTCATATAGGCAGCACTCTGTCGGGGGAAAAAAAAAAAGGCAATGCAACTGGTAGGGGCTTTTTTTATTTTACCTCAGTTTCCATTTTAGAAGATGTACACTTTCCTTCTTGAGAGTTCCTTCTTTTGTGTGGAACTGATTTAACTTCATTTAAACGTATCCAGTTAGGTGAAATTGCCCAGATATTCTAAAATCAAAACTTAACCTTGAGCTCCACACAGAGGGAATCTGCCTTGCTGTGAGTTTTTTTTGCGTGTACATGCCTTTGTGTGCTCATTTCCTTAAAGAAAAAAACAACACGTATGATACAGCAGAAAGGCCAGTTATATTAATTATGAGTTTCTTATTTGGTTCTGTGACTATTCATTGTTGAATATTAGATTCAGACTAATGCTGATGTGCATTTCCTGGAGACCCAGCTCCTCTCTGAATTTAAATGGATAAATAAACATTATGATTTGTAACTCTAATTTATCACTAAATTGTTTTCATAACACAATTTTCTGACAATCCTCCAATTGGTTTCTCCACTTCCCCAGTACCCTGGAAATGTCCAAATGTCTCTTTGTATCTTGGTGATAAATCCTTTTCTCTCTCTGACTGCCTTATTTCCTGCTGCAAATCCAGGGTATGCGCTAATTCCAGAGAGGCTGTTCCTCCGGCAATATTTAGGCAACGTACAGAACAAAGGAGCGCATCTGTTGTGGTTTAACCCCAGCTAGCAACTAGGCACCACACAGCCACGCACTCACTCCCTACTCAGTGGGATAAGGGAAGAGAATTGAACAGGTAAAAGTGAAAAAAGTCATGGGTTGAGATAAAAACAGGTTAATAATTAAAATAAAATAAAAATTAAAATAACAACAATGATGATAACAATGATAATAATGTAATGAAAAGGAAAACAACAAAGAGAGCACAAAAAAGAGAAGTGATGTGCATAGAAACAATTGCTCACCCCCAACCAACTGGTGCCCAGACAATCCCTGAGCAGCATCCCCCTGGCCAACCTTCCCAATAGTGTTACTGCTGTGCATGATGCCATATGGTATGGAATACACCTTTGGTCAGTTGGGGTCACATGCCCTGGCTGTGTCCCCTCCCAGCTTCTTGTGCACCCCAGCCTAGAACAGTGTTTCTTCCTCAGAGAAGGAAACAGAGAACACTGTTTCTTCCTCAGCTTCAATAACAGTCAAAAGATACAACATTACTAAGTTTTATTGAAACCCAACAGTCCACAGGGCCACAAATTGACCAGAGCCAGGGAGGCTAACCCCTATTAGTCTCTGCTTTTTCTGTCCCCTGGCAAAAAAAAAAAAAAAAAAAAAAAGACACTTGAAACTGTCAGCTCAGACTACAAAAAGTTATGAGTTGAATGAGTGAGCCAGTAGTGTGGGAATGTCATCATACCAGTGGGAAACCCACGAACTTTAAAGACAATATAAGCTTGTGGCTATCTAGAGCATTCGTCCCATTCTGTAGTCCATAACGACCTTTAAATATAATGTTACCAAGACCATGTGCCAGTCACTTTTCCATGTGATGTCATCCTTCTAGTGAGAAGGAGCATAACAAATTACTTCAACAAAGATAGCAGCTGCAACAAAGCTACAATATTTATGATTTTGGGTTACACACATGGAGACCATATGGATTGGGCAATGCAGAAATGAAAGTATCTTTTTTTTTAGCTCCAGAATTCTATAGTCTCTATAAGCATATATAATACCAGAAAACATTTATAAGGATTTATGTATGACCCTAGGAAGCAGATTTTAAGAAAAAGTGACACAAAAGGAGAAAACTTTGTAGAAAAAAATGTGTTGATGCTTACATTGAATTAAAAATCTCACAGGTGCTTTCCCAAAGAAGAATGTTATAATAGATCAGTTCTAAGTCTGAATCTCAAATCTCATTACATTGACTCATATATAAGCCCAGACTCCTTTAAAATTGCTGTAAAACATACAGAGAGATGCCATTATTTGTCATCATTGTTACATCATGCAAATTTGTAGCACTTTATTGATGGACAGGCTGAGACATAAATACAAAAGCAGGGTGGCTGTTCAGTTGGCACATGAGTGTCTCTAATAACACAACATCTACCTAGCTGGGTCAAATAAGAAAGCACAAAAGGAAAATAATTGCAGGCAGATTCCAGTACTGTGACAGGTGTTAAGTCAGTTCCAAAGATTTCCCTTTATTCTTAATAGTACGTGTAGGAATTGAAGAACATATGGTCTTCTCTGTCAGCAGGCTTCCTGTCTGCTTAATGCACACTAAAATTAATGTGTCTCTCAATACACTGTTTAAGGGAATCCAGATAGGAGCAGTCCATGTCTACGGAGAGCTGACATCTGAGACTGAGATTCTGACCCTGACTGCAAGGGTCAGAAGAGAAAGTGTTTGTGATGAACCAGAAAAAATTTGAAAGCAGTTTGAAAGCAGAGGCAAATATGTCAAGATTAGGTGTCTCTTTGAAGAAGAGACATCAGTTTAGAGTTAAGTGCAATACAGATGTTACTAAACAATGCTCTTTGACCTGTGCCATGGCAGATCAGCTAAATGAAGAGTCTCTCTGGGCAACACCTATTTAAAGACCAGTCTATACCACCTACAGAGGAAAAAGGGAATCTGGCTGTAAGAGGAAAAAGTATAATCAAAATTATGATATATTTAGTCATGTGATTGGTATTTCATTTCATTTCATTTCACTGCCATTTCTTCAGGTCATCCTTGTCTGCAATGTACCAATAACTGTTATTATTTTCAACAAAAAATAGCTCAATGAGCTTCAATCCAGGATATATCACCTGTGTCCCTATTCACAATTAGCACAAGAGAAAGACCAAAAACACCCAATCAGAAACCCTGCACATAACTGGGTTTGCCATTTCACCTCCTGCATTATACATTTTCTGATGCATCTGCCACCTTCAACGGTTTATTTTTACAAAGTGGGAGGTTCGTTATTGTGTATTTATTTTTGTATCCTGATATGTCTTTAGGTGAGTCTCCAGTGAGTACCCACATTCAGGGCATGGTTTAGGAGACATGGTAGTGCTGGGCTGATGGTTGGACTTGGTAATCCTGGAGGTCTTTTCCAACCTTAATAATTCTATGTTTCCATGATTCTATATCAGACATTAGAAATTAACCACTCTTTACCCTTTGAGGAAATGCATGCTGATGGAGGAAATGCATGCTGATGAAGGAAATGCATTGTTCTTACTCTGCTGCAGATAACCTGCTCATCAAAGACAAGTCCACTCCGGATCTGACAGCCATGAACCGGTTAAACAGTGAAGGACATTGAAAGCGCTATGAGAAAAAGTTCCAAGGATTATAAGTGCTGTCCTTGAACAAAGAAGTATATTTATTTCCCAAAGGGTTTATTGCAAAGCTTGTTTCAGAGGAGGAAACTTCTGTGATAGCAAGAGGTCTCCAAAGCCTCCGGTTATTACTGTATTTGTGTAAAACAGATGAAGACTGTCTACAGCAGTAAGGGATCTCTTGCACTGCTTTGGTTGTAGTGAACTGTCAGTCTTTAGAATAAGAGAGAAAAAAATCCTCCACAGGAAACGAGTTAAAGCTAACTAGCTAAAAACTGGGAACACATGGCTGTTTTTCATTTCAGCAATTCTTAGTCCTAGAAAGCCACAGCAGGAAGCAACAAGGCACGTGACATTTGACAAAATAGTGTCCTCTGCTTATGAGGTGATAAAATTTACTAAAAAAATGCCTATCTTCTGCAGTGTAGCATTCTGACAGCTTAGGTGTATCTTCTGCAACACTCATAATAAAAGAGCAAAAATTATGTGGAAGAAGGTTCTATATGTAAATGAAAAAAAAAAGTTTCCTTTCCCTTGTTTCTCGAAAGGAAATGAAGAAGCTAATCTACCACAGCTGTTTTTTCCTCACATATCTGTCATCCACCTTCAAAATTATTTACAAGCAGGCCTAAGCTTTACAATAGGGGAAAGATACTGTAAAAGATGTTTCTGCAGTTAAAAGTGTTGAAATATTCTGCTTAAAAAGCTATTACCAAAGTCAGGAATGTTCTCAAGAGTAAATAAGTAACAGTTTCCTTCTGCCCAGTAGATGTAATTTTAAAAAATGCTTTATGTCAGTTTCTGATAAGAAACTCAAATAAAATTTGACAGGAAACACTGCCATTGTCTTGTTTGGTGAAGTCCTGTTGAAATCTTAGCAGTACAAAGTGCTATTTGCTTTGATTCAAACTTATTCAGTGACCAAATCTCTACTAGTACTAAGAAGTGCCCACCTTTCATTCTCTAGTGCTTTGACATGTCTTTAGTGAGACCCAGATTACCAAGATTCTTGCATCTTCCAGGACAGGCTTTTCCGCCTTGCCTCATACTTTCTTCTGCCTTATTCAAGTACCATTCCCTTTTTATTAATTTGTTTTTCAGAGACCTAGAGTGCCCAGACAGAAGGCAAATGGCTTCTCTTATCAATGAGCTTGCACCCACTGTAACACAACTACCATAAAGGCCTTGGCATTAGAAAAATACTGTATCCAACTCCATGGCCAGGTTTTCATGTGTGGTTAAATTTAATATTAATTCTAAAAGCAGTGATAACATGTGTCATATCTACTAACCTTCAAGATAGACTTCCAGCACCCTCCGAAGTTAACATGTTTTCTGACTGAATGCTGTTCAAAAGTCTTTTCTATCTTGGTTGGAGTTTATGAGCAATAATTAATGGATTCCCTGGACAATCAATTTAATGGTTTTAATTGAAGGAGAAAATTAATCTCAAGCATGAGTAATCATGGATGCCACATGACTTAGCACAGTTATGTAAGGGAGGTAGTTATCGGATAAAAACTCAAAACATAGTAATGTCAAGGAATAAGAAAAGTATTCTGGTGTTAATTTATGGAATGCAAAAGAGTGGCATTTTAGACAGCATGACAGTAGTTATTAGAAGACTGACCATGGAGGATAACAGGGTGCAGACGTGTGAGGCTGAAGAAAAGCTGAAGTTCAAGAAATTTAAGTGAAAGAGAGCAAAAAAGGAACAGATTATACCAACTCTGTCACCTCTGCTGCTTCCAAAAGGACAGTGAAAGAATCATCTGATGGATAGTGACTTATGTACCATATGGTGCACAGCTATTTACAAACTTATCAAAAGGAAAACACAATAAAAGCATGCAACAACATGTAGGCATATTATTTTAGAAATGTGCATGTACAACCTGGTTTCAGTACCCTCTAACCACTGCCAAAAGAAAGAAAATAAAGGAAGATATGAAGGGTAACTGCTTTTTACAGATAGAAGAATTCCTGCAGAAAATATGTCAAAGCACGTATACACATACTTTGTTCGAACACATTGTTTAAATACCTTAGAAGTGGACTTTAAAAGGTTAAGGCACTGTAGGTATCAAAATTAAAGAAGTGTCAAAACAGAGAACTGAAAGACACACACGCAACATGAACTTAATGAGACATTTCCAGTGAATTAAGTTCATCTATCCAGAAGGATGTTGGCCAGATTTCCAGTAGTATAGCAGATGTCTATTAGTATATGGATGTTGGGGATAGGGAATTCTAAAGTGCCTGCAGAGAATAGGAAAACTTTAAAAGTGTGCATGTGGTGATAATGCCTCACTCTGAATTACTGCACTCAGACCACAGTGGGGAAGAGAGACATGATTCCCTCACAAAACACATCTTCAATTTCAGGGAAAAGGAATAGCTGTGATGACTGAAGCTCTCACAAACCCATCACCAGATGAGTAGGTGTCAAGTTGTACCTCCCAGACAAAACTTAGTATATATTCACCAAAATATGCTTTGGAGAACCATAGAGCTCTCATGAATCTGGGATGCATTTCAGAAATTTTGTCTCAGCTTTGCATACCAAAAGAAAGAATAAACACAAGTTTTATTAATCTTTCCTCACCCTGAATACATGTAGGTCTGAAGCATCTTTGTTTCAGAGTGTTTTTATTGCCTTTCTTGAACACCATCAAGAATAAAAATGGAAAACTCCTTAGATTGTGTTATCTTGCTCCATCAAACCTCCTTTATACCATAGTGGAGCTTGCTGTTTCAACCTTTAATCTCCTTTGTGAATCAAACTATCTCAAACAGCACTTCAGATACATGGAGTAAAATGTATGGACCAGTTTTTAGATCATCCTTTGCCTGTTCACAGTCTTCTTCAGTTGTGGAAAACTAGTAACTGTCCATATTTATATGGCCTTTTTACATTCAGTCGTGTCTGTAGAAATGTTAACTAAAAATCACTGCTTTCTACAGGTTTTTCCTTAGCAGAACAAAAAAAAAAAACCCAGTGAGATAATATTTTGACCTCCATAGAGAATGTTAATTTTATTCAAAAGTAGATGTAATTGAAACACTTCAGTATATTCTCATAAATACAGCTTATTCTGTTCCTGAACCACTTTTGTCTAATAAGAACATTCTTCCTTTGCACATAAAATTTAGCCCAAAACTTTCTAATGGACAAGGGTCAAAAGTGAAGTAGCCCTGTATGTTATTGTCAAAATATTACATACCCTTTTCAGCTCCACAATTTCTCTCTCCGCGCCTCACCCCACTTGAAAAAGGCACTTCTAAATGGACACGCAGAAGGGTGTCAGGAAAGGGGGCAGCTGCTCCACAAGGCAGGTGAACCAGGAGCCATATTTTGACTGGTGTGAACAGAGAGCTCCCCAACAAGGAGTCAGGATGAAGAGCAATCCCAGGTTAGAATAAGGGCCAGAGAGAAGGATCCAAGTCAGACAGAGTCCAGTAACAAGGCAGCCAGAGGTCAAACCAGCTCAGCCAGCAGGTCTGGGATTAGGGTGAGGTGGGTTCCCACCCATCTACTTACACATCTGCAATGTAGCACAGGCAGAGACCTGCCACAGGTTAAGAACAGCTTCGAAGGGAGAGGGGTCTAGCGTTCATTAGAGCATAAAAACAAAATCAAGACATTTCAGGTTTTTTCTATAGATAAAATTATGTTCATACTTAAAATCTTAATAAAAAGGTTACTTTTGTGTCTGTTTTCTAACATAAAAATAAATTTTAAAAATAGGCAAATTTAAGAGACAGTAAGCTTCATAGTCCTGGCTTAAGCTACTGCAACAAGAGAGAAGTTATAGTCATCTTCTTGGATGATGAATAATGACAATGCTGCTGCAGAGATCCAGCCAACCCAGGCTATTTGACCAGCCAATAACAGACGCCATGGAAGATCGTATTAACAGGGAAGAAGTGGAAGTGATGTTTCCAGCTGAAGGGTTGGAGTCCTAAGGAACTTGGATAGCCAAATTCCTATGTATTTATTTCAAGAATTTGTACACCTCATCCTTATTGGGTCATCACTGTAATTCCATTCCTACTACTTCACAGTTACCAATAATTTATGTGATTGTGGAAAAAAATAATGGCAAAACATCACTTGGAAACTCTGCCAACTATATTATTTCCACTCTTATTTCTGAAAGCAGTAATAAAAAATAGACTCTGATTTAGAAGCACTACAATGCTTCATATTCTGAAAGCATGTCTAAAGGAAAAGGGAAGTAGACAAATTCATTTTTATCTCTACAGTTGAAATTAAGTTTTTCAATTAGCAAAAATGGCCAACTAAAGACCCTACTCATTACGCTAAAATCCCTAAAACACGATCTTGACTATGCTGAAATATATTTTTAATTGAGCTTTGCATATGTTGTGAAGAATGAGTTGCTGAGTTAATAACCACTAAGATTTGGCTGATTGCTTGCAATTGATTTCTAGCCTCATGTGTTTGTACTTCAGTGGTTTGTAGTAAAAATAATTTCTGCCATTTACTTTTCTTCTTGTGGTCTGTGCAAAAATCTGTGATTGTACTTTCATACGTATTTTCAAACAGATATGTTTTGTGCTGAGTTTTCAAAATGAAAGTGTCTTCACTGGTGCAAGCACAACCACCCCATCTGATGTCAATTAGTATTCTCAAACCAGCCAAAAGCAAAGACTCTTACCCTGAAGACTAAGCAATGAGTAAAGCCTTCTAAGAACTTCCTTTTGTATTTTCAGTAAATTGGTTTTAAGGCTAACTGAGAATTGTAAGACTGTAAGGACAATAAACATTTCCTTTTTAAAATATTTTAAAAAATGGGAAAAAAATTTGGGAGCTATAGACCGCTATGAGAAAATAGTTAATTCCCCCTCTTGTCTTGACCAGGACCCATTTGCTAATTGTGCATTGTAACATGGAAAAACCAGTTATTGCTATACTCTAGACAGAAGACCAAGCATACATTGCCAGTATTTGACAAGGACAATCCTGTCTTAATCACAACCAGGTAGACACAAGCTCCAAGTGGACATGAAGGTTATTCAGTTGTGTAACTTTCTGTGGAAAGGGTCCTGAGGAGGTGAAGAAAAGAGAGGCCAGTCATCAGCTCTATGTGTAGCTGCTTGTTCCTCTTCAACCGAATGCATGTCAATGACAACTTTTCCATTGATGCTGAAGTGCTTCCAAGTTGCTTGTTTTGATTCACTGGGTTGTAAACCAAACCTACTGTAATTTTAGACCCTGGTTTTAGTTTTCCATTCAATTATGGTGTCTCATTATAATAGAGATCAGGTACTGTAGCAAGATTTAGCAGCATGAAAATGAGGAACACTACACTGACATCAGCTTTCAATCTGAGTAATAAAATAAGAAATTACTATGTGAAATATGTACACTCAAGTTTGATTTCTTATCTTGTTCCATTCTAAGGGTATTCACACTCCAAAAAATTGTTAACATTTTAATTTTATGATCCTGATATATCAGCTGTTTTCTCTTTTCTAATCTGCATTTTCCTCTCTATTAAGAAATCTGAATGTAGATGGTCTTATGAATGATAAACCTCAGTGCCACTTGCCCTGCATTTCAGTATCTTTTCTGTCACTCTGGGCCAAATTTACATACCCCCTGAAATCAAGGTAAGCTTTAGCTTTAACATTTTTACAGCTTCCTAATTGAGAAGCTAATGGCCACGTTTGCTTTTATGTGAGTGTTGTGGTTTAGCTGGCAACTCAGCCCCACACAACCGCACACTCACTCCCCCACTGGTGGGATGGGAGAGGGAATCGGAAGGGTAAAGCTTGTGGGTTGGGATAAGAACAGTTTAATAATTAAAATAAAAAAAATAATAACAACAGCAACAACACTAGTTCAATGAAAAGATTAATGAGAGAGAAGGAAAACCTGGAGTGGGGGCCAGGGAGAAGGGAGAATGAACAACCAAACCAACAGCCCCCGATGCAGCCGCTCCCCGCCTGCCGACCCGACACCGCCAGTCCCCGAGCCGCAACCGCCCCCTGCGCGGCAACTGCCCCGGTTACTGTGCTGGTCATGGCGTCACGTGGCATGGAGTGAGCATCCCATTGGCCAGTTGGGGTCAGCTGTCTTGGCCGTGGCCCCGCCCCTCCCGGCCTCCTGCCCCCGTGGTGGCAGAGCGTGGGAAGCTGGAAAGGTCCCCGACTACTGCGGGCGCTGCTTAGTGACACTGAGCTGGTACTTAACAGCAGCTAAAGCATCAGTGTGCCGTCGGCACTTCACCAGCTACAGTGGGGAGAATTAACTCAGTCCCCGCCAAACCCAGCACAGTGAGCAATTTACTTTACCTAATTAATAGTAGTTTTAACAGCTAAATGGTTCATACCCCAAACATGCTCTAGTTTTCTTTTACTCTATTCCACCTAATCATAGCAAATTAGGTGAGCTAAAAAACCCAAAATAAAACTATTATTAGGAGTCAGGACCTGCCTCTGATGAAGAAATAAAATCTTGCCGATAACTCAAGTCCTTACATTTACTCTCTGTTTCTGCACTCTCATAAACCTAGTACATTATTTTCCCCACCCCTACAGAGCTGCAATATTCTCATATTCCATACAAGTCACAGTCCTACTGTCAACTGTCAGTAAACCTTCGCATTTGCATTCTCCACTCTCCCTTCCAATATTTTACTTATAGTTTCCCTCACCACAGGAAAAAAAAAAAAAAAAGTATCAGGAATCTGTCATAACTTTTCTTGTAAATATCCGGGCTGCTTCTGTCAATTTCTTTCTTTGTTCCACAGCTCTCCTTTCTTTCAGCAGCACACAGTAGCCTTGCTGACTCCTTGTTTGCCACAACAGCCTTCATACACATCATACACAGCATTACTTCTGCTTTCTCTTTCCACATCCTTTGAAACATTCACTACAAACAGAAGAGAGCTTGTGGGGGGAAGAGTAGTTCTTCAGAGACTTTATTGGCATTATTTCAAGCTTCTGTAGGAATTATTTCAGCATGTTCTACTTTGCAACAAAACTCCATTGAGAATAGAAAAAATAATATCCAGCTTTTATTAATACATATATTTTGTTACAAATAATACACTTTGGCACATAATGATGTTTTAACTGCTTTATTATAACTTTTCAGTGATGTCATCTGACCTTCCCAGATTAAGTGGTTCTAGGCAAGAAAGCAGATGAAATCTAGCAAAACAGACCTGATGAACTCCACTAAGAGATATCTCAGTACAGACAACAAACATGACTCTCTTATCTTCATTTCAGGTTGAAGCAGTTTGACAATGCCTGGCCACTAAAGGTCGTCAAATTAATGTGCAGATCTCAGCATGGGCATGGAGGCAGGCCAGCATGAAATAGACATTCAACAATCAATAAAAACAGGCAAAAGGAGCCTGGAAAAACAGGAAACTTGTGCCTCACTGTGCAGTTTGTGTCTGGGAAAACTTGGTTGTAATAACAGATAATTTTTCTGTGTTACATGGCAACAAGAAGTATCAGATGCCTAAAGATTATCTAGCCATTTGGCATAAGATGCTAAAATGCAATATGTACATTTACATGTAGAGGAACATATTTATTTTTCAAGTGCTCCAATGACCCAGGGGAAGTGAAGACAGATGCTTTCTTATCTTGGATGGTGCATTGCTTACATAGAAAGGGAATTACTGCAATACTATCGAAACATCACCATATTAAAAACACTTGAAAAGCTGTGCAAGATTTAAAGATTTACTTTTGGTTTTTTTCTTTTTTCTTTTCTTTTTCCTCCCCATTCCTAAAAGATCAGGTCCCAAAGACACAAAATTATTGCCTTGCCTGTCATTGGAGAAAGAACAGAAAGAACATATTCCCAGCACTTCCAGCTGTAGAGAAGAGCTCATGATCATGATCCATTTAGATTCCAGAGTCAGAAGGCAAATTAAATTGTTTAATATCAGCCTCATGACTTATTTTTTTTTAATCAGCCTGAGTTGGTGAAAGTGCTGATGGAAGACAGAATCTGTAAGTTACACCTCTATTAATGAGTGCTTAGTACACAAGAAAAATGAAGCATAAATGGGAAGCTGCCCAACACTGCCTTAACTGTATGTGAAGCACTTTCATAGGAACATAAATGGGTCCAAGTCAGCTACAGGTCCTGAAGAGAAGGATGCTGGTGCTTGAATATCTTTTGGCTTTCATCCCTAAGGATATATTTTCTGCTGTAGTTGTCAATTGCATGGGAAATAGGTACGGATAGCAGGTAAACATCTTCTAGATTATTGCCATTATAGAGACAAACAACAAGCACAGCTGTATCTGGCAACAGAGGAACCGGCTGAATTCAGAGTGGAAGTTTTGATGATGCTCCATAGATTATTGTCCAAGAATTTGCAGAAAAAGGATATGCAGTCTGTAAGAACTTCCTACAAATATGATGAATTAAAGTAATGGGATTCTTTAAAGGTACTATAAAAACAAATATAACAGAGACTGAGCTATTGACCAAATATTTCTAAATTGTACTGAACTACTTACGCTACTTCCATCATTGCTGCCGAGTTGCAAAGAGACAGCTACCAAATAGCTAAAAGAGAAGTCCACTCAGGAGCTACTTATATGAAAGGTGAGTCTTGGATATACAAAATGATAAAGAAAAAAGACTTGGAGAAAGACACTGTTGCATCCAGTTGATCATAGGCTCATTCTGCAAGACATTTTGGTCAAGCATATAGATACGTATCTTATATATATTATCTGTATTATCTGCATATTATAGATATGTATCTATATATACCAATGAGATAGTTTTGGGTTTGGTTCTTTTTTACACATTCAGTCAGGTGGTCAGATTGTTTAAAACATTATACAAAAGCTAAGGACAACGTTTATTACATCCTCTTTATGACTTTTACAGTCTTCATATTGGGAAGTATGTGGGCTTGAGCTTTAGCAGTTGTTCATTCCTGTAACCGAGAGCTTATTGAATGTGCAAATCTTGGCTACTTACATCAAGAAATATAAGCAGGAAATAGCTCTGATAACTGTACAATACAAGATGTGAAGCATGTAATAATATATTAATTTACCATTTACAATATTCTTAACTACTTATGTCCTCTTTTGGAACTATTCAGACATGAGTGGAACATTTCTGAATGGATGTCATTTATTCATACTTTGTCTGATTTCCTTTGGCCTGTGTCTTCTAACTCCATATTGACTTGAATCGCATGCCCCTTCCATGTTTACGTAGTATTTCACTTCAGCTGTAACTGTGCCAGAAAGTATCTTCTTCCTTCCCAGAAATAAACTGAGACCAACATGTACCAGACTGCAAATTTAGGTCCCTGCTCAAAATATAGTGCTTATTTGTCATCTTAAATCACCTGATGCAATACACATATCAATACAAACTTATCTGCCTAAAAGTTAGAAATTAATCTAGCTATGTTGCTAAAGTGTGGGCCTACAAAAGGAAAGAATCAGCCTCCAGAGATCTGCATGCTGGAAGATGATCTCCATTCCTTCCCAAAATAATTCTTCCTTTCCTCTTTCCCCTTAATTGTATTCAGGTGGAAAAGGAAACATTCTGATGCTAGGTTGTGGCATCAGAGGAATATTTAAAGAATTTCCTCCATATCTAATAGCGACAATATTATTTTTTTGAATCTAGTCTAGCAATTCTTAAAGTGTATGCAGCTGATATCTGAAAAACTGGAATTTTTTAATAAACAGGAAGAAAAAAAAATAATTATCGCCTTGAAGGTATTGATAACAGCTCTGGGACCATGATACTTTTTCTACCATTTAAGTAGAGATTGCAGTAATCATCTGGGTCCAGCAGGTTTCTGCACAGTACCTTATTTATCTAGGTCAATGGTGCTTGTCTGACTTCCACATCTGTGAGCAGTTTACTACTACATTCATTAGGGCATATGACCCTACTGAGCATGGTTAACGATTTGTTATTCAGGAATAAGACATAATTGAAGCCGCTGGTTATGACAACATAGCCATTATTGACATTAGTGCTTCAGTTCTGGCGTTCTGAGTTGAAAATATATTTTATAACCACAAACATAATGGAGGGATGGGACAACCTGGCATACAAGGAGACCCTGAGAGGTCTGGAACTGTTCAGCCAAGGGAAGAGATGGCTCGGGGGGATCTTATCCAAGTTAACAAATCCTTGACTGAGAGTGTTAAAGAAGATGGAGCCAGTGGAATGGAAGCAAATGAAGTCATGCTTCTCAGTGTTACTCAGTGACAGGACCAGAGGCAATGGGCACAAATTAAACTACAAGAAAGTCCATTTAAACACAAGAAAAAAAGGTCATTTTTTTCACTGACAGCATCACTGAATATTGAAACAAGATGCCCAGAGAGGCTGTGGAGTCTTTTTCCTTGAGGGACATTAAAAACATGACTAGACACAGTCCTGGGTATTTGTTCTAGACAACAGTGTTTGTGTAGGTGGGTTGGGTCCTGCTAGCCTCAACCATGCCTTGATTCTATGAAAATTACTTAATATACAGTTAATTTCAAGGAGGGAGAAGGAGGAGAAAAGGAGGAAGGAAGGGAGGGAGGGAGGGAGGGAGGAAGGAAGGAAGGAAGGAAGGAAGGAAGGAAGGAAGGAAGGAAGGAAGGAAGGAAGGAAGGAAGGAAGGAAGGAAGGAAGGAAGGAAGGAAGGAAGGAAGGAAGGAAGGAAGGAAGGAAGGAAGGAAGGAAGGAAGGAAGGAAGGAAGGAAGGAAGGAAGGAAGGAAGGAAGGAAGGAAGGAAGGAAGGAAGGAAGGAAGGAAGGAAGGAAGGAAGGAAGGAAGGAAGGAAGGAAGGAAGGAAGGAAGGAAGGAAGGAAGGAAGGAAGGAAGGAAGGAAGGAAGGAAGGAAGGAAGGAAGGAAGGAAGGAAGGAAGGAAGGAAGGAAGGAAGGAAGGAAGGAAGGAAGGAAGGAAGGAAGGAAGGAAGGAAGGAAGGAAGGAAGGAAGGAAGGAAGGAAGGAAGGAAGGAAGGAAGGAAGGAAAGGTTTAAAAACAATAAAAGGGAAAAATTAAAACAGAACACAGCAAGTACTCAGATTGGAAAACACATTTGTATGACCATCCCATCATATATGGATGGGCTCATTTCTTGCTTTATACACCTCTTTAACAGCTCTGTATTGAATCCTACAATCCATGATTACAGACAAAACATTAAAAAGTGAGAGAAGGAACAATGATGTGACTGTTGCCCTTTAAGTCCTTCCCAGAGATTAATGAGTGATCTATAAGAAGATTAGGACCAGAGATACCTCCTCTCTATTGGGATATTTGAATGTTTGTACTTCTAGCTTCTTCAGGAGGTGAGCAGTTTTAGTTAGAAGCTTGTGGTTATGCTTGCTCTTTACATATGGGATTGCTAAGTGCATCAAAAGACATTGCTGGATTCCAAGCCCTTTCCTGGGCTTATTCCCAGGTCTGGTAACATCTAGTCAATACCTGGCACCTTCAGGTTATCTGCTTTCCCTGAAGTTCCTGGTCCCAGAGCTCTTATGTAAATTTCTAATCAGCTTTGATTTTTCTCATAAGACACTGTCTTCTGTGAAAGTAAAAATCCTCCTTCTCTGCAGGTTGATGTACATTTCTACAACATTGAACTGCCACTGTCTGGAAATGCTATGACTGTACTGGCTTTTCTATGCATACATATTGTAGAAACAGACAGGACCACTGTCTTATCAGGACATATCCCTAGCACACCAAGACAAAGACCTGTTCTCCTCACAACCTTCTGGAAGAATTGCTGGAAGCCTCAGGTGAATTACTGAGAAAATATCCTAAGAGCTTAATAGCTATGTTTGAACTGTCATAGAGTTTCAGCATTATTGAGGACAGATCCCTTTCTCCCCTTTCCCTTCCCTTTGCAAAAACTTAAGAAAGTATTCTTTTCTTCCTACATTTTTAACTGGGTTTCTTAAAAAGAGAATTCCAATTTTTTATCTTTACTATGGTGATATATAACACAGATTCCAGTGTTCAAAGTCAAATACATTCACTGGAATTTGGAATCACCTATAAATGAATGCCTGGTGTCCATTTAAGGGTTACCAATAATGGGAAATCCAACGCAGCTCTGTGTGTTGGTTTCTAAACACCAATGGTTTAACACTTTCTGAGAGCAAAAAGGCAAGAATATATTTCATTTCCTGTCAAAATTTGCTGTTTCAACTTCTACCCATTAATCTTGTAGCTTTTTATTGCTACAGTAGATGCGTACACATATTTAGGCCTGTTTAAGACTTGAAGATTTTTTTTTAACCTCACAGATAATTAGCATGTGCTCAGTTACCAATGTAGTCAAAAGGGCACCTCTTATGGCAAGTAATTCCACAGAATGCTTTTGTAAATTCACAATGCTGCATTTTTACAGGGTCATAAGTAACACATATTTTTGATACACTAAAAATCTTTACACAGAAGATCTAATTCCAGCTCCTAGGGATTTTGCCAAGTTCTTTCCACCCTCTTTTAATTTATATGTATTCTGCCCCATATAATCATAGGAGAAACTCATCCAAATTTTACTTAATCTTTGTAATGAAAATATAATAATTGGATTAATACAAAAGAGAGACAATTTGGTGATCACAAAGGCTTTTCAGCCCAGTGGAAAAGTGTATAGGAAAAGCAAGCAGCAAGATTCCTGCGAGCCTTAAAAGCCTTCCTATACATATTGAAGTTTAACCCATTAGAAGAGGAGCATATTAATATTAGCATAGTTTAGACTGAAAATCAATAAAAGGGAAATGAAATAGATTTTTCTTTGGGTCTAAACTATGAACCACTCTATGCTGATATGTCCTTTCAGGCTTATCTAGTAGACAGGTAACATAATCTGTTAGCTTCTATCTGCTGCTTTATAAAACCTGATAGGTATTTTTATGCCATGGGTTTCCAATAAAGCAGTTTATATACTGTACCATCAATTTCTCAGAAGTTTCCCACCTTTTTCTATATGAGATATGCTGCTTTGTTAAACCACTTCGATGTAGCCTTGTCTTTAGTGTAAACTTTGCAA
Organism: Phalacrocorax carbo; assembly: GCF_963921805.1. Lineage (NCBI taxonomy): Eukaryota > Metazoa > Chordata > Aves > Suliformes > Phalacrocoracidae > Phalacrocorax > Phalacrocorax carbo. Next base: position 76,571,810 of record NC_087548.1, read on the forward strand.
TTCAGTGTCAGGCAGGTTTTAGACAGTTTCCCTGTGTTGAGCAGAACGATAGTGTCTCCATACTGAACATCCAAATGGAGAGGGAAAAGGGCTGTCTTTCATTTATTTCTTCCCCATTCACTGGAGCTGTAGATATCATTGCAAACACAGTGATCATCTCAATCTTAAATTGCAAGTACGCTGGTAGAAAATTAAGTCAGAGCTTAAGCACTCGAACTTGTAAGGGGAGAAACTATTGTATAACTTGTAACGATTACTTCTCTAAAAAGGTCTAGAGTTGAAATAGAAAGGACTTGGGGAAAATGTCATGCATGATTTAAACTGAGGTGTATGACTGTAAAAAGAACAATCCTCTGACAGAAACTAAAAAATCTGATTTCACCAAAAAGCAACTTCTCTTTTGCCTCCAGAGGAAAGCACAAACTCAAGAAGAGAAAGGTGTCATTTACACATGCAGATCCTGGTAAATAAGGATTTCCTTGCAGACATGGCTTTCAAGAACATCAGAATAATTCCATTCATTTTACTGTTGTGAATGTGGGGAGAACATCTGGCCCTCACAAAATATGTACTGACTCATAATGTTGAAACACCTAAAAGCCAAAACCTTTTCTGATGGAACATGGTCAGATGCAGTTCTTCCTTAGAAAACTAAAATTGTTACCTTGCATTTTAATGGTCCAAATCAGGCTATGGATGCTATATTTTGCTAAAAGAATGGAATAACTAGGAAACAATATTGCTTCTTTACCTGAGCCAGGCATGACCAATGTTCTGGAAGAACTTGTTTCATTACAACTGGTTCAGCCCTGAAGGCACTAATGAGCTGTAACAGTCCTGACTAGCATCTTCTGGGGCCTCCCTCAAACCTCCCTTGTGCCAGGGGCTGGGGGCTGCTGCCCACTGCTGCCTGGCCAGCCCTGCTCTCTCCTTGGCTGGCAAAGCCCCTGCCCTGCCAACCACCAGAGGGATCCCCATGGTCCTGGCCCCAAGGCAGCCCTGTCCTTTGCAGAGCCAGGCTGCAGAATTACAACTCCTCTACTTCATTCAAGTAGTAGTTTAAGCTCTGAAGGCTTAAAGAGTCTACTCTTCTCTGCTCATCTGTCTCTTCTATAATAACTTATTAAGCCATTGGCTGAAGAAAAATTGGGAAAAAAAATAGATTCCCACAAGCATAAGGAAGATGAGGAACTGTTCTGGAGGAATGGGGAGTCAAACTCTCTGACACCTTTATGGGGGCAGAGGGGTGGCAGCTGGTGAAGTGTTCAGCTTTGAAGCAGCCATCTGTGCTGGCACCACATGTGTAGCTGACACAGTTTGTGTTGTCTCCTGCCTAGTCAACAGGTCATCAAGGAAAAAACAGGTTTGTCTTGGGGAAAGGATCACAGCACACAAGTTGTGGGGAAAAAAAAAGGGGTTTTTTTTTGCTTCTTTTTGTTTTGTTTTGTTTTGTATGAACAGTGCAATCAAACTGCTTGAAATAAATAGCCAGCTGTCACGATCCACTGTTGGGTTGCACAATTTGGCAGAAGTTGAGCCCCCTTGCTTTCTAACCAACCTCAGATAATTCTGGGTGGCTAGGGGTGGCTGGGCTTAACTTCCGAGTGATGTTCAATTGGATGTTTTATCGTGACCAGGTTAGCTGTATTCTTGGGAACAGAATTAAGACTCAAAACGGAACCAAGTGCCAAGCCACTTTATTTGGCCAACAGCAAGTGCGCAAGAGAAAAGGAGAGAAAGAGAGGAAAAAAGGAGAGAAAGAGAGAGAGAGAGTTACAATAGTTACCACCACGGATCTGCGGCATCCTGTCAGTCTGATGTATCTTCAGTCCAGTGGGGGAACGTTCCAACTGGTCTCCGCTGGTTCTGCCTTTTATAGCATTGTCCCATTGCATAGTCAATGAGCTGGTTTGCATGGCCACATCTCCCACTCAGCAGTGGGGCGTATGCGCAATATCGTCACTAGAGAGTGCTTGACAATTCCAGAGGGTTCCAGGGGGTCCAAGCCCCCCTCCCATATGTTGTAAGATGACCCTGGGGCCAGGCGCATGTGCAGATGACTGGGCCTATGTGCTCCAAGACAACAAGATATAGCCTGTTGGGTAGAACTTCCTCAGTTGCCATCGTGGTGAAGCCTTGGTAGTCAAGCCATTCTGCCGACAACGTTGAGACAAGGGTCTAGTCCCTTACACCAGCACCTGCTCAAGATACTGTATGCTTCTAAGTGTCTTAGGGCACATTACAGAATATATGTGGGAAGTCTAGCGGTTGTCTCTAAGACTTCAGCATTTTCTCTCCCACCCTCAACTCTCCTTGCTCAAAATCCTTCAAGAGTTAGCAAATTTACACATTGGTATAGACTGAAAAGAGCCAAAATTGAGTTTAGGTTTAGGCCTTCAAAGGAGTCAAAATTACTGCAAAATCCACATGAGAATGAAGTCTTATGATTCAGTTTTCCTTGGGCCTTTAGGATCTCTCCTGAAAGGGAATTTCTCAGCTCCTGGGCAAGAGAAGGTAACAGTGAAAGAAGGCTGTTGAAACAATGGTATTTCATAGCAACCTGAAGGCGCCAGAAACCAGTAAATATCTCCCAAGTATGTGAATAGTACAGATAATTATGGAGCAGCATTCTTGTATAGACTTGAGCTTACCTAGGACAACAGGATCACAAAAAGGAACACACAAAGCAGCCACTGTCATATAACCCCCTCTCAGAGGAAGAAGACTCCAATTATCAGCACTCATAAAGTGGACAACTATCAGCACTAAACAGGAAGGACTGGAGTTTAATGTTTTACCCAAAGTCTGAAAGCTGGAAGATCATACTGCTTTCTCCTAGATATTTATTGTGCTATCATTGTTTTAAATCCCCACATTCTAGTTCCTGTGCTTTCATTTTAACAGCTCTTTGAGCTTTACAGCCCCCAAAGCAAATTCTTCCTCTGCCGAGCTTTCTCAGAACCAACTCATGCTGGAAACTGTATTTTATATAATTTTCTATACTGCTTGGGAAGCTAAAACTATAATTAACTTTGGTAATTAGAATTAGATTATTGCAATAACTCTTGTCCCAGAACTACGTTTACCATGGAGTTATTAATCTTTGGAGCCTATATTTGCACGAGCCAATTAATACTTTGACAAAATTGTGGTGCTCTATAAATAGTCTTAAAAAATGAAGCCCCAAACACTGCAGTCCCAAGGATTCATGAACAACACCCTGGACATCAGGTTTTAATAATGGCAGACACTGCATTTGAAATTTTTATATGAATACAAATGAATTAAGGGCCAGGTTCAGTCCTCAGTGGAGTAATGAGGGGAAGATCCTGGCAGAAAAGCTTTTAACTTTATTACTTGCAGTCATATATTATTGAGGCTTTACAGGTTTACAAGACAGGAGATCTTGCTATGTTTTAATAGCATTGTTTCACCACCTCATAGGTTTCTACATGAACAGCCCAGCACTAACTCCCATCTATTCCAACAGCAGTCCTACACAGTAGCTGCAAAGAAAGGCTGTTCAGAAAGCCCTTGGCAGAAGGCAAGCTCTGCTGAAACTCTGGTGCCAACTAGGATTGTCATCCGGGACTGCAGAAGGAGAAAAGCAAAGCTGACGCTGAGGGGTTTCAGAAAATTCTATGAGGAACACACAAATATGTTTGACCGAGTTTTTTCAAAATTTAAACTGGGCTGGAATTTTGAGCCAAAAGCCATTTACAGTTTTATGAAAGTGTCTTTAGAAGATAAATGCTTCTTTTGCATCACATTTTTTGTAAAAATTTAGGCTTTGCCAGAGTTTCTAAGATTCAGAACAACCACAGTCCAGACAAAAGACTGTCCAGCACAGTATGGAGCCATCATAACCCGGGCCACTTCCACACTTCTTATCTCTGACATCTCTTTTTTGTGTTTGATCTATTTTTTTTTCTTTTTCCAGTAGCATATTTTATTTGTTCAATTTTTTTTTTCACTAGAATCAAGCTCCCACAATCAACAGGGAATAGGAAAAAAGGCACAATTTTTTTTTTTTACTACTTACTCAAGCTTGGCATTCTCTACAACAAATAAATAAATAAAATGAATACAATAAAGGAAAAAAGAAACAAAGATTATGAAAACACCAAAAAGGTATCCACAGCAAGTTAAGAAGTGGTCTGGGTAGCATGGCTCACACACAATCACATTATATGACAGGAATCCTCTGCCCCTTTCCCTTTTTATCCACACTTTGTATTTGTTAGAGTTTTGAGAAACTGCAAGCAAAAAGTGATCCTTTCTAGCATCTGAACAAAAACCTACAAACTTCTGTTTGGGTTTCAGGTGGAAATGACATCCAGATTTTGAGTAGGAAGTTTGAGAAATAGGAAAATAAAACCAATTTAAAGCCATCTTTAGCAGAAGCAGTAGAGATTTTATCTGCATAATTAAATCAGCTTTCATTCTTCAGCATGTTCTCAGAAACAAGTTTGTATTAATTTAATGAAGTTGGTTTAAATTTTAAAAGCTGTTAAAATTGGTAGCCCACCTTTTTTCAGACAGCCTGGTCTGCATACTAAAAACATCCTTTAAAAAGAAAAGTGTGACATTAGGGGTTCAAGGCTTCCTACAGCATTAGGAAAAAATACATTTGTTCTGAGAGTGAACCAGACAGATGTTGTGCTTGCCTTAGAGGAGAAAGCAGAGAAGAGGGTATGAGCCTGGAGACTCGGTCTTGCTCCTGGTGCTAAGTTGCCCCAGGGGCATTGGAGGGGCCAAGGCAGCACTGCAGGCTGCCAGGTGGATCACCACATCATGAGTTTCTGCTCAGCACTCTCCATTTACTACACTCGCAGCCAGGAGGAAACCTGGCTTTATAAGGCTTTGGCATGAGAAACACAGTTAGGGAACCATGGCTGTTTTGTTACCTACCCTAGGAATATTTGACTGCCTGTTTTACTTGTGTCTGGAGTCATCTCTGGTCTTCTGCTTCCCATGAGACGGGTCTTGAAAGGCATAAAATTCCACAGGAGAAAGTTCCCAGTGCAGCTAGCTAGCAGTGTCCTGGCAGCACATTATTATTCTGGAAAATACATATATTTGGAAAGAAAACAAATTGCAGATTCTGTATTTAATTTCTATATTTAAAAAATGAAGCAGCATTTTCAGCTTAAAATTGCTTTTTTAAGCTACATCTAATACTTGAAAAAATGTACTAAGTAGTCAAAAGGAAATAAAATTCTTCAATTTATTCCATTTTCTTTGACAGTGTTTCATTTCCTCAGATGAATACCTACACATAGATAGGAACACGCATACACACAGACATATATATATGTATGTATGTACAGTATCTCTTTTAAGAACATTTCTGGTGTTTTGATTTTTGGGGCCTGGAAAACCTGGGGCTGTACGTATGTGCCTATGCATAAGCCATTAGTAGCAGTGTTGTTTTTCTGAAAGCCTGGATTAACATGCCATTTACAAAAGAGGTATTACTGCCAGATGATTAGGTATTCATTTGATTTTTCAAAATTTAAAAGGTGCTTCCCAGTAAGTCAACCCTGCCAGTGAAAGTTATACAACCCTAATTTCCATTGTCCCACAACAGTCATCTGTCAAAATGTTTAGTAGATCTGGGTTAGGGAGGTAGAAGGTGTTTTCCCTGTAAGACATGTCTTCTGAATTTCACTTTGAACTCCATCTGTCAAAGAATCTACTTATGTTTAGTGACATGTCATGCTGAAGTCATTATTCAGACAGTGTGTAATGTTGCATTTCAACTTAGTTAATTTTAGGCTTTTCCTGCCATCTCCCTCTTTAGATGCCTGTCATAAATAATTGTCTCTTTTAATACAGCCTCTGGAATAAACAGATATATTGGGTTTTGTTATTATATTGTTTGCCTTTTGAACAGACATCACAGAAAAAGATAATAATCAGACTTATTTAAATATAAACTTCTGGAAAAGAAGACTCAGGTTATTTTGAAAGTAAAAGTACTTTTAAAGAAAATTCACTAAATTTACCACTCCATTTTGTCCCCTTAAAAATCTGTTTTCTCAAAACAGTATAAAGCCCATGCAAATTAGAAAGCACTTAGAAAGTTACTAATGACATCAAACATGTATATTTTTGCAAATGAGATCTTTATCCCTGAAACACCTCCCCATCTCAAGAAATGCTGTTTTATAGATACTATTTCTGAAATTATTTGTGTGAAGCCTTTTTCACCTATACCAGGAGATTGCCCAGTAAGTACAAGAAAAACAAAATCTGGAGTGGAAGGGGCAGTGCCCTAAATGTTTCAAGTGAAATTTTATCTGTATGAGAGTGGTATGAAATCAGACATCCTTTCATTGTTAGCATAGGTTTTAAAGTGACAAGCCTTAAAGGCTAATCAGAAATGAAGTGATCGTAATAATCTCATGACTGCACAGCCCAGCCTGTGCTTTATTTGGTCAGATTTTTGTAGGCAGTTGAGGTTAATCTGAATTGAGTCTGAGAACCTCAATTTTCCACAACATTATTCTGATGGCACAGATGAACAACAATTTCATGCACGCTGAGCCTCTTTGGAAACAATTATCTATGTGTCACATTAGTAACAGAACTGGCCAAAAATTAGCACGAGACAGGATTGTTTTGGTTTTTTTTAATTATTTTCCTTATTTCCACCAGACATGCTTAAAGGAAAGATGTTCAGAGAAAATGATACCCTTTTCTCTGCAATTAGTACAAGCTGTTGCTGTCAAACAAGACATCAGTTTCACCAAGCAGCTACAGGGAACTTCCAGAATGCAAGGTGTTGGGACAGGATATGCTATGAACCACCATTTTTGACTAAATTTTGTTCCACTGGAAAGTTCCTGATGAGCTCTAGTTATCAGCTGATAACAAAAGAAAAACCTTTAGGTAGATTCATACATTAGTGTTACCAGTACAGCAAAGCAATAGCCAGTTTCATCAAACCCCCTGAGAAAAGTCTTCATTTGCAGGCTAAATAGTTTAGTAGCTTTAGAAAATAATATTATGCACATTCGGAGAATTATTTCATTTCAGAGCATGTAATATTAAAACAAACATTAAAAAAACCAAACCAAACAGCAAAACCAAACTAAACCAAACTCCAACACAACATCTGAGTTTTAATGGACATCTTGAGACACATGGAATTACTTGACATTTAATATTTTGTTGAATAGCAGTTTTCTCTCTCTGAGTTGCTGGTGTCTCTGGATGGATAAAGCATTGCCACTCATGTATTTTTTTCAGGACTGCATGCAAACAAAGGTTATACTTCAGTTTGATAGTAGTTCAAGTCCGGCAAGTAGGACTGTCATGAGCAAAAGCCGTGCTGTGCTGCTGTGGGCACAAGATGTAAGGGTTGACAGCATGACACTGAAAAAAGCTCCTCCAAGCCCACTGAAATGCCCTCCCAGACCCCTTGCCACAATAATGTCAAAGAAATTTAAGGGACAAAAAGTAGAAATAAGAACTTCTAAAGTATTTGTTATGGAGAAGCTATACCTACTCTTAGCATCTGTACCTACTGTTTAAAATGATCTTCAGTAAAGCTGTACAGTAAGTAATTCATGCTCATTTTCCACTCACATTTTTCCTACGTTTCTATGTAAGTTGTAGCATCATAGATAACAGTTATCCAAGTCTGAAAAAGTAAACCGAACTGTTATGATTCACTCTATAGGTACCTTCCAAAGATGAGCATGGATGTTCCATTTCTTTAATTAATAGGAATTATTTGGATCTTCCAGGCAGCTTGGCTGTCTCATCCCAAGCTAAGGGAAAAAAAAGGGAGAGGAATTAACTATATATAATTAAAAATGCTCAAAAGAATGCAGAATTCACTTTCATATTCTCTTGACGTGCCTTAAATCCAAAGACAGATTGCAGAGACAATGTAAAGACCCAAACCCTGGAGTCTTTTTGTATGCAAATTTTATGCTCTTCCAAGAGACCACTTGCAACGAAGCACAGAAAATCACAGCTAAAATTCTGCAGCAAGGCTATTGCAAAGCCATAGCCATTATTTTGCTATCCCATTTTTAATTCTGAATAACCCAACCTGTAGAAAGTCTTGCTTTTGCGGAAAAACTTCGGGCAAACCCTCATACAACCTAAATCTATTCAGACAAACCTATGCTGTAGGCAAGTACTACAGTAACACACAGTGAGTAATGCACAAACTCTCAGTTCTAGCCTAAGGGGTTGAAAGAAAACCGGACAGTGTCTAAATTATGTAAGGTTCCTTAGCATAGGAAAATTGACATTTTTCACATCTTAAAGCAGTCATAATTTCTGCTGAGTATTACCTGGCCCACTAGAGTCCCTTATCTATGCATAATTCAGAATAGCCATGAGGACGCTAGGTAAGGAGTGAAAGCCTTGCATAAACTAAAGTGAGGGAGTTTGAAGTTGGTATGTTACAGAGACATACACCTGCAGTTCAGACTAGGAGCTTGAGTGTGGCTATTGGTCCTCTAAACACAAATCTAGCCAAATATACCTACACATGTTAAATAATCACACCTTCTCCACTCTCAGTCCCTATTTCCCCTGCAGTTGCACAGAAATACTGCTGCCCGCCCTCAACCTCCTGAAAGTTCCCTGCCACCCTGCCTCCTGGTATGACCCTGCCCCTTGGTATGACCCTGCGACCACGCTTAGTCTGCTCTGAAAGAGATGTGTTCTCCCCTAGGTCCGAGAGTGACATGTGCTGCCACTCCAGGGTGGTTTGAGTGATTCTGGCAGAGTGCCATGTCTCTGCTTGGGGAAAAAAACAGACTTCCTGAAGACAGAACTCTCCTCACATTTTCTGTCTGCTTTCCCTTCCTGCACACAGAAACAGGCTGGTACCTTGGATATCTCTGGTGTTTTTTTGCAGTTGAACTGCCACTGTTAGACCATAGTCCTGGAGATAGGTTGTGTGACAGCATCTCAGAGCATATTGGGAGCTTTGAAAGGCAGACAATCACAGGAAGATTAATGTGCAAGAGCAGAAAGCATTAGAGGAGATTAAAATAAAGCTTATAAAGGTCAGGAACTCCTGATAAATCTGCTCACGACCATTAAAGACATGAATGGTCTACAAGGCAGAACGTAAAATATTATTTTTAAAAATACCAAACAAAAATAGCAGTACCGGATTCCTCTCTGGCAGAAAGTTACTGAGTTGCTACTTAAAAGTAATAGGTATTATACATTCCTAGAAACAGGAACATCTCTAGGCAGAGCATAAATTCCCCTGAGATCAATCTCACATCTGGTAGCTTGAGCTCAATTTCACACAAATTCATAAAGAACAGACATAATCCAGGTTTTCTGGACTTAGAGGAAAAAAAGTCCTGGTGACCTGTGGATCATCAGCCTAGAACTGAGATAATTCCCCATTCGTGCAAGATAATCCAACATTTTAAAACCAGATGCAAAGCACAGGCTTTACTGTCCTCATCTATATTTATGAGAAGTATATGTACATATACAAGCTTATCATAAATGTATATATCCATACACATGGATACACATACTTGCAAAAACACACTACACACACACACACATGCATTAAAATATGATACTCAATCTTACAGCACTGTAATAAAGAAATGGATCAGCTTTATAGAGGTGATCAGCCACCACTTTGTTGATCCAACACAACCACCTCCCACCAAAGTACTTCCTAACCATCCCTCTAGTAACAAAAAGCCATTGCCACCCAGCAACCTATCCTCCATATCACCTCTGCAGTATTTGGAAACAGTAACTTCATTTTGCAAATGAAAGGTGAGAAAGGCTATACTTAACAGGACGTCTGTGACGAAAAGAGTACTACAACCAAGCCTTCCTTTTCCTAGAGCAAAGCCCTAATTAGTAAGTGATTATGCAACAGGGAAGCCATCCAAGGTAATTTTAAATACCTAGGTGCTAAGCAAGTTTATATGTGACCCACAGAAAGATGAAAGGATAACATAGGGTTTAACAATTAAAAGCTATATCCCTTTCAAGGAATTCCTCCTACTACTTTCTGTTCATTTGCATGCAACAGGGAAGGGATTTTGGCAAGAGTTTTTAAATGGAAATGTGAATTCATGTTTAACAAGAACTGCAAACCCACCAAACTTCAGGTTCCAGCTCATTATTTAACAAGCATCCTAGCACAAAAGTTCACCCCATGTACACTGATCTTCCACTGTCTGTTTGAAGATTATGCCTCCTTTTGAAGAGAGTGTACATTTCACTATTGATTCTGCCAGAGGTATATGGACATGGGGTTGTCTTAACAATTGCTGAAATGGCAAACAATACTGTAGTGTACACAGGTGTTCACCTTTGTGAGAGAAGATTTCTGATGTGTGCCTGCCAAAGTTCACAGGATAAACCAAGAGGGAAAGAGAGGCATCTAGTGGCATATCTGGGCTATTCTCTGCATCTTGTGAGAATGTTTTAGGGTTCTAGCAGTTCACATATGATCCACCACTTCTTTTCAACATTTGCTTGCTATTATGAGTAAAAGCATGTGAAAAAAATATAGGGGATTTTTTTTTTTCTGCACAACTGGCAATCAAGACTATTTGAAAAAGACAAGAGGGCTTGACTTTTATTCTCTAATTCTCTAATTCAACAGCTGTTCCTTTCATTTATGTTCTTCTTCAGTGGAGAGAGACCATGATGCAAAAGGTCAATGATATTTTTGCCTATGGAAGCATTTACAAGTTTAAAAACAATTCTGAAGTTCAGCACTTGACAGTCTAAAGGTCAGCTTCTGGAACCATAGAACTGAAAGGCAAACTGTACTGAGCATCCTTGATAAGTGGAAAATAATACTAAAGAATAATTGTGACTGACAGAAAGCTTGTAAGTGTTATAGTTATTTCTGCCTGGTTTTAAAGATCTTTTCTGTTAGTATATATTACTGTACACTGGTAGAAATATCATGGAAAGAAACCATAGTAATACACATATCTGAAATAAAGTCACAGACAAAGAAATAATCTTTTTAAGGCAGACTTTATCTGAAGCCTTGCTGAAGTCAGTCTTATTACCTAGAACTGTCCAAATGCTACATTTCTTTAACATGAATTTGATGCATTCTTTATATTGTGAGATACTTTAATATTAATGGTTCCTTAAAATGTTTTAAACAGTTTTGGCTATTTGGCCTTGCTGCTAAAGGTTTCAAGCACCAGAAACATGGATTCTAACTGAAAATTAACAGTCAAAACCTAATAAATTAAAAGGGGGAAACCATAACCAAACAATGTCAGCATTAACATCCCTTACAAGGTGTATGGAAGATATTCCAGACATGTAGGGAAATAGACAGGGATCGGTGACCGGAAGATCACGGGATGTGACGGAAAGATAGACTCCTTCCCATAGGAGTGGCAGGAACAGGAAGCGCAAGAGCTATATAAGCGTGGGACGCAGTTAAATAAACGGACATTTTGTATCCATCATATTGATGTATGTTCATCACTGTCCCCAGGGTGGGTAAAGCCCTGTGTCCCGGAGGTATGCGGCCCAAGATAAGTTCTCCCGTAGAAGCGTACAGCTACAAGTGGTGACCCCGACGTGATTAGCGGGGAGGCTTGGCAGGTTCGCCGGGGGGAAAAGATAGCTTGAGGCACGCAGGGGCAGGACGGGGAGCCGCAGGTCGGCGGGTGCGCCATGGATTCAGTCGTAAAGGTACTGAAGGGATTGGGGAAGGAATATGGTACTTCGATATCGAAGACGCCTACCTCAAAGACCATCCAATGGATGATTACGCAGGGGCTCATACGGAGTCCCGCAGACATATTTAATAAGGATAAGTGGGTGAGGATTAAAGAGGAGTTAGCCGAAAGGGCTATGATGGGAAAACCCCGGTACATACAGCTCTGGGGAAAGATACACCGATTGCTATTGAAAGTTCGGGATGATCAGGAGACGTGGCGGCAGGCGCGGTGGTGCCTGCACGGTGCTACAGGCGACAGTAGCCCGGAAAGAGACCCAGGAGGGGCAGTGGGGACGCAGACAGGGGCAAGCATCGCGGGGGATGGGGAAGAAGGGGAGAGTTCGGACGGAGTAGCCTGGCCAGCGACTCAGTCTGAGGCTCCCGAAGAGGCAGATTGGGAAGCGGCGGTGTTCCCTGTTGAGCCAGCAGGACCTTTGGAACGCCCCCCTGCATACCCCTGGGACGATTTGGCACAGGCGCGGGGAGGGTGACGTGGCAGCGGATGCAGCAAGAGTGACGGAGCGGAAGGAGGAGGATGATCAGCGCCGGAAGCAGCGCCGGCAGCGGCACCGCCCTCTGCCCGACCCTCGAGACTGGCTCCCGGGGCAACCCTTGAGATGGGAGTCGGACGAGGAGGGGGATGGGGGTGCCTGGAGGGGAGGACAGGGGGGGTATAGATCAAGCTCGAGTAGCAGCGAATCAGAAGTTGGGGGAGGAACCGGTGTCCACACGTGGGAAGACGGGGCAGCTTGCCTGCGGCGCGCAAAAAAGAGGCATAAGGCAGCAGGGACTCGGAGGACCAGTCAGAGGGAGGGAGGAGAGAGATTGCCAAAGGGGAGGTCCAGGGTGCTGCAGCCCCGGAGTGGTCCGCGGAGGACGTGCTGCGGCAGCTGCAGCAGGTTATGCGCGCACTAGGGAAAGTAACTCGGCGGCAGACAGGACTCTTAATGAAGGGTGCACCCCAGCGACAGTCAGTTGAGTTACCTAACTGGCGGCTGATAGCTAGAGATTGTAGCCTCGATGGAGTAAGGATAGAGATGCCCAGGATATTCCCTGTCCGGATAGCTCCTGGAGGAAAGGCAGGGAGCTGCAAGCGGTGACGGAGAGTTCCAGTAGAGTGTATAGCGAAGTGGTCAGGTATCGGGGCGGGGGGGAGGGAGAAAAAAAGAAAAAAATAAGAAAAAAAAGTAGAAAAAAAGAAAAAGAAAGAAAAAAGAAAAAAAAAAGGAGAACCTTGGCAAAAGATACAGCAAGGACTAGCAGAGCCTTTTACAACGTTTTGTGACAGGTTGCAGAAGGCTATCATGGAATCAGAATTGCCGCCGGCGGCCAAGGATGCAGTCCTTATGGATTGCCTCCGAAGTCAAGCAAATCCACAGACACAAGATGTCCTCCACACCCTGGCAGTGGGGGCATCACTGGGTCAAACCATCAGGCATGTCTTGCGCCAGGAGGCATTGAATCAGCATGGCGGTGTGGGAGCACACATCTGCCAGAACCCTGACTGTGGAAGCGAAGAAAGGGTGATGGTGCAAGCGGCCGGGGCGGGGCCGAGATGTCACTTGTGTGGACGGCAAGGGCACTTTAAAGCTGGGTGTCCGCTAGGGGAAAGGGGGGGACGTAATGGAGGAGGAGCGCGCCCAGTAGGGAGGTGCTGGGTGTGTGGGAAGCCAGGACACCTGGCAAGAGATTGTCCAACCACAAAGCCGGGAAATGGCCAAAGGAGGGCGAAGCGAGGGGGATTCGCGCCTCCTGTGAGTCAAATGGCCCCCATCGTGGTGCCAGTGCCAGGAGCCTGGCCCACTGTAGCGGGCCAAGGGGGAGTGAACCGTCACGCAGGGGGGCAAGATTTGCAGGTTACAGCCCCCGCGTGGCCTTGGTCATAGGCTGTGATGACAGACCCATGGCGGCGGTGATGATTACCCCACAAGAACCAAGTTGTCCAGCACGGATATACCTGGGAATGTTAGTGGATACCGGGGCAGATGTCACAGTGATGCCACTCGAACGGTGGCCACCAAATTGGCCCCTCACTATGAGAAAAAGTGTAATAGGGGTAGGAGGAGAACAACAGATGAGGACTAGTACTTGCCCTGTAAAATTCGAAGTCATGGACGAGGAGGCAGGGAAGCTGCTCAGGGCCATAGTGACAATACTAGTAGCAGATGGGGTAGCAAGCCCTTGTTAGGGCGAGATGCCCTTGCCCAGATGGGGATCGGGTTGAAAAATTTAGCATAGGTACCACTGCCTCAGAGGGGCTTCGTCAGCACAAGTTAGTGTGGAAAACCGAACAGCCCGTCTGGGTGAAGCGGTGGCCCCTGACAATAGAGAAAACAGAGGCTGTAAGAGCTATAGGAAAACGAGAGCACGAAGCAGGGCACCTAGAGCCCTCGATAAGCCCCTGGAACACTCCTATATTTGCTATAAAAAAGAAAGATAAAAACCAATGGAGGATGCTGCATGACCTTAGAGCAGTGAATCAGCAAATGGAGGACATGGACCTCTCCAGCCTGGCCTACCAGATCTGAGTGCTGTCCCGAAAGGATGGCGAGTCATTGTTTTAGATATCAAAGACTGCTTCTTCAGTATTCCACTACATCCAGATGATAGAAAGAGATTTGCCTTTACTCTGCCCGCGGTGAACCGGGCAGAACCAGGTAGTAGATGGCAGTGGACAGTACTTCCACAGGGGATGAAAAACTCTCCAGCGATCTGCCAGAGGTATGTGGCTTCCGCATTGCAGCAAGTAAGGTGACAGTATTGGGAGAGACTCTACATGATCCACTACATGGATGACGTCCTCATAGCTGCGCCCACCGAGGCGTTGTGTGAACAAGTCTTTTCAGACACCCAAAGGGGCCTTGCGGGACAGGGCCTCAAGGTAGCTGAGGCAAAGGTACAGTGAGGACCAGTGTGTGGATTTCTGGGTGCTAGAATAGAAGGGGATTCCATACAAGCTCAGCCTATTAAACTTACACCTAAGGTTAAAAATTTAGACGATGTACAGAAGCTGGTAGGAGCACTGCAGTGGTTGCGGACATTCGTGCGCGTCACCGGTGAGGAGATGCAACCTTTCTATGCGTTGCTGAAAGGGACCGACCCATGGGAGCCCAGGAGTTTAGACGCTGAGGCAGTCCAGCAGTTGCAGATGATAGAACGTCGAATGCAAAAGGAAGGAGTATGGCGGTGGGACCCTCAGGAGGCATTAATCGCACGTTGGATTCTGACTGCCGGTGGAGGATTAGGATTACTGTATCAAATACGGGTGGGGGAAGAAAAGCCACTGTGATGGGTATATCAGAAGGTTCCCAAGGATGCATTCTCCACAAAAGTCAAGGTAGCCGGGGGAATGATTTGGTGTCTGCGAAGGGAAAGCAAGGGAATCTTTGGGAAGGAGCCAGATAAGCTGACAGTGCCGTGGAATGGGGAGAAATGGCGGAAGGTGGTAGAGAGTGAAGAGGATATGCAATTGGCAGTATACTCATACCCAGGGAAAATCGTCACGGGCACGGTACAGAGGTGGGGCGAGACAGCCAAAGTGGTGGATTTAAGTGTGGATAGTAGGGTTTTGGATACCCCTCACCCAGGACCAATGTATTTCACGGACGCTTCCTCGAAGATGAACAGAGCGGCGGTAGTGTGGAAAGAAGAGAATAGTTGGATGCACCAGACGTATGAGGAGCAGGGTAAAAGTGTGCAGTGGCTAGAAGCGAAAGTGCTAGAGATGGCCCTGCAAAAGGATATAGATCGGCATATAAATGTGTGCACGGACTCTTTATACGTGTATAAATTAGTCATGTCCATGAAACGAGAGGGTGTACCACACACGGAAATTGCCTTGATGCTAGAGGTTGCTTTCTCTCAGCGAGGAGCAACTGTGACAGTAATTCACATTCACCGTCATCAGACAGGGCCTGGACCACTGATTGAGGGGAATCGCATGGCTGATGAGGTAGTCGCGGGAGTCTGGACATTGACGGAGGCAAAGAAACTGCATGAACAACTGCACCTGGGTGCTAAAGCCTTGGCAAAGGAGTGTGGCATCTCAATAAGAGCAGCAAGAGAAGTAGTAGCCACCTGTCCTTACTGTCAGCACTCGCCATTGTGGGAGGTGGGAGTCAACCCTTGAGGACTGGAAGCAAATGCTATCTGGCAGACTGACTTTACTGAATGTCCGCAGTTGGCCCCCAGAAGGCACCTGGCAATTACAATTGATACATATAGTGGGGTCATCATGGCTACTCAACATCGGAAGCAGACCACAGCGCAATTGGCTGCGCATTGGACCACGGTGATGGCGTGGCTTGGAAAGCCCACCGAGATAAAAACAGACAATGGACCATGCTTTTGGGCTCGAAGTACCGAAGAATGGTGCAAAAGCTTGGAATATTGTATTAAAACACGGCATTGCTTACAATAGCATGGGGCAGGCAATTGTTGAACGCGCTCATCGCACCTTGAAAGCAAAAATAATACAGCTTGGGGAGGGGGAGGGGTATAAGGGAGCTATACCCGTAGCAGCTCAGCAAACCATTTTAACGCATGCCCTATATTCGCTTAATCATTTTATACGCGGGCAGGAGCAAGTTACAGCAGTGGAGAAGCACTTTGGCAAAGCTCAAGCAGGCGAGCGCTATCCGCAGGTACGAGTAAGGTTCCCAGGCAGTGAGCAATGGGAGAGAGGATGGAAACTGAGATGCCTGGGGAGGGGCTACGCCGCGGTTGAGAATGAAGGGCGCATAGAATGGGTGCCTGCAAAGTGTGTGAAAACAGAACTGTGCAAGGATGTACAACGAATAATCCCTCTCTGAGTTGTCTCTTTGCAGGGTCTGCTGACATGGATCCTCATGCTAGCCGTACCATTGGGAAAAGAAATGAGCTCCTTGACAAGATCGCAAGCAATATTGCAACGAGAGCGACACTGGGAAAGGGCAGCAAAAGAGAGATATGAACTGGGATTGGATAGTAATAATTGGGGGGATCTTGTTGTGTGTAGTAACCATGGTTACTTGTGGGCTGCCATTGTTATGCTGTGTTATAAGACAAATCAAAGAGCGCCTGCAAGAGTTACATGAACATAGGCCTGACCGCAATATGTATCCGCTTACGCAAGTAGCCTTGTAGAACTTTTAGCAGCATGGGGAGGGGGAGATGTAGGGAAATAGACAGGGATCGGCGACCAGAAGATTACGGGATGTGACGGAAAGATAGACTCCTCCCCATAGGAGTGGCAGGAACAGGAAGCGCAAGAGCTATATAAGCGTGGGACACAGTTAAATAAACGGACATTTTGCATCCATCATATTGATGTCTGTGCATCACTGTCCCCAGGGTGGGTAGAGCCCTGTGTCCCAGAGATATGTGGCCCAAGATAAGTTCTCCCACAGAAGCGTACAGCAACACAGACATACCACAATACATAGCCAGCTCAAGTTTTCTCAAATGCAAAGGCAAATCCAGTTTTGTTACCATGGGTTGAAAGCCTGAGAATAGGATAAGCTTTCCAGAAAAAGATGAGAGGCTGAATTCAGAGGCAAGATTTTGTTCTTGTTACCATGGGAAAGATGGAAAGATTCTCCCTCAAAATTTCAGCAGGAACAAGAATCAGGTTTCCAGCAGGAATTGTTTTCAGTGCATACAAGTGTTAGACTAAACTGCTCTTTATCGGTAGATTATAATTCCCTTCAGGAGCTGGATTGCAAGTCAGTGTTATCATATCGACAGACAGCAATCAAAGGCTCATAAAGAAGTCTTAGGATAATAAACATAGGGAAGTCCATGTACTGTCATACAGAAGTCAGCCATAATCAAATGGAAAATCTGGACAGGTTTCTGATATTGGAGATGGGTCTCAGGCCTTTGACTACTGTTGTACAGCAGAGAAACACATTTTCATAGCAATACCACTGCCTTAGACGAATCATTGAAAACCAGCAACTGTGCATTTCCACCTTATTTTAGTTGAGCTGATAGATGAAAAACAGTTGCAAACAGCATCTTCTAGAATGTGTTCTCTGGAAGAATTTCTCCATACTTTGTGAGATTAGGAACATCTTAAAAGGACCAGTTTTCATACAGAGACAAAACAGCTCACTCAAGAAGCCTGGCTAATGTCTTGGAAGGTAAATATTACAGGTACTTGAAGCACCCGCAACAGTAGCTCAGGCTGATGGTACATGGAGTTCTTAATAAAAAAAATCAGAATTCATGCAGGCAAGCTATTGGAAAATATGTGCAGTCCAGTCATGCTGTACTGGCAAAAAACAAAGACGAAGTTGGGCCAAAATAAAAATGTTGTGGTAAAGGGTTCCTAAGTCAAAGTAACATTAGTCTGCACCACCATGCATAGCGCAGATAAGTACTGAAGATATCTTTTTACCAAATTGTCTCAAATGGGCAATCTTTCTTCCCTAAAAAGTTAAATCTTAGAATCAGTAGCAACACAAAAACAACAAGGAGACTTGCAATCCTAGTCGCAAGTTTGCCTAAAGTCAGCTGCATGAAGTCACGGAATCACATATTGGTAGGGTTTGGAAGGGTCCTCTGGAGACCACCTTGTCCAGCTGCCCTTCTTGAGCAGGCATGCCTAGAGCAGGGGGCACAGGACTGCATCCAGATGGGTTTTGAATATATCCAGAGACTCCACAACCTCTCTGTGCAGCCTGTTTCACTGCTCTGTCACCCTCACAGGAAAGAAGATTTTTCTCATACTGAGGTGGAACTTCCTGTGTTCCAACCTGGGCCCATTGACCCTTGGCCTGTCATTGGCCACTATTGAAAAGAGCCTAGTCCCATTTTTCCGATACCCTCCCTTTAGCTATTTGTAAGTACTGATGAAATCCCCCCATCAGTCTTCTCCAGGCTAAACAAGCCCAAGTCTCTCAGCCTTTCCTCATAAGGGAGATGCTCCGTCCCCTGATCATCTTCGTAGCTCTCCACTGGACTTGCTCAAGCAGTTCCACATCCTTCTTAAAGTGGGGGGCCCAAAACTGGACACAGTACTCCAAGTGTGGTCTCATTAGGGCAGAGTAGAGGGGGAGGATAACCTCTCTCAATCTGCTGGCCACAATCCTTTTAATGCAGCCCAGGATACCATTGGCCTTCTTGGCCACAAGACAAATGTAAAGAATGAGCAGTATAGTAATGTAATTTTCTCTCTTCATTCCTTAGACAAAAACTCAGTGGAGGTAAGAAGCAATTTTTAAATGCCACCTTAGAGACAGTCTCTTTGGAGACAATTGCATAACCATTTCAGAAAGAAAAGTAAAAGACAGGTTTATCAGTTTTGCATCCTATTATTATTTATCTCTATTATTATTTACCTCTATTACTATCATCTCTATCATGTTAAATCAAGAGCTATGAGAGGCCTTAAAGCAGAAAATGAAATAAAGGTATTACTGCTACTGATTACCATTAACTGCTTAATATTCTTCTATCCAGTAAGAAGGCAAAGCAAGTAGTTGTGATGACAGCTACTGGTATGTGGATTCAGGTGATATGAGTTTTTCCCTCCACAAATGTTCACACAAACACACAAGAGAGATACACTCAGACACATACTTCCTTAATATTATTTACAGCTTAGAAAAAAATCCAAGCAGATGACTCATAATAGTTTAGGATGTATCAACTGCTGGATGAGGACAGTTTACTAAAAAATAAAACAGCATAGTTGATAAATCACTTCTACTGGGAACATCTCCTAGTAAACATTGTGTTCTAGTGGTAGTAGCCTGGGAAGTGTATACATAGACATCCTTTGGTCTGAACAACATAATATAATTTTTCACAAAACACTTAAAAACCATATTAAAGTTTTTTGCAAAAGAGAGTCTTTAGGGGAAAAAAACCAAACAGATTAGGTACTCAGATTAATTACTTACTGCTCGTTCCATTGAATGTGCTGTCTGGAGACAGGTATCAGAATGAGTCTCCACTTACTAATTTGAACACGTTCCTGAAATCACATGAGCATTATATCAAGTGGATGTCATGGCAAGCAAATAGATCACAGTATCATTTAAAGTTGGGGACCATTTCAGTGGTATCAAATGTACTAAGATAAAAAGCACTGTGTCCTCCCAAATTGACTTATGATGTAGGAGCAAAATGGCAGTATTAAATAAATAAACAAACTAGAAAAATGTACAGATTAAATAATCAACTTCTCAGATTATAAAACTGAGAATCTAGAAGGTGTTTTGTAGACTGTTATCGACTTTGCCTATTCCACTCAGGATTAAATACAAGCCTGGCAAAAAGCTGCTTACAACTCCCCCCAAAATTCAGATATTAGGGCACATAAAAGTGGAACTTGAGGAGGTTTGGGTCAAAAAGTAAGATATCTGTAAATCTGTAAATTATATGATAACAGGAGGAGTGGAGCAAGAGTTTCCATTTTAACAGTGTATGACTCACATGCTTATATGCACCATCTTATTTTAGGTAATGATTAATGTACTGTTCAGATGAGAAGATATGGTTTTGAATTCATTCAGACAAGGGAAACTGGTTGATGTATGCTTTTTTGGTGTTAGTTCTATATCTTTTCCTTGCAATAGTTTTAACTGCACAACATTTTGTTCTGACCATTGTCAAGTTACAGATCTCACTTTTTTGGCCATTGGGGATGAGATTGTTTCTTGTTCCAGAAGACATTCAGCTATTTTGAAAAGCACCCTGTTGCAATCAGGAGGAAATATAATGCAGGGAGAAAAGAAATGGTGATATTTCATAAATTTTCTCCATTTTTCCTTTTTCTTTGTTAACCTGCTTACAAAGTAAAAGCAACTCAGACTGAAAGCACCTCCCTTATGATTTCAGAAGGAATGTAACGAAAATGGCAAACTAAAATCCAATTACAACAAGCACTGACTAACATTCATTGAACTATTCCCAACAATAACTGTAAGTCCATGCATAAATGCTTGCAGTAATTGTCGACTCCTAGTTTGCAGAAGTAGTCTCCTAAGTGTAAATATGTACCCATAATTCACATTATGTTACTGCCAGCTGTTAAATGATATTACTTTTGGCATTTACGTTTCTGTGTTTTTTCTCCAGTTTGGGAAGATACATGCTTTTGGAAAATCCCAGTCTTTTATAATTCAAGATTTTTTGTAGTCACAGTATGACTTCTTTGTCCTCACAAACTAATTCATAAATATGCACCAGCAAAAGCAATAAAGCTACTTCAAAATGATATACAGACTTATTTTAACTGAGGTATTCTCATAAAAAATGCTTCACTTACACAAATCTTCTGAACCAAAAGATTCAATGTTAATTGCAACACTGCATGTAAGAATAGTAGACAGATGAAAAGAAAAAAATTAAAACAGAAGTTTAACATGATAAACTATTCCATTAAGTGCTGTCATGAATCATGACCTTAACCTTTTTGAAAAATGTAATGCAAGCATGGGCCTGAGTATAAATATTTTACAACACTGTGAATCTGAACTTCAAAATGAATTAGAGTTTTGCATAATTTCTTGAAGTATTTTTCTTCAGTACAGAGGTAGCAGCAAACTTCGGATAGGGATTCAGAGAAAGAACTAGTTTGCATCCAGGAGAGACATAAAAGCACTGAATTCCCAGTACATGTGAATATCTTCTGGCATCCCTCTTCAGCAAAGGACAAATGTCAACCCTGATCCCTTCAGGGCAAGGTTTAAAAATTCAGGCCCAAAACTCAGGAAATAGATCACCAGAAACGTTTCTTTGTCCACCACAGGCTACAGTTGTTATATACAGTTCAGCTTGCTTCTTTGAAGCTATGGGCAAAGATGAGTTTCGTCAGTAGGAGTGGCACATGAAGAGGTCACAGTTGTTTACAACTGTGAGGAACCATTGCTTTTTCAGAATAATACATTTAATGGCTTATGAGTGGACTTTCTAACCCATTTAAGTAAAAAATAATATTGTTTTGCAAAACCAAAGCATTTGAATTGTTCAAGCCAAGCAGGTACTTCTAACCGAACATGTAGTCAGGAGTGTGGGTAAGAGCAGTTCACCCAGCATACCTGAGAGGGCAGTAACTTTCAGCCAGAATGGACACCTGGGGACAGAATATCTTTACTGAAACAGGATGTCTGACTCCATCTTAAACATAACTTCAGTGGGAGATGAAGTAGAAAATCTTCATTCAGACTACCTCTAAACTGTTGCTCCTGCTGGGTCCTCAGTAAAAAAACCTGAGCTTGGCTGGACCACCTCACCCTCCTCAATTCTTTTTTCACCCAAACCTCAAGGGGAATAAAAAGATGGAATTTAAGTTCAAACCCAAGGGAAACTACAGGGTAACGCAGAATTTTGCCCTTACCTGTTATTAAAATGAATTTATCTATGAGACTGGAAATGATTCTGAGATATACAAAAGTATACTCTGCGTACAAATAGTCAGGTAAATAAATTCTGCCAATTTCTACAGGAAGATGGGACTAGAAAGTAGGACAATTCCTCCAGTTTATTGACAGCAGGTAACCTGATAGGAGATTGTAGGAAATGTCACTACTACTATCTCTATGCTAAGTGGAAAACCTTCAGCTAGAACAAACTCTAATGATAATCCTAAACAGATATTTCCTCCCAAAGTTTTAATTCTCCAGCAAATGTAAGCAAATTTATATGTGCGTGTTTTTGTGTGTGTGTGAGGGAAAGGCATGCATTTCTCAAGTAAAAGATAACTTACAATGTACTTATTAGTTTGAAATGTCTGCAAAGTAACATGCTTAGCAAAATTGTGGTCACATAAGATGCAAAAGACTTGACAAAACTACCTTATTTACATGTGGCTAGTGTCATTTTTCCAGGTAGTCATTTTACCTATCTTTGCCTATTAAATATATTCCTTATGATTAGAAGAAATGATTTCTGCATAAGACCAAACTGTATACCTTTATAAGATGGTAAGGCCAGAATCTGACTTACTTATTTATATTGCTTTTATTGTCAATAAGGAGATAAAGGCATTCTCCTTTCAATGCAATTAATTCAGCTTCTTTTTGCGGCTTGGCATTTGCGGAATAGATTTGAATGTATTCTTTATGAGTACATTTAATCCTTTTTACTGATCCATTTCATATACTGGTGATAGCTTCTCCAAATCAAATGTTCTGAGTCTATTGTGAGATGGGTAGAAGACTAAAAGCTATCTTTTTTTTTTTCTTCTAGTACACGTTTTATTTTCGAGAGTGCGTCATCTAATTGGTTTTTTATTCATTTTGTTTAAGGATTTATGCAAGACAGGAAATAAAAATATCCCTAAACTGCATCTGACAAAGGCTGGTTACTCACCTATTAATGTTGTATGTTCCCAAGCAATTTCTGGCACTCAGTAGAACTCCTCCTTGTGAAAAGGCAGTGGAAAAGAACAAAGGTTACTCCAGAAACCCTTGAGCTTTCCTCTGGAGTAAAATATTTATGCCAAGATATCTTGATCTCACAAAAAGTTTATCTCTCCTCTTCCTTACCCAGAATAGGGTTTAGAGCACACCTTGGGGAGAGGCAGCTTCAGATTTTTCTTCAGGTCAATTTCGGAGCATGCATTTGAATGCTAGTGTTTCATACATTGCTGAGGGCTTCAAACTTTTGGTAATTGGCTGTGACTATGAAAGAGAAAAACTGACTGAGTATAACTGAGGCATCACTAATTTGCAAAGACTGACTTAGCTGTTTTATGCATTCAACTCCAGGACAGCAAACATAGCTGTTATTTTCCTGAGAAGAGATACATCTTTATCGAGATTAGAGCTAAGCACTTAAGCTCTTAGTGACATGGACCCAAAGACCCAAAATATTTAGAGAAACAGTGTAAATCCTGTTTTTAATAAGCCCATTCAAAGTCATTCACTTTCATTATACATTTTAGATCACCTTTCCCAAGTACTGCGGCGGCTCAGTGCTGTAGTGCCTCATTCTAAATCCCCTTTGTGATCTAATTGGGTTTTCAATGGTTGGACATTTTGCTCCAAAACAAAAAATCATTAGAAGCTAGTTCTTATTTTCAGCTAGCCGTTCTCATTATCAACTACGCAGTTAGGCTTTTGAAAACCCTCCCTGATATCTTACTGCATTCTTGGAAAGCTACTTTCCTTAAAAATTTGGCTATTGGCCCTAAATTTCTTGATGTTTACTCTTGGAAGAGAAATAAGCACAAAGTTCAAGAAAGATCAGATACTGTCAAAGGTTCTTCCCTTTACTGACATCCTTACCCAGTTTGGCACCTCATACCACTCTTATTTCAGCACTCCATCTTTATTCAAGAAATCCAATGTAGATGAGATAAATAATATTTTGTTCCATTCTGTGTTGTTCTGACCTCATAAGCCATTAAGTTTAATGATACATAGTGTTGACTAGTAACATTTTTATCTGAAAAAAAACCCAAATATTTTCATAATGTTTTCAAGGGTATTAAATCATATCTGTGGCATTTCAGCTGAGAATTACAAACAATTGCTGGACTGAAGCGTAATCTCAAAATGTGGCAGAGGAGAGATTTAACCCTCCAATAACTCACATTAAGTTCTCTCTGTCAATATAACCCTCACATCATATCATGGGGAAAAAAACCAAACCACCTTTTGAGTTTGGTCAACAAGAATAGTTCACTAAGACACTTCATAAAACTTCCAGAAACAGAACCAAGATGATAAATAAAAGACAATACAGTTTGCCAGGCGCAAAATAACAAAAAGACAGTTTATTGCTATTCCCTGATGCAGATTTCCCATATGGGTTTTATTCATGGAAAATTCTCTTCCCACCTCCATCTTTAATGCAGGCTCAGCTGTACAGGTCATTTTGTTTTCCCATTTGAAGCATCATGGACATTGTAGGCAAGTCCCTGGTAGAGGTTCAACAGAGAAGTTTTGGCTTAAACATTAATCGCAGAGATGCTCTCTCTTTGCATACCTCCTTCGTTTTTCCCTCTATGAAAACAGGTGAATTGACAAAAAAAAAAAGCGCTTTTAAAAACTCATTGAACTAGTAAGTTCAAAATATCACCTACAAGTGTGCTCAAAACTCATAATTAAGCCAAACAAAATAAAATCCTGCTCTCTGCAGGATAACAGAGCTCCTTTCTGTTATTTGCATTACTGAAATGTCTTCTGAGAAAGGAACCTCAGCATTGTAGAACCAGATAAGGCACAAAATTAAGACCCATTCCTGTTTAAGGAAGGTTTACTGTAGGAAGTTGGAATCCTGCTAAATTTGTAGGTGATACGTTTTCATATCTACTAAAACGAAATGTGCAGTATTATACTAAACCAACTGAGTAAATAATGGAAATTACTTGTCACATGCCCTAAAGGCTGGTTCTATACTTCTTGCAGAAATAAGGCAAGTGACTTTGTTTAGGGTTGTTCATGGTAATCCCTCCTCACAGCCTTTTTTTACTCTTTTACTAGCTGCATAGTGGGCAAAAGTTCAAAACTTCTTACCTAATTAGCTAATACATTTCTGAAACATATTCTATTTTTATTGCCCTAATCAGTAAGTCAAACAGATGAGAAAATTTATTCTGAGACATCAGTTTAAATAAAGTTACCAAGATTGTCTTGGGTCATTACAAGTTGAATTCACAATAGAAAAGACACTTAATTCCTCTAGGACTTTTTGGAAAGAATTAGATTAGTGAAGTTGAAGCAAAACAGTCTGTTCACCAGCAGACTATATCCCAGTCTAAAAGGAGATTGATATGGAAAAGGCATAAATGAGAAACTTTTGTTCCTTAGGATGGCATTGAACCACTTAAAGGAGTTGTAGTGACCTGATGTTTTACATGTTCTTCCTTGAGCTGAAATATGTTTTGGTGTTTCTAATCTGGATTTAGTTTAACTGAAAAAGTTCAAAAAAATTCAGTTAATTTTAGCTCTATATGGTAGTAAATGTCCATCATTCAACCCTAAATTCAACTCTGCAAATTCCTGTTTAAAAATAATGAACTCAAAGTTTAAGAATACTGGAAAAGCAGCCTGGGCAGTAGGCTGTGAGTTGCCTGGTGCACATCTGGGAGGCACTTGCTTAACTTTTTTTTTTAACCTGAAACCTTGGGAGCTTAGAAACTTCACATTTTTGTTTAAAATTCAAGTGTTAATAATCCCAGAAGCTGTGGCTTTAGGAAAATATTATGAGACTCACAAGACAGTCATGTGAACTGGCAGCACTGAAACTGTAAATGTGGGTGCTCCCAACACAAAAAAGTCCAGAAGCACATACCTTCAACGGCAGGCAGCGCACCAGGGTATTGCATTCTCAGTGCCATTAAGACACAAAACAACAAAACAAATTCTGACCAGATTTCTTTAACAATGACTTATTTTTCAACAGTATTTGCTCAATTAAATAACTCAAAATAGATAAAACTAATCAAACACATTTTTAAAACAAACAAATATCAGTAACAGCAACACCTGCATTCGCAGAGGAATGTAATGATGCTCCTTAGTGGGCAAGAATATCGGTCTTAAACTGCTCCAATGCATTTGCAATATACATTTATGAAATTCTGGTAAAAATGAAAGACATGGTAAACTGAAAGACACGAACCTATACCCATGCAGGAAAAGGGCAAGGCTCTTGAACTGGAGCCAGGCTGAAACAACAATTCAAAAAAACAGGTATACGAAGCTATCTCCTATTATCTTCACAAAAAGAAATTAAGAGCACAGAAACTAAATCTCCATCCTGATCTCACTGACAGCATTCATCTAACAGGTAATCAGCAGGTTTTCTACTTCAGTGCAATGCCTTCATTCTAGTATTCTTATGTTATTATTCAAGGCATTGCTGTCCTTTGTGACTATAGCCTATAAAGCTGCATGGCAACGACTTTAGTTGTAAAGTTCTGTTAAGACAACAGACTGCCTGGCACACGAAGTATTTACACTTCAGATGAACTGTCACAAATAAGTGTTTTGTTTTAATAAAGCACTTACTAAAGGTTAATTGCTAGCTGATAGAAATATGTGCTCTGGTGAATGGGAAGGAAAAATTAACCCAGTCAATCTACTCTTCGTCTAGGACTTACAGAGGCAATAAAATTTTGTAATAATTTTAGTATGTTAAAACTTCATTTATTTAATGTTAGTACTTGGAAAAAAAAGAACAATTATTAATTCATTGAATAAGCCTCATGATAAACCTCACCAAGATTAAATCAGAAGACATTTATACAGATGTGACACAGATAGAATAAATCCAGCCAAAGAGTTTTTTCAGTGTGTTTCAGTACTAGCAGAACAAAAAAGTTAACTTGCAATGTTTGGAGATTTTTGCTATGGTTTCTGAAGATTGGTCCTTATAAAGTACATACTGACTTGAAGTTCTGCAGCTCTGCACAGTTATGAATATTTCAGACTGTCCACATCACAGAGTGCAACCTCCTAAGTCAGAAAATGACACTGAGCTATAACATTTAGGATGGTACTCCCTAAGCTACTGACTGAAGACCTATGGTTTTGCAATGATTATGTTTTGCCTGCTAGTAATCTTTTGGGTAAGAGAATAGTGGATATATTTCTAAATATTACACAGTTTTGAATATTTTTAAAAAGAGCCTATCAGGCTATTGAGTAGTTTTGCAATAGCTTTCGAGCTTCATTTTAGATTTTCCTGAGTACTACCTCTTCTGATAATGAGGTTTCTCACTGCATATCAAACTCTTCAGTATAAATGATTCATGGGCCAATGAATTGGTGTTCCCTTAATTTTATTAGATTATGTCCAGTTATTCCACAAGGAGATGAGTCTCAGAAGAATCTGAAAGTTGACTTTCCTTTCTCTCTGAAATGTATAAACACACCCCCACACCCCGCAATTTCTCAGAGGTAAAATACTATATCCATACTTATTTTTTCTTCCAGTGCCATGGAAGAATGGAAAGAAATGTTTAAATTTTGTTAGTGAAAAAAATCATTATGAAAAATACTGGTCTCCTGTGATTTTGTCACTGATAATTATTGATTTCACAGTGCTATTATATGCATGTATAAAATCTTGGTATACTCGAGCAGCTTTTCAAGACAGACTCTAATACCCAGGAGTAGGATTAGAGCCCCTGAAAATTTGAGTTTCCTTTCTTCTGTTCCCTTATTACTCATTTTCCTCAGAATATGCTTTTCTACTAAAGTGGAAGAAAATAAAAGAAAAAGAAAAAAGAGAAAAAAAAGGTTGTTCTCAGTGTTCCAAATACACATCTTATTTTGTACTTGGTCCCCTTCCCTCCTCTTTCTTACAGTCTTTCCTGTAATCCAGATGAAGACAACCTGCTCTTTTATGACTGATTTAAGCACACACTCCAAAGGTGAGTTTTTACTGCAGCTGGTGTCAGTAGGTATTCATATGAAATTATTCTGTAAGTTCGCTTATGTGACAAATTCACCACAATAAGACTTGCAGTTAGAATCATATTAGTGACCTGATTTAAGCTAGAAGGTAAATTATATTGTGCCAAACTTCTTCACTGGAGCTGAGCATTGATTCTTCATCAGTAACCTCATCATCTGCAGGTTCTTGAAAGCTTCATTCCTTGCTGAGAAAGGAGAATAAGATGGATATTCTCTTTCTTACAGGAAGATGGAACTGCCTAACTAGCTTGCCATTCATGTAATTTAATATCGGATGGAGATCTGGCAAAATTGATGAACTCATGCAAAATGTGATTGCTATAACAGAGTAGATGAGGTTGCAGAAGTTCTGCAAATGCCAGTTTTCCTAGATCCCAGCAAGCCATACTGCACAGGATGATATGCTGTAGATAATTAACCAAAGATGCAGAATAGCCACACAGAAGTGTGAGATCAGTCTTGCAGCATGGGATTGTTTTGTGACAGTGACTGAAGTTTGGTGAAACAAGACTGCTTTAACATTCCTGTACAAGCCTTTAAGCTTGGACAACTCTCAGCCACACTCCCAAGAGATGCAGAGCTCTCCTGAACACCATTGTTACACGTTCCTGCACTTGCCCAGGGTATATTGCCCATTTGTGAGGGTACTGGTATATCACTAACTGCCCTAACAACTCCTGCAATCCCACTGCCTGGTGGTGATTTAGGGATGTGGGAAGACTTTGGCCTCTCTTCAAGCATGATTTATGACAAGATGGCTTATACTGCGTACTCCTGGACGTTGCAGTGTGCCCAAATGGCATGGAAGACTGAATGGCAGTGCTGATTTCAGCAGGGATAATCAGCCTCTCATTCAAACAGCACTGGGTGCTGGTGGTGCACAACTTGTAGAAGCAGGGTTTTGGGTACAACATGCTTTGGACTTTCTCCAGCAATATGAGGCACCCAGAATCTGAAGGCACCTCTGCAAATCCAACTGATCTATGGCTTGTCCTGGCTCTGGGTAAAAATCCCCCTTTAGGTTTAAGTTTTTTCATCTAGGGATGCTGTATCCAGCAGAAAGTGGAGGGGAGGCCAGTTGAAAGGATGCAGTTATGGAAGAGGTGTATCTGATTCAGACTTTCCTTCCTAGAGTCACAGAATAAAATAGTGTGGCTTATCCTTGCAACAGTACTCCAACTGTCTACAAGTTCAGAGTAGAGTTACCAGCTTTCAGTTCTCACAAATGATGGCCAGTTTTTAGGCAGCTACTTTGGGTCCTTAGTCATGTAGTAATTTACTTCACAACAGAACTTTTTTGTTTCTAAATACTTCCGATCTTTTAGTGATAATATCAATGAGATTTTCAGCAGTGCTTGCAAAGTTTTCTACCACAAAGATGGTCGAATTAGTCCTATAGTGGGTTATTTGCAGGGCACTGACAGCTGAAATCAGCTGGTCCCACTGGGACTAGTGGACATTCACACTCAAACAGCTGAAATTTTTGCAAGCATTAAACCTGCATTAGTTTCTGTCAATAGCTTTCTGAAAACCAAGCCCTGTGAAAGCTTCTTGGTTTGGGAATTTAAACATTGAGACACTTAAATTGTTAGTCTCTTCTGAAAATTTTAACCTCTTGCTAAATAAAGCGAATCAAGATAAGATGCCAGGAACTTCAAGATGGTAAAAAGGAACGAACGGAAAGTCTGTATTAGTAGAGTTTTCTCTGTTTATTCAGCATTAAGTTCTAATCACTTATTCCCTTTCATTTCACTTCTCCCCTGATGGATGCTTTTGCTACAAAGCTTCCTTTTTGTATTGTCTTGACCCCCTGTTCCTGCAATTAACAGTCACTGTTAATTCCTCTCAGCTGCAGGTCATTTTGCAACCACCCCATGAAGGCAGCTAGCTAGGACCTCTCTTTAAGTCAGAGTGCTCAATGATTCCTCCTATGCTCCCACTTTAGCCTTTACACTGCTGGGGAAAAAAAAAAATAATTGGTCTTGCTTCTCAGCTACTAGAAGATACCTGATATATTCCCAGTGAAAATGTTGCATATCCAAAACTCCTCTCTTGCCTTCCAACTATGACTTCCACAGATTTCTGTGGGTGCATATAAAAATAGTAACATCAGTAATTGTGCTATAGTTCCTGTCAACTCCTGGCCGCAGTTGGACTTCACCAGGCTAGATAGTGAACAGAAATAAGACACAGCCCCTGTCCATAAAACAGACAAAGAAAAAGTCATAGTACAAATCCAATTACCTCTTCTACAAATTGATTTCTAATTTCCAGACTATCAAGAACAGAGTATTTAACAAAAGCAGCAATAGAAACTCTACCTATTAAAAGACTCACAATACAAAAAATCATAATGACAGAAAGAAAATTTTGATTTCTTAGTAATTATTTGAGAGAAAAATCTATATTAAGGTCTTTCAAGCTGCTCTGAAGGAAATAAAAGTACTAATTCTTTTCAAATAAATTAACTCCTAGACTCCCATTAAAATAAATTGCAAATGCATCTAACTTAATGCATTAAAATCCATTATTTTTCCAGGTCATTCAAGTAATCCTAGGTAGAATATGTTAAAGCTCACGTAACATAAATTGGTATATAATTAATTGGTTTTGATGATTTTCAAACGCAAAAATTCTACCCTTAATCAAATATAGCAAGGTTGCTGTAATTAACATCTCTTCATTGTCAGGGATAATTCCACACGTTTTAAAGCATAAATTTAATTACTCCATAAGTAGAACTTCATAGTAATTTCATAATCGTTTATTCTGGTCACACTAAGAATAAGAATGTATTCTGTAAATCTGTAGGAGTTTGTGGTTAGGCCTTTTTCAGTAGTAGGCTCTGGGCTTGGGGAGTTCAGCTAAAAACACTCTAAAAATATAATGGAGGAAATATAAATGTAAATTAAATGCAAAACTTAAATTCAAGCAATCTCTCACTTTACTTCTTATACCAACTCTATGAATGTTCAGAAAGTTTTCTGTATCATTAAGATTAGGATCCATTCATAATTGTTGACAAAATAATTACTTTAACGTTTATATATTTTATTGTTTAAATCAGTTTAAATACTTATGGTGAATTACACTTTCAAAATATGACTTAAGACTGCTTGCTTTTCTTAAAAAATTTTGAAAGTGATCACAAACCAAGGTCACCAAGAATTACTGAATATAAAAGTCTGAAATGCATACTCTTAATATTTCCTCACCTATGGTAATTACTTAGACAAGTAAAATAAACCACAAATTTTGTTAAAAGTTCATTTCATTTTTGGACATCAGTGTTGGGGTTGATTTGGTGTGCATTCCACAGGTAAAAGCATTTAGACAGATTAAATGTGACATATCCACAAAAATCAACCCAGCCTTAACCACATATTTAATGTCTGTGCCACCCCAATAAAATAGCGTAACAATTGGTAATCATTTTATCATATGGTAAACCTGTGTTTCTTTCCTTCTAGTCTCTCCCTGTTATTCTGCTCTGGGATTGCCTTCCTTCCCAATGCACATCTCCTTCTCCCCTCCTCACTTGTCCAAACCCCCTATGCCATATTCTAGACTGACAGATGTGTTGCTCTCTGCCACAGACAAAAGAAAAATGAATTTTTGTCCTGGTACTGCCAGACTGTGCAGCTTTTGACAGTCACCTGCCCACACATTGTTTAGCCCTTTGGGGTTTTTTGGATGTGTTTAGTTTTGGGTGTGCTTATGCTTTGCGCCCATAGACATGATCTCCTGCCCGATTTCAAGATTCAAAACAGAGTGAGCATTTTTCATGATTCATATGAAGAAAGGTTTTTATTTTTTAGAGGGGAATTCAGCTGCATTGCTCCAGCTGTCAATACAAAATGCAGCTCTGTACTCCTCATTTTCTTTTGATAGTGTGAAAGGCACTTCGATTAAAGGCAGGAGGTGAAAGGAATGATTTGCTTTTAGACTTCCTTCTTTCTCAAGCTTCAACTCATCAGATAGTCCTCTTTCAAAATATTTGTCGACTCCACCCCCTCCCCTCCCTCCCCCCCCAAAAAAAAACCACCACCACCACCCCCCAAAAAACAAAACAAAACAAAAAAAACCCCTCAAAATACTTTTCACACTGAACTCACAGAATTGAAAATTGCCCATAAACTGTTTCTATGTCTGGGATGACACAGTTTCTGAGAGACAGCAGCCTGGTGTGAACACACCCCCAGTGCAAACTCCCACTTCCCCAGGTAATTGTGGGAAGCATCTAGCTCACAATTAGCTATTTTTCTCACCAATATAGCTGACAGGGGAGAGTTTCCAAAAATAAGAGACAGGCTGTCATGATGCCCTAATCAGAAGTTCCCTGCAGTGAATGCC
This sequence comes from Phalacrocorax carbo, assembly GCF_963921805.1. Classification (NCBI taxonomy): domain Eukaryota; kingdom Metazoa; phylum Chordata; class Aves; order Suliformes; family Phalacrocoracidae; genus Phalacrocorax; species Phalacrocorax carbo. The sequence goes on from NC_087548.1 coordinate 76,604,231, forward strand.
AGAGGGAGCATTATCATGGGCATTTCTGTCCTGTTGTCTGCAGTTTTTACTAGATGGTTTCAGACAGGCATAGTTCTTCCTCTGTTCCATAAATTTTTTCCTGTCTTACCCCACCAGCCAGGTCTGGCATGAACGACATTATTATGATGATTTCTTCTTATGATGATGATGATTGTCTTTCTTCTGCAGTTGATGTGAGGGAGATTTATAGCTTTAGACCTCTCAGAAAGACAGGATTAATCCTACTTAACAGAAATAGAACTTCAGAGTACTAATATTTATTCAAATCTGAATTATTTGCACCCTCAGAGATCACATTTTGAAGGAAGAATCCAAAAGGCAGTTTTTGCCTGCTTTCAAGATATGAAGGAAAAAGACCTTCATCTGCATTTCTTTTGTGTTTGAAATAACAACAATAACAACAACAAAACACTTACACAAACCCACCAACCGCACAGTAGTTGAACCCTTCTGCAGCCATACATACTGAACAAAACAATCCTTTCAGCTGCAACTGGTGTCACCTCCCAGAGACAACTCTTGTCTGGGATAGGTTAAGCTGAAGGAGGTTCCTCAGCAGGAAATTTAGGATACCAAAAGGCTTATCATGTAAAGTGTTTTGCAGTCCTAAAGGCGCAGCTGCTGTGGTGCCATCTGGAGAAAGGAACATATAGTCAGTGACAATTAGTAACAGCTTTGCTTACAATGTGCCTGCAGCACAGAGAGGACTTTATCAGGTTCTAAACACAAGTTTCATCTGTATCTGAAGGCTCCAGTGCTCTCATGCCATCAGGGAAATGGTAATAGTTCTACATATGTATGTTTGCAGTGTAATTAGAATAAATCCTCTTTTTATTTTAGCCATTTATGCCTCATTAAAAGGAGTCATTTTAAAAGGAAAGGAAATATGCAAGGTGGAGGATGAACAGCTCTTCATGCCTTCATACCTCTTCTCACCAAACATGACATGCTATGCTCTCCTTCCTTCTGTGCACAGACCACTGCCAAGATCCACATGGAAACATGGCCACAGTAGAGCAAAGGGCACTGGGCATGGATCCAGCAGACATGTCTCATCCCGGTTTTTCAGAAGAGTGGGGGAAATGACATCAGACTGCTCTAAGGGGTAAATGCAGCAAGGCATCACAGAACAGAAAGAAGTTAGGAGCCCGTTGGCTCAATTAAATCATTTGCCTGCATTCCAATCTCGAGCAAAATTTATTCCCTTCTGCCTGACCCCACCCCCTCTAGAGGGAGCTTCTGGTCCCACTGGAGGTAGTAACTCAATAGAAGTGAAAAACCAAGTTTCATCCAAGAAATCTCTTTGCTAAGCCAGAAATGGATGGGACTTTTCCATAAACCTTGACAGTTATTTAATATATTATTTGCTATGCTAGAGCAGTGTGAGACTCCTTACACCACCAACTGGAAAGCTAATATTCTTTAGGAGTGTACTATTCAGCCCAGACTTCAGCAGCATAACGCTCTGTTTTCCAACATTAGAGGTATTTAATCTTTGAAAGGTGAAAAGCGATTGTGAAAAGCTGTGGAGGAAACTGTATTCAAATACAGGGGAGCAGACAAATTGGGAGATAGGTTTCCTTTTTCTAAATAGTAATTAAAAAAATATAAATAAAAAAAACATAGTGTGTCAAATAGGTAGTGAAAACATTCTATGTACTTGTCAGTAGCTTTCCACATCAGCCATAAGGGATACAACAAAATCATATGCTTCAGCTTTGAGTGGCAGTCTATATCCACACTGGCTAAACGAATAATGTTATAGAATCACAAGCCCCTTTGTTTCTCTACCTTTCAAACTTTCTCTTGCTCTCCTGACACCCACTTTTTTCCCTTCACCAACAGTCAAGAGTGCGCATTTAGCATGGGGATAAAACTAGTAATTCTCCTGACCCAGGAAGGGATTATTTGTGGTTGCCAATCTCAGTATGAGGACCTGTGAAACAACCAAAGAGCTACTGAAAGAAGAGATCTCTTCCATAACTTACTGAAATGACTGAAATGTGTAAGGAAGTATAAGCATTCTACCCCATGGATACTATTTATGTAGCATGAAAAAAAAAAAACTTTTTTTTTTAAAACTTTAGGAAAACTATACTCTACATCCTGACTTCAATTCTGCTATTTTTTCTTCTTTTCAAGGTGCAAAATTAACTGAAGTGATTTTTTTACATCCATTTACAATGAGAAAAGAAAAAGAACAGGACAGGGAAGTTTGTTCTTAAAACAGCTTTTCTTCACTTCTATGAGAACTTTAGCACAATACTGTTAAAAGATAAACATATTCACAGAATCACACAGAATACTCGTAACATATTCCTTTCTCATTGTTATGTTCCTACACTCCAGCACAGAAGACTGGCAATACCCTATTACTTTGGTAGTGAACCGTCATCTCTAAAGGCAGGAAACAAAATTCCTCAAATCTTAGACTATAATGATTGCAATTAATTACCTATTCAACTGAAGTCTATAGACAGATTAGTTTTAAATAGCTGAGCACCAGAAGGAGCAATATATGACAGCTGCAGCAGCTGGGAAGCAAAGTCTTGACTATAAATTGTGAAGACATTGAATTTTCTTTCCCATTGACAAAACAGAAAAAAAAAAAAGCCTGTGCTTTAGAGAAAAGCTCACAACTAGCCTAGCAGGAGCAGGAGTTCAGGGCTGTGCGAGAGAGTGGCAATGTCCTTCCCTGATTCAAAGGAAGGAATTCACTGTTCATATCACGGATGTCAGCAGCAGTAACTAAGATACATGTAGCCAACAAGTGAACAGAGCAAGAACATAAAAACACAGTGTACAGTCTATAAATGCCACTGAAGCATAGTTCAGAGTAACTATAGTAACAAATTGCTCTGCAAAGCAAAAGTCCTCTAGGCAGCACTATGAAGAGAAGAAAATTAAAGTAGAGGTGAAAGTTAGTTTCTTTAAATATCAAGCTTATATGGCATTTGTTATAAGCTCTAAGTAACACATTGGTATTACACCCTGCCCACTTGAGCAGCTTACATTATGCACAGCATTTATTTCTGCTTTCCCATCAGTTAAAGATGGCTCTCCTTCCTCCCATATAGGGGCAGGAATTAGTCTGCAATGAGGTCATCACTTACCACATACATAGTTGTGTTTGCTAAGATATTTGTTAAGTTTTAAGTAAAAAATCTTAACCTTTAGGTGAAGCAGTGAGAATATGCCCACAAAAAACTTCTAAAAGCTACCCCTGGTAAAGGAACACAAACCCCTCCAATCCTGTCATTAATGTTTGGAAGATGCTAGTCTAGGTCACATTAAAAAGTAAGTAATCTGAATTTTCGTTCCACTCTTTTCTAAATGGCCAAATTTACCTAGATCCCCTTCCTGTTGAAAGGCAGGATGGTCACTAACACAGCACAGTGGTTGCTTTTTGAAGGTACCTGTTTGCTGCTACTGTTGTTTATATTTTCATAAATTAATGTGCAGAAAACAGCATTAAAGATTCTCCAAAATACTTCTGGAAGAATGCTTAGTCTTCTCATTTCATGCATAGTCATGCAGAGGACATCCTGCTATGCTATAATTTCACCAGTCAGTAAACAGAACAGAGAGGAAGATCTGCCAAAATCAGATAACCACTTCTGAGAGTACTTATAACCAAAATGAGTGAAGTCAGCTGGCTGGGAAGTCTGCTTTAGAGAATAACACTGAATTGCAGATCTTCAGGTCATATCAACTTCTCTATATGACAGTGATGAATGGTTCTCGTTGCAGTCTACATCATTACACTTAAAATAATCTCTCTTCTTGTACTCTGACATTTTTAACTCCTTTGGGAAACAGCCATCAAATTATGTGCGGATAGGTACAGAGTAAAGAAAACCCAAAGGGCATAGTATTTGTCACACTTGTTTGGTATATAAACAACTTCTTCAAAATAAGCATACATTACATTTGAGTTATAACTTTTTTTTTTTTACTAGGATTGTAATAAAATCTCTCCTGATTTCTAACAGAAAGTTGATTTAGTGGGTTATTACCCTTGATGATTGCTTAACTAGGTTAAATTGCTTATTATCTCAGGTTAGAGGATTGTTAAGTGACCAAGGCAATAACGTGGGACCTCAACCCTGAATTCAGATCCCAACCCACCATGTCCTCAGCTAAACTGCTGATCCTCAGTTTGTCATATCAATGCAGCTTACTACCTGCAGGAGAGATGTCAGGCGAAAGACATTAAGAACTGCAACTGTGCTAGAATATTACAACAAATAAACACTGCTATATCTCTAACTTCATTAAATTATTCCAGTTCTGGAAACACCTCAGCTTTTACAATGTCCTGAGCAGACTTTGAAAATGAGACAGGTTTTCAACATTTTTTTATGCTAAATGTCTAATAGAAAGCATTTAACATTTTCAGTCATTTTAACTTAGGATCCAGCTTTCAGTGTTCAGTAAACAACTTAAGTAATTTGTCAAAGCACATAAATGTCCAAATCCCACTAATGGGGCAGAGCCCTAATTTAAAAAACATTTCAAGTCACAGATAAAGTTTTTCTCAATGTAAAAACAACATCACCTAGCAATAAACATGGTATTATCTCAGTATCACTGCATTTGGAGGGGACCTCTTGCCCAAAGCACAGTCAGCCATGGGGTCAGTTCAGGATGCACAGGGTTTTGCCCGACTGGGGCTTGAAACCCTCCAAGGATGGAGATGGCAGAGTTTCTGAGGTTGGTCTGAGATTGCTTAATTTTTCTCACACGTTGAATACAAAGCTTAGAGACCTAACCTGTGCTTGAGAAATCCATGCTATTTGACCTTGTGATTCAGTGGTTACTTGAGTTCCTTTGAGCCAACTAACATGATAGTAGTTTAGAGCAGTGTTGCTTTGTACTGGCCTAGGATCCAAGAGAAGACTTCAAGCTCCTCTGTATTTCCACTGTTACCCATCTCCCAGAGAGGAGGTGTCTTAGGATATGCGAGTGTCAAACAAGTGTGTTAGTCCTCTGTCATTTTTAACTGCAGCTCCTCACAAATTTTTAATATTAAATAAGTAAATTTTAAGAAGTTTTTCACTGATATTAATAATCCAGAAAAACAGACAAGCCACAAAATTTACTAACTAAACAACAGCACATTCAAAATGTTATGCCAGCTAAGCTGAGGGATAGTTCTGGGAAAGCTTCAGGGGGATTTCTTCAGCTTGGATTTGTTGGCTTTTTTCCTGATGATATTTCATTTAAATTCATGTTAGCTGGTACATGGCCTGGCCCACTACCGTACCCTATACAGGCTACTGTTGTACAAAACTTTGACCTTATAGGAAATTCAGTTATTTCAGCTACTGGACAAGATAAAAGAGGAGAAGATGTAGAATCATTTTTTATGAATCTTTTTATATTCAAGTAATTTTTAATTTAACTCAACCTACTAAGTATCAATACAAATTCAAGGACAGTGGACTTACCTGTGTCTACATATGTGTGTGTTTATTAATGCACTCCACTTTCTGGAGGGATTTTCTTGGTAGTGACGAGAGCTAGGTGGGAATTGTGAGGGCAACCACAGGCATCAGCCTCCTGACAAGAAACAGAGGAAAACTGAACTAAACAAACCTGCTTGATACTCTGACACCTAATCCTTTCCACTTCCAAACAATGAATCAAATAGCTAATCACCCCATACTACAACAGTAAGGAACAGCAAAAACTAGAAGAGAATAAAAATGTACAATAACTAATTACTGCTTTCTTAAGTCTGAAATAAAGCTTTTCCAAGTTTTGCTCAGACTTCCCTGAGGATCATGCAAGGGTTGTTGGTAGTTTCCTACTTCTGTAAAAGGATGTCATTCACAGTTATGGTTTACTGTGTCCCAAGGCTCAGTTACACATCCTGCAAGCAGAAAGGTCTCATCCAAACTGAAGATCAGCCAACTTGCCTATCATCTGCTCCCATTGGCCACTCTCACCGAGCTCCACATCCATCTTCCCCAGACACACTGTTCTGCCAAGTGCCCCAGCCAGGTCTCTACTGCAGGGTGTTTTATTTCCCAAGTTATACCTGCTCTTTAGGAAGAGTACATGAAACATCCAGAACCTACATACAAAATTTTTGTCATGTTGGAAATGGATACATCCACATCACAGGCTACTGATTAGAATGAGCTCACCCTTGTCCCATGCAAAACTAGGGACCCCATTTCACGTATTAAAGATGTGTGAAAGGAATGCATGTTAATATGCTTGATATAGAAACTAATTGTGTCTCCACGAGATGCTAACGGAGAGCTCTTCCCCTGACCTCTTCTCTCCTCTTTAAAATTACAGACACCAGCTGACATACATAGTAACTTTGGATATAACCTGTAGAGCGAGCAAGTATAAAACAATCCTACTAAGATACAGTTCAGTTTCCTGCAAAAATGCAATGATAGGAGTATATTCCTTTGAAGTAGTTCCATTAGAGTTTCCACTGGAATGCAGTATCAGTCATTTGTAGCCTTCTTCATAAGCAGATCTATGTATGAAGCTTTACTGAAAGTACTAGGGCAGTTAGAGGTGTGATCTTTATTTTGTGAACAATTTTAACTGTAAAAGACCTCCTCCATACCAAATTGCATCAGTGGTAGGGTGCTTCCCCAGCCTGAACCCACTGCAACTGCTGCACAGTTCTGGAAGGCTGTGAAACGCAATAAAATCTATTATGAGACACTTGAAGCAGCAAAATGTTTTCTGTGTTACTTGAATAGCTTAACTTCAGATAAGTGGACCAGTCAATGGAGTTGCACTGAAGTAAAAGTAGATGGCATATGGAAATTGATAGATAGTAGCATCCCACTGGACGGGGATGCCAGAGAGCCACTTTCTCTTCTGAACTCCTCCACTGGCCTAGTAGATAACCTTACATGTATTATCTAGCTCTCCGCAGCCTCCTCCTACTTTTCCTATGGATAGTTTTAACAGTAGAAAGAAAAATATTTTTATGTTAAAATCTTAGTGTCACGATCTACTCTTGGGTGGAAAAAATTGGCAGAGGTTAAACCCCTTTGCTTTCCAGCCAACCTCAGCTAATTCTGGGAGATTGGGGGCAGCTGGGCTTAACTTCTGATTGACTCCAACGTGTTATCCTGACTAGGTTCTTTTTACATTCTCGGGAACAGAATTAAGACTCAAAACAGAGTCAAGTGCCAAGTCACTTTATTTGGCCAGCAACAAGTATGAAAGAGAAAAGGAGAGAGAGAGAGAAAAAAAAAGCAAGAAAGGGAAAGAGAGAGTTGCTATAGCTACCAGCACAGATCTGCAGCCTCCTGTCAGTCCAATATATCTTCACATCTGGTGGGGGAATGTTCCAGGACACTGCCTGGCCGCCTCCGCTGGTTTCCCCTTTCATAAGGTCGCTCTCCTGCACAGCCAGCAGCTGCTCTGCAGAGCCGCGCCCCGCCGCGGCCGTGGGGCGCATGCCCAGTACCGGCACTAGAGGGCGCCTGAAAGGTGTAGCGGGCGCGAGCCCCCCGTCCGCGGTCCGTCGCCCCTGGGCCCGGGCGCATGCGCAGAGGACGGGTACTCCGAGGGGAGGGGACACGCCTTGCTACCGGGGCGGCCTTGGCGGGTGAAGTGGCCCGCTCAGGTGCCGCGGTGCTCAGGCTTTGGTAGGTAAACATGCCTGACGACAATGTTGAGACAAGTTTCTAGACCCTTACACACAGTCATACTACATGAAAGTAAAGAAAACTTCAAGTCATTTCGTTATTTTCTGTGCAGTTCTGCAGCCTGATTCTTGCCAGAAGAGGGCTCCATACAGAGAATAATAATTCCATGTTTTCAAGTAGATACAAATAACAATAGAGAAGATGGGTCCCATTGGTTTTATTAACTGTTAGCCTAGGTTATTAGTTCATTCACAAATTATTTTAAATTAATTCAAGTCTGTAAAATTATTTATGCATTGCTTTGTGGTTTATTTTTTATAATTGAAGTATAAAAATGTGAACATTGCTTTACCCAAGGCCTTTTAGATCAGATATTTCGAAAGAAGAAAGCCACATTACCTTGCTTCATTTATACGATGGTGAATGTATAATTAACTCTTCTGAAGGGAGGCCTGAATTCTTTATTCATTACCAACAGTACCTAAAGACAATTATATTTTCATAAGACTAGCATTATGGAATGTAATTATAATTTAAAATAAGCCACTTGAAAATCTTTTTTAAGCACTTTATGGGGCAAAGTGTGTAAATTACCAGAAAACAGCGTTGGAGCATAGAAAAATACTTTAAGTAGTGAAAAATAAAGGATCTAATTTTTATTTGCAGTACTTTTTCTTTTGGCTTAAAACAGAGGAGGTTTAAATGTATTTTGAAAGCTGTTTATGGATAAAAACCAGCCCCTGGGTTACATACAGTTTTTTCCTACAGAATTTCAGGATATGCAGTTACAAAACCATTTTGTTTTAACATAATTGATTTTAAGAGTACAAGACCTATACATCCTTGACTGTGGTCAGCAGCATATGTATAATAGAGACATATCTTCCCTCCTCCTTCATAATGCCATGGTTTCTTAAGTGGTGCTGATTCAAGAAATACAATGACATGTCTAACTAGCTGTGGTGTTTTAACCTTGGCTAACAGCCAAAAAAATCCATTTCCCCCTCTCCCCCCACCCCCCACCCCGGTGACTCACTCCCCATGATTACAGGGCAGGGGGAGAAAATAGGAAAAAACTGGAACAATAAAGCCCACATGTCAATATGAGACCAGGGAGATTGCTTAGCAGTTATCATTCATTGTGGGCAAAGCAGACTTAGTTTGTAGAACATTAATTTAATTTATTGTCAATTAAAACAGATTTGGGTAGTGAGAAAGAAAGACAAACACTAAACCATCTCTCCTTCCCCCTCTTCCAGTCTCAAACTCACTCCTTCCCTCCAGACTCTTCCCTGTAAAAGGAGCCCAGGACAGCCGCTCCTGTTATGACTACTGTCCGTTAAAGACGTCCATTTTCTGCTACCTTCTCCAGGCTGGATAGTCTTAGTCTGTTTAACTACTCTATACTTTTGATCATGATTGTTGCTATTCTATTAATCTTTTTCTGTTGTAATATATCTTTTTTTGAGGTGGGAGAGACCGGAGTGGCTTGAAGTATTTGAGATCTAGGCATATGATAGTGTGCTGGTTCTGGCTGAGAAAGAGTTAATTCTCTTCTCTGTAGCACCTGTAGTAGTCGGGGACCTTTCCAGCTTCCCATGATCTGCCACGTGGCAAGAGGCCAGGAGGGGCGGGGCCACAGCCAAGACACCGACTGGCCAATGGGATGTTCACTCCATGCCATGTGACACCATGACCAGCACATTAATGGGGCGGTTGCCACGTGGGGGTGGTTGCGGCTCGGGGACTGGTGGTGTCGGGTCAGTGGGCAGTGAGCGGCTGCATTGGGGGCTGTTGGTTTTTGTTGCTCTTACCCTCCCCAGGTTTCATGCCTCTCATTGTTTTTCTTTCCATTGCATTATTGTTGCTGTTATTGTTTTATTTTAATTATTAAACTGTTCTTATCTCAACCCATGAGATTTACCCTTCTGATTCTCTCCCCCATCCTGCTGGTGGGGGAGTGAGTGGCTGTGTGGGGCTGAGTTACTGGCTAAACCACAACAGAAACATTTAAATAGCAGCATGATTTCATTCTCTCTGTCCTTATAACTTCAAATTGATTCAATTTGTTAATAGTTTCTGAGCCCAGTCATTTTGTGCCAGGAGCTGTCATATTCCAAGACCTAATTCTTCAGTAATAACACCCATCATTCTGCAGGTGACGTTAGGATTGTTCTTTTCACACTTGTGTCACTTTACTTTTGTCTACACTGCATTTTATCTAACATGTTTTTTCTTGCAACCACTTCATGAAGCTCATTGCAGATGGTCTTTTTGCCAAAGTCAGTAAAATATTGCAAAATCATCCATGATTGTGTTGAGCAGAAGAGATTGGGCACAAATTTAACTTCTTAGTATCTGCCATGATACAGTAGAGCTCTAGAGTCAAAGACAGTAGCAGCTTTTTATTATCCCATTGCCTTTAATTATCTTTATAGGACAATACACTAAAAAACTCCACCAGACAAAGGAAGTTCACGGAGATCTCTGACAACTATATGAGTTTGAACATGAGAACATTGTTTCGAGGCCTGCTTAATGCAAAGCAATTCCTGAAATGCATTACAAAGGTGATACAATCTGAGCAAAAGATGTACTTCATTTTTAGAGTCATCACATTTACACATCTTCCTGGGTGTAACAATCATGATTACACAGCATACAGTAATGCCTTACAAAAAGGCCACCAGCACCACAACTTCTACCCCTATGCATAGGCACTATGAATATCACACCATCTTCCAGTTTGTCAGTGAGGGAAATTTAATAAGGTAAAATAATTTCACCTTTATTTTTTTTAGAATTCTACCCTCACTTCTTCCTCTCCCCTGCTTTGCCCTCGGGTAACCATAAGACACACCACTTACGTGCAATAAAAGACTGTTCTTAGAGCTTCCACTTCTTATAAAGCATCATTCTTGTTAATGTTTGGCTGGCAGGCAACACTTCACCTTTAACTCAAGTTAAAAGGAAAGAAAGTAATTTCATTATTTTTAGGTTCAAAGTCAAGCAATTACCTTGTCTTTCCATGCAAAGAAAAACCTAACATAAAACTGATGGCATAAAATTTCTGCATACAGCTATTTCCCAGTGGCTGTTCTATATGGCTGGATTCTTCTAGCATGCTCTGCCAAAGAAAGAGTTGAATTTTAGACAATGAAGCAGTATGACAGCATGGCACTTCAAAACCTAATTCTGAGTAAGAGACAAGCAACTTCCATTGCAATCAGACTTCAACATCATGACTGTTTCTAAACTTCTACATGAAAAGTCAGCTCTGACGTTGTTCAACAAGGGGAAGTGCAAAGTCCTGCACCTGGGGAGGAACAACCCCGGCCACTAAAGATGCTGGGGGTCACTCAGCTAGAAAGCAACTTCACAGAACAGGATCTGGGGATCCTGCTAGACACCAATGCAAACATAAGCCAGCAAGATACCTTTGCTGCAAAGAAAGCTAAAGTTATCCTGGGTTGCATTAGGTCTGTTAGCCTAGAGAAGACAAGGCTAAGGGAAGATCTGATCAATTAATATAAACGACAGAAGGGTGCAAGGAGGATGGAGCTCTTTTCAGTGATGCCCAGTGACAGGACAAGAGGAAATGGGCACACACTGGAACACAGGAAGTTCTGTCTGAACATCAGGAACCCTTATTTTAATGTGGTGGTGACTGAGCACTGGAACAGGTTACCCAGAAAGGATGTGGAGTCTTCATCCTTGGAGATACTCAAAATCCATCTGAATGTGGTCCTGGGCAACAGGCTCTAGGCATTCCTGCTTGAGCAGGAGGGTTGGAGCAGATGACCTCTAGAGGTCCCTTTCAACCTCAACCATTCTGAGGTTCTGTGATTGTGGGTTATCATTGGCTGGAAGACCTGGTATGAAATTTAGGGATGGGAGAAGGAAATAGATAAAGAAAAAAACTTGCTGCTCCTTTCCCAACCCACTTCGATAAAAAGACAGGGTGTCTGAAACAAATAACATTCTACCAAGGAAATAAATGTCTTTTAAGATCAACTTGCGCTCAGACACAGACCTTGTCTAGGCACCAGATACAAGTCAATCAGTAGGCCAAAGACTGACACATTGAGACCTCAGCTAAAGTATAGAGAACACTGTGAAAGCAGGTTCTCAGAAATGAGTGAAAGCCAAACTTTTTGTGCTGGAGAGTTGCTAAAAATACATTTGATAATATAAAAGCAGATTAAATACAAAATTTTCTTCTGTACTCACACAGAACAAATGCATAGCAAATCAGATTGTCTTTTCTGAGTTATCTAATCTTCAATGTTAGAAAACAGCCTCTGAAGACCACATTAGCTATAGACTTACAGAATATTTGATGAATTGTCTATTCACAATATTAAATTTTCTTCTGAGGAATGACTTGAATCTACTAAAGGCTCACTGATTTTGTACAAAACATGATACATGATAGCTTGAGAGCAATCACCCTCCTCATGATCTAGACTCTGACTTCAGATGTCAGGTCAGCATTGGATAAGTAAAAACTGGCAGAAGTTCAAACCCATTTTAATTGCTCTCCTCATGTAGTTCATTACCAAAAGCTTAGAATTATTTCTACTTCATTATAACTTTGATAATCCACTGAATGAGTAAAAGCAAAGGGATGGAGAGAGAAGCAAGCAAAGAAAAGAAAATATTATGAAAGATTTCCATACGCTGGCAGAAATATTTTTAAAACTTGCACGCAAGCTCACAGATAGGTTTTGATAATGAAAAGTCTAACTGTTTTATTTAGTAATTGCTGGTATTGAGCTGGCTTAAGGATATTTGTGTCTTTCTCAATTAGTCTTTTTGCCTTTAATAATTTGCATGGCAGTTGTAATGCCAGCTGTGTTGTGAAAAAGGAGATAGCCAAAACTCTGGTCCAACTGATAACATGGCACTTTCTGTTCAGGGGTCTCGGTGTTCGTAATTAACTTGCTGCAAGACCCACACATCACCTTTCAGAGGGTATGAAAGGAGAGAGAGAATGCATAAAACTAAAGGATTGCAGCTTTTTTATTCTCTTTTAATGAGATTTTGAATCAAACCTTAGAAAACCTTTCTTTTTCATTTAATAAGATTTCTAGCATACTATATTTTGAACAGTTGACTTAAATGAAATCTGATTCACACCATTTACTATAACATAAACCAGACATCGAGTGAGACGTGCACAGGCTGGAGAACTGGGCTGAGAGGAACCTCATGAAATTCAACAAGAGCAAGTGCAACGTCCTGCACCTGGGGAGGAACAACCCCAGGCACCAGTACAGGCTGGGGGCTGACCTGCTGGAAAGCGGCTCTGTTGAGAAGGACCTGGGAGTGCTGGTGGACAACAAGCTGACCATGAGCCAGCACTGTGTGCTTGTGGCCAAGAAGGCCAATGGTATCCTGGGCTGCATTAAAAGGAGTGTGGCCAGCAGATTGAGAGAGGTTGTCCTCCCCCTCTACTCTGCCCTAATGAGACCACATTTGGAGTACTGTGTCCAGTTTTGGGCCCCCCAGTTTAAGAAGGACATGGAACTGCTTGAGCAAGTCCAGCGGAGAGCTACGAAGATGATCAGGGGACTGGAGCATCTCCCTTATGAGGAAAGGCTGAGAGACTTGGGTTTGTTCAGCCTGGAGAACAGAAGACTGAGGGGGGATTTCATCAATACCATAAATATCTAAAAGGTGGTTGTCAGAATGATGGGCCTAGGCTCTTTTCAGTGATGTCCAGTGACAGGAGAAGTGACAATGGGCCCAGGTTGGAACAAAGGAAGTTCCACCTCAGTATGAGAAAAATCTTCTTTCCTGTGAGGGTGACAGAGCAGTGGAACAGGCTGCCTGAAGAGATTGTGGAGTCTCCTTCCCTGGAGACATTCAAACCCCACCTGGACGCGTTCCTGTTCCCCCTGCTCTAGGTGTGCCTGCTCAAGCAGGGGGGTTGGACAAGATGATCTCCAGAGGTCCCTTCCAACCCCTACTGTTCTGTGTAAAAAAAAGAAAAAAAATAGTGATGTGTAAGTAAAAGGAATAACCTTGCTTTAAAAGCCTTGCAGTTCACCAAGGGAAGCTCTCCCATATTGTAATGTGAATCAGTGCAGCCCTGGAAGCAATTTTGAGGCAACTGCTCAGGACTCTGCTGCACCCTGACCAAGCCAAAAACATTTATCTAGTCCAACATTTTTTATATTGCAGTTGTAAGGCCAATACCTCAGAAACAGGCCTTACAAAGTTATCTGTCTGGCACCAGTTGGCCTAATAGCTGTATTTTCTTAACTTTTAAGGCTTTTTTTTCCATTCCATGTTTTCCTCTAGCGAGGAAACCATATCTATACTTAGCATTCAGCTCCACTCGTTTCACCTTGGGGTGAAAGGCTGTTACAGTGCCAATGCCTATTTATTTCAGCTTTCTTCATCTTGGTGACCCCTGGAAGAAAAGGCCCACTGTGCAGAACAGCAGGTACCAGAACTAAAAAGAGAAAAAGCTTTGTTCATGCAAAGGTCATTATTCCCATGATTATTACCCACATTCACAGAATATTTCTTGAAACTGGCATCAAAATGAGAGCAAAAAGCATTTTGCTAAATGGACTGGAAAAGGCTGTCCAGTTATGCTACCACTTTTATAAGCACAACAGCATAATTTTGTCAAGGGTCCGAGTAAGAAATAAGAACATTTCAAAGTCAAACAGGAAAATGTCTTTCACATGATCTGCTGGGCTGCCCAGAGGTCAGGCCTTAATGATTAGGATGGAACAGAGCCCAGTATATATGTTTACCTCTGGGAGAGAAGAAAAACTTTTGCTAGTCCCTTTCATGTACCCAGTTCTTTTTGGTTGTTTTGGTTTTTGTTTTTCACTTTTCTCAAAGACTTGAAACAGAGAAAGCAGCTGAAGTAAATGCCCAACCTTTCTTTAAGGCATTTCACAGTACTACTTCAGGATTTCTAATTCTTGATTATTTAAAAATGGAACTGAGTGTGAACTCAATAACCTCATCCACATCATTGCTGAAGATATTACACAAGAGTGGCCCCGACACTGCATCCTGGGGAGCACTGCTTGTGATCAGCCACCAACTGGATCTAGCAACCTTCACCACAACTCTCTGGCCTCGACCATCCAGCCAGTTTTTTAACCAGCAAAGAATACACCTGTCTAAGCCATGAGCCACCGGCTTCTCTGGGAGGATGCTGTAGGAGACAATGGCAAAGGCTTTGCTACAGTCCCAGTAGACAATATCCACAGCCTTTCCCTCATCCACTAGGTGGGTCACCTGGTCATAGAAGGAGATCAGGTTGGTCAGGCAGGACCTGCCTTTCATGAACCCATGCTGGCTGGACCTGCTGCCTTGGTTGTCCTGCACTTTCCCAGAGAGATCACTCAAGATGTATTGCTCCATAATCTTCCCCAGTACTGAGGTCAGGCTGACAGGCCTGTAGTTCCCCAGATCCTCCTTCCAGCCCTTCTCGTAGGTGGGTGTCACATCAGCATGCCTCCAGTCATCTGGGACCTCCCCTGTTAACCAGGGCTGCTGGTAAATGATGGCTTGGCAAGTTCCTCCGCCAGCTCCCTCACTACTCTCGGGTGGATCTCATCTGGCCCCAGAGACTTGTGAGTGTCCAGGTGGAGCTGCAGTTCGTAAACTGCTCCCTACTGGATTATGGGGTGTTTATTCTGTGATCCATCCCTGTCTTCCAGCTCAGGGTGCTGAATACCCTGGGGGTAACTAGTCTGGCAGTTAAAGTCTGAGGCAAAGAAGGCATTTAGTACCTTAGCCTTCTGCTCATTGTTGGTAGCAATGTTCACCCTGCATCCAATAGAGGATGGAGATTCTCCCTGGTTCTCTTTTTGTTGTTAATGCATTTGTAAAAACACTTTTTATTATCCCTTACAGCAGTGCCAGGTTGAGTTCTAGCTGGGCTTTTGCCTTTCTAATTTTCTCTCTGCATGACCTAATAAGGTCTCTGTACTCTTCTTGAGTTGCCTGCCCCGTCTTCCAAAAGTGGCAAACTGATCTTTTTTTTCCTGAGTGCCAGCAAAAGCTGTCTGTTCAGACAGGCCGGTTGTCTTTCCTGCTGGGTCATCTTATGACGCATGGGGACAGCCTGCTCCTGCACCTTTAGAACTCCCATCTTCAAGAATGCCCAGCCCTCTTTTGCCCTGCAGGACTTCCTCCCAAGGGACTCTCCCAACCAGTGCCCTGAACAGGTCAATGTCTGCCCTCCAGAAGTCCATGGTAGTGGTTCTGCTGACCCCCCTCCTTACACAACCAAGAATGGAGACCTCTTGTCATTTCATGGTTGCTAAGCCCAAGACGGCCTCTGACCACCACATCTCCCACCAGTCCTTCTCTGTTTGTGAACAGCAGGTCAAGCGAGGCACCTCTCCTGGTAGGCTCACTTACCAGCTGCATCAGGAAGTTGTCTTCCACACACTCCAGGAACTTCATAGACTGTTCCTTCTCTGCTGTGTTGTGTTTCCTGCAGTCAACTGGTAAATTGAAGCCCACCATGAGAACCAGGGCAACCATTTGTGATACTTCCACCAGCTGCTTGTAGAACACTTCATCTACCTCTTCATCCTGGTTAAGTGGTCTACAATAGACTCCAGCAAGATATCTGCCTTGTTGGCCTTCCCCATCATCCTTACCCTCCTTACCCATTTACTCAACCTTATCACCACAATTGCTAAACTCTGCGCAATTGAAGCACTCCCTGACGTATAGAGCCACCCCACCTTCTTCCTTGCCTATCCCTTCCGAACAGCTTATAGCCATCCACTGCAGCACTCCAGTCATGAGGGTCATCCCACCATGTTTCTGTGGTGGCAACTGTGTCGTAGCTATCCCACTTGACAAAGGCTTCCAGCTCCTCCCTTTTGTTGCCCATGCTGCATGCATTGGTGTAGATGCACTTGAGCTGGGCTATCAATTTCACCCCCAACCTTGGCATGCCACCCCTAGGCTCCTCTCTAGTGGGTCTGGTTATATCCCCTTCCCCCTTATTACTGTACAGCCACTGATTTGAATGTCTTTGCACAGCGGTTGCAGGTGTGGTCCCTGATTATTCCTACTATAACGACTCAGCAGGTGTGATATTGCAGGCTTGCTTGTTACAGAGGAGATACAATATCCTATGATGCTAAGATATTACGGCATCTCTGCATACCTGTTATTATTAATGGGGAAAAAAAAAAGAGAAGGAATTTTTTACTGATGTTCACTCAGAGCATATACTCAGGAGCCAGTCTACAAAATATTTAATATTTTGCACAGATTTTGGAACACAAAGGAACCTCTGACATTTTCCTATTTGACATCTAGATCTTCTCCAAGTGGAATGAAGAACAGAGCACTCCTTAATGGCAGGTGCTGTATCATGACTCAGGAGGGGCACAAATCTAGCACTATTAGAATTAGCACATTGTTCCATCAGTCATGTGCAACTCTCCCATTCATTCCCATAGAAGCTAGTTTGTTGCTTGCAGTCAGGGCCACAGATGAAGGAAGAAATCTCTGTACACAGCTTGCTGCAATCTGTAGGGAATGTAAGAGAAATGTCCGTTAGCAGTCTATCCACCACCTAGGCTCAAACATGTTGGGAATTTATACACTCATATTTTCTTAAGGAAAGTGAATAAATAACTTGTTTGTATCAGGTTAGTGTAAATAAATGAAAGTCTTTGCTATTTATTAGTAATCAGTTGGAAGAGACTTGAATAGAGGTCACATTATAACAGATAGTTTGTTATCAGCAGATACTTCATAAACTGTTTCAAATCAAAAATGAAAAAAACGCAGAAGAACTTTGCAAAGTTAATGAAAGCAGGAGTGGTTTAGCCTGGGGGTTTTTTATTCCTTTTTTTTACTTTTTTGCAGTCATTACTTGAGATTTTAGTGGTGAACTTTCAGAGCACAAATGTGAAACACCGCATTTATCAGACTGAGTTGTTCTCATGGTATGTTAACAGGATTATACCATGTTTCAGAAGACAGTAAACATAAGAACAACTGAAGACAAAATTCTACTCAGCCTTCATTTACACTTCAACATTTAATTTTGTTTCTGAGTCAGACTGTTGTTAGTCAGGGATCTGAAATTTTTTCTATTGCAGGTTAAGAAACAAAAATAAAAATGTAGAACAGGCACAGAGGTTAGTTCCAATCCACACTGTGGATCCACAGGTCAATACTCCATTTGAGATAAAGTGCAGCACTTAGAGATTTAATTTTAAGAGAGGGTCCCTTTAGAACTGATGGGTCTGTTTCAAAAGCACTTTAATATTATGCTAGATTGAGGTTTATGGTTTCCTTCAAAATGCACATTAATCTGCTGAACATCCATGGTATGAAATCTTTGTAATTAATACATCAATTTAATGCTCATTTCTTTCCTAATGATAATGTATGTTGGAATGGAATTATAGGTAGTTAGGTTTAATTATCTAATCTATGTTTAATTATCTAATTACCTAATTATTGCATTTACAATTGCAATGATCAGTAAACAGTCACCAAAAATTCATTATCATTTGTAAAATCACATCTAAGTGCCTACATTTCAGAAACATATTCACCATCTCATACCTCAACCATTTGCACAACTCAGAAGTCTTCTTAGGGTAAATTACCAAAGAATGAGCCCAAGAATCCGAAGTAGGTTTGCATCTGCTCATCATATTCTTTCCATAAGTGACAGGGGCATGGTACTAGAAGACACTGATTTGGTTATCAAGCCTGGGCTCCTCCAAGGTAATTTATCTTACAACCCACTTCTTAAGGTGGAGTTTAGGGCTTTTATGCTGGAAATATTTTAACTTTTCCTGCTTTGAAGGGAATACTGTTGCAGAACCTGGTTGTCCTAAAGCACCTTAGGAGCTTCTGCCTAATCTCCAGCCTTTGTTTACTGATAGACAACTTTTATATATGTGCTTTTGGGCCAACTTTACTTAGCAAATTTTCCCTTCTTAACATTTACCATGCTGATAGAAGTCAAATGATCACCAACCATCTTTGAACCTTCACTTTGTTAGGGTAAACAGGACAAGATCTTACATCACTTAACTTCTAAGATGATGCTCACAGCCCTACTCTGTAGCTGTCCTGACAGTCTATGTCATTAACACTGCCCACATGGTATTGTCAGTAAAGAACATGCCACTAAAGAAGAATCATAATATCTTAGATCTCTACAGTATTCCACAGCATTTACTGTTGCTCATTGTTTCCTAAAATGGGAGATGAAACCAGCCACCCTCATTAGGGAAGAAGGTGAATATGCACCTTAAAGCAACTTGGACTTCCCACTTACAATTCTGTCACATTACTGCCATATGTTCAAGCTGAATGTATTGATAATGTTGTGGATTCATTCAGTGCTAAAAACCAGAGCCTCCAGCCTGCCTTCAAGAAAGAGCAGACCCTTGATGTTCTCAAGAAAAAAACACTAGGATACATCTTCCTTCCAAATAAACTGATATTTCTTTTTATTGAAATTCTTTTGTGACAGCCAAGCAATGCAGATTACCCCTGGCATCTCCTTTCCCTGTAGGACATTGAAAGATGTAATGGGCATAGAAAAAAAAAAAAAAAAAAGTCAAGAAACAAAGAAGGAAAAAGGACCTACAGATAAGACATTCATAAATACCTTTCCTTTCTTTGCACTGGAAGTGTTTTGCCAAAAAAAAAAAAAAAAAAAGAAGCCTTTAGGTTCAGGGCAGTATTTCCTTTTGATCTTCAAGCTAAACTTATAGGAAAACAAACATCCAAAACATAAACAATGACCAAGTAATTTAATAAGTAGTTCAGATATTTGAATCCACAGTTTTTAGGAGTAACTTAGTGATTCAATTCAGTAGAAGCTTCTAAGTGTTCTTTGTGCTTCTGAACTTGCCTTAGAGCCTTAGATCCTTCCTTGGTTGGAGTAATATTTGAAAATCTTGTTGGAGTAACATTTGAAAAATGGGTTGCTGCTTGTTCTTTCCAGTTTAAAAAAAAAATAACAAAGGAAAAAGAAAGAAACTGAGCTTTCTTTGGACCGTATATACACTAGTCTGGATGCTATCAGCTAACTACACACTGTGGTATTCCTGGGACTTATTTAAATCCCATCAGCATACACTGCTCAGATTCAAACAAACTGTAAACAAGTTAAAAGTAAAGGGGAAATGAGAAACCTTATATTATGTAGACATTATAAGACCACATTTCTGACTCACTCTGAAGGAAAACTCCAGACAGCTTGGAAGCAGCTGCTCATTACATGGAATTAAGAAACTTAAATATTCCAGTGAAAGAAGTACCCTTCTGTACAAGCACAGCCATTTCATGTACGATTTTATTCTGGTCTAAATATGAGTGTTTGAGCAGTCAGCCTCCTGAGGGACTTGAAAATGTAGTTGTACAAAAGACAAGAGGAATTTAGGCAATCTTCAGTCTTATTAAATGTATTAAATCTATTCTGTAGGCTCAGTCTCCTTCTATTGCTCTTATTTATATCAGTAAGTATAAATTGACCTATGGAAGCAGAGCCCAAAATAAGTACTGAAGCTGCTTCAAAGAATTCAACACAATGCAAATGGAAGAGGTACTGCTTATGAAAGGGATTATGTACAACACACATAAAAAATATTAACGGATTAGTGGGCTGTGAGATGTTGTTTGAAGTGAAACATGGTCTGCAAAAGCTGATACGTGCATTTAAGACATTTCTAAATCTTTCCTGTGCTGCATACTGACATTGCAATAAGAGAACAATAAGCTGTCCATGATCTCTCTTGTAGTTCTTGACTGTTGTCCATTGAGAAATACAGTCCTGAAGAATGTTGCTTGTACTGATTTCAGTGATGTTGCAGTGCTTTCATAACCAGATAAATCTGGAATGCTTCTTCAAGTATTTCTTTACATGCCTTCTGCCAGTCTGCTAGGCAGAGCGGGACTGCATTGAGCAGCATTAGCATTTGAAAATAAATACATTCTCCAAAAAACTCATAAACACAGTTCTGCTTCGAGTCAGAATAGAATAGAGTACAGTCCAACCTGTGTTTCATCCAGGATGAGGCTCTACGTATATAGCTGTTAGATGTCACTAGGTAAGTATAGAAGTCACAAGAGTGGAAATTCAGCTCAGTATTGCAAACAGTAATCTACAATATGTCAGAAGAATAAGTGGGGGGGGGGGGAAAATCCTCATAGAAATACTTTAAGTTAACATCTGCTGTCCTTTAGATGGTGTTAATTAGAAACAATTCCTGCAACAGAAATATATTTTTAGAAATGCTGAGGACAGCAGGTGCTTGTAACTCAAATTAATTCTGTCATTTTTTTAAAGGCTGACAGCAGCTACAGAAGTTGACATTTCCCTAGAGGTATCCTTGGAGAGCAAGCACTTAAACTCATCATCTTCATTTGGAGTGTACATTACTCTCAACATTAATGGGAGCCATAGGAAGTTCAAATGCGTGGTGTTAGTCTAACTGGCCACATGATATTACTTACAAATTCTTTGATTTCCCAGTAGTGTTGGTCAATATATGACCACTAATTGGCTATCACCTGTGTATTAATTGTGTATGCCTTTAGAATAATCCAACATCTGCAGAGTCTGAAACTCTACACTTTCATTAAAGGCACGACTTCATAGAGAAGTAGCACATCACAGGCTCCTACCTGGTTGGATTGTGAATTATCTTTGTGATTTACATTATTTCTAAAGTTACTCATCCATTATAAATAATTTTTTATGACCTTAAAGTGAATGTGTTGCTGAATCAGCCTGCCATTCCTGTGCTACTTGACCTGTGCTCAGGGTGATGGATGGTGTCCTAAGAACCTGCCAAATGAACTGCAGCCCTCCTGTTATTCCCCATCCCTCACATTAATAAGATGATTCTTCAAGATGAGTGTCAGACAAGCATCTTCTACATGTGCATGCATTTCTATAAGCAGCAATATGGTCTACGTTCACCTGATCTTGCTCTGGACAAATGATTGTCTATACTAATCACTCCTTTCTGCTAGTTTTGATAGAAGTGTATGATGAGAGTGGGATGGTGTCATCGGCCCAGTGGCCACTTCTCCAACACCTTGCAGATAGTCATCTGCAACATTGTCAACATCAGCATTCCCAATGTTAGAAGTCATGCCTCTTTAAAAAGTATAACTGATAATAAATCACTCTTTTAAGAGAGAGAGCAGGAAAAAGAAAAAAAAAAAGAGTTTCACTGTGACTGAGCCATGAAAAAAGCATACATTTATTATTAATTTCAATTAAAATCAAACCTTAACAGAGTCTCCCCAGGATCTTGCTGATCAGATGACTGCTTCTCCTCTTAAAATTCCCACATTGGCACGTTTCTCCCTGTCTCCTTTTCCTACTTTTGGGAGAAGACTGTTAAAAATAGGTAACTCTTGCAGTGATGGATGAATTATGCAGGAAATCTGAAGGAGGTCTCTTTTCCACAGTCTCATTTAAGCATTACAATCCACAAGTGTAATTTCCTTTCTGTCTTCTATCTTTCACTTTGGTATGTTACTTGTAACCATGCAGGGAAAGGTGTAAATTATTCCCCAATTTTGGGTGGGTAGCATTTTTTATCCATGGGCCAATAACTTTCTTACAATAATTAATCAGATAATTAATGGACCATAACTTTTTTCTGCAGTAAATATTTTTCATCAACTTTACTCCTGACAGATCTTAAATCTGTTAAATTTCCTGTAGGCTCCCATAAGAAAAAAAAAAATCCAAACATTGTTAGACTCATGAGGGTTCACTACCTCTACTTCCCAAAAGGGATCTTTATTGTTGGTCAAAGGTATACAACTCAGTTAAAACCGTAGGCTTAAGCTGAGAGGAAAGATTAATTCAAAGCCCTTTTACTTCTGACGGCCTTTCTATGTAGATCAGCTAAAGGAGATGCAAAGCCCAGTTAAGCTGTGAACAGGCTCATTTGGAAGGGAGTGTTCTGCTGAGTTTGACAAATACTCTGTGCATTTTACCTCTGACATCTCTGGGGAAAATTATTACACAGCCCAAGAAAAAAAAAATAGGAAGAAAGCCTAGTCTGTATGATAATGCTGTAAAAAAAGTTACTGAAACTACCAATCATTATCACAAAAAGCAGTTACTTGGGCCTGAAAACTAGCAGCATTTTAATTTCAGTTACACTATTTTCTCTCCTGTGTGTTTTCTGGAATGGGTAAGGTCTTCCATGCGATTAATTACGTGAGGCACTAATTGCTGGGCATTGAAATACTTTCATCAAGGTGAAGGCATGCTTCAGAATCTTATCCCACTAACAGTAACATCAAAGTAAAGAGACCCATCTAGACTAAGACCCATACCTGTGCTTGTACTCAGATTGACAAACTTGATCATATAAATGCTACCATGATGCAGAGGATAAAAAATAAGTGAGTCTGGAGCCCACTGTTTTGCTTTGATCCTGACAACAACACAGGTTAAAAGTCTAGGGCAAGTGGATTTCTCTTACTCATAACAAACCTCAACAAACATGTTCCCTCACAATGCTGGCCTGACTCTTCATTCAGGATGTAGGACCATTTGCTACTGCTCTCTTTCATGGTTTTAACTACTTCAAAAGTAACAATGGATCGAGAGCTTCCTGCTTGCACCAGGCTCCCTGGCCCAAGTCAGATATCCCTCTGCCTGTAAAACTCCATTAACCCTGATTTATTGTACAGAGTGGCAGGCCAGAAAACATATTAATTTTTTTTATAGCTACTGACTATGCTTTGAGTAGAAGTGAAGTGTAGAGCTTTACTTTTTTGTGGCATAAAACTTTTGCACTCTTTGTAACTGCTGCCCACGTCTCTGCAGTGCTCTTATACATTTGAGGCAAAGAATTAAAAAACATTTTTGTTGTTGGGTTAACACTAGCAAACACACTGCAGCTCTAAAGCCAAAACACTCCTTATTTTATCCGAGATACACTAACACTGCAGTTCAGGATCTAGTTCCAAGGAGTTCAGCACAAAAACACAATTTAGCACATTTGCATATAGGCCTAAAGAATGATTTAGAAAAGTTGGCAACTGAAGAAATCTTTTGCTGACAACCAAACTAGAAGACAACTGCTCTTGCTATCTGCGCATATAAATATCTACCGAAGTGTAATACATAGAATAAAGAGTACTTTACAGGATGCTGGATGGGGGCTGAACTACTGGAAAGCGGCTCTGTTGAGAAGGACCTGGGAGTGCTGGTGGACAACAAGCTGACCATGAGCCAGCACTGTGTGCTTGTGGCCAAGAAGGCCAATGGTATCCTGGGCTGCATTAAAAGGAGTGTGGCCAGCAGATTGAGAGAGGTTGTCCTCCCCCTCTACTCTGCCCTAATGAGACCACATTTGGAGTACCGTGTCCAGTTTTGGGCCCCCCACTTTAAGAAGGATGTGGAACTACTGGAGAGAGGCCAGCAGAGAGCTACGAAGATGATCAGGGGACTGGAGCATCTCCCTTATGAGGAAAGGCTGAGAGACTTGGGTTTGTTTAGCCTGGAGAACAGAAGACTGAGGGGGGTTTCATCAATACCTATAAATATCTAAGGGGTGGGTGTCAGGACGATGGGACTAGGTGCTTTTCAGTGGTGCCCAACGACAGGACAAGGGTCAATGGGCACAAGTTGGAACACAGAAATCTCCAGTTGAATATGAGGAAAAACTTATTGACTTTGAAGGTGACAGAGCAGTGGAACAGGCTGCCTGAAGAGGCTGTGGAGTCTCCTCTGCATATATTCAAAATCTACCTGTACGCATTGCTGTGCACGCTGCTCAAGCAGGGGGGTTGGACAAGATGATCTCCAGAGGTCCCTTCCAACCTCTACCATTCTGTGATTCTGTGATTATCAGCACTGTTGAGAATTACAGTCTGTAGACAATTTGGTATAACAGCTAATACTCATTATCCTTTCAACAGACCCAAAATGCATTATGTGCCTAATATTCTACTAGGATTTTCTGTAGGAGTCATGGGTGGCCCAGAGATCTCAGCATTTTGACCACTTTTTACTCCATAACTTAAACAATAATGCTGGCTTTAAGGCACGTGCTACAAAACTGGGCCTACAACCCTTATCAAATCAGATCTGACTTGCAAGGCAGCAAGCCACAAATTCATGGGTACAAAATGAGTAGTGTCTGGGACTTGAGTTCCATCTCATGATGAAAGCCTCAAAACACCAGGGTGGCAAGATGGAATAGAATAAGAGGTTATGTTATTTCATATAACTTTCACAACCCTTGTAATTACGCTGTAAAATGTTACCACTTTTCTGGCACTGGAAGAAATGGCATTAGCAAGAGTTTTTAACAGATAGTGTTGCAAAACTAGGAAGTTTTCTGAGCGTATTTTGCAGACAAAGAATTTGTCTTTTAGACACAAAGTAGTTTGCAATACATAAACATACCACATGTGTGAAAGCTATCATGATATCCAGTGAGGAAGCCACTCAGCCACCTATGAAAAAGAAATGAAGTATGTTACTTAGCCAGGTATTTGCTAAGAATATTAATATAAAGCAGGGACATATATTCACATATAGAGCTGCAAGAAAGTTTCAGTAGGTTTTTGTTTGGGCAGTGAGCAGGGCAGGATGGGAGATATATATTTTTGTACTGATCCAAAAAACCTAAATATGTAGTTCAAATCTGGATGCATTTTTAAAACACATTTATAATACTCACACAGAAAATCCTCAAGCTCCATCCTAAGCACCAAAATTTTAATTCAGATGTCTTCTTGTAGGAATGTGTATACCAAGATGATTATTTTCTTCTAAGTCACGTGAAGAGAATATGGCAAGCAAATTACTGCAAGTTTATGGTTACTAGTTATATTAAGATAAAATTTTGAAAGTGAAACCTACCTCTTTAGCACATGAAGCTAATGCTATCTTCCAGGAGACAGGCTGTATCAAGATCCACAATTTTCTCCACAGCAGAAAGCTTCTAAGATCTGCTTTCATTTACAGCTAGGAACCTAGTTGGTTTGAAAGTAGAGTTGAGCCCAGTAGTTTCAACACACTTTTTACAGAGTCACCCTCTATACCAAGGGAAAGAATATACTGAATATCCTCTAGGATTTCTGCATATCCAGCTGAGGCTTTTAAATTTATTTAGAAATTCAGATGTTTTTATCTTGCTGGCAAGTTTTCTCTGTGTGTGTGGATGGAAAGGTGGGTGAATTGGAATCCAATATAAAACACAGTATGCCGTTAACACTGATGTTTTTAGCTAGATTACTTTGTCTCTTTTATTCATAAACAATTCAATAAAAAGATACTGCTTTGTCAATAGAACATAATCACATTTTTATAGCAGCTTTATTTTGTGTTTCCAGTTTTCACACTAATCCCAGAATCCTAATCTATTATCTGTCTCAAAGCAATTCCCATCTGAATGCACTTTTCTTCACACTACTCCACACTACAGCAAGGTTTTAGGGCTGAGCATAAATCACAGCCAAGTTTCCTCAGCATTAGGTCAGAATACCAGGCTTCAAACTTAACTATAACACACAAAATTCAGCATTAAAAAAAATGGAAAAAAAAAAATGTAGTCAGGAATACCAAACTAGTGCTCATTTTGCTCATTTTGTCAATATATCCAACAGCTAGGAAAACAGACTTCCCACCTATCTCATAGCCTTCATAGTAAATTTCAAGTTTTTAGAAAAAGTTTATAAACTTAAAGTGTTGTTGATCAATAAATAATATAAACAACTTCTGCTATTAATACAGCCATTCACGAAACTGCCATTTGATTATTTCTCTAGCACTTTCCAGTTATTTTACACAGTTTTTTTACTAATACAGGACATATCATCCACACCTATTGTTTCTTTTGTTAATGTCTCAGCTTCAAGAAAGCACGTAAGGAGAAGACTGTGACCTAAATAGAGCACAGGAGTTTTCAAGTCAGGCAACAATTGTGGATTCCCCCACTGAGCTGCATGCAGGCTCTGTTGCGGTTGACAACCCAGTGACCAGCCTTCACTGCAACACATGAGAGCCAGGTAGTCCCTTGTGGATTCCCTCACCTTTATCAGCTCATCTAGTCTGAGGCACAAGAAGTTTTATAAAAACATTCCTGTTTCCAAATTAGCTGATTCAAAAAAAGACACCTGTGTGGGCTTCAGCTGTCATTTACTCTTCGTCTCTAAGGACTGAAGAGCTCCAACACAGATGAAGCTTCATATCCTGAAATAAGAAAAATAGTCTTCATCTCAAAAAGCTTTCCTCCCTGTTCTCTAGTTATTACTATTTGTGATACGTCAGCACCCAGAAAACCCAAGTAAGCCAGAAAACTTTACAGAAGAAAATAATAGAAAGTAGTTTTACATTGAGAACTCAGAGTTCAAACACATAAGAGGTCACACCAGCTATTGTTTACAGCTGAAAAGGACACAGAAAGTGATCAGCCTGCCAGAAGTCACAAACAAATCCTTGATCTAGAGAGATACAAACATAAACCTCCACTCTGGTGTGCGAGATATACTGTCTCACACACACATGAACAAACATGCATTTGTCACACAGCAGTTAATGAATGGGCATCATCTGTCTTAAGGAAAAGGCCCAAATCTGCTCATTATTTCCAGTGATGCATTTTCACCATTAAAAATCTGTCTTGAAAGGGAGGAGGAGGTTATCAGATTCAATCCGGTATTTCAAGCGCTATTCCTGAATAATTGATAAGTGAGGGTTAGAACCCCAGAAGGAGCTTAACTGACTTGCATTTCCGTACAGTGAAACCTCATCACAGCAGCAGTTCTGCAGGATTCAGCAGTTACTTTCAGAGGTCATATCTGTATGCAGAGCGCACGTTGTCCCCGCAAAATATTTTTCTACTCTATGGAGTCAGAAATCCCTTATGTGATTTATAATCTTTGTTTCCCTCATCTGATACTGTTGAAATAAGGATGCATTTCTCTTGTAGTATTTTCATTCCTAGAGACACCTTCATAAAAGATATCCTTCTGGATTCAACTAATACACAAAAAGATTAAGAGTAAAAGAAAAGACATGCTGAGCACGTAAAAGCAAACAGGGACTGGGAGATTGGATTTCTTATTTAATTTAAAATCCAGGAATAGTTTTGCAATGTGAGTGAGATGAAAACCCTCAATAAAGGTAATGTCCTGTGGGCTGGAATATATCTTCCTAATATAGAGATTGATTTAACCAGCTGAATGTAGGAGAGAAAAGGGGAAAAGGGAGGAAGAAGGCAAAACCCCCAGATGTTTTAACTGTTACATTTTGTAGGTACATTTGGTCATGTTTTGCTTGATCCAGTATCTCCAGCAATCAACAACTGCTCAGTGCTTGATTCTCTTCACAGGAGGGCTGCAGCCGGACTGACACTGCCATGTCCCGTGACAGCCCTCAGAGCAGGGGAGAAAGGAGTCTCATCCTTTAAGCTGCCATGGAACAAAACAGACTACTTTTACGGATGACATTTGCAATGGTGTATGTTTCCACAGAGTTGGGCAAGCCATGCGGTAGGTCTGCAGGGGGAATGAGCACCTCTGTGCCTCACCACCACCCTGCACTGCTCCTGAGTCTATGCTGGGCAGTCAGAACCCCACACAGAGGAAGGAACTGGGGTGACACTCACACCTGGCACAGGGTCTCCAAATATAAGCACTCTAGACTCTGGAGGTGTCAGAGCTATTTTTGTTTTGCTCTTAGCTCTGATAAGACACTGACTCAGCAGAGCAGGATTTGTTCCTTTGGCTGAAGCACAAGATACTAGTTACTCAAGGATGAAAAAAAAAAATCAGTGCTGAGGAATGGGCTCCTTTTGCTAGCACAGAGGCTCGCCTCCTGCAATTACTCTAAGAGCAGGGTCTGATGGACAAGGCAGAGGAGATCAACTGAAACCATGACAGCAACAGTCTTTTCCACAATTTTCTCCACACAGCAGGCTGCATGAACTCTGTCTGCTGGTGGCTGGATCAGTGCAGCAGACAGATCGCAAGGGTAGTGACCCTGGAAGGAGGTCTGCAAATAGCCGAGCAATTTAATTATGAGAGTAAGATATAAAAGTAATTTCTCTTCCTTACTGTTGCTGATGCTTATACATATTAGCTTCTACAGAGGGGAAAGTCCATTTGCTCATCCTCTTATCCTTCATTTGCTTCAGGGACCTTCTAATTTAGAAAAGGTCAACCCATTCAGGATAGTGGCAGAGGACCACAGTCATACTGACA
Organism: Phalacrocorax carbo; assembly: GCF_963921805.1. Lineage (NCBI taxonomy): Eukaryota > Metazoa > Chordata > Aves > Suliformes > Phalacrocoracidae > Phalacrocorax > Phalacrocorax carbo. The sequence continues at coordinate 76,633,105 of NC_087548.1, forward strand.
CAGCTGCTTTATTACAGTATTTTGCTTTCCTCATTCAGATATCAAGCAGCCAAAGTGCAGGGATAATAAAGGCTGGTTGGACAATGTAAAATCTTACAACTTATAAGTCAACACCATAAAGTAATAGAAAAAGTTTCCCTCTTTCCAGCTAAGATGCTTGGTGTGCCTCTGGCAGCCAGTGTTTCTGGAAGGGAAGCAGGATTCAGTGATCAAAAAGCTAGAGCATGTGAGCTTGAGAATCTCTTGTGTATTTGCATAAGGAAGCAATACAGAAAGGTTAAAATGGTGGAGGAAAGAGGGGTAACAGGCTTTGCTCTGCTTTCATTTAAAATCAAAGAGAAACGATGACCTACAGTAACTTGAAATGGCAAATCATTAACAGCAGCAGGAAAGGAAACAGCAAGATCAACTTTGGTTTTGCTGCATAGGTAGTAACCACATGAAATTCCAGCCCTCTAGATAAGGAAGTCCACAAGCTTTCTACAGTAGAGGGAAATTAAGTATTGCAATGAGGAGGATAGAGAAAGGTGGAGAAGATGCAGAATCATGGGCTTTTGATTTAAACCTCTTGAATCATATATTCCCCTAAACCAGCCAGGGCAATGCATAGGAACCCAGTGGCAAATACATTCCTTTTGATGCTACTGGTTTCAGAAGGAGTGGTTCTAGCACTCCCTGGAGCCAAAGAAGTGTATTTGGTTCTTCTCTGTCTCCAACTGAATAAATCATATGAGGGAGGTATATTTGTATGACACTGTAGTAAGTGAAATCCTAGCTTTTATGCACAGATATATTTTTGTAAACCCCTGGCCTCGTTCATGTTCATTCACACATCACACAGTTTTCCCTTTGAAAAACAGCTATAAGAAACTCACCATTTTAAATAAAGAGATGGAAATAACTCCACCAGACATGGGCATCAGAAAGGAATTACTCCTGTCAATACTCCTGTCAGTACTCCATTGTCTTCTATTTCTTCACCTTGACACACGTAAATTTACAAAAGAAGCATTTGAGAGGCAGTGTGGACTACGAGACGAAGCATGGTCCTGAGGATGAAAATCAGTCTTCTATTGTTGATTTTGTTTATGGTGTCTGTATTTTTTTTTTTACCTTAGAAAATTTATGTTATTTCTTTGGCTAGCTGCCCTCATCTCAAAACTGGGAATAACATCTTGTCTTCTGGTGGAGCTCATTGATTTCAGTGGAATAAGCACTAATGCCAACTTGGCGGAGACACATGTTCTAAGGAACTGAACTTCCTTACAGTTACATTTGGCCAATAAGGGTGTTTTATTATGATTGCCCCATCAATATTTTCAGTCCTTGAAATGTTAATATGCTATTAAAATGCCTTTCTAGAAGAGGGAGTCAAAGGCCCCAAGGGGAAACAAAAGCTGCAGTATGCTCTGCTTTCTCCCACCACCACTCTTGAAGATTATCGTCATGGCAAAATTAATATTTTCTGCCCCTCCTTTCAATGCTTTTTTGGCTCCTACAAAGGGGTGGAGGGCAGTAAAACATGGAGGATATAGGAGGCACAGAGATTTCCATATTAGATACCCATATGCAATATCTAACTACAACACTATCACTACACATAAGCATGCTATTTATAGCAGCTTAGGTTAGTTTCTCAAAATACTACCAGCTTGTCTCTCTCCTGCTCCTTTGTTTCAATAATGCTTCATTTTATGTTATTTTCCTCTCAACAGTTAGACACATGTAAGCTGTTCTGAGAAGCAAAACTGTTCTACTAGATAACTGCAAATGTACATATCAAACTTCCTGAAGCTTCAAAATGCTAGATTCTGTGATGGGCTTTTGTTATAAAGAAGTTCTTCTGAAGTTACCATGGTACAGTTAATCTGTATGAATCAGTTTTTGCCCTTTACTCTTGCTGTTAAAAAAAAATACAACACAAAAAAGGAAAAAAAATAAGGGGGGGAGGGAATAGGGAAGGGAATAGGGAAGGGAAGGGAAGGGAAGGGAAGGGAAGGGAAGGGAAGGGAAGGGAAGGGAAGGGAAGGGAAGGGAAGGGAAGGGAATAGGGAAGGGAAGGGAAGGGAAGGGAATAGGGAAGGGAAGGGAAGGGAAGGGAAGGGAAGGGAAGGGAAGGGAAGGGAAGGGAAGGGAAGGGAAGGGAATAGGGAAGGGAAGGGAAGGGAAGGGAAGGGAAGGGAAGGGAAGGGAAGGGAAGGGAAGGGAAGGGAAGGGAAGGGAAGGGAAGGGAAGGGAAGGGAAGGGAAGGGAAGGGAAGGGAAGGGAAGGGAAGGGAAGGGAAGGGAAGGGAAGGGAAGGGAAGGGAAGGGAAGGGAAGGGAAGGGAAGGGAAGGGAAGGGAAGGGAAGGGAAGGGAAGGGAAGGGAAGGGAAGGGAAGGGAAGGGAAGGGAAGGGAAGGGAAGGGAAGGGAAGGGAAGGGAAGGGAAGGGAAGGGAAGGGAAGGGAAGGGAAGGGAAGGGAAGGGAAGGGAAGGGAAGGGAAGGGAAGGGAAGGGAAGGGAAGGGAAGGGAAGGGAAGGGAATGTCAAAGCCCAGTACAAATCATTAGCATTGTCCAAGAGACCTTATCACAAGTTTCACACCACAATGACTTCTGCTACCTTTTTAGTGAGAAAAAGTTTCTCTGACTTGAATCAGAAGAATGATGTTGAGGTGGGGAGTCATCTGTAGCCAGTGTAGTAAGCTCAGTTCACTGTGTCATCACTTAGTTTGGAGGCAACAGGTGACTTCACCTGGTTAAATGGAGTTCAACATGCAAAGGACTTAAACACTTTGTGTGAGGTTATTGATGACCTCTCCTTCAGAATCAAAGACAGGTTCCTCTCCACAAGTTTCTGAATGGAAAGTCAAAGAGCTGCAGCTACATCTGATGGGGACTGCTGAGCCAACTCAACAGAAAAACAATAGTGTTTTACCCTCTAATCAGAACTGTTCCTTTGGTCAGCAAAAGAAAAAAGAAAGGTAATCTGCTGCCTGTTGTGCTCTCTTGCTTCCCCCTTCCTCTTAAGGAGACTAAATTGGAGCATTGGGCACTGACCACTGCAATGTACCCTTGCAGTGTTGCCTTGTTCAGAGCTCCAGTCACACACATTTTTAGGTAGCCAGTGCCTCCAATAGGTTCCTTCTTTCAGGGTCTGTAAGATGATTTCATAGAATCACAGAATCACAGAATCCCAGGTTGGAAGGGACCTCAGGGATCATCTAGTCCAACCTTTCTAGGAAGAGCAGAGTCTAAACAAGATGGCCCAGCACCCTGTTCTGCGAATCTTGAACGTGTCCAATATGGCCAAGTGAAGCACTTCCCTGGGAAGATTATTCCAATCATTGATTGTTCTCACTGTGAAAAATTTTCCAACAGTGTCCAATCAGAATCTCCCCAAGAGCAACTTGTGTCCATTCCCCCTTGTCCTCTCCATGGGACTCCATGTAAAAAGGGAGTCTCCATCTTCTTTGTAGCTGCCCCTTAAGTACTGGTACATGGTGATGAGATCCCCTCTAAGCCTCCTTTTCTCAAGGCTGAACAAACCCAGTTCTACCAGCCTATCCTCGTATAGCAGCTTCCCAATTCTTTGATTATTCTGGTGGCCCTTCTCTGGACCCCTTCCAGCCTGTCCACATCCTTTTTGTATAGTGGGGACCAGAACTGTACACAGGACTCCAGGTGTGGCTTGACAAGCGCTGAGTAGAGCAGGATAATGACTTCTTTATCTCTGCTGGCGATGCCCTTTCTGATGCAACCCAGCATCCTGTTGGCCTTGGCTGCAGCAGCACACTTTTTGCTCATGTTGACCTTTCTGTCTACGAGCACCCCCAGGTCTCTTTCCACAGAGCTGCTCTCCAGCCAGGTGGATCCCAGTCTGTGCTGCACTCCTGGATTATGTTTTCCCAGGTGCAAGATCTTACACTTGTCCTTGTTGAACTTCATAAGGTTCTTGCTGGCCCACTCTTCCAGCCTATCCAGATCTTCCTGCAAAGCAGCTCTCCTTTCTGGAGTGTCTACTTCCCCACTCAACTTGGTGTCATTAGCAAACTTCATCAGGCTACACTTGATGCCGTTATCCAGATCACTTATAAAGATGTTGAATAACATTGGGCCCAATATCAATCCCTGGGGAACTCCACTTGTGACAGGTTGCCACTTAGAAAAGAAGCTATTTATCACCACCCTTTGGGTGCGGCCTGTCAGCCAGTTCCCCACCCACCGCACAGACCACTTGTGTAGGCCATAACGCATCAATTTCTCCAGCAGGAGGCCGTGGGGGACTGTATCAAAGGCCTTGGAGAAGTCCAGGTAGACAATGTCCAATGCCCACCCCATGTCAACCAGGCAAGTCACTTTGCTGTAGAAGGCCACCAGGTTTGGCAAGCACGATCTGCCTTTAGTGAAGCCATGTTGGCTTTTCCCAATCACATGCTTCATTGGACTTGTGATGGCCCCCAGGAGGATTTGTTCCATAAATTTCCCAGGGATTGAAGTAAGGCTGATGGGCCTATAGTTACCCGGATCCTCCCTCGAGCCCTTCTTGTAGATAGGGGTAACATTTGCCTTCCTCCAGTCCTCTGGGACATCCCCCGTTCACCACGACTTCTCAAAGATTATGGAAAGTGGCCTTGCAATGATGTCAGCCAGCTCTCTCAGCACCCTTGGGTGGATGTCGTCAGGGCCCATTGATCTGTGCGGGTCAAGCTCCTGTAGTAATTCATGTACTAACTCTTCCTTCACTGATGGTAGGTCGGTGTTTGTTTCAATCGGCAATTTTGTTCCGAAAGCCTGGGACCCTACAGTGCTGGTAAAGGCCGAGGTGAAGAAGGTGTTGAGGACTTCTGCCTTTTCAGCATCATTGGTGGTTGATTCTCCTTTTCCGTTTAACAGTGGGCCTATGTTTTCCTTCTTTTCCTCCTTATGGTTGACATGTCTGAAGAAACCTTTCTTGTTATTTTTCACGTCTACAGCCAGTTTCAATTCAAGTTGGGCTTTCTTGTAGCTCTCAGCGGATAATCTTCCACTTCTCCATCTCTGGTATGCTTCCCTTTTGGATTTGAGTAGACCCAGGAGCTCATGGTTAAGCCATGGGGGCCTCTTGCTCCGCTTACTTCCCTTTCCTTTGTAGGGGATAATTTGGCTTTGTGCTTCCAATAGAGAGTTCTTGAAGATAATTTGGCTTTGTGCTTCCAATAGAGAGTTCTTGAAGAATTCCCAGCACTCACTAGCTCCTTTGTCTTCCATGGAAGCTTCCCATCGAATCCTTCCCAAGTGAATTCTGAGTGAACTGAAGTTTGCTATTCTAAAATCAAGAACCCTTGTCTTAGAGCTGACCTTCAGCACACATTTGCCTGACATTAGTGTATCTCAGATGTTTGCTCTTCCCTCACAACTTGAAGGTAAGCGACAGATCCCAGCAAGGTGCCTGTCAGCTCCATTTCAGACATTTGGTGGGACTTTTTTGGGGAGATGTGGGGGAAGAGGGAAGAAAGATGGAGAAGGAGGAAGACTGGTTTCCTGGGCACATAACTTCACTTCCATCCAGACTATCTGGAAACAGTTTCTCTAGAAGTACTTTTTGTTGTAAACCAAATCAAAGATATTTAATATGATGTGTGAACATGCTCTGCGAAATGTTTTGAGGTATACGCAACTTCAGTCAGAGCAGACCAGAAGTTTATTTCTGCAATACTGTCACAAAAGAATAGCAAATAGAGCCAATCTCTTAAATGGCAAAATAAAGCAACCCTCCAGCCAGAAATTATCAAAGTCAGTGCAGAAGCCAGGAGCATCTTTAGCTTCTCTCACTGACCTAAAATTAAATGAAGGTTTCTGGAACACAAGCTGGAGTGCATTTGAATATGTAGCTTTCACAATGTTTGTCTTCCGGTTTCCCCATAAGATTCCTGCTGAAGAAGGGGTTTTCTGGCAGAGATAATGCCAACAGAAAACCTTCTACAGAGAGTAAGCAGACCATGAAGTGCTTCTTAAGATGGAGTTTATTTGAATATATTCAGTTGAGAATCTTCTCCATAAAGCTGAATCTGTGCTAGTTATTCTCCACCTGCTGCCAAGGGGAATGCAACTGACTATCCACAAGGGAAATTTAAGCTTGCAGAGCACAGGGGAGAGGGACAGCATTGCCATCTTCTTTCACACATAAGCAAAACCCATGGGTAAAATGCCAGGGGCTGGACTCTCCACTAGTAGATGCAGTATGTATTGAAGGCAAGATGATCTTTGCTGCTTTAAGCCACATCAACATCACATGCATTCCCTTCTGCAAACATCACCAGTACAAAAAGAACTACGGAGCTGTTTGTGTGATTAGCAGCTCAGACTAAAGAGGATGTCAATGTTTTGGAGAAAACTTAGCAACACCAATTTCCAAGCATTTAGTAGAAACTTATTTTATTAAAACCTTTTTTTAAAAAAAAACAATGGGTGCAAGGAAGAATCAGAATAGACATCAGTCAGCAGTCTTGGGCATCCACTTTATGAGACGCAGGTTCATACACATAATCTAAGTATGCTGTGAAAAGCCTAGCAACTGGGCTAGCAGCCATATCAAAGGCCATACTTCGATTTTCACAAGATGTTAGCAGATTTTTGCTGCAGCCCATTGCTGGGTGAGAATATTTTTTTTCTCCTATTTCCAACAGATTTTTTTTTATGATTAAAAAAATAGTTTGCTCTCTAAGCCTCAGATTATTATGTTTTTATTCTGGCATCTTGTGTCTCTTCCTCTATGGCAAGCCATTTAAGAAGTGAAATTTCTTTCAAGGGGATGACCAGCTAGAGGAGTTCCAGACAGATGACAAGCAAAACAGAGGAAGAGCAAGAATTCCCCAGGTTAGAAAAAGGAGGAATACAACACCACCAAATCACAGAGCAAACACAGTAGTTTCTACGCCAAACTACCTGCTATCCCTCCTTCCCCCCAGAATGTCTGTAGGAGTCCATAGACAGTCCTGAACAGTGATCAAGGCTTCTTTCCACTACTCCCTGGACAAGCAAATCCACCTAACAAAAATACCAATTGAGTTATAATCTTTCCACCAGTGTTTTCCTTTCCATACCCAACACACACTTTGCTGTGGCATGGCAAGCCTGTGTAAGGACCCAGCAGTTTGTCAGTACTTCCCAAGCTGAGACAGAGTTTATATTTGTGAAACTATTGAGTATTAGACAGATACTGGGCCTTGTTTTAGCTAGAGGAATGAATGCTCTGCCGTCCTGCTTCTTTGCTGAAAAGAAAAATCCTGTATTTCGTTTAGTACAGAATGTATATCAGGTTATATATGAGATCCAAGTAGGCTGCTTATATGTGCATTTCTGCCTTTTAACAGCTGACTGCCAGCTCAGTGGGAATACACTGCAGAAGGTGTAAACCATCACCCGCTTGTTATTCTGCTCTAAGGGCAGAAACCCAGCAAGACTTGTGAGATGACAAAACCATTAGAACTGGGATCAAAGAACCGCAAATAATCTAGACATCAGAGTGGCAGAAACCTGCCTCCCACTTCCTAAGAAGAAGAAAAGTGCCAAACCCTTTGTGTTCACAGACCCAGAGAAACAGAGTATCTGCAAAACTACGTCTAGTGCTGTGATATGTATCATTCTATTTCAAAGGCAGAACTTCTCATTTTTAAAGGGCATTTATGTGTACTTGTAATGGAAATTACTGGATCTATAGTTATTTATAATTTGCACTTTGGTGAATTAAGAAAATTCTGATCTCTCTTCATGGCTGAACTTCATCTACTATCTTAGGACTCAAAAACCTGATTTCATACTTTTTTTGCTAAAACAAGTTCCAAGTCCATGTTGAACACAGAGTCAAGTTAGAATTCGACCTATATCAGCTGACTGGCAGACACTGTCCGTGTTTGATCTCTCACAGACTAACACATGTCTAAACTTGAACGAGATTTTTCTTCACCTTTGTGAGATCTGGCATCTGCAATCTGCACGTCCACCCCATCTTTATGAAGAAGTTCAGCAGGAATTTGATTGAAATAAAAATTAAAGTTGTTAAGACACTTTCCATTCATTTTTCATGTTTTTTTTACAAGTGAGAGTTTATACTGAAAGGGGGGGGGGGGGGGGGGGGGGGGGCGGGGAAGATGTCCTTGGAAAATTAAAGAAAAATGTTCCTCTCTATCATGGGAGCACATCAGAACACCAGGTGGGCATAAATGCTCATTCAACCATCTCTCAGGGTCTGGGGATGGATCATTAAAAAGCCATTGATGGCTCATAGAAAATGTGGAAACAATCTTATTTAGAAATAATTCTATATATTCATTACACATGCCTTGCATTTCTTTCCCCTTGTACTTTATTACTAAGGTCATATGAACAAAAACAGTTTTTCAGCAGCTCATCTGTGCTTCTACTTGTTTGCATCCCCAAGTCTTCTATTTAAGTTGGTGTTACTGGCTGTAGTAGAAAATAATGTTGCAGAAAAGAAAGACAGTTTAACTTCTAATGGGAAAAGGAATCATCAGAATGTCAAAAAAATTAAGAGATTCCATAATAAAGAGATGCAGAAAACGTATTTTTCTTATACTGGAAATACATATAACAGTGACATTCAAAACTCAGCCAGAACCTTTGCTGAGAAAAGCATTTAAGCAAATGCTCAACTTCCAAATGATTGCTTATGTCCATCAAACTCAGCAGGGTATGAATAGGTATCTGAAGCTCTTCAGCTAGTTAAATCACTGCTTAACAGGGTAAACCACTGAATCAGGGACTAAGAGAATTCTTCTTAAGCTACGTACATCTGATTTCAGATACTAGTACATTATATAAGTGTTCAGTGGCGGTATTAGTCTAAAATCTGATTACATAATATAAGCCTCAGATTTTTTTATATATATAAATTAATTAGGAGTCCTTTACAAAATAATTTTCTGAATTACAGCATAAATATTACCCAGGTGCCCCAGGTTTGAAATGTGTAACAGGAGGAAGAAAACCTGTTCCCACAAAGATTCACCACTCCTCTATGTTAGCTTCAGTAAGAATCAATAAGAATAAGGAAGATATTCTGGAAAGCAATGTCCAAGAATGTACCAAGTCTCTTGTATCTCCTGGAAAACAAGCATCAGTAATTCTTACCCTTCAATGCTCTTAAAATATTTTTCATCAATGTCTCCTTTCACCTAATCATGGCAACTGAAAGTTTCGTTTTACTACAAGGTAGTCTTTGCAGCTGTATTAGTATCATTTTGTGCAATAGATGGTGTCTTTCTTTTATGATGTAGCATATCTATCTTTTCAAAGATCCAAACATAGAAAATCAAGCCTGACCCTGTATCATATTATTGTGGTCATTATTTCTGCAGAAAAATATTGATTAGTAAAATAGTCTATTCAATATTTCTTCCATAGGACGGATCCCAGCTTGAACCCTAAACCTGGACCTGCTGGAAATTATTCAAAAAGAAAAAGTCTTAAGAGACCTATACCTGAATGTCATAAAGCTTGTCTCCAGCTGTAGGATCTCATTATCATAATCTTTCTAACACAGGCTCACAGAATATTCAGATGAGAAGTGATTCTGAAATTATTGTTTTACTTTACTTATTTAGATGCCATTCCTGTGTAAACATTCAACTAGTTTATTTAGAAACTGCCATCACCACCATCATGATGCTGAAAGACATCTCTCAATGCAAATTCCATAACAGTGAGAAACTAATTCTGTTCCATAAAACCCTATTAGAAAATCAGCCAACTGAACTGTGTTGCTTCTAATAGCTATTTAAAAGACAAATGATCAGTTTTAAATGGGAAATCTAATTTTGGTTTAGATTAAACACTGCATTTCAAAAAGAAAACTTCATCTAAATATAATTGTGTGAAATTACTTTGAAATGGTGCCAAAATCTACCAGTTGAATGCAGCTTATTATGGCTTTGCTTTTCAGCTGGAATAACCATTAAAGCTCAGATTTCATGTTTGGTAGATTCTAAAAGGATTTTTAGTCACTTTCAGATGGGTCATACAATCCTAATCCCTACACACATTATCTACTGTTGTCTATGCTGTTTATTCTATCATGAGAGAACATATATCACCGTATCACAGAATCACAGAATGGTCAAGGTTAGAAGGGACCACTGGATCCCATTTGCTCCAACCTGCCTGCTCAAGAAGGAGCACCCAGAGCCAGTTGCCCAGGTCCATGTCCAGGCAGCTTTTGATTATCTCTTAGGTGGAGACTACACAACCTTCCTCGTATACATGTATATATTTGGGTGTCTGTGTATGTTTATGTATTTATAGACAAATGTGTTGGTGCTCCAGAACTTTTAGCCCCTAGTTTCTCTCACTAACCAGACTTTGACAGTGAAAGATTTCTCAGGGGATACTGCAACCAGAAATGGCTTAGAGGCAATGTATCAGGAAAAGTGTTTCATTGTTGGGAGTATCAGGTACATTTCTCCACAATCATTTCCCATTTTTATAAACTAAGCAAAATTGGTTGCAGTGTTGGTAACGCTCAGAGAGCGCGTTAGCTATCTGAAAGAATGTGGAAGACAGGAGAGTTCATATTGCAGACAAAAGTTTTGCAGGGAGAAGTAAAATGTGTTGTCTAGACACAGTTCTGATCAAAACCTCCCAGAAATTGATCAAAATCCTGAACTATATCTACTAAAGCCAAGAACAAACTATCCCAGAAGAGATAAAAATGTTGAATTACATCTCATTCAGTGTTTCTGTGAAGTATAACAGTGTTCCAAAGCTTTCAAAGCAAGCTTCAGTAGTCCTTCATTCTTAAGTTTTCATTATACCCTTTTGTACAGACTTCCCCCTCTGGAAAGAAAAGGGATCTGGTACCAACTGCTTGACAGGAGTGATACCAGATCACCATCTCATTCAGACAGGATATTTATAGAATCATAGACTTATAGCATGGTTTGGGTTGGAATGGACCTTTAAAGGTCATCTAGTCCAAAACCTGTGCAGTAAGCATGGACATCTTCAACTAGATCAGGTTGCTCTGAGCCCTGTCCAACCTGACCGTGAGTGTTTCCAAAGGTGGAACATCTCCAAGCTTTCTGAGCAACTTGTTCCAGTGTTTCACCACCTTCACTGTAAAAAATTACTTCCTTCTAACTAGTCTAAATCTACCCTCGTTTAGTTTAAAACCATTACCCATTGTCCTACCACAACAGGCCCTGCTAAAAAGTTTGTCTGAATCTTTCTTATAGGCCCCCTTTATGTTCTGAAAGGCCACAACAGGATTTCCCTGAAGCCTTCTCTTCTCCATGCTGAACAACCCCAACTCTCTCAGCTTTTCTTCGTAACAGAGGTGCTCCAGCCCTTGGATCATTTTTGTGGCCCTCCTCTGGACCTGCTCCAACAGGTCCATATCTTTCCTGTGCTGAGGGCTCCAGAGCTGGATGCAGCACTGCAGGTGGGGTCTCACTAGAGTGGAGCAGAGGGGAGAACCACCTCCCTCAACCTGCTGGCCACGCTTCTTTTGATGCAGCCCAGGATATGATTGGCCTTCTGAGCTGCGAGCCCACATTGCTGGCTCATGTCCAACTTTTCGTCCACCAGTACCCCCAAATCCTTCTCCGCAGGGCTGTTCTTAATCCCTTCATCCCCCAGCCTATATTGATTCCAGGGGTTTCCCTGACCCAGGTACAGGACCTTGCACTTGGCCTTCTTGAACCCCACCAGGTTCTCATGGGCCCAATTCCTGAGCTTGTCCAGGTCCCTCTGAATGGCATCCTGTCCCTCAGGTATGTCAGCTGCACCACTGAGCATGTTGTTGTCTGCAAACTTGCTGAGGGTACACTGGATCCCACTGCCTATGTCATTGAGGAAGACATTAGAATGATAGAATCATAAATCATTAAGGTTGGAAAAGACCTCTAGGATCATCAGGTCCAACCATCCACGCAACACTGCCATGTGTCCTAAACAATGCCCTTTTAAATACCTCCAGGGATGGGGACCATGTCACCTCTCTGGGCAGCCTCTTCCAATGCCTGACCACTCTTTCAGTAAAGATATATTTTTTAATATCTAAGCTAAACCTCCCCTGATGCAGCTTGAAGCCATTTCTGCTCGTTCTATCGCTAGTAACTTGGGAGATAAGACCAACACCCACCTCACTACAACCTCCTTTCAGGTAGTTGTAGAGAGCAATAAGGTCTCCCCCTCAGCCTCCTCTTCTCCAAACTAAACAATCCCAGCTCCCTCAGCCGCTCCTCATAAGACCTGTTCTCCTGACCCTTCACCAGCTTCATTGCCCTTCTCTGGACACGCTCCAGCAACTCAGTGTCCTTCTTATAATGAGGTGCCCAAAAGTGAACACAGGATTTGAGGTGTTCTCGGCTTCACCAGTGCCAAGCACAGGGGCACAATCACTGACCCGCTCATGCTGGCCACACTATTCCTGATCCAAGCAAGGGTGCTGCTGGCCTTCTTGGTCACCTGGGCACACTACTGGGTCTCGTTCAGCTGGCTGTTAAGCTGCATCCCCAGGCCCTTCTCTGCCAGGCAGCTTTCCTATTGTTCTTCCCCAAGACTGTATCGTTTGCATGGGGTTGTTGTGACCACTGTGCAGGACCCAGCACTTGGCCTTGTTCAACCTCATAAAAGTGGCCTCAGCCCATTGATCCAGCCCGTTCAGGTCCCTCTGCAGAGTCTTCCTACCCTCGAGCAGATCAACACTCCCACCCAACTTGGTGTTGTCTGCAGATTTACTGAGGGTGCACTCAATCCCCTCATCCAGATCATTGACAAGGTATTAAACATGACTGGCCCCAAAACCGAGCCCTGGATATTAAAGATATTAAATTGTACAGGTCCCAGTACAGACCCTTGAGGGACACCAATTGTTACTGATCTCCATGAGCACATTGAACCTTTGACCACTACCTTTTGGATGTGATAATCCAGACAATCCTTATCCACCAAACAGTCCATAAATCCATATCTCTCCAATTAGAGAGAAGGATGTTGTGAGGGACTATGTCAGAGACCTTACAGAAGTCCAGATAGATGACATCTGTATGTCTTCCCTTGTCCACTGATGTAGTCATCCATCATAGAAGGCCAGTAGTTTGGTCAGGCAAGACTTGCCCTTGGTGAAGCCATCTAAGACATAAGAGTCTGGCCCAGACTCAGGGATTACCCTCAAGGGGACTCTGGCCTCTATATCTCATATTTGTATTGAGAAGAAACACAGGAAGGGATCAGCTAACTGGCATTTTGTTAGCATGCACACAATATCATCAGGTATCTTGCGGGACTAATCCAGCAGACAGTTACTCCTCATGCTCCAAACCACTCAATACTGTCTGTGACTTTGATGTTGTGTTCTTGCATCACATAGCACATAATTTTTTACTTACAATCCTACAAGAACATTAACAAAAAGAGTCTCATTAGTAATTTGTCTTGTTTCCCCTACCCTGGGACGTGGGAGAGAGGACAGAACATAACAAGAATAAAAACAAAACCAAATGATTTCACATCTGAATATTCCTCTCCCTCTCCTCCTGGAATAAGGTTAGTTTCAGTGTGTGATTGACTCTCTAGCTCTAATTGGAATCTGTTGCCAGGCTAAGCTGTCTTCAAGTTTAGTTTGAAAATCTGCCTGGCATTTTCAACTGAAAAATTTACCTTAAATCTAAAGTCTCAGTATGCATCTATCTCCTCTTTAATAAGTTTCTGTATTATACTTCCAGGAAAAAAAAAGCTAAGAAAAAAATTTTTTTTACAGGCAAAGCAGAAGGTATATGCTTACAACTGAACTTGGCACTGAATTATTTCAAACATCTATTGGCTCTAAAAACTGTTTTTATTAAAAATTTATTATTCTGTTTTTATTAAAAAGTTATGCAACAGATGCTTAACTCAAGGGTCCCTGTACTACTATCACATAATATGTGGGGATAGAAATGATTCATCTCTGTTTGTTGAGGTGCATTATTGCACTATGGCAACGCTACAGGGTTCCAGAAGCAGTATATAAACAATTATGCTAAGACCTTTAAAAATCAGTTTTACACTGAAACTGAAGTGATGGCACTAGTTTTCTGTAGAAAGCAAAATATAATTGAGAGAAATATCAGCATATAGTTTAAGATGTATTTAACTATCTACCTGCAGTTACCTATCTTAGCTCACCTTCTTTGACTTGCCACAGAGTCAACTGAAAAGGATATACCTCCTCAGTGGACAATCCCAAGCAGCTAATGAGTATCCTGCCTGGAGTCATCTTCTAGAGAAATAGTTTCTTGTTCATTCCAGAGGTGCTTCTCTCATTTTGACTACTGCTCTCCAGGCAGGTTCCAATGCTTCTTCCCTCCCATGGAGCCTGAAGGTGGGAGTAATCTAGACCCAAAGTACCCATATCCAAGCTAGTCAGATTCAATAGAGATCTGGACAATAAAGTTTGGAAAGGGATTTTTCTGCGTATGCAGACTCTTACTTCAGCATGAAATAAATTGCACCCAATCTTCAACTGATTCTGACAGCTAGCTCTCCCCTGCCTGTAAAGAGAACGTGTGTAACCATCTCAGCCTATCTGCCCTTTTTGTAGGCAATCAGATTAGGCAAATTAATTTCTTCCTATGTCTTTCATTATACACTAAGTGTTATGACTAATATCTGCTAGTCACAATTCATGTTTCAATTTCATCCTCTCTGGTGAAAGATATAGAAAAGGAGGAGAGAAAGGAAGAGACATTTTATCAGCACAAAGTATTATTAAGAAACATAGTATACATCACTTTCCAGATTCATGACAGAGTAAAGCTGACAGCAGTAGTAGTGGAAAAAGAACAGCTGAGGTGTTTGGAAAGTCAGGTTCTTTATGTTAATTCCTGAGTTTGTCAACTACAAAGGCCCTTTCCCTGTGTTTATATTCCTCCATTAAAAAAGACCAGCTCATTACCTCACCTAAATTAATAGCAAACTTCAGAAAGAAGTATGAGTGTTAATATGGATATATGTAGTACCTAAGGGGTAAAAATGCTATATTTCCAGATAAGGGAATAACAAACATGATAATCCTAGAAAGAAACAGGGTATGTAGAACAGTGTTGCATAATAACCAGTGAGCCCAAAGACATGAGTTATAACGTCTCTCTTTATATCTGGAGGAAATGGTCATTCTCAAAGTGACATTTATGCCTTGTCTTAAATGTATTTAGCTAGAGTTTCTGGCTTCATCCTTGCCCCAAGAATATAAATTAGTGTCCCCATGAAACGAAAGCTGTAATGTTGCAATGAGATGGAGACTGACACAACAGCTACAGAGGCCTTTCTAGAGCAGTATAGTTTATACCATCATATAGTTCCTTTCCAGATCTGATCCTTTATATTGAGTGCAGATTTCTGTCCTGATAATTGAAGCACAACTTCTCTCCTGAATCACACCAGTCAAGTTCTGTCAGTGACAGACTTCTGGGTTGACTGCTTAAAATGTAATTTTCATTTTAGCTGCTCTCAGAAACAAATATACTCTGGAGCAGTATCTAATCCATTGAAGTACCTGATCTTTCATTCTAGTAGTGTGCAGAAAAGCTCATTGTATCGTGAAATAAAAAACATCCTAGTAAACTCTAAACTAAAAGAAAGGATGAGCTTGTTATTTAACTGTCACTTTTTATGCTATTGGTTAAATCCAATTTTGTTACACTTTAAGCAATACTAAACTGTTTTATCTCTGTAAATATTCGAGAGTTTCAGCCTCAGTTTTTACCTCTATTGAAATATGTCAGAGTCCAACCAGCCATATTAACAAAGACGACCCAGGCATCAGAGGAGAATTAATAACAGGAAAATAGAAAGACCGATCCTCAGCTGCTGTTAATAAGCATTGCATGGTTAACATTAACAGAACTGAGATAATTCCTGGAAATTGAGTTTAAGAAATACAAAAATGTAATCTGGCCCTATTGGTATCAGCAAAAAATTTACTGTTCTGTTCAGGCTGTAAAAGCAGGGAACACAGAAAGACGTGTAACAGGTTTGGTTTTATTTCAAAAAGAAAATGGATCCTAATGCTGACGAAAAGCCTCCCTGACTCTAACCACAGTTGCCAAGTAGCTACCAGTACAGTGTTGAAATATGTCTTTTAATTTGTTTTGAACCTGCTATGTGTTCATTTTACCTGATATCTCCTATTTTATTATTATAGTAAACAATCATTCCCACCCACCTTCTCTGTGATCCCTTCTCTCATATCCCATCTAAGCTCATCCTCGTCCAGGCTGAAGAGATTAATCTACTGTTTCTTTGAACACATATCACACCTGACATTCTTTACTACTGTTTTTAATAAATTTTCTAGTTTTTCTAAAAGAGAAGACTAGAAGTGGACACAGATTCAATATGTGATTGTACAATAAGAACCAACAACACTTTTCTGTTTTATTCTCATTTTTCCCCCCACTAATTCACTGAGATCTTTCTTTTCACAGGACTGTGCATTTTGCCTCTCTGTTTAAACTCATCCTATTTGCTGCATTAAGGAGGGCTAGTCTTGCACATTTCACCAACCTGGGTCTGAAGTCACCAATACAACGCTAAAACTTTGGCTGAGATTCTGCCTGTGAAGCTGAGGTTATGTCACCATGAAGCAGGGAATAACTTCCCAAATTGTCCATTCAAAGGTGAACAAACTCTGTGGCCACTGTCTGGGATTGTAAAGATGATTATAGTGATTTTTCAAAAATAATATTTCCATCTGAGATATTCAGATAAAGACATGATCCTGTTGCCACTGCGAATACTGAGCTTTGGCATTGATCATCAGTTCCTTCTCCTAATACAGTGAATGATAGTGTTATTTGAAAGACCAGGATATTACAGTAATCAGAAATCTTAGTGTCTGATTACAAACATAAGACAGCTAAAGACAACCAGCTGAACCCTCCAGGAACAATGACCTACTAGCTTAAAAGGAAGCCAACACAAAGAGTTTTAGTTCAGCTCTGTTGAAAAAACTGCCAGACAGATAAGGAAAGAGCCTCAAGCTAGATCATCCAGCTGCTTAAACTGTAGGTCGCTGTAAGTCCACATCTGTGCCAGGGAGGCTTTGTTATTTCATAGTGACTCCCAGATCCAGACTGAGAAAGAAATTTGTTTACATATGTCCTAAACTTCCTTCCAATGCTCTTTGAGAATTAATTTATCATCATTAAAAGACCTTTATGAAGTACTTTTCTGTCTACAGGCCATGGATCCCAAGGATTTAAGCAGCTTATGTGTTTAACTCTTACCTTTCAATGTTTGTCCATTTTGTCACACAAGACTCCTAAGGGACAGCTTGTGCCCCAACTCGCTAATCCTTTGTCTCCATCACCACATTACTCCTCTCCCCTTTCAGCACAGAAATCTTCAATGAGAGGTAAGAAAGGGCTGAAACAAGCTACAAGGAGGGGGAGGAGAGGGAGTCCGACATGAAGGGACACCAGATCAGGACAATTTCTCCAGTGCAGCTTTCTTCTGGGGAAACTGTTATCACTGCTACATTCCTTTCTACCAAGGGGCTGTACCAGCAGACTAGAATCTAGTCCCTGTGAAACTGTTTTTTTTCTGAAGCAGTCACTCTGACAGCCTATTGCTCAGGGTACTACATGTTATTGGTTTGCAGGAAATGCACAGGGATCATGATTGGTACTAACAGAATTTTCACAAGAAAGTCTCAGAAGCTTAATGTGTGCCCTCCTTCTCCCTCCAGTTCGTTGTTCATCTCTCCTGACAACTTATTGCTTCTCTCTAGGGTGTAGTTCTGTCCCAGACTAAATCAACTCAGAGCCATTTCGGTTAAAAGACGATATTAAAATATACAATTCAGTTGACATCAGGTCTGATTCCAAGGCAAAACCACAAACCACATCTCCAAAATCGTCCTGTGTGGAAGATACAGCACAGCAATATAAAAAGGATAGCAATTTCCCCCAGCAAACTAACCTGGAGCTGATTCTGGCAAGAAGTATATTCTCTCAAAAAGGCTTTTTTGTTGTCTGGAGTACTTACTTCTCAATAAGTAAGAAACCTCCTGTAGCTCATCAAGTGATCTGTTAAGTCACGTTTCTTCCAAGCTTTTCCTTACTTTTGAGTAGCACCAACTACTTGCAGCCTCCTAGGGTGAGTAGTGCTCTCACTTCTCCTCCCCCATCTGATCCTTGTTTCAAGAAACAATGAGCCAGAGCTCTGAGGTGGCTCTCCTGGACCTTCCCACATAACCAGATCTTCAAAAAAGATTGCAAGACAGCACTGAGAAGCAGACTCAACTGAAAGGCTGTTGTTTGTTTTAAAGAGAGAAAAGGAAAACCAAATACAGAAAGCAGAATAGAAGGAAACAAGCCTAGACCTAACCTTTCTCTTAGCATTATGTTCTTGCAGCTCAGTTCCCTCTCCCATGTCTCAGTTTACAAAACTGAGTGATTTTGTAAGTTGTAGCCTACCCTGTTCAGTTTCCTCCAGCCTCTAGTCTCAGTCTCTATGTCTGGCTCTACTTAAGTTTCCCACCACCCTCAGGAAATGTGTCCCTTAAGCAGCCTCAAGACTTGCTCAAAAAAAGTGACCTGAGCCCTGTTTAAAGAAACATAACATACATCAAGCGTAACCATGCTGCCCACTCTAGCAATATACCTTCACTGAAATTTATCAGTTTGAATAAAAGAGTCAGACTCCTAGTTGTGCCCAGGTTTAAGTGCAGGCAGATATTTTCACCTTCCAGTATTTCTGGGAAGCAACATGTTTGTCTGCAGTAGCAGTACTGGGTCTCTGCGATAACTAATTCTCAAATAGTGCAAGAACATAATCTTATCTGAAGAACTCTCCCCTCTTTTATTTTTCCTCTGGAGAATGAAAACTAACTGGTTCCACTGTATATTACACAACTGTTTAAGTTGGCACACTGAGTGGGGTGATGTGAGGAAAAGAATGATGGGGAGATGGGGACAGGGGAGGAAAGCTGCAAAACCCCTACTTCTAGAGGCATTGTCTCAGGAAAAAACCTCTAAGTACCTAGCGAAAACATAAATCACCTCTCCAAAATCCTCTTATGTGGAAAACTACATGCTATTGAATTGTAGCAAAATGAAATGAACTGAAGGGAACAAAAGCAGTTTTACTGTCTCAGTGCAGCCACACCAACCCAAGCAATTTTGTCCTTTTTATATTCATATTGTGTATTCCTTAGTGCAACTATACTCAACTGACAGCTAAGTGCTGTCAGCTTGACAGATGAAAATGCAAGGTGAGCTTTGGACAAACTGCCCCTCCATCAAAATTAGTTGCTACATCAGTATTGCATTTCTGCTAATACTGTATTAATTTCTGCAGCTTTGCACAGAAGATACTTCAAGACCAGCAGCATTCTTTTCTGAAATGTTTGTCCTTCCTATCCACAATTTGTAGAGAATACATGCTGCTGGTACTAAGTCTTCTACTATTATATAACTAGAGGTTTCTTTGCCAAGAAATGTAAGCCCCGCAAAGATAATTTGGTAAAAAAAACATAAAAAAATGTTTTTTACAGTGGCACTGATGTAAAAAGGGTATAGGTTGAAACAGCAGCTAATGGAAAAGATCCAGTGCACAAAAAATAATGTGGTATTTACACTTCCTTAGCAAAAAAACTTAAATATTTTATTTCTGTTAAAACAAGAGGGTCTCCCTCACTATCTGGTAGGAGCAGAGGAATATTGTCTCTGCTTTCAGAGAACAAAAAAGGACATAAGGACCTGCACACCTTATTTTAACAGGAAACACACTTATATTGCAGTCTCAAGTCCACCAGTGAATGTAAAGAATGACACTGATAAAGCAAATACATTATTACTTTTCAACATTGAATGTGAAGTGCTAATGAAAGATTAATAGATGTTACAAGCATAGTTAAGAAATTAATAAATATTATGGTTGATTTCCCTACCATCTGCAAAAGGAATTCAAAGCAGTGATGAGTCAGAATTACAAGCAGTCTGCTAGTCTACTGAGCTTTATGAAAACATATAATTTACAAAATTTCATATTAGTTTCTTATTAAAGTACTTTAAGAAGCTTGACTTTAATTCAAAGGGCCTAACCAGAAAGACATTCCAATTGAGGTATTTTAAACTTTAAATCCAATTTATTTGTCTGAGAATTAGACATATGTATCTTTTTGGCAGTTTTGAAAATCTTAGTGTAAGAACTTGGAACCACTAGAAGATAGGTATTTTTTTCTTTTTGATGATAAAAAAGGTCCTTTCAAATCAGATATCAAAACCACCCCTCCACCCCCCAAATCATTTGAGAGTGCTAGACTGCACATAGTTGCACATTAAGAGAGAGCTGTTTAATATGATCAGTGAGTGCATTTCTAATCCCACATATTTCAGGTGTAAAATGATGTTTCTTTGGAGATATAAATTAATGGTTTTGTCCTTTAAAAAAGAAGAATAAAATTGTACAAGAAGTGAATTACTGAACTGAGTTGAAGTTTAAAATACTGTAAGAAATTAATCTTAAGTGACAGAAAATCCTTATCTGGTTGGTGTATTAATATTTTTTTATCAGTCCTTTTAGCAGATATGAGATATTTTGTAATTGTTTCTCAAATTACATCTTTGCATTTGTCCCCACAGCTGAATGTAGCAATGTTTTTCTCTCCATTTAACATTACCTGTAAGAAAAACTGCTTCTACTCTCTGTTTACAAGGTATTTTTCTAGGTCCCTCACATATTGTTCTTTTCTATTACCCATGGTGTATGGAAAATATCTCAGCAAAATTACATTTCCCTTCCCAGAAGATATTGCAAAAGTCTTCTTATTTTTTCATCTTGTTTAATACATACACAAATATCTTTTAAAGACCGTCTTTGAGGGAAGCCAAGAATTTTAAGGCTTGTAAATGGTTTAGGGTACTAAAGGAACTATTATCAAGTTTTATTTAGCCAAGAACCAAAAGTACGCATAATTTGCCAAAACCAGTGTAATGCTGGTATGTTTTTATGGTGTATTTTAATGAGTCTGGATCCTGCACTGGTCATAAACTCCAGTGTTTAATACTGAGAGCCCAAGTCACATGTTCAAAGGAAGCAAACTATTTCTATTCTCATAGATATCTAGTTCCTGCAATTTTATTGCTAACATCCTTAAATGCTCACTCCTGACAATTATGTTTTCCCTTACTCCTCTTTCTTACATGCAATATATGTATTTCCCATCTTCAGATTTATTTGTGAAAGTATTTTCTTACGGCCAAGGTAATGAAACCTAAACAACTTTAAACCATTCAGAATTCCAAAGGTTGGAAATTAGGTATTTTCTTCTTTTTTCTTGTATGTGTATTTAAGAGAGACACTCATTTCTGGAACAGTAAACTGAATTTTGTCATTATACCTCAGCCACACTGATCATAGTTCTGAGTGGGAGTTCAGATAAAACTCACTACACAGGTGTCACTAAACTTGCAATTTACAGCAGCAATGGAGACCTGTGGATGTTTTATCATTACTGAGGACCAGAATTTGAAATCATAGTTTTCCCCTGAGATTTTGGGATTTGCTGACCAGCCCTGCTTGAAGTGAAATTCAGTGAGACAGCAGCTATAGTTCTATGCTGTTGTTTTGTAATAGTCTTTTGAAATGATTATTGTAGAGTATTCAGAAAACCCCTCTAATAATTTTGTGTGTTTCACTCTTTTGGAGTTCAATACAAGGTAACATTGAGATAACTGCAATGTGAAAATGTTTAATTTTTTCCCCAAATCTTCTGATTGCCTTTCCTTGAAAAGATGATGTAGAGTGATTCCTTTGACTTTAGGACAGCTGAAGTCAACTTCTGGTAGATTAGGGCAGGGAAAACATGTTATTTTGTAACTCTGGAGATTAGTGTAAACAATAACTTGGAGCCAGACTTAAACAGCACAGCTACATGGATGTGTTATGTGAGATGGATACATAAATGCACACCTGTAGGTTGAAGGTCTTTCTCTCAAGCCTATCAGGAAATTAAGGACAACTTTATATCGAAAAGACCACTTGGGAGCATGGTGTTCATTTTAATTTATGACACGTCTATCTACTGAAGATTTGTATTTGGTAGACAGGATCTTTTTTCCTGGGAAGGAGAGGATTATAAATATTGTAATGGTCTCTCCCTGACAAGTTGCCTACCTTATTGGTCAAAGCCATGGTGAGATCAATATTATTTCAAATCTTAAGTAGTACTGAGGCGAAGTAAACACTCAACTAATTTTCTAAGCACTGAAGCATATTATCAAGATCAGCTGTCTAACCTCTATCGCAACAGAGTTTCAAAGCCCTGGTGGACAGAGCCCTAAGCAGCTTGATCTAACCTTGAAATTATGCCACCTTCAGGAAGGAGGTTGGATGAGATGATCTCCAGATCTCTTAAACCAATTTTTTTCTGTGATACTATATTTTTACCAGGGAGACATTTCTCAAGTATGAGCAGCTACACATTTAGTCTGGAAATCTAAATGTAGGGAGAAAGGAAGGGGAGGGGGGAAGGGGGGAAGTTTATTGGAATATATTTTTCCTTTATTTATTGTTCTCTGACTAATCTTCTTTCTCAGTCTGTTACGATAGAGCTGATTTAAAAAAAAAAAAAAAAAGAGAGAGAAAATAAAATTACCTGGGCCACTTCATTCAATACTTCTTAGCAAGAAACTAAATGTAATGCAATTAGTCTTTCACCCTAAACTACACAGGAGAGTGCCTGTTTCTTACTCCTGTGCAAAATATTCAGAAAACTGAGGATAAGAGTCTTCCACTCTGCAGCTGCATAGTTACTAGATAAAAAGAGTTAAAATTGACTTTTTTGTTTCTGATGCTGAACTTCCCCAAGGTAGACCTGAGATTATTGGCTATAAATTGCAGTAGCAGGATGATTTCTTCTTGGATGCCCGTAACAGATACAAATCAGGAACAGGCAATAAATGGAAAAATTCTGGGGACAAAAGGAGGTGAATGTGAGAGAAACAACAGTGGAGTGCAAGACTGTATCTCTGCTATACTTACACATAATCTGTGTTTTAAATTAGTGAGCTAGACTAAGGGGTATCTAAGCCAAGGTGTGAAATGTATATATGAGGAGCCTACTCAAGACGTACACGTGGCAAATTCAATAGTGAGATTCTACTTCTCCAAAATAAAGATACTAGGATTTCCACAAGCATAGACGTTCAGAGAGAAGAAGAGAAACCAATTGGGAGACAGGTCATGGTTTTGTAGACAGGTAAGTGAGGAAGGTTTTAGTGACTCATCCATGACCTCTTTACTATGATGTGGTTTTAGTATCAGTGGGTGTTTGAATAGCTACTAGTAGCCAGCTAACAAAATAGAAGCAGGAGAGTGACAGAGAGGGTCTTTTTACTTGGCTTTTTTCTCCTTTTTCTTTTTTAGGGATAATCATAACTACCATGGCTAGAGATCAACAGCTGGTCCAGAAGAGTGGAATTCCATTCAGATAAATTTAAAATATTTTAGTTGTAACAGCCAAGAATATTTCTTCCTCTTATTTCGGGAAATTGCAGATAGTTGTTCCTCCTGAGTTTAAAAATGTCTAGAGTTTGGAGACAATTAGTTCTTCCAAACAGTGTGATGTGTAACTTTTAGTCGCCAAGTCTTTGTCAGTCAGGAAACCTACCTATCCTGAAAGTGTTTTTGTAATGGGTGAATATCCTTGATGTTATGTTAGTCTTAATGTTAATTAAATGGCTGTATTAGAAAAACCTAGGCATTCCTAGTCCCCTTCAGATGAGATTCTCTGATGGCATTAAAGAGGGCTATCTTATTACTCCCCATATTTTAATCTTTCCATTGCAGACACTCACAAAATATATAGTATAGCATTTTACTCTGAGGTAACGTGCACTCTTGATTTTGCCTATAGTCTGTCTGCAGTTTCCTTCCTGAGGTGCATAGCTCTTTTCTACACTACATATAACCCTTAACTTTTTGTTATTTTTTTAAAAAAATCCTCTCTAATAATTTTTCTACACATATATACACAGAATATATAAATAGTTCACCCAAGGTTTGGATTTACTTTTAAACCTGTGGTTAACACCTGCTAGATAAAGGTCGTCTTAAAACAACACAGAAATACTCACAGAAAATAGGATGTAAAAGAAACCCCAACATAGTACTTCAGCACTTAGGTGTTTTCAGTTTGTCAGCATTATTTCTGCATCTTCTCATTTTATGTCTTCAGTATTCCTTACTTTCAAAGTAATGATACACAGTGCTGCGAACATCTCCCAACACGCTTCAGAGGGAAGCAGCCAGAAAAGACTGCTGACATTAATGGCACAACTCCATAACCCATATATGCAAGATACTCTAACTCTTACATAATAGTAATATAAGCCAAGGGGAACAGAAAGCTTGGTAAGTATCTGTAAACAACAGAAATCAGGCCTTTTACAAACAGCAAGAGGCATTTTACAGCTGAATTTCCTGCTCAGAGCACCTGAGGTGCTAGCATTGCAGTCAAGGTGAGATAAGAGTATTGATTGCAGGAAAGGAAAAGCTAAAATGTAGAGCCGCTATCCAAAGATCTGGTACACAGTTTGATTTGCTTGCAAGAAAATCAGGCTTTTATTTTCCTTCTTTTGTTGATGTGGCACTATCAATATTGTAGGCGTCATCACAAGAGGATAGATTTCTAAACAAACAAAAAGAGGGAAAACCTGCAGTACACTGCTGTAGCTCGGGCTGTCAGATAGTATCTTTGTCATTGCAGTCATGTGAACGGAGGCGTAACGCTGTCACCCAAGTCTTGCAGAAACCAATGTCTTCCTTTGGACAGCAGTATGAATAGGCAATTTTTTTCCACAATTTGTTTTTCACTTTCATGGTTTTATAATTTCCCTATGACTTCTTAAAGTAGTACTTCCAGAAGTGTTACTCTGATTTAGCAGAGCTCCCTCTTGCAGTGGGAGCAGACTTCTGAAGAGACACCCAGGACTCTTATTTTCTAGGCTTAGACTGTTCTAGATCCTCTACATCAGAGGACAAAGCTTTTATTTGCCCTCTTTCTATATTACCGTACTCTGCATTATAAATAAATCTGTCAATGCGTCATTGAGGGAAGGCTAATAAAAATGTCACCTGAAATCCAAGGAATTTTAAAATACCTTCTAGGGATGAAGAAGTTAAAAACAAAATAAAGCTTTGGTTCCAAATCTCTAGTTCATATTCTGAGCATTACATTCATAGTATAATGGAACATAGCTAGTAATTTAAAGATTCATCACTGTATTTGGAAGACTGCTGTCTTGGTAAAGCTTGCCTTGCAAATGAAATCCACTAACATTCAATCCTCTACAATACAAAAATCAAAAAAATGTATGATGTGAGTATGCATTGGGTCAGAACACATACACATCCATGCTCATTATCATTCAGCTGTCAGGGGCCAACACTTAGGAAAAGACTAGAAGCAAAAGAACAAACATAGAATAAACTCTTCTCCAGCAAAATCCTGCTGGCTCTGGCAGTTAAGGTATTTCTAAACTGGGCATTGCATCTGAACTGTTGACTCACCAATCCATGACGCAACTGCCTTCTGTGAATTTGTCTTAACCTTTCTGAATTCACTGAGCCTTTTTTCCTCCCCAATATCCTGTAGCAATGACTTCTACTCTTAAATGTTGAGGTGTGTGAAAAGGCAATTATCCATTCTTTTAATGCCATATAGTAGTGCTAGCTCAAGAAAATGCAGCCTGTCCTGACTTTTTCAAAAATAGGTTGAATCCTAAAATGTCCTCACATGGAGTTACTTGGTAGTATACCCAGGTTGATACTTCTTTTCTATGAACTTCTTTTCAGAACATCTCCAGCAATGAAGGAAACTCTTAGTCACATGTTAAACACAAAGCTTCACCAACAGTATTTATACTGAAAACTGTATATTTAATTCATATCAAAATCTACTCTTTCTGTGTATTTTAACTCTAGTCGTTGACTATTTTTCCACAAATTTAGTTTCATATTCATTTTCACTCCCATGAGTTGTACCATGCAAATGTTAATGATATATTCCATTCAAGGCAGCAAGAAGATTCCTTTATATTTTTGCAAAAAAAAAAAAAAAATAATCTACTAAATCTCACAGACTCTATACTTGAGGTCAGAACATTTCATTCAGGAAAAAACTTTTTAAAAGTTATGCAAGTTATCAATATAAGAAATTACAATTTTATTATTGACACTTCATAAGAATAGTTTTGTCTTTGTTAATGAAACCTTTCATGTACATTGGAGTAAATATTTGCAAAAATAATTGTTGAAAATTAACACTATAATGGCTATCATTATGAATTTTTGTTACTACTATGTTTTTGATCTAGGGATTTTTTTATTTTGGGAGGTTATTTCTGTTGTATCATAAGCCTGGCAACAGAAGTTCACAAATACATTGAAAGTTATGAACACCTGGAAGAACAGAAAAGTCTATGCATTAGACCTGCATTTATAACTAGCCAGGAAAACAAACAATGACAAGACACAACAAAGATCTCACCAATTGACTTAAAGATTGAAAAGCAGTATCCCCATCAGTTTATACTAGTCACCCAGGAGTGAAATCTCATAAACCACAGCAAAACTACATAAAGACACTTCTATTAAAAGGTATCACTAACAATCCTATCCCAACCAAAGTAGGCTTTCCATCACTCTAGCATGCACACAGAGATGTACAATAACGGGTGATGGTGTGCAGTATAGCATTGCTTATAGAGTCCACAGTATCCTCAGCCTTATCACTGGTAATACACTGCTCTGCTCCACCAGTAAGACCACCCCTGACTCACACTAAGTGATAAATGCAAGCAGGTTAACTTCAAACTGATTGTCCTTAGGTTTTGTTTGACTTTGAGATGATCTGAATCTATTTCCAACCCAAAAAATTCTGCATTCATGAAAATGTATCTATTTTTGCAGATGTATCAGACAGTCAAAAAAAGACATGTCATTTGCCTCCAAACCTTGATAGTACTGGTACTCATTTGATTGCAACAGCTGTAATTAAAAATAATGGTTGTGAAAGTAAAAAGTATTTGATTTTACCTCCATGAAGTATCATAACAATTTTTCTCATGATCACATGGAAACTCACAAGAGAATCTGCTCCTGAACCCAGATATCTCAAACCCACAAAGAAATTTTTAATCATCTTATATCTCCTAATAAATAAGAAATTACATACTTTTAAGCACTTGGTGTTATTTTACGTCCTATCTACAAGTTGCAGAGTACTGCCTGTCAAAATACAGAGAAACATGGTCTATATTAATGAGAAGAATCACAGCAGTCAGAAGCTAAGAAAGATGTGTAGTCTACTGCTAAGAAGAAATCTTCACAAAATTGGGCTCAAACATTTATAGGTTTACAGGAAGAACCTGAGGTAGTACAACAGCTTATTTCCATGTGAAAGACAAAACTAGAGAAAGGTTAATTCTAATGCTTTGTTGGATGCTGCTGAAAATCTGAAGAAACTTGTCACACAAGACTTCAGATTTGGCATGGTAGCTGGTGAATTAATCTGATGTGCAGCAAAAATTCTTTAGTCTGTCTTGTGACTGCAGTGCTAACAACTTCAGCACTTTTAGATCAGCATCTGAACATTAAGGCCATTCTTATGTTGAGTATCTCAAACAGTTCTAAATTTTAAATGAATCTGAAAACATCTGGTTTCACAGAATCACAGAATGGTAGGGGTTGGAATGGACCTCTGGAGAGCATCTTGTCCTTGAGCACACCTAGAGCAGGGGGCACAGCACTGCGTCCAGGCAGGTTTAGAATGCCTCCCGGGAAGGGGACGCCACAACCTCTCTGTACAGCCTGTTCTACTGCTCTGTCACCCTCACAGGAAAGAAGTTGTTTACCTGGAACTTCCTGTGTTCCAGCCTGGGCCCATTGCCACTTCTGTCACTGGACACCACTGAAAAGAGCCTAGTCCCATCATCCCGACACCCATCCTTTAGATATTTATGGTATTGATGAAATCCCTCCTTAGTCTTCTCTTCTCCAGGCTAAACAATGTGATACGGACAGCATTTCACATAGAAACTGTTTTGTTGAAAAAATATTCATACTATAATTTTATTTCAGGCAGTGATTTTATTCGTGCTATGTGCAATGCAGGGCATGTCAGACAGGGCTCCTGTCTTGCCCATCACTTTTAAGTATTAGAGCTAATTTTTCTATGAACTGAAGAAAGGAGAAAGAAATAATTCTACAGCAAACCAAGAGCATCCTAAAATGGAAGCTGGCAAATGACAATGTGCTGTACCAGTGATAGAGAAAATGCATTCCTTGGGGTCCCTATGTAGCCAGCTGCCACTGATTCTTTAATCTGTTTCTGCTCCTTTCCCTGCTATCTTTTCTTGCCTGTTCTGTCCCACTGGCCTCATCTCTTTGTCGAACATACGTATTTCTGTACTTTGTCCTCACTGGTCTCAAAAGTGAAATGTAAAAATGAAAACTCTGGCTGAAATATAAGATTAGTATTGTGTGGGTCATATTTTCTAACCATGTTATTTCTTAGTTCTTAGTTTTGAGGTTAAATGGTCACCTTGGGCTTTCAACCTTTGCAATGCTCTGGAAGACTGGCTATGCAGTATTTGAAGGCTCCGATAATGGAGTATTTCTGTCATCAGTAAGTGCAAGGGAGGATGAAGAGGGACTTAAAGCCCACTATGATGAGTAAAGTTCAATGTAATCCAATTTCCAAATGAGAAAAATGAGGTTATGTGGTATTGCCAAACATACTGTATCTGTGAAACTGGTAAACTGGATCACAAACAGAAATGATTCCTGCTAATAATTCCCTCATAATAAAGAAGCAGAAAGGAGAAACACCCTTTACATGCTAAACTATTAACTCACTCATCTTGAATTAATCAAATCAAATCAATTTGATTGCTGTTGCTCTACAGCCCTGCAACAGTGTAAGGTAATGTGGCTTTAGAGTGTGTGTAAAGCTAATGCAAACATGGAAAATTGGCCCGTTGGCCCTTAAACAACCCCCGCCCCCCCTTAAACAGAGGAAAAAAAGGAAGAAGGCTGAGAAAGAAAGTAAAGGCCTCCTGAAGATTCCCTAGTTCCTCTATTATTTTATCCCCTCTCTCTGGGTAGGGAAAATACATAAACACACGTATATAAATAACACAAGACAATAACACATCTCCTTCCTATGAAAAACAAAAGGACAAAGAAGCAGAGAAGGGAACAACATATACCACAGAAAATTCAAAAGCAACAGAGCTTAAAAGGTTGGCCAGCCATATATTTATGTGTGTAATGCAGACACAACACACATGTAGCATCACTGATCCCCTAACCATGTCCAGCCAGGGTGGACAGGCTCATGGATTCGTAGCCCCCAGCTGTGGGTCAAACTCTGTGTGGGTGCAGGAGGAAGAAGAGGAGTCACTAGCAAGCTGAGTGTAGGTGGTGAGGATCTGAGAGGAAAAATTGGTGAGAGCTGCAAGTGGGACTTAACTGGAAATGGTGAACTATAGCTTGTCCAGAAGCTTAGCGTGATTCCTAGGAACATAGCTTTGCATGGCAAAACCTGTTCAAAAATATATCTGTGATGCGTGTATGTTCACAGAATCACAAAATCACAGAATGGTAAGGGTTGGAAGGGAACCTCTGAAGGTCATCTTGCCCAACAAGCCGGCTTGAGCAGGTGCACTTAGAGCAGCAGTCACAGGACTGTGTCCAGGTGGATTTTGAATATATCCAAAGAAGGAGAATCCACAATCTCTTCAGGCAGCCTGTTCCACTGCTCTGTCACCCTCACAGGAAAGTTTTTCCTCATATTCAAAAAGAACTGTCTGTGTTCCCATTTGTGCCCATTGCCTCTTGTCCTGTCACTGGGCACCACTACAAGGAGTCTGACCCCAGCCTCTTGGCATGCACCCTTTAGATATTTATAAGCATTGATAAGATCCCCCCTCAGCCTTCTCTTCTCCAGGCTAAACAAACCCAAGTCTCTCAGCCTTTCTTCATAAGGGAGATGCTCCAGTCCCCTGATCATCTTCGTAGCTCTCTGCTGGCTTCTCTCCAGTAGTTCCCTATCTTTCTTGTACTGAAGAGCACAGAACTGGACACAGTACTCCAGGTGTGGTCTCACTAGGGCAGAGCAGAGGGGGAGGATAACTTCTCTCAGTCTGCTGGCCACGCTCCTTTTAATGCAGCCCAGAACATCATTGGCCGCCTTGACCACAAGCGCCCAGTGCTGGCTCATGGTCAGCATGCAGTCCACCAGCACGCCCAGGTCCTTCTCAACAGAGCAGCCTTCCAGCAGGTCAGCCCCCAGCCTGTACTGGTGCCTGGGGTTGTTCCTCCTCTCGTGCAGGACCTTGCACTTGCTCTTGTTGAATTTCATGAGGTTTGCCTCGGCCCAGCTCTCCAGCCTGTCCACGTCTCACTGGATGGCAGCACAGCCTTCTGGTGTTATCAGCCACTCCTCCATGCCTGGCATCATCAGCAAACTTGCTGAGGTTACACTCGATCCCATCATCCAGGTCACTGATGAATATCTTGAACAGGACTGGACCCAGCACAGACCCCTGGGGAACACCACTAGTGACAGACCTCCAGCCAGGCTCTGCCCCATTGATCACGACCCTCTGAGTTCTGTTGTTGAGCCAGTTCTCTGTCCACCTCACTGTCCACTCATCCAACCCACACTTCCTTAGCATGCCTGTGAGGATGCTGTGGGAGACAGTGTCAAATGCCTTACAGAAGTCAAGATAGACAACATCCACTCCTCTCCCTTCTTCGACCCAGCCAGTCATGGCCACCATAGAAGGCTGTCAGGTTGGTGAAGCATGATCTTCCCTTGGTGAATCCATGTTGACTGTTTCTGATAACCTTCTTGTCCTCTACATGCCTGGAGCTGACCTCCAGGATGAACTGCTCCATCACCTCTCCAGGGACAGAGGTGAGGCTGACTGGCCTATAGTTCACAAGGTCCTACTTCTTGCCCTTTTTGATGATTAGATTGACATTTGATGTCCTCCCGTCCTCAGGCACCTCTCCTGTCTTCCACAGCCTTTCAAAGATGATGGAGAGTGGCTCAGCAAGAACATCCACCAGCACCCTCAGCACTTGTGGGTGCATCTCGTTGGGGCACATGGATTTTGTGGGGATCCAGTTTGCCTAGGTGATCTCTGAGCCAGTCCTTCTCAACCGATGCCAAGTCTTCCTTTCTCCTTATTTGTCCTCTCTTCTCTGGGGGCTGGGATGCCTGAGGGCCAGCCTTAGCAGTAAGGACTGAAGCAAAGAAGGCATTCAGTCACTCAGCCTTCTCTGCATCCTGTGTCACCAGGGCCCCTTCCTTCTTCAGTGGTGTGCCCACTGTGTCCCCAGTCTTCCTTGTACTGCTGATACATTTAAAGAAGCTCTTCTTGTTATCTTTGACATGCATTGCCAGATTTAATTCCAAGTGGGCCTTGGCCTCCCTTGTCGTGTCTTTGCATACCCTGACAACATTCCTCTATTCGTCCCAAATAAGTAGTCCCGTTTTCCACATACTGTAAATATCCCTCTTCCATTTGAATTTTTCTGGAAGCTCTTCGCTCATCCATGCAGGTCTCCTGGCTTCTCTGATTAATGATTTCTACACAGGGGTGCATCAATCTTGAGCTCGGAGGAAGTGGTCTTTGAATATTGACCAGCTGTCTTGGACGGCCCTACCTTCTAAAGCCCTAACTCATGGGGTCCCTCCTAGCAGGTCTTTGAAGAGGCCAAAATTGGGTCTCTATAGTCCAAGGTTGTAACCCGACTCGTAGCCCTGCTTCTACCTCACAGTATCCTAAACTCAACCATCTCATGGTCACTGCAGCTAAGGCTATCACCCACCTTCACATCCTCAACCAGACCTTCTTTGTTTGTTAGTATGAGGTCCAACAACACATTTCACCTCGCTGTCTCCTGTCTAATTTTATCCTGGATGCTCTACAGGAACTTCCTGGATTCTGTGGGCCTCACTGTGTTGTTTTTCCAGCAAACATCAGGGAGGTTGAAGTCCCCCATGAGAAACATGGCCTGTGACTGTGAGGCTACTTCCAGATGCCTGTAGGAGACATCTTCGACTTCCTCTTCTTCATCAGATGGCCAGTAGCAAATGCCGACAACATCACCCATTTTTGCCTGCCCCTTGATTTTTACCCACAAGCTCTCAACTTGACCTTCCTCCACTCCAAGGCAGAGCTTGATGCATTGCAGTTGCTCCCTCACATAAAGAACAACTCCCCCACCTCACCTTGCTGGCCTGTCATTCCCAAGAATTACATAGCCATCCATGACAGCATCCCAGTCACGTGAGCTATCCCACCAGTTCTCTATAACTTCAATTAGATTGTGGCTCTGTGACCGCACACAGACCTCTAGTGCCTCCTATTTATTCCCCATGCTGTGTGCTTTGAGGTACAGGCATTGCAGAGAGGTAATGGAGCACACAGGTTTCCCTGGAGGG
Organism: Phalacrocorax carbo; assembly: GCF_963921805.1. Classification (NCBI taxonomy): domain Eukaryota; kingdom Metazoa; phylum Chordata; class Aves; order Suliformes; family Phalacrocoracidae; genus Phalacrocorax; species Phalacrocorax carbo. Next base: position 76,665,590 of record NC_087548.1, read on the forward strand.
GTGCACGAGGATCCACTATAGCCATGCAAATCCTTGAGGTGGTGGTCTTCTGTCTGCTATCTCATGAGGCAGCTAAGGCACCTTTGTCACTTCTCTGGTTGGCCTGGCTTATCCCCATTGGATATGACAGCATTAACATTGCCACTTTGGCTCCTGCCCCCCAAATCCTTCAGTTTAAAGCCCCGCTCACCAAGTTTGCCAGCCTGCTGCCAAAGAGTCCCTTGTCCCTTTTAGGCAGGTGGAGTCCATCCCTCCCTAAGGCTATGATTGCTGGGGAAAGTCCCATTGTCGTAAAAACCATGCTTGTTAACCTTCATTGCTACTCTAGTATCCCTCATCTCTCCTGGAAACAGGGTTCTGTTAGAAGATAATGTCTTTCAAAGAAGTCACCTGGCAGACAGGAACTAGCCTTCTTATATATCACTTGTTTGTGTTTAAGTAACTGAATCACTGTGTCTGCATGGAAGTTGATATGCAAGGGGTTTGCCTTTGTATGCCACATTGAACACCAAGCAGTGCAGACTTCTACCCATGTTGACTATTCATTGAATCAATGCATAATTTTGGCAGTTGTGTCTGTCTTAATACAGGTTTATTTTTCCAGAAGAGTTCCCACTGTTATGGGAAAGGATGCCATAGGTGCTCCATTGTAGGTGTCAAATGAGGCTGCTGAATCATGCCCTCAGGATGGTCCTGTTTTAAGAACTTGAATCAAAATCAGGCAGGGTTAGTGCTCTGCCCAAGCCAGGAAGCTGCTCTATGACTTTTACAAAGGTTGCTCTGAGTCTGCCAAAATTAACCCCAAAACAAAAAGAAAGGGAATGGGGCATGGGGCAGTGTGAGTGGAGGAAGGTACCTCTGTGAGGAGGTGTCAGGTTGAGTTTTGTATGTCTGTAGTATTAAGTAGTACAGTGGGTTACATTTGCCCTTATGTGAGCAAAATCTAACTATTTATCTAAATATGTCAGATGATTATACTCATCGCTGCTTTCAGATCCAGTTATGTGAGGGCTTTTGCTAAACTCAGGTATGACATCTTCATAAGTGCTATGGCACTGCAGTACCAAGCGATGTTAAATGCATTATAATACTTAGAAAATTCTGATATCTGCAGCAAACGATACAAGTAATAAAATTATAACTGTGTCACTTATACTTTCACAAGTACATTTTCAAGAAATAAAATTGAATCATAATTGATATTTGGTTTTAACAGACATTTAGTCCATGTTACAGGACATTTATGTCAAAGAATATAGACCCTAATACTCTCCCTGTATCAAAGTACTGGAGGCAAAAAAAAAAAAGAAAAATTCTGATATTGAACAGCTTTAGTCAAAATGACCTTGATTCAGTCTGAATTATTTTAAATCCATCAACCAGTCATGAAATAAATGAATATAGAAATAGGTATAGCCATTTTCCAATCCCGCTACAAAGATAAATGAATGAATGATGAACCTCATGAGAATATTAGATTGTGACTAGTAAAAAATGGTCAAAAGTCTTGAAACATCCATAAAATAGAAGGAAATGTGTCATTAGGAGGAAGGAGAATTGAACATCTACAAAATCTATATAATATTCTTGGTCTGTAGCAGTCTTAATGTCTTAATTAATTTATATATTACCTTGTCACATCATACTTTAGGAATAGGTTCTAAAAATATTGGGCTACAATTTCCTTCTTAAATTATTTTAACACAGGTTATCATTATGAAAGTTACAATTGCCCTGTTCACTTGTTTGGTGTCATGGAATGTGTAATTTAAAAACACAGCCGCATTTTCGCTCATTCTGTTTATACTGAACTTACTGGAATGGTGTCATTGCTACACCACTAAAATAAAAGAAATTACTTGGATAAAGATCCTTGTCTTTCACTTCTTTAGAGGGAATAATATAGTCCCCAATAAGCAAATTAAGTTGATAAGCACTACACAACTATTTGACAAATGTAATTATTATCAAAAGATAACAAATAACCTTTTTTACTGGGTTAGGTAATTGGAGAAAGTAATTATATTTCCAACTTTCCTACTCTTCATTATATTAATGGAAAATAATTTTCAGATTTTTTTTGCATAAGGTTTTCATAAAGGGTGTATCTGTAATTGTACATTTGCCAGAGTTTCAAACCGTAACACAGTTTTCAGGTGGACAGAAGGCTAGGCTTGATTCTCATAACTCTTCTGAGTGATAGTTTGTGGTAGGTTGACTCTGGCTGGACACAGGATGCCCACCAAGCCACTCTATCACCCCTCTCCTAAGCTGGTCAGGGGAGAGAAAATGCAATGAAAGTCTTATGGGACTGCACAGGACGCAGTCCTCCATGAACTTCTCCAGTGTGGGTCCTTCCCATGGGCTGCAGTTCTTCATGAACTGCTCCACCATGGGTCCCTTACATGGGGTGCAGTCGTTCAGGTCCCTTCATGTCCCTTCCATGGGTGCAGACTGCTCCAGCATGGGTCCCCCACGGGGTCACAAGTCCTGCCAGGAGCCTGCTCCAGTGTAGGCTTCCCACAGGGTCACAGCCCCCTTCAGACATCCATGTGCTCTGGTGTAGGGTCCTCTATGGGCTGCAGGTGGATATCTGCTCCACCGTTAACCTCCATGGACTGCAGGGGGACAGCCTGCCCTGCTATGGTCTTCACCAGGGGCTGCAGGGGAATCTCTGCTCTGGAGACTGCAGCACCTCCTCCTCCTCCTTCTGCACTGGCCTTGGTGTCTGCAGGGCTGTTCCTCTCACATATCCTCACTCCCCTCTCTAGCTGAAGTTGCGCAGGTTTTTTTCCCACTTTTTATCTGTGTTATGCCAGAGGTGCCACCACTGTCACTGAGGGGCTCAGCTTGGCTGGTGGTGGGTCCATCTTGGATCCCTGTAGCCTCCCTGCTACCAAAACCTTGCCATGTAAACTCAACACAGTTTTTCCCCCAAGCTATCCATTCATTTATTGCTGGGACCCAGGCACATACTAATTCTTCCCTCTCCCTTTGAAAGCATTCTGTAATATCTGATCCAGCAGAAACTTTCTTGGAGGAATAAATATTATCAAGGACAAATCCCATACAAAGAAGAAAAATTTGTAATATATATCCATACACAAATAAACAATATGTCTACTTAGCTACACAAGTAAGGAAGCTCTTTTTTTTTTTTCATCCTGGAGAAATTTCAATTCTACCACTGACCTGTCCATCAGCATAAATGTCTTATTTTCCTAAGGTAGTCATGCACCTAGTGAGCTCACAATAACAAGGCCAGCTTGCCTCTAAAACCCAATAAGTATTAATTTAAATCAACAAGGAACAACAGTACACACAAAGCTTTGCAAGCTGTTCTGCTGAAAGGAGCATATTAAAAGTTAGAAGCAGAAGTAAACAGAAACGATTAACTAGAGTAAACAACAGCCCTTGAGCCTCCCCATTTAAAGAGGTTTTGTAAAGGAGAGTCCAGAATCACTTGGGATGCTTCCTTACCATTATCTAACTTTCTAATGAGTCAGAGTTATAGGCAATACAGAATAATATAACTATGGTAGGCTATAGTTAGTGAAGGCACTGCAACTGATGAAAAAACTAAAGCATCATGCTGGTAACTCAGTTAAAGACCCAAGCCAAAGCATGCACTGTAACTTTAACTGTGGACGTACTTACATGAGTTAAGATGCTAAAGCTGGATGTGCATTTAGGACACAAGTCGGATATTGCTTCATCATACAACTGAGTGTACCTCAGGGGAAAGGGAGTGGGAATGGATCAGTTTATTCTTGGAGTTCAGGGAAGCAAAACCAATGTTTTCACTTTCCAGCTGTCCCAAAACCTTGGTAGAAGGTTTGGGAAATAGAGTCAAGGAAACCTCTCCCTGTAGCAAAGGATGAACACTACCAAATGTGTGAGGCTTTGAGTATCAGGGAAAATATTTACACAACTAAGGCAGAGGTGTAAGTTAGGAGTCTGGTCTGTCTCATGCCTGCTCTTCCAATTTAGTCAGCAGAATGAGCAGAATGTCAATTTAGGATGTCGTCTTCCAAGACTATTGCAGCCAGATGGGCTTTGTGAGTTTATGTATGAAATGGAAATGAGTCCCAACACCTCATTTCTGTGTTAGTGCCCCTTAGTAGAGCTACAAAAATCTTGACTATTTTCTGTGATGAAAACCATTCTTTTACTTTGTGGACTATGGTTTAAGATTTCCAAAGGGGAGGAATAACTCTATTTGACTGCAGCAAAATGCATTTAAGTGATTGGAGTATGTCACTTAGGAGACTGGTGGGAGAAAAATGAAGTTTTCAAAATCAAGTTTACTGAATATGTATTTCTTTTTGCCAATGTGTGTATTTAACAGCTCTGACAAGAGAAAGTGAGACTGCATATCAAAGAGGAGAAAATGTGTTTTAAACACTAATCCTAGAGAAACAGACATCAGTGAGAAACACTTTTTGCTAACCCATAATAAATCCTCCATATCAGTCCACAGACTAAAGGACAGTATTTTAAGTAATAAAACAAGCAAACAAAAAAAACCCTAGGTCTGTGTTCAGAAAAAGCCTAGAAGTCCTCTAGAACACTGTTACAATTGCTGCCAAAAGACACACAGCCTGTTCAGGGCTGCCCATGATCTGGGGCTGTTGATAAAGGTACTGTCCAAGCGCTGCAATTGGAGGCTGATGCACTTTTGGAGCTGCTGTCGGAGCTTAAATAGGGACATAAATCAGATACTGGCCTTTCCAGCAAAAGACTTCAGAAAAATGTTTCATGTACCCATTTTTTGAAAAGAACCATAATTTCACAAATTTTGCTTCACATCAACAATCATAGTTGCAGTCAGGGTGGCTCTTGAAAGGAAACAAAAAAGTAAAAGGAGTAAGAAGGAGAGAGAGAAGGAAAGAAAGAAGGAGATAAAAACTGTGTTTGAATACTTACTGAACCCTAGGTACTGTTTCTACTCAACAGCTTTTTCCCCCCATGTGCTCCATTGGCTTTTGTAAGCCATGTTCCCATTAGTTTTGTCTTTCCTGAATGTGATTGCTCTGTGTTCATAATAAAAGAAATTTTTAAAAAAATCTAAGCTTTGTCAAGTGTCTTGAGAACAGTGGGTGACACATAGGACTTGTCCTCAAATATGAATGGAAGTTCAGCAGAGCAGGTTTTACTAAATTAGATATGAGAGGTTCAAACAGCTGTCAGGAACTGAATAGTTGAATACTTTTTTACACCTTGAACTAGGTGAAGTACATTTGTTTATCCATATGTGAAATATTGAATTATTTTCCAGCCAGTGTGATCAGAATTTTTGTCTGGACTATACTATAGGCAGTCATGATTATTCTTCATTTTATCTAGTCCTCATCAGGCCTCCCGGTGTGTGATTTATCCATAACAGATTCAGGTTTTCAAACATTTTTTTCTGGTCTCCCAGGGACTTGCAACAAATACAGAAATTGCATCTTGCTGAGGAAATTTCTGACTACACCCCTCTCTCCTAAATGCACAAAGATACAGCTTCCCAGAAGACAATATAAATGGAGTAGCCCTGCAGTATGCCTTTTGAAGAAGCAGTTGACGCTCTCCTCCCTCACCTTCTGAAGCAATACCAACAAAAGCTTTCCACCCTCTAAGGCAGGAGATGACTAGGTTACATTCTGATCTACTCTTTCCATATGGTCATGGTAACCAATATCACTTGTGCAGTAAAAATTAACAATTTCAAAACTTTTGAAGTCCTCATCATAAATGAATCAATGATCCACAACCTAATAGCCTAAACCAAAAAAGTTCTGTGGCCTACAAGTATGGTTTTCAAAGCTTGGTAAGTCAAAAGATATTTTTATTTTTTGGCTGGTGCCATTTGTCTTTCAATGAAGCTAACCCATTCTCTAACATGCTCTGTTACATTACTGCACTGAATGAAGGAGAAGGAACTTTTCAGCTGATGCAAATGCTCCTAATTTCACTGGAGTCAGCTGCTAAACGACTGTAATTACCTGTATTAGCCAGGGCTTTCAGTGTAGCTTCATATTGATGGCAATAATGATTTATAATATCTAACGGAAAATGTTTGAAGTGAAAGGAATTTGAATAATTAAAAAGATGAGCTGACATTGGTTTTCATTAAAAAAAATAGTCCTCCAGAGTACTTCACTTAAAAATTCCCTAAAAGGAACTGTTCACTACTTCATGATTTAAACTCAGATTGTTACAAACCCCTTACTCATCATTAAGTGTGAAAATATCCCTAAGCAGCAAAACAATCAGGCAGAATAAAGAAAAGAAAACAGCATGTAGATCATATTGATTAAGTAAAGATCATCACGTATGAGTTACTGTTAGCACCTGCAGTCCTTTCCTTTCATGAAAGAAAAAGGAAGCTTTTGAACCAGAGGACTGCTAACTAGAAGAAGGAATTTATGGTGGGAGAGAACAAGATGTAAAACTGGGGTACAGCTAATAATGTGATTGTATAAAATTACAAACCTATGAAGAAAGTCCTAGCTTTGTGTCATGAACAACTTCCATATAAGCTCACTTTGACAGTTTAAGCTCATTTAAAAATGCCCACTGTAGTGATACGGCCTTTATGCTAAGCCAGGTGTTCTCCCTTTTTCCTTAGACAAAATGAAATTAAAAACCCCCAGTTTTAATGGTTCTTCTCCTAATAAGGGAGTAATTCAATTGTGTTTACACAACTGACTGAGGTCAGTCAAGCACCCTAGGAGATCAAGTGCAATGTACAAGGTAGATATTAAAGATAGAAACCACATGCCTTGAATTACATGAAGACTTAAAGAGCTTTTATTCCGTGGCACTGAGAAATTCACTGACCATTAAATTTTTTTTTTCAGAATTCATTTTCAATATGATTTTAGCAAAAAAGTTGTGCATCAGCAGTAACAAAATAATAAAAAATATTTGTTCATATAAATTTAAGTACAGGAACAACTCATTATCCAATTTAAAAATAGTAACTGTCAACAGCCAGCAATCAGGTTTGTAGTTTGTAAGCACGATACAATTTTTGTGCAAGGTTTAAGCCCCTAAAAATTAGTCATCAGCCTGTTCTTGAGGTATTTTTTTATTTGACACATGAAATGATTTAAAGAAAAGATTCCTGATCCCAGGAGGTTTGTATGGGTACTTTTTCAATTACTATTAAATCTCTCATTTCATCTATTCAACTTTTTTTTTTATCCCACCACATAACCTGAACAATCCTCTTACACACTCTACTAGTTTTTGCATGTCCAGTTTTTCATAATTAATATGCATCCATTATGTCATGACCTTGTTCTTTATCTAAGCAAAATGCTGGGAAGAGATTATTGCCAAAGACAAGGCGGCTCTCTAATTGAGAAGAATCCAGATTTTACAGTCCAATGGATCCCTTTAATTAAGGGAAGTGAAAAAAGTATACATTATTCTCTAATGTAGCTGATTTAGAATGGTTTAACAGACCACCATTTAAATTTGAAGTCTTTTATCTATTGATTAATACGTACCAATCCTCTTTATTCTCTTCAGCTGGCCTAGAGCATTTGTTGGTTAATCACTGCAAGAGTCATGCCTCATAATCCAGTGACTTTTCTTGAACAACAAGTCAGTGATCTAGAGTTTTCAATTTTATTTATTTCCTAAATTATACAGTCTCTACAGTCAAACATAACTGAGTGTGAAAAGATGCATGATTGCTTTCTATTTGGGAAACCAGAGATTTGGGAGGACAAAGGACAAGCCTTATCTGAGGACCGGTAAACTAGCCCAGAGCACTCGAGGGCAAGGAGCAGGAAATTAAAAGAAGGAAGGTGGTCTGCTGGTAAATTGTTGAACTGGGCTGCAAGACAGCAGGATGGAGTTATTTCTTTGATCTGTGATAAATCTCAGCCTGTTTAACAGCTTCTGAGTTTTTTTGGGTTGGAATACTACTTCCACAGGAACTTGTGGAATTTGGCATGTGGAAAAGGAAGTTGTGAATTTGGATTAGACTGTCAAGTAAAGGACTGATTCAGAGGACCTGTCTAACAAGACCAATATATTTTATAAACAATGTCCACTTTCTATAAACAATCGCTGTATGCTTTTGTTTCTTATTCTTCTAGTACAGGTTCCTAAAAAAAGAGAAATAAGTAGGCATACTCTTTTTGAGTCTTACTTCATTACAACTTATTTGCTTCTGCCCTGAGTGCACCTGGGGAGTCTAGATGAAACACTGAACGTACCTTTGAAACCTCTCTAATTTTTAAAAATGGGCCTTGATATGCAAACTACAGTCACAGGATCTAACAGTAACCATTCCCTTCAAAAACAGATTTTGCCATTTACAGTGCTTTTTAAGTAGGTGAGTAAATGATGTTATTTCATTGAATTCTTCTGCATGTAGTTTGTAACTGTTCTTTGGCAGTATTAGATTAGGGAGGGCACAGGCTAAAACAAGTGATATGGCAAATATGTTATGTAATACTAGCCCAACATCCTTATAGTAATGAAAAGTTCCTAGCTAGATTTCTTAGCCTAATACAGGGCAAAAAGAGGAACTGGGGCACCTGGGACAAGGTTTTAGCCTGTAAGTTAACTTCTAGTATCTGATGCCAAGAGTCAGTCTGGAAGTATGCATAGACTAAGAATTTCAAACTTCAGGCTAAGACATGAAAACTAAAAATAACCAATATCTACATGCAATGCTGTTTTGAAATGAGCACACTAGTAAAATCCAAACATAACAACTTGATATTTTCAAACTGTCTTCATTTTCTTTTTTACTCTAAATATGAGATGAAGCCAAATTAGGTAGTGTGGGAAATTGTGGACTAAAGACTGGAATAAAACCATTGGCTGATCCTGCTTTGAGGTATCAGCTAGCTGACTTACAAGGATGTCTGCAACTATGTGGTGGTAGAAACAATATATCTTCCTACAATTCAGCATTTTCCAGCAAAAGCATGTATTTTTGCATAACATGACTATCAGAGTCACTTTCATCCAGGTTATTCGAGTGAACTGCTGTGAGGGAAGGGAGCGTCGAAGCCACCAACTTATTTTCAGAGTGGTATGCGAGATAATCTTACAAAGTTATTTAAAAAGATGATTTTTATTTTGATTTGTCCTTAAAACCAGTGGAAATGAAACAGAAGAATACATTGTTGACTATGGATTGGGAAACTAAATGAAACTGTGAACACATACTGTGAACCTCAAATGGAAGAGGGAGGTTCTCAGTATGTGGAAAACGGGACTACTTATTTGGGACGAATAGAGGAATGTTGTCAGGGTATGCAAAGACACGACAAGGGAGGCCAAGGCCCACTTGGAATTAAATCTGGCAATGCATGTCAAAGATAACAAGAAGAGCTTCTTTAAATGTATCAGCAGTACAAGGAAGACTGGGGACACAGTGGGCACACCACTGAAGAAGGAAGGGGCCCTGGTGACACAGGATGCAGAGAAGGCTGAGTTACTGAATGCCTTCTTTGCTTCAGTCTTTACTGCTAAGGCTGGCCCTCAGGCATCCCAGCCCCCAGAGAAGAGAGGACAAATAAGGAGAAAGGAAGACTTGGCATCGGTTGAGAAGGACTGGCTCAGAGATCACCTAGGCAAACTGGATCCCCACAAAATCCATGTGCCCCAACGAGATGCACCCACAAGTGCTGAGGGTGCTGGTGGATGTTCTTGCTGAGCCACTCTCCATCATCTTTGAAAGGCTGTGGAAGACAGGAGAGGTGCCTGAGGACGGGAGGACATCAAATGTCAATCTAATCATCAAAAAGGGCAAGAAGTAGGACCTTGTGAACTATAGGCCAGTCAGCCTCACCTCTGTCCCTGGAGAGGTGATGGAGCAGTTCATCCTGGAGGTCAGCTCCAGGCATGTAGAGGACAAGAAGGTTATCAGAAACAGTCAACATGGATTCACCAAGGGAAGATCATGCTTCACCAACCTGACAGCCTTCTATGGTGGCCATGACTGGCTGGGTCGAAGAAGGGAGAGGAGTGGATGTTGTCTATCTTGACTTCTGTAAGGCATTTGACACTGTCTCCCACAGCATCCTCACAGGCATGCTAAGGAAGTGTGGGTTGGATGAGTGGACAGTGAGGTGGACAGAGAACTGGCTCAACAACAGAACTCAGAGGGTCGTGATCAATGGGGCAGAGCCTGGCTGGAGGTCTGTCACTAGTGGTGTTCCCCAGGGGTCTGTGCTGGGTCCAGTCCTGTTCAAGATATTCATCAGTGACCTGGATGATGGGATCGAGTGTAACCTCAGCAAGTTTGCTGATGATGCCAGGCATGGAGGAGTGGCTGATAACACCAGAAGGCTGTGCTGCCATCCAGTGAGACGTGGACAGGCTGGAGAGCTGGGCTGAGGCAAACCTCATGAAATTCAACAAGAGCAAGTGCAAGGTCCTGCACGGGAGGAGGAACAAACAACCCCAGGCACCAGTACAGGCTGGGGGCTGACCTGCTGGAAGGCTGCTCTGTTGAGAAGGACCTGGGCGTGCTGGTGGACTGCATGCTGACCATGAGCCAGCACTGGGCGCTTGTGGTCAAGGCGGCCAATGATGTTCTGGGCTGCATTAAAAGGAGCGTGGCCAGCAGACTGAGAGAAGTTATCCTCCCCCTCTGCTCTGCCCTAGTGAGACCACACCTGGAGTACTGTGTCCAGTTCTGTGCTCTTCAGTACAAGAAAGATAGGGAACTACTGGAGAGAAGCCAGCAGAGAGCTACGAAGATGATCAGGGGACTGGAGCATCTCCCTTATGAAGAAAGGCTGAGAGACTTGGGTTTGTTTAGCCTGGAGAAGAGAAGGCTGAGGGGGGATCTTATCAATGCTTATAAATATCTAAAGGGTGCATGCCAAGAGGCTGGGGTCAGACTCCTTGTAGTGGTGCCCAGTGACAGGACAAGAGGCAATGGGCACAAATGGGAACACAGACAGTTCTGTTTGAATATGAGGAAAAACTTTCCTGTGAGGGTGACAGAGCAGTGGAACAGGCTGCCTGAAGAGATTGTGGATTCTCCTTCTTTGGATATATTCAAAATCCACCTGGACACAGTCCTGTGACTGCTGCTCTAAGTGCACCTGCTCAAGCCGGCTTGTTGGGCAAGATGACCTTCAGAGGTTCCCTTCCAACCCTTACCATTCTGTGATTTTGTGATTCTGTGAACATACACGCATCACAGATATATTTTTGAACAGGTTTTGCCATGCAAAGCTATGTTCCTAGGAATCACGCTAAGCTTCTGGACAAGCTATAGTTCACCATTTCCAGTTAAGTCCCACTTGCAGCTCTCACCAATTTTTCCTCTCAGATCCTCACCACCTACACTCAGCTTGCTAGTGACTCCTCTTCTTCCTCCTGCACCCACACAGAGTTTGACCCACAGCTGGGGGCTACAAATCCATGAGCCTGTCCACCCTGGCTGGACATGGTTAGGGGATCAGTGATGCTACATGTGTGTTGTGTCTGCATTACACACATAAATATATGGCTGGCCAACCTTTTAAGCTCTGTTGCTTTTGAATTTTCTGTGGTATATGTTGTTCCCTTCTCTGCTTCTTTGTCCTTTTGTTTTTCATAGGAAGGAGATGTGTTATTGTCTTGTGTTATTTATATACGTGTGTTTATGTATTTTCCCTACCCAGAGAGAGGGGATAAAATAATAAAGGAACTAGGGAATCTTCAGGAGGCCTTTACTTTCTTTCTCAGCCTTCTTCCTTTTTTTCCTCTGTTTAAGGGGGGGCGGGGGTTGTTTAAGGGCCAACGGGCCAATTTTCCATGTTTGCATTAGCTTTACGCACACTCTAAAGCCACATTACCTTACACTGTTGCAGGGCTGTAGAGCAACAGCAATCAAATTGATTTGATTTGATTAATTCAAGATGAATGAGTTAATAGTTTAGCATGTAAAGGGTGTTTCTCCTTTCTGCTTCTTTATTATGAGGGAATTATTAGCAGGAATCATTTCTGTTTGTGATCCAGTTTACCAGTTTCACAGATACAGTATGTTTGGCAATACCACATAACCTCATTTTTCTCATTTGGAAATTGGATTACATTGAACTTTACTCATCATAGTGGGCTTTAAGTCCCTCTTCATCCTCCCTTGCACTTACTGATGATAGAAATACTCCATTATCAGAGCCTTCAAATACTGCATAGCCAGTCTTCCAGAGCATTGCAAAGGTTGAAAGCCCAAGGTGACCATTTAACCTCAAAACTAAGAACTAAGAAATAACATGGTTAGAAAATATGACCCACACAATACTAATCTTATATTTCAGCCAGAGTTTTCATTTTTACATTTCACTTTTGAGACCAGTGAGGACAAAGTACAGAAATACGTATGTTCGACAAAGAGATGAGGCCAGTGGGACAGAACAGGCAAGAAAAGATAGCAGGGAAAGGAGCAGAAACAGATTAAAGAATCAGTGGCAGCTGGCTACATAGGGACCCCAAGGAATGCATTTTCTCTATCACTGGTACAGCACATTGTCATTTGCCAGCTTCCATTTTAGGATGCTCTTGGTTTGCTGTAGAATTATTTCTTTCTCCTTTCTTCAGTTCATAGAAAAATTAGCTCTAATACTTAAAAGTGATGGGCAAGACAGGAGCCCTGTCTGACATGCCCTGCATTGCACATAGCACGAATAAAATCACTGCCTGAAATAAAATTATAGTATGAATATTTTTTCAACAAAACAGTTTCTATGTGAAATGCTGTCCGTGTCACAGAGAGATGTGTACTGAAATGTCAATGTCAGATGATCCCTATTTTCAAAAATAATGGAAAGGGTGTAGACATAAGGGAAAGAGTACTGTGAACTTGATCAAGTTCACAAATGACTGTATTAATAGATTCCAGATTTCCAAATACTGAATTGTGTCAGTCTTATCCATCTCTGAATCATTACACTGCAAATCAATTTGTTTCTGAAGGCTTTACACTGTTGGTTTAATGCTTGACATAGTTCGGTGGCAGATCTGAGAGCTATTAGCAGCTCTGAGTTTAATTTCTACCTTTCATTCTTGTTAAAAGGCAGCTGCAATGACTACAGTTAAAAAAAAATCAACACACAAACAAATATAAAAACACACACAAAAAAAACCCCACAGCCAAACAAACCAAAACAACAACCAACCACCTAAAAAAAAAACCCAACAGCAACAACATGGGCAATTGGCAGTTACACACATCAAAATCTACAGTGACACCAAGTGGTGAAATGCTAGCTTTCATGCTGCAAGTACAAGGCTGAGTCTTCGTTTTGAGACTTCTCATGTCTTTCTTGTTTTCCCTTTCCTTCCTCCACCATGTGACTCAATGTTAGTGTCAGCGTTCAAATATATTTTCCACAGCAGCACATAGCTTTTTCTACATAAACCATTAAACTCTAGGTCTCCTGCAAAAAAATGTTCCAATTTTGTTCCAGTGAAAGAGGAAAAAATTCCCCAGTAGGTGCTTTTGCTCTTTCTTGTACCACATGTCAGACAATGGTGAGACAATTCACTAAGAGGATGTCTCTAAATGAAACTGCTGAGGACTTTTTAAAGAAAAAAAAAATTGGAGAAGTGTCTCTTCTCCGTCAAACAATTTAAAGGCATGCATCCTTCTATGACAGAAAGGACTGCAAAGACTATTGGTAAATTGCCTTAAGGTCTTAGCTACATTGATTTTATTAAGAGTTTTTCTCCTCTGAGACTTTTGTTTGGACAGACACCCAAAAATCATAAATGACAATGCATGCACACACAACATGGCTTCCCACCCATGTAATAATGCTCCTGTACTCTTAGGTCTACTTTAGTTCCATCATCCAGAGCATTTTTTCCTCCATATTTAGAACTGGTACCAATTAGACATCAATACACGGAGGGGAAAAAAAAATGGATTTGCTTATTACTTTTATTATGTACATAGTATTCGATTACACGATACTGCTATTTTTGTTGGCTTTATTCATAGAATCACAGAATCATTAAGGTTGGAAAAGACCTCTAGGATCATCAAGTTCCACCATCAATGCAACACTACCACGTTTGTTAAACCATGCTGTGAAGTGCCACGTCTACACGTCTTTTAAATACCTCCAGGGATGGTGACTCCACCACCCCTCTCTGGGCAGCCTCTTCCAATGCCTGACCACTCTTTCAGTGAAGAATTTTTTCCAATATCCAATCTAAACTTCTGCTGACACAGTTTGAAGCCATTTCCTCTCATTCTATCACTAGTAACTTGGGAGAAGAGACCAACACCCACCTCACTACAACCTCTTTTCAGGTAGTTGTAGCGAGCGATAAGGTCTCCCCTCAGCCTGTCTCCTCCAGGCTAAACACCCCCAGCTCCCTCAACCTCCCCTCATAAGATTTTCTTGCTACACCCTTCACCAGCTTCGTTTCCTTCTTTGGACATGCTTCAGTATTATTGGACCTTAACAGCTCTTTACCTACATACATCTCAGTCTCCTGTGATATATATCTTTCTCAGCTACCATTACAGTATTTGAGTCCTGCATGATATAGCCTAATAAAAAAATTATTCTGATTTCCAGGACTTATATTGAACTGATCCAGGAATCTATTTCCAATTAAGAACAAGACTCTGCCACGCATTTTAACTCTGTAAATGCACTTAAAGTACAAACTTTGTATTACTCAGGTGCTAATTCAGAAAAGTAATTAGGAGTCATTGATTTGAAATTGAGCAGATTTAAGCAAATACTTTAGAAGTCAAGCTGTTACTGTGAAAAAAAAAAGATGTGGTATTACTAATTATAAACACATTGACATATTAATCCACTTAAATATCCACAGAACACTGGAAGAAATTCCTGTTTTATTGCACAGGAACTGTAAGTCCCCTGGCATGGAATTAACCAGCCCAAAGGTTTTAATATGTTAAATTATGTTCTAGGAGATGTTGATATATAAGTGCATAAATTGAGAAGCCTTGATTTCCTTTATTGATATGGAAAATTATTTGGGATGAAAATGGAGAACCTCATGTTTTTGCTGTCAGATAAATTTTCTTCTGGGAAATAGTCATCCATTCTACACAGACTGAGGAAAAAAAAATGCACAAGTCCTGTCTTTGCTTTCTATATTTAATGGGAAAAATGAATCGTAGTTTTGTCAAGTTCCTATTGCTTTTGCCATATGAATGAAGTAGAATTTGAATGACAAAAAGACAACACCTTCAACAAAAAAATGTGGCTAACTACTAATCTTCACTTCCCTTGCCTGGGGAGCAAGGGTCAGAGCAGGGGCTTGTGAGATTGACCTAGGAGATATTGCAGGTCCAGAAAGAGTCCTTTTAACATTCTGAATAATGGATAATTTCTATTGTGGCCAAAAGATTAAAGGTATTAGAGTACAGTCTCAGCAGTCTTTTGCTTTCGTTTTTTTTTTTTAATACATAACCAGAGATGATAATTTAAATACTTGTTTTTCCCAAGGTTCTGGTGTCTGGCTGTAGCAGATTACGTGACCCAGTTAAACAAGAGATGATGAGATGGAAGAAAAATATGAAACAGTATCCAATAATTGGATTTTTCTGTCAGAGGAACACTGTGCAGAGCTTTTCTGCATCAACTGGATGAATTTAGATGAACAAGTAAGATTTCACAGACGAGCAAGTTCCCTGTTCTTCATGGTAACAGCTTCCATGTTGCTGTGAACATACAGCGAGTGTGATGCAGTTAGATTTACCTCAGTTTGGAAAGATTCAGCAATAAGACCTTCTTATCATACTTTTCTGTTGGCTAAAAGCAGACCTAAAGAAAAAAAGTGTAAACAAACCATTACTCTCATGCTATTGTAAGCTACAAGTTGACAAAGTTTCTAATTCCCTAAACATTTCTTAAATGTTATATGGATCTACCTTTACCTCATTGCTCTTCCAACACAACTTTCATCTGGTAAAAAATCTCCTTTCCATGTTGGCAACCATCACTTTTGCATCTTGACTGAATGTGGGTATATCTGCTTTTTATTGAACAGAAGGTTGACTTGCATGAGTTTTTAAGCAAACATGAAAAAAAGTTAATAATTCATTATGGCTGCAAGACCAACTTCTGCACCTGGGCTTGAGTCACACTGTAATAAATGTCAATAGCAGACATATAGTGATTTTCAAACACTGAACTCTTTCTTCTCACTAGAAAGGAATTAATTTCCTATCCAGTAGATCTGAATTCCATAAACTGGAATCCAGGTGAGAAACATCTATAGCAGATATTAAAAGGTTTCTTAACAAAACTTGCAAATATATATGTATGCATACATACATACATATATGTCTATGCACACAGGTCCTTAAGTACCAAGCATATTTCTGATTGTGAAACGGCTACAAAACATAATAGCTTGAAACCATGGCAAAACTGCAGCTTACAGGTGGAGTGACTTCCTGAACAATCTCCAAACACTGGCAAGAATGAGCCCAACTACCCTCTCAGAGGTTCACGGCTATAGGACACTCCTCAACCCAGCATCAGAAATGCAGAGCTGCAATGGAAAGCTCATGAGCTCTGGGCTGGAACTGTTGCTCCTCAGGTTACAAGTGCCTTAACTCAGCTGTGGTGTGCTGTACTGCGTACCGCCCATGCTGGATAGTGACAAGGTGGTGGTAATGAAATCTAAGGAATTACAGAAGCTTCCCCAGCCTGAAAGTTGTCCTTAGCCTCACAAACCCACAGAAACTTGGCATTGAAAAAATCGTCCATTTTCTGACTTGAAAATTAATAATATTTCAGTGCAAGCTCCTGAGTAGGTCTGTCTTACTGAAGTTTCACTGTAGTCAAAGAAGTTTGATTAGACACAGTCTTAAAATTATCAGAGATTATCAGAAAATACGTTAGTGTTTACTCCCCCAAGTGCACAGGCAAACTGCTATTCTGTGAGTAAGGAACTTCTCAAAGTTGCTTTGGATACTGCCATGTTGAATTTTAAATCTGTTTCCTAATATTTTTCTTGGAAAATATTAAATGTGTTTTAATAAGTTTCTAAAATTCCTATTTTTTTAAGATAAAATTTGGAGTTCATTATCTTATATGTTATCATGAAATGAGGGCATTTTGCTTTAAAATCCTAGTACAGAAGATAAAGTAATAGAAGACACTGCAGATGCTAATTTTTACTTCAGATGTCCTTTTCTAACTTAGGAAAAACTATTTCACAGTCGACTGCAACAAATGCTTTTTCTGCTTTCCTCAAGGTCTAAGACCTTACCACAGGACATACATGCCGTGAGGTGACCATAAACCTACTATAGAGCCTTTCAATTTTATTAACAATCACCAGCTAGACTACATAAAACTTTAACACCTTTATAAATACAAAATGTGTTCTGAGAGAGGGGAGATGTTGTATTTCGTGAACCCTCTGTGGAGACACCTAATTATTCCTGAAATACCTGTGCTTGTACTGTTAGCAATTTCACACCAGCACAACTCAGGAGCACGGTTCCTGAGGTAAAACAAAACAAAACAGCAAAATCCCTACATCTGTCATAGAGCAACAGTAGACTGCTGAAAGCAAGCATATTGGAATGAGAGGTAGGAGGGTGATAGCACTGAATAAACAAGAAAACTTTATAGAAAATATAAAGGAGAGACTGTACCTTTGCACTTATTATTATTATTGCTCTATATTATTACATTCTAGTCTTTGCAGAGGTAATTGCCAAAGCTATGGAGTTAAGCTGTGAAGATCCCATAGTCTTTCTCTGAAATGGGTAAAGAAAACAGACACAGTGCATGCAACTTTGGAATACCCAAGTACTAAGGTAATGTCATGTCAGGTGATACACTAAAGTGACGAGGACAAAAGGAAAATGTAGAATGAGAGACTGATTATCCAGACAGAATAGAAAATAATGTATACCACAGCCAGTTTTTAGTAATTTGAAATAATCTCTTTTTGTCTGGAGGTGACAACCATGACTGAACTTACAGCAGGACTACCTGCATACCTACCTACCATGCAGGACAACCTGCATGGAGTCACATGGACTTAACAAGTAGAAGATTTGTACAAGAAGCATAACCATCAAAATCTGGAGGTGGAATGTGGAGGAATGTAATTTGTCATTCTCTCAACAAAGGAAACTTGGATATTTGTTACCAGATTGTCTGGGTAAGATAGTGGTCATTCTAGTGGTGAAGAAAGATCTTAGAGCAACCATTCTGAAAGTAGCAGGTGTCCAGGCAGATTTGGATGTGTACAGAAATCAGAAGGCATAAAATGTGAATGAGTCAGAGCTTTACCAGCTCTCAGAAGCAAGTACAGGTCCACTAAATGCACCTACCTTGACAGAATATAGACTTTCTTTTATCAGTCCATACAGAACTAAAGGTTCTTCTGCAAAGGCCTAGTCTACTCAGTCAGGTGGAGGAGTTATCTACAAAATCATGTTCCGGTTAATATTTCTAGGCAGTCCCTATGGGTCAAGTATGGAGGAGCTTATGCCCATGTCAAGACACACAATTATTCTGTGCAGTGATTGAAGAAGATCACCTTTGCCTCTACAAATTGCGATCAAACCCAGAGCAAGCTGCTACACAGACAGTCTGGCAAAGTCACAACTGCAAAGGGCTAAGGTATTTGTCATCATATATACATTATTTTGTCTTGAACAGTACATCTGGAAGAGACAGTAAGTGGAGATGAACAGCACTCTAAACAGAACTGCTGCCTTAAAGTTATTCAGTAGATCAAATATACTGAAAAACTACCTGTTAGCCTTATCGTTCTAATGTAAAGGAAAGGATGAGACCTTTGGCATAACAGACAATGTCACAACCAAGAGGGAAAAAAAAAAGTCTGTTATGACTGTCTTCACAGTAATAAACTAAAACAGGTTCTGCAATGCAGATGTTAATAAAGGCACTCCATAATGAAAATTTATGCTACAGAAAAGGGTCTGTTGTTATGAAGTTATACAATGATCACCGAATGACATGCGGGTTCCAGTAGCAAAACGTGTGTCTGTTTGAGCTCTTTTTGGCAGAAAACAGAAGGAAATGCGTAGAAGAAATTTGGAGTTTTCCAAAATATTCTCAGACAATACCACATGCATCTTCTGTTTAAAATTTGGAACAACTTAAATATTTAGATTCATGAGACATATGTATCACATCTGACATCATAGCTTAAAAACTTATCCAAGTATTTAGAGAATATTGCAACCATGTAGTTTGGCTGTAAAACATAATATAAG
This sequence comes from Phalacrocorax carbo, assembly GCF_963921805.1. NCBI lineage: Eukaryota > Metazoa > Chordata > Aves > Suliformes > Phalacrocoracidae > Phalacrocorax > Phalacrocorax carbo. The sequence continues at coordinate 76,684,797 of NC_087548.1, forward strand.
AATGATTTCTGAGCAGCATGAAAACAGTCTTTTTCTGATGGAGAATAGTTTATGCTGCTTATGCTGTCTCTAGGGGAAGAATTTAAATGGAATCTCCAGTACTTACATCTAGGTTCTGTATGATGCAGCTCTACATAATTAATCAGTTTTCACAAATAATTAACGTTTTTGTAATATACCTCAGTCACCTGTCAAGCATCCACTACGAAATATCAATAAAGCTTCTTAGAGGTGCAATGGGTCAAAATCAAGATAAAATGTAAGGAGTAATGTTTAAGTCCCTTCGATCCAATAACAGAGATACCATAGATGTGTAGATATTTCAATAAACCAGATTTTTGTTAAAAAGGAGAAGAATACATATCACATAAAGAACCTGCTATCAATACATATGTTAGTCCTTCTGTTTCAAGACAATTAAAAAAAATACCTATTGTGTGAAAATGCAAGGTCTCAGATGTCCTTGTAAGAAGTAGATAGAAGAGTACAAGGCTCTCTCTTGTCTTGTTTCAAGTGATGGGCACTGCTGAAGACACAGATACCCTTTGTCCAGTTTTGGATCCAGCAGCAATTTATCTCGCTGAATAGATACAAAAATTAGAATACAAACATGGACCTTAGCAAGCTTTTTCATTCTTTGACTTTTTTTTCATTATTATTTTTATGCTTTTTGTTTTCAGGGCACAACCTGCAAGGAAAAGATATCAGGTGGCCTGGAATCTTGTGCAAACTTTTTCTCATCCTGGACCATGGTAGATGCTCTTATCAAATCTTACAACAACTGTAGAGTGCATGTGCCATGCCTATACCGCTAAAAAAAACAATGAGACCCAAGAATCAGCCAGGAAATAAATAGAAAATCATTGTCACAGAAATTAGGTTGACTCCACCTAGCTCCTTTCTGTGCAAATACTGCCTCTCCAGGCACATGGTTAACGCAAATGATCAAGAATAAATTTGAAAATGGTGTTGAAAGACTTAATCTAGTAGGGTAGCAGATTTAAGAAGTTATTTCCAGAACACTGGTGCCAAAAGCAACTGAACAATCAGAAGATGACTAAATGATTAGCATCAACAATATTTCATAGCAGTAACAGGCTGAAGTTCACAGAGATGATTCATGGAATAGTGGAAGGAAAATTGAGGAGATGTAAAGGAAAATGATGCAACATATAATCCCAGTAGAATTACAGTTATTGCCAAAATATATGACTGTTAACCTTACCTATGTGTGGCAATACATTTCTGAAACAGAATATTTTATTTATAGCATGGCAACAAGCTGCCTTTCTTAACTGTACAAATGTTTTTTATTTATCTAACAAATCCAATATCCAGTAAATATATGATGAAAAAATATACTTCTTATAGGCTGGGAAGACACTGTCATTCAAAATACTGCTGTCAGTACTGAGACATCACTCAGCTAAGGCCATAGTGGAACGTTTTCTAGTAAGCGCACCTTTTTCTGCCTTGAGGCCAGTTTAGGAACATAACTTCTTACCTAGTTCTCACTTCCATGAATTACTTCTCAATATGAACATTTTCACAGGGTAAAACATATGCAGTAAAATTCTGGGAAAAAAATGCTACTTGTTTCAAAAGATGTATTGTCCCTCAGAAAAACAATATTCTTCAAAAACAAATCAAACCACAATAAAACCTATCCTTAAAGCTTCAGTGAAATATGGAAAAAGGCTAAAACAGCAACAATTGAAAGAATCTTAAAAAAAATAATATTTGTTTTTATTGAGGATACAGCTGAATAGGGGGTCTACAGAAAAATCAGCAGAGACAGATGTCTCATTGCTTGCATACTCCTTCAAAAGCAATGCCTGCACACAGTCTCCTTCACATCAGCAGAACAACAAAGTCATCATAGCAGCTGATGCTTTGGTGGGGCTGGGGGTGTGCCAGTAAAGCCTCTCAAAGTGTAGCATTCTGGCCTTGCTTGGTAAGCAACCTTCTATTCTCTTGGGCAATGAGTTTTGTTGGTAATTTATTACACTAAAAGCAACTGGTGACTTCCAGCTAGAAACAGGATAGTACAGGTAGCATAAAACACGTCAATTAACAGAGGCTTCGGACGAAATGGTTATTATACCTTTTCTTTATATGTTCTTGTCATGGTTTTAGCTGAGATAGAGTTAATTTTCTTCACCGTAGCTGGCACAGTGCTGTGCTTTGGACTTAGTGTGAAAACAACATTGATAACACACCGATGTTTTCGTTGTTGCTGGGTAGTGCTTGTACTAGTCAAGGAATTTTCCAGCCTCCCACGCTCTGCCAGGTGCACAAGAAGCCGGGAGGGGAGGGGGCACAGCTGAGAGAGCAGATTCAAACTGGCCAAAGGGATATTCCATATCATGTAATGTCATGCCCAATGAGTTAACTGGGAGGGGCTGGCTGGGGGAGGGGGGAAGCAACCGCGGCTTGGGGACGGGCACCGTCAGTTGGTAGGTGGTAAGCGGTTGTATCATTTGTGTTTCTGGTTTTTTCCCTTTTTCCCTTTTCCTTTTCATTCTATTATGATTAATGTTATTACTATAATAATCATCGTTATTATAATGATTATTTTATGTTAATTATTAAACTGTTCTTATCTCAACCCACATTTTTTTTTTTTTCTTTTGCCCTTCCAATTCTCTCCCCCATTGCACAGGGGTGGGGGAGTGAGTGAGCAGCTGCGTGGTGTTTAGTTGTCGACTGAGGCTGAACCACGACAGTTCTCACACGACACTTTTCCATGAAGACAAACTATGGCTGAAAAGTGCTAGTTAATGTATCATAGGTGTCTGGTTTTAGATCAGACACTGTGGTGCTGAGAAAAATCTCAATAACTCTTTTGAGCATTTAGGCCAGAGCTCTTATTAGCATGAACACATGAAACATGCTAATATGGAGTATGCTAATATGGACTTCCTTTCAGGTACCAGAACTGTGCATGAGACCTGAGCCTCCAGCGGGACTTAGGCAGACAGAGAAATGGGTGAATCTTGTTTCGTTCAGCTAATCTGCACCTGGAAGGGAAACAAATACCTTTTGATGTGCACTCAGCTGCCTCTGTTTTCCTTTTCATCATGTAATATGCTGCTGGGATATCTCTGAAGGTCAAGTTCCTCATAAAAATCCAGTCTGTTTTGCCTGGAAGTGTTTTACAAACCAGAGCTGTTTATTGATGACAGTTTCATCTGTTGAGCAGTGAGCAGAATCACTGCTAACTTCTAAGACTAATGACCTGCCTCTCACAGCAGATGCTCCTTTTTCTTTATTTATACTCCACTGCAGGAAGAGTGATGGGGCTTATGATGTAAGTGAGTTGCAAGTAATAATTTCATTATAATAATTTTATTGCCAAGTATCAGGGATACACCTGTGTGCACACCTGGCGAGCTTTAGATATTAATTCCCTGAGTGGTCCAGAACCTTCACTTCTAGTTTTCATAGATGAAAGAAGGAGCTGGTGTGAAACATTGACCAACACAAAACTGGGTAGCTGAGTGAGCTTCTGTCCACTTTCATAACAGAGAGGTGCAAGAGCTCAGGGAGACTCATTAGCTATAGATGAAGACATCATTGCTAGGACCCTTGAAACAGAGACTTCTTTCACCACCTATCAGTGACCGATCCCTGCTTGAGACACTTGTTTTCCCATGTAGGTATTACCTTATGGCAAGATCCAAATAAATTAGCTTTGGTTTTTTTCTTCTAAACAGTCTATCTTTCCATAAGTGTCTGTGCAGCAGTGGTCTGCCTGCGTAGCCTGACAGTTACCCAGGTATTGCTCTGAACTGAGTTCTGAAAGCCTCCCTATAGCTGAGAGGGAAGAAAAAAAAAACAAACCCAAAACATTTAGTTTTCATCCCTTCTTTAGATCTGAGCTTGGGACCCTATCAGGAGAGTGGTTACTTTGTATAAACAGATTAGTCATTATGTAAATAAAAGCAAGGACAATTAGCATCAATTACATTTTCATTGCCTTAGAACTGCTGCTCCCCATATTACGACATTTCCAAATTAATAAGTTACAGAGTCTTTTCTATTTAATGATTGGGAGAGCAATTGTGCAGTAGCAAACTCACAAGGGTAAGTTCTGCAGTAAGATTTTCGCACAAAGAATGTAGAACGAGCATGAAGATGAGGAAATACCTACCAAATGCAGTAATCTTCCAGTTTGTGATGATCCACTGCTTGAATTCTCTCCATATATTCCCTACCCCTGTTCAAAAGGGTGGTACATCTGAAAATTTATTTTATTTGTGGAAGTTTTAGGTCTATTGGACAGCTACGGTTGTAGTTCCCAGGTTTTATTTTTCCCTTTTGTTTTGGATAGCAACCACATAATGTCTAGGACTTTTATGTTTATAGAATCATAAATTCATAGAAACATTAAGGATGGAAAAGACCTCTGGGACATCAAGTCCAACCGTCAACCCAACACTACCCAACAACCCAACCCAACACTACCATATCTCCTAAACCATGCCCTGAAGTGCCACGTCTACACGTCTTTTTAATACCTCCAGGGATGGTGACTCCACCACCCCTCTCTGGGCAGCCTCTTCCAATGCCTGACCACTCTTTCAGTGAAGAATTTTTTCCAGTATCCAATCTAAACTTCTGCTGACACAGTTTGAAGCCATTTCCTCTCATTCTATCACTAGTAACTTGGGAGAAGAGACCAACACCCACCTCACTACAACCTCCTTTCAGGTAGTTGTAGAGAGCGATAAGGTCTCCCCTTAGCCTCCTCTTCTCCAGGCTAAACAACCTCCCTCAACCTCCCCTCATAAGACCTGCTCTCTAGACCCTTCACCAGCTCTGTTGCCCTTCTCTGGACACGCTCCAGCACCTCAATGTCCTTCTTGTAGTGAGGGGCCCAAAACTGAACACGGTATTCAAGGTGTGGCCTTACCAGTGCTGAGTACAGGGGCGTGATCACTTCCCTACCTCTGCTGGACACACTACTCCTGATCCAAGCAAGGATGCTGCTGGCCTTCTTGGTCACCTGGGCACACTGCTGGCTCATATCCAGCCAACTGTCGACCACACCCCCAGGCCCTTCTCTGCCAGGCAGCTTTCCAGCTACCCTTCCCCAAGCCTGCAGCATTTGCCAGTGGTTGGTTGTGACCACGGTGCAGGACCCAGCATCTGGCCTTGTTCAACCTCATACAATTGGCCTCCGACCATCAATCCAGCCTGTTCAGATCCCTCTGCAGTGCCTTCCTACCCTCAAGCAGATCAACACTCCCACCCAAGTTGTGTTGCCTGCAAACATACTGAGGGTGCACTCAATCCCCTCATCCAGATCACCAATAAAGTTATTAAACAAGGCTGGCCCCAACACTGAGCCCTGGGCAACCCCGCTCATGACTGGTTGCCAACTGGACCTAGTTCCCTTCACCACAACACTCTGGGCTCAGCCGCCCAGCCAGGTATTTAATCAGCAACGGGTACATCCATCCAAGCCATGAGCCATCAGCTTCTCTAGGAGGATACTGTGGGAGACAGTGGCAAAGGCTTTGCTACAGTCCCAGTAGACAACATCCACAGCCTTTCCCTCATCCACTAGGTGGGTCACCTGGTCATAGAAGGAGATCAGGTTGGTCAGGCAGGACCTGCCTTTCATGAACCCATGCTGGCTGGACCTGCTGCCTTGGTTGTCCTGCACTTTCCCAGAGAGATCACTCAAGATGTATTGCTCCATAATCTTCCCCAGTACTGAGGTCAGGCTGACAGGCCTGTAGTTCCCCAGATCCGCCTTCCAGCCCTTCTCATATGTGGGCGTCACATCAGCATGCCTCCAGTCATCTGGGACCTCCCCTGTTAACCAGGGCTGCTGGTAAATGATGGCTTGGCAAGTTCCTCTGCCAGCTCCCTCACTACTCTCAGGTGGATCTCATCTGGCCCCAGAGACTTGTGAGTGTCCAGGTGGAGCTGCAGTTCGTAAACTGCTCCCTACTGGATTATGGGGTGTTTATTCTGTGATCCATCCCTGTCTTCCAGCTCAGGGTGCTGAATACCCTGGGGGTAACTAGTCTGGCAGTTAAAGACTGAGGCAAAGAAGGCATTTAGTACCTTAGCCTTCTGCTCATTGTTGGTAGCAATGTTCACCCTGCATCCAATAGAGGATGGAGATTCTCCCTGGTTCTCTTTTTGTTGTTAATGTATTTGTAAAAACATTTTTTATTATCCCTTACAGCAGTGCCAGGTTGAGTTCTAGCTGGGCTTTTGCCTTTCTAATTTTCTCTCTGCATGACCTAATAAGGTCTCTGTACTCTTCTTGAGTTGCCTGCCCCGTCTTCCAAAAGCGGGTCTCGTTTTACTTGGAAAAAAAAAAAAAAAATTGAAAAAAGCAAGTATTCTGCCCTTGCTGCATATATATGTATATTCAGGTAGTGGTTTTAAACTGTAGATTGCAAAGAAATCTTTCAAGTGAAAAGCAAAAGGTGATCATGAGGAGTCAGAGAAGTTACTCTTCCATTCATAAGACTACGCAGAGTAAAAATCTTGTACATGAAAAACAATTGCTTATCCTTAAACTGATATGAAAATCACAGCATCTCATTCCAGTTGTATTTGGAAACCCCATATCTCTTTTCTACTGCAGGTGTCTGCTTAACTTTTGGAAGAATTCTAAACATGGAGGGTTAAACTAAGGAGATTACTTGCATCACTGCAAACCACGTTTGTGAAATAGTCTAGCTTTAAAAAAAAGTCCTTAAAAATACCACTGAGTGGGATTCCTTTTCTTTCAGCTTTACAGTGGAAAATTTTTAATGTGGAACCACAGTCAAAGAACAAGGACCAATGTTTTCTTCTTTGGCAGGAGAAACAGATGAAAACACTACTTCCTCCAGTTGCTACTTTTGCAGTGTGCTGAAAGTCGCTAACCTCTCTCCTGTGTCAGTATAACCTTTTGTAAGCCTCCGCTGAAGTGACCCCAGTGAAAGAAATGTATATTGTTTTAGCCCTGCACTCCATTTTACACCTCAGCCCCACTGGGACCTGCACCACCAGGACTTGGAGAGGGGATGGTGGAAGGGCAACTTGTGCCTGGTGAAAGCAATTGTTTTGTAAGTGGCTCAGGCCATGATTGCATAAACCTGATATGTGTGCAGCCATGGACTTCCCACTGCCAATGCAAGAACAGGCTCACAAACTGATCAGGGCTGACCCCTCAGCAGCCGAAGGACTGCAAACAACACCCCAGCCTGGGGATGGTCTAGACCACGTCCTCCATGCTGTCATATCATGCTGCTTAGCAATCACCCCAGCAGCAAACTCCACAGCACACCTTAGACAGAGACGTTCCAGGGATGTTCTAAAACAATCCAGTACAGTCATTGCTGCGAACTTTCTTTCTTACATCTTTCTACCTTTTCCCCCTGCAATTCTGACCATCACTTAGAAACTTGGGATGGAGCCATGTAAGCCAAGAATCTTCAAAACCTTACAGAAAAAATTTGCTCCTTCACTGTTGTCTCTTATGGCAGCATTAGCTAAGAATAAGCCCACATTCAGGTGCTTCTACCTGTACAAGAAGTATAATTACTTGCACCTTGATAGCCACCTGATGGCTGCTAGCAAACTTAACAAATGCAGCACTGCTACAAACAACTAGCATTGATGTCTCCCTACTTATTTGGCTTCACAGTTACTATGAGGAGACAAGTAGCCCTAATATGGTCTAATTTATCTTTTCCACATTGCCCACAATTCAGTAATGTTAAACCTCCCACTCATGGCATACTGTGCTGGTTTTGGCCAGGAAAGAGTTAATTCTCTTCAGGGTAGCACCTGTAGTAGTCAGGGACCTTTCCAGCTTCCCATGATCTGCCACCACGGGGGCAGGAGGCCGGGAGGGGCGGGGCCACGGCCAAGACACCTGACCCCGACTGGCCAATGGGATGCTCACTCCATGCCACGTGACGCCACGACCAGCACAGTAACCGGGGCAGTTGGTGCACGGGGGGCAGTTGCAGCTCGGGGACTGGCAGCATCTCATGGAGTTTGTTTTGATGGTTCATTCCCCCTTCCCCCCTGGCCTGGTTTTTGCACCTCTCATTGTTTTCCTCCCCATTGCATTTTTGTTGTTCTCTTATGTTAATTATTAAACTGTTCTTATCTCAACCCGCAAGTGTTACCCTCCTGATGCAAAAATATTGGAAGCATGTTTCAAGTGAAATACCTGTCTCTTTTATACCTCAAATGCAGAGACTGTACACTTCTAGCACTTGGGTAAACACAGCAGAGTTGATGCTGAACAGTTAACAGTAACTGAGGATCAACACATTTTGCGCTTTTTTTTGTGTAATATGCAATATTTGACAATGAAGTTGTCCATTATCCATCCTGCTGGTAGGATTTTCTTTGCTGAACTAAAATGGCTGCTCTTCTTTACCTTTTACTTTTAAATATTTTTAAAAGAACACTATTTTTAAAATAACTTTTTTCCTCCTTGCTGAAAAGGTGGTTTTCTTAGCTCTTGTTAAAAGGCAATATAACTCAAAAATTTACTCACTTATAAACTGAACAATGAAATAGAGGCCTTTGCTGCTGAACTAACGCCCCATTAATCTCTGTCACGTACACCCTTGCCAGATATTTGATTCTCATTCAGCATGATTGTATTAAGGTTTAGTTGCAACAAGTCATCTTTATTTTACTCTCCTGGGATATTGTGGCTACTTCACAAATAATTTCAGTAAATTCCCTCAAATTGGTCAACTCCAGTGTTTGTATCAATAGGAAATGAAGAGTATTGCTTTTCCAAGATTTAATCACGGCTGCAGCCAGAGCTATTACTGGCTCTTTCAATAATATTGTTCAATAACAATAAATCCATGCTGAAACAATTTTATTTGTTTGGAATAAAGAGATATACTCATGATTCAGGACCAAGTTCCCTCTGGATCTAGTTTATTTGCTAGAACACTTAGTGTCTGCTCAGAAGAACAGAATAAAATTTGGCAGTGATTCATGTTTTGTAGGCCTTATTTCTCTGTGTATTCTCACGTATTTCTCACAGTATTTCTCTGTGCTGCAGGGTGCAGAGATCTCTCTTTAAACCTACACAAATAGAGGATGTCCATTACCGTACACTGCTGTTTAACAATCTCTGTGTAGACAAAGACGGAACTTCGTTCATGCGGACTTCTTTGTGTTGTTATTGGGTAGAGTATTTCTCTTTGTTTGAGCAAGGACCTGTTGAAGTATGACATTTGTATTAGTTTTCATTTGGATTTGAAATTTGGTTTGCTCTTAAGAGTTGTAAAGGTCTAAAGATGGAGAGAGTATCTGGAATTCCAGCATACTTAGATGTTCCCTAACTTCTGTGGGAGCTAAGTCCACAGATACTTCAGGAGATGCATTTCATGCTTTAAAAGGACTCTGCCCCGAGGTGTTGTGATAATCTTGAGTTCTTTACACATACGTACCCCAGAAAATACTCCCATTAGCTCACTGTCATGGTTGCATTTTCTCTGCTTTTCTCTCCTGTCCCATCTGCCCTGAAATCATAAAAGGACAGAGAGGTTGGGGTTGGAGGGACCTTTAAAGTTCATCCAGTCCAACGCCCTTGCCATGGAGAGGGGCATCTTTCACTAGATCGGGTTGCTCAAAGCTCAGTTCAACCTGACCTTGAACACTGCCAGTTATGGGGCATCCACAACATCTCTGGGAAACCTGCTCCAACGACTCACTGCAGTAGAGGGAGAATCCCCTCCCTCGACCCTCTGGCCATCCTTCTCTTGATGCAGCCCAGGTTACAGCTTTCTGGCCTGCAAATGCACATTGCCCGCTTGTGGCCAAATTTTCACCGGCCAGTATCCTCCAGTCCTTCTCTGCAGGGCTGCTCTCAATGCATTCATCACCCATATCATTTTGTTATGCTCAGGAAGAAACCTTGATAAGGAAGGAGGCCTTTCACAAAGTGGGGAGAAACTTGAGCTGCAAGGGGTCTTGCCACATAACTGGAGAAAAGGGCTGTGAAAACTTTGTATCCTAGGGACTGTATGTTTTGCTCTCTGCCATGCTGGGGGGTTGTTTCCCCTGCAGATTGATTGGCTTGACAAACAACGTTTTATTGCTATTTCTAAGTGGGGAAGAAAGGTCCAGGAAATACCACAGAGTTTATTCTATTTTGATTTTCACATGTTCCTGGATAGACATTCAGAACAGTGACTTAGTAGTGATCCAGCACCCGTAGGCCGACTCCTGGCAGAAAGTAACACAAGTAAAGAATAATGTGTATAAGGGGGAGGGAAGGAAACTTCCTGAAACTACCTGGAAAGAGGGTACTTCTCAAAGCAAAGGCTTCTTAAAGCAAATAAATAACAGGAAAGCTATCCTACAACCTGCTGAAGACTTGCAGCAGGCCAACGCAAACAACAGACAGGTTGAGGACTGTTAGGTAAAGGGTGCCCAGAGCCTGATCCCGGGTGATGTTTGCAAAGCATGACAGAAACTCTAAAGCAGATGTGACTTACCTTCCTGTTGAGAAGAGTTGGAGGAAGATTAAAAAGTTTTAAGAATTTGTTGCTTGCCAAAAAGCAACCAAACAAAGCACTTTCAAGAGGACAGACCAAAATCTGAAGACTCAGTTTGGAGCTCAGGGAATAGTGTCAGAGAGGGAAGAACAGACCGGTGTGCTTCAGGACCCACTCTTTATTTTGATTCCAGTGCATAAGAAAATAAAGGTTTGTCTTCATTTCTAAACATACTCCTGAAAGGTTAATCCAAAAGAAGCATATCCTGAAAAATTTCTCTCTCTCCTTATCTGTGTAAAATTTCTTTATTTCTTCCACCTCATTCAACCTCTAAACTGGAAGGCAGAGGGCAGGGGAGACTTGTTCATTCATGTCACCTGACAACGGACAGTCTGACAGTGGAAAACGAATCAGTAAATCAAATGGAATCTTAATTTTGAGTCAAATGCTCAGTTCCAAAAAAAACCCTGCACAAATCTGTGTTTTTCTGAGTTGCAACAGAACTGTCTGTCTGGGACTAAGACAACTGACTGTTAAAATTGTATCATTTCTACAAATGGAAAAATAACCTAGCTGCTGCGATTGGTGCCTTCATGGTGTCATTTGCGTTGGCAAGTGAAATTAGCAGGAGGTGGTGCCAAGGTGAGATGGTAGCTCAAATGCTGTCCAGTGTTGCCTGGGCTTGAACAACTCCTTCTTCCTTTGCTTATAAAAGCTTTATGAAAACTGCTTAACGTAGGTTACTGTACAGTGGTTCATCGCGGTTCAACATGTTCACCCAGCCAAGATGGCAGTACTGCTTCCAAGGCAAGAATGGGGCTGATTTCAGGGAGCTTTGCATGGGGGTTCTGCTCTGGTTCTGCTTCACCTGAAATGTTTTATTTCCCGTGGTGTTCCTGGAAATGCTGCAGGGCCACTGTTTACAGAGTGCTGGTCCACTGGCACTTCTGCACTCCTTGGACCACGGAGCTCTGCTGTGTGTAATTGCACACGTAAGCTTTGATATCAGTAATCCTTACTCAGGTCTTTGCCATTTATTTTTTTTCAGACAGCCTGATGTTATCGAGTTGCATTGAGGCTTCAGGACTGTGTCTGCCTCATTATTGTAGTTTTGACTCACCTTGTGGAAACCAAGGGTTATCTCTCCAATGGCAAATTACTATGGGATGGAAAGAGAGAGAAATACTTGGCTGGAAAGCTGATAAGTCTCCCACGTGTTTTTCAGTTACGATTTATGAGGGTGCCTTCAGTCCCGGTCTAATTCTATTTACCTGCTGGCCAGGTGCCTCTGTTATTTATCAGGGAGAGCTGCCGTTCTCACCGTCTGCACCTTATTAAATCTTTCTTTGCAAGAATGAAGAGTCCTCAAGCCTCAGATGTTTCCTCCTCTTTATGTGAACTGAGAATATGTTTCCTTTTGAAATGGCGATTAAATAAATTGCCGCACATTCCCCTCTAAAACAATCTTTGCGAGGTTTTGTGTTCTTCTCCCACCTGAGATCTCGTATTAGGAAGAAAGATACTCCCTGCCCCAAGTTATCTTGCAGAGATTTTTTGTGTCATTTCTGGTTACTTGTCATTGTTGAATATATGTTTGAATCTTATTGGGATAACGAAAAAAACTATGAATATGGATAAATGCAAATTGGCCATGTAGCACATTTTACTATTTGGTCTAATGGCAGGGCAGATAAAATAGGTTTGTTTCTATAAAATATTTTCCGATTCTTGGTGTTTTGTTTGTTTCAAAAGCTTTTTTCCCCCTTTCTCTTCCCTTCCCTTTCTGAAAATGGCTCTGTAGAGGTAGAGGCTGTGTTTACACATGCATTTACATATTACACATGCATTTACATTTGCATGAAGTGGAACTCTTCACTCTTCCCAGAAGGCACAAGTAGTTTATGCTCCTAGGTCAACTCAGGCAAAAGAGACACAGTTAACTCTGCTCTAGCTGAAATTAATGGTATTGTCTTCAGTTCAAGCATAAAAGATCTAAGCTAAGAAATCACACATGATCTTAGCTGTGTAGCATCACTGACAGAAAGGAAGAATCCATAGGTGCACCTCCTTGGGGAATAACTTTGACAGCTACTCTTCCTGGCTTGCATTAACCCCGGGGGTAGGACGCTTTAAATGATTCTAAAAGAAGATACTGTCTCCTGATTCTCCCCTTTTCCTTCCTTCATGCTTTAGAATCTGACTTTTCTGCTTCTTGGGAACTAGGAGATTGTTGTTCACAATTTATTTCCCCGCCACAGGGTCGTAAGCCTAATTAGACGCGATTTCTTTGGTGGTCAGTAAAAACCAGACTGTATGTTCAAACACATCTATCAGCCAAACAATGGCTAAATGGAATTTGAGACTAGAGGTATTTAAATGCGTAGGGAAATTTAGCACGTCTGACATTGGCCCATGTAAATGGACTGAAGATTCCTGAACAAAACTACAACTTTTCATTTTTTGGGCATACACAGAGGAAGAAAGATGGTTGAGCATTAAGTATATAGGCCATTAGAGAGTTTCAGGATAGCCATTTCAGCTCTTTGCCTACTTAGACAGCCCATTAAAGCATTCCCTTTGTTTCCTCAATAGCAAAATGAGTGAGTGGGAAGAACAAGCTTCATTTGCTGGTACTTGTCCCTTGAAATGAAAAGTAGACTGATGGTAAGGGGATGAAGGTGGACACACTTCCTAGTTGTCAGAGCAAAAAGACTTTTGATACCTGTGGATACCTGTGGTTCATAAAGGTCCTAACATGGAGATTTCCACAGCCATAAATCCTGAAAGAAAGGCAATCCTGAGATAAATTAGTCTATCTGGGAAATGAGCATGGGTAAGGACACACTGTGTAGTTCTAAGAAACACAAACCCTTTTGCTTGCTCCTCTTTATTTTAACTTTTGTCTTCTCAGCTCACTAGCAAGGGTGCAAATGGGGAACATATGAACTACTACTGTGACTTCAGGAATGCTGCATGGCCCTGACACCTGAACCTTGCTGAGAAATCTCCTTCTGCAAGCCTGATTCTCTGCATGCAAGCAGCTTTACTCATGTGGGTAACTAGATTTGAGTCCAAAAGGTGGTCTGTGGGAGTGAAGCTGGCTTCTGTTAGCCCAGATTTAGCAGAGTCTACCACTTTGGTAGGAACGCTCAAACTGAAGTTGTGCACCTGGAATCACAAAGTCAGGTGAGAAGGGGCCTCAGGAGGTCTCTAGTCCAACCTCCTGCTCAGCACAGCATCAGCCATGATGCGACACCAGGCTGCTCAGGGCTTCGTCTGCTGAATTCACTGAAAACTCCAAGGGTGGAGAGTGCACAGCCCCTGTGGGGCGGATGCACAGTAACTTCAGGTTAGAATCTGATTAGTTGCATAAAGGGTCTGACCAGCTGGGTGTAAGCCACCTGTCTAACCGCGGTGGAATGTGAATGCTGATTGATGAATGATGGACTAGGAAAACTGCTGCTGTCAGACTGAGATTTCAGACTGATTTCAAGGTCAGAGTAGTCAGCTTCTTTCTAAAACTCTGTGTTTAACTGCTCACAATTGAGTGTTTGACAGATGCCAATCCAGATTTGCCTGTAACGTGTTTTATGTCAAATAGCATCCTTGGAGTTGGTACTGAAAAATAACTGGTACTAGTGGTTTTGCTTTCCAAGGTTCAGTGACAGACCAGGTTACGTGTGTCTAACAAATCTGGACATTTTGCTTAGGTAAAGTGCCAATCATTTAAGGAGAGAGCACAGCCTTTTCCTCCTGTCTAGAGCTCTTCATTGGCATTGGGTAAAAGGAGAGCTGGCTGTGCTTGTCATTCTAGCCTTCAGGGAGTGGGAAGGGGTGCTTTACACTTGTTCTATGTAAAGAACATTTATATGAGTCAGATTATGCATCTGTGAAGAGAACTGTGCCATCCATGTCAGGAACAATTGAGAAGCCTCTGTGCTGTGACATGGTGAAAGAAAGTGCTCGTGGGTTGGAATAGCCCCCAAATCATGTCTAGTCCAGTAACTGTTGAGAAGTTGCTTAGTTCCTTCTTGAAAGCATCAGAACTGTACCAGATATACATTCCTAATATCCACTCTGCAAATTCCAGTCAGGCAGGGAACAAGTAGATCTCTGGTCATTGTAAAGCTTTGTTCTCAGTGTTCAGCATGGGTCAAGTGTTTTCCTCTTCTGACAACCAACGAAGTTAATAACAGAGGAAAGAACACCTTTAAAACTAATATTTTTGACATTGCTTGACTTTTAAAAACTGTAAAATATTTTCTAAATTGGATTATCTGGACATGCTACTTTAGTTCAGAATTTCTGTTTTTGGCAGGGGTTGATTTGGTTTGGGTTTTTGTGGGTTTTGTTTGCTTCTTTGTTTTTCACTCCAATCATTGATATTGTTATTTTAGCTGTAAGGTCTAATAATGTGAAACTGGCAAGCTTTGCAGTTAGAGGTAAAATCTTCTATTAAACCAGCTGATAGAGTAGGGAAAACAAAACAAACATGAGCAGATTAGCTTTAAGATTCAATCTTCATATGAGGTCTAACACCAAGCTGAAAAATTCAGACTAAATACATGAGGGTTAGGTTTTGTTTTGGTTTGTCTCACTTCTCCCAAATGACTTCTGTTGAGTTGAGTCAATGCAATCATACGGAGAACAATATATTTACTGAGCTGCTACAGTATTCAGAAGCATCATTGCCATTCTGCAATGCAAAGAGGCAATACCTCTAAGGGTCTAATTAATGTCCTCCTCCAGTTGCTGAAGGTTAATATTTCCAAGGGGGGAGACTTTCTGGACTTACCAATCCTTGAACAGCTGAACCTTGGAGCCACTTTCCCAGAGGGATGTTCAGAACAGAGCCTAGGACTGGAAGGTTAAATGCTTCATATCACTAAAAAACACCCCAGTGTTTTCCAATGATTTCTCATTGATAATGATCACAGCACTTTGATAGGGATTTTAATGTTCAAAGCATTGAGTAGTCACTACTCAGGGCTGGCCTAACTGCCTGGATGAAAGGTCAGAAAATACCTTCTTGAGGAGGCAATTCTGAAGCAGAGAATGGCCATGTAAAGTACAAAGGGCCATGCAGAAAACCCTGGCTCTGTCAATAGTTGGGCTACAAAACCTCATGATGGTAATTAGGTGGATTTATACAGGTGTGTGTATAAAAATGTAATGAAAATTTCCCAAAAAGGAATGTGGAAGTCTCTCACCCTGAAATGTATCTTTACCTGAAGCTTTGTAAGTGCAAGTCCTGAGGAAAAATGCATTTGGTTAACGTAGAGTCCCATTCTTCACTGAATACAAAGCACATTTTCTCAATGTCTAGATTCATAGAGCCGATACCCAACTTACCTGATGTGCAGTACTCTGCACAAAATTAATTGCCCATGTGAAATTAATTACATGTTTTCTTTATACGTGTGCACCAGTAATTTCAGAACACTCTGTATTTCCTTAGGGAAAAATATTTTGGTTTTGGTTTTGCAAATCATCCGTTACCACAGAAATGTTACCAGGAACGGTAGCCTTGCTAATGCATCTTTAATCTGAGAATTAACGGAGAAACATGGTGTGTGGTGTTCTCCTTTTATTGCAGAAAAGGCAGGTGTTCACTTCCAACATTAGTGCCCACGTTCTGCTTTTTCCAATTACAGACTGAAGCAAATGTTTAAGACCACAAAGGCTAGCTCTCTCTAGCAGGATGCTGTACATCACAGTAATAACCATTTGTACCTTTGTCCCCAGAGCTCTCACAACCAATCCTCTATGTTCTCTTTTGCTGCTGGTATTTTGTTGTTAAATCCAGAGCAGAAGAGATACCAGGAGCTCTAAAGAGCAAACGGGCAAGCCCTGCTGTGCTGTCTCAGAAGTGCAAATTACAGACAGCGTACCAGTTTAGTTCAATTATTATTTTAACTCCTGGTGGTACTAGTGTGGTATGCAGAGATAATTCAGGTATTTAAGCCACCTGAGTTGCATGATTCCTGTGGGTTATCCATGCCATCTTGCCAAAATGAGGCAAACTGAGCAACCAAATACTCTGAACAGGTTTCAAAGGAATTAGAGGCTTGGGGGAGAGAGCAAGGAAATATTGCCAGGGAATGCTTTGTTAATGGTGAATTTGTCTTCTGGAGTATGCAGATAAAGCTTGTGACTTTGCAGCCTAAAATGGCCCAAATTATCTCGAGCAGGAAGCAGAAGAAAGGCAGGGCAGTGCAATGAAGAAAGTATGGGGAACAGTTTCTCCACGCAGTTAGAGGAGTTGTTCTCCTCTTCCCTGTAGCTCTGTACAGTTCAAAACTAAATGCTAAGATGAAGATCTAGTCAAGGGGGAGGGAACCACCTCTCCTATGTGGAATTTCTTATGATTCCTCCATCCCATTAAAAAATTGAATGCATAATGTTTTGAATGCCGTTATTGGTAAGATTAGCCAAGATTACTGTCTGCATGGATTGCTTCTGTTCTCAGGGGACAAGACAAGCACAATACGGTCTTATTCATCCAGTCTCTTTCATGTGCCTTGGAGTAGTACATCCAGAAATGCACACAGCACATATTTAAATGTGATGACTGCTGGAACCCAGTTATTAAGAGAAATCTGTCTCTCAGATGCAGCTCACTCCCTCATGCCAGATCTGGAGCCGTTATCTTCTGAATTCAGCCTTCAAAATCTTTGAATTCCTGGGGGAATAGAACCAGCACTCATCTTTTCTCAGAGGCAAAAGAGGAGGTTACCTAAAAGTCTTGGAATCACAAACTCATCAAGCCCTTCAGAGCTGAGGATTTTAATGAAGCTGGAAACAAACGGGCATTTTTCTCAGCTGCACTTTGCTACAGGCCTGAGAGCTTGGAAGAGGCATCAGGGGCTCTCTGTTTTTCACACTTGTTTTCTACACATCCAAGGCTGGGCAATGGCTGCACCACCATTGCCTCACCTCCCCGATTATTTGTAGGTAAACGTAAGGCTTCAGCCTCAAGAGTTGCCAGTCGGAATGAATGCAAGTGAAACCAGAGCTACAAGTCAGCGATAAATCACTTGTGTAAAAGGACATAATCTTCCACTTTTCTTGATATTTGAAGCATGTTCTTCCTCCTCGTTGTACAAGGATGAGAGGTATCTGGAACAAAAATGTCTGTTATGGTTAAGGACGGAGCAAGTGCCTTCCCTTCCCAGACCAAGCCTTTAATACCTCCACTCGTGGGTATCTCTGCGGAAAGACACAGGTGCCATTTGAAATCCTCAAATTATTCTGAAAGAAAAGCTGTGCCCTTTGACTCATTCAGTTGTTCGCCAATTTTTAAGTGAGGTTTTGAAATATGCAGCCAGAACCCAGGGACCTTGGATCCATCATTTGGCTTCTGAAGACCTTGAGTCCTCTTTATTCTAAGTTTTTGTTTCCTGTTTCTTCTTGAGCTGAAAAATGGCACATGAAAAACGAGAAAGAGAGGAGCTACTTGCAATAATTAACATTTTAGAGGAATTCAATGGTAGTACATTGTGTTTAAAGCCATGAGTAGGGACTGGTTTTGAATTGTTTTGAATGAGTGACAATATTCAACTTTCTTCTCTCAATCACTAGGTGTGTGGTGTTTTTTAATTTAAAATTGCTCTTTGCCCCTATCTTAAATACCATTCTTATGTGTGGCAGGTCAGAAAGGCAGTGTATGCTAAAGTATGCCCCGGCATTTCTGGATCTAAACTCTGCTAGGAAGTTGCTTTTTCATTGCTAGCAGAAGTGTTTTCCATTTCTTCTTTTTAGGGCCAGGTGACACCATGTGCTACACAAAGGAAGGAAAAGAATCCATCCAGAATGGAGAAGGCAGGTGAGATTTCACTTAGCGGGTTTTGCAGGAGATAATTCTGAAAGCTGACTGAGGTACTGATAAATTGCTAACTTGGAAACAAGTTAGAACTTGCTATGGTCTATCCAACGACTGAATCAAATGCTACCAAACTGTGCGTAGATACTTATGGTGACTCATTTCTGTCAAGGAGCAGGACTAAAACTGTCACACTAAATACATTTCCATGTTAGACTATCCAAAATAAAACTATTATGTAAGTCTGAATTTCATAGAACAAGTGATGGTTTCACTTGACATGGGAAATTAAAAACACCTTGGAAGGCCTGATAAGGACCTAGAGTTTAAATCTTACTTTTGACTTCCTGGTTGAAGCCTTTCCTCAGCCTTGGAGTGCTAGCAATTTCAACCTACATTGGCTTTTTGATTTATAAACTTTCATCAGTTTCTTTTTCTCTTTGATATGTTGTACCTGTACACACTTTTCGGCAAAAGCTACTCAAGCACATTTTTTTGTATTATTCACTTTTGCTACATAAGGGAGAAATTAAAAATCTTCTCACCTCTCATAAAATAGGTTGCCCTTCTCCTAAGTAGAAGCGCAGGTAACTCATGTCTTTTGCAAACTACTCAGTATTTTGTCTTTTATAAAAGCCATTCAGTCTACCTTGTTGTGATGAGCATTTTGAGTAAAATGTTCTTTTAAAGTCACTCCAGCTCCAGATGGTTGCATTTAATAAAAAGATATGAAACAAAGTATTTTTGTTAGTCACCTTGGTGTGGCCCCTCCATCCCCCCAACCAAAGTAATCCCAGATAACAGAATTGTCTCTGCACTTGCCTAGGGCATTGCAGTTGCCCTGAAAGCTCACAAATTAATGAAATTTAGAAAAGCCTTGCAAAATTTACCCTGCAGAAATGGGAATTGTTAAAAAAGCCTTGGAAGCGGCTAGCTGCTCCCTGGTCACAGAATCACTGAATGATAGAGGTTGGAAGGGACCTCTAGAAATCGTCTTGTCCAAACCCCCTGCTTGAACAGGCACACCCAGAGCAGAGGGCACAGGAAAGCACCCATGTGTGTTTTGAATGTCTCTAGGGAAGGAGACTACACACCCAGTTTGCACAGCCTGTTCCACTGCTCTGGCACCCTCACAGGGAAGAAGATTTTGCTCATGTTTAGCTGGAACTTTCTGTGTTCCAACTTGTGCCCATTGACCCTTGTCCTGTCGTTGGGCACCACTGAAAATAGCCCAGTCCCATCATCCTGACACCCACCCTTTAGATGAAATTGATGAAATCCTCCCTCAGTCTTCTCTTCTCCAGGCTGAACAAACGCAAGTCTTTCAGCCTTTCACCTTAAGGGAGTTGCTCCAGTCCCGTAATCATCCTCGTAGCTCTCTGCTGGCTTCTCTCCAGTAGTTCCCTGTCTTTCTCATACTGGGGAGCCCAGAACTTGACTCAGTACTCCAAATGTGGTCTTCACTAGGGCAGAGTAGAGGGGAAGGATTACATCTCTCAATCTGCTGGCCACGCTCCTTTTAATGCAGCCCAGGGTACAAGGGCACATTGCTGGCTCATGGTCAGCTTGTTGTCCACCGGCACCCCGAGGTCCTTCTCAACAGAGCCACTTTCCAGCAGGTCAGCCCTCAGCCTGTACTGGTGCCTGGGGTTGTTCCTCCCCACGTGCAGGACCTTGCACTTGCTCTTGTTGAATTTCATGAGGTTCCCCTCGGCCCAGCTCTCCAGCCTGTCCAGGTCTCGCTGGATGGCAGCACAGCCTTCTGGTGTATCAGCCACTCCTCCCAGCTTGGTGTCATCAGCAAACTTGCTGAGGTTACACTCGATCCCATCATCCAGGTCACTGATGAATATCTTGAACAGGACTGGACCCAGCACAGACCCCTGGGGAACACCACTAGTGACAGACCTCCAGCCAGGCTCTGCCCCATTGATCACGACCCTCTGAGTTCTGTTGTTGAGCCAGTTCTCTGTCCACCTCACTGTCCACTCATCCAACCCACACTTCCTTAGCATGCCTGTGAGGATGCTGTGGGAGACAGTGTCAAATGCCTTACAGAAGTCAAGATAGACAACATCCACTCCTCTCCCTTCTTCGACCCAGCCAGTCATGGCCACCATAGAAGGCTGTCAGGTTGGTGAAGCATGATCTTCCCTTGGTGAATCCATGTTGACTGTTTCTGATAACCTTCTTGTCCTCTACATGCCTGGAGCTGACCTCCAGGATGAACTGCTCCATCACCTCTCCAGGGACAGAGGTGAGGCTGACTGGCCTATAGTTCACAAGGTCCTACTTCTTGCCCTTTTTGATGATTAGATTGACATTTGATGTCCTCCCGTCCTCAGGCACCTCTCCTGTCTTCCACAGCCTTTCAAAGATGATGGAGAGTGGCTCAGCAAGAACATCCACCAGCACCCTCAGCACTTGTGGGTGCATCTCGTTGGGGCACATGGATTTTGTGGGGATCCAGTTTGCCTAGGTGATCTCTGAGCCAGTCCTTCTCAACCGATGCCAAGTCTTCCTTTCTCCTTATTTGTCCTCTCTTCTCTGGGGGCTGGGATGCCTGAGGGCCAGCCTTAGCAGTAAAGACTGAAGCAAAGAAGGCATTCAGTCACTCAGTCTTCTCTGCATCCTGTGTCACCAGGGCCCCTTCCTTCTTCAGTGGTGTGCCCACTGTGTCCCCAGTCTTCCTTGTACTGCTGATGTATTCAAAGAAGCTCTTCTTGTTATCTTTGACATGCATTGCCAGATTTAATTCCAAGTGGGCCTTGGCCTTCCTTGTCTTGTCTCTGCATACCTTGATAACATTCCTCTATTCCTCCCAAGTGGCCAGTCCCTTTTCCACATACTGAGAACCTCCTTCTTCCATTTGAGTTTCTCTAGAAGCTTTTTGGTCATCCATGTGGGTCTCCTGGCTCCTCTGCCTGACTTTTTCCTCCAGGGGATGCCCTGATCTTGAACACTCTTTGAAGAAACAGAGCACAGGGACACGGTGACTCCTGGAAATTCTCAGCTTTTTTCCATCATGGCCTTTGTGGTCGTTCCTGTTATACCTGCCTATGGTAAATAGACAGGAGATTGCTTTAAAAACCTGTCCATGACTGACCATACAGCCAGGCAGGGTCTCAGCAATGGGTCTGTGCATAGAGGGCCCAGCGCAGAGGCACACATTTGCCATCAGAGGGCCTTTCTTCTGTGAGCAAGGGGAAGGTGTGTTTTATAAGAACAAGCTGCTCTTTTTTTCTCATCTTCTCACAGATCAAGCCTCAATTTCTTCATCAGCCTTGAAGG
This sequence comes from Phalacrocorax carbo, assembly GCF_963921805.1. Lineage (NCBI taxonomy): Eukaryota > Metazoa > Chordata > Aves > Suliformes > Phalacrocoracidae > Phalacrocorax > Phalacrocorax carbo. Next base: position 76,706,400 of record NC_087548.1, read on the forward strand.
CTGGAAGCTCACATTCTTAGACAGTTCAGATAAATGGAGCTTTAATGTCTTAACTGAGAAGATGTCTCCAGAAGTACATGAAATACAGGACCCTTGAGAGCAAGCAGAAAAGGTAAAGGAGCAGCCATTGCCTTTCAGATTTCCCCCAAAATGATTTTCTACCTCTGGAATTACTCCAAATACTACTGATAACGTCTTGCTCAACATCATTGTCTAAATCAGGCATACAGTGAGTCCTTCTCACTAGCCTGGCGTGTGCCTTTCAGCAGAAGCTGCTGGGATGGATCAGGTGCTGCTGCAGCATCCATATCAGGCCTTGCCAAGCCACCGCTCTCCCATCTGGGCAGTTATTTTCATTTTTTCCCCTCCTAAAGCTGTTCTGATGCAAAGTTAGTCCTCTGACTTCTGCATGCCTTATCGCAGGTGGACTGATGGGGAAGAGAGAAGCAAAACACTGTTTTATGACAGATCATCACCTCAAGGTACTCAAAACACTATTAGCAAATGAAATAAATCTGAGAGCTTAAAATTAGGCAGCCGCTTTCTGTGTTTTCAATGTAGTTTCTAAAAGCATTATTTATTCCTAAGGGAATATTTGGCTTAAAAGATACCATCAGTGGATTGGCAGAGCTTGTTCTTTGGTTTATATTCCTAACAGATGTATTGCTAGAGATACAGTTGCACAATAGTAATGTACCAAAAATGGATCCAGTCTCTGCATCTGATTTAAAATGTGGTCTCTTGGTGGCCAATAGACTTTTTTCTTTTTTTCTTAAAATATTTCTCTAATGCAAACCAGAATGCTGATTCTGTCGTACTAAGCTGAGGGTTTAACCAAATCCTATGGGAATACCAACACACATCAACTTAGAAATGGAGCAAGCATAGTACTTTTCTAGGTAGGTCTGGAAGGCAAGGACCCGTAGCTTGCCTTTCAGGAGGGAATTCAGGACTGAGAGTGGAAGCTGCCACCTTCTTTCTGAGAGTCAGGTCCTTAACACCCAAAGGACACAAGTTTGATGTGCCTTCTGCTTGGTGGCATCCACAGATGCTACCCTTTAAACAAAGACTTGGTCCTCCTGAATGAAACTGAGGAGGAAAAAGGTGGTTGCTTCTTGTACATTGCCCATCATAAGGTAACAGAAAAAGCAAAAAGCAAAGATTTGCTCATCGGCAGTTCATACTGACCCTCACAGGCAGATTCACCTTGAGCGTCAAGAATGCAGCTTATTTTTGGAAAAACGATAGGGAAACAGGATGTAGGTTATGTTTTTACAGAATCAGTTAGAATAACAGGTCAAGAGATAAGGTGTCACAGTCCCCCTTTGAAGCTTTTCCATTGGCAGCTCTGCCCTGGGAGCCAGAGAAGAAATCCAAATAACCGAAGGGAGAAGTGTGAGCCATCACTAGTAATTTCTTCAGAGTGTTGGCTCCTGACCAGCACCTGCAGACTGTAACATAAATCGTATGGACAGTGGCTTCCAGACCCCAATCAGCTGTTTTACATGGTCAGTTACAACAGCCAACTCTGTTTTATATGCCTTTGGTGACACCTGACAAATAAACAAAAACAGATGCCAGACACTTGATTGCAACCAGGGCATAAAGAGACACAAATCTAATGATGCCATGTTCAAGAAATTATGAAGCAGACTCTGCTGCATTCATTACACAGGGCAAACTATGGAATCCTAATGCACTTTGAGCAGTAAAATGGCTGTGTGACAGTCCTTTGTAGATATAAAGAGACCTTAAGCACAGGTGCCTGCTCTTTTGGCTTCATTATCTATTCTCTTTTCTCTCTTCTTGTAGCAAGCTGGTAGTTTTGTGTAAGAAATAAAGAGGATAAGAGGAAACTTTTGTTGCTCTAAGGTTAAGCAGGCTTTGGACTGAGAAGAGCTGCCCATTTTAAAGAAGGGAAGAGCTTGTGACCATTTGTGAATTAAGAAATTGAATTCTTACATGGGCTTGGGAGGGGAATATTTCTGACTCCAAGCGTAGCTAAAGGTTCTTGCTTTCTACCTTGCTCCTTCTCTTCTGCTTTGATTTCACACAATTTTTAGGGAAATATCTTGGAGCCAATGATTTCTGTGTCAGCCTTTTTAATGCAACTTCAAGGTCTGAAAAGTGCCATTCTCATAAAATGCTTGTTTAGGAAGTGCAGTTCAAAGTCAACACATGGGAAAAAGTAGAGGCTTCTACATAACTATAAGAAGAGTAATTTCATGTACTGGTGCCGTAATGATCTCAATTACAATCAACTATCTTCAGATCAGTCAAAGGCTGCCCTGGTTTTGTGTGGCAGTGTGTGGAGCCAAAGCCTCAGGGAGCGCTTTTGGACTCCCTCCTGTCACCCCTGCGCAGCCACCTTCTTTCCCCAGGGCTTCCTCTGAGGTTATGCTTCCTCCTCACTCAGGTTTGGAAGAGAGGTCATCATCTCCCTGCATGGCAGGACTTGAGACTTGCCTGCACCCATGTAGTACTCCCTTCAGAGACATCCTTGGAGCTGGAGCCCTATATACCTATCTGCCCCTTCTCCCTATATACCATGGTTCTATGATACTTCCACCCCACTGGCAGAGCTCAAACCATGGTACTTGCTAGCTGGTCCAGAAAGCCAATCAGCTACTCTTGCGTTTGATCCATTGACCTTTCGGGACCCAAAATATCAGTCTGCAGGACTCTCGTGGGTCCAAGCCTTTTTTTCCCTCTTGCAGAGGCTATGCAAAGGATATGCAAGATGGCTCACAATCTCTAGTCCTGTGGTGCTGCTGCTGAAGACAAAGGGTCAGAGCTAATGAACAAAGAGCAAGATAATGAATGCTTAACAGCACATTAGTCACTTCATTAGGCACACATCTTCTACAGGAAGTAATATACAACATTAATTTTGCAATTAGCCAGGAAAAGACTGACAGCTTTGCAATTCTGAATTTCTGACACGATCTGGTAAAGGATACCCAAGCCACCTGGCTTTCTTTTCTTTTTCTTTTTTTTTCTTTTTTTTGATTTGTGGTACTTCACTGCTCTCATTGAACATGTGATTTTAATTCAGCTACAAAAGGAGCTAATCATCCAAACAATAATGCTGTTAATGTTAATTAGACTGTTGATTTTTGAAATGTTCGATACTATTCATTTCTTCTGTGAATTGGACAGTGTTTGTCTAATGGGTTATGGAAAATAAAAGCACAAAGTTGATGGCTGCTATTTCTGACCATGACTGGAATAGTGGTAAGAATTTTATTGCATTATTGTAAGGTGTCTCTATTGAAGAATGGCTCTCCTTATACTTTATACAGCAACAAAACAAGTTTTAACTCCAGATTCTCAAATGCCAATGGATGTCATTGAGAGCAATGTTGTTTGTTGTCTGATACAAGAGTATTCTGGCCCAGACCTTGATAAAAGAATTATTGAAATTGTCACTGCACAAACACAGGGAAAGAGATCATGCCTTCTTTTTTCATCTGTTGGATTGTTGATAGCTGTCATGAGTGTATTGGGTTTACATGGCAAGCTTTTGGTAGTGGAGGGGCTACAAGGGTGCCTTTTGTGGGAAGCTGCTTGGAGCTTCCCCTATGTTGGACAGAGCCAATGCCAGATGGCTCTATGATGGACCTACCACTGGCCAAGGCATAGCCCAGTGATGGTGGTAGCACCTCTGGGATAACATTTCAGAAGGGAAAAAAAATTGCTGCACAACAACAGTAGCAGAGAGAAGAGGGAGAATATCATAGAATCACAGAATCATTAAGTTTGGAAAAGACGTCTAGGATCATCAAGTCCAACCGTCAACCCAACACTACCCAACAACCCAACCCAACCCAACATACCATGTCTCCTAAACCATGCCCTGAAGTGCCATGTCTACACGTCTTTTAAATACCACCAGGGATGGTGACTCCACCACCCCTCTGGGCAGCCTCTTCCAATGCCTGACCACTCTTTCAGTAAAGAAATGCTTCCTAATATCCAGTCTAAACCTCCCCTGATGCAGCTTGAAGCCATTTCCTCTTGTTCTATCACTAGTGACCTGGGAGAAGAGACCAACACCCACCTCACTACAACCTCCTTTCAGGTAGTTGTAGAGAGCGATAAGGTATCCGCTCAGCCTCCTCTTCTCCAGGCTACATGTGAGAGAAACAGCCCTGCAGACACCAGGGTCAGCGAAGAAGGAGTGGGAGGAGGTGGTCCAGGTGCCAGAGGAGGGATTCCCCTGCAGCCCCTGGTGAAGACCATGGTGAGGCAAGCTGTCCCCCTGCAGCCCATGGAGGTTAGTGCTGGAGCAGATATCCAGCTGGTGGATGTCCAAAGGATGCTGTAACCCCGTGGGAAGCTTGTGCTGGAGCAGGCTCCTGGCAGGACCTGTCCACCTGTGGAGCAAGAAGAGCCCACGCTGGAGCAGTTTTGCTGCAGGACTTGTGACCAAAAGGATTTTACGGGATTATGCCAGACTTGCATAACATAAACCACAGCAGAATCTTTTACCCCATGTTAGTACCAAAATGCCATCTCCCATTTCTAAAGGTAGGAGTAAAAATCTGAACTTTCAAACTGAACTGCACTGAAATTTACAAAATGAGCATTACGTAGAGAGATACTCATTCCAAAGAATAAAAAGAAATCCTTTCCACAGCATTGGACCGCATTTCCATCAGGAAAAACACATAATCCTCCTGAAGGGAACATGTGTATAAGAAATAGGTTTGCTTCATTATTCCAAGACATTACAGATATTTTTAAACGTGACCAGTTGTCACGTTTTTCATTGTTTTGACAATTTTTTTTAACCAAAAAATACTGGGGTTTTTTAATGAAAAAATATTGAAAAAAACCCTACGTTTTGTGAAAATATTCAATTGTGACAAAGAAGTGAAATTGAATTTTCACAAGTAATAGTGACTCAAAGGCATCCCAGGTTTAGGCTGCCCAGTTTGAGACATAGCATGAATATAGTGCAGCACAAATTTTGAACCCGCTCCTTTCAAAGCCAGCAATTACTAACCAAAACTCAGTCTTCAGATTTTGTCAGATTTACCTCCACTTCATGAGTGGTGGTTTAATGAGTGCTTTTTCTTTGGTCACTTTTGAAAATTGCTGCCTATAGTCTAGGTTTCAGGATTCACCTGCATTTCTGGTTTGAGCTTTTGCCCTTTGAAACCTTCCTAACATGTAATCAGACTGTGTGGTGCATCAGACTTACCTCTGGATTCACGGACAGGATAACTTGCCTAAGCAACGGATGCTGTTCTTAAGTAAACAGCACAAGGTCAGGCACATTACAGCTGGTTACAGTTTGCAATCTGTATGTGAAGGAAGCGTCATGAAATCAATTCACTGTGGATTATTTAAAAGTGGAAAAATAGTCCATGTGAACGGCGATCCAGCTGACATTAACGTGTCTATCCTGTTACTTCCAGCTCACATCTCAGTGATTTAACAACTGGTTTTATCTTTCAGTCTCTTCTGTTAAAACATTAATTTAAATGTAGTTTTGTATAGTTTTTCTGCTTGACATCGCCTTAATTTCCATGTCTCCAATATTGTTTTTCTCCTCGTGTGGTCCAGAGCCCTGAAGCCTGCACCTGTGTCATCGGTCCATCTTTCCTTGTGCAAACACCCAGAACACATTTTCAGTATCTACTGGGATGATGCCTGAAGTTCTTTTGAGCAGCAGCACGCACTGGCTGTAGCCTCCTGTACACCCGCCAAGTAGTATGACTCCACTGCAAACCGGAAAGCAGTGCAGGGGTTTCTCCCTTTCTCAGTTTGCAGGGAAATGACATTTGATGGCTGCTGTGACAGGAGCTTTGGCAATGTGTGCTCTTGGCAAGGCCAATTGTTTTCTAGTGCAGGTTCCAGCTACAGTCAGGTCTATCCATTTCTGGAGACTTCTTTGGGGGAGAGGTCAGTATTGTGGGGATGGTGTTTTCAACTTGTGATGGGAGCTTCTAGATTACTTCTTTAAAAGTAGGGTTTGTGCTGCATTAGGGATTCAAATGAGTGTTCTAATGAGTTACCTAACATAATGTATTACATAGTTAATGAAGCCTTAAATGATCATTTTCCCTCACAGAGGTACATTATGGACTGTGCAAATTTTTCATACACCTGAACGTACAGAATCCTTCAGAGCTCTTCTTTTAAATTTCATTTCCACCTAGCTGTTTCACAGGACCTTACTTCCTGAGGACAGGATTACAATTGCCAGATGACAGTTGGATTTAGCTAGGAAATACATATAAATCCTCATACTGCAGAGACACAGATATTTGAAATATTGATTATTCATTTTAACAATCAATAAAGGAATGGTGAAACTAGGGTGAAAAGAAGTCTTCTCTGTGGGATCCGTGTTACATTTCCCTTTGTTATAAAGAACTGGGTGACAGACATGAGTAAATTTATATTAATAGTAGCTCATTTTGGGGGTAAATATTATGTTTATTTTGCATTTATCTCTTTTTGATCTGAATAGAACAAATCAATATGACGGCCAGAGACTTAAATAGAGAGCAACACGGCATTTCTGGCACTTCCCTGACAACACTAACTGTTCTCATTGTGATGAGGTGACTGGTAGTGCTAGTTTTCCTTTTCATTTTTTTCCAAACCAGTGCTGGCCGTGTTTTCATATTTGTATTAATGAGGAGAATAGAGGATGTTTGCAGTTTAATGGAGGGCAAAGCAGTGTCTGCATTCAATATATTTCATTTTTTCTTTGATGACACCTTTTCTGTGATAAGTCTGAAAATCAAGGACATCCTTTTGAAAGTGCTCAGAATACAATGTCTTTGACTTAGGTAGTAGCCAAGTAACCCCTCAGAACCTGTTTGCCTTTAAATGTCTAAGTGAAGGTGTGAGTTCTTTTGGGCTTTTTTAGAGGGGAAAACAAAAAGTGTCTTCTGAATCCCCTGGAAAGTCTTGACTTATTCAAGGAAGTTTAACTACAAATGTGCAGATTTCTGCTTATTGTTCTTTCAGATGCTTGTTGAGCCAGATCAATAATGCTGTTATTTATGGTTTAAAACAGCTGATTGAAACAAGATCTCTTGAAATTTTGGCCTCAGTCTTCAATAATGTGTTGAATATGAGAATATTCATTTGGGGCAGGAACACAATGCATTTACACAGTTCCATTATGGCTTTTTGATCAATGCACAGATTCTTTCCAAGGAAACCGTTGGCTTTGGAAATACATCTCAAATGCAACTACTTCTGCTATTTTGCTTAACTTTTTTGCATACTTTGAAAGTATCAGTTGTAATTTGCTTATAGCATTCTTCGTAATACTGGGACTGAAAAAAAGACCACAGGAATTTCTCCCACCAATATAAAGTATTTAGAATAGTACCGTAAAGACCCTCTGGCAATATTGATGTTTTCTTTTATAGATAACTTTATTAAATCTATAGTTTGACATAAAGTTTACCTAGCAAGCTTCCAGTTCAATTACAGCAATTGTTTTTCAGCAGGTTAACTTTTCTGTAAAACTAGACAATGAAGGAAATCACTTAGAAAAATGGATATTCCTCATACATGTGCAGTACTCTCATGGCTGTTTTCATCCTGAGAAGGTCTGCAATAGCTCCATCTTTGTTCAGTGTGCTTGTAAGAAAATCTTTCCGGACAAGGAGTTCACGTGAACTACTATTTGAATTACTGAAGGTCCCTTCAGAAATCAAAGCAAGGTCATTTAGGCCAAATCACCTGCAAAGTGTTATGGTCCAGTGTGTTTTTTGCATGACTGTTATTTATAGATTGGACTATCTTGAACAGTTCCAAAACCCACAGGTTTCCTTGGGCTTATGACAGTAAGGCATGGAAGTCACAAGGCCAGGAAGACTAGACAGACACAGTCTGAGCAGCTAAAAATAATGGACTATGTCATCCTTCTGGGACAATTCTTGGAAGCAACCAGAAAATATGGGTAGAAAGTGTTGTCTGGGGATTTTGCAGCAGGGAAAGTTTTAAGGTTTGTATGAGGACAAACCGTCAGTTGTTTGTAAAAACTTTCCATGTGATCTCACACTTACCTTCATTTCATTTCCAACTAAATACAAAATTTGTCTCTTGTGACTCTCCAATACTGACAAACACAGGTGTATCCCTTTTCCAAAAAATAAGAAGGAAAATTCATGAGGCTCAGAAACAGCAAGTGGCTGTGTTCTCCTAGAAGAGAGGCTTAAAAAGAGTGCAGTGCAGCTGCTGAAAGAGTGTCTGGCAGATACGTTTCTGTGCAGGTAAGTGTCGGAGTCCAATACTCTCTGACCAGCTTCATTTAGGTTTTCCACACAGGGAGGGTGTAATGTTTAATATCAAATTTATTTATCTGAAGATATTTGATGTTACATGGGATTTCTGATTTAGCAGGGTGATAAAAATATAAAGAAAGCACAATAGAAATGTAAGTTACACTTAACAAAATGTAACAAAACTTAAGAAAATATAGCAATTGCAATATTCAGTTCAACCACCATGCTACTGTCATTCCCATTATTTGTCTCTATAATATGCTCACCGCCATGATGCTGGTCGCGCCCGATCACTGGGAAGGAATAGGTGGGTTGAAGCCAGCTCAAGCCCATTGCTGCCTTCAAGATTCCTTTTTTGCTTGTTTAGTTTTCATACTCTATGTTGGGCTGAGCCACTTATGTACTCCCCCCATGCTGGTCTGGCTAACTCTGGGAGACATTCACACTTTTTCAGTGACCTCAGGGAGAAAGGTTTACACCACCAGTTGATCCACTCAGCTTTTGATAGCTGTTTACTATAAACAGAGCCCACCCTCCAGTGGTCCCCTTTGCGCTGAGATACAGTCAGGCTTTTTGCAACAGCTGTGGTCAGTCACACCCTGCATTATTCCCTGAGCTTCATGAGCATGCCACCTTTGCCCATCTCCATTAAGGCTTCTTCCATTTTAGAGGTTTATTGGTCAGTCATGGTAAGCTGAGTCCAGCTGGTGACAGAGCACTTAGACTAACGCTGGAGGGAGATCTGTTAGTTACCTGCTTTGACAGCGACCATGAAACTTGGAATTGGGCATCCCCAGCCTACTGTTCAGCTGCACACTCTAAAGTTAAGTTTTGGGTTTTTTTCAAATATACCCCCGAACTGTCACCCCAAAGATGTCTGTGTTGTTGTTTCTCATTTCTGCCAACCTTCACCAAATCTTTTTTCATGTGCACAGGTGATTTCTGCCTGTCTAAGAGCCCATGTGCTCTTTTGCACATTTGAAGGTCTGCTTGATATAGCACGAAAGAGCTGGACTAATTACTTCTGCTACTTTCCACCAAAAGTTCCTCTAGGGGAAAGGGATTGCTTGGTTTTGTTCAAACATTTCAAGGATGGGAGCCATTTATCTAATGAGTTTGCAGGCTGCCCACAGCCTGCTACAGATTACGAGATCCTGGCACTGGATCTCAGTGAGCTCTCAGCTGAAATGGTGCCTTAGTCAATGATACACAGTTTGTCTAAAGCCTTTCATTATATCTCTCTCAGTCATTCCTTAAATCTGTACAATGCAGAGATTTTTTGCTTTGACGTTTTCTTTCTCGCAGCTTTTCTTATCTTCAGGAGCTCTTCCTTACAAAAGGTAGAGTTCCCTTCTAGCTCTTATAGGACTTGTAGAAAACCCTTTCTTTTGTGACGCCAAGAAACTGGAATGCATTTCATTATTGAAAAGCCTGTACTCTTGTTGACTTTGTTCTGGTAAAGTTTCAGCTAAAGTTCTTGGTCCCTCTAGGGTATTGCACTTACAGAACTATGTGCCCCTAAATAGCAAGTCCAAAGCAGAGTCAATAGAAATGGCCAACTGCAACAGAAGACTCATCTGGCACTGTTAATCCCAGAAATCCAGAACAGAATGCAAGCAAATAAGCATAGTTTTATTGTGTCAGGCGAAATATTCATTTACCCTGTCATTCATCATCCTCTCTCCAAAAGAGACAAACAACAGGTGCAGAGAGAGAAACTGAAGAGCAGAGCAAGCATAGAGTGATGCTATCCTGTACTTTTTCTTTCATCCAGGGGTTTACAGGTCAAGCATCTCCTCAGGCAGTTAGGATCAAATAAGAATCTTCCATATATCTGTGTTTTACTTTATGCATAAGCTTCTTTAACTCCGAGCTGACTGTGACCTAAGCATCTGTTGCCCTATTGTGAGTAGTGATATCCTGTATATGTTCACAGATGTGTTAAATCCTGTGCCTGTCAGGAGCAACAAAAGTAGACAACCAGTATTTGCAAAGCTAAACATTAAAATCAAAAATTCCAGGACGTGAAAACATGACTGGGCATGAAAAACTTTGAGGGGGGGAGGGAAGAAATGTGCATGAAGGCTCTGAGAAGGATGAGGGAAGAAATAGTTAAGAACAACTCATCCTTGTCCATTATTCCACCTGAGTGAAGAGCTCCATGCTGTGCAATAATTACGTTGTATATATAATAAAATTATCAGCAAGTGTATTCAAGATTAAAAGGTTAATTTACTTTAACAGTTATGTTCCTTCCTTCCTGCACCGCTGCTGTGGGAATTGAGCACGCCATCACTGCGTACTAATACAGCAGAGTAATATGTTATTTTAAGAAGATTTGTCCAACCACACAGATTATGCGTAGCATGCACCATTCTCTGTGAGCTAAATTGGGCTGTCATTGCGATTTTAAGCATCTTCTAGCAGTAAAAGTAATAATAAAACTCTGCTCACCGTTCTGTATTTGAATGCACTCTCTGTCAGCATTGTTTTCAATCCTAGTCAACTACCTAACATTTCTGTTATTTCTGCATGGAATTCAGAAATAAAATAAGACTAATACACCTTGTTCTGGGCTTCCAAATAAGTTAAAGGAGAAAGACTGCAAGGTATTTGAAGGGAAGCAGAACAAGAGCAAGGCTGCCTGGTTTTCAAAGTCCCAGACTCTACTAAAAAAAAAGAAGCAGGTGACTAAATTTTGTCCTACGGATTTTCTAGAGAGGTAAAAGGTACAAATGCTGACAAAGGAAGATGAGGAGGCTGGAGTCAGTAATCCACAGCTAGTGTGGCTAAATATACAGAGCAAATTACATAGGGTTGATAAAAATTCATATTCATTAAGGATATAGGCAGCTGCTTTCCCCTTTGAAATGGCTTTAGCTTTGTGATCTTGTTTAATTTTTGTCTCTTTTTTTTTACATCTTTTTTAATTAGAAAGAAAATTCTAACTCTGTAATTTTTTTTCAGGAAAAAAACCTCTCATAGAAAGATGTTGGCCTCTGATTGCTGCCTCATATCCTGATGGTGCCACAGACTTTTGTAGGACACGCTGAGCTCTGAATGCCGGTTGTCGCACTCTGTTACTGCGAAGACCTAAAACTAGGTCAACTGGAAAGGCTGTAGACAAGGATTTGCACAAGGTAAAAGTTAAAATATCCAAGTCTGTCACTAATTTCTCTGCATCTTAGCTACTGTCTGTTTAGGAAAGACTAGAAAAGAGAAAAAACCCTGCATATAAAGTGGATTAACACTCTGAAAGGTACTTGGACACCCCACATAAGTGAACAAAGAAGCTGTGGACGTGAGCTGAAGCCACCCATGTACTTAGTGTATCTCTTCTTCCAGCAAGGAATATGTGACAGAATTGAAAAAGTAGGAGCGGAGGCATCTGGGCCTACTATACGCAAGCATAACTCTGTACGTTTGGCCTGAAACCTCTCCGGTTGCTAGCTAATTGTACAGATGGGTTATGACTTTTGAAAGATCTTGGTGATCAGGAGAGTGGCCTGAGGACTGAAGGAATGAAAATGTCAATTCTATCATCTAAATGGCCAAGAAGGAGAACTCGGGCAACTCTGGGCCAGACAACTTCCCATCAATCCTAGTCCAGTTCGACATTTCATTAATGATCTGGATGGTGGGGCAGAGCGTACCCTCAGAAAGTCTGCTGATGACACAAAACTGGGAGGAGCGGCTGATACCACATGGGGATTGTGCTGCCATCCAGAGGGACCTCAGCAGGCTGGAGAAATGCACCAACAGGAACCTGAGGGTCTGTGGTGTAAGGAGAACTAAAATAGCCTGTAAATGTGCTGGGAGTAGAAGCAATCAGCAGTGGTGGGAATATTTGTAGCATTTTCTTCAAGTCCGTATCTGTTTACCCTCTTACTTCACATTTTTACTTCGGGCAGGAGTTTATCATTTTGCAGGTCAGAGGACCATGAGATAGAAGTGTTGATACAAAAGCTGACCAATGTATACGTGCTGTCTATTAGCAACGAACCTTATAAATACACTGGAGAAATGGTCAGTGGCATTTAGAAGACATTTAGAAGAGGTGGCTCTATAGGGATTGAGAGAACAAGAAGGATACAAAAGTCTTAATTTTCTGGCCTGTGCTCATATTTTTTGTACATAATATTGTAAGAGCTCCTGCTGGTTGCTAATACCGAGTGCTTGAGGTAAACCCTCTGCGGTTGGATCTGTTCCTAAAAGAGGCTTTTGGGAGCCACAGAGAAAAGTAAAGGAAGTCAGAAAAATGTCACCTAGGCTTTACTCAGTAGAGGAGCGCTCAGAAGAGTAAATACAGAATAATTCACACCGGAAATTAACATGCAGCGGCACTCTTCCTGAAATAGCCCTGGGAAGGCATTCTTGGGAATGATAATTTTTCTCTTAACCACAGTGAGCCAAGTTTGTGTAAATATCTAGGCAATGGTTTTTCAGAAGTACTCTGCCTTACCCTTGCTCCCATCCCTCTGGAACTGACGGTCCAGTTCCCAGCGTGAGGAGCAGTTTCTGCAGGACTTCAGCCACAGGTTTGAGTCAGGGATTTCGACGTGATGAGCTAACACCAGCAGTTGAAGGGTCTCTAGTTGAAGCATCTCCATACATTAGGAGGTGTCCATTGAAGGCATACTTGGGTAAATACGTTTCCCAGTGTAATGGAGACCTGATAGCTGACTGAGATCTGGCATGATAATGGTGATCTCAGAACTATTTACGTGATCAATAGTAGAACTAACAAAATTAACTATTTAAAAATTAACCCACCTCTAAGCTTGTCTTTTGTTTTCCTGACTTTGATCACATGCAAATGCCAGGCTGCAAAATATGACAGCCATGAGAGGCATTTTAGAGAATTTCCTAACCAGTTTTCTGTGTTCAGAACAATTATACCTAATAGCACTACCTATCACAGCTTTCTCACTTTCATGTTACAGAAACCCCCGTTTGATGGCTTTCAAAGAGGAGGACTTCAGAAAATGATACTCACAGAGACGCTGTCTGGCTGCATATGTAGGAAAAAGATACTCTAAACTTCCAAATGATGGACATTCAGCAACGACAAAGGGGACTGGTTCTGATTTTCAATCTCCTGTTTCCAAAATGTTTTACCTGATCAATAGGAATAGCATTATGATTATGCAAGCTTGGAATGAAAGCTGCTGAAATCAAAGGGAGGCATCCTATCAGGCTGGGGATTTTAGAGCAGGATCTTTCAAGGGTCATATTATTTCATGTGTATCAGACTCACACAGCCAGTTTTGAAGGTTTTTATTAGAAATCACACTATACCCTCAGCTGCATGCCATCTTTTGTGGAAGAGCATCTGAATTTCCCTGCCTCAGTTTGTGGGACATTGACTAGCAGGTAGAGGTAAAAAGAAAAGAGGATGAAAATGATGGTGGCAGACAAGCTATCTCTGTAAGAGCAGACCTGTGGGTTATTTTCCCCTTTTAGAGGAATGGAAAAGTATGGCTGAAGAATTACGAGCCAATCTCCTCAATTCCTATTTTTAGAAAAACAGTTCTGTGGGTGGGAGGTGGGGTGGGGATTTATTTCCATTACACTGGCAGTTGGGTTGGGTTTATAAGATGGGTTTATAAGAATGTGTCGTAATATGAGAAAATCAGTAACAGTCAACATGGATTTGAGAGGACTTTTTTCTTACAAATCCATTTAGTTTTCCTTGACAGCATATATATGTTAGAGATATTGCTTTCTCCTTCTTCCTGTGGCTGCTGCCCACTATTGATCAGTCTTGATGGCTTATACTGAAAACTTGTGTTAACAGAGGATGTCCAATCACCTGCTTAGTGCACAGTGCAGTCTCTGTGTCATTGGAATATCACTACTTTATAATTGCAGGAAATATGTACACAGTGAACTTTATTTCTCCAGCATTTGCTTCTAGACAGAATTCAGCACCTTAACCCACACACAATAACTTTCCTTGCAGTAGGCTCTGCCCCTGAAGACCTGCCCTTCAAAATGCTACATTCCTTACACCTGAAACAGAGGACATAAATTGACCTGGCAACTAAATTAAACAAGAGCACTTTAGAGGGCCCACATGCACCTGGGGCAGAAATGCAAAGAGTGTTGCTGCAAGGGAGAGGGCAAACTCCTGAGCAGATCCTGCTTCATCACGGGTTACACCAGCTGTGCCTGTCAAAAGATTTTTTCCACTGAATTTCCAACAGTTGCATCAGCAGCTGAACAAAAGCAAAGTGAACAGGAAAGGAGTAAAATCCTACTTTTCAGAGTTTTTAACTCCTTAGCATGGGATAAGAAATTGAAATTCACTATGGACAAGCATTTTCTTCAATGGAAGGTGTCAGAATTGATCTTTGAGCCTTCACGCTGGCGGAGTTTTCTGTGAAACAAAGGCGAGTGTCTGCAGGCAAGGCAGTTGAGCAGATCAGTAAAGGCTGAAACTCAGAGGCCTAAAAAATGGAAAACTGAATTATTCAAGGCTGCTGTAAAGAATAATCTTCAGAAAATAATTTGCCTTTATAGTTCACTCTTCCAGCATTTCACTAGGGTGCCCTTCCAATTCACACCTTGCTGGAAATGTAGTTTCTCTCATATAAGAGCAAAGGGACATTGTCCTGATTTTTAACTTACAGAAATCACATCTTTCTTATCAAATGCCCATCTGCTTGACCTGTAAACAAGAGAGTAGAGAGAAATCATGTTAACTTAGTTTCCATTGCACATTCAGAGCCAACTAGAAGAATGAAAACAAATAGTCCAGTTACCAAAATATGACTTTCCTTTTTAGTAAAAGACATTAGCTTTGATCATTGAAGCTTTACACATTAAAAAAAACAAACAACCAAATTATTCTGGTTTGAAATGAACTTGTCATTTTTGTGACTTCCTTTTGAAGTGTTTCAAATTTATCTGCAGGGAGCGGTCAGAATTCAACCCTTTGTTTCACCCCTGTTAAATACCCCTCCCCATTCTCTCAAACACTCTTTGCTTTGAGGAAGGTTTGCGCCCCATTAAAATACTAAAAACTATAAATCACTGACAGGTTCACTGATCTGGGACTCGGGAGAAGCCTCGATACTCCATGGCAGAAGTCTCAGTGGTCACTCTGTGAAGGACCTCCCTTGCTGTCTTTGCTGCTTGAGTCAGAAAATTAGTTGCTCAAAAGTCTCTTCAGAGGAGTGTGTACTGGAAGAAGCTACTTTCCGGCAATGCTTTTAGCACAGAAATTTGCTGCAAGTAGTGGCATGTGACATGAATGTTACATGGCCGGGGAAAAACCTGCCTTTCCCCTGCTTTTGGGGAGCTCTGCATCATATCCTTAGTTGTGGTCATTTGGGGATGTGAAGAACATGCCTCAAGTGAGTTAGAAGTGAGAAGGATGTGAAGAATTTTCTCTCTCTCTTAATCTCATCATGTGTGCTTATGCTCTCTGATAGAAAATAAAGCAAAAACTTCTTCCCTTATTTTCAGGTGCCATTTAAATTTTGATATTTTATAGTCTTGACTGTAAACATGCTGCTGGTTTTGTAGGAGCTTGGGTGATGTACAGCCTCACTGAAATTAAATGTTTGCAGAGTGTCTGGCACTGATACCAGCCTTAGAACAGGATGGCACTGAATAGTTCATAGCAAACTCTTACTGGTAGTACATGAAATTCATACTATACCTGCTGACATTAGACAAATCTAAGAAAATAAAGTGTAAACAGAGGCAGGCATCTTCTCCTGGGGTGGTCAGACTGGAAATGCTGGTCCCAGTTACAGAGGAGAAGTAAATTTTGCCTTCTGAGAAAGCCTTCTCCTTGCATGTGATCCCCCATCCCATTAATGTTCATCTGTAAATGCAAAACATGTCTACTCTGCTGGTTAAGGAAAAAGATAGCTACAAAAATAAATAGGCGTGCTGGCTGAAGTCTTTTCAGCACCAGTTATTATTGTCTATTGCACATGTCTTACGTAATTGCCTTCTACAGTGGAGTGTCAGTTCCTGGTGGCACACCAGTTCTTCCACTGGGAGGTGCCTGCATCACCATGCTGTGACTCCCTTCTTTGCCCAGTAAGGTCCTCCTTGGGGCAGTGATGCTGGGCTAGGCATTCTCCTGCAGAAGGGTGTCAAAGTACCTTGTGATCTCCTGGGATTTTATATTCATCCAGCCAAAAGCAACTCTTGTGATCTGAAGCCATCTTATCTTCTTCTTTCCTGGGTACTCTGTTTTCCCTGAGGACCTGGCCAAAATACACCTCTTTTTTTTTTTTTTTTTTTTTTTTAAGCTTTAATTAGAACGGGGCTGAGCTCAGCATTGGGAAAGAAATTCAACCTAAACTCAGAATATTCGGCTTGAGAACAGAAGGTCAAATTCTTGTTTATCCACTTTGGTAATTTTTAGGCATAGGAATTTTGGTTCATATAAAAGAAAGCATTGCCTAATCCGGAGTCATTGCATTTCCAGCACAAAGCATTGTCATCGTGCTCCAGGGAAGATGCAAAAACCTTATAATGGAAAGCAGCTGCTTAACTTAGGGTTGAGTTTTGCTCTGGGTCATATCAGATCTTCCTGTGAGGTACCGTGACATTTTCTTTGGTTCTAATATTATCTTTAAGATACCTCACTTCTCATACATGCCCGCCTTGTTGCAGATGATACATTGGCATTGCCCTCTGAACAGTTGGCATCTGACTTACTATGTTGGACTCCCATGAAGTGAGCTGATTTTCAGCCCCTTTTGATCACAGCAGCAGACGGTTAGTCCAGAAGCCCTCCAAGGAAATCCCACTGTCCTTGCAGCCATCTGCAATATTGGGAGAGTAAATGTGTCATGGACATAAACTATTAATACTTGACAGCATGGTGAAATAGTCAGGTGTGCACAAAAATGGTGTCGTTAGTAACCAACTGTAACCAGAAGTACTTTGATGGTTAAGCTGCTGATTGGTTTGGGAGTATGATGGCTGGTTTTCCCCCATGAAAAAACTTTCTTCTTGCTGCTGTTAATTAATACTGCTAAAGACATACAAGTCAGGGACATAAAGCAAGATTAAAGAAACACAGAGAATGTAATAAAAGACTTAAAGTGCAGGAGCTGATTATAGCAAAAAATGTGCTTCTGGAGTCTAAATGAGTATAATTTTTACGTGATCAAATTCTGTAACTGGTCACATAAAATGCTCAAATTGCTCACCTTCTTTCAAAGCAGTCTCTGGTGCAACATTTTCCATGTTCTGGGCGATACAACATCAGTTTTATTTGGAGTTGAAATCAACAGTAGTTTCAGTTCTCACATTAGCTTTCATTTGTTGTTGGTTTGTTGTTTGTTTTTTTTTTAAAATCTGGTTATTTTTTAAGAAAGACATACCCAAACTAATACATTTCAGAATACATTCTGACATACTTATGGCAAACGTTCCTACAATCCTCATTTCAGTCATAGCATGATTTGTTAAGCTAATTTTTGTCTTTGCTTGCAAGGCAAACATACCATTTCCTTTTGATTACAGGTGTCCTTGGGGAGATATTATCCTAAACTACTAATTTGATTTCCCACTCCTGTAGCATGAACTGTGATTATTTTCCTTTCTCTAGTTTCAGTGATTTCTTAGAAGACTCATTCAGTGTATTTGAAGACTAGTTGATCAAGACATAATTAAACATGGCCTTTCCTAACACAGAATCTTCTAGTGTTATTGATATTCCACCAAGCCGAGGAAACGGTTTAATGCCTGTGGTTGACTTTTATTCAAAATAATGCACTGATATGCATTGTAAATGGGGAAGGAATATTTGAATCATCTCATAAGCTAAATGACAATGTCAGTCAGACTGGGATGCTTAGGCAAATATGCCACTTAACCCATGGCTCATTAAACTCAGTGGAATTTCTAACATCTGTCCTATAATATGGCCGTAACTCGGATCTATTGGCAACAGAACAACTAGATTAAGAAGGCACCAATCCTGCAAGAAATTAAATGGGTGCTTTATTTCATGCAGTGTATGGTAATCCCATTGAATTAGTTTAGTCTCTCCATTCATGGATCTAGAGATGTTTGCTTGCAGGGTTTAAAGATTGCTGAGCGTTAGCTTTTGAGGGTGGGAGGCAGGATCTCTGCTGTTCAGCAATCTGACCTCCGGAAGGGAACCTTCACCAGCATCTCTAGGACAAATACAGGTGTCACTGGATTGATAATGCTACACAAAAGGCTGTTTGCCATACTGTTCAAGAGATGAAGATACATGTCATCCCGTTCCTTAAGGAAGGTCTCTCAGCGGGGAAGGTTTCTCCAAATACACAACTCAGTCATAAGCTACTGGCTTCCATTTTGGCAGGGGCTCATCCTTGGCATGCTGGAGTCTCAGCTGCTGTATTTGCTGAGAGTGGAGAGGAATAATGCCTGGAACCAAGATTACAGAACTAGTTTCTCTAAATTCACTGCCTGATCTCGTTGCTATGAGATACAGCCCCGCAGGTCTTTAGCAAGTTAAATGTCCCCTGAAAGACTCTTCTCTGAGCAACAGACTCAGTGGAAATGAAAGCTGAAGAATATTCCCGGGGCTGGAGGCTTAAAAGTCCTGCCAGTACAAGGGAGTGTCAGTAGACTCCACCGGCAGAGAGAGCAGGGCTGAGTTAGTCTCATGGCATTACTGTTACTAACAGAAACTTGTCACAGACGTGCCAGTTTTGTTCTATCGCACTCATGTTCAACGCATATGAGGAAGAATGGTAGAAAACAACCCATAGAAATGAAAAGGTTAAAACAAGCTCAATAGAATGTCAATGGCAAGTACTATTAACCAAAAAAAATAAAAGTTAAAAAAAATCAGTAACATAATTTAAATGTTTGAGGTTGATTTTATATGACATCCCTTCACTCGGTGGTTCTTTAGTGGGAATGTATTGATTCCCCTGGAAGAAAGGCAAGCATGTATCTTTGGTGATTTTCCCCTTGCTCTCCCAGCAAAATATCAGATTATCACAGATGTGATTTACACATTTAGGTGTGATTTACAAATTAAAGCACGTCTACTGAAACAAATCTGATATGTTCTGTATTCCATGAAAAATCTAAAGCCCATAAACAGTCAGAATATTGTTTGCATGAAGAGTCTTCAGCTGTCTGAAGAAGTGAAGGAGAAATGCCATGGAAAGCAGTTACAATAAAGAAAGACCTTTGCAGTCGTAGACTGCAGGTGTCTGGTTTACAGGGTACTTCTTTAACTTGCTTACCTGCTATACAGTCCCACAAACAGAGCTGCACTTCTGTTTCAAATTAGTATCAGCTCATCTTACACAGAGCCTAATTTAACTTCAAATTACACATGATTGTACAAACAGACTAATGGTTTTTTAATTCTCCTTATCCTCTTCTTACAGTCTCCTTTCTCTGCCCACCCACTTTTACCCCCCACCCTTGTGAGCGATGTCCTGTTTAATGTGTAATACATTTAAACCCTTGTAACCTACTCTACACACTTTAATAATTGCGAGGAAAAAACTTAACTAGAAATGAAAGGCATACTTTAATTGTTCCTATAGTTAGGTCCTTGGTACCTCCTACAGAAGAGTGCCATTGGATGCAAAATATTTATTAATTACTGTACTAGAAGATTTTTGCTGATGGTTTTAATAAATTTTTAGACCCTGCTTTTCTGACCTTTATCACACAGAAATAATATGTGAGCCTCACCATAGCACATGCTGTATACAACTCCTGGTACCTGAAAAACCTGTCCTAGCTATTCTATTGATATTCTGATGTGCTTCTCAGAACAGCAGCAAAATTTTGACATCAGTGTGACCAAGATTATACATCGGCCAACCACTGAGGCTGAAGACATACCCCTGGCTTCGTTGAAGTCAATGGGAAACAGGGTTTTCCTATAGTTACCTCTTTTCTGAACACAAATTATTCCTGCCAAACTGGTGAGGAAGGAAAATACTCCCTCTGGCCTTTTAAGTTTAAGAGCTACTCCAAAGCCACTCTGCACTTTCAACTCGAGCGTAACTGGGTAGTGCAGGGGAAAACAACCAGTTCCTGGGAAACAGGACAAGCTTAAATTCAAGCGTCTGGGAACCGGGGTTTGCTTCTGAATGAAAAGCTAAAGGCTGAAAAAATAACTCCTCTAGCTTTGTTCAATACCTTCGCCAATGACAAACCCCAAGGCCTGACTGGGTTCCAAACCTAACTATGGTGGTGGTCAGTAATGTATATCCCTGGGCGATGGGATGGTGTCAGACATCTGAGAGACAGGATGGGAACAGACGTCTGCTCCTTGAGGTAGTAGAAGTTTCTGAGCACCCTGAAAGAATAATTCAGAAAGATATCTTTGAGGGTAACATAGAAAGTCTTCCAAACACTATGCATTTGGCTGTCAGCAGGTGAATTATAAATGATGCAATGGTTACTATGTGACCTTGGGATATCGAAAGTGTGAGGATTTTGTACTCTACCATGCCCGCCTCGTGTAACCTTGAACAAATCCTTTGGTGTCTTAGACACCACTCATCCAGAGATGAACCCTCTCTATCTCATTAGGACTCTTAGGATACATGTATTAATTACATGAGGTGCTCAGATACCTTAGAGAAGTATTTAACACATGTAAATATCGCTCCTTGGTATGACTGAGCTACTAATTTCGTAGGCTGGCTTTATGCAAGTGGTGACCTGACAGGAAAAACTGTCGTACCTTATCACCTTTTCACATTGAGTGTAATAGACAGCAATGTACAAATTGAAAGAGGACCTCCAACTTTAGCTTTTACCCAACATACTACAATTTCATACCTGCCGCAACCGATCACGTATTGATGAGAAAAGCCTGAGGCAACTTTCACAATGTGAACTCTGGTTTATGTCTTCATCAAAGAGCAGTGCAGCAGGAAAGTGAACCAGAAATGTCACAAGGAGATGTTACAGGCAGTTAAATAGGAGGTTTCCTTGTTTCCATCCTGGTAGAGGAGACATGAAATTAAATGTAGAAGAGATTTTTCAAGGTTTCCAACTTGATGCGTGCCTCGCAGTGAAGTTTTGGCGGTGAAGAAGCAAGCACAAGATGGTGTGGTGTGAAATGAAGGAGCACAGAATGTGGATGCTTAAATAGATCTGTCCACATAGGAATTACAAGGATAATTTTAATCTTAACATTTACCTTGTGCTTTGTGCTGTCTCTCTGGTCTCCTTTGCATGACTCAGACTCCAGCTTTTTCTTCAGTCAAGAATGACGTAAATCACCTGTGAGGGAATTCTTATGGAATGATGTGGCAGTTAAGTGCCCAGTGATGCCCAGTGACCAATCATTGGTGTCTTGATCCCAAATTAACCAAGGATCAGCATAATTCTGGCAAATTTTGGATATCATGTACTAAGGTTAGTATGCCTTGGGCTGTTTTTGGACAGCTGTACCCAAAAATAAAAACTTTACTATTTTTTAGAATATTTTAAGCATATGTTACCAAGCTGAAATTATGAGGAAGCAGTGGTATTTCATTAGAGAACATCACTTCTGCCATTTCTTCAAGGCCGTTTCAGTAAGGTGAAGTCACAAATGGAAAGATTTAAACAATTATTTCTTCTTGCCTATTCTGTTAGAAGACATGTAAAACTCATGAAACAAATGTTGGCAAAATATTTGTGCAGGAAAAAATACAGTGCCGCTGAGGGTACATGTTGGTAAATCAATCTTTCTTATGACAAAAACTGTGTTTTGAGAGAAGACGGAAACATTAGAACACCTTTGATTTCAGAAAAAAACACATTGAACAAAAAACCTTCATTGTGTATTGTAATGGATATTATAATGGCAAAATGTGACTCATATAAAAGTCTCAAATTCATTGGCCTCTCTGATTTGTTTGGAAAGTTTGTTTCTGCAGACTTTCCTTTGTAGAAGAGTGGTATAATTTGGGCATGGGACTCATACTGGGATAGTCTTAGGTGAGAAGTCAAGGCAAAGGAGAAATTTTTCATCCCCAGTGTCTCCCCCTGGTCCTGAAGCCAAAGAGACTTCACTGCTTTGGAAGAGTTTATCAAATATTGGCTGCAACGTGGCTAGAGTTGGAGCTGCCCATACTCCTCCCTTTACACAGGGTGCAACTATATTACATGCTGGGCATTCCTTCATGGGTTGCAAGGATTTAGGGGGAATCTCATCTTTTAGTGTCGGTTAAGGTCAAGATTAACATTAACAACTCTTTCCTCTGTGGGTCTTTGAAGCACTAACTAGCTTGTCAGTCCTTTTGTTATGTTTCAGTGCCTAGGTTTAAACTCTTAAAAGTCAGAGAGTTACTTTTCATATGTCATTGCTTGATCCCTTGTTTTCCCACGTTGAATTCTTTGTGTGTTGCGGAACTCAGGGAGCAGCACAATAAGGGATAATTGCAGGGAATATGACGTACTTTGCAAGCTGTGTTTTCAGCTCTGGCATTTGAATGACTGGCAAACAAGGGAGCACTTTTCTGGCAGTTATTTTCACCGGGACTGCATCAGACACCTGCAGCGTGAGAGACAAAGAGCCCTCCCTACCAAAGGGCACGTAATGCCAGCAATGGCGTTTGAAACCATGCTCAGGGAATCATTCTGTGCATTTGCATAGACACTTTTACAGTATGAACTTAACTACGCTGAGTCAAGGTCTTGAAATCTAGTTCCGTTTGCATGCCATACAGTACGTATAGTCTCTGCTGTCTGAAAAGGAAATGTTCCCTTTCAGGAACTTTATTGGCCACACAGGTGAGTTTCCAGTCTGCCCAACTCTTATTTCATTTGTGACGATTTTCAGTTGTCCAGTCCAAGCCAGTGAGAGAAATACTGATACAGGTGGTCTGAGTTTGTTGTCTGGGGGCTGTTTGACCTGGGGAAAACTGAGTGTTTGCATTGTGAAGGAAACCAAAGAGATCTCTGAAAGTAATGGAGGCAAATACAGAACAGAGATCATACCTGTGATCTGGCCGACAGCCGATGAATTGTACTGTGAGCAAGGTTTCCAAAGTCGTCTGTGGAAGTACTAAGCTCAGCATGCTACACTTAGTTCTACCTAGTGAATTTTATTACCAGGGGTATTTTCCTGTGATGTAAAAGTGCTGCTTGAAGAGTAAAGCCTTTTCTATCCCCCCATGCGTTGGGACTGAAGGGAAAAATATGCTGTCTTCACAGGAATTAACTGAGGGGGCTTTTTGTAACTCATGGTACCCCTAGTATGTTTGACTGTTTGGGGATTTCAGATACATAAATGCAGTGATAAGTTACTGCTGTGGTTATGAGGAATTCAAATTATTCAGGATATCCCTGGGCAAAGATTAACCGGAATGACATTACTAATGGACTAAGTAAATTAGATGGAAAAAACCTGAAGAATTAGCAGAGTGGGATCATGTCATAGGTTCAGTTTTCAGCTTTTGTTCTGGTTGGAAATTCTATGTGCAGAAATTCTAAGGGAACAGGGTCAACTGGGTCAAATGCTGTTCACACAGAAAAGCTGATTACTTTATTTACGATTTGTAAGGACTGGGAAATCAAACCTATCTGGTGATGGTGTTGTGTGCAAAGGTCTCTGGAGCATCCCAGTGCACACGAGCGTTTCCACGAGCAATGGGTTGTGTAAGCAACTGAAAAGACTCATACAGGTGGAGACCTGCTGCACACAAGATCATTTCTAACTCTTTTGTCCTTGATTATGTAATTTAGTAACATAAACTTTCCGATGCTTTCATGGAAGTCCCAGATCTCTTGGGGGAACATCAAGAAATTCTGAGTAAAAGGCATGAAATGGCTTGCTGTTCAAAACATGTACCTTCTTCTTCCTGATCAATACATGTGTTGCTTTTATTTTGCCTTTTTCTTCCTTTTAAAAACACCTGACCACATTCAGTTACATCAAAACATAGGGAAGATACCGGCTGCTCTTCGTTTTCCCTTCTATTTAATCAGATGGCCGCTAGTAATATGTTAACTGCAGAATCCCAGAATAATGCTTGAGGGTATGTTTTGACTATTGTCAAGTGCACGCTTTTTCAAGACGTATAAATGGAAATCACAAGATGTCCTCGGACTGTCCTTAAAAAATGCATAATTGTGATTTCCAAAATGTCATAGGCAGCACAGGGATCTCATCAGCAAATAGTTTCTGTGACAGATAAAATAGGTAAAATATAAATGATCTGGAGTTAAAATTGGAAGGTATTCTGTCAAAAACTGCAAATAAGGGATGAGAAAAAAATTAGTTTTTCAATATTTTGAAAGCAAAGCATATTTTATTGGAAAAGAATATTCAGTAAAAGAAACCTTGACTGCATCAAAATGAAAATAAACTATTACCTCCACTCTCTTAAAGATAATATTCTAGGCACTTTATGCTTCTTTAAAAAACTTAGCTTTAATTTTCTTCATTAAGCCTTAACTTTTAAACCAGAGACTTATCAGTAGCTACTACCTGCTTCTGAGTGGTGTTTGCTGATCTATAATTGCAGCATTGATTAGAAAATAGATTGCAGAAACTGCTGCTGTCTGATTAAATGTTAAGTTTATGTATTTCTAGACATCAAGTCTTA
Source organism: Phalacrocorax carbo (assembly GCF_963921805.1). NCBI lineage: Eukaryota > Metazoa > Chordata > Aves > Suliformes > Phalacrocoracidae > Phalacrocorax > Phalacrocorax carbo. Next base: position 76,731,202 of record NC_087548.1, read on the forward strand.
AATGACATTTTTCAAACAGAGAAACACACTGTAATGAACCTGTGATTATCACCCTTAGGCTCTTATGAGTTCTAATTAGAAAAATAAATGAGCAGTGTTTGGAGTAAAATACCTCAATATGGCATACTTGGAAGTCTGTACATAATTCTTGCTTGTGTGTAAGCGTATGTGATTGAATTTTTTTGTTTGTTTGTTTTGGGGGTTTTTTTAAGTCTCAGAGTGAACTCATCAATAAATGCTGGACCTTATAATTACAGAGTAACTGTGCTTTTAAAATATTTGTAGCTTAGTTCTACTTCTGCATACACATGCGTAGCATATGAGCCGACAAGGCAGTGCAGTCAGTGGAAGCCACACCACATTGGCAAATTGAATGTAATGCTGGTGGTTTTGACCCTGTCCAAAGGTGACTGAAGTCAGTTGTGCAGGTTGGTGCAGGTTGTTACAGAAGCATCACCAAATCAATGCAGCGTTGCCAGGGCCGCTGATAATTTTTTTTTCACCGTAGGCCTTAATGAACTTTGTAGATTGGGGTTTATAATCCTCTGGCTCCCGGAGTTGTACACTTTCAAAATTTGTTTTGTAAACAGTTACTTTTCTGCATCTACGAGCGTTGGGGGAAATAAAAACTTACGAACACCAGAAACACATAAAATTAGATACAGTGCATGGTGTATTTGACTGGGAATCCTAGTTTTGGCAGAGGCATGGTAGGCCCCGTGGTGAGGCGTTGGGGTCACCCCAGCTGCGCCTGTTCCCATGGAAGATCGAGGAGGGTGAGGATGGTGAGGAGCTGCAGGAGGATGGTTGCAGGGTGGGGAGGAGGGAGAGCCCTAGACCATGTGTGCTGTCAGCTGCTTCAGCTAATTCTTGGGCTGAAGGAGACAGCCAAGGCCACTGACATGGGTATGTGGGTCACAGCACAAACTTCTTTCTGAATTCCTTCCTCCATAGCAGGAACAGCAGCCAAGCAAGGCTGGACACGGGCTTTTCAGAGAGCCCAGTGGTTGTGCTTTTTATGAATTCTGGCAGTCTGCTCCCTGAGAAAACTCTTTATTGTATCTCAGTCTAATTAACTTGTGTGTCCCAGGCTACCCAGGACCTCTCTTTGAAAGGCAGCTGACATCACACAGACAGGTTTGTGAATGCTGAATCAGTCCCAGGAACAAATCTTTGCTTTCTTATATTTTACGGCTTTTAAAACCTCCAGCGTCTTTGTTTTGTTTTAGTTTTGGGTTTTCTAACAGAAGAAAGACAAGGTTTTGTTGTTATTGTTGTTGTTTTTAGAAAACACAATATCAGTCAGTATTCTGTACAACGAATGCTATAAGTAAAGAAACAATTCTGATCCAAGACAGATTATGTCTGAAGTAAACTTCTATTGTGCTCAAGTGTTCTCAAAAGTGCTGCTCAGAACGAATACGATAAATCGCCATGTGTAAGACCTGACAGCTGTAAGAATACATGGACACAGTGCTTCATCAATCTCAAAGAGCAAGTGTGAACACTGAATGGGAAGTATTAAAACTGTAAGAAACCACACACAAACTGCCCCCAGCTCCACAGGAAAGTATGCATACAAAAACAAAAGGGAGAATCATGCTAACAAGGACTAACAAATGAGCCTTCAAAAAAGAAGGCCAAAAAAATCTGTCTCCATAAGAATGCTGTAGATGTCAGGTGGTTTGGGTTTCTCCGTTAAAACACTCCATTAATATCCCTCAATATTCACCTGACCTATTACCATGCTGCACTCCTGGATCCCCACCCTTTGTGGAGTGGCCAACCCTTGCTGCTTGCTGACAGGAGCTGTGCGGCAACGGGGCTTAACAAGCCCCAGTTTCTGCAGGCAGAGTGAAAAGTCATTCCTTCCTTCAGAGTGTTCAGGTATCCACATTTCTGGGTGACCATCCCATGGAAAGTCATGTTGGAGGTGTAAAAATAGAAGTAGAAAACCTGGTTTGTGATTGCAGTAAGGCAGACCCCAAAGTTTGCCGCCTGTGCGTGTTACAAGACCTGCTGGGGAAGTTCAGTGAAGCTGGAGAAACCATGGCATCATGGATGTTTCGTCTGCATTGCAAAATTATCTGAAGATTATTAGGATTAAATAGGCTGTGTACTTGGAAATAAAGTTTTTGCAAATGTAAGGATGGGTAAGTATAAGCTCTAGTGATTGCTTGTGTCGATCTTACACAACAGCATAGGAAAAGTCAAATGAGTTTTCGGAAGAAGAAGGGGAAAATGAGTCCACTTGGAGAACTAGAGGACAGGATGAAGAAAGTGGTGGCTGTCTGTACTGCAGAAAAACAGATTACTTCTGTGCACGCATGTATTATTCTGTCTGCGAATCAAGTTTGATTGTGATTTTAGAGCTGAACTGTGGTCTGCCTTGGTTCTGTTTACTTATCTCTGGCAATCAAACCCACTTGGATTTTGCATAGCTTCTAAATAACACATGCCCATTACTTTTGTGGTCCCTTGGACTTCTGGAGGATTATGTGGTGTGGTCGTTGTCTGCATGGCCTAGAAATCCCTTATCGATACCTGAGTGAACATTTTGCTTTGTGCAGACTGGGCTAAATATAAGTATAGAAATTGCTCTTTAATTTATTATCATTTGCAGAAATTGAACTGACTTTGGGAATATGAGTGCTGGGAATATCTACCATTGTAAAAAGTGGTAAAGCCATTTATGATTGAATTTCAAATTGTTAGGCGCTACTCTGCCAAACCAAATGGCAGAAGGTGAAATGCCATGCTGGATGTGTGGTGCAGCATCACTTTTGTTTTATTTTGAGTAACAGCTGTTTAGAGGCACCAATGACAAGTGCTGAAGAGGGAAGTGTTTCTTCAGCTGGCTCTTCTCTTGAGTCTCAGCTGCTGATGCCCCTGATGCAGATCCCTGCCTCAAACTGCGATTGCAGCCTTTTAAAATGACTGATGGAGATTCAGGGCCACCAGATACACCAGAAATATATTCCAGGGGCTGCCTCCTGCTGAGGGATTTAGGACTTGCCTCTCCCTGTGCTACCAGACTCTGAGTTCCTGAAGAGTGAGGCCAGTCCTGGTGAAAACATGCAATCTGGTGATCAGACAGTGTCCAGAAGAAGGAATAAGTGGTTACGGTTTTCCCTTGAGGAGGGCTCCTAGCCTGTTGCCAAGACCTATTTGTGCATTTCTCCTCCAAATGCTTAACACAAAAAAGAAAAGTCTCTGGAAACAGCAGCTCTGTCCGTGTCTCCTGAAGGACAGCAGCTCAGCGAGTTCCACGCTTGCACTGGGCAATGCATGGCCAGGGCACATGCACCAGACCAGAAACCCTTCCCCCATGCCATCCCAGGGGACCTGTTTCAGCCTTAGTGCCAGTGCTCACCTCTCCAGGTACCTGTCCTGAACACATGCAACAGCGATGCTTTGGTGACGGGGGAGCTTTACTGGTTTACAGGCTTCAAAAATTGGATTTCACTTATATGGCTAGAAGCTGGGCAGTGAGTTGTCTGGAGGTCGTCTGGAGTACTCATCTTCAGTTAGAAGTAAATGGTCATCTTAGAAGAGGATTAACATCTCTGGATGAGTTTCTATTAGTGCGTGGACCACTCTTAGAGAAACACCTGCTTTTTCAACAGATAAAACTGAATGACACATCATCTCTGTTTGCCTTGAGCCACTCAGCTAGAAGGATCTGGCCTTTATACCTTGGGACTTGGGCAGAAGTCTAAGGATGATATGCTCTGCTGTAGGTGTCTAGGATTTTTTGATTTACAAAATATGCTTTAGTTAAGGTCACTGTGTTTGCAGTCCTGGGAAGCTCTCAGAAGAGATATGCAGGTGACTTGTGACATTCAATTAAAGATCTCATCTTTAACATCTCTCAAGCTGGAAAGACAAACAAAGCTATGCAAGTCACAGAGGTAATTGGAAAGATGTGCTGAAGGGGATGATTGCCTTTGTTCATGGGTCTTCAGACTGCCATAGAGGAAGACAAATTTATATTAATATCATAGCAGCTTCTGGAGTCCTCAAAAAGAGTGGGAATCTGGCATAAGATTGCTGAAGGCAAGCTTTTTGCACGTGTGCACGTAGCTATGTGGGGGGTGGAGGTAGGTGGATGAAGGGGCAGGAAAAAAATGTAGAATATATCTTGCTCAGGGTCATGCAGAATGTCAGCAACAGAACTCTCCAAACCCCTAATATGAGACTTCACTACTTTTCTGGAGGGTTATAAAGCCGCTTTGTCCCCACAGCATTCCTAGCACAAGGTACTCTACGAGATAAATGACCTTATGGCGAGAGAGAGGAAAAAGGCAAGCTCCTGTCAACTGAAAGGTCCCCTATGATGGACACTGTGATCTCCAGTTAAAGTAACAGTCATGCGGGAAGCATTTTTCACTAACCCATCTGCAGCAATAAGAATTTGAGCAGAAGGTATTAATCTCTACAACTGATGAGTAAGTGTCATTGCGTGATACATTGTGAATTATTAAGCCTTGAACATTTTGTTGTAAGGTGAGATAAAACCTGAGGAGTGCACAGATGGCATCCATGCTGTGCATTTTGTGTCTCCTGTACCTGTTTGGTCCAGTCTTACTTCCTTCTCTTTATAGTTATGAACTATAGCGCATAGTTCATTTTACCTAACGCTTTAATCTCCTTTTATCTCTTTGATTAATGAAGAGTGTGTGTGCTCTGTGTTAAGGGAAAAAAGCCAAGAACTTGACTCCAAGTCTATTTCAAATTTATAAAGAGTCAATCTTGCAGAATATCAATGAAGCAAAAGCAAAAAAAAAAAAAAACAACAAAAAAACTAAAATTGGATAAGGAGAAGAATTAATATGTTATATATTTTGAGACCTTATTCTTTTGTCTCAGAAAAAAACCATTTTCACAGGTGCAGTGAATAATCCCCAAGAGGTGCTTTGGAACTGGTACTTAATTTGTGTTGTCAAAAGTGTTTCAGCACCAGAAATGATGCTTTAGCAAGTCTGACCTCATTTCCTCTCCTTTTACACCCCATTTTCACTGACAGGCACATAGCAGTGCCGTCAGTAATGCTGGTAGTGCCTCGGTAATTATTTTTTCCTCTCCGGGTATGAATCTGCACCTGCACCACAAACAGAGTCTGGAGCAAGCTGCTTGGTACTCGGCCACCTCCTTGGCTTTCTCAGCACGGGAGCCAGGAAGAAAGTGAGTTTGCCACTGGTGGCTCAGAGGAGGTCCCTGGGTTTGGCTGCTTTCAAGGAGGAGGGGTTGCTTCCAGCTGGGCCAGAGCAGCGGGCAATTTCTCTGTTGGCTTTGCAGAGGTTGAGCCTGAGGGTGACAGTCAAGTTAACGGAGATACACAAGGAGATATAGTGCTATGGGTAATGAGACTGTTTGTCACAGAAACACATGCCTCTCTCAGTTGTCCCCAAACCAGCAAGCTTCCAGCTGGAACTAGCGACAAAAATACAAAACGAGGTATCAAGCACACCTAGTCTACCCTACAGTATCCATTCTTATGAACTATTTTTATTCGTTGTCCCAGTTATGCTTTGTCCTTGCTCAAAAAAAGCTTCAAAACCTTTTTCTTATATCAATCAGAATGAAACAAAAAAAAATTGCCTACTGATAGTTCCAGGGCCAGGTTGCTTTTTCTATAGGTACAGGGGAATTTTAAGAAGCATCTAGCACTCATACATCCTTTCAGAAAGGTGATTCAAGTGCAATTCCTGTTTTAAAATCAAAATAGTTACACCCATACACACATGCATGTGCGCACACTGCTTACTGGCTAAAAGCATGTGTCTTTGGGTGTATCTACAACTGGTAACATCCTAGCAAACGGTATGGCTAGGTGAAATGATATCAGACTGAATTTGGAGAAAAATAGCGAATTGTCTCTTCATTAGTTGTTCCAGGCTGCCTAGCAGACAAAGAGTAATCACCTAAATTGAAAGGGAGAGATTTTCCTCACTGGAGTAAAATTTTACCTATGAAGAAAAATCAGAATATTCTAAACAATCTGCCCATTAAATTAATGAATATACATCCAGCAGACCTGAAAGTAACGTTTCCGGTACAGGTTGAATTGCTCCAATACAAGCTTTTGAAGTATCAGGTTTAATAATTTATGCCTGTATGTTCTGAACACAACATTCAGACAAGTTCTGTGTCGTTGGCTTCAGCGGAGCCACGATCTGAAAGGTCTTGAGTAGCCTTGCCAGTATGGGATTAGTCCTGGGTCGTTAAGTCAGGCAGATACAGAGTAAACGAGTGATAACACACAAAAATGTGAAGACTCAAAAAAGCCCAAAAGAGTGAAAGGGAGGCAGGGAGGTCAAGAAACAAAACAAGGTCAACGTTCTGGAAGTGATCCAATAAGTCCAATTTCAATAGGAAGGAATATATATTCAATTTTGATGTTTTGTCCTTATTCTGAAGGAGTCTTGTTCACTTGCAAGAGCTTCATTAGAGCTTTTCTGTGGGTGTTATGTTGGGAGCTATTTATCTAGTGGTAGCAGTCTGCTGGTGTATACCCTGGGGGGCTTCCCTTCTTACCCTACTTTGGGACAAGTCCACAGGAAAAGTGCACCCATGATTACACAAGGCTGATGTAAGCCATGAGGTTTCATACCTAATGACAAATTCTAGTTTGGAGGAAAAGACTGATTTAAAAAGTCGTCTAGGATTTTCATTGCTGCAGATCATTTGAGGATGAGCTTCCCTGTGGACAAATGGAGTAATTTACTGGATGATGAGGAAGTCCAGTGAGCTTCAGCTCTTGATAATTGCCTGAGTTACCATGGTCTGTGGTCACAACAAAAGAGATGCCAGCCAAGATTAAAATACCACCTACTTAGTAGCTGTTCAAAGATGGACCAGTTGAATCTTTGGGACATAAAATCAATCTCCTTCACTTGACTGAGTTGCTTTCTTGGATTTATGCCTAATTAAAATAATCTGAGCCTAATCCAGACAGGATCTTAACCAAATATCAGGTCAGCCCTGAAGCGGTCAGGCAGTTGGAATAGATGATCATTGTAGGTCCCTTCCAATTTAAGATAACTACTTGTTGAATGTGGGAGGCTTTCTAAATATATTTTCACAGTTTATTTTGGTTTGGTTTTGTTTTACATTGGGAAATGTAACAGTACTTACTTAAACAGGAGCCGTAGAGCCGGAAGTGTTGGATTTTTTGAGGGCTTGGCATTTTTCCCCTGCTCAGGGTTGGTTTGTTTGTTTGTTTTCAGAAATCTAATCATATCTTGTGTTTGGTTATCATATGTTAGTGTATGCTAAATAGGGAAGTGTGTGAGATGCTGAAACTGACTGAATATTATTGAATATTACTGAATATAATACACCTTTCCTCTCTATTTCATGGCTATATTCAGTCACGGTGCTCTTTAAGTCCAGCAATATGAAACAACGGGAGAATGTATTAGGAAGCCCATTATCAACTTGCCTAATATTTCCATGCCACAACCACTCACCTGTCATCTCAGCAACCAAATGTTAATGTGACATCTGTTATTCCTAATTCCAATCACTATCTAAAATCTCACTGCACACAAGCAACTTATCCTGCGTGCAATATCAATTTCCCTGAGAAAATGTCATTTCCATAAAGATAATGAAGTTATTTCTTAGAAGGAAAAACACCAAAGAGGTAAGGGTAACACCCTTAACAGGCTTCCAGCCAGCATTTGGAACATCTGAAGCCATTTTCCCTTGTGTTTATGTCAATAATTCCCCCAAATATTCCACTAGATTCCTGACTACAGCTCTAAGAATGAGCTTTGATGAGTTTCTAAATCAGCATTAAAAAGATGGAATTACAATTATGTCTTACTAATGCATTAGATTGCAATCTCTTATTATAGCAGGGAAATTACTCATGGCCACTAGGGAACCAGCCACTTTGCCCGATATTCCTCATTACACCTTACAATTAATATGGTAGGTGCTGGTAGAATATTTCATCACCAGACTTTCAAGATAAGGTTCTGCATAAGCTGTATTAGTGTCACCTAAATTCATGCACCATCTTTTTGCTTAAATATGCAAACACTATAGGCAGCATGCCAAGACTGGTAGAGTCTACAAGCATACCTCCACTTACTACTCATATATCAAAAAACCAAAGTTCAGATTTTATCCTTTTTTTTTTATCCTTTTTTTTTTATTGCTGCCTTATCCTATTGAAAATGAGTGAGGGGATGGCATCAACTATGTTTTCTGGTAAAGCATGACATTGCTTTCCATAAATGTGTTTTGAGTCAGTTACAGTACATTGAAAACCTTCAGTATGGTATGTTACAGAAATCAGCACAGGATGGACCTTTCAGCATAGTTTTTCTGGTTTTGCCTGTAAGTCCATGAAAACTTCACAGCTGCTAAAGGCCCTGATTCCATGGTCCGTGAAGAACATATGCTGCAGAGGCAGGAACACAGTGTTTGAGATACCCCAACGGATGTGCAGACCATTATCAAGAGACAGTTTGAGACATGAAAGATTAGCATACATAAGGCAGAAAATTTATTTCTGAACGGACTGGTTTCCCTATCTCCAAACTGTCTGCTTCTGATGATTATCATCACTGCTTTGCAGCCCTGTGGCTAAGAACAAATGCTGATAACTGCTGAAACGTAAGAAATCATTCTTCTGTGTTGGTCACCTGCATTCTATTGGTGAGATAAACAGGGGTCTTCTTTTCTTTCACTGTTTTCATTAAATAAATAAACAAAACTCTGCTTGTACCTGTCAGTACCAAAACTGATAAAAATACAAAAAGTTAACATTGAAAGGTTTTAACAAATTTTGTCATAAATTTGCATGAAATATCTAAAATGTTATGATGATGTAATATTTTTAGCTGGGACAGAGTTAATTTTCTTCATTAAGTACATGAGCATTTAAATTTTTCTTCCTTGACTTTAGTGAGATGAAGGCTTCCACCATGATTATTTATCTATTTATATCACTTTTCCTCCAAGCAATAGCCAGTAATCAGAAGTTCATTAAAGGCTGTTTACTTTAATGAGCATTTAAGGGCAAATAAGAGGCTTTATTAATATATTCTGGATTAAATAGTGAGTAATGGAGTGATTAACCAGCTAACAAATTTCTAAGCATTACTTCTCCTTTGTATTTCTAACGCGCTTTCAGTTTTAGCCTATTTCTTGAACCTTCAGACAAATACAGGCTAACCCAAAGCCTCTTGCAATACCTAGAAAGACATTTATCTAGGCCTTTCTCTTTCTGGGGAAATCACAGCACTGGGGACTAGACATTTTTCTGGAGTATGCTGCTCAAATTATGTTAAGCACATGCACTTATCAGGGAAAATGATTTAAGGTGACTGTAGTCATGATTGTGTATAGTTCAGTGGGTGTTGTAAATGGCTTGTAGAATGCTGTTTGTATCATTCATTAAATGGTTGTAATTAGGCAAAGAACTGCACACACCAGACATGGTCTTCTTGGGTCTGGGGAGAAGTAATGGGAGATAATGAATCATTAAGCAGGAGCTGAGCTCCACAGGTCTGCAAATACCGTAGGCCAAGCTGTTCTGAAGGGTCAATGTTTACATGTGAATTAATGTTGCCCTGAATGTATTGTTTGCAATCTTCAAAGCACATGAACTAGCCTACTTTTTCTGTGTTTATCTAGCTTTTCATTAAAAAAAAAAGAAAAGGAGGAGGGGCAGTCTAATCTCTCATGACTAAAACTACATTCTTGGCTTCATGAGAAAGAGACAATCCTCTAGCCTTAATGGTTAATGGCATTTCCTTAATATAGATTGTTTCAGCTGCAGGCTGTGCATTCTTTCAAGGACTTGTTATTTTGAAAACGCTTTTAATGCTAATCCTTGTTTGCATAGAGAGGTGCTTTTAACTCAGACGTGTGAAGTGCGGAATACAAATGCTTCCACAAACTGACTTTCTTTATTAGGCTGTTTGCATTTCAACAGCTCAAAGGTAACTGCCGGTGCAGGGGTTGCCAACTCAGCAAAATTCCGACACAGGTAAACAGAAAATGGAGGAAGGCAGAGGGAGGGATTTCATGACTCCTCAGAGTGATTTATGGTTAGCAGCTCCTTTTCAAAAGTGATTTAGTTAAGCTGCTAAAACGGTGATTTTCAAGAAAGCTGTAGGCTTCTTAGGGAATGCTGTCTTCTTGCATTTTAAATGCTGGCAATGTCTGTTGTTCTTGTTATATGGTATAGAGCAGGAAAACACCTGAGCTTTCTTCCTAAACACTTAGTTCTCTTTATTTTGTAGAGGTATAAGAGCAATTGTAGTTTCAGCTTGGGAGACAACTAGCCAGAGAATCATTAAGAAGGTGCACCATTTAGGTGGAAAAAGACCAGGCTCTTACAGCAGATTGTGAACTTGGCTGCTGAGTCAGCAGCATCACTCCAGCACATTTTAACAGGCATGTAAGAGCCCATCTGTCTAGTGGCCTCAGCTGAGCGAGCATGTCCCGTATAGGCAAAGTATTTCAAGGAAGACGCGGAACAACTTCACAGAGTTCATGACCATGCTTGGAGGAATGATGGAAGGAGCAGGGACTGTTCAGCTGACAGAAAAAATAGCCTGGAGGGGGACATGAAAACATTCAAATTTTTAAAAGGCTGCCAAAAAGAAGAACGAAATAGATTGTGCTTGGTGTCCCATGTGAACAATAGCAATCGGTAAGTTTAAAGTAGCAAGGGAGGTTTCAGGTACTTAGACTTGAACAGTGAGATGTTTAAAACAGAGTAGACTGCAAACAGAGCAGGATCTGCAAGTCCTGAGGGTTCAAAAGGAAAGATCAAGCAAACACTTGTGCTTTTTCCTTCATTATGGTACTGGACAGCCTCAGTGCTGTGTTTTCTGCATACCTATAAATGACACAAGCTTATTTGTGAAATGCAAAGAATCATTAAATCAACTAAGAACTAACTGAGTACTAGCTGAATCTGCTGATGCTATTTTTGTGGCTTTATATTCTGCCCTTACTTCTTTCCTGTTACCACTTTTTGCACCAGAGGCAATACAAGGAAAGACTTGACCCCAGAATCAGAGCTGCTGGCAGCTTCACTCTGCATCCTCATGTTTGTTTGGAAGGGTCTGCATGTGCTCAGTCGAGGGCAGGGAGATATAGTGCAGTGGTGCTGGAAAAGTCATGCCATAATTCACTGCAGAAGGAGACAAGTGGAAATGGCCTTCAGAAGGGTCTGGCTGACCAAGCCCAACAGGTCTTTAGGACAGGCAAACGTTGCTGTCTTGCTCATTAGGGAACAGGCAATCAGAAAGAATCGTATTGAAGAGTCAGGTACAGAATAGGGTGGTAACTTGCAGACCACATTATGTGCTAAAGCTCTGATTTCTCATTCAGATCAGTTCTGTTGTAATGAGAATAGGAGGAGGTAGAATCTAATTGTTGTTATGAAATGGCCTGACTTTAAAAAGACAAAACAATTGGCAGAATTTTTACATCTGCGCTTCAGTTTTACAGCAGAAGCATTGCCGCTCTTGGAAGAGACAGCAGTTTGTCATTCCTTTCTCTATACGAAACTTCACCGCAACTCTTTTCCTCCTCCCTGTACAGTTGACAAGAATGAAACTTGAGGAAGAAGAAGGACACAGTGGAAATATTCCTTAATGTTCTCAGGTTTTGGAATGGAATGTAATAGAAAATTATCTACTATCTGCTATTATTATCTTATCGAATCATAGAATCATTAAGTTTGGAAAAGACCTCTAAGATCATTGAGTCCAGCTGTTAATGCAACACCACCATGCCTCCTAAACCGTGCCCTGAAGTGCCACATCTACATGTCTTTCAAAATACCTCCAGGGATGGGGACTCCACCACCTCTCTGGGCAGCCTCTTCCAATGCCTGACCACTCTTTCAGTAAAGAAATTTTTCCTAATATCCAGCTAAACCTCCCCTGACGCAGCCTGAAGCCATTTCCTCTTGTTCTATCACTAGTAACTTGGGAGAAGAGACCAACACCCACCTCACTACAACCTCCTTTCAGGTAGGCAGAGAGCAATAAGGACTCCCCTCAGCCTCCTCTTCTCCAGACTCAACACCCCCAGCTCCCTCAGCCGCTCCTCATAAGACTTGTCCTCCAGACCCTTCACCAGCTTTGTTGCCCTTCTCTGGACATGCTCCAGCAACTCGATGTCTCTTTCCCCCCACAATGTTGCTGTGAGTAACCTCTTGCAGTTGAAAATTTGTTCTCAATCCCTTTTTATTATAATAAAAATGAAACCAAAGTCTTGTTTACAAAGAGGCACATAAAGGCACTGCTTTGGTTAAATTGCTGTCTGTGCGTGGAGCAGGAAAGCTTTAGTTTGGGACATAGCGGTTCTGGATTATCTCAAACGAATTCCCAGGTAGTACACCATGTCAGTGAATATTTTCCATGCAAAGTGGTGGGAGATGCTGTTGGGAAAGGACAGGAGGATTCGGCACAAATTTCAGTGTGCATATCTCAGAGACAGGCGTACTCCCATTCTTACACAGTGCCAGGAAGAAAGTGTCCCTTGGGACTAGAACTAGACCAGCCAAAGGAATGAGCATGGACTTGAGATTATTGTGAAGGTGTTTTTATAGTGAACACCCATTCAGGAAGGGAAGCAAAGCTGCATTTGTCAAAAAGCTCCCAATGGATTTAAGTAGAGGGAAAACCAAACTCTGGCTGCCCTTTTGGAGAGCAGAGAGAGGTCGGGTGAGGAAATCCCAAACAGGAAAAGTAGGTTCTGAGGAAGTTCTAGGAAGCTGAGTTTGGAGGGAGAGAGCGATTTTCTGGGTGGGTAGGGGCTAAGCAGGAACCAGTGAATGGAGACATGTTTTGAGGATGAGAAGTGGAAGTTTTACATTTGGTGCAGGGAATCCATGAGGAGGTGTTTGCAGCCCAAGTAGTTTTAGCAGTTCAACTACCACAGATGCACCATGGGACAAGAGAGCCTGTGGCACTGGAGAGACTCTCAGTTTGCTTTGTTCAGCACATACCACCACACTCTGGGTGGTGTTTTACAGGGCTGGTGAGGTTTGGACTGTGTGTTTGTTTTGTTGCTGTTTTCCCCTTACAGGACTGTTTGCCTATATGCTGCAGTAGTTCTTTCCTAAGTGCCTTTTACAAACAATTTACAGACAAGGGGCATTAACATAAAATTTACATACGTACAAGTCCTTCAGCCCTGCTGTTGTGAAGCTGTATTGTATTTTACAAACTGCCTGTGTGAGATTAATACTGCAGTTCATAAGAAAAGGTGGGCTCCCAGGTTGCAGAAAAACAGCACTCCTGATGCACCCCTCAGAGCTTTCAGGTTTCTGCCTGTCTCCTTCCTGAAAATAAGTCCTACAATTTTAAGGGGCAATGAATCTTCCAGCTGATAAACTGCTACTTTTGAGTACTGGTTGCAGAGCAGTCTAGAGATGGGTCCCATGAGATCATTCAAGAACCAGTAGCCTGTGCAGCTGTGAATGATGACTGTTGGAAACCAAAGTTGATTGAAAGCTACACTAAGTATGCACCAAACCGAATCTGTGCTCTCAGTGACTAAAAGAATTGCCCAGCTGTACACACACCACACCTAAGCAGTTAATGAATTTACTCTGCAATCTACAATTTGGCAGATAAGACTGAAAATAAAAAAAGTGCAGTTCATACATGTAGGAAGCACAGAATTTCTCAGCATTGTCCCCTCCAGGAAACAAAGTGTCCATCTAAGCTGACACTAGAGAAAGCACCCACTTCTCCAGAACAGGTCAACAGAGGAATGGCCATTAGGCTTCTTCTTCGGCAAAACCAGGTTTCAATATGGCGTAAATATTTTTCATCCTTCACAGGTCTGGCACAAAGTGGTCCGACCAAGGGATCAGAAGGGGGAAATTGGTTTTCAGTCCTAGAATTTGATTTTTCACTGGAGTGCTCAGAAATCCCTGAGACCAAAGCAGCCTTGTTTCAGCCAGAAGCTGAATCTGTCATGAGCCATTATTAACATGACCGTGTCGAATGTTCCAGAAACACCTCCTGAAAGTCTTGCTCCCTCAAGTGCTACTGAAATTCAGTGAGATCTTGCATTACTTTCCGGAGGAACAGGAGGCGACCTCAAATCGAATCATATCAGCAGCACAAAGATGAGTGTGAAAAACACAGGAGGGAAAGATGAAGCAAGATTTATGGAGGAAGCAAACTAGATTAAAGCAAAAGGGAAAAACAATTCATAAAGGAAGAGATTAATAAAGTAGCCTAGCATCAGTATCATGTCAGAGGTGAGTTTGTCCAAGAATCTAGTCCTGAAATTAGGTTGGATTTAGGGATAGAGGGGAGGGCAGGTCTAACTACCGTAGAGGTCTTTTCTTCCTGACTATTGTGTAGCTCACTCTGTCTTTTCATAAGAGGGAGCAAACTGACCTAATTGTGGTTTGGAGATGGCTGAGAGATGTACAGTACAGATGTTCAGTACAAGATGGCTTGTACTGAAAAAAACCTGAAATTATTTTCTGAATTTTTTCAAAAAGCAAAAAAATAAACAAACTTTTACTGTTATATGTTCCTATTAGGTGTTTGATAATGCTAAAATGAAACTTTTCTGGAGAGGGATCATTTTCTTACTTCTTTCCTGAGTGGTCCCAGTGTCTTTCATAGTCCAGATATTCTCTGGAGCAACTTACCTTTAGGCTCACACATGACATATAAAACACCTTGTTCTTACTGAGCTGAGGCAATGTCTTGGTTATGTTCATGGACAAACCTACCTCAGTATATCCTCTTTCTTCTTGGGGAGCAGGCTGTTGCTGAATTACCATCTGAAAAATATACTATCCATGAACAAACCAGTCCTAATGATTACGTCACTTGGAAAGGTGCGCTGTAGAGGACTTCGCAGGGACAGGAGAATTCAAGGAAGGCACTTCCTCACCTGAGCTCTGTGTTATCATTGTGCAAGAGCTGTTCCCAGCAGAGCCATACTCAGGGGGATGCAGGTGGAATAAATCTCCTAGTTGATCCATAGATCTCAAGGTTATTAATAAAATTGGTGAAGATATATGTATTTGACTAAGAAGGACAGAAAGACCCTCCTCAGCTTAAACTGCCTCCAACAATTTTCAAATGCACTCTACTCCCAAGATGAAAGTAGCTCTTTACAGAGCAGCACAGCTGCTAGAGATCTGGAAGAAGGCTTTCTCACATTAAAAGGTCTCCTGAAATTTTCTTTTCTACTTGAACTTGTCTTGAAGATGGCAGCACAGAAAATCATCCAGATAAGCCTTACCTGGGTTTGCTTAAAAATTTTGCTTAATAATTGTGAGATATGGAGGGGGATGGAGTACAGCTGCTCCCATCTGTGAGATGCTTCTCTGAGTTTCACTTTTCGTTTCTAGATGGTTCATGGAACCACCAGGGTATCTTTTTTCTAAATGCTAGAAGGGAAGAAAGAGGCAGGCGGGCCTTCACTTCCCATTAACATTCCCATGTTTAGCATGACATGGACTTGAGAGGAGAGAGGTAGAAGAAAAAGGTAAAGCCTAAACTCTCTTCAGGCAGTGTGCTAGAAAAGGGATCTGGAGAGTTAAATTTAATGCCTTTGGAGACAGGTAAAAATTTATAAATTGTGGAAGAAAAAGAAGTTACGGACACTTTGCTGTCACTATGTTCAGGCCACCTGCATTGCTCTGAGATTGTTTCTCATTCCTCAGCTCTCCAGCATCTATGAGACAAAATGTTGGAAGCTATAGAACCCTCACATTCGGACTGAGATTGCACTGACCTCCTCAGGTATTAAACCAAGATATCCTTGACCTCTCTGCTTGTTCTCAGAAATGCAAATATCTCTATTTGCCCTAATGACATTACATTAAATACCAGAAATCTATTTTAAAAACAGAAAAGAGGAGGCAAAAAAGAAAAGGGATTCAGAGGCAATTTCAAGTTTGAGCATGAATTAAAACAAAGGCTTTGACTGCTGCTTTGTGCTGCAAACTATAGTGGGCATTCTATATGCCGTGGTCCCCTTCCTGCCCACCGCTCCAGAGGTGGGTGTGTCTATAACAGAAGTGGAAAAATGTACATACTTGCAGCTCCACCACCTCAGTTCACAACCTGGTGCCTTTGTTCAAACCAACTTCTGTCAGCATTTAACTTGAGTGTTTCAGTGAGCTGGCATGGCATTGGTACAGGCATACATTCCCCTGCAGAGCCTCTGCCATGGGGGAGATAAACAATGCCTACCACGGCGAAGGATGTGAGGTAGGAGACCTTGTATTGCAGGAGGTGAGTACACCAGATTTCATCTGCAAGAAGTCTTGAGGTCTACAAGAAGATTTGTGTGGGATAACCTTTCTGGAAGACTAGCTGATAGCTGTATGCCTGGCTACCGTGACTCCATATTTAACAGCAGGATTTCTTTATCCTCCCACAGAAGTGTCTTATTCTTATGGCAGGCTGAAGCAGCAAAACAAAATGTAACAGAGATAGAAGAGCTGTTTTCTGTAAGAGCAAAATGTTGACAACTTGCCTAGTAACAAAACTGCCTTGAAAGATGCCTATTGCTATCCACCCAGCGCACAAATTGGGAAGGATGTTTTGTCAGGAAATGCAACAAACTTGCTATTATCTCAGCCAAAGCAAAGGACTGTTTAAAGTCAGGTTATTAAGTTCCAGGTTCTTCATCTGCAGAAACGGAAAATTCGGTTTTCAAGCTACTCTCAGTTATGGTCTCTGGAGGCAAAGCTTCCTAAGGCCCTTTCTGCATCGTTGCACTATAAATACCTAATTCTGCAATGTATTTAGGAAAGTGAATATTTTTATGAAGATGAATAGAGCAGCACCCTCCCTGGACTACTTCTCATTTAATTGCTGAATATTGTGGTAATAAGAACGCAGCAAAACTAGGTCTAATTCTCTTATTAATTCACTGTTTTCCTGTAAATACAGAGATTCCAGAGAGGGTGATTGCCTATAATGGAACAATGCCTGTTTGAATAAAGTGACTATTCCAATATTGCAGCACTTGCTAAAGGAGAGCGGAAGATTGTATGCACAGAGAAGGTAAAAAACAACAGAATTATTTTGTGAGAAACATGACTTAGTGAGCAACAGGAAGTGATAGGCACAGGATTGGAGACTTTATCATGTTAAACTACAGGTATATTAAATGTCTCTTAGAAATAACCTGAATACAAACAGAAAATTAACCCTAGGTAGAATAGCTTTTCTTTAATATAACTACTGGCCATGGAACTTGGATTTGAAATTCACTGTAACTGAAAAGACAAAGATGAAAATGCCCATGTGCAGGGTTCAGATTACAGTGAGATTCAATTCAGAAATTGCAGGAAGCTATAGAGAAAATCTGTTGTCAGATAGGCCTGTCAGGCAGGATTATTAATTGTCTGAAGAATAGACAAAATTGTTAGATTGAGGGCAGAATTCACACAATCAGAATAAAGTTTAGCACATTTGTCTGTAGAATAGCTGTTCTTGTTTTAATTTTCTTCTGATAAAAGAATCTATTTGAAATACATTGGTGAGCTTTCTGTCATTAGGGGAAAAGATAGTTTCACTAAGAGTTTTCATCTTGAAAAACTAATTGGAAGTTTTGTTTTTACCTGTCAATGCACTAAAGGCAGACTTGAAATAGAATTATACTAAAGGCATTCCATATAGCAGGACCAGAGCATCATTGGTTCCTGCACAAAGTTCAAATGACAAAGTGGTGGCCAAAACCATTACTCAGGTGAATAAAACCAGATTAAGCACAGGTCCTTGGTGTTAGTGTTTATATGAGTAAAGGTCTGTGAACTAGTTGTTTATTGCAACTGGGTAAAATAAAGCTTGTTTTTGTCAGCTGTAAAAACAGAGAACAGGAACGATGCAGCATTAAGATGTAGAAACATTTATCAGTAGTTCTTCAATGACCTGTAATGACTTTTGCATGTAAGAACTTTGAAGTTATGAGATTTCCTTGGTTGATTTCACATGTTATGCGCAAAATGTGCAGTTAAATATTAGTTTATCTACCAATGTGTGTCACTAAATGCTTCAAAAAATGCAAGCCAAAAAATTAATATAGGGAAGTGTTCCTTTTTGGGGATATTGACTATAAAATGAAATACTGTTTACTTCAAGAGTACTCTGATTCATTTTTTTATATATGTAAGATTCTAATAATATTCTATGTTATTCCATCTGAAACTATCCACAGAAAATAAAATCAATAACTCAACACATCAAACTATCTCTAATCCTATTCTGCATACATTGATTAGGTTATCATCATTGCCTAGCTGAGTTGCACTTAAGGAGTGTCCTGTCAATTAAAAGGAGTGTCCCGACAATTAAAATTTATTCATAGAAGCAGAGGAAAAAGTGCCAGGATTTGTTTTGCAAGTGTTGATGACCCATTTTTCCTGGAACTCATCCCACTCTTTCTAAAAGAAAAGGCAAAATGCCCCTTGCTTTCTAGGAAAATGGAGACAGTTTTAAAACCCTTTCTAAGCTTTTTAAAAAAGCAGAAAATAAAGATTTCATTCGACTTGTTTTAGTTTTAAGGGAAAACCTGAAACCCACTGACAATTATTATTATCAGGATTTTTTTAATTGGTCTAGCCCAACAAGAAGGCGGCAGAGTGCAGGAAACAGACACACAGCTTTGCTGAGACAAATACCTGTGATCTGATGCCTAATGTCAACGTTTTGAAATTAAGATGGCAAGCCTGGACTGGCTATAGAGAAAAGTCTGAAAATTCCAAATGGATCAACAAAATATTTTGCAAAATGTGGTGAAGGAACAAAATCTGTTTACTTTGTTGAAAGAAGGATCAACAGGTAAACTACGTTGTATGTAAACCTTTGAAGGCAGATTTTCAGGTCATTAATGAACTCTGACCTTAAAAAGAACCTCAGTAAGAACCTGCCTCTAGGAATAGAGCCAAGTGCATTCAAAATGAAAGCAAGGATTTTCAGAAGACTAGACAAACCACTACAGGGGAAGCATATTAAGGAATCGGTGACTTTTCAGTGTCATATTTCAGATATATGGATGAAAGAAAATTAATACATCAGGGTTGTTTAAGTTCCAAGAGCTTCCTGGGTAAAGCAAACCAGGACTCTTTTAGTAAAAGTCATCTTCTTGCAGCCCTTCCTTCTCATCACCACTCTTTTATTATAGACTTACCACCGTGATGTCAATAATCACTGTCATAATCATGAGAAGTCGCAGAATTCTGAAGTTTTCTAAGCAGAGTCTGCTGGCGTTGAGAAAGGAGAGGTGGTAGATGTTTCTGCTGGGCCACCTAGAGAGCTGCATTCTGCTGAGGAAAATAGGAATTAACAAATTACTGCCTTGCATTCAGCTTTCCAGTTTCTGTATTCAGGTTAAAAGGCTTCAACTAGTGTTAGAATTTATCTTCACCTCCGCAAAGGGTAATCAGTGTAAAAACAGATTGTTCCTGCTAATCTTGATGGATGGAAGATAGGAAGGGTTTCTATTGTAAAGAAAGGAAAAACTGACGTGGTACCACTCATATTTGAAGTGGGTTTAAGTGGAATCCATGTTTTGCAGGCTAAGGAGCCATTTCTTTGACGTACTTTGCTGTATCTTCTTTAGGGCAGGGACAACCCAATTGCTGTGATCCAGCAAATAAATGCTGGACAGTAATTGTCTGTGATGCTTTAAGCTCCACATGGCCACTTTTAAACCTCATCAGAAACTGGAACTCTGGGTTCTGTTTGTTTGAAAATAGAAGCAGGTAAACTACAAAAATGTAAAAGATTCGTTGAAAAATTCATTCACTTACCATGTAGTGCATGTAGGGGTGTCTGTGTATATCATTAAAAGATACCACTGTAGATAAATGAGATACCTGTGACTCCTATGAGTTAAAGTACTCTAATGAAGATGTAGCTAATATTACCTTGTCTTGAACCAAACACAGACATACTAAAACGGTGTAACCACAAGCATATGTTAGTGTTTGGTAGCCAGACACAATGTATAAGCACTTTAAATGAATATGAGAAATGTTGAGTACTGAAGGGACAAACAATGACATTGTAGTTGCACTTGGAAAGCATCCATGTAGCAAAGAGTTTCCAAACAAAAGGACAAGATAAACACAGGGACGGCAAATTGGCAAAGCATGCTGGTGAGTACAGAGGAAAGATTACTCACAAAAAGCAAAAGAAGGTAAACAACACTGGCAGCTGATGTGATCCTCTCTGACAGTAAGGGGGCAGGTGGTGCAGAAGACCAAATATAAGCAAGGAGGGATGGGGTAGAAAGGAGTTTCCCACTCCTGTGCTCACTTCTCTTGTCAAGAGTCTCCCAAGCGCGACACCTAGCAACTTTGACCTCAGCATGGTGATGGTTTCATCAAAGCACCGTAACCATCAATACTAACCATATGGCATCTGCTCCCTGGTCCTGCACAGCCACAGCTAATTTAGGACGAGTCTTGGAAACTTAACAGTTTGACACATGGAGGGATAAGTAGTGAAAATAGGCAAACACCGACCTTTAGCACAAATGTATTTACAATTAATTAAGTCAAGTTTTATTTTAAAACTTTAACAGAACTGACTTGTGCCTAAACACTCTCATCTCAGTGACCGCTAACTCCCTGATTTACACATACACATACACAAACACAAGGTCATCTGTTTATTGTCGTCTATAAACAGATAACGATGTTTATGATGGTGTAAGCTTCAGTTCCTTGACAGGCACATAGAGGCTACTCGGGTTCCAGAAAGGCTCGAGTGCCATAGAGAAAGCTCTCATCTTCCTGAGGGAGTCAGTGTAGGTACACTTCACAAGACATGATGCAGTCCATAACTAAAGATCTAAAGAGGAAAAAAGATTTCTTCTTCCCCAGCTTGTTTTGCTATAAGCCAGGACAATAAACTCAAAGTATGTGTAAACTGCAATGTTTATATGGGAGAGCCTAGGACATAATAATTTTCTGACTCTGTTCTCCAGTTTTCTACATTCAGGAATAGCATTCCCAGGCAGGCAGCAGTCTCCACGGAAGGACCCGTGTCAGCACTGGTTTGCGTGGGTCAGAGTGACTCTTAGTCAGATGTCCCCGTGCGTTTGTGTCTCCTGTGATCAGCGCCCCTCTTACAACCCTCAGTCTTTCCCTGGGCAAGTTTTCCTTCATTTGGGAGAAAACCAGACTGCTACAAACAAAATGGAAAACTTTGTAGAGAAAGACAAGCTCATTGCTATGAAAGCTGTGATTTTCCTGGTACACCTGAGATGCCTTGGGGCCTTCAGGGTAGAGTAATGTGAACTCTTATCAGCTCCCTCCTTTGAGTTGGTTTGGCTTGGTGTCCACATGGTGAAGTAATATTCAACCTTCAGTGTCCATATTAGAGATGTGAGGGGGTCCGGAAAGTATGGTCAGCCTTGCACAAGGATGGCATGGTCTATGAGGTCTATTTTTCCTCAGTGTGTTGTGGAGAAAGCGTCCTTTTTCCAGCAGACATGTGCAGCAGTTACAGGGAGATATTGGAAGACCCACAGAAGGCAGGTGCGACAAGTATTTTTTCTACCTTGTAAAGAGTGGGTTTGACACGCTCTGCTCAGTCCACTTTCTTCTCTGTCCTTCCTGGACAAACAATTACGAGTTAAATGTATTTGCTTGGAAAGCCATTTCCATAAATTCCCTAATAATTTAGAGAAGTAAGTTGTGATAGATTAAAATGCATGGGATCAGTAAAAAAGTTTCAAAAACATGTCATGGTTAACATTTGGTGACTATGTCAAAACGAACCGAAAATTGTTTCCTCAATCAGGTCCTTGTATTCCTGAAAAACGTTTTGAAAGGGTAAAAATATAAAGAGTGATTTCTTACTTCCCTCCTATGTGCCAGTAGTGAACTATATAATGTACCTGCAACTTCCCTTGTGGTACAGGACTCTGTAAATTTTTGTATTAGTCATGGAGCTTCTCAAAACCAGAGAATGACAAGGCGACAAGAAATAAAACACAATCATTTGCTGGCTTGTGCTAGTAATAGAAACTACTATGACTCTCAGGAGACCACATTTTAACTCCTCAGTCATCTCCCTATTTCATATCCAATGATCAATTTTGTATGTTCTTCTTTCTCAAAAAGGTTTTGTAAACAGTGGCGTTTATCGCAAATCACCCTTTTATATCATTAATCAGGAAATGAAAGCACTTGTCATTAGTAAACCCAACCAACCTTGGAGAATGGAAACAAATAAAAATTAACAACTCTAGACATAATTGTCCTCTGTCAGTCCTTCTTTCCTACATATAATTAATGTGGTTGAATACTTAAGGAGGATGTCACTGACAACGATGAGTGTTTAACTCCGTCCTCAGCCGATGACCATTTTCTACATCCTTTTAGATCTCCCCCAGCCTGAAGGCTTTCCATTTTCCAGGGGTCAGATGTTAAATCTCGATCACTAACTTATTTGTTTTTTCACTTGCGTATTTAACCTACAGTTATTGCTACATTTTTATCACTGATTAAATGGGCCATCCTCCACAGCCTATCAGGATTTTGTGTCCCCGTTTGTATCTCATATTCCTTGCATCCCACCATCGTTTTCAGGGACTAGGTAAAAACAGAGCGGTCTTTCTTCTGTGTTAGTTGCAAGTTCAGTTAATTTCTATCCAGGTTTCTATGCTTAGCTCTCTTCTTCTCCGTTTATTTAAATTACTTCAGCAAAATTTTAAAATTTACAGAGGTCAAGTGACCGACATCACAAAGTTGAGGGCTCTTGAAATGGGGCTCCAGTGTCACAAAGTTCGTGTCTTCATTGGCCTTGACAGTAGGTGAAGATTTGGCTGTATAACTCCAAAGGGTAAAGCATTGGCACTGCTTTAAGTGCACAGATACTACGATAGCACACTTACTTAATTACCTTTCAACGTAAAGAGTATTATTCACTCTGGTGTTCTTCATGGTAGATGACTTGGTACGTGTGCACCCTTCAAAACATATTGTAACTGCTATAACTGCTTTTGCCAGCTGGAGATTTTTATAAAAAATACAAGCTTCTTACTACCAAATTTGTGATGTTCAAGGTCAATGAACCTGTTTACATTCTCTCCAAACTACAGATTTTCAACACTGAATGTGTAATCTGTAAAAGGATGATGCCCCATGCAAGTATCTCATGCCTGTAAAGGAAAATCCACTAACAGTTCACAGTTCAGTCGTTGAGATCTGTCAGAGTCACGCACAATTGTGGAGGCAGGGGACTTCCAAACATTTCGTTAAATACCAGCACTTTTTCAATCTTTTTAATGTCTTACCTACAGAATAGACGTAAAAAGCCACAACTATCAATATGAGGTTACTGCAAGTGTGATTCATTCAGCCAGGAAAAAAGGCAAACATTTTTCAGCATGTGCAAGGTGAAAGAACAACTTTTCACTATGATCATCCACATTCAACAAAAAAAGACAAGTATGACTAAAGCAACATGATTCTCTAATAACAGAGAGCCAGCAGATCCCTGTGGAAGGGAAGTGCATGCTGATGAGCTCTTTGAAGCAGCTTTCCTATCTTGTCATCATCATGTGCTTCTCTTCAGTGGGTCTAAGCCAGTTGCTCTTTATCTAGGAGCAGAAAAGGAGAGAGAACCCCGTGGTGTCTTTAATAAGGATGCATTTACACATCACTGGGTCTTAGCTAGAGAGGAATGATGGAACCGTCTACTGCTGTGGTCCCGTGACATCAGGTCAACATTCTGGATGACCCAAAGGAGAGAATAAATGTGAACTTTTAATTTTGGTCTCTGTCCATTGCTATAAGAGGAATTTACAATCCCTGAAAGAATCAGAGAAACCATAAAAGAAGACACAGTACTTGTCTGTCTCTAAAAGTACTGGAGAAATGAGAATGAACACCTGCCACAACCATTAATATTTGGAAACTGGCTGTGTTATGGTCTAGGGGTGTGGATTTGGAATGGGGTCCAGGAAGGTGGACAGAGGAGAGCTCAGAGCTACCATTGATACTAACCAATGCCTTAAATGTTCCCCGTTGCCCAGCGGTGTGGGCCTACCAGCCCTATTTTCTGTTGTACTTCAGGGACTGAACCTACTTCAGGCTTGAGTTTTTCAGTGCAATTAAACCACCCCTTGCATGTCTACTTCATGAAAGACTGATACCAATTTATGTTAAATAACTGCTTAGCGCAAACATTTCTACTACATACTCCGTGACTTTTTCCAGAACACAAGCTAGAGAGCACGGAATCCATACGTGATTTTTCCCTCTTCGGCATTTCTTCCCAAATTTCTGGAATTCCGATGTGGAGGTGTGTGAAAATCTTTTTGTCTTTATTTTATTAAAAAGAAAAATGGCTAATAATAATATGGTGAGTGGAACCCTTCAGAATTCACTGTGACTTTTTGTCTGCTTTGGAGGTTAATTATACTGCAGAGAGAGAGAAAATTAGGATATCTCTTCTGCAAATTGAATCCTAGTAATGTATACCTGAACAGCTTTATTTTTAAATGAGGGATAGCTATAATCACCCCTAGAACACTTTCAACTACATGATTAGCAAGATTTTTCTATTTTCTTAATCAGAAAAAGCTCGACTCTTCAAATTGCTGTCACGCCTTTGTGAGACTCCAGATCACTGTGCCAGCAAATTCAATAGCTTGACAGTTCAACCCACAGGGATCCTCATGCCTCACCAGCATCCTCTGTAGCTCAGCCAGAGTTAAGGCTCGTTTCTTCCCTCTTACACAGTTAGCCAGAACTTTCCCCAGTAGCCATTAGGGAAAGCGTGTACTGAACGGTTTCAAAGAGCTATGGATGAAATGGCCTGCACAAGCAGCAAAATCTTCCTCACATGTGGTTCCACAATTCTTTGTTTGCCCTGAAGAGGTGGAATAATCTGTATTCTTCAGCTGGGAGGCACCTTTTTGTGTTTTAACAGACATGCTGGGCAGGTTGTTAGCCTAATCATACTCTACCAAATCCCAGGAGATATCTGGTCTGTGCTGTACTGTGAATTGCTGTACAGAGTTCAGGAAAAAAACCCAAAACAAAACATCAAATTCGTATTAACCAGTTCCAGTGACTAAGGAGCTGCCAGTCTTCTGCAACTCAGTCTCCACACAGAGGTTTCCTCCAGACAGTCTTACAGAACACCCTTTTCAGATGCTCTTAGAGTTATCAACATCTCTTAAAGGCATGTAATAATTAAGGTAGTCTATTTTTTATCTCAGTGACGGTATTAGGATGCCATTACAAGAAACATTACATGAGGAAGGGAAAATAATGTCATCTTTTCAAACCTAAAGATTTACATATTTAAAAACATTTTCAGCATTTCAGAACATTAGAGGCAGCACAATTCCTTATATAAGGTTTGTCAAAATGGGTTTTGTTCCTACAGAAAATTTGGGATGAAAATGATTTACTGGGCATTAGTCAGATACTGTGCACTGGGATTTCATCTCTTATTCCTTCTGAGCAAATCAGTACAACCAGCCTCATACTACTATGCAAGGTCATGAATCCTGCACTTCATTACTATTTCATCATGGTTGTTTTCCATTATAATAATCTTGATGAGTTAAAAGGGAACATATTTGTTGAGTAAGACAATATTATTTCTTTTTCTTTTTTCTGGTTTTGTAGATGATTAGTTTGATTTACTTTTGATTTTTTTTAATTTGTTTTTCCGTTTGTTTCCTGACTGGTGCTATGCTTTAAAACCAACACTATTTTTGTGATGAAGGAGTTTAAAATAGTCTCATGTTTAAGTCAGTATCTTTCTGGAGATTTTATGAGTGCATCTGATTCTCAGGATTTGATCAAAAGTGCTGTGCTAAATTTAATAATATTGAAATTTTGTCTTTTTTTTTCTAACATCAGTATATGTCTCTTCTTTCTCAGCTTTGACTGAGGATTCAGAAATTTTTTACCAGTCAAAGAAATCGGCATGTGATTTGGGTAGTAATTAAACACAGCCTGCCTTAAATACAATTCTTAACCAGCCCTGAAATGGAGTGATCAAGCAGGAGGTCAATCATTGCTTCCTTCTGGAGTCCTGGTTCCCATCCAGACAGAGCCTCCAGAGCACTAGATTAATATCAGTGCAGCTCCTCAAGAGAGGAGACTGCTCACACACTGTTGAAATTGCTCTGAAAACTGTGTTATCTCTCCATGTGGTGATGCCTTAAGCAACTGTGGTTGCTACATTTTTGAGAATGTTGAAACACCTACTTGAGTTTACCAGGTAGGTAAGCTGCATATTCAACAGGCATCTCACCACATGTTACACAAAACACAACCACCATGCTGGATACTATAGTGCTCTTCTAGTAGGTGTTTTCCTGTGGCAGTTTCAATTTGTCACAGTAACACCACTTGGCCAATAAATAATCAGCTTTTAGTTGTTTACCCTCCTCCACCTGGTATGACGTTCTTCAGTTATGCTGGTGTTTTCTCTCAATGTTCCCATCCTTTTTATTCTTGAAGAATTAAGAGCTTTCTTCTTATTTTGCACAGAAAATGGCAGTATGCATCCAGATTCCCTAACTCGTAAGTCTTTACATACACAGCCAAGCTTTTTGAGGATCTCTTGAGCTTCTGTGCTTGCTGTCTTTGCTGTCTAGCAAGTATAAAACAGGCACCTGAACGACCTGCCCTCACAAGTCAAAGAGACGAATATGCTGAGCTTGCAGGCCTCATAATCTTAAGAGTCTTCCTATCTGTTGATCAGAGCATGGCATCTTATTCTCAGTATTTCAGATTAACACAGGCATTGACTGGCATGCACAAGCCTTTACCCAAAGTGGGTCATCCCAAAGAATTTCAAAAGGCTTTGGTTTGTATGTGCTTGAAGTGCAGTTTTCTCACTGCTGCAGGTGCCGTGCTTCACACGGTTACAGGATCAGGACCCCGGGGTCACTTCGGTGCTGGTTACACTCACTGAGTGAGTCAGTCACCACAGTGCAAGCAGTATAACTTTGTCCTTTCCCACTCAATCTTGGTTTCAGGCTCTTGTTATTCTAAAAGGCTTCATTACTATAGTGTTTGCTACAGAGGATCTCATTACATTCTCCTGTATCTGGTATACTTAAAATATTACCTTTTGCTCAGAACACTGATCTTTCATCCTGCTTGTATGTTGTACCTTGCTTTGTGTATTTATTAAGTATTTAACTAACAAAAATTTAAACCCAGCAGTCCAGCAGTATCCTTTAACCATGCAGTCCATGTCGGCCATGTTATCTTTCGAGACAGAAGAAGACAGCAGAAGTGTGTTAACTAAAAATAACATGTAAACTCTAAAAATAATTTTCAAATAAGAAGGAAATCCATCTTCTCTTTTTCCATAATTATAATTTCTGTTGTAAGTCCAGTCTCAGAGAGGCTGCTTTTAACTATGAAGTTTTGCGTATGCATAGCCTTGGTTTGCAGTCAAAGTGATGGCTGGTTTTCCCCTCAATAGCACTTCTAAGACTTTTTTTTTAATCAATCTGTATTGAATGCTAGCTGAGTAAGAACACAGGAAGTGTGGATTCTTTTTTCTGGTTTTGTTAGTATCTAATGACTAGAAGGGATTTATCTGGTCTTGCATAATGTCAGCCACAGATTATGAGCCAGTAAGTCCCAAGTCAACCTTCTAGTCAAAATGTAATGCTTCTGATAATTCATAATATCTTTTTGGTTAGGGAAACAAACTGAAACAAACCAAAACACTCCAGACAGGACGCTATCTGGTTATATTTATCTTTCAGTGGTGTGATGCTATAGTTTAGTTGGTATGTATTTCTTCTTATTTTATGCCTCAAGCAGTTCATTAAATCTTTTGTTGTGATCATCAACTTACACTGCTTTCATTGCTGTACTCATCATGTTGTGTGCAAAATTCTAGCATTATAATTAATATCTGCTTCCAAAGAAGTGAAATACAGAGTAAGCAAAGGTTGTGCTTTGCTGTTCATAATATTTATACCTACCTTGGAAAATGTTGCCTTTTCCCCTTTCAATATGCAATCAGCAGACTCATTATTACTGGTATGTTATGAGAAATATTGGTGAATAGGAGGGAGAAAGAAGAAACTGCAGAGAAGATTCTAGTATTTGACCATCAAAAATACAAAAGCTCAAAACAGAAAAAAAGAAGAGGATTTATACTGTCATAATACTTTTCAGTAGACTGACTTTCCACTTTTGCTTTTCTGATGTGTTCCGGACACCAGTGTGCTGGTAAACTTTAATGAAATCATGTAAGTCACCTTCTTGGGATAGACAAGTAGAGTCAAAAAGGTATTTCCACAAAATGGAAATTTCATTCCATAAAAACAAGTGGTGCAGTTTCTTTTTGGTAAAAAGAACCTTGCCTCCTTTTCCCCTTGCTTGCATGTTTAGTACTATATCATTGCCTTGCTCAGAAGGATGTCATCATTAAATGACAGACAGATCTCATTATTAAACAAAACTGACCCTGGTGTGGGGTAAATGGCCACTTGACATAACTCATGCTAATTCATTGCAAACCAGATAGACTCTTCACGCTGGTCTCCAGTTAACTTTGCAGAGTTGTCTTTAAAACACTCAGAACAATTTTGCCACTAAATATTTGGGTTTGGTTTTTGTTTATTCATGTATATTTTTTGTTTGTTTTCAGCACCGTCTAGAGCCCTCACATTGCAGTGAGTGAGTATATCCAGCGATATTGCCAAGTCACACCTGCTGTCACCTTTGTCAGTGCCTAGCTTCCTAGTCAGACGCACTAAATTTTTCTGACTTTCCTAAAATATTTCATGTAGCTATTCAAATTCCTGGCCGGGTTTTTCTATAAGGATTATTTTTTCTCTAAAAAGGTGCTTTCAAAACCATTTGCTGTCAAAAGTTATAGTTTCTGGTACAGCGAGATACGATTACCTTTGAAGAACATTTCTTGCTACCATCTTTCAAAGAAAATATAATGTCAAACAGAGCAAATATTTTACCTTTGTTTTTAAACCCCTAAGTGTCTTTGATGTTGTCCCTGTAAGTCATTATTTCATGAAACAGGCATCTAATACAGTCAGGTTTTCTCCCCTAGTAATATATTTCCAGCCAAAATAGAAGACAGAAGGGGTGCTGCTGTGTATGTTAAAGATGTGAATAAAAAAAAGAACCTATATAATGTTTCTTAGATGTGGCTGAGGCTCTTTGAAGTTGGGATGCCTAGCCCGCCATTGTGGACATAGGTGATGAAACTGGAATTGATGTGCTTGGAATTCAAAACACCAGTCTCCCCACACACATTCAGTAGCTATAACTAGTGTGATTAGAAATGTAAAATGGATTTTTTTTTTCAGCCTAAATTCTAAAGTGAGTCAGGCTGTTGTAAGACGTTATAATACTCTGTATATTCTAGTCCATCCTCTGCCCCTTCCCTTCTTCCCCCCACTCTCCAGGTATTTTGGGGCGTTCTCCAACCAAGTTAGTTAAGGGAGATCTTGTTAATATCAAATAATAGGAAAAACTTCAGCTGGAGCTTGAACCAGTGAGATTTTTGTAGAAATGAGCCTTATTTTTCTTCACTGCTTTTGGAATTGTTAGTTTTACAAACATCTCTATAGGTACAGGACTTCTAGACCTGCTTAAGCAAACACTTGGCTTTTTTTATTTCCACTAGATATGTGAGGGGATAAGCAGGTTACTGCTTATGGCATCATTAAAAACTTCTGTTTCAAAGGCTCTTTTTTATTAGGTGTCTTAATCCAATTCTCTTTATTGGATTGGGAAGTGAAAATAAATTATCTTGAGCACAAATAATGAAAGGCAAGATTAAACAAGGTACACAGACAACTCAAGGTAGTAATAAAGAACCAGCAGAAACAGTCTGAAAAACTGATTCATCTCAAGCAGTGCTACCAGAGGCTTGGAGTTTCATCTGCTATGCCATTGCTGCCAGACACATGTGAAGTCAAAGGTGCTGTGCTGAAATTTCCAAATAGCTTCAGATTAAATTGCTCCTTGGGTTTTGATTGGTTTGGTTTTGTTTGGGTTTTTGTTTTGGGTTTTGTTTTGGTTTGGTTGTTTTGTTTTTCTTTTCTTTGAGCTTGTTGAATTTTGATTCCCCTGAGATATTCTTGAGATATGCATCTGTCTCTTCACTGACATGTGTCGATACGTTAATATTTCTTCCAAACATTCTAGACAAAGATACATATTCCTCTCTGGAGGTGTCTTTTGGTATTTCTTTTGCTGAAATTAATTTTTGTCTTCTGGGCATTTTAGTTTCCTTGTTTTAAATGCAGGATTTTATTAACTTCTTTTTGTTTTGGTAGAAATAGTTGAAGGTAAGAAAATGGCTCTATTTAGGCAGTTATCAGCAAGTTTTAGACATTTATAATAACTGTTGGTAGAAACTGCTGGATTCTGAATTGGGAATGGAAGAGGAAAATGCTGGCATATCTCTCCCTTGCCGTGCTTTCACCAAAGGAGATTCTATGTGTTAGTTAATATTAACGGGCTGGGGGAAAAGAATCAGTGTATATGTTTATTCTCTTCTCTGAACTCTATCTTTAACTGACATCTGACAAGTTGAACCAATATTAAATAAGTAAATGAAATTATATGTAGAAAGGCACCCATCATTGGCTAAGAACGAAAGCAAGACCAATTACTTCCTGAGCTCATATTAAAACTTTCCTTCAAGGAGAAAGGGTAGAGTCAGGGACCATTTGCACAAGTTGGACAGAGGGGACCTAATGTGATGCCTCTCAGGGTGTCAAGAGAATTGGCTGACATTCTGCAAAGTCTGTCTATCACCTTTGAAAACCCACGGGTATCGGGGAAGCCTCAGATGACTGGAAAAGGGTAAATGTTATCCCCATCGATGAAGCTACACTTCAGTCTCTGGCAAAATTATTAAAGAAGTCATTATGGAAGTTATTTCCAGTCACATGAAGGACAAAAAGATGTCTGGAAGAAACCACTAGGGAGTTATGAAGGGAAGATTGTGCCTTTATCGCCCAGAGTGTTTCTATATTGATATGAATTGCTCATGGACAAGAGAAGAGATGTGAACCTCATCTACCTTGACTTTAGCAAGACATTTAACCTGATCTTTCACAATGTCCTTGTTCACAAGCTGGTAATATATGGACTAGACAGATGGACCACTGACTCTGTGGAAAACTGACTAAACTCCTGAGCTCAAGGCCTAGTGGTTAATGGCCCAGAGTCAAAATAATACGTAGTCAATGGAGGAGTTCTTCAGGAGTCAGTACTGCTACTTGAGAATATTCAATTATACTCTTGTAATACTCAGTATCCTGTCAGGATAATAGGATTAAATGCCCCCTCACCAAGGTTTTGGATGACAACGTACTGGAAGGAGAGGTAAATATGCTGGAGGGAAAAACAGCCATGGAGAGAGACCTAAACAGGCTGGAGGATTGACCAACAAGAGCTGCATGAGGTTTAACAAAGATAATTGTAAGAACATGCATCTGGGATTGAAACAGCAGTACAACAAGCCAATGACTGACTGCCTGTGGATCAGCTGTAATGGAAAAACAATGGGGGCCTTTTGCAGACCACTTGCATGACAGTGAGCTGAGCATGACCGGCAACAAGGACCAGCAGCACCCTTGTCTGAACTGATATAAAGATAGCCAGTAGATCAAAGGATGTGATTATCCCACTTCACTCACTGCTTGCCAAACCAGCGGGAATATTGTTCCCATGTTTTATTCTCTCATTTCAAAAGAGACATCAAAAAGTTGGAGATGGTCTGGCAGAGGGTCACAAAGATGATTAGAGAACTTGGCAGGTATGTGGAGAAAGGTTGAAGGAACTGGATTTCTCCAGCTTAGAGAAGAGAAGGGCTTGGGGTGGAACACAAGTCTTATGAGGAGCAGCTGAAGGAACTGGGGTTGCTTAGCCTGGAGGAGTGTGAGGGGAGACCTTATCGCTCTCTACAACTACCTGAAAGGAGGTTGTAGCGAGGTGGGTGTTGGTCTCTTCTCCCAAGTTACTAGTGAGAGGATGAAAGGAAATGGCCTTAAGTTGCTCCAGGGGAAGTTTAGGCTGGATATTAGGAAAAATTTCGTCACCAAAAGGTGAGCATTGGAACAAGCTGCCCAGGGAAGTGGTTGAGTCACCATTCCTGGAGGTATTTAAAAGACATGTAGATGTGACACTTAGTAACATGGTTTAGGGATGGACTGGGCTGTGCTAGTTTTACCATTGGACTTGATGATCTTAAAGGTCTTTTCCAAACTAAACGATTCTATGATTCTATATTTCAAAGATTGCCATAGAGGGGATGGAGGTACTTTCTTCATGAAAATGCACACTGTAACAATGAGCAGAAGTTGCTTTGGGATAAATTATATCTAGATGTAGGAAGAAAGTTCTTCAACATAGGAAAAATTGGTTAACTACATTGCTTTTTTATTTTCTTATTGATGTAGGGAGTATATATGCCAGGTAATGAAAGCAGTACTGTAAGGGATTTCTGGAGTGGTATTGTAAGGGTATTTCTGACCTTGCTTGAAAATGAGGTATCTCAAATACCCTGACAGCTGATCGAATTTGGTTAGAATGAATTGATGAGCTTCCTTTAATATCGGCTATTTATTTGTTTATCATTTGTTGTTCAGTTTCACAGACCCTTAAATCACAACAAAAGAGCTGATATTCAGCCATTTTTTCTTTCATTTGGAAATCTTATCAAGGCAGGTGTTGTTGGCAAAGCTAAGCTGCTTTTGGACCTTAGCAGGATCAAATCACTGAACCTCATGATGAGACTGACATTTCTCCCTGTTATGACTCAGTCACCAGATGGAAGAAAAAAAACTATTTTCCTAAGTTTTATGAAATGCAAATGTTCAGTCACATAACCATTACTTTTAGGTTTTCTGAAGACTAGGTAGGTGACCAGGCAGGAGAGGATAGAGTATTTCTGTGTGCATGAAGAACTAGAAGACACAAAATGCCCTTCACTTTTCCAACAGCACTACTAAAGCATTTTTAAACTCAAGGAATTAGAGGCTTTTGGTATATTGAGCAAACTAAAGTTTTCACCTTTCAAACAATCCAGTCTCAAAGCCATCAGAAGCAAAAGGATATTGCAAGGAGCTTGTGCTACTGGTGATATGAGATCCTTGGTTGATACCCAGATATCTAGGTACAGCTAGGGTAACAGAAAAGTTCAACTTTTCAGTTCAGTCTGGCAGAGCACATTATGTGGTCCTAGCTGGCACATCTGAGGTCATTGCTAATTCAGCTACAGATAATACTCTTACAGAATAAGAGCAAAAAGTACAAGATTCTTAAAGGGACTTAAAGGTCTCCAGTGTTATTGCACTTTGAAAATACTTCGGAGTGTAATACCCTCAGGCCTTTTAAACACCTGTGATTTAAGCATTAAAGTTGTGATTGCTGCAGCCTACAGACATTCATTGAAATTAATGAGCCTGTAGACAGAGAATATACTGTACAGTAGGGTTACAATTGCAGAAGTGAGTTTAAATGACATGACAAACTGTTAGCCATTGCAGCAACGGAACTATTGTATGTTGTCCATTGTCTTGATTTTTGTAGTCATTGTTAGAGTTGATGGTCATAAGTCATATTTCAGAAGGAGACAAAACACAGCAATTTGGCATTCTTTATATGACTAGTACAATTGGGTGATTTTTTTTCAGCAAATATATACAATTATGACAGCATATATTTGAGAACTGAGTATTCCAAAGTGTTTATGATAGGAAGTGGAATGTGGGAATCATTTTCAGATGCAAAACTTGGAGGGAAGCGTAACTGATTCCAAAATTTTTAAAATTATTTGTCAGGAATTCTTTTGTTTTTGAAATACATTCATCTTTTCAGACCAATCTATTAGAACAGAAAAGGGAAAAGGATAAAATAACCTAAAAATTAAGCAAAATACATTGTTTGAACTAAAAAACCTGAGTTTAGCTTTAGATGGTGATTTTATCTGGTTGTTCAATTTCACCTTTTAGTCTCACCACTTGTTTTACCAAATACAGCTCAGGATTGCCTTGTACATATTTCCCAAAATACAGCTTTTACTCTGTAGAAATGGAGTATCTTATCATTAGGTGGGAAGGAATTGGAAAAAGTGTATAGTTGCTATAGCACCTGCACAACCAAATAAAGCTGTAAATATCTTGCCCACTACCATTAGAAATCAAATATTTACACCAAAAGAAAAGGTGAAGATCTTACCTCCAATGCATCCAATTATTACAGTGCAAATGCTTTTCTTTTCTTCAAACTTTATCTGTTATTTGCAAACAGGTGGGATTGAATACATCCAGATACTGTTAGGCAAAAAGTCCCACATTTTTCATTCCTTTTCAGCAAAGTACTATTATCATGGATCTGACCTAAAGTCTTTATATATTCCCATCAGCTTCAAAGATGCTTAAAGCTGCAAAAGTGTTTAATTACAACATTGGGTCAAGGTCCATATGAACACAAAACTGTTGTTAACCTCACTGTGAGCAAAATGCTCACACTCTATGTGATGCTGAATTCACTTTTGAGATCTTCATTAATATATATCAAAGTTTTATTACTGCTGATGCTCCCTTGTGCCAGGTGTGAGTTATAACTGAAATTCTTTGGGAGCATTTGTCAGGAATGTGTGAAGTATAATTATAAATCATATGGGTCTATCAAGCTTTGAAAGAATAAAACTCTCAAGGACCATTAAATACTAAACCAAATCTCCAAACCTTTAAAATATCAGCAATAAAGAGTTCTGAAATAGAATGTAAATATCTGGTTTCGTTAAATTCTTTTGTGCATAAAAAGCTTTACTTTCCAATGGGAGGTTTTGTTATTTCTGTAATAAAACCATTATTATTACCTACATAATTTTAAAGAGTCAATAATGTGTACAGTTATTTCCTTGCATTCTTAATTAATTAAATGCTAGTGAAAAGAAGCAGGGAAGGAGGGACACAATTTCTTGCTCTAAATGGCGTTGCAAGTTAAGCATATGTAAGTTCTTCACAGAAACTCATGTCATGTTTTAAGGCACAAGACATAAAGGAAGAACATGTTCCTTCCATCAAGATAAAGAGGAGAGAGAATTATATCACAATCATTTGCCTAGAAAAGCCAACACACAACTGATGAAGTGGAATAGCAGTGTGTATATTAATGAGAGAAGAGGAGAAAATGTCTCACCTTTTTTCTTCTCAGCAGGGTTGTTTCTGCTGTGTCTTTGGCATTACAATCATGCTTAGGGTAAAAACTGTTCTTGGTTGTGTTTTCTGTTAAAGCTTTTCCTGTGTTTCATCATTCTCAGTACGAGCATAATCAGAGAATGGTTGAGTATTGGCTTCCCAAACTATTGGATGGGTGAGTACACAGATCACAATGGAGTACATTCCTTAAGAATGTGTCACACAGGAATATTGCTGACTTCAGCCAGGTAACATGATCAGCTAGGACAGACCATGGATCTGTAGCTACAGCACAGATAAGACTCTCACTTGATTTGAAAAACAAACAAAAATACTTGTTTCAAATAGCTGTAGTCTGAAAGAATTAGCTTTCAAAATATTTAATCTTTAGAAAACAATGCTGCAGCAAGTGGTGATGGACATGTCTATAGAAGAATTCTCAAAGTCCCCAGGTTTTTATTTATTTTCTGCTACCTTAAGTATGACTGGGGTTATTTGTGTAGTAGTTTTGAGTGCAGAAGATGAGACTCAGGGCATGCTGGCTCTTCTCTGCATAGCTGAGACTCTGGAAGAACCTTCCTTCTTATAGTCTTTAATTTTTCTCTCTCTGCCTGTGCAGCAGGGCCTGTCAGTTACAGCCAGTAGTCGCAAATGAGCAAATGAGCTGTGCTCTTTCTTAGGGTTGGTTTTACTATTCAGGTGAGTCACTCTTAAGCTGCACAGTATTTTTTTTACCTTGATGATAAGGTTACTTGCCATACCTTTAGACAATAATATTAAAGGATCCACTAGTAAAAGTTAACCATCTCACATATATCCTATCTTACTCTGTGTTATGTAAAGTCCTCCTTTTTCCTAGCAAGAGGAACTTTTTAAGGCTGAACGCTGCTCCTGTTGCTGTGGTGGTAATCATCTTTCTAAATAGGCAAACTGAACCATGGTTTCAAAGTGTTTCTAGAGTGAGGCATTGCTGTTTGCTGGTGGTGTAGAAATCATGTTTTTGGATGGTGGTATTGCTCACCCTTCATTAGTCTTCCAATAAAGCAAGAACTTTGCACCACTTTCTCGGATAACAGTGTTTGTACTTCTGATTTCACTTCTTCCACCCTTCTCCAAGAAATACATCCACTGTCCGATGACAGCTTTTCCACTCTGAGCATGTCCTTTCCTTTCTGTAATGAGATTCTCGTTTCCAGTCCTATCCAGACTCAAAAGGGTAAATTCAAGCTGGAGATTAAAAATAAGCAGTATGGCCTCAAACAGGCCTATGCAGCCTTTATATATACATCCCTTTGTAAAGTAGGACAACACATGTCACTTTTTGTATATTCTGCTCCTCGTACGAGCAGGAATAACTCTGCTCAAGAGGGTGGCATAAACAGACGCTCATTTACAAATGTACTGCCTCTCTTTTGATAGAGAATCCTTTCCTATTTTGCTATATACTGTAACTCTGAGTAGAAAAATTCCCTTGTTTTAGATGGAAAAACATTCATGGTTTTCATACTATCATAGGCATTGCTTGAAGCTGAAAGGAAGATCATGGGTCTAGGAGGAGCAATTGCATTTATTATGCCATAGGAACAGATGTTCAGGCTTTTTATACACAAACAAAACCACATACGTATAGACTAGTAGTGTCCCAAGTATGTATTTCAATGAATTTATATTTTTTTGTGTGCACACAAGAACAACACATAATACCTTGTTCAAGATATAATGCAGAATAACAGGGATAATATAGAATTGCAGGTAGAACCCCTGCTAGTTATATCTTCCTTCCAGGCTTAATCTTCAGAGCCTTTTTGATGCTTTCTGTGGCGAGATCCTTTGCTCGTGAACACTGGCATATCTATACAGATCTGGTCTATTTTTTTAAGAATAGGTGCAGGATCTTATAACAGCAGGTACTCTTGAAACTTAGTCCACATCCAACAATATCCAGAATTCTGAAAACATTTTCAATTCCCCCATCCTAAACCAGACTATATTCTCCTCATGTTTTTGCTTAAATATTTGTTTTTTAAGGCCAACTATAGAGAAAGTTTTATGAGTTATTTACATTATTTACTAAAAAAAATCAGGGAAAGATGTTTCTCTTTTACTAGTGAGAAGGGGAGCTACAGGTCACTAGTTTTCTCCTGAAAAAAAAAACACTAATGCTTTTAAAAAACACTTTTGCAGATCTTCCCTTATAAGTCCACTATCCTGTGCATTTGGAGAGTGGCCTACAAACAAAAACAGAGCTTTAGAGCATAGTTGTCTTTAGCAACCTGAAGGTTTGGGGTTTGTCTTGGCAGCTGGAGGCAAAGGTCTTTTCACAGCAGCAGGCAATAACCTGTCTTCAACCCAGCACTGTGCTTGGCATGATTTCTGCAGAGATTCCCATGTTTTTCAAGGATTGAGGCAGACTTTCTAAAACAGACTTTGTTGTTTTCCTCTTGGAATTGTAAGGCTGAATTATTGGTTTGGAAGGACTGTGGTGATGAAGGACCTGCAGGCTCCTGGCCCAGCATGCACGCAGGGGCAGGAGGAAGCATTGTAAAGACTCTGGGCAGTATGGCACAACCAGCTTGCAGAAGGACAACACAGCAATGATGCAGATTTTTCACCCTGAGTATCTGCATTGAATCAAATAAAGTACTGATGGCTACAGGTATAACCTGCTCTTATGTAATTTACTGTATATGCATTTTCTGCAAAACACAGCTATGGCTCAAGGTGATGGTTAATTAATCAATTCTAGACCCAGTCGTCCGTTTCCTTTTTCCCAGAGATTAGCAATATGGTTTGGAAGAGTCAAAGTGACCCCTCAGTGGCTTGTCCTCTGAACTTGAGGGCACAGGTAGCATCTAGGCTTTGATGCCACAGTAATCAGTGTTTTAAAATCATTGGTGTTGCACCTGCAGTGAGTAACGAAGATGATTTTTTTTGCAGCTTATATGTCCATAGTGTACCCATGCATACAGAGGACTGAATTTTATTGCAAACACTTTGTCTCATGTGGAAATTCTTTGATTTTCCCTAAGAAGTTGATATAAAATGATAGACCTTTTTTTTTTCTTTATCTTTACTCTCTTAGCTAGTAAATTACTTTATGTAAAGAAGTATGGACATGTATTATATGTAACTACAGTCTACTGAACTTCTTATACTCTAGGGTTTCAGCCACTTCCAATAGTCTGTATATTAATTAATTCTTGAATTAATCAAACTTTTCAGACAAAGCCCTTGTAGGTGTACTATGTTGGAATTTATACTGACTGCTAGCCTGTTCTCCAATCTTGTACTAATTCCTCAGTCATTATTTCTTCATCAGGAATGATGAGAAAAATACAGCATCATTGGACTCTGTGGGTCTTCTGCTTAGCTGATTATTTAGTTATTTATTCATTCATATTATCATGTGATAAATCTGTGTGAACACAGGTTTTTGGTGACAACCTGGCATTCACTGAAGAATGCGTCTCTGAGGGATCAGGGACAAACTGTAACTGGGAGCCTTATGCTGAGGCTTACTGAAGTGAGAGTATTACTTGTGACTCCATATGGCTTGACTGTCACCAGCATTGCTAAACTAACTGGGCTGACTGGTGCAGATAAGGCTCATTGGTCTCTTCTTGCAGGTCACTAGCAATAGAATGAGAGGAAATGGCTTCAAGCTGTGTCAGCAGAGGTTTAGATTGGATATTAGGTCACTGAAAGAGTGGTCAGGCATTGGAAGAGGCTGGCCAGAGAGGTGGTGGAGTCACCATCCCTGGAGGTATTTAAGAGATGTGTAGACATGGCACTTCAGGGTATGGTTTAGGAGACATTGTAGTGTTGGGCTGACTGTTCAACTTGATCCTAGACATCTTTTCCAACCTTTATGATTGTATGATTTCATACACAACACTGTCACAGTGCATGTGCAGCTGCTGGACGTGGACTGAGATCTCTGGGAGTCCCACAGAGCCTGAGGGTAGTTTTTGGCAGAGACTTGGGAAATTCTTATGCCAAGTCTGCTGGAAGTCAGTAAATTATTCATCTTGGCTCAAATCCTAGCAGTTTATTGCACTTCTTTACATAGAACAATTGTGTTCCATGCATTTGGTGTTAAGACATTGAACACCAAACACAATTCTCTGTTTTGCATGAACTTCATAAACCCTGGAGCTGTTTCTAACCCTGTGCAGGGCTGTGAGTGCTGTGGGATAGCATGCAAGTCTTTTCCTACGTGACTCTGCCAGTTCAGACTACAAGTGGCTTGAGATTCCAGCAGGTGTGACACCATAACTAGCAGGTCTTTTTCACAGCAACATGTATGTTACAGTAAGGATACAGCATACACTCTATATACGCCATTCCAACTCCCCAGAGCACCACAAGTATCCCCATAACCAATAAATTAACGAGACCCAGACACTTTTGACATAAGTTTTCTCATAACATGATGTAGGTAGAAATGTTTATTGTAACCCTTTTTATTAAACACCACTTGACTATATTTTTCTTGTGGCATTGCTATTTACATTTATTAAATGTTTTTATTGAACAAAAAAGAAAAACAAAAATTTTGGATTTTAAAAATGTAAGGGGGGACATAAAATCTATTTCAAATTCTGAGATACGATAACCACATTCCTCTTTTTTGTTTCTTAATAATTAAAGGAGGAAAGTTAAGTGACGTTTCTTAGCTTCCATGACACCTACAATAATAATACAGGCCTTGTATTGAGTTATTTCACATCCAGCCTCAGGAACAAATCCCACCTGCCCTATCATGTTCATAATAGTCCCTTTTCAACACAACACTTGAAAAATCTGCTCTGTCATGCATGTAAGCTCCCAACAAAGAAATAAACCATTTATTCCTATGTATTTTGTATAAATATCCAGAATAGCATTAATAAAATAGTTACAGTTTAGGAAATTTTGTATGCCTTTGTAACTTCCATAGGTCCTGATTTTCTCAGAGACAGTGTGTTCTTAGCTTTCAACCAAATTTAGTGGGACATTACCTTTCAGCACTAGCACAGACTCTATCTGGTTATCATGGTTTAGCCCCAGTCAACAACTTAACACCATGCAGCCACTCACTCACTCCCCCAACCCTGTGGGATAGGGAGAGAATTAGAAGGGGCAAAGTGAGAAAAAAAAACCCTCATGGGTTGAGATAAGAACAGTTTAACAATTAAAATAAAAGAGTAATAGTAATAATAATAATAATAAAAAAAATAATAACAAGAAAGAGAGGAAAAATTGGGGGGGAGGGGGAGGAAGGAATTAAAACAGACAAACAGCAAGTAATGTAAATGCTCACCACCTGCCAACCGACACCCCTTGACCTGAGCCACAGTTGCCTCCCTGCCAGCCAACACCTCCCAGTTAATATACCAGGCATGACATTATATGATATGGAATATACCCCAGCCATCCCAGATCAGCTGTCCCGACTGCACACCCTCCCCTCCCAGCCTCCCATAACCCCAGCAAAGCATGGGAACACAGAAAAGTCCTTGATCAGTACAAGCACCACCGGGCAATACTTAGCACCTAGTTAGCAATCACTTACTGACAATCAAAACTTCGGCGTGTCATCAACACCATTCTCTTACTAAATCCAAAACACACCACACCAGCTACAGTGAAGAAAACTAACTCCATATCAGCCAAAATCATTATATTAGTATTAGCTGATCAGCTCTAAACTTTGTTTTTTGAAAAGTAAATGGTGTCTGATTTGTTCCTGTCACCATATGTCGCTACTGGTTTGGGAAAATAAATTTTTTGTGATATAGCCTGCCTTTTAAAAGAATATCTGACATTGTACCCCTAAGGCATAACTGACCAGCTCAGAGGAGTTTGCCACTGTTCAGCAAAACCACATCTTTTAACTTTCAGTTTGAAGTGAGGCAGCTTCAAGTAAGAAGTCTTAGCCTCACAGGCTTTTCAGAGAGTAGTAGTTACCTCAAAAAAAAAATGTATTTATAGGAAACAAGCTGTTCCTGGATAGGTACTTTGAAATTTTGTTGAATAGTTAAAAACATTGTTTAAACACAAGATAATGAAATCCTTTTAAAAAAACATATCTGAGACTAAATAGTCTAACACTGGTTTTGCTGTAATTACAGCAAAATGGAAGCAGAAAGAAACAAAACAGTATTTTCTGTTAAAGTATATACAAACATTGTTTATTTTGAGAGCAAGATGGTGAAGTGATTGTGAAGGGAAAGGATCTACTTGATTTAGGTATCACCAGCATTAAACTTTGCAGAGAATAGTTAAAAATATATACATGCAGAGAATTAATACTGTGCTCTGTGAGGAGGGATTCAGTTTAACACTTTTTTGTTTAAGATTTGCATTAAAAATAAAACTCATCACATTACCCTTTCTTCCATATTCACAGCTTAAGCTAGCATTTATCAGCAGTCTCAAGTTGCCAAGATGGCTAGTCATCCATTTCTTTATTCTTTCCAGCAGCCATGCAAGATGGTACACAACTAGAAATTAACTCTTAAAAATTACAAAGTGTTCTCTGATAAGTGGGAATTAATACAAATTAGGAGCTTAAGAATCAGCAAACAGACTGTAGTGCAAAATGTTTTCAAAGGGAAGCCGATGTCTGATGGGGAAAAAAGACGTGATAAATGTTGAGACTTGGATTGCCTTTGCTGAAAGACCCTCCAGCCTCTGAGCCATTGGAGGTGGCTGTTTTGTTTTCAGTCATTCCCCAAGCTGTTTGCAGAGACCTTCAGGTGTCAGTTCCCAAACTGCGTGTCAGACGTGGAGGACCAACTTCACTTTGAGGACAGAGCCCCAGAGATCCTGGCTTAGTGGTGTGAGCATCCCTGCATCTCTGGGATTTCTGCAGCAGTGGGGAAGCAGTCCAGGGTCTGGTGCAGAGAAGGCTACAATACTTCAGGGCTTAGGGAACCCCAACAGTCAGACTAACTGGACTAGCACATTGTTTTCCACCAGAGACCGAACTAAACCACTGCATTAAACACACACCTTTTCATCCCAAACTTGTGGCTGGGAGCAACTCCACCATCACATTTTGCCGTTCTGCTTCGGTCAGTTTCTGTGAGATATTTATGATACAGTAATAGTCCCTGGTTCAGCCCACACGCCATTGGAGGTCATGAAGGCTGCTGTTCACATTGAAACGGGTGATGAAGCCCTGCTTGGGCACAAGTGGACCAACAGCTTGCAATCACTGGTGCTCACCCACTTATTGTTTTAGCAGAATTTTTGTGAAAGTGGAGGGAACAGCAGGATTTCTTGTTAAATGCTCTATTTGCTGTCCTTTTGCAGTCGCTGTGGAACACTATGAGTTACTCAGCAACAAAAAGTCTGGATATAACCATAGTGAATTGTTTTAAAAATAAGTAAATGGAAGGGTAATGATGAAACTATAAAATACTTCCTGAAAACACACCACCTAGTCAAACATTTGTCAGTTGCGTTCAGTTTCTTTTGTTAATGATGTTTTTGTCTGGAGTTACGTGCTCCCCCGAGCTCAGATTTGGCACTGGAAAAGGTGCCAATTGGACAAGCCAACACATGAGATTAAATAAGTATGTTATTGCCTTGCACTACAGTCCCCAGGAAAATATATTGCGAGTAAATCAACAGGGGCTAGAAAATCATCCATGAAAGTACACCCCAGAGCATTAGGCTTTTTAGTGTAGTGGGTTTTTTATTCCGAACAACCTTGTATCACACATCCAAAATGATCACTTTCAATTCTGCAGAACATCTTTATTTCTCTTTTAATAGCAGCACGCACGTCTATGACTTGACAGTGTGGTTGACATTGGTGAGTTTATATGCCTCAGGTCATGTATTTTACAGCTGAGGAGTTTGATCGGTCATTGGACAACCTGTGTGATTGACTGATGTCAGCAGCACCGGCTCATGAAGCTGGGGTGGCAGCTCCTCTGACCCCATGTCTCAGGGTATGGGACAAGCTCCAGTGTGGGGAGTGAGGACCTGAGCCCCTGGCATGTCAGCTGCTCCTCAGAGATGCCTCATACTTGCTCTGACTCCACATGGGATGGCAGGTAGCTTAACCTGGGAGGAGAAAGGGATGAGCTTATTCACGTTTCCCAGCGGGTGACCGCTGGCATGGTAAGAGGAGAGCTGGGATGATACACACATACGTCCCACAGTGCCTGGTGGTTCCATGTTTCTGCTCCACCACCAGCCCTACACATCACTACAAATGAGAGCCCTTCCTTTTCCCAGCTCCCTTTTCTCTCTAAATGGGCTGTTTGGTTAGTACTCAATCAACTGTCCTGGTGACCAACAAGATACCTCAATCCAAACCACTAATCACTTCTGTTATCATTTCTCCTTATTAGGGAGCCAAGTGAATAGGATTAGTGAGAGGTGTTTTCCCTAATGAAAAAGAAAAAAACCCTCTGATTTTTTTCTCCTAATTACTCTTCTTTTTTTCTTTCATTCAACTCCTTTTTGTTATTATTTTGCAGATTAACCAAAAAAAAAATAAAATATCCAGGGTGGTTTCATTTTGCAGTTGTTCCTTTTTTTTTCTTGCTGAGAAAGAAAACAGAAACGACCATTGACTTTCCAAACAAATTCTCCTTACTTATTCTGTCACAGTTAACAGCAAACAATCAAGCTGAAGAAAGTACAAAATGCAGTATATATGGAATTAAAAAAAAAATTATAGGTGAACATGTTTGCATTAAAATGTATAATATAGATATATGCAAAATTTAACTTCATTTATGCAGGTGTAAGAGACACACTGCATATGCCCATGATGGTAGCAAATGTCACATTGCTTTTTTTATTGTGCCTATTTATTTTATAATATGCATGTCTGTGTATACATATACAGGGCTAGATCTGTACAGTGCTCAGTAACACATAAGTGTCTAGAGAGATACACACGTGCATTTATCTTCAGTTTTATGGCATCTTATTTTTACTCATAAATCATACATTTCACTACTGATTATGGAACCGAGCTCTTGTTTCAATTTTCTTATAATTTTAAATGTCTTCTCTGCTTCCAGTTTCTGTCTGCAGTGCAACATAAAGCTAGTCTCTAGAGGATATTATCCTTAAAACAGATGAATGTACAGCAAGAGGAACAAAGCTGTTTAATAAA
The DNA here is from genome assembly GCF_963921805.1 of Phalacrocorax carbo. Taxonomy (NCBI): domain Eukaryota; kingdom Metazoa; phylum Chordata; class Aves; order Suliformes; family Phalacrocoracidae; genus Phalacrocorax; species Phalacrocorax carbo. The sequence continues at coordinate 76,775,489 of NC_087548.1, forward strand.
TTAATCATAAAAAGATGGCTAACAGTCAGACACTATTAGACAATATGTTTGCTTTGGGGCACTTTCTCTATGAGATTGTCAGATTTTTTCTTTAAATATTTAAATCCATCTAAATGAAATGAAACATCAAGGTCAGATTTAAAACTGTTTCCTTCAAAATTCAAATATTGATTGACCTTCCTGTGCACTCGGTTAGTATCAGTGTAATTTTACTGGTTCAGCTTTACTGTATTTGTCTCAGGGTGAAGATGCTGAAAAGTTGGATAATCCAGCTGGTGGATGATCCTTCATTTGTATCTTTCTTCCCCTTCTCCATTGTTTTTTAATAATTTTTAAATTAAAAGACATATATTAAGGGATAACCCAAAGGCCTGCTAAGGAAACTAATATTACGTGTCTCTTACACTGAAATGAGAACTGTAGGAATTGTTTCACTTTATAAACTGTGACGACTTGCACTAGTAACTTTGGACTTAGGCACCAATGGGTAACTGCATTTGCGTTGCGTATTCAAGACTGCCAAAAAGCTACTGTGAGCTTTCTAGGACTATTAGAAGTAGCCGTCTCATCACTCAAAAACGATAATCACTTAAATTGCCAGGCAGTGCAATCAGGGATGACACCATTAGGCTGGGGTGTCCGACTGTTCTACTCAATGTGTCTTTTCCTGAGTTTCTGCTGGTCTGTAGACAACGGGTGGTAAAGACAATATCAGAAAAATGCACAATATTACTGCTTTCACAACCTGTTTGAACGTGCTGGGTTTACTGGGATAATTGGGCCCTATCCTTTAACTGGCACTATTTTCCACCTGCCCTCCAGCCCACCACGAACATTTCTGGAGTATGACTTTGCCTCTTCTTCTGTTTCACCCCTTCCCAGTGTTGTCACTCTCCAGTTATCTCCAAATCAAAGTTCCCTTGTCAGCAGGGTCCTTTAATTTTCGCTCTCACTTGTTGCAGAAGGTCTTTTTCAGGTTTATTTTGGGCAAAAGGGAAAATATTTTTGGGTACCATCATCCTGTTTGTTGAAGGGTTGTCATGGACAGGAACAGGAGCATGTTCTGAAAGACCCAGAAAAAACCCAAAAGAAAAGATACAAAATACTTTTTGTTTATTGAGCAGAGGAGAAGGCCAACTACACAGCTAAGTAGCTGTTTGTGAAACAGCATCATAGCAATTTCCTATATTCTGGGGCTTTTTTACTTCTTGAGAAACCCCACCGTTGTGGCATTCTGATAGTGTCATGACTCTGCATTGCAAAAGAAAGAAATTTTAAAGAAATGTATCGGTTTTATTTTGCATTTTATAAAAAATATTTTTGTATTTGAAGTGACTAACAGCAAGGGGACCGATGCAGATCTGCAGGGCTGCTGAATGGCAGCTGCCCAGACCAGCAGCGCAAGTGTGCTCTGACAAATTATAGTTTCCTGGAGCGTCAGGGAGGAGGATCCCACCGCTGTGACGTGTCACTCAGCCAGCATGAGAAGAGGTTCAAAGGATGCTTAACTACTGGCTGGAAACCCACAGGGAGTTTTAGGGATGCTTCTTTAACTTTCCCATCTCACAGAAAACCCTTTCATACTTGTACCACTGCCAAATAATGTGACACAGTTATACATATTGAGAGCTTTTAAAGTATGGTGTAAAAAAACATGGCTTATAATTACCACCTGGTAAGGGATGGTGAAGCTGACCTCCTCCATTTTGAAACCTACCCATGCTGCTGCTCTCTTTATGTGGAAGTCTTTGAGTGTCAATACAGAATCCAGCTCTAAATATTCTGTATTAAACTAGCAAGAAGAAATTGTTAGACTTTGTTTTCAACTTGTTCTTATTTTGGAGCGGATTTTTAAACAAAAATAGAACTGAAACCAGGACTAAAAATCATTTCAAATACCTGAATGAAAACGTGAAATCTGTTTTTTTTATTATTTCCTGTCTTTACATGTACGTGTGTAAATTTCCTCTTTCTTCTTCTCAGCTGGCTTTTGCTTTCAAGAAATTTTGATGTTTAATTATTGTCCCATCCATCCAAATGGAAGACTACCAGCCAATCATCAAAATGCAATACTGAGACGATCAATTTCTAATGGCAAAATTTGGGGTGTTCATGTATCAAAACAGTCTTCCTCTGTTTACAACTGACTGTTATCAACAACCAGTTTACAACTGGCTGATGCTACACTACTATTCCACAAAGGCCTGTGATTAGCTGATATCTGGGATGTGTGTTGAAGCCCATGACCATTGCTGCGCTGTTACTAAGCTTTTACCCAAGCCAGTCTGATTAAAACCATCATGTGGTTATATTTATGTATTTATGACATATTGATATATTTCAATATTTACAATAAAATATAAATGTCTCCTGCTTGAGAAGAATGTCATGCAACCTTCAGATCCTTTTGTATAACAGACGTTGGAGAAAGTTTTTCTGAACTCTGTGCATGAATTCATTCTCTCTCACTTCAAGGCAGTACGTTTAGAACGAAAGCACTGTCATATACTGGGTGCATGGGCCACAAAGCACTTTACAGTCCCAAAAAGAAAGGTTAGGGAATTTTTTATCTCTTTCTTCTTTTTTTTTCTTTTTAACCAAATGGGAATATAACCAGGCTTGCTAGCTATTCTGCTTTTTAAATTTATTTTACTGAGCTGTATTACACACCTGGCATTGTTTCCATATGCTGTTAAATTTCAAGTAGGAATGAGGGGTAGTGGTGGATAAAGTGAGATCCCTGGCAGAATGCTTAACATCTGTTAAAATAAAATCAACAGCATTCCGAGGTGCATACATATATTTATCAACTATGGGATTTGGAAATTGGCTTTGCTCAAGCTGGTGAGGCCACATTTGGAAGACTGTTTGCAGTTCTTCACGCTCAACTGTGGAATGGCTCATAGAGCAAGGAGGAGAATAAAGCATATGGCAATGAGAGAGATACAGGGAGCAGAAGATAATGGATTTTCACAAAAGCCAGAGAAAGTACAGTGACGTGACGTTTCCTGAGAAAGTAGGAAATGCAGCAGAATCTCAATGAGGGAACAGTATGCAGAAGCCTAAGTGAGCAGCTATAAAGCTGGAATAAGCAAGTGCTAAACAAGGAAGCAAAGAAGTTAGGCAGCACTTCCTTATAAGAGGGTGAATATAGTGTAAGACGTCAAGCTGTTAAGATCAGCATCAGAAATGCCATTAGAAAGTTTGGTGATTGGTAGAAGAGCATAGATGTTAGTAAATTGAACAAAAGTAAAAAATTGAACCAAAGAAGGTAAACTCAAAAGGTTTGCAGTGTTTTCCACCTATCCATTAAAACTCCCTTCCTTCTGAGGACAATCCATATGCAAAGAGTATCTTTTAAAATATTCGCATGTTAATTGGCATGCACGTTGAGAAAAAACAAAGTTAATTAATTGTTGAGAACTGCTGATGTGTTCTGATTTCAAACAAAACTTCTCCTCGAACTCTAAAAACCTGCTGTGTCAGTGTTTCCTCTAGGTTATTGGTCATGTTATTCTGATTTCTCTGTATACTTTTCCTACCACTTCTTTGTAAAATGATCTAAATCTGTTGCTTCTTGGCTTCCTTGAGGTTTAGTGGCCTGTGCAATGCTGTGCATAGAGTAAATGGTAAGCTCCTGGCTCCCTGATATATTTTTTTAATGGTTGTATAAATGTACTGTGTTGTCTCCGAAAACCTCTACTAGCTTAAACTCTTGTATTTTAAAAAGCCTGAGCGGCAGAAAACAGTGTTATTTCCCGGTATGGGTCAGGTGTGGCAAACCGTGATCTTGTGGTAATTAAGATCCACAGAAATTATTTATGTTCATGTTTTCTCCAGGAATTCAGGTCACACCATGAAGTGCTGCAGTCTTGGCATTAGGCGTTTCGATCCCCTCTTCCTGGTCTTTCTGAGACCGCTGCTGTCGGTGCTCTGTTCATTTCTCAGGCGTCTGGTAACTCTTTCTCACTAAGCCTGGATCACAGCTCACGTGCCATCAGCTCATCAACCTGAAAAATCCAACGAGTTTCTGCGAGGGGTCAGCCCTGAAGGGGCCACTGCCCGCGAGCTGACAGCAGGGCTGGGAGCAGCGGGACTGGGTCCGGGGAAGCAGCTGCTTCTGTGCCAGACCACGCTGCCCGCAGCGTGTAACACTGCGCTGTGTGGCTGCGCTAGCTGGGCTGGCGCCTTCGGCCGACCTCGGCCCGCCTTGGGATAGTGCTTTGTTCCCGCAACAAGTCCAGTGAAAACGGCCGCCGAAAGGCAATTTACTTCTGAAAAAACCTTCTTTACAACAAGAGTGCAGCGTCCTGCGATTTGTTGAGAAGACAGACTCAATAAGCACTTTTTCCCTAATCTTCTGAATATAAGACAGGTATATAACAGGGGTCTCGGTGTGGGTGGTTTCTGGGTTTTATCTAAATTCTGATGCCAATTGTCCTTTCTTTCTTACACTGGTGTCTGCACAGCCATGTTTTGATCTTCTTATGTGTAGAAAGAATGACATCAAGTCTGCTATCTTCATCGTTTCATGCAAATGCCCAGTGAGAGACACAGGTTAACTGGCTCCCTGGGTATGCAGAAACGGGAGAATTTATCATGTCTGCTTGCAGCCTGATAAAAAAATTAAGCTTCACTCTCCTTTCAGGCATAGCTTCAGTTTAGGATCATTATCACAAACAGCTTTCTGGGCTTAAAACATTCTCCAAACAAAACAAAGCAAATCCTGACTGTGCCAGAACACAGCCTGAGGTGAGGCACTCATTTCTGCCTTATGAGCTTGCATGAGGTGAGGCTCAGCCCTGTTTTAGAAGACATGGACAGTCATAACTAGCAAGCTGCAGAGGCTGCTGCAGTCTCAAAAGTGGAGCAGAAACTCAGCTGCTCATTGTCATTGCCAAAGACAAGGTTTTCTTTCTCTTTGCAAAAGTGAAAGACTGTGGGTAACTGCTCTGCGCATGGAGTTTCTCAATCTGGCGGTTGCTGCTCCAGTTTCTCTTGCAACAGAAGTGTTTGAAGAATCATGAACAGTCCTCTTCCTCCCTCTCTGCTCACCATCATCTTTCACTCGCAGGCAAAACGCTGCTGAATTATCAGCTCTCTGAATGGTAACACTTCTTCCGGCACAAAACACCATAAGCCCATTTCTCTTCTCCATTACATCAGTGTTTCTCACGAGCAGCTCTCACAAGTTACACCAGACTAGATATGAGGTAATGGAGTGGAGAATCAGACCAGAAATTGTGATCACAGGGCACAAACAGACACACCCATCATCAGGCAAAAGAAACTCATCGCTTCTGGGAGAAGAAATGCCTTGAAAATATTTCACAGGCTGTGATGAGTTTAGATGAGAAACTTCATCTGAAACTTGCATGCATTTTTCAACACCCTGGACAAAGGTCCTGGGTCAGATAAGCCAGGCAGGAGTTTTCCATGAGCTGTGCCATAAGCGATGGTTGTCATCCTGCCTCAGATTCGGCTTCCCTTTTGCCTTGAGAATAGGTCAGTGACTGGAATCAAGTTAGAAACCTCTTGGTGCTTTCCCCCTGCTCCTCACTGTGCTTCGTATTGCATTCGGTAAGATATCTGGTAATGAGATTCAAACCAAGGCACCATGTAAACCACATGATGATTATTTTGTGCTTGGCAAGGTAGTCCTAACCATTGTCTGAAGCAAGAATATACTCCTTTTTTCCATTCCCGTTAGGTTTTGGTTATTTTCTGCATGTCTTAGCGGTTCAGCAAGCAAGCTGCTTTGAAGGAAAATTGGATAAAATATTCTTTATTAGACACATCAACATTGCCAGCATTGGAGAGTAAAAATAACGCCAGGCTGTAGTAGGCTGATTTTGAAACTGATAATGAAACCTGGTAATTAAAAAAAAAAAACAAACAACCCTGAAATTTTGATGTCTTTAATCAGCTATCATTTCATAGACTTTTCTCCTGTATGTTAAAATTGCCTCTATGCAGCACAACATAGAATGAAGGACACAACTTAGGCTTCATTTTGGCTTTCGGAGGCTGTGTCTAATCAGTAGAGCAAGGAGATCCTCCATGCCTCATTTGGTTCAGAAAGCAGATATATGTAACACAGGTCTGTGAACTGGGTCAGCCAGGTCTCTTCCCGAGTGTGCCATTGACACAATTCATGAAACAAGGCATCAATCTTTTTATCAGTCTCTTTTATTACATTAAATGTTGATACTTTTTAGGTAAATGCCTCAAACATGAGTAAAGCAATTTTTTTAGCAATTCCTCTGGTCTTTATACAGCAATCCTTTGAAAATCCAGAAAAATAAGATCAAAACATGGTATGTCCCAAAACAAGCCGATCTCTGCCCCGGTCCTGCTGCTGCTTTCCAGGAATGACTGGGAATGGGCATGGGAACAGACGTCAGGTCCAAGCCACCATGTGGCTGCCTGCAGTTCAGAGGCGTGAATCCAGATCTCAGCAGCGCAGACCCCAAGAACTGTCTGTCTGCTTGGGGAAGGTGTACCTGGGTGTGATCAAAATATATAATTGCAACAGTGTGGTAGATCTGTTATGTGACATGAGAAGAAACATGTCTGGCAGATCACGTTTTAATAGTCAATTTGCGGGTTGAAGAGGCAGCACGGCAGAGGAGTGCCCAGGAAGTTTGGCTCCTTGTCGAGGCAAAGGCTCCCAGGGGTCCAGTGGCTGTTTTTAAGAAAATTTGCTCTGGAATACAACTGTGAGAAACTGAACTAAGGTATTGTTTATTAAGACTTATGTTAAGCTCAATGTAAAGCATGCGAAGAATACCTCCCAGGCGTGCTTATGCAAGATAACCATCAGATGTCCAAACTTATCGACAGAGATAAGACAAGCAACCCCATATCACCAGGAAGCAGGAAACGACCCCCTAACAACAACTGAAGCATGCGAAAAGTACCTCCACTATCTCATTGAACATGGAAGTAAAGATGTATAAAGAGAGACTGTTTGAACTGCTCAGTACGGCAGTTGGCGGAGCGCAGACTCCCCTGCCGTCCAGCGCTGTATTTGCTCATATTCTACTTGCTACAATTAATAAAATTCTAATTGGATTATGATCCATTGTGGTCTCAATTTATGACAATTTGGTGCCGTGACTCGGATAAGGAACGGTGAGCTTCTGTCCTCCGGGGAGGCGCCCCGCGGCAATCCGCGGCCCCGCGACCGACAGCTTACCTCAACCTTACCGACGAACCTAAATTCTAGAATGATGAGCAAAGGAGAAACCGGTAAAATCCCATAAAAATTCTGTGCACGGGAGTCCGGACGAAGACGCAGGGCGCGTAAGTATATGGCGAATTTGTTCGCGGGTTTACCGTTCGGGCGGGATTGGGTTTCCTGGAATATAACGAGTGAGAGGTTCGCTATATTGAACCAGGCGAGTGCGGACCCTTAAGTACTGCGTTTCCCATCTCCCGCGAGGGACTGGGCCAGGAACAAGGGGAACGAGTGAGTGCACGCTTGTGGATATTCCAGAAGATGGGGGCGAAGGGCAGCAAGCCTTCGACTCCCATGGGAAAGGTACCCACTGTACCTAAGAATACCCCTCTGGCATATATCCTAGACAATTGGAGATATTTCCCTGGAACCCTAGGGAAAGATAAACAGAAAATGATAAAATATTGTACTAGGATATGGGGAGGGAAGAAGATTTCTAAAGATGTCGTTTGGCCAGTCTATGGGTCAGAAGAGGATTGGGTCAGACAACAATTAAACCTCTGGGTTAACAATAAAAAAACCCCTTAACCCAGAAGAGAGTCAGTATGCGGAAGTGTGGCTAGAAAGACCGAGAGCTAGACTTTATCCACTGAATGAAGTAAAAACTGAACAAAAGAAAAAGAAGGAAGAGTTAGACGAAACCCTTCTAACCCCCCCTCCTTATATTTCTCCTCCTGCTCCCGCAGCCCCTTCAGAGGTCCCCAGAGTGCCCACTCCCCCACCAGAATCGGAACAAGGGTCTCCCCCTCCTCCTAGACACGTAACTAGGAGTCAAAAAGGGGCAGCTCAGATGTATCCTTTAAGGGAAATGCCCATGGGGGGACCCCAACCTGTGATTGGATATATTTTTGTGCCCCTAAGTTCGGCTGACCTACGAGATTTTAAAAGAACCGAGATGGGAAACCTAATTGAAGACCCACTCGGAGTGGCAGAAAGATTAGATCAATTTTTGGGACCAAACCTTTATACTTGAGATGAGATGCAATCTATCCTTGGTCAATTATTTACTACCGAGGAAAGAGATATGATTAGACGAGCAGGAATGAGACTGTGGAATGCTCAGCATGCCCAGGGACCCCAAGCAGATATTAAATGGCCACTCCAAAGACCTAATTGGGATAATCAGGATCCGGTGCATAGAACTCATATGCAGGACCTGAGAACTATAGTAATTCAAGGGATTAGAGAAGCAGTACCCCGTGGCCAGAATATCAATAAAGCATTTAATGAAATACAAAAGAAAGATGAGAGCCCTACTGAGTGGCTGGAACGACTGAGGAAAGCCCTTCAGCTGTATTCTGGGGTAAATCCAGACGACCCTTTAGGGCAAGCGCTCCTCAAAACTCAGTTTGTGGCAAAATCATGGGAAGATATCAGAAAGAAGATTGAAAAGTTAGAGGACTGGCAGAATAGAGGGTTGGATGAATTATTGAGGGAAGCTCAGAAAGTCTACGTAAAGCGGGAAGAAGAGAGCAGCAAGCGACAAGTAAAAATGATGGTAGCAGCAGTCAGAGAGGATCGCAAAGGGCGGACTGGTGAACACAGATCTGCTGGAACGAAACAAGGGAACGTGGTAGTAAAGAAGGAACAGAGATGTTGTTTTTACTGTGGAAAGAAGGGACATATAAAGACGAATTGCAGAGAAAGGATCAGGGATGAGGAAATATTAAAAACGGAATAGGAGAGTCAGGGGCTCTATATCTTAGGGGACCGGAGTCATCATGAGCCCTTGATAAAATTAAAAATAGGTCCCCATAAACAAGAGTTCACCTTTTTAGTAGACACTGGGGCTGAGAAATCGACTATTAGGCAAATACCTGAGGGATGTAAAGTTTCCCCTGAAAAAGTACAAGTAATTGGGGCAAAAGGAGAATTTAAGACAATAGAATCGGGCCCCCTGAGTGCCAGCTGGTCGGCTCAAGCCTGTGAGCTGTACGCATTGTGGAAAGCCTTAGTGTCACTGAAGGGAAAGGATGGAACTATATATACAGACTCACGCTATGCGTTCGGAGTAGTACATACCTTTGGGAAAATATGGGAGGAGAGAGGATTTGTTAACTCACAGGGAAAAGAACTGATACACCCAGAATTAATTCGGCGAGTTCTGGGGGCATTGAAAATACCAAATAAAATAGCAGTTGTACATATAAAGGGACACCAGCGAGGCACGAGTTATCAAGTTAGAGGAAATAATGCAGCTGATACAGAAGCAAAACGAGTAGCAGGCAATTATAGTACGATTTTGACTATGCAACAAGTACCTGTTAGTAATAATTTGAGTTTTGAGTCTGCAGAAAAGGAAAAACTAGAACAAATGGGAGCTAAGGAACAAGATGAAACAGCTGTCCGGACTGCTGAGCGTGGATGGACTCATGCTAGTCGCATTAAAGGCCCAGTGACGAGACCCCACTGGAAAGTAATCAGTACTCCAGGTGACACCAAGATAACTCTGAAAAGATAACGTAATGATAAGAACTTTAGTTGATTATTTTGCCGCATTACCTTTTGGTATAAAGTGTATATTGCTGTTTATATTTGCTATAATTATCTTTTTTTAATCTATATATATGGAAGCGTACAAAGTGTGTTGAAGGAAATTGCTAAACTTATGTAGTAACACAATATTGAATATAGAGGAAAAGCTAATAAGCACTTTAGATATACAAATTAGATGCAATCATTTGAACTGCGATTGTTATCCATTTGCTCGTTGCAAGTGTAAGGTATGCCAGGATAAATGGTGGACACACTGTGAATATGGATACCCTCCGATAGGAGTTTGCACACAGTGTTGGAAAACCCAAAGAACTCTCACTGAGTGGAAATTAAAAACAATTAGAGTCGGAACAAGAAATTATTTGAGGATCCCATGAATGGTGGAAATTTTTGCCAAAGGAATAAACCCTCAGTATTATTGTTACCATTCCAACGAATCAATCCCCTTTGTGGTTGAAATTTTGGCTACAAAGTGCAGAAGGGAAGTACTAGCTGTGTCTTGCTTAGTCCCATTAGTTAAAGCTGCAAAGTGGGAGGCCTATATAAACAGGCAGAAAGCCTGAAACAGCTGTTCTCCTGAAGATTTCCCTTGCTGCCAAGAAGATGGTACACCCCGTGGCTCGAAGCAACCGAGTCGACTGGCGAGGCAGAGGAGGAACAAACTGTGGAGAAAAGAACCAGAACAATGAGACGCAAAAGCAGCTATGGTCGAACTTCCCCAAGACTGGTAAAAGTGTACTTAAATTGGAAAAATTGACAGACACCCTTTTTCCTGGTATATCGTTAGTTTTATTATCGATAATAGCCCAAACTCCGGAAAAGGTTAGATCAACGTAAAAAAGATCGTGAAGCGGGCAAGTTATGGTATGAAAGCTGGTTTAATGTTTCACCTTGGCTAACCACTTTGTTGTCTGCTTTAGCAGGACCGCTTATTATGTTGATTCTGGGACTTATATTTGGACCTTGTATATTACGCTGTATTTTACATTTTATTAAAGAACGGTTTGACCCAGCTAAATTGCTTATTTTGACTACAAGGTCTGAAGCATAATATAAGAGTGTATCTATTAATGAAGATGACGATTGTTGTGAATGCATTATGCCACATAAGAACTATGATTGTAATTGTGAGATATTACCTTGTGAGTGTTATGATAAATGTCGGAATTGTGGAAGAAGATTTGCCTGCAGTGCCGAAAATGAAAGTAGTGTCTAATAAACAATAATAGGATAAAAAGAAAAAGGGGGGATTGTGAGGATCTGAACTAAGGTATTGTTTATTAAGACTTATGTTAAGCTCAATGTAAAGCATGCGAAGAATACCTCCCAGGCGTGCTTATGCAAGATAACCATCAGATGTCCAAACTTATCGACAGAGATAAGACAAGCAACCCCATATCACCAGGAAGCAGGAAACGACCCCCTAACAACAACTGAAGCATGCGAAAAGTACCTCCACTATCTCATTGAACATGGAAGTAAAGATGTATAAAGAGAGACTGTTTGAACTGCTCAGTACGGCAGTTGGCGGAGCGCAGACTCCCCTGCCGTCCAGCGCTGTATTTGCTCATATTCTACTTGCTACAATTAATAAAATTCTAATTGGATTATGATCCATTGTGGTCTCAATTTATGACACAACTGTAAAAAGGTCAATCACATGTTTAGAGCCGAGCCAGGTACCCTTGAAGTGTTCTCCAGTCTTCTCTGGTTCTGATCAGTGTAGCTCTGAATTGCTTTGATGAAGCAGGTGGAGAAAATATTGAGGGGAAATCAGGAGCCTAAACCAGTTTTGGATGTGAGTTTAATAGTAAATGTCAAGAAACTGAGTACCTTAAAGGTTACAAAATGAGAAACATATACACATCTAGTGAAAGACCATCAAAGACATCAAGATACAAGCAGAATTTTCTTGAGGAAAGGCCAATTAATCTGTGAAGATGGAAATTTAACTTTTATTCCTCTTCTTTATGACCATCACTTACATATTCTGTAGTGCAGCCTGAAATAAAAGTATGCGGTGAGAAGCATGACACACGGTGGAGCCCTTTTTTCAATCAAAGTTTGTATTTGGTTAAGCAGCTACAGGAAAGGCCACTGAGCAGGCTGGAAGAACACTGACTGGCCTGCTGAACTTCTTGTTGCTTCAGAGCTTTATTTCACTTTCAGACTAACTTCTGGTGTTTGTCACTTATTTGGGGGATGAGGCATTTTTTTAAATTAAAATGATCCGTGATATGTACCCGCATTCAAACACCTTCTCCCCCCAGTCTGTGCATTCTTTGTGAATTTGCTTCTTTGTGAAACAAAGCAAGCTTAAGTGCAGGTTGAGGCAGTGCATATTGATGTTAAAGCAGAAAGCTTCTGCTCTGAGTGAGGCTGGCTGTCCTTTAAAAGAATTTTGCCCTGTTCACCGGGTCTGCCGTGGTTGCTTTCTCACCAGCTTTCCACCACTCTAGGGCTGAGCTGGCTGCAGGTTCCCTCCCCATCTTTATCAGTTTCATAAAAAAGAAGACTGCGTCGAGCTTTTCTGCCTGAGGAATTGCATGTTGCGGGTTGTACCTCTGCAGGGAGGTGAGTGATGCAAGAAGCACACCTCTGCTTTTCCCAGTTAACTCACTTGATGACTCATCCTCTCAACTACCGCGTGGTTTGGCATGCCTCCTGCGTGGTGGGAGACGCCGCCGGTGCAGGGACTGAAGACGCCACTCTCTCTAGAACCAACAGAACTGGAAAAAGTTACTGGCCAAAGTGCAGGGACTTCCCCATTGAAATCTCTGGTGCAGTGTCCTCTGTGCTGACCCTTCTCACTGGCAGCCTGACATAAGCAACGAGGTGACTCCAGAGGCATCTTTCTGTCTGAGGGCTTCAGAGCCCAGCTGGGAGATAAGCAAGGATAAGCACCATTTTTTTACACCATAATAAAGAGTGTTTCTCAAGTAAATCAGTTTTGCTTTACATCTGTGTCCTTTTGTGTAATTACGGTGGTGTGAAAAGAGTCTTCTTTTACATGATCCAGCTGGGTGAGCTGATCTGTCCTAGAGAAGAGATCAGATCTAGGACAATCTTGGTCTTACACAGGATCAGGTGTCTTTTTTGTTATTTTTTGTGTCCCAGAGCAGGGGGTGGTGAAGAACCTGTTGAGCCAGTTCTGAGGCCATCTGGTCCCAGAGACTAGGAAAAAGCAGCTGATTTTTACAGATATTTTGTCCCCCACAATCTACCCCAATCCTCTTCAGGAAAAAAAAAAGAATAAATTAGTCCTAATATTTTTCTTTAACCAGACATGTTAAAACAGGCTTTGACATATTGTACCTCTTTATTACATTACATTTGCTTTATGTACATTTCAGCATGGTTAAAATGATAAAAATATTACAGCAAGTAATTACTCCTCCCCAGGAGCCCTGGATTTTGACTTGCAACATATGACAAAAATCAGCCCTTTCTTGCAGCCTAAGATGAGTGATAATTGCACATTATTTTTCACAATAATCTGCTGTTTAGAACACCTGCAGTGTGAGCTGACTCTAGGTATGGACGAGTCAGAGTGGGAGGACTATTCATCTGCAATTATTATTTAAAATTATCATAAATCAGTTAGGAGCAAAGCAAAACTACCTAAATTTTCCTTCTGCTTTCTTAGTAGAGTTTAATTTAATTAGCAGTCATGCCCAGGATTATTTTGTTCTCCGGAGTGTTTGTGAGCCCCCAGTATGATTGAAGCCAATTTTTAACAGACTAACTTTTAGTAAGTGTATTTGTATGGAAAATGCTGTTATTGCAGCAACGCAGAAGAATTCAAGTTTTCCAGCATTGGATTGTGGGGTTTTTTGCATACACATTCTTTAGCAATGTTTTCTCTCTATTTTATCTCCAAAAACCCCAATAAACCCTCCACCAAACCTTCAGTGAAACTGGAATATCGCAGCAAAATAAGTAAAGAGATAAGCTTTTTCTGAGGCAAATGGTGGCTTAAATATTTATTTCCCTCTATGTATTTATTTCATAGCCACTATCTACTTCTATTTCAGACAGCCAAGACTGAACGTTGTGTGGATGTTGTCTGCTGCTTTGAAAGACAGTAGGAGGTTTACTGTTCACATAAATAAAACATGGAGAAGAGGCAGAATGAACTTCAGCAGTCTGTGTCAGGCCCCAGAGGATGCTAACTGGTGTTGGTTGCCCTGACAAGCCTCAGCCTGGACCTTTGTACCTGTCCCCTGCTGCCACCTCTCATCTATCAACACAAAAGCTGCATTGAAGCCTAGTCCTTGGCTGATCTCTGCTGCAGATGTGTTTGTTTTCAGCCCAGCTCCATTTTCTTGTGTGGGCTCTGGATATGTGGTGCAGCATTATTTCCAGTTCTGCCCCTGGCCGTGTTATCTGCTGCTCCTGGGTGGACCTGGTTCAGCCCCTTGCCTCCAAGCACAGAGGCAGAAGTTGTCCTGGTGGGTTGTTCTGGAGGTTGTTTTGGGGGTAGGAGGGCTCAGTTCTGTGCACCTTCATAGTAATGTGTTTAACCTTGGTCTTGGTACATTTGTTGGTCTTCACAGAACTAAGTGTTGCAGGACAGAGAAAGTGAATCACCTGGAAGACTGAATGAACTCAATGTTTGGATGGAAAGTATAACTGTGGGAGTCGGAGAGCTTATGACTCTTTAAAAACAGGGAAGATGGGATCCAAAGTTTGTTTATAACCTGAGAGCATAAAGAGGAAAATCTTAAAGGTTGAATTAAAAGAGAAGTTCAAATGCTGTTGGAGGCGTACAGTGTGTAAGTGTGCCATAACCTTCCATCTTCCACTCTGTAAAAAGGCTCTGATATTTCTGGAAGCTGCTGCAGAGCATTGGGAGGACCATGATGGAGCTGTTATCTGTAGGGGTAGGAAGCGGTATTTCCAACAGGCCAAAAAAATATCATGGGAAAAACAAAATAAATACTTTTGATTCAGACATATCTTGGAAACAGTCATGCAGAGAGGAATAAAAAGTGACCATAGGAAAATGTCCATATACTTATACTCCTCACAGGTGTGGAGCTTACCTTGATCAGTCAGTGGCTAGATGGTTAAGTCATAGAACTTGTTTGTCATGTGAAATCCTGTTGTACTTAGTCCTTGATGTTTCAAAGTTAATGATGCTTTTTCATTAATTTGCTCTCCAGGCAAAAAAAAAAAAAGAATGTTTTTAAGCAATTTTTGTTTTATTTCCTCCCTCAAATATTCTCAGTTAGATCTGGCAACCCCAAACAAAAGAACTCAGGGGTTTTAGCTTTCTGTGCCATGATTTCTCTTCCCCCCACCTTGCTCAGGTAGGATGACACCACTGAAATGCAAGAAATTTTAGGGACAGTGTTGTGACAAATTTACTTCAGTTTTAACATAATTAAATACCTTGCAAGTGGGAGAGCATAAACCATTTTAGGTAGATAGTAGCTACTGGACCTAGCTCTAGGGACATGAAAGAACAAAAAAATAAACCTGTGTTTATAACTTAAAAAATAAAGAAGTTATTATCTCCACTATAAAATGTACTCTGTCGACTATGACACTTCACAAGCTCCTTCATTTATTAAAATAAGTCACCCCTTACAGTAAATACAGCTATGGTAATGGAGCAAGAAACTGAAGTATCTTAACATTAAATGCGTATGGTTTAAGTCTTTGACGAACATTTTTTTTTAAATTAATTGACAATCAGAGCAGGTTTGAGTTATTTCTACTATCTTCTATCCTGTTAGTCTGGACAGACATAAGAGCTGCCATCTACTATGGTTTTCCAGGATGACTGGGCAAAATATTGCTCATATAGCTGAAAAGGAGAGGCAAATCGCCTTGTCAATTTAGAATCTCTGCATTGTGGGTTTTGTTCAGTAAGTATTCAAGGTAGTTTAAAAAAAAAAAGCACATCATTTCAGTGTGAGAACCCTTTGAATTATATATTACGACCTAAAAGAAAGTGAGTTTCTCCAGGAAGATAAATGCTGGCCTATTAAACTAAGATTAATTTGACTGTAGGTTTTTTTAGATGTTTAAAAGACTCCCAAAGCAATTGTAAAAATACTTGGAGAAACTGTCAGCGTTGGTCACGCTGTCTGTAAGTACACCTATTGTAAAAACCCTGTCTGTTTTTATACTCAAGGGGATCCTCCTTTCATCTGTGCTTCCTTCCCCCACCTACCACCTTTTCTGGTAAAGGAAAATTTTGGCTGATGGAGGGTCATCGGTTTAGGTTTCAGCAGAATTCAGTTTTGTCTTTCATAAAGCAGTAAAGTATATTGGTGTTTTGCTGGTTCTGTTAGTAATTTCAGAGTGATTTTACAGAAATCTTGTTATCATCACACACTGGAGTCTTCATTGTATAAAGAAATGTGTACAAATACAACAGATATAATAAGATCAAAGGGTTTTTCTGTATAACTATGAAAGGTGTTTAAGACTTTTAATTCCCCCCTCCTTAAGAACAAAATTTTGGCAAGAGTCAGAGCTACTCTCATAGAGGACAGCACAAATATTAATGGAGAAGAATGAGCTGGCTATAGGTATCACATGTGTGTGCTTTACTGAGAAATGTGCTTTCCTGAGAAATCAGAGTGTCGGTTTTGTTTCAAAGCTTCTCAGAACTGTTAATTTCTCTCCATTGTTCACCATTGTATTAAACGTGTGCTCATCATTGACAAAGCTGATCCAGTGTTCAGTCAGACCTAATTCCCCTCCGCTTTTCTCCCTCTCTAGAAAAGTTTTCTGCATTGAAAGAAGCCATCATGATTTCGTCTCTGTTCCAGTCTTTCACACTATTCTTTTGACAAAAGCATGACACTCCTCCTGGTGAGATGTTTCTCCTCTACCCCCTCCCTCTTATCTACTGACTTTAAAACAGTTTTCACGTTTCAGGTCTGGCAGGCTTTTTGAAGCTATTTGGAGGACATATTTTTCTTGACGATTTTACATTTTTGTCCATCCCAATTTCTAGAGCCTTTTCCAAGACATCACCTTTTCTGGGGATCTTCAGTATTCATTTCGGTTTCCAGACTGAAGCAGGAGGATCAAGCGGGAGGTACATCTGCTTCTCACCCTGAGCTCTTTTGCATTCTGGTCAGCTTGGGAGAATTTTCCTGTACAAATTTCATGAAGCAAAGCTCTCTCTTTCACCAGTGTCTTACTCTAAAAATGTGGATGTGAGGATTATTTTTTTTTTTACTTCAGATACATGTTACTAAAAATATAAGTAGTTTGTGTTAGTTGCTATTGAATCCTGTATCCCAACAGATATGAGGCTGCTGCAACAATATGTCTCCAGTTCCAACCAGCAGAGAGGCTGAAGGTGTACTCTCAACAACTTATTTTAATTTATATTTTACATGTTCAAAATAATTCTTTCACTGTTTTAAAGCACTGGGAATGTTATGATGATATATATTTGCTTTACTTGAATATGAGGTTAAAAGAATGCAAAGGAAAAACAGAAAGCCAATGTAAATTGACAAGACCAGGAGAAAGAATGAGGCACAGTGAGGCATGAGGCAGAAGGACTATGTATAGTGGTTAATAACAGGAGTTTATATGGTTGCTGAGGATGTTGATATGTTTGGTCCAAAGACATATTTAAAAGCATCTTCATTAACTAGCAGAATCTTTCTCCAACAAGGCTGACTTCAGTTTTCAGCCTGTAATGACACCTTACTCCTGTATAAGGTGTTCTTGAGGATCGTTCATACCACTGTGAAATTCAGGAGACCAGCAGTGCCTGCAGATTTAGTATTACCCATTTCTCTGCATAGTATTGGAGCAGTCGTTTCATTCATGCATGTGTGAAGACTAGGCCAGTTTTATTAGCTACCTGATTATGTTCCCATTAAGAAGAATGCCTAAGCTTTTATATTCAAAATGTAATGTGTTTTCATAGTGGTTCAACCAGATTAAACAGGCTGCATTTCTTCCATGGGTGTTTCTAAGCATTCAGTTTGGAACAGTATTTCTTTTCACCTCCTCAGACAAATCCTAACCATTGTGACAGCCCTATGAGCCATGGAAATGCCAATGGACAGACTGCCATTTTCTCTTTCTGAGAGCAATTGGCTCTCACCTAGGGAAAAAGCAATTTAGTATATTAAGGTGCTATGGGAAACATGCAGTTTTTGAAAGATAGCCATTAAAATTTGTGCTTGTGATTTCATGCTAAATATCTTACTCAGCACACAGAGGCAGGGTTCATTAGAAGAAGAATTTCTAGCATAGTGAATATGGATCCTTGTTTTTATTTTTCCCAAAAGTGAGAAAAAAGCAACCTTCGGTGTATAATGTATTCCCATGACGAGCAATAGTTTTGTACTTGACAAGGCAATGCAATTAATCAATTGTCAAGCTGTGCAGTTGCTGAAAATGGGCAAATATTGAAGAGCCTTGTGGTGATCCAAATGACTTGTTTATGGAAGAAGGAAAAACAAGATTTTAAGTACTGTTTAAGAGACATTCAGTTACTATTTGTATATATTAGATTTTCAGATTTAGTCACCATAGGGTGTTCACAGAGTCAGCACTAGACATACACCGAACCTGTGAATGAGAGGGCTGTGAGAATGTAAATAAAGTCATACTTATGTTGTGAGACACTTTGCCTTTTAATGTGTTCTGCTTACATGCAACAGATAGCATTTTTAGTGGGTAAATAAATGTGACTGGAATTCTGGAATTTCCAGAAAATTAGGACTTGTAGAAGTAAGAAAATTTCCTTTTATACCTACTAGAAAACTACAGCACATTGTAGAACAAATAATGTATTAAACAAACCAAAAGAGGAAGGAAAAGAAGTAGTACCGCATTGGTTAGATTATTTTTTTCTTTTGTGCATCTCTAGAAGCTGTATGGGAGGAAAATAACATGCAAGGAGAAAAAAATGCATGCCTGTGATTAAAATAAACTAATCAGAAAAGAAAAATCACCAGAAAAAAAAAAAATACAGGTTACTGTGCTTCAGAAAATGACACTGAAGAAATTGACTATCCTCAACCAATTCGTGTTTCCAAGTTACAGCTTCTATATCAGAAATGGCTGTCGATTGTCAGCTCCACAATATATATTTGCAGAAAAGAAGTGTGGGAGCAGTGCCAGTGAAAGCTGCTGTCAGTTTGGGACAGTTTCTTCATTCATTCAGGATGATGACAGAGACCCTAGCACAAGTCTGCAAAACAAATTCTGTAAAGGGGAACCAAAGAAATGGCAACGTTTTATTTTCACATGAAACACTGTTCTTAGCACAAATTAATTCTTTGATGTACCCACAGAACACAGAAACTGGTAGCAATGAGGATCCTGTTTGCAGGCCAGGCTCATGCCTGGAGCTGTCTGAAAGCAGTGCGGAGATCACCCTACCATACAGTCAGCCTAAATACTTTGCCTGTTTAACCCACTTTCCCTATGAGGTATTTCAGTAACCCAGTTCTGCTGGCAAAAAGTGCTCGCAGAAGACAAATGCTGAAGTCATGTGTCCAAGTTGTCATGGAAACTGCCCTTTAGATTTTTATGCACGGTTATTGTTGATGGAGGCACATGCTAATTCAGTCAGGGCAGAGGAAAAATGTTGTGTGGACTATCTGGCTGCCACAGGCTGTTAGTCTTGAAGCTTGAACACATGCAGTGAACCCGTAAGGAGTAAAACAAGGAAGCAACTGTTTAGAAAAGAGCTGTATATACGATGAATCGACTATGAGCTCTGGCTGGGCGCAGAAGCTGCTGCGACGTGCTCCACTGTGACCTTGTTCTGCCACTGAAGTCACAGCGCAGTGATGTCAGCAACAACACCCCCCTCCTGCAAAGCGCCACGTGGCCGTTGCAGGTCAGTGCGCTCCCCAGGGCCGTGGCAGCTCCATCCCTGGGGCACCAGAGAAGTGTCCTGTGTATAGCTGCCCAGTGGCTCGGGGCCAGAGCAGGCAGTGGCATCCCTGCCTTCACAGCCACGCAACCGTGGTGCGTCTTCTTTTTCAGTGGGGGCAAGGTGACGTTGTAGGATTCTCCTGATTTCCCTGATTTGATTATTCCTCATGGATCGTTCCGTAACTTTGCCTAAAGTTAGGGCCATTAAATCCATGACAATCACTAACAGTGAACTGGTTTCCCCTCATAATTTTGAGAGGTTCCTGCCTTGCTGCTTCTGCTGTAGTGTGGCCTGTCCAACGCTTGGCTCAGGCCTGCAGCGGAGCAGAAGGAGCCGAAGGACAAGCAGCTGAGGAAAGGTTCAGGGAAAAGGGACACACATTTTCAGGACCACTGTACATCACAGGTGTCCTTTAGAAGGGTCCTACCTCCCGTTTCTTGTTCATCCTCTCTTCTTTCCTTTTATCACTGACCCTTCACATTTACCACCTCAGAGATCTGTGTTGCAGCAATCTGAGAGGACAGAAATTGAACTTTTTTTTTTATTTTTTTATTTTTTCCACCCTGTTATGGGTGCTAGTTTTGTTCTGTGGGCACAGAATACTGGCACATACTGAGAATGTCAGAAAGGTTGTATCTTTACTTTTATGCAAGTCCCAGTCCAACAGAGGTGAATGTACAGGTGTAACATCAAGCTTTAGGACCATTCTCAGATAACATCTTATTAAACTATGCTTCTTTCCTTCCACTGTAATAAACCTGGGGCATCTCAGCTTCTGAAGGTTGTTCCCACTGAAGTTACAGTCTATCAGATAAACTCATGAGCTGTCCTTTGCTTTTCTGGAGCCTGGTGGTAAAGTTCTACAGTTGCCTTTGGATTATGGCTTAAATTCTGCTCGCGGTTATCAGATTTCCAGTTATAACTTAATGTGTGTGGCACTTGTACATTGACTGGACTGTAATTTTCCTCTAACCTTTCTCCAAACAACTTATTTTGCACTTCTCCACATCATTGCTGTTACTGTCACTGTCAGTCCTGAACTGCATTCAAATTCTCAGGGGGGTCGATCCAAGGCAAGCCATGGAAAAGTACAAGGGAGCTCTATTCTTTGGTGAATATACTTGGAAATTTCATCTAGAAGAAAGAGAATGAAATCTCTGTGTGATTTAAAGATCATTCTCATAATTTTATTGATAACTATTAACATTTGTTAAAAAAAGAGGTTATGTGATTCAGATAGATAAACACCATGGCAACTCAAGTTACTTTTATCTGGTGGGGACATCAACAGAAGCCATGTGTGTGCACATGCACCTATGCATAACAGAGTGGAGGTTTAAACAATAGTATCATGTGAATCAAAACCAGTATACGTTATTGATTATCAAGATGATGTCAACAAGATGAAAAAAAATGAGTTTTACATCAGGAAAAAAAAAAAGAATTAAATTGGCCATTACCTTGCAGGGGATCTTGTAAATGTCTCCTGTATGCCCCTTCTTACCGTTAGCCTGAGAGGCCAGGATCCCACCTCTGCCAGCTTGGGGATAGCTGCTGAAAACTTAGAGGCTTCTGAACAAGTGCACAAGTGCATCAGAAACCTGCAGTGTATTTTCTGATGTGGTTTTTCAATACAAAATACCTACGTTACTCAACTTCACCATAGAGAAGAAGATGAAGTCCATAGTTTTACAGTCCTCACCACTCACCTCATGAACGTAAATCAAAAGACAGACTGTGGTTTGAGACCTTGTAGCTTTCCCGTGTGGTGTTTTCCCTGCCCAGCCCAAGTGACCACTCGCTCATCACTGGGATTTCAAGGACAGCCACAGAAATCCCTGCTGAGGGTTGCTGCACAGGCACAGGGTAACTCCTGAAGGAGGATGCTCTGGCACCAAGGCAAACATGCTGTCCATGCTCAGTGCAAGGGCATGTGAGACTCAAAAATCACACTCAGGGAGATAAAATTCTGGTGCAGACTAAGGCCACTGTTCCCAAGGTAAATAGTGTCCCTGGATGAACTTTTGTCTTCACTCTATTTGATTCTGCACATATTGGAGAGTCTGATGTAAATCTGTTATCTCTGGGTTTTGGGTTGGATTGTTTGTTTCCTTTTTAGCCTATCTAACTGTCCCTATAAGGAAGGGATAGTTTCTTTATTAGAAAAGAATACCTGAATTTTGTGCTTTAAACTAAGAAATAATTAAAACAAAGTTGATGTCCAAACCAGACCTTCCTAAGATTGGGGGTGAGAGTTGTTGGAGTGGGAAGGTGTTAAGAAATCATTTGGGTTTATGTTAGTACTTGTTAGGAGACTGCCTAAGAAACAATAAATTATCAGGTTCAAATTTAATTTAAACAAGTTTTATAGATCACAAGAGCCATATGGCACAAGATTTAAGGCCACTTCATTTACATTTATATAGGAATACGCTTAAAAGTTATAACAGATGGCTAAGAGACTAAACAGAGTCAAAGAGAGAAAGAAATTCAGAAGTTAAAAGTGCAGAAACCTTCAGAGAAGGGAACAATTCCTGACCAGGACAAAGGAATGAGCACAGCCAGACTTGGAAGGAGATCAGATACAAGGAGATGAAGTAGTTGCCTGGAAAAAAAAAAAATCAAAAAAAACCAAAACCACCAACCAAACATGGCAAGTCAGAGGTGCTGAAATCAGCAAGCTAAAAGTTAAAAAGATCAGCACAAACCAAGAGGATGCTGGCTGAGTGGCCAAGAAGGCCAACAGCATCCTTGCTTGCATCAGGAATAGTGTGGCCAGCAGGACCAGGGCAGGGATGGTGTCCCTGTGCTCTGCTCTGGTGAGGCCTCACCTTGAATATTGTGTTCAGTTTTAGGCCCCACAGTACAAGAAGGACACTGAGGTACTGGAGCATGTCCAGAGAAGGGCAATGAAGCTGGTGAAGGGTCTGGAGAGCAGGTCTTCTGAGGAGAGGTTGAGGGAGCTGGGGTTGGAGAAGAGGAGGCTGAGGGGAGACCTTATTGCTCTGTACAAGTGCCTGAAACGAGATTGTAGCGAGGTGGGTGTTGGTCTCTTCTCCCAGGTTACTAGCAATAGAACAAGAGGAAATGGGTTCAAGCTGCATCAGGGGAGATTTAGACTGGATATTAGGAAAAATTTCTTTACTGAAAGAGTGGTCAGGCATTGGAAGAGGCTGCCCAGAGAGGCAGTGAAGTCGCCATCCCTGGAGGTATTAAAAAAATATGTAGACGTGGCACTTCAGGGAATGGTTTAGGGGACATGGTAGTGTTGGGCTCACAGTTGAACTTGATGAACTTTTCCAACCTTAATGATTCTTTGATTCTATGGAACCAGTCAGAGCTGTGGAGGAGGATAACACTGAAGAGGAGCTGCAGCTGCTCCCAACAGGCGAGAAGCATCCTGAGCAGTGGGGCTGGCTGCTGCCACTCCAGACCGTGCAAGGGATCCACCTACAACAGATGGCAAATGTGTACGTGCAGTGTGCTCATCAGCTCACTTGTGGTGGGCTTCCTTAACAAATAAACCAATTCAGGGGACACACATGTTGCGTGCCTGGTGCCTACTTTAGAGTTTAGTCCACCTGCACTTAAATTAAGAAAACAGGAGAAAAAATAATTGTCTCTAACAAAGCTTTTGCCTTCCTTTTCTTTCCTGTAATTGCATTTTCAGCCACCCATAATCTAGTCTTAAAGGGCTTTTTTTATATAGCTTTCTCTGATTTCCACAGAAATCAGTGAGAAAAATAATGCCTGAGATGTATTAAATCCCATGCAACATTGATTTTGGGGGGAGAAATATATCCCTCTGCTAGTGGTTAGGTCATTTGCATTTTGGTTATGATTGTTCTTAATTTTTGTCCTGTAGTTGAATCTGTACTGTACTGAATGGTAGTTCCTGAAGTTCCAATCAGACACAGAGATCCACTATGTGGATAACCATGAACTGAATTATCCTTTTCTTTTTTTCTAGCTTTTCTACATTTATAGGTCAGTGTTTCATGCTGAATTCTGGCCAAATCAAAGAGAATAACTTGAAATTACTCCTGCAGCTTGTAAGAGGCAGGTCATTGTGGCCGGGCAGGCAAGAGAGGCAGCCGTGCACTCGTGCCTGAGTCTGTCCTGGGTATCTCCCCTCCTTTCCCAAGCTGGATGGCTGGGAGGGGGAGGGAAGGATGACGCTAACTGAAATGAGTATTTCCCAAGTTTTGTTTCTTGTACCCCTGGAAAGGGCCTACAGACTCCATGGCTCTGAAGTGGGCACTGGTTCTCCGAAAGTGTTCACGGCTTGTCTGTACTGTGAGAGGAGTAGGCATGGGGTTGTAATAACCCCTGTCTGGCTGTCTGAAATAACACTCCCATATGTCCCATGGGTGGTTGTTCTTCAGTTTATTCTCTTCCTAAGCCACAAGTACAGAGGTCAAACTTTACCTTTGCAGACCATGAATGTACACAGAAAGTGCTCAGTCACGTATTTAAAATACTATATTTAAAAAGAAAAAAACAGTCATTTTCAGATTCTTAAATAGAGGGGTTTTATTTAATAAATAAAAGTAGTAGAAATATGCACGGAGGGAGCAACCTGACAGCTTCCATCTCTCCATGTGCTGGAGACATATCAGCTCAGCTATGCTCCATTCTGGGCATCATTTTCTGAAACAAGGTGGCATGCTTCATTTTTTCCCAGTGAAGCAGGACACTAGTGTGTAATCAGTCTTCATTGCTATACATAATGGTATGAGCAAACAAAGCCCTGCTGAGGAACAGACTTGCCCTGGAAGTCTTTAAATCACTGTATCACATGAAAGAAATGAATGCAGAATAATACTGATTCAGAGAACTTCTTGAATAGAATGGCTTTTAAGTGATGCGGTGTGTCATCAGATCTTGCTTTAGTGAGATCCACTAGACTCTGTCTAATTCATCTAACTTCACTGTAAAATTTATACTAATGAACTGTAAAATTCTTACTAATGAGTCTGATGCTGTCTCTCAGCCATCAAAGCTTGGTAAAATTCCTACAGTCAGTAGGTGGACAGTGGGCTGGTTTAGAGCTTGATGGACATCACTATGAGGTCTTTTTTGACAGCACCCTTCTGTGCCCTCCTCACAAAACATGAATTTGTGGCCGCTGCACCTAAATTAGTGTCTTTGTTAATGTTCTCACAGATTTCTCTGAGGTGAAAAGAGGTTCAAACTTAGAATAAAAGAGCCAACCTTGAATACAAGAACCATGCACTGTAAAAAATGGTAGATTTATAATACTCACCAAGTTATTGTTTGAGCTCGATATTTGTTTATTCCATTTTATTTACTGATTTATTATTTAGAATTGGAGTATAATGGGATTCATGCCAAAGCATAAATCAGTTCATTATCATGTTTTGTGTAACAGAAAGATAAATTATACTTTTTGAAGCAAAGTGGAGTTCAACAAAATATATATTTCTACAGAGAGTACAGCACCTATATGTAGTTAATTTTCTGCTTAAATGAGAAGTAACTTATAATAGCCCATTTGGGTAATTTTCCTTGGACTCGTTCAGGTGAGGCTATAATGCATAGCCCATCTTTTTATATTTTTCATTGCTGGCTGAGAACTGTGGCTTGGTAATTCAGGGAGTGTACTCTGAAAATACTCTGAAATTAAGACAAATTGAGTTGAACAGTGTTGTTTAAGCCTGAGGCAAAAAATTACCACAAGTCTTTTTTAAATGTCGGTTGCATTAAATTGGCACAAACTTGCCTTCACAGCCTTGTCATATGTTGAATAAGAGAGTTCTCTTCTATTCTGTGTTCTGGGTGAAAATGTCTGGTTTCCCAGAACTTTCTCTGTCCCCCAAATCTTCCTTCTTTTCATAGCTACACAAAGTTTATCCTTCTGAAAGCTGCCATAACACAAGGATTTAAATGGAAACATTGCCTCTAAGTAGCAAATAAGAGCGGATTCTTCTTTCCGTCTCCATCTGCTGCGATGACAGACATTCCCAGTGTTTTGGATCACTTTGTATGACATCTCCTTTTCAACCTTTAGTCCCAGACCCACAGCACTGTAGGGTACTATCATCGTGTGGGCAGGTAGTCAGGTCATCACTCTTTTAGTAAGAGGAAATGAGTGCATGGGAGAGACTGTATTTCCTGTTCAGTTCCTCAGGAGCTGTTTACAGAATTAATTTTAATTATGGATAAGATTGAGCCTTATTTATACTGTCTGGCTGTCTGAAATAACACTCCCATATGTCCCATGGGTTCTTGGGTGCCTGAGATGTGGCAGAGTTCCCAGGATTCATCAGGTGAGTTATGGCTCCTACAGCTGCAGATGAGAAGGCTACACCTTCCCCACCAAGTGATGGAGGAAGGTGCATGGAGCAAACAGACCTGAGGGCGCTTCATCTCAACACCACGGATCTTCCAGGGCATAATCCTTCAGGCTGGCTATAGGCCAGTCCTGCAGGCTGAAAGTCTGCTAGCAGGTGAGGCACTTTTGGCATGCTCCAGGAGGTTGGTATCATATGGAGGGAACCCAGTTCACATGCTCAGAGACAGCTCTATGATCTGAGATGATCCAGAGATTTTCTACATAAATGCTTTTCCAGCCCACGCAAACATGCTGTTACAGTCACAGTCTAGTCTCCTTGCTAGTCTTGCCAATTTGTCGCTTTGAAGTGACAAATGCACATGTGTGCAAGGGTATAGCTATACAACCACCTGAGGATTTCATTCCTGTGTCAGTAGCTTGTAAAAAATAAGAAATTAAATCTGTAACGCTGGCATCAAAATAAACAAAAAAGGACTTTGTAGGAAATAAGAGGAGCAAACCTCTAGGGAGACAAGTTTAGAACAAGACAGCTACACAAGGAATCCATTCATCACAAACTTACCAGGCTGCCAGTTGTCTTTCAAGTTTTAAGTATTTTACACTCATTCCTTTCAGAAGTAGTTATATATTGTATCCCTGTGTGTTCAGTTTCCCCTCTGAAATGTAGGAATTGAAACACATTAGGAGAACTGGTTATTTATGCAAAGATCAAGCAATGCTAATGAAGTCAGAATGAAAGGGAAGAAGTTAAATAAATAAGTAAAGAACATAGTCAACTAAATTCTATGCCAACGTTCACAAAATGGAAATGAATATGGGTCGGTTGGACTTGATGATCCTAGAGGTCTTGTCCAACCTTAATGATTCTATGATTCTATCCTTCTGTGACTCACTAATGTGGAGTAAATAAGTAAAATTCAGATTCTTATGGTTTACCACCTACACTGCTTTTTAAGTCTTGTGTAGGAAAACGCTTAAGAATGGGTTTTTCTTGAATCATTTTTAGTAGTTGTAATGTGAAAATATAAGGATGTCAACTTGCTTTTGTTAACCTTGATCTACTGAAAGCCAGAATTTTAATACTTGGTTTAATGGGTTTCTTTCCTTGTGCATGCCTTGTCTTACAAGTTTTGTACTATTCAGGTACAGTGGATAAGCTTTGTCCAGCTTTATTAGAAATATATTCTTAATGCAGAAACATATATTTAAAATATTTAGAATATTACCTTAATTGGAGGACCTTAGGAACCAGGCACTTGGAAGGATGAGTTTTGTCTCAGGATTTGTATGCTGACTGGCTACCTCGCAAAATTTCCTGTGCTTTGGAGCTACAAATTAACAGAGGAGGAAATACTTTCTCTCTTCATGCTTATGGCACAAGACACAGAATAAGCGTTTAAGCATTGCCCTGGATTTTACATCTAACCAAGAATTTCTTATCTCACTCATATATTCTTTGCAGCAGAGATTGAAAAAAAATAATAATAAGAGTAATAATACTGTGTTCAAAATCTGGGGTGATTTCTGCTTCCAAATAAGCTGCTGTATGAAAGGTGTCATACCAGAATACTTTTAAAGTCTAATTTCACTTA
This sequence comes from Phalacrocorax carbo, assembly GCF_963921805.1. Lineage (NCBI taxonomy): Eukaryota > Metazoa > Chordata > Aves > Suliformes > Phalacrocoracidae > Phalacrocorax > Phalacrocorax carbo. The sequence continues at coordinate 76,803,007 of NC_087548.1, forward strand.
TGCATATAAAGTGTTTTTTCTTTTGCTAGGGGATTCACAGCTGTCCAGACTTGGAAACTGTATAATAGGAAATACAGCAGGCCAGCATGGTTGGACAGAGAAGCAAAAATGTAGCTTGTAATAACCAGTATTTTACCAAAGCCATTGTTCTTCAAAGCCCTAAGTTCCATCTTTCGACACATATTGTGCTTAGAGTTCACTGAAATGCGGTTGATCACTGCCCATTTTAATAATTTTCTTTCTGTCTTATAACAATGAATATTTCATGAAGCTGCGTGCAAATAGGGAGGGCTCTTGAATGTAACAAAGTAATACAATCAGTGTCTCATCCAGAATCCATGTTGGTATGGTGACTGTCTACGTGGTGGAATTATCAGAAAATCCTGACAATAAACACTCTCTCAACCCACATGAAAATTCCTACTCTTTAAACTCTAATTTAGTTTAGTAATCTCACAGTATTGAGGTGGCACTGAAAGAGGTTTAAAAGTTTGGGAACAATAGACTACTTGGAACATAACCCAGCAAAATAATGAAAAGTGTTGCATATAAGTTAAATATATACTTACCATATTTTTTGAAAAAAGGTTCATGGTAAGATTCACTTGGCAAGGAAATTAAAAAGGTGACTAGTGGTAGAAGAATTGCATTTCTTTCTTTTTCTAATTGCATTTATTCCAGTAAAGGCAGGTTTAAAGAAAGTCCTTCTGAACCATTTCATTCCTGCTGAAGTTTTTAACATTGGTCTGAAGCAGCAGATAAGAGATTATATTTTCTTTTTCCTGACAAAGACATCTGGTCTGATAGCACGTAGCCAATAGGAGACATGCTGCATCATATAATCTTCATTCAGATCTTTAAAATAGGACTAAAACAAGACCTAAGGGCTCAGTAATAGATCTCCTCCCAATTCCCAAGCATGAAAAGTGGCCTGATTATTTATTGAGAGGTGACAGATGAAGGCTAAATCTTACATATAAGAAATACATGTCCCTTAACATAACCAGGCTAGATATAAGTGGAAAAATGTAGAAAAGCTTAACAGTACAGGGGTAAAAAAGCTGTCTGCTTACGTATTTCTGATATTCTTTTTTCATGGCTTCAAGAAATCAGTTTGCTAATATCTTCAATGGATAATAAATATATTCAAATGTTAATGTAAAAGATGGCCTTTACTGTGAGCTGAAAGCTCCTATTGTCTTTGATGAAATGCAACCCAGGACACCTATCTGTAACTGCCAAAATTATGTAGTTGAAAGAAAAAATAGTATGAAATAACAATTAATTTTTTAACCAGCTCTAATGTGGCTTCAGTAACTGGTGTCTTCCAAAGACATTGGTAATGTAATGAAAGGATACTCTGCTTATTTGGACCTTAGACATGTTTGGACATCTTGCTAACAACATTAAGATCTTTAAATATTTAGATTTTCTTCTTTTTTTCTTACTTATATTAACCAATTAGCCTACAGTACTGTGACAACCTAAAAATTCCCAAGCATTTAAGTAAACATTTAAAATTTAAACCTAGTTCATGGGGTTGACTTATGTTTAAAGTAAGGACTAAACTGAAATCCCATTCCTGGTATTTTAAATTAATTTATTTCTTGAGTGAGAAGAGTGAAAAGCTAATTACAGGTAAGCATTGCACTTTTATTCAACACAGAGTATATTTTTTGCTGTCCTCATTTACCTGCAGTAGGAGGCTTAGCACAAATTTGACTCATGGTAATAACCTGCATACGTTCAGTCATGGAAGTACTGAATGCGTATTTATAGTAGTCTGTCTTTAAAAAATTTCCTGGTTTCTGTCACAATCTAATCTTGATTTTTTTTCACCTAGGTGTCTCTTTTGAGTTCAGTGTGATTGCCCATGTGAATGAAAGTAATTGGGCTTAGCCTCCTGTAAGGTTTTGCCTCGTGGTGTGGACAGAGATGAGAAAGTTGTTCTGCTCACAGTTCTGTGCCATCCATCACATGTCTGTGGTTCTGTTCACAACCAACTTAATTTGAGCCAATTTTCTGAGCTTCAGATTTCAGTGATGAAAGGCTTCCTACTGTGAATTAAGCCAATTATATACAATTCTGTAGCTGCTTTCTCATATTTCTCCTTTTTCAACCCCTGTAGACAGTTCTCTGTTTACAGAATTCAGAACCTGTAAACACAAGCTGGTTTTAAAGGACAGTGCTGTTACAAGGCAAGAATAGTTTCTTTGCATCAAGAGGTGTACAGGACCAAAGACTACTATGGTGGTCCACATTCGGTTTCTGGCAATTCAGAAGGGGCAGCTATACTTCAGAGGACTGTTGTTGGAGCCCCTGAAGCTTGCTCTAACTGCTGCTCCTAATCAGGAGGCAGGATGCTGCAGGACATTTCTTCCTCAGGTCTCCCAGCCTCAATATAAAGCTTTATTTTTAAGGAAAGTATCAGCCTTCTCCCTCTTCACAGATTTTAAGCAGTGAACTTGTTTTTCCTCAGGAGGAAGAATACAATCATGACAGATTGCAAAAAAAATATTCCTATTCTTTCCTGATCTTTCCAAACAGACTCCTGGAAGAAGTCTTCTTCCAAAGCTGACCTTCACATCTTTCCCCACAGCTGTAGTCAGGACTTGAGATCTGTTAGGAAATACTGGAGGAATGTTTCCACCTTCCATAAGTTTTTGATATCTTTTGACCAAGCATTTGTTATCCTCTCTGTGTGATGTTATTTGGAATAGCTAGGTTAAAATGATAGTATTTTCTCTGCGTAATTTTTAATAGAATGACCTTGCTATCATTTTTGTTTTATTTTTTCCATCATGTTAAGTTCTTTTGTCACATGGCGCAGTGTCACCTCAATTGAAGAATGTATTTTTTCACTCATTATGCTCTTGTCAGGTTCAAAATCTCAAAGAATATGGAGGATTACTTATTAGACACTACCAATATTTATTGCTCTTTTGTAGACATAAGGTCAGCTCCTGAATGCTCGAGACAGGTAATATAATTCAAAAACTTATTGATTCTGTACTTCATTTGTCTTGCTCTATTTTCTCTTTCCATCTAAACATGGAATGTATTTCACAGGACTGGAGCTCCTGTGAGGATAGAAAGCTGGCAGTGTTACTGGTTTTACCATTTCCCATCTCTCATTTGTGAGGAAACACAAATGAATATGTTCTGTGATTTGTACATAGCTATTAAACGTTGACTGGACAGAGCTGGTACATGGAAGAGCGTGCTGAAAGGTGCAGGAAAGTATGAGCCATTTCTTGGGAAACAAGAAATGTGACAAAGAGCAGAGCCACAATGAACCACCAAAGAAGGCAGCAGATGAGAGTGCCTGAAAGAGATTTCCAAGTCCGAGGCTAGGTTTGGACCTAGCTGCACCTAGACTTCTCTCCAAGGAAGGAGTTTAGAAAGAAAACGGGTCCAATCCAAACCTGTGATTCAATGGGATGATCCTCCATAACCTTTTGCATCCCATGAATCCTTCTAACTCAACTGTAACTCAGTTTTCCTTTGTATGTTTCTTTCATGCAGTAATTAATAGAGTGAACGTTTCCATTGAACTTTGTTAAGTCACACTTTTACAACACCATATTAAAACTACTTTTGCTAATAGCTTTGACGGTGATTCTTTAGGCAATCTAAAACACTTCTTTGCAACAAATTGGCATAGTTGGCAGGATCCTAAACGAGGATTTTTGACACTCACCCAATGTATTATGGACTTGTCTAGCTGTGTGCTGCACAGTTTGTCCACAAGGATACTGTAGGAGACAGTATCAAAAGCTTTGCTAAAGTCCAAAAGCACCACATCTACTGGCTTCCTTTAGTAATCTAGATGGGTGACCTTGTCACAAAAGGAAAATAAGTTGACTAAGCAGGACTTTCTCCTCATGGACCCGTACTGGCCGTGACCAATGATTGCACTGTCCCTCAAGTGTTTTTCAATAACTCCCAGAAAAGCCTTCTCCATAATTTTACCAGTAAGACTGGTAAAGAAGTGAGACTGACAGGCCTGTAATTACCAGGGTCTTCCTTCTTACCCTTCCTGAAAACTGGGACAACGTCTGCCAGTTTCCAGTCGACTGGGGCATTTGGCTTCTCTTCGGGAAAATGCTTATATTTGTGTAGGCAGGAGTTCTGAAAAATATATAAACCAGGAGACTTCATCACATTCGAAGTAGAAATAAATCTTTTTCCAATGCAGTAGAAAATCTGGGAATTGTGACACCATTTCCTAGTTGCATCACTTCCAAGCAATTCACTCAATTATGGGTTAATGAAATAATAACCTGACTGATAACAACAGCTGGGTGCCAGTGTGGTGGCTTCTAAATTGGACTTGGCAGGAATTAGACCTTTCCATGGCACAGATGCTGTTGGGCTTGCAGAGGCAGACTGAGCCCCAGCAGCAGGAGCCGCCTCAGCCTTTGTCCTGCAGTGGTGAGAGGCCACAGAGAGCCACAGAGCTACCCTGCAAACTGGTGGCTGAGGTGTCAACTCTTGGATTAAATCAGACAGATTGACACTCTTTGCCATTTTTGTAATAGCCCTTGTGAAAAAAATAATGTTTCTGATGACATTTTTTCAGCCTGAAAAGAAGAAATTGTACTGGTTTCAGGTACCATCCAGCTGATACAGCACGATGTTAGAGGCAGGGTGACCTGCTGAGTTTGTGTACTTCATGTTGGTCACGCTTTGCAGCCCTTGCTGAGCTTTCTAGCCGTGGTCCAGGCAGCAGTCAATGCACCAAATTACCTACATGACATTGTGTTAGAGTAATGACTGTAAAGGACACACTTATTTGGTGCTTCTGAAATTTGTTCTATAATATCCAAAGTGCATAAAGTACCTGAGATGATGAGGGATGTCATGGGTTAGCCGGCAACTCAACCCAACACAGTCACTTGCTCAGTCCCCAACCAGTGAGACAGGGGAGAGAATCAGAAGGGTAAAGCTCATGGGTTGAGATAAGAACAGTTTAATAATTAAAATTTGGAAAAAAAATACAACAAAAATACAATGGAAAAACGCAAAACCTGGGAGGGGGAGAGGAATGAACCACGGAAACTAACCGCACACGACACAGCCGCTCGCCGCCCACCGACCTGACACTGCTCCCGAGCCACAACTGCCCCTCCTTAATGTACTGGTCATGGTGTCACATGGTACAGAATGAACCTGCCATTGGCCAGTCGGGGTCAGCCGCCCCCACCATGGCCCTGCCCCTCCCAGTCCCCTGCCACGCAGCAGAGCACGGGAAGCTGGAAAGGTCCCCAACCACCACAGGCACCACAGTGAAGAGAACTAACCCCTTCCCAGCCAAAACCAGCATAGGGACAAGGAAAGGAAGAAGGAAGAAAGTTTCTCTTTTTCTTTACTTCGGGCCCTTAAACACAACAGACACTGACGTTTGGGCATTTGTTTAACTCTCTTTCCTGGTAGATAATTTAGTGCAAAGGGTGAAGTAAGTGCTTGTGACAAGTCTGTAACAAAGACTGAGTCTGCACATTTCCGTATGACATGGACTGAAGCCACAGTAATTTCTAATCTCTTATAGAATTAAAGCAGTAAAATGTAAAAGTAGAAATTATTGAAAAATTGCTCTCCTGGTCCCGCATCTACACAGCTCAAGTGTGGTGCAGCAGTTCTTAGAGGAAGCTGTGCAACACCACTCCCATGACTGTGTGTGTATGTGTGCATGCATGTGCATGTGTCATGTCCCAGCCACTCAGACGCTGGTCTGTGTACAAACGAGTTGTCTGAGATCAGTTTGGCACATCCTTGCTTTTCGAGGAGTGAAGTCTGTGCTCTTAACCTATCTCACGTGGGCCTGGAATGAGAATAAGAGCCATTTGGCCACACTTGTGCAGGTAGCTGAGGGCTGCCTCTACACCTCTGGGAAGATCAGAACAAAGTACTTTTTGCAGAAACCTTTGTAGCTTGGCATGTCCAGCCCCACAGGTTTCCTTGATGTCCTCCTTAGCTGAGGTGAATCTCCAGGCTTCATGGGTGAGCTGCTAGAGGAGCATCCCTCCACACTGGAACAGCTTCTCCAAAGTTTCCAGCGGCATGAAAGGACATATTCACAATTATGGATAATCCTAATGCCCCTGACTTCTGACCTCCTCCTCCAACCACGTTGATGTTCCTCTCTCCATTTGAAAGCCACTCTCCTTTTCGCTCATATTGATCCTCACAGTGCATGATCAGTAAGTACTCTTTGTTGACACCCGATTCCATAAAAATAGTGGTAATATTCTGGATATGTGTCTTTACCCTACAAATAAACAAGTGGCTTTCACACTAGGCTCAAATAAAACTGTTTCTTTCCTACTGCCACTGGCTGCCTCCATGCCCTTTCTCTCCCCTGTGCAAAGTAGCATTTATGGTACGGCAAATAACCTCTGTGATACAGCAAAAAAAAAAATCCTATGAAACAGTCTGTCCTGCATATTTCCTTACATTTGCAAATGAAGATAATATCTTCTGTTTCAAATACTCCTTTGTCAGGTTATTTGGGAGCATGTCTTCTTGTAAGCCACTGCCATTCTGATGCAAACAGGTCAGCCTCCTGAGTCCACTGCAGGCTGCGTTCCCTGGGAGCTATGAAGTATTAACTTACAAAACTGCTAAATTTCTGTACCTGTGGGTGAGGACCCAAGCTAAGGGAGAATCTGAACGCAAGACTCTCCTCATCCTGTATATCTACTTCATTTGTCCTTTTTTTTTTCTGTATTCAATTTAAAGCTCTAAGACTAGTCTTGGCCTTAGAAACTGTTAAAATTCTACTGTAAAAAATAGTCCCCAGTTCTGGCAGATGTTGCATAGATCCAGAGAAGTTAAATGAATTTTTGAGGCTGTTTTACCCCCTGTGGCACAGCCAGGTAGTTCACACTTACCTTACACCTGCTAGTGGCTGGGCTAGGAGGAAATTTCTGCTAGGTTGGAGATTGTGTGAGACACCAACAGGTATTCAAACCAGTCACTACTACACAGTGCAAAGCAAGCAACATAACTCAGATGTTTAGAGGCCAACCTTGATCTGTTCTTGGGCACTGGATAAGAAATAGCAAATGCACATCATCTTGGCTTTACTTCATACTTCCTAACACATCATCACAATTACAAAATAACCTGGTTATTCACATTTAATAACTTTTATGCAGTGAGAAATTTGCCTTAATAAAATTTTTATAATAAAAGTCAGAGGAATTCTTTAATTCTGGAAACCAGGTGGAATAATTTTATTTTTATTGTCCACCAGTAATATCATCATGCTAGTTTTTACAGCAACTCTGTTAGGGTGTACAGTAGATTGATACTGAGTGGACACCTGGTGCCCATCAAAGCCATTCTATAACTCCCCCTCCTCAATTGGACAGGGGAGGAAAAAAATAATGAAAGGTTCATGGCTTGAGAGAAGGACAGGGAGAGATCACTCACCCATTACCATCACAAGCAAAACAGACTCAACTTGGGAAAATGAATTTAATTTATTACCAGTAAAACCAGAGTAGGATAATAAGAAGTAAAACTAAATCTTGAAACACCTTCCCCTCACTCCTCCCTTCTTTCCCAGGCTCAACTTCACTCACAATTTCTCTAGCTCCTCTTCCCATAGGGGCACAGGGGGACAGGGAATGGGGGTTCTGGTCAGCTCATCACATGTATCTGCCACTTCTTCATCCTCAGGGGGAGGACTCCTCACACTCTTCCCTGCTCCAGCATGGTCTCCCTCCCACAGAAGACTGTCCTCCATGATCTGCTCCAGCATGGGTCCTTCCATGAGCTCCAGTTCTTCACAAACTGCTCCAATGTGGGTCCCCTCCATGGGGTGCAGTCCTTCAGGAAGAGGCTGCTCCAGCATGGGTCCCCTGCAGGGTCTCAATTCCTGCCAGAAAACCTGCTCCAGCATAAGCTCCTCCCGCTCCACAGGTCCTGCCAGGACCCTGCTCCAGCACGAGTTTCCCACAGGGTCACAGCCTCCCTCAGGCAACCACCTGCTCAAGCATGGGAACCCTCCATGGACTGCAGGTAGGTATCTGCTTCACCATTAACCTCCATGGGATGCAGGTGGATATCTGGATATCTCCATGGGCTGCAGGGGGACAGCCTGCCTCACCATGCTCTTCACCACAGGCTGCAGGGGAATCTCTGCTCTAGGGCCTGGAGCACCTCCTCCCACTCCTTCTTTACTGGCCTTGATGTCTGCAGGGCTCTTCCTCTCACATATTCTCACTCTCTGCTGCTGTTGTTGTGCAGCAGGTTTTTTACCCTTCTTAAATATATTATCACAGATGTGTTATCACCATCACTGATGGGCTCGATCTTGGCCAGCAGTGAGTCTGTCCTGGAACCACCTGGCATTGGCTGTATCAGACATGGGAGAAGCTTCTAGCAGCTTCTCACAGAAGCCACGCCCTTACTCCCCCATTATCAAAACCTTGTAGTGCAAACCCAATACAGAACCATTCCTGTGTGCTGGTTTTGTCTGGTTGAAAACTACTCCTACCATCTGGCTGGTTAACAGATAACTCTGTTGTTTCTGTGGGTCTGTAATTCAGAAGGAAGAAAATATTCATGTGTAGTTTAGACCATTACTGAATTTTGAGATGAACACTAATTGTTTCCCCTCAGTGATTAGCTTATGCCAGGGATAATATAATGACATGATGGCAACCTACAACATTGCTAAGCAGGCTCCTGGTCGCATTCTGCTTACCTCCTTCCAACAACTTTGATTTTCAGTAATTGACTGGAGTCCTGAAATTTTGGCGGACTGCAGCCAAAGTTCAGTTCAGTGATGTGGAAAGAGCAGAAGTCCTGCATCAGTGAGAAAAGCAGGAGGCTAAATCTTCCTGTACAAGACAAGAGTGATTGCAACCCTGGCTTCAGAGGGGCAGCAGCTGCTGCTGTGTCATCTTACACTGTTTAAAAAGACAGTCCAACAGAAGGAGGTCTGAACATGCAAGGACAAGGAAAGTCGAGAGAATATAGTCTGGGAGACTTGTTCTGTCACTAATCCCTCTGTTCAAAACCTATGGTTTTATGGCCATTGCACACACACAAGAGACCTTTTGTACAGTAGGCTGGATATAATCTAAGGAAATGTCTCCTTCCCTGGAGACATTCAAACCCCGCCTGGATGCGTTCCTGTGCCCCCTGCTCTGGGTGTGCCTGATCAAGCAGGGGGGTTGGGCAAGATGATCTCCAGAGGTCCCTTCCAACCCCTGCCATTCTCTGATTATGTGATTCTGTGAATTTTTTTTTAAAAAAGGTTGGGATGCAGTTCAGTGGGAAAGGAAATTCTTGTTCAGCTTCAAGTTTTGTGTGAGATATTTGTCACATTTTGAACTAAATGACATTTACCTGTTTGTGTTTTATGAAAGTATTTGTAGTTATTCTTTTTCCAACAAATGAGTGGAAAAGGCTATTCATGCATCTGGAAGGCTATTTATATACCTGAAGAGAAAATGTGTGTTTCACTATTTGGTTAACAGAAAATTGAACACTTCAGAAGTATCTGTACTTTGCAATAATTTCGTCAGGAGTCAAAATCATTGTGATTCCCATGGAGATCGGAGATCAGAGATCAGAGAGGGGCAGCACAACTCTGTCTGCCCTCAGCTGCATCCTCAGCTCCTTGTTCCCAATAGGGTTTTCCCACCCTACCTTCAGCCCACAGCCTGGCTTCCAGGCATCAGCCCCAAGAGCAGGAGGTTCGGTCCCTCCTGGTCCCTCCCCTGCCCGTACCCTGACTGCAGGAGCTGGCATGCAGTGGGGGACCAGCAGAATGGCCAGTTACTGTCCGCAGTCTGGCACAAAAGGGCTTGGCAGGATCCTCACACAGCCCCAGTCACATTGTTTGCTTCAGTTTATGTTCTCGTTACCCTCTCTCGCATAAACAACCTGTACTTGTTTTAGTTTTTCTGCAGTGGCCCAAATTTTCCTGATTTTATACCCTTGTTTAGTAATTTCAGCCTTGCTCATTGACCTGATAACCCCCTTTTACTCATACTCAGATGGCGAGTGATACTGTCACTCTCTGTGAGTCTCCCTTTTCTCTACCTTTCATGTATAAGAATTTCTCCTGGGGCTGTTTTGTTCTTCCAGCCTGGATTGGGATTGATCAACCACCTTCCCTCTCCTGTTTTGCCCAGGATCTGACACTTCCCCATGAGCACAGCATGAGGCAAGGGCTGGCTGCCTGCAGGCATGCTCTTCTCTCTGATTGGCACAGGCAGAATCTTTTTTGCTTTCTGAGGTCCAAAAGTATTTGGAATTTCATTTTTAAATTTTCATGATCCTTGTGGATGATTGTTTTGCAGTTTTTAAAACCTTTATTCTCAGTGGGTAATTTAGGCCACTCTCTTTGTTTGGAAACTACTTGTGAGCATCGCTTCAATCCATAAAAACAAGAAGTTCACAGTTGTTTTAATTTCAGAACAGTTCAGTTCTTGGAAACATTTTGTATTAGTTATTATTGACACTGTTTGTTTGATCATGTAAAGACAGACTGCACTGTTTTGCTCTCAAAGTGGAAATTTTGCCTCTTGAAACTGTAGTGTAAAAAATAAAACTTTACCTGTGGTCAATAATGAAAAATGCTGCAATTTTGCCCTAATATTTCCCTTGTAGGCACATTTTTATGCAGAACACGCATTTCCACATAGTATTTCCACAGAGTATTTCTTACATGCCTAAAATCCACTGCACATGGCAAAACTGGAAAGACACTAGGATTTGAAAGACAAGACATTTCAGTACTCAGTACTCAGCCATCTTTGCTATTCTAAGAAGGGCATATGGAATTTGCTATTTATTTTATAATTATAAGCATGATCCAGAAAACATCAGAGCAGTATGTTTATTGGATGGCTTTCAATAAATAATAAATATTGGTCCTCTTTAATACTGAAAATTACATGGTGTCTACTCTTCTAGTGCACTCATTAAGTCTACAAAGAGTTGCATCATGCTTAGAAGCCAAGAAGCTTAACCTTGATTAATATCATAATTAATGACAGATCTTGAAAACATAACTTTTATTCAACTTCTCCAAGTGTTTAAAAATCTCTGTTCATAATGAATGTGTAGACTCGTCCTTTGTATTCTAAATTTTTTATACTCTCCTGTTTCTATTGCCAGCAGACACTTCAGTTCTCCCCAGGATAAAGAAAACATTGCCATATTTACAGTCTTCAAACAAATTAAAAATTATTTCTACACTGATTGAAGACTAGACTTCCACTTTCATCACAAAGTTAACAAAACAATTCAGGGTATATGGAACACTTGAAATTAAATATTCTGTCTACAGGGTAATAATGAAACAGTTCCATTTCCTAGAAAAGCTGTAGAAATGAGTGGAGTGGTTTTAGCATCATTTTTTAAAGCAGCTGGGAGAGCAGAAAGGGAAAGAGGGCAGGATACCCTCTTAGGACCTTAAAAACCCAGTACCATCATTTCCTGTGCCTTAAGACACTTTACACCAAGCCCCTTTGGGTGCCCTAGAACATCATTGTGCTGGTTTTGGCGGGGACTGAGTTAATTCTCCCCACTGTAGCTGGTGAAGTGCCGGCGGCACACTGATGCTTTAGCTGCTGTTAAGTTCCGGCTCAGTGTCGCGAAGCAGCGCCTGCAGTAGTTGGGGACCTTTCCAGCTTCCCACGCTCTGCCACCACGGGGGCAGGAGGCCGGGAGGGGCGGGGCCACGGCCAAGACACCTGACCCCGACTGGCCAATGGGATGCTCACTCCATGCCACGGGACACCATGACCAGCACAGTAACCGGGGCAGTTGCCGCGCAGGGGGCGGTTGCGGCTCGGGGACTGGCGGCGTCGGGTCGGCGGGCGGGGAGCGGCTGCGTCGGGGGCTGTTGGTTGGGTTGTTCATTTCCCCTTCCCCTCCCGCCGCCAGGTTTTGCCTCTCCACGGTTACTTTCCTTTTTGTTGCGTTATTATTATTGTTGTTGTTATTGTTCTATTTGCAATTATTAAACTGTTCTTATCTCAACCCACGAGCGTTACCTTTCTGATTCTCTTCCCCATCCCACTGGTGGGAGAGTGAATGAGCAGCTGTGTGGGGCTGAGTTGTCGGCTAAATCACAACAAACATGCTTTAGGATGTTTTAAAAAGGTTCAGGAATGGAAGACACATTCAAGCTGGAAAGGATCAAAAAGACTTGTGCCCAACAAATGTCTGAAATTACTCATGCTCTTCAGAAACACATTTGGTGCAGCATCTGAACTTGACTGCAGGTAATTAATAAGAGGGATCTAAGAAACTGCGCAGTTCTTCAGAACAGCAGCAGACTGTGCTATTCAATCTTCTCCCTTCAGCTTGCTGGACATAAAATTCATGAACGGAACAGTGGACTTCAATTGCCTTTTCTCTTGCTACTGTTGCTGGACTGTCCCTGCAGCCCTCAAGAAAAGGGTAATCTTAATGACTGAAACCCCACAACAGCTGAGAGAGGAAGTTTATGCTATATATCTCTGGAACTATTAGCCTCTGATGTTTTTTCCTTCACCAGAGCACTGCAGTCCCAGCAAAGAGAGCTGTTTGTCCTTCGCCCTCCCCTGAGCACAGGGAGCTGCCTTCTGCTGCCTGCCTGTGAATGCCTGTGCCTGGCAGTCTTGGCTAGCTGGGCACATCCACTCTGCAGGTGTAGTTTGAATGTACACAACGGTAGGAAAAGTTGAGTTATGCTGAAGACAATATTTGATTTGTGCAGCTGGAGGCAATATTTGTGTAGCAAAATGTTTTACTATGGAGGAATAATTGAAACGGATGAAATTTCTCACTTCCAAAATTGCCCTTGAATGACAAGAAGCAAGAGCAAAAAAAAACCACAGACACCAAATTTAGCAGAATTCTACAGCAGAATGCAAAAAAATGCATGGCCAGCTATAACCCTGAAGTTGCTTATGATAATTTTTTGATGCGGCTTATCCACTAAGGTGGCACTAAAAGACTTATTCCAGGTATTATTCAACCTAATGAAATCCATCACTCTCTTTTAGGCCTCAAATTACTTATCTCCTGCATGGAAAAAAGTTGCAATGTCATCCCTGATGCTCACATCCTTTTTAGCCTCCTGGTTGCCTCTGGGCCAGGTTGTAAAATGCTTTGAGCAACCTGGTCTACTGGAAGGTGTCCTGGCCCAGGGCAGGGGGGTTGGAACTAGATGATCTTTAAGGTGCCTTCCAACCCAAACCATTCTGTGACTCTATGATGGTATGATTCTGACTGCCAGGATTTGGAATAAAAACACCCCTTCACAGGGTTACTTGCTTACCTGGCCCAGTGGCTGGTCTGTAAGTTTTGCACCTCTGGTAGTTACTGCTACAAGCCATTTCTGTATTTAACTATTCCACAGACTGTCAGAGAAACACTGAGCCTGTGAATGGGATAAAAGTCTGGACCTGTAAGAGGTAGAAATCTAGGAGATTCGATGTGTAAAAGCATATGTAACACAACATGATTCCTGGTGCACAAGATAAAACAACGGTGCCCCACAAACACTCACCCTTGAGCTCAGCCTGCTCTGCCTCCTTTTTTAAGAAAAAGAACTCCATGAGCCCTGCTATAAAGAGGATATCTTAGAGGTGCCAGTTGCTTAATCTTATGAGTAAATTGCTTTCATCATTTTTCTTCTTCTTCTTTATGTTTAACCCAGCATCATTGGAATGCACTCAGTATCACAGGCTACAAAAAATTACAGCTGCTCCTTTCAGTGTGTGTCAGCTCTGAGTGAAAGATTAGCAGATTTTGTACACGTTTTAGTTACATCAGAACTGCCAAATGGCTTTGAAATGGGTTTGATTCTGGAATTACAATGGCTTAAGGTTTTACCAGCCAAAGCCTGGCTGAGAGCTGTGCTCTTGGGGCTGCCTGTGGGCATTGGCCTGGCAGTGGTCGGAGGTTCCTCGTCTCTGAGAACAGCCACGATCACAAAGCAAATTGCAGATTTTTCAAAGAGAGGGGAAAGTAAATTGGTACACACAGGGCAAGGACAATACTTTGACTTTTGTGACCCAGCTGCCAAAGAAATGGTCATTTCCCTCTTCAGGGTCAAAACAGCAGTTTAAAGAAATATGTGGTCTGCTTTCCTGGAGTTACTGGACATACATCAACCTGTCCAGACATGACTATTTACACAAACTTAGTAGTTCTTCTGAGCTGTGGTAGCTGCTGTTGTGTTTCTTGGGGCAAATACAAAATAGTTTGGCTCAGGTTGCTCCCCCTTTAATCACCTCTCTATAACATGTGCAAAATTCCTTACAGAATTCCTGGAGGCCAATCCAGTGCACTTTAGATCTTGCCACTCCTCAGCAGTTCCTGACTCCTTTTTCCCTTCCATTTTCACATTTACCATTCAGGTCTTAGCTTCACTTTCCCTTTTTTTTTTTTATGAGAATAGTTAACTCCTTTCCTTTCAGAGGTTTATATTAGGATTATAATGAATAGATGTTAAGGCATTTTTTCCTAAGGCTACGTCACACGCTTTAGGAGCAAGTTATAAACTTCTGTTCAGTGTTCCAATGTCTGTACTGCAGTTTGATATCATTTGGACAGGTTTAGACAGCAAAACACTTAGTCATAGGAGCACACATGATATTTTTGGCACTGACTGATGGTTTTGTTTGCGGGCATTTCAGAATGTCCATAATTATGTGAGAAAAATACCCCCTTGTACTGAGCAAACGACATTGCTCTTTTGGCAAAATTGAGATAGGTGTTCATCAGCATGTAGTAGGAGGTGGAAGGTAGGAAGAGAGAAGTCAGTGCAGTTCTTTTCTTCTTATCTAGCTTTTGGCTCAGTTTCCTCCAGCAGTGCCTGATTTAGAATTTAAAAAGGCTTTGCACTTTTCAGACTTGTTGGCCTGCCTCTGTCCTAGGAGAAACATTTGAATAAACTTCTAATGAGTGATAATGGACTTCTGCTCTAACTGCACAATTACTGCAATTCTGTTTCTTGCTTAACTAACTCTTCCAGAGATACGTGTAAAGAAAATCTTGTATTGGTTGATTACTCATTGTTGCGTACATCTTATTTTATAATTATGTGTTAGCTCCTTGGGTTTCTTTAACCACATGGCTTCACTGAGGAATCCTCTAGCTTTTCTTTGGGTGGCATATATTCTTTTTCCCACTGCCTGGGGCAGGCTACCTTTATTCACTCTCCAGAATAAAGGTAAATTTTTAATGCAACAGAATTAATGCCATTTTATTTTTACCAGGCCATGATAGCATTAAGCATCAAGTGGGCCCCTGAACCATTTATGCAAGGAGTTACAGGACAATGATTCATTTTCTGTATCTACTAAGGCTGTCAGCAAGAGTGGTGACCAGAGTCACCTGTGTTTTTAATTGACTTATTCTCTCCCAGCACTTTTAGTCTCATTAAATGTGATAAGATATGAATACAATTTGCCATGTAGACTTACCATGAGTATCACTCTTTCTGGAATTAAAGAAACCTAAACATTTTCTTTCTCCATTTCTGTTGGTGATTCATAACTGTTGTCTCCAAGAAAAAGGGGAATTGACAAAAAGATATTGTTGCATGTCCTTAGCAGTGTGCAGAGTACTGCAAAAAGAAGTTAATCTGATCTGGAAGGTGTTGAGTGTTACAAGCAACTCGCCTGTAGGTGTTGATATTTGAACTATCAAGCAGGATGTCTTATTTGGTTCATGTGAGTTTAAGCTCATCTTTCCAGGGGACTACACGCATCTAAATATCCTAGGTTTATTTTTCTTTCAAACATGAGCAGGATTAGTAGTACAGAAGTCTGAGATTTTTAGGTGCAATCTACTCCTTGGGTTTTTTAAAGACAAAAAAATCAGACCACTGTTAGGAAGCTGAGAACCAGCATGCACTTCTGGAAGTATTCCTTTCTTGTTTGTTTGCTCAGGAATGTGCTTGTGACAGACTCATGGCAGGGGTATAACTCAGCTAAGAATGCATCCTAGCCATAAGCTTACATCTACCCTAACACTGGTTTAAATGTGCACCTGTTAGAGTAAAACCAGATAGTCTGAGCACACGTTACAAACTACAGATTTTGTGAGCACACCCATTAGAAGAGGCCTACTTCTGCCTCAGTTCTTGTCTACAGCAAAGCTCTCTGTTACACAGGCAAAGGTGGAATGAGTAACTGCTATTCCTGAGCATCCCTTAAGTCTGTACACCTGCTTTGGCTAAGTGCTTCTTGAGGCCTGTGAAGAAGTATGAGTCCTGTCCTTACCCTGTCACTAACTGAGTTCCCTTTGAGGTTAAAGAATATAGTCAGAACTGTGAAATGTTTTGATTCTGTGACAAAGGTGGGCATCTAACATATATGACAGAAATTACAGAAATGAATGATTACTTCCTGATGTTAGCTTTATTTCTACTGATAGCATAGGTGTTTCACAGCTGCTGCGTGTTTGTTTGCCATAACCTATCTCTACTGACAACTCTCTTCATGTCACTGGTGTTACTGGAGAAGGCCCTTCCAGTCCTTCCAGTCCTTCTCCTCTCTTCATTTTAGCAACAGAAAGAAGAATTGGGGTACAATTCATGTCCGTGACAGTTTTATTTTCAGAACACTTACAACTAAGTCTGTAAGGCGAGTTAGAAATGTGAATCCTATGTCTCCAGGTGCAGAAACTGAAGGTTCAGTTGTTTTTCTCACCCACTCTGACATCTGAGAATTTGCCTTGTCAAGGGTTGATATTCTCAGTTTCAGATCTAAATGGCCATTCTGTGAAATTTTGCCCTCTGCCACCAAGCATGAGGAACTAAGCTATCTGCAGGAAGAATGAGATAGTGTTTTCATAGCTTCTCACAGGACAAAGAGTGTCATTTCCATAAAATGGACTTGCCTTTTGCTGTGAAAGCCTCCAAAGTGACTTTGAGAGCCTCACTCCAAACAGCACAAGTGCCTGTCCCACCTGACAAAGGAGCTGCAGTTGTTGAATGACCCATTTAATTGCTATCCACTTACCCAGTGACGTAAAATAAGTCTGTGTGAATTCATATCTTGGCTCTGGTGGAGCAGAGAATTTAATCCTACTATAAATACTTGGCCGAGTGCATCTGTGGCCAACGATGCAATTGCTAATTTCGGATAGCCTAGAAGGGACTCATTTTATTTTCTAGTGAAGTATCAGCATTCCTAATATTTCAGGGAAAGAGAGGCTGTTCTGCTAGTTAGGAAATTCCTTCAAAATCACCTGAGCGCACAAGGAAAATTGGAGTCAGAGTTTTAAAAAGAACATGAGTCTTTAAAAAGAACTCCTTCCAGTACGTAATTTGAAAAACACTAAATATCAGAGTTTGACCTTGACTGTTCCCACCTCCCTGTTGCTATTCAGCTTCATGCCCAGCACAGAGACGAGTCACAGCGGCAGCCGGTGCCTCGTGTGCTGATTAGCGACTTTTCCCACGCCAGTACAGATGCAGGAGTAGCAGAGCCACCTCCGCCAGTGTCTGAAGGGTGGCTGGCACTCGGAGGTATGCAGCACTCACCACCCTCGTGACGTGTGGGATGAACCCAGTCTCTACCGCCTTGCACGGTGACCCACACAAATACAGGAAAGTCAGGATGGAATTTCCTGCTTTGCCCTAATGGCTGTGAGTGCTAGACCAGGGACAACATGGACCACACCTTTCCCAAACATCGCCCAGGGGTGACGTGGAGAGACAGGCAGAGCTGTACCGGCCAAGCAGCAGTCCCTGCTGCAGTAAAAACAGACACTGAGCACTGAGCTTTCCTCCCCTGGGAATGGCTGTTATTCTCAGCCCCTCTGCTGCTATAAGGAGGGACCTTGCAGTGATGTTTTAGGCATGTTTGATCCTGCTTCATTACAGAGGGGTGGACTGTAAATGGTCTCTTGAGAGCCTCTCCACCAGTGCTTCCCTCAGAGGCAATGTAAGACTGTTCTCTTTATTGCCACGTGCAGCCTGACTGTGCTCTGCCTTAGTCTGCAAACTGTACTATTTTAGGTGGGCAGCTGATAGATTTTTAGGCTGGCAAAGGAAGACACTGTGACTGTTAATTTTTCCCCAGTCCTTTCTGCAGGGATACAGGCTGGGATAATTCTAAGCTTCTGTCTGCTGCAGCAAACACAACAAAGCATCTTTATAAGTCAGCCACTTAAATTAGCTCCAGCGGGGCTCCCTGTGTCCTACTTGTCAGCAGAGTCACAAGGTGTTGTTCTGTGCAAAATACAGCAAGACATTTTTCTGTTAGAGATCATCAAAACATTGATTTAGCGGTTTCGGAGAATATCTTTGCTGCAGTGAAAACCAAGGGAAAAGTCTGGTTTATTCTTGTTTCAAGAGATATTTCTCTTCTCTTGCTCCTCCTTTCTTTGCTGCATTTTGAGCCTTAGAAGCTGAAGTCCTCAAGTTTTAACCCATCTTGACATGAAAGGTGTGTAAGCTCATCCACACTGCTTCTCTACTTTGTCTCTATGTTAGGAGCTGATCTAGGGCTAAAAGAATGACTGTAAGCATCCAGCCCATATATATTTTTACTTATTTGCTGGTGTCTTCACGTAGAGCTGACATCCAGACATACACCAGCTTTGTTTTTCTCCTGAAACACTCTCTATGACTATACCCAACAAGAGAGAAGCAGCTCAGCCTCTTCCGCAGCAGAGTCAGGCTTGAACCCTCTTCCCTGGGCCTCTGCTGAGGGCAGAGCTCGTGTTGGTGGTGTAACGGGACCCTGGGGTTGCCACCTGCAGCATGAGCTGCAGACATCCTTCTCCTGGGCTCTCACCTCCTGATCGCTCCTGTGGGACCCAGAACTGGGAGGTCACTGGTCAGTGCACCAGGGTCTGTTACAAGAGCTCTTGACCATTTGCACTTGTATTTCTTTGCCTCTTTAGGCCTTTCCTCTGTTATATTCCACACCTTGTTTCCGTCTTGCTCTGCATATTTGGTAAATGGAAAGGGATATTTTTTGGTTTTGGTTTTTTTTTAGTTGGGTTTTTTTTTTCATTAAGAGGCATAACTCCCTCCTTTCGTAACACAAGTGCATGCCAGCTCTAATTGTGCTTCACCAAAGCCAGAGAGCAATTACTTTATTTTTTTTCCTGCATTGATTGCATTGCCTAGTGCTAGATTTATAATCCCCAGTTCTGGTATCTGAGCGTGTTATCAAACAACTTGAAGTGCTTGAAAATACTGTCTAAAAGTACGTGACTTTGCAAAACAAAATAGGATTATGTTCTCAGCCTCACTAACTGCGACGCCAGCTGCCTGCCATGCCAGGATTGGAGGCAGAGGTAGAAGAAAAAGGTTTACTTACACTAGTGGGAAGATCTATATCACTTATGCAAATGATAAGAATGATGTTGTCTTGGAAAACAGATGTTTTTGGCACGTGATCAAAACTTGCTCATACAGCATGTAGCTTAATCACACTTTCACTGGAGTAAAAGCTTCCTCTCTCATGTTTCTAGCTCAGCTGGCATAACGATGCGTTCTCAGTTTTTTATAGTTATTTGCAGTATTAGCACTGAGCAACACACCAGTATTTTAATTGTATCTCAATTCTAAGGGAATGTGAAGCTCAGCAATGCCGATATTACAGTGGTAGGTGGGACGGTACTGTCGTCTCCTCCTTTTTTCACAGTCTGTCCTTGTCTTGCTCCATTCAGCCCTGTTATGCTTTTATACCTTCTCCTCTTTCCCAGAACTGCATCAGACCAAGGTCCCTGTGTGACTTCTTGGCTTCAAGAGTAAGGAGGAGGGGAGAGGAGGTGGTGGCGGTCAAGGCTACCTCCGCTCGGCTGTTGTTACCCAAAGTAACTAGATTAAAACCAGCACCAGCAGGGTGACACCTCCACTGTGCTGTGCCAGCATTCCTTAAGAGCAGAAGGTGTAGCTCATTAGTTTGAGAGGTTTTGCCCTGTGAAGAATAAGAATTAGTGGTTTACGGGGAACTGACTTTATGTTACCAATAGCTCAGCAGTGGCAGAACTGAGAACAGGATTCAGCTTTTTACTGCCTCTCTCTAAGCAGGTGTCCAACGCAACAAATGTGTCTTATAGATGTTAATACATTTTAGGGAAATTTTAAGTAGGTAAACCCTTCTATATTCATCACAGGAATATACAGTACCAACCTGGGAGAGATTTGTATGTTAATACAGACATACAATTATGAATTGAGCTGATGATAGTTCTGTTTGGTTTGGTTTGATTTGGGTTTTGGTCCTATTTAAGACAAACCTGGGAAATGACTGGGCCGTGTTAGCAATATTATGCAATCTTCTATCCACTTTGATAGACAGGGAATTTACAAAAGTATATTTAAAGATGTGGTATATTTTGTAGAAAGAAAATAACTGTAGAGGTGACTAACTTTCCAGGTCTAAAGGTTCTCCTAGTTTAGGACAGAAAACATGTGGCAATGTAACACTGCATGTGAGAAGCTGGTATGTAAGAGAGAAAAGCTGTACTCATGAAAAATCAAAACTGAGTATGGAAGTGAGCAAGGGTGTGTGACTATTGATAGCCAGTGTTGGTAGTCAGGATCTGTACATTCTGGAAGATATAGATGTAAATCCCTATTTTCATTTTTTACAAAGCAGCATTCAGAACTTTGATGACACCCTGAGAAATTCCTACTGACTGAGGTAAACCAGTGCTTGTCTCTCATTGACCAAGGATGCTTTCCTAGATACATTTTTTCAGCAAGTTAGTTTAAAGGAATCTAAGTTTTTCGGGGGCGGGGGCGGGGAAATCTCTGTGGAGGCTCAGACTTCATTGGTTTTGCATATAGAAATGTTCTGAAAAAAGAACACTTGCCTTGCCTTGCCTTGCGTCATGGCACAGGGGTGCAAACTGGAGGTGCCATACTTCTATTTGGCCTCTCGTCTCCTTTGGCGAGGGGCGTCTGTACAAAGCCATCGGACACTTCACTAAAGTCTGTTTCAGGTAGACAAATGTACAAGAGCACTGAAACATTGAGTTTGCAGCGAAGAATCCTGGATCCCATAGAAGAACACAGGCCTGTGACACATTGAAAATCCATCCATCAAGACAGAATTTGAACCCATAAAAGCATTGTCCATACGAATTTGAATGCAAATATAAGCATACTAAAATCGTGTAACCAGCAGCACCATTTCAGTATTCTGCAACACTGTCATGACATAACCAGCAAAATGTATAAGCATTTTAAATAAGTAAGTGAACAAGGTGTGAACTAAGACATGTGCAGCAGAATTTGGGAAGCTCCCGAGCGACAGGAGTTGCACGATAAAGGGCAACAGAAGTGCAAGGGACCACAAACAGGCAGGACATCCTGCTAAATACAAAAGGAGAGGGACAAAACCCAAAACAAGATAAATGTTATTGGGAGCAGATGAGATCCCTTCTGGGAGTGAGAGGGCCCAGGAATAAAGGGCAGCAAGTAAAAGCAAGGCAAGGTGGGGCTGGAAGAAGCTGTCCCTTCTCTCACCAAGGAGCTCTTGAGCCTGAACACCTCGGCTGCCGTGGTATTGGCCCCACAGCCAAGGCCACTGAGGACTGTGGCCAGCAATGCTGGCTGGCTTGTGCCCCACAGCCAGCTGAGGACACAAGCTGGAAAACCAGCAGCTGGGTTTGTGTAGCGAAAAATGGTGAGAAGGTGTGGGCACAGACCATCAGCAATAAGTGTGTTGTTAATGAGTATGAGCAGGCTTGTTGTAAAGCTTGAAACGTCATCTGATGAGTCCACCCTCCAAACACTCCCAACACTGCCACCTCCAGTCCCCGACTGATGGATGTATGGATATATGGGCTTACATATGTATAAGTACAGAGAGAGAGTGTTACTAATTTGCTACAGTCTATTATAAAATCCCATATTCTTCCAAGTAAGCTTACCTTAAAAGTAGACAGACAAAAATATTTATTACTTAACAAAATAATTAGCAAAAAAAATTAGATTCACACTGTGAATCAGAAACACAGAAATATTTCTGTATTTCATTAACAAAGTTACATTTCATAGTCTCCCATGACATTTTAAGTGGAAATTCAACATGGCATTTTTTAATGTTTCAGTGGAAGTTTGAATGATTTGGCTTCATCCAAGGAATAAATTAAATTGTGGCCTGGCAGCCAAATCTAGTGCATGGTCTTGAAAACAGAATTAAAATGTTGATACCTGAAGCCAAAAAAAAAAACCCCAGCTATATACACAAGGGGTTTTTCTGGGGTTTTGTTAGTTTGGTTTGTTTTTTTAATTCAATACATTTCCTCAAACTGCCAATTGCAAGGCAGAAACTTGCATTTCACCTTTGATGTAAAAATAAATGGCTGTATTTTTTAGTTAAAGAAAACTCCTAGAAAAGTACTGCCTAATGTTTCGCTTGAACAGACTGCAAAATACTATGTGAAATTTGCATGCACTGCCTGATTTTATTTTAAATTAATCTTTTCTTTTTTTAATAAACATTTTAATTTACTCTCCTACAGCTTTTAAAGCAACAGCTTTTATCCCTCATGAGACTTAGGTACCTCTTGTGACCTCATTATAAAAACAGTACTTGAAATAAAATAAATTTTCAAATAACGGTAATTTAAAATAGTGACAAAACCCATAGGTTAAGCCATGATAGTGCATAAGGAAGCTGAACTTGTGCTGGTGATTGTGTACACAATTTCTGGTAAATATGGATTAACTGGTAGCTCTTGTTAATTAGAGAAAGATGATATTGGGAGATGGGAGGAAATTTATTGTCAACAACTCTGAATTTCATTTTTCATCCCACTGTAACTTTTTGTCCTGTTACTGATGGGAAAATACTATGGGGGAAAGAGACCTTCATTCACACTGAGTAATTTTACTCACTTAGCTGAGCCATCAAACTTCAGTGAACTGTGAGTTGCTAAAATTAGTTGCTGGAAAGCAACGACAGCATTTCGCCCTCACTGTGGAAATAAGGGAGGTGTTTCTGCAGGGTGACTCAGCTCTCTGTGGGTTGGCACAATTTTGGGCGACTGCCCCTCTCTGCCCCTTCTCTGCAGAAGGCACTGGTGGATGGTGGCAAAAGCCTTAATTCAAGCACTGCAGTGAGATGCCTGAAGGTATGAATGTGGACCTAAGTGTCCCAAAAACTGCCAAACAGAACCACTGTGAGCTGGTCAGGAGATGAACCGAGATCTCCTGATGGACACAAGCAAAAAGGACTTCTGTGTCACTCCTCCACAGCGCTGGCTTTGCATCAAGGGTTGCGAGTCCAGGTCATCACCTGGAGATTATAGATATAGATATAGATATTGGTGCTTGGGACATAGAAGCTGCCTTATTTTCCTCAGTGGTAAAGCCACAGAGTCTGGAAAACAGGCAACTTGACTGATATACGGTCCCTGTAACTCCTTGTCATGCAGTTACTTTCTCAGAATATAAATTGAAATCAGAATTCCCTATTATGTTTTCTTCTGTCTGGCTGCAAATATTTTGCTCTGTTATGATGCTTTCTTTTGTTTTGTTTTGCTTGTTTCTTTTGAGAAAGTAATATGTGAAATCCTGTGCCAGCTGCTGAAATCCCTTAATCTGTCGTTTCTCAAAGGCCCCTCTCGTGCACATCAGTATAAGTGAGCAGTTAAAATCTGTGGTGTAAAATCAGTACAAAGGGCCAGGGAGTCAAACTGAAAAAAAAAGCAATTCATACAGGATGATAACATGGCTTGTGTTTTTACTCCCTAGAGAACATTAGTCCTGCAGTTGTTTTATATATATGATAAATACCAGGGAGAGAAACAACCATTTTCTCCTAGTGCGTGTTTCCTGATGTAAATATCACAGCTATGGGAGATCATAAGGTGGCAAAGCCTCCTTATGCAAAGCCTTCTTCTGCTTCTCCATGAATTGTAGCATTCTTGGATTTACAACTTCCAGCAGTATATTTCTAGCCTGTAAGTTTACTTGGGTGATTTTAATCTTCTTCTTCTCTTTTCTTAATATCTTTGTCTCTTACCTGCAAGAGTTATCCTTCTATGTGGTAAATAGACTAAAAGTCGATTTAAGATCTCCCTCTTACCTCTTTCTTATACCTGTTGCTAAATATGCGAACCGATTCCTACTCCTTTTTTTCTTTAAATGTTAATGAGAAGACAAATTAACAACTTGTTTGGGTTTTTTAATTTTATTTTCAAATTTCTCCTGGAGCCAAAGTTACTTTTCCTCTAATGTTATTCACTGAGTCAGTCTCTTATAACATACTGTTCAGTTTGTTTTATTCATTTGCTCTTATGTGTATTTCTTGCACTTTAAGTGCTACAAGACGTTTTAAGGATCTGATCAATGTAATCATATCGGATATGATGCTAATGCTGTATCACTTTCAAGCTTCTTAGTGTGTTCAAAACACAGCAGAAGCAAGGGGGGGTTGATACTAAATGATATCATTGGCTAAATTTACCTCTGCATTTTGGTAGAGCTCTTCTGCTTTAAAACACAAAGAAAAGTTGAATATATTTGTCTCAAAGAAAATAATTAATTTTTATCAACCTTTTATTTATTGTAATTGATCTTTTACAACACAGCCACCTAAAAAGGCTTTCAATACATTCTCTGCACTCAAGATTTTCCAAGTCTCAGAAAGCATGTTAATTAGGTGTATATAAATCTTTTACTAAGTTAAGAGAAAAAAAAAAAGATAAGACCAGTAGTGTGTTTTCAGAATAAAAACCGTTTTCACTGTTTTATATCTTGTAGATCAGGATGAAGATGACCAAAACACTCATTGCAAATGGCAACTATGTTCATTCTTGACTCAGAATAAAATACCTTACAGTTCAGGTTAAAATGTACATACCATCTGTCTTGCAAAAAAAGTAGTCTTTCACTTCTCATCTCCGTCTTTGCTTCTGTCATGAACTTCTGCTTGCTTTCTTGGTTATTCAAATCAACTTGCAAAAGCTTGATTTCAATATTTGAATTCAGGATGAATGTTACATCAACTCTAACTCTACAAGAACATAATAAACCTTGGCCTTTAATTGTCCTGTTAAAAGATAGTGAATTAATAATGAATCTTAAAGAGGACAAACAAAAAATAAAAGATACCTGGAACCAAATCTGCTTAATGTCACCAGCATTAACATTTTCCAAAATCTTACACAAATTTTATTTGAAATATGCAAGCTGAGTTCTTTTTTCCAAAGAATTCAGTCAGAAGAATCATATTAGTGTCTGTTTGTATCCAATACAATGTTATTGTTGAAGTTCTGAATGCATTTTCTTTGTTCCTTGGTATTTCTTGCAAACTTTTATATATTGTTTCACTCAGCTGGAAAACATCAACAAGAACAAAAGTAACAAAACAAGAAAAATAAACCAAACAAAAAGCCTAAGAATGTGGCATATTGGGAAAGTATGCTCATCTGCTATGGCGTCTTATAATACCATACATGATCCTTTGTTCTCTGTTTTTCTCTGAAGTCATTGACAATAGGACAAATTGGCAAGCAGAGTGCTGGTATGATGATGTAGCATTTTGTGGAATGTTTTTTATTAAAGAGATTTACATTTTACAACATACCACAATGTGCTTTGTCTGTACTTATTTATAAACTGTAGTAAGAATTTGGGTAGATCTAACTAGATTTTGTGTTGTTGAATGGTAGCTTAGTGAATCACATTGATGACTGCTTAAGCATGGTTTCTAACCAGCCCATTTTACTGCAGTGATATAATCTTCCATACCCAACGATTTTAATCTGTGCTGCATTGCCAGCCTGCTTATCTTGCAAAAATCAACAGCTTGTGAAGGTTTATGAAAACCAGTGGGAAGCAGAGGAACTGACAGAAGTGTTGCAGGACATGACATTTAAAGTAAATATTTATCATTGACAGCCAGTCATGAAGGCACTTCACTCAATACAGACCAAATGTTCATGATCTTCAGCTGTCATTCAAACAGAAGATGTGCATACTTGTTCAGAGAAATGGGAAGAGGTAAACTGCAAAGGTACCTTGATGAATTGCCATTTTCAAAGATGTCTGTGGAAGAAGTCTGAAGATAGACATATATGTAATATTTATCCAAAAACAGCTGAAGTCAAATATCCACAGATGACAGAAAAGTACGATCCTAGAGCTTGCTAGGTTATACTTTTCTAGGTCTTTTAATTTCTGTCATGGTTTAGCACCAGCTGGCATCTCAGCACGACACAGCTGCTCACTCCCTCCCTACAGTGCAATGGGGGACAGAATCAAAAGAGTAAAAGTGAGAAAACGCATCAATTGATATGAAGAGAGTTTAAGAGGTAAAGCAAAAACCACACACACAAGCAAAGCAAAGCAAAGCAAGGAATTAACTTACTACTTCCCATCAACTGGCAGCTCTTCAGTCATCTCCAGGAAAGCAGGGCTGCATCACATGTAATGCTTACCCGGGAAGAAAAATGCCACCACTCCAAACACCCCCCTCACCCTTTTTCTTCCCCACCTTTATTGAGCATGACCTCATATGTTGTGGGATATGCCTTTAGTCAGCTGGGGTCAGCTGTCCCAGCCGAGTCCACTCCCAAATTCTTGTGCACCCCCAGCCTGCCCCAGCCTTGACTCTGTGTAAGCACTGCTCAGCAGTAATGAAAACATCTCCCTATTTTCAACACTGTTTTCAGCACAAATGCAAAACAGAGCCCCATACTAGCTGTTATGAAGAAAATGAACTCTACCCCAGCCAAAACCATCACAAGTCTTTCCCCTCAGCGTGTCTTTAATTTGGATTTGAAATAAATTTGTGCACTACTGTATCCATTTTGTCAATGGCAGCTGCTGTGTTCATACACCCGCCTTTTTTATTATATGCTACATAACACATTATTGCTTTTTGTCTTCTGTTGAGGAGGTAACAGACTCCTCATGTGAGGTTCACATACCTTGACTTTTAATGTACTTTCTAAGGTGTCAACTATTTTATAACACTTGGACTGCAGAGCAACTGAGTGGCATCCCATGTCCCACAGCCTGGTCATTTTATTGAGCTGAGGATTTGTTATGCTACTGCAGTGCACTAAAAGCCATAGTTCTCAGTGCTAACATAGATCACATGACCTTCACCTTGCACCCATAACTTCCTTTAAAAATTTTTACTACAGTTGTAGCTTGGTAAAAGAAAAATTATATTTTCCAGGGAGCAAAAACAAACAACAAAAAAGTAATGAAGCAGAGAACATTTGTCTATATATATCTTTGAAGTAGCGTTGAGCAACAGAAAAAAAGTGCTCCAGGGAGTTTTAGGTACAGGTAAAGGGAATGTTTGTCTTTAGATGATATTGTAGTCTGCAGCTCTGGAGCCAAGCGCAGTGAATAACGGTACACCACTTAAATGCCAAAAGTCTACACCACAAAGAGTTTTCCTGAAAGGATTAGATGTCTCCTTGATATTTTAGTTTGCCCTTATGGCTATAGCAGTGGTTTTCAAATTTTAATAAAATCCGAGAAGCAATTCAGACGGAGGAAAACAAAGCCTGGAGATAAGGTGTCTGAGTGTTTGTGAGCAGATAGAGAAACTTAACTGCTGTGCACACTGAAACCTTTACCATGTGCTAAGTGAAAGGAGTACTGGATGCCTGGTGCTCCTGAACGCTTTTACAGCTTTTTAAATATTGTTCTCTGTCATCTGAGATTATCAAAATTATTTGATCCTAGGAAAATATTAATTGTGTGACGATATTCTATAGGGCTGGGTTTGCTCTGCAAACTCTTTCCTTAGAGAAAGACAAATTGTTGGGCAGAGAGAAGGAAGATCCAGAAGAGGAGGTGCAGGTTTTCTCTGAACATGGCCATCATTGTGCGAGCTCCTATCCCTTTGCTCCGGCTAACACTGCGGTTGCACAAATAGCAGATGACCCCTGCTGATCTCCTGCCTGGCTGGCAGTCTGACAGAGGAGATCCATCCAGCAGGTCAAGCTATGTGTTCCCCTGTTTCCTCCTTTTTCCTCATGTGAGAAGCACACCTCTGCGCTGCACAGGCGTCTGACACACACACACTTCTGGTGGGCATCAGGTCTTGGGATGGGGGAAGGTCCTCAGGCAGTGGGTTGTCACTTTCCTAGTCCAGGGATGCTGATTTGTGCAACTGTTTGCTTCCTACCTACCCTTGAACAAACTTTCTGCAGTCTGGCTTTTATGTAGTTACATTTACCTGAAATCTCAGCAAGCAGAATGCTCAGTTAGTGCTTTACGAGGTTTATCTCTGTTTTTACAAAGTGGTAGCACAAACAAGGCTGATCACCATGGTTTTGTTGTGAGCAGAGCCTGTGAGATACCTGGAATTCTTTCTATTATGGACTTGCTTATAAAGGGTAGTAACTGGAAGCTCCCCCAGAAAAGTAGTCTTACTTACACTGTTGATGCCTGGGTTTGTTTCATAGTGGGGCTTTTGTTTTGTTTGGGTTTTTTCTGAAATTTTGCAGAGCTGTACTGTGAATGAATTGTTATATCATATTTATTCTATCCATATCAGTAAGACGGTGTCACGAGGCAAGATCCGCACTTTGTGCTTCACAAACTCAGTCACAAATAATTTCTTTGTTAGTGTTGTGTTCTTGCTGATGGTGGTGTCTTTGGCCATCATGTGCTTCCTCCCTTCCTGCTTGCATGTTTTCCCCCAGATATTGAGTGTCTCAATCCTGTTCAGGGGGCTCTGATTAAAAGAGGAGG
This sequence comes from Phalacrocorax carbo, assembly GCF_963921805.1. Taxonomy (NCBI): domain Eukaryota; kingdom Metazoa; phylum Chordata; class Aves; order Suliformes; family Phalacrocoracidae; genus Phalacrocorax; species Phalacrocorax carbo. The sequence goes on from NC_087548.1 coordinate 76,831,670, forward strand.
AATGAATAAAGGAACATCAAACATGTTAGAGCCACCTACTCTTGATGCTCACGGTTGCTTGGGTCCTGGAGCTGCTCTTAGAGTTCAGCCCATGGCAGACCCGCAGGAACTGGCACAGTGCAAGTACGTCCTATCTGTCCCCTCAAGCTGAGACAGCAGGTTTCACTGCTTCTGACCTCAGTGCCACTGGCCGATTATTAACTGCACAGCAGCAGAGTCCAGATTTGTTTTGTTGCCTGAGTACGGCAAATATTGAGGGAGGTGCAGAAGGACGACAGGATAAACCCCTTTATTCCAGAAGGAATTACGACAGGGCAGAGAAGCCTAAGTCACGTGTCCCAGCATAAGGACAGCTGGCAGCAGACAGGCTGTCCCACCTTTGGCGTGCAGCTAAACACAACTACGAGGGCTGTCAAAGCATACTGTACTACACTGTCCCGGAAAGGTTATAAAGGACCCATTACGCAGCATTATAGATTTTGCCACTAGAAAAAACGTAACTCACAATGGCCGCCTGCGGCTACAATTGTCAGCTGCAGTGTTGAGTTTTCTTTAAATATGAGCAATAAATTGGTATATGATTTTATTGAAATGAGCTAAAGCTTGATTGTTAATAACTTTGCAAATATCTTGTAGGGAGAAGCAGCAGAATCTCAAGTAAAGATTAATACTGAGAGGAACCTTGTTTCACTGCTTGAAATGACTGCTAACAAGTGGGATGAAATACATATTGTTGGAAATTTATTGCTATTAAGAAATTAGTGTGTACTGGAAAGATTTCTTGGGCTTTTTTTTTGGAGCTGGTTTGTTTCTTTTTTGCTCCCTGATTTAAGATGATAGAGTAATACATGGCTTTTATTTGTGGTGCTGCTAATACCAGGATGAATGGAACTAATTTTATGACCAAGAACTATTTACCCAGCTGCAGAATTGAACTGGTACTTGTAGAAATCATGCTAAATTATTAACTTAAAGCTTGTTTTCAATTGTTTCTTCCTCCCTGGTTACACAAATACTGAAAAGATCATGCTAATTCCAAATAGAGTTAATTAGAAATTTGCTTTTGCTCTAGACTGGACCAAACTGTCACCTCAGGTAAGAGATTTGTACATAGCATGTAGTTTGATTTAAAATACTCTTTCCTTCTGAAATTCAGTTGGGTCTTTCTGTCCACTGTGAGAAATGGCTTTGCTAGCCTGCTCTCTGAAGGTGCCCAGGAAAGATATGATCAGGAAAACAAAGTCTGTCACAGCCACACATAATTCTGGATGGATCCCTTGGTGAGTATCCAACCTGCAACCCCTGAAGGAAGCTCAATCAAATGGCACAAATTCTGTCTTAGAAAACTGGTTGTTTAAACACCTGAAATCAAACGTCTAAATTGCTATTAATGTTAAAATCTTGGTCTTAGAACATAATACTGTAAATATTTGTTACTACATTTGGTCTTGTAACAAGATTGTTGTTGTTGTTGTTGTTATTGCAGTTCATACAGCTAGAACCAGCAAGAGTTACAGCTCAGAAACACAAAGCACAATACTGCATAATGGACACCTAAGCCAACGACTTGTGATTCCATGTAGCTCCAGGACTTATATAAGCTCTGGAATATCAAGATGGAATCCATGTTTATAGGGAAAGGGGAACATTTACAATTACAAGAATTATACCATAAATCCAGAAAGAAAAAGTTACATTCTCTGAAAAATGGAGAAATCACTCACTTTTATGTTATGTAAAGTGCTATGAGATCTACAGATGCACGACAGTCAGGCACTATATCCTTGTTGCTGGTATTTATTGTCTTTTTATCTAATGGCAAAAACATTTGTTAATTTTAACAACTTTAAGAATTTTGCTCTTATTCTTCTGAGGAAGATAAATATCATTTATCACATGCAACAAGCAGAGAAAAAAGCTGGTGAGATCAAGGAAAGACATTCACAGTACCTATATTTAGGCACCTGTACTAGGTAGGTGAGATAGTGTGAAAGCTTCTCCCTTCTCTGCCTCTTCCCTCTTGTGTCAATCACATAACACTGATGTTCACAGGGAATTAAGCCTCACTCTCTTCTGCTTCAACAGCTGTAACCCTAAACACCAGAGGTGTGTTCTTTATTTTTCTGATGGAGAGAGGGATTTGAAACAGTAGCCACACTTTCCTTGTGGAAGAGTCACTCCACAGCTTTCCAACGGAGTGGTTTCTCTCACCTTCCTCTAAAGCCTCTGGAACAGGCCGCTCACAGGGACTTGATGAAATACTGCTCTGATCCAATGTGGCAGTTCCTCTATTTTGTTTTCGGTCTTCCTAACGATCTCTATCATACAGTTGGCAAACGCATTGTTTAAACTGTCGTCTGTAGCCTCCAAGGTCAGCCTCACTCAGGTGAAGAAAGCAGGCATGGCATTTTTTAATCAGGGACCTCAGACTGTAGCAAGGACAGTCTGAGCCAATTAGGATTGACATGCCCTCCTCCAAATGTACTCAAATAGTCACTCCTACAGACACTCACAAGTCCGTGGATGTTTTTGTCATGCATGTTTGACTCAGCTGAGTCAGATTATCTGGCTGATCACTGGATGTTGCCTATCTCCTTTTGACTTCAGAAAAACTCCTGGGGATACTGACAGGTTTTCTAATTAGAATCTGTCACAGCAACACCAGACGTAGTGATGCAACCTACCTCCCACCTGCTGCTCTGCAGCGACAGGAGATCAGTAAAGGTTTAGTGTTACACAAAGTTGATTGCATGAATATTTAGCAAGTGTAGGTTTGTAGTGAAAGTGCCTATACCTGCACTCTACACTTTAGTGGTTTCTCTGTTTGCTTTTAAACCCCTGTGCATTAAATTTCCTATGCCAGCTAATTAGGAGAGAGAAAGAGACATTAGGAGCACATCTCTGGTTGACATTTGGGCTTTATTTGTGTTTATTATTAGTTGCTTTAAATCAGCCGGCAATGAGCTTTTGAAAAGAGAAGGAAATGCACTGAGATACACAATGAAGCTCATTTAAAGCTTCTTATTAAAAATCATAGTACACTTTATTAAATTTGTGATTCAACTGGCTTGTCACAACTCCTTAGAAACTGGAAAAGAAAAACAAGAAACAATCTTTTGTTTAAAATAGGCTTGTCTGCGACTCTGCTTCACCAAAAGTAGCACCCATTTTGTCAGCAAAGTCTCATTCTTAAAAAATTGTATCTATAAAGTGAGGCAGGGTGCATCTTTATTGCTAAACTTTTCTAGAGCTAAAAACTCAGGTTTAAGAAAAACACAAAATTATATAAACGTTACTTCATTTACTTATTTATTTCAAGAAAAACAAATTTTCAGTGCCTAAAAGAATTTTAAAAATAATCTTTAAAAGTTAAGTAATTTCATTTTTTTTAACTGAAAACAACATTGTCTAGAATAACTGTCAGTCTACATTTACATATATAGAAACTGAGAGTTTTAAAATTTTCAAGTACACCGCATTAATTTTTTAAACAACTTTCTAGGCAAAAATATATTTGCAAACCGAATAATTCTGAATTGACCGAGAGATATTAAGGGTGCAAAAATATTTAGTCACAACTCAGTTTTGTTGCCTAGGACAGATAGGTTTCTTGTTTAGAGGGTCTGAGGTTTTCTGCACTTCATGATATACCAGTAGTTCTATTTTCCACTCTAGATGTGGCTTGACATGAAACTCTACCATCCCAGTCCTTGGTCTAGTAATAACAAACAAATGAATCACACATGTAAACCAGTACTAAAAAAAAAGCTGGCCTATTAAAAGAATAAAATATTTTAGGATATTAATTTCAAGTGTTTACTGGGCATTTATTTGTGACTGAATTATATTTGTGTTAGAGCGACATATCTCTGTACCGTCCTGACATTGATCTGCCAAGATGACAACTACTTCATTGTCTGAAAAGTTTACCAGCACTACATTAGAACGTCATTTTAAGTTTATTTGTTTTAGAAATTGCCATTTAGAAATTGAGAGTGAGAAATGGAAATTACATAGCTAAATAATTCTTAGTAACTATGTATTTTAACCAAACTGTAGCTTCTCTTTGTGATGATGCTGACCACTGCACTCTGTACTCAGGCTTTCTACACCAGCCAGGTAGAGTAAATTTTTATACACTGTGAAAGATCTCACATGCTAGACAGAAGCATAGAAAGGTTTGGGTTGAAAGGGACCTTTAACGATCATCCAGTCCAAATCCCCTGCCATGGGCATGGACATCTTTTACTAGATCAGGTTGCTCAAAGCCCCATCCAACCTGACCTTGAACACTCCCAGAGATGGGCATCCACAACTTCTCTGGGTAATCTATTCCAGTCTCTCAACACCCCCACCATAAACAATTTGTTCCTTATGTCCAATCTACATCTACCCTCTTTCAGTTGAAACCCATTGCCCTTGTCCTGTCACTACAGGTCTTCATAAAAAGTCTCACTCTTCATTTGTCTCTTATGCCCCTGTTGTATATTGGAAGGCCTCAATAAGGTCTCCCTAGAACCTTCTCTTCTCCAGGCTGAACAACCCCAACCCTCTCAGCATTTCTTTGTAAGAAAAGTGTTCCAGCCCTCTGACCATTTTCATGGCCCTCCTCTGGAGCTGCTCTAACAGTTCCATGTCTTTCTTCTACTGGGGACCCAGAGCTGGATACAGTACTCCAGGTGAGGCTTCATGAGAGTAGAGTCAAGGGGAAGAATCACGTTCCCCAACCCTTCACATTGTCTTTATCAAAATAATCACATTGTCCATTTAATATTCACAGTGGGTTAAAAATAGTATTTCCAGAGGCACTAATATTTTTTACTCTAAGTAACAGTAAGCCCAATTGAAAGAAGCTTCCCATGGGAAAATTCTTGTTGAATGGAATCATAATATTCTCCATGAATCAGGTGGGGAAGGTAGTGGATATTGTATATCTTCCTTCCCTGTTATTTTTTCCCCTTCCTCGTAGGCAGTCGGATATCTTTTTCTGCTTGGCTGTGACTTACACAGCCCTCTCATTGTTGCTTTATGCATTGTTTGTTCTAACTGTTCACTTCTCTCACTTAGACTCTAAGTACTTTGAACCAGGCTTGTGTTTTAACTGTACCTGTGTACAATCAATAAGGACAAGCAGATTCACATTTTTTATTAGGGAGGGACTCTACATAGTGACTGCGGTAACCAGCCATTAAGATTTACAATGAAATCAACTCTAACATTCAATAACTTAAGTTTTAGTAAGCCAACTTTCATAAGATTTCTGCAGAGCTTTTACAGAATTTAGAAGAGAGTAGATTTTATTGAATGTTTGTTGAATTTTAACCCTGAATTTTTGTGACTAATTGTCTAGCACTAATGCAAATGTTCTAACGAATATCAGCATCTAACATTTCTGGTGGAACAGAGCAATTTGGTGTTTCTCTGTATGCAGGTCATGAAAATGAAGAAAGAAGAGGGCAAAAGGACTGAATACTCTGTGTTGTCTCAAATGGCAACACTTACAATATTTATTAAGTAACTTGTTTTGTTTCCTTACAGATAGTATGCTTGTCAGAAGCAGTTGATGTTTATCCTGCAGTGGCCATGGATTTAAACCAGAATTCAGTTACAGAAGCATACATTTCCTTGTCCTCTGTGAAATGTTAAAGACCAATTCTAATTTTAACATCAACATGACTGACATCTCATGTATCATTTATAATACGTCATTTTACATCCGGTGTCTTCCTTTACTCTTACTGACAGATTCCAGTGTTCAACATAGTGTTGGGCTTTGAAGCCAAATGCTTCAAGAAGGGTAGTGCTTTTTCTTTCCTCAGGATAGCCTCTCTTTTTTCCAGATAATTACTGTCATCTGCTTTTGAAATGCCTTGTAAATTCAGGTGCCTGAGATTTCCTGGGGTCAGTTAACTAATGGGGTGACTATCTGAATTGACAGAAGAAGTGGTCTGTCTGTGTACAGCTGAGCCAAAAGCAGTGAGAGATGAGTGAAAGATGCAAATGACAATCTCACGGAAGCATTACATTTCTGGGCAAATTTTAAAAATACTGGGTTAAAAACCTCTGTGCCATTTAATCGTTCTAAAACAAAGCAAAAATTAAGGTTTCTGTACTGCATTGGCCTGGGATGGAGTTTTGTTTCTCACAGCCCATATGGGTTGTGTTTCAGATCTGTGACCAAAACAGCATTGATAACACACTGATGTTTTAGTTATTGCTGGCACAGCGTCAATGTCTTCGTTTCTCTCCAATCCCTCGGTGAACGTGTGAGGGCTGGGCAAGATGTTGGGATTTGACACAGCTGGGGCAACTGACCCAAAGTACTAAACTGATATTCCATATCATATGACATCATGCTCAGCAATAAAACTGCAGGAGGTAGAGAGTTTTTCCAAAGTAGCCATTGCTTAAAGACTGACTGGACATCAGGCTGCTGGTGGGGGTGGTGCGTCATTTGTTTTTCCTTTTTTTCCCCTTCTTTTATTAGTTGGCCTTTATCTCAACCCACAAGCTTTCCTTGCTTTTGCCCTTCCAATTCTCTTCCCCATCCCTCTGACAGGGACTAAGCAAGCAACTGGATGCTGGCTAAACTGCTGGCTGGGGTCAACCCAGCATAGTCTCCAAAAGGTTATTTAGACTACAAGACACTTCTCCAGAAGTGTTTTATGAAGCAAAACCAAAAAGACCCTGTTTCATTAAAAAGGTTGGAAAAAAGACCAACAGAGGAAGATTGGTGTAAGCACAGAAACATTTTTCAGCTGTGCTTGATGTTGGTGCTTTTGTCACAAACTGTTGGAATCTGCCTTCAGTGGTGTTGGAGAAGAGCATTTTGGTCTGATGGTGGCACCATTATTCCAACTGCTAATCTTGACAAGCAATATAAGAAGGCAGTTTTCTGTAATTATTTGCTATCTATAGGTAGTATCTATAGTACCATCCTACTACCTATGTTTTAGAAAACTGGATGTGACTCAAGTCAAGCCAAGATTGTGCTGACCAGAAGTAAAACAAGGGTATATCTACATTAGTAGGTATTGTAGAGCAGAAGGAGTAGATCTGCACAGCAAAACATTTAGGCCTGACATTCACATTATACAAATTCAGAGTGGTTTACTTTGGATTAACTGCTCCTGTGGACTGAAAGGGCATAGCAAGGAAAGCATACTAGGAGGGGTTCAAGGCAATAGTCTTTGGTTAAGTCTTTTCCAAAAGAAAATTCATTTTCATGCTCTAAAAGAGCTCTGTCAAATAAACAAGTGTGTGGCACATCAATATGACTGGGAAATTCACTTTAAAAGCATGCTCTTGATCCCAGCTGAAGAGGTAATGCACCTCTATTGTCAATATGTAGATAGGCAGTTTCCGGAACTCATGATGGTCTTTGATGAAGCCACAACTGAAATTGATTTCTTTCATTAAAATTTGAATTAGGGCATACAAAATGTAAGCCATAATGAATTCCAACTAATTTTTGAGAATTGCTGAGGGCCTATGGTGATGGATGATTAGATTTTTTGTCTGGGGCGGGGCATGTCTTTTCATTTGATCATTAAGGACTAAAAAGGCTGGCCGGATATACCAAATTAGTCTGTGTTTAATTATCTCTTGTTACATATTTGTTCTGTGACCGGTTGAGGAAAGGGCTGTTGGAAAGCAATGAACTAATCCTCCGTCCAGACGAAGGTGCTGTGGGAGCAGGACAGAGCACAGCTGGTCTAACCGAGATTTCCAGGAGACTGAGGGAGCCCAGCCTGCTTGAATCTGCTGTCAAAATGTTTGGCCAGCTCACTGATCTCCCATGCTGCAGCATATTCCTCTAATCACAGGAATTAGAGGGCTATGTAGTCAATAGACATTACTGGCCTTTATCTTAGGCTCCTAAAACAGGACTGATACAGCCTGACTAGCTGCTATGTTCCCCTAATGATTGTTGATTGCATTAATTCAATGCTTTGACTAATTATGATTTGATTTGGAGTTAAAAAGTCCAAAACCAGAAGTGCCTGCTGGACACTCTTCCTCTAAGCAAGCAGCTTATCAGCTTGGCATGTCTATCTTTAAGCCCCGGAGTTTCACTTTAGTTTGATGGAATGATTGTGGTCATTGGAAGATCAGATCTGAGGTTAATACCTCCAAAAAACAGAAAGTGCACAGAAATTTTTATTTTCCTTTTTTTTTTTTTTGTTTACTTGTGTAGAATCTCTGAGAAGCAGTGTAAATAAAGAATTTGTGCCAATGCCTTCTTGTATTCTTTGCATTAAACCTTTGTGTGTCCAGCTACCAGTGGATGAGAAGTAATGCTGGAGAGCAGGGCACTGTCCCAGAGCTCTCTGAATTCCAGGGATGATGTCACAGGTCAGCTGTGAAGGAATTCAGTCACCAAGTTCCCCTGTGATACCACCAACACCATGAGAGAAACAACCCTTTTGTTCAGTAAAATAACGCTCTCAATAGAGTTTGGAGCAGAGAAGGGGTTTCTTCACGTCTGTGCAAGCACAGGCAGATTACGGCCCTCTGCAACATGACAAGGCATCTAGAGGAAATCCTGGAGCCTCTCGCAGTGGCACTGGGCTTTGTAAGTGTCGGTGTCCATGTAGGACTGGCAGATACAACAGAGGACCTACTGAAGGCCATGTCCTCCTACCAGCAACCGCAGACTGGGTGAGATACCCCACCCTCCTGAGATGGCAGTAGGGTATTTCACACCTGTCTGTACTCCCTTTGCAGAGTCAGAGGCAATGCACTCCAGCATCAGCACCTGCTTAGGTACGTGTATTTTCAGTGTGACTAGTCTAATAAGAATTCGTTATTTCTGTGCATTGTTCTTTTAATAGTAACGACAGGTTTTGCACTTTACACATGGCAGAGGAGGTAAATGACCTGGAATTCCACAAGCACTGTATCATAATTGTATCAGTCATTAAACCTGTAATGTTTCTTTTAAAAATGGAAGAGACAAAACCTTGTCTCACTGTTCCGTCATGCTCCAAACTGCTAAGGGTGTTAAACTTCATGCAGAAATAGGGTTGTCAGATCAATGATGTGTTTCATCTAATATCCTGCCTCTGAAATTAGCCACGTTTGTAGGGAAAATTAAGGGGGTGTCTAAAGAGTGACCTGGCTGGCTAGTGAGGACATGTTGGACTCCATTCTTCTTGTTCAATGGTTGGTTTTACACCCGTGGACATGGCAGTTCATTGTTTTGTGGTTTTATTTCTTCTGCCATTTGGTTTCCTTAATTACTGCAGTTGAATGAATTTCAGCATAAAACCTGCAGTCACAGAGACGCGGTGGGATAGCTCACATGACTGGAATGTGGTCATGGATGGCTACAGGCTTTTCAGGAAAGACAGGCCAGCAAGGCGAGGTGGGGGAGTTGCTCTTTATGTGAGAGAGCAACTGGAATGCATCGGGCTCTGCCTTGGAGTGGAAGGAGGACAAACTGAGAGCTTGCGGGTAAATATTCAGGGACAGCCAAATATGGGTGACACTGTTGTGGGCATTTCCTACAGGCCACTTTGATCAAGAAGAGAAAGTTGATGAAGCCTTCTACAGACAGCTGGAAGTAGCCTTGCAATCATAGGCCCTGGTCCTCATGGGGGATTCAACCACCCTGATATTTGCTGGAAAAGCAACATGGCGAACCATGCACGATCCAGAAGGTTCTTCCAGAGCATTGAGGACAAATTTTTGATGCAGGTGGTGGAGAAGCCAACAAGGCAAGATGTGCTGCTTGACCTTACCCTAACAAACAAGGAAGAGCTGCTTGAGAATGTGAGAGTTGGGGGTAGCCTTGGCTGCAGTGACCATGAGATGGTTGAGTTTAGAATACTGCGAGGTAGAAGCAGGGCTATGAGTCAGGTTACAACCTTGGACTTCAAGAGGGCCAACTTTGGCATCTTCAAAAACCTGCTAGGAGGAATCCCATGGGCTAGGGCTCTGGAAGGCAGGGGGGTCCAAGATTGCTGGACAGTATTCAAGGACCACTTCCTCCAAGCTCAACATTAGTGCATCCCCAGGGGAAAAAGTCAGGCAGAGGAGCCAGGAGACCCACATGGATGAGCAAAGAGCTTCTAGAGAAACACAGATGGAAGAGAGGTGTTCACAGTATCCGGAATAAGGGACTGGCCACTTGCGGGGACTATGGGAATGTTATCAGGGTATGCAGAGATGCGACGAGGAAGGACAAGGCCCACTTGGAATTAAATCCAGCAATGCATGTCAAAGATAACAAATGGGCTTCTTTAAATACATCAGCAGTAAAAGGAAGACTGGGGATGCAGTGGGCCCACTGCTGACCCAGGAAGGGGCCCTGGCGATGCAGGATGCAGAGAAGGTGGAGTTACTGAATGCCTTCTTTGTCTTGGTTTTTACTGCTGAGGCTGGCCCTCAGGCATCCCAGCCCCCAGAAAAGAGATGACAAACTGGGACAAAGGAAGACTTAACATCAGTTGATAAAGACTGGGTCAGAGATCACCTAGGCAAACTGGATCCCCACAAAATCCATGTGCCCAGCAGATGTTCTTGCTGAGCCACTCTCCATCATCTTTGAAAGGTTGTGGAGGACAGGAGAGGTGCCTGAGGACTGGACAGTAGCAAATGTCTCTCCAATCTTCAAAAATGACAAGAAAGAGGACCTTGTGAACTATAGGCCAGTCAGCCTCACCTCTGTCCCTGGAAAGGTGATGGAGCAGTTCATCCTGGAGGTCAGCTCCAGGCATGTAGAGAACAAGAAGGTTATCAGAAACAGTCAACATGGATTCACCAAGGGAAGATCATGCTTCACCGACCTGATACCCTTCTATGGTGGCCATGACTGGCTGGGTCAAAGAAGGGAGAGCAGTGGATGTTGTCTATCTTGACTTCAGTAAGGCAATCGACACTGTCTCCCACAGCATCCTCACAGGCAAGCTAAGGAAGTGTGGGTTGGATGAGTGGACAGTGAGGTGGACTGAGAACTGGCTCAACAACAGAACTCAGAGGGTCATGATCAATGGGGCAGAGTCTGGCTGGAGGCCTGTAACCAGTGGTGTTCCCCAGGGGTCTGTGCTGGGTCCAGTCCTGTTTAATATATTCATCAGTGACCTGGATGATGGGATCGAGTGTAACCTCAGCAAGTTCGCTGATGATACCAAGCATGGAGGAGTGGCTGATAACACCAGAAGGCTGTGCTGCCATCCAGCGAGACCTGGACAGGCTGGAGAGCTGGGCCCAGGGGAACCTCATGAAATTCAACAAGAGCAAGTGCAAGGTCCTGCACGTGGGGAGGAACAACCCCAGGCACCAGTACAGGCTGGGGGCTGAACTACTGGAAAGCAGGTCTGTTGAGAAGGACCTGGGAGTGCTGGTGGACAACAAGCTGACTATGAGCCAGCACTGTGTGCTTGCGGCCAAGAAGGCCAATAATATTTTGGGCTCATTAGGAGTGTGGCCAGCAGATCAAGAGAGGTTATCCTCCCCCTCTACTTCGCCCTAATGAGACCACGCTTGGAGTACTGTGTCCAGTTTCGGGCGTCCCAGTTTAAGAAGGACATGGAACTGCTTGAGCAAGTCCAGCAGAGAGCTACGAAGATCATCAGGGGACTGGAGCATCTCCCTTATGAGGAAAGGCTGAGAGACTTGGGTTTGTTTAGCCTGGAGAAGAGAAGGCTGAGGGGGGATTTCATCAATACCTACAAATATCTAAAGGGTGGGTGTCAGGATGATGGGACTGGACTCTTTTCAGTGGTGCCCAATGACAGGCCAAGGGGCAACGGGCACAAGTTAGAACACAGGAAGTTCCAGCTAAACATGAGAAAAAAACTTCTTTCCTGCGAGGGTGACAGAGCAGTGGCACAGGCTGTGCAGAGAGGTTGTGGAGTCTCCTTCCCTGGAGACGTTCCAAACCCACCTGGGCGAAGTCCTGTTTCCCTGCTCTAGGTGTGCCTGCTCAAGCAGGGGGGTTGGACAAGATGATCTCTAGAGGTCCCTTCCAACCGCTACCATTCTGTCAATCTGTGAAAATACAGTGTGAAAACAATGTTGCAAGGTGGAAATGTTTTGATAATTTCTTTTTCATGACAAAAGAAAACGTGTAAACAACTAGCTTTTTGGGATCATTGAAATTTGAAATTCCCATGAACTAGAATCAAATGTATTTAAAACACTGGATGAGGCGAAAGACATTAAAATCTCTATGATGAAAACTACATTTTTTTGGAAAAAGTATCCACCCTTTTTTTTAATTGATAGTTGTGATGAAGTCTGTGGTTCTAAATTATCAGATTATTCTAAGATAGGATACAAATTCTAAGCACAATCTATTTTTATTAGTTGCTTTCTTGACATTCTGAGCCAAAAAATAATTTAAAAAAAGGTCTTGTTACCACAAAAAACCACTTTTATTGTCTGGACTAGCTTTAGTATTAGCTGTTTTGATAAGTCTAAAGTGATGAAAAGATTCTGAAAATGTTTGGGATAAAACCTTTTTAGGATTTTCAAGATTTTAAAATGGAAACTATACACTTTTTGAAGAAAAAATACTGAATCCCCATAAGATATAGCAATCATATTTTATATAAAATGCCATGTGTTAATTTTTCTGGTATCTCTTCTTTTCTGATACAGCTGTCAGCAGCAGGTTAAAATCACTATTTCAAAGTACAGTATTGTACAGAGTCATAAGAGTTAGCGAGCTGGCAGTTTACTAGACAAAAGGGTTACTTTGTCTACATCATTAGTAAGCCACAGTGAACATGTTATGCTATTCAAATTTATACCACAGCTTGGTTTGACATGTGATCAGCTTCAAAAGTAGACAACAGTTACTAAGGAAAAGATAAAGAACAGAATGCATTCATAAGCCTGAGGAGTGAAACACTCAAAATGATACTATTAAAGGACTATTAAAGCTAATAAGAATGCTCCCAATGTACAAAAGAGTTTTAAATGACTTCTCCCTTTCCCATTAGCTTTAGATATGACTAGGATAAAAGCCATAAATAAATAAATCTATTTTGAAGGTAAAAATAATTTTTGACAAATGGTAATAATTTTTGTTTTTATTTGAACATTTTATTTCAATATCTTGAAATATTTTGTATATCCTCTCACAAAGTAGCTGCTGCTCTTTTTCTTAGGAAAAGATAATTTTTAAAGACAAAAACTCTGAACTGAGTCTTTCAGAAAAAATTTGTACATTATTTACCTTTCCTGTGGGATTCCTTTCTTGAACAATTACACACTTTGTAGTTTTATGTTGATTTGAAACAGAAAAAATCCCACAAAACTCAGAGAAAATTAGTGTATTGTCCTTTACCCAGCTTTATTCATTAGCTTTTACTAAGGTTTGCACAGCCAGATTTCTGTGCACCCAAATGCTTAGATACCAAACGCTCATTTGCTGACTGCTGGTATTAGCACACAGACAGGAGCAGAGCTCTTATTATTCAATTTTGTTGTTTATTGTCAGGTCTTGTATTATTTTTTAACTATTTTATTCCAGCAGTGATGTAGCAGGGACATAATGATGGCATGGTGAGATGAGATAAATACACTGACTAATAGCTGAAAAGAATAACTCTCTGAAAGATTTTATGGTGGCTATTTTTGTTTGGTTTGGTTTGTTTTTTATTTACAGAAACTATTTAGGAAATGCATTTTAACAAGGAGGAAAGTCAAATGATCTGCTCTGAAATGACAAACGTCCTTTTCTTTGGTGAAAAACCAGCCTTGGAGGTCAGAGATGTAGCCTCTTTTCCAATTCGTTTCACTCTCAATTATATCAACCATGTGCCACTGCATTTGCATTGATATTTATGCTACATATAAATCTGCAAAATAAAATGGTAAAACCTCTTCTTTATCCAGGTAACGGCAATGTAATCTTGCTACTTCAATTTTGCTGGACTGAAATACCCTTACCTTGAGTTGTTTCCTACATAGTGTAAGCAACAAAAGTGGGGCCTTCCATTAAGTAATTTATTAATCTACATAATAAATAATCTGCACCTTTCAGTACCTAAAGAACTGTGAATTCCTTGAATGAAGTATGCCCCATGCTTGTGAAATTTTTTATTACAGACATGTAACCAAAAATGATACTGCTAAAATGAGTAGTGTGCTGCTATTCTTCCTCATTTTTACATTTTCAACATTTTTATTATTTGTATGTTTTTCAGCTTCATTGCTGCTACAGTTGCAAATGTGCAACATTACTGCTCAGTACTATGTTTGTGTCCCTGGACCGGGTGTAAACACATGGCGTATTTTGGAGTAGAAAGAGCAAGAAATATTGGAGATAAGTGCCAGCTTTTTCACGGAAATATTTCCCTTATATAGGAGTTTGCCATTGCCAAGAAACTGTTGTGTGCTTCACTGTTGCATTACCTCTCCCAGATAAGCAAATGCTGAAGCGGGGGATTTCTGTGGAGGTTAACTAGGGATGGGCCAGCACTGGTGCCAATCTGCACGTCTGTTGTCTCTAAACATGGCCAGTGCTTGTTGCTTCAGGAAAAGAGGTTCAGTGTTTATATGCTCCCTCGCTTCTCCCCCTGTGGCGGTGCTGGTATAGTTTCTGGTGCTTGTGTCATTCACTACGTTCATGTGCTAATGTTGCTGCATTGTCGGCTGCAATGGTTTCTTCTGGCAGTGAGTTCTAGAGTCCAATCACGCACGATGAAAACCAGCATTTTCCTTTGCAAGCCTTGAAGTTTGCACTGTAGTATTTCATTGAATACCATGTCAAAACCTCTGTCCAACTTCAGTATTCAATTTGTTGATATTTTTATCACACCTTCCTTCATTCTTTGTGACTAAAAACTTGATGTCTCTCTCCTTCTTCAGACAAAGACCTCTCTGTCTCTTCCATTTAAGATTATTATTTTCCTCTGAACAGCTAATTCTGCATCAGCTTTATTGCAGAACCCCTCACTCACAATTTGTGCTTTCTTCAAAGTATTCATGACGATTTTAAGTGTTCAGATGGGAAAAAATTGTCGTGAAAGTCCCTTAAAATGTGCGCAAATGCAATGTTTCTCTTGGGTTTTGTGTGTCATATTACAGGCATAATTAAATATATTACTGTGAGTTCATCACTACTGACTAAGAAATGGTATAACTTCATCATGCTTTGCATGGTATAGCATCAGGATGTTTCAGTCTCTGTAATTCTTTCTGTTTCTGGTGCCATGTTTCTCCTACCCCTAAGAAGTGTTTCTGTCTAGCATAACCAACTTCCATTTTCCTGTCCTTCCTCAGCTTCACTATTTCAACTGAGTCCTCTGAGATGTTTTACTCTGTATTTATCTCCTCTTTCCCTCCTGCTTCCACAGCATAGTGCTGATTCAATTTTATGATGGAAAAAACAGAATAAGTTTTTCCAAGTATTAAAGGAGTCCTTGGGCTTTTAAAGTATTTTCCTGAAGAGAAATCTGGCTGATCTAACAGCACAACTGGAACTATGTATGGCTAGATTAGAAAATACAAAAGCAAGCTATTATAGAAATATTAGAGTGGTGTTTCTTCTTCAACATTTCTTATTTATTTCTGAACTGCGAGGAGAGTATATTTTGCAAGAGAAAGAAACCGCTGAAATTTCTGACCACTCTGCTTTTTAGTAATAACTGAGTGCTTTAGACCCATTAGAGAGAAATCTGCTGCTTTCCTCAGAGATATTCTTCTCTTAGACCACTGTGAAATTCCAAGGATTTCACTGTTTGAGGAAATGGATGTGCAATTTATAATTAGGAATCCATTTGAGAGTCATGATTATTTTCATTTTATGCTTATAAAAAATCTGGGAGCTTTCAGTGATATTTTAACCTTAATTTTTCTTTCGGTGTATAGCTGTCTCTGAAGTTTATTGGTAAAACTGTAATTACAAATACTTGGCAATGGGCACTTTGTATTGCATAGGTTAGTTTCACCATTTTGTTCACACACATTAATGGGGTACTTTCAAAACATAATTAGATGTCCTTGTTTAGTTGCAAAAATCTTTTAAAGACATGGCATTTATAATTCCATACTTACTATTTTGTTTGTCTATATCACCCAATACAAAAGAGAAGCCATGGCACCCATTTCTGTGGTCTTTAGTTCAGGCAAAACTATTTCGGCTTTCTGTGAGGTGACTGTGTTACCCACCTTCAGGTATCTGAACCTTGTCTCCTTAACCTTCACTTACATTTGGTAACAATGAAGAGGCTTCTGCTAAAGGAAATTCTGAAAAACAAAGGAATGTTCAAGAGTTTTTCTCCATGGACCATGAAGAAAACCTAGTAAAGCTAGTATCCTTCGATGTTAAGCATGTGTGTTACGTCTCTGAGATTAAGAACTGTGTGATGTTCCCACAAAAGTATATACAGAAAAGAAGGTCATCTCATGATGCCTCTGATCCAAAGCACAAACCAAGGGAAGAAACAGTCCCCTGATTTGAAAGTGTGTTAAATTAACCTAAATCTTGCTCTTTCCTGGTGAATGCTAGATTGCAGTTAAGATCTAAACGTGTGCTGCTTCACAGAGAAATGGAGCTCCTATATTATATTAGAGAGAAAGGAAAAGAAAACGCCCCTTTTGGATGTGAGCATTAAACCGAGTCAGAAAAAACTCCTGTAAATATATGGCAGTTTGCCAATGCAGCTTAGTCTAGTTGCAGTGAGCAGAAAAGATTACCTCTAGTGCACTGTGTAATTATTCTAATTGACTTCCATTCCTAAACTAAGTTGTGTCATTTCTCATAGCTTTTGGCTGTGGAAAGGCATTTTTTCTGTTCAGTCTCATCAGAAGAAGAGTAATTGACTTTCTGTATATGTTTTTATGACAGGTCCACTCTAAATATTAGATTTTCCTCTTAGATTTGGTAATTTGACATATTTTTTGATATCAAAGTCATTCTGCTGGATATTTAATAAGAAGGCTATATACATTTAATACTGCAGTTAGTATTTGGCATTCTCTCTCTTTCATGCCAGACTTAAAATACAACTTCTATGCTGCCTAGAATTAATTTAACTTATAAGTGATTTCCCTAATGGATTTACCTGATAAGCCTTCCTGTCTCCTCTTAAGACTTTGTTTTTAACCAAGCTGGTGAAACCTACTAATGCTGAGAACATGCTCAGAGATACTAAAAGGCTTTGGAAGTTGTTTCAGTGCCCCAAGGTGGGTGTGACAGATAACATATCTTCTCTGCAGTGTCTGATGGATGGTAACGTGTGAAATATGCTTCATAAAGTTTAACTGCTTGCAGAGAAAGTATTAACCTTAAACATCAGTTCAAAAATGAGGTCTAGGTTTGAATTGTTCATCTTTCTCAAAAAAGCTTATGGGATATGATCCTGGGTTTACTGGCCTTTATACCTGAACTCGTGTGGTCAGTCCTATGTTGCCATATTCCTTTGTCCCTTTCAAAGTATCGCCGGCTTGGTCGAAAGAGGAACTATGTTGTGCAAGTCACTGTCAGGGCCCTAATACTCTGCACCACCAGGAAATAGAAAGTCAGAGAAAGAGTGAAGAAGAAAGTCTGGAAAATTGCTCAGTCATTAAGACAGAAAAAAAAGCACCTCAGTATATTTTCAATTCCACCCTGCCCCCACCATTAATTAAATAGTGAGATTCATGACAGCTATATTAAAAAAATAAAAAGAAAAACAACAAACAATTTTTTTTAGGGAGACAGCTTCTGTCCGCACATTTCAAAAGTTATCCCTAAGAGACCTTGTTGGATGAGCCATATATGCTCTAATACAAAGGCTGGTGTATTTTTTGTTTATCAGGCATGGCTATTTTAAACTACTATTATGACAAAGGCGTGGTACTTCCAATCACTACGCTCATAAAAAAATATGAGCGTAAATATTATTCACTTATTTAGACAGAGAAACAGAAAACTAACCTCATAGACTAGTCATTAAACATTGAAGTTGTGCACGAAACCATGTGCTCCAGATCCTTAATTCCCAGGTTTAAAAGTTGTTTGTTTTTTTTTTATTTTAACAGTGATGAGCTGCAGTGCAAAATGCATTTCACAGGGAGAGTCCTATGATGAGGTAATATGGCAGGGTGGTGAAGTCCCATCGAGATTGCCGATGACACCAAGCAAGGGAAGGCCAATCAATGTGTGTGAGGGCAGGGCTGCCATCCAGAGGAATGGACAGGGGCAGGAAGGGGCCAAGTGGGCCCCCATGCAGTTCAGGAAGGAGCAATGGGCTGTCCTCCCCTGGGTGGGCAGGGCCCTAGAAATCAGGTTGTGTGGGAAACAGAGAAAGCCCCACTGCCCAGCTCCCATCAATCCTCTCGAATAAATAGCTGCATGTGAACAATCACTCTGAAGATGATTCTTGCAACAGAATTCCATAGCATTAACCTCAAGTAGTCCACAAAAGAAGCTTGGACAACTGGCTGTCTAGAAAATGAGCAAGCAGGACAAACTGAGGAACTGGAAGTAAATACAGACTGAATTTTCTCTAGAGGTTCAGCCAATAGCAGTGTCCAGTGGATAGAAACAAGGCTGTCCATAAGGGAAAGTGAACAACAAAACAGAGAAGCAAAGAACTGGTGTTGGAAGCTCCTTTTCAAGGAAGGAACTTCTGACTCCAGCAAATGATAAGTGTATGTCCTGATCACAAAGAGATATGTCCAGCATGGAAACCCAGCAAGTGAATTCAAAGAAAGTTAGATTCAACAGAGACTGGTGGCAAATAGTCTTAAAGTTTTGCCACCACCGTGATGGGCAGAGTGCAGGATGTGTTCTAACAAAGAGTCTGGCAAAAGGCTTCAGGGGCCTGGTGGGCTGTAGAGATAAGTGTTTGCAATGAAAGCATTCACTTGATTCTGGGTTCAGTCTGTTCTGGAGGGAGATTACCTCTTGTTCAGCATTTATTTTATGAGTCATGATGTAAAGTACATACACTTTGTTTTCAAGCTCTTGCAAGGGAGTAATACAAGTGCAGTATTTCAAGTAACGACCAACTATCGTGAGAGTTTCCTTAGTAGTATTATCAAAAACTATTGCTGATCTTAGGTCCAGAATGTGTCACTATGCCAGGAAAGAGCTTTCGCTGCTCCCAGCATGGTGCTGCAGAGACTTTGTTTTAATCAGTCAATATCTTTTGAGAAAAGACAAGGGAAAGGACAGGGCAGGAATTCAGAATGTTTTCTTACAAATTCTTGCTGCACACTCAAAGTATTTTAAAAGAGGTTGACTGCTTTCTATAGAAAAATATGGTGGTATTAAATCTATTATTTAGGGAACATACAGATTTAAAGTAAATATTTCAAAAACATAATCAGGTGAATACATTCTTTCTTCAAAGTGACAGCTTTAGAGTCTCACTTTGGTGTTAAATTTTTTTTGCTGCATATTAAGAAGTTGTAAGGACTTCAATTTATTCTCAAACTGGGGTAAAACACAATTTGGGGTTGTTAAGAATGGTCTCGAAAGTAAATATATGTTTCTCAATCTCTTTGAAAATTCATATTATGTCACTTCCTGTCTCTGCTACACGGTGCTTAATATTGCTGGAAAAGCTGGAAAAAAACGCATTTAGCTGCTCTGTGAAGCTTTTCTTAAAGGGTGCAGAAGGAAATACTTTCTGCTCAACTACATGTGGGAATTTTGAACATATACAAATAAATGACCAAATTAATTCTGAGAGATATTTAGGTATTTTATGAAGGGAATAAATTTCTGTAATGTGTTGACAGCAGATTATTGGTGTTAATATATTTAAAAAGACACTTGAGAGATGATCAGCTGCATTGACTGCAAAGGAAAAAATTACTACCTGTATCACAAGATGGGTAGTATTGCAGATAGTCCAAATATTGACTGCTTTGAATGGGCTCAGTAGATTCAGTCTTTTTAAAAACTAATGGACATTTAAATTCCACCTGTGTGAAATTAATCGATGCACTTTCTTTCTGCAATATCCAAGCTTTGAGCTGATTGGAAAATGATTTCTTATTAAAACTGAATCTTTAACAAGGATTTTTGTCAACTAAAGAGACAAAATCAGCTAGTGGATAGGCAGAAAGGGGTATTTTAGCTGAAACTGGAAAAAAAAAACATACCAAGGTACAAGAAAAAGATCTTTGGAAAACCAGTGTTTACTCCCATTGAGATTAAATAAATTCTCAGATGATGTTGAAAACCTGCTGTCTGTGTTACCAAAGAATCCAGTTTCACCTTCTTTACACAGTCAGGCAGCTGCATAAGCAAAGCAGCCTCGCCGCAGGCAGGGTCATTTCGTGCTGGGCAACGGGAGGGTTGGTCCTGCCTAACCACCCACCGCTTACTGGGTGGCTTAAAAGACTGCAGCTAAACTGAACACCTCAGGCTGGCATCTACACAAAACATCCCTCATTCAGTGGAAAATGTTCTCGCAGAGTGCTGCCCTACCACGGTCACACTTTTTTGGGACGATTTTGAAATCTCTCTGTGGACTGTACTGCAGCAGCTCAGACTGGCACCAGCTAAGAGATGCCTGCACCAGCCTCTGTGTCCCAACCCTTTCAAGAGCTCATGCTCTCGGATGCTTTCACCAGTCCCCATACTGCACTGACGAACCTCCTTTTGCTCACAGAGGGCATTCTGTAAATCACAGCCCTGCATCAGGGCTGCACAAGGGTCAGGTGTGGGGCGTGGACACAAGCCACAGTGAATGGCCTAATCTGCTTCTGTGCCCTGAAGGGAGAGCCAGTGCCCACCGCTGATACTGACACTCTGGACAAAGCTGACCTCCAGCTTATGTGATGTACCAGTGAGAGCGAGGCAGACATATGTTTTTCAACCACGGTGGAGCTCCAGGGACTGTGGTGCCCACAGCGCCGCTTTGCTGTGAAAGCAGACTGAGGGTTGAAGCCAGTCAACCAGATTACACTAGCCAGAAATACAAATACTCATGTACAGTGTAAGTCTCTTCACTGCTGTTTCCCACTACTCACCAATAAAATAAAAAATAAATTAAAAAATCACCTAAGGAAAGACTTTTTCTGTTGCTGTGATGAATGATCAGAAGCTTCTTTGTATAAAATCAGACTCAGTGTCAATGTAAAGAAATGATATTTAAAATAAAGGGGAAAAAGAAAAGTTAAAACAGAATAATTATAGACCTTTCTGGAGACAAACCTTGTTAAAATTTTCAGAAAAGCTAACACAGAAAGCTCCTGTGAAACTCTATATGTAAAGCACCGACTGGGTCCCTTGGACATGATCGAGCGTACAGACCTGCAAAAGTGCGTGAGCCTTGCTAAAAGGGTGAATACTGGGAAAAACTACTCCAGGAGTTAATTTATGTTCCGTGATAAATTTGTCATGTCTTATGATTGGTTTGTTTAGAAAACAGTGTGCCAAAAATGGTGTGAGGCACCGCTGACTTAACGGTTTGGATAAAGAGGCTCCCTCAAGAAGGCGGCTGGTGCCCTGGTTAGACAGGTTGTCAATGTCTGGCCTGAATTTTCACAGGAGTCTCAGTAAATTAACTGAGGTGGTCAAGCCCCAGTGCTTTTCTGTGGCTGTTAGGTACCTAATTCCCTTGGGTGCTTTCGACAGCTAAAGTAGAGAGATAAATTGCATTGTTACTAGAGGCCAGCAAAGGGTAGTTCTCTCAGATTGAGGAACAAAATTAAATTTAACCTTGACGCTTCTGTTCTAAACATTTCTTTATATTGACTTCATCATGTAACTTTAGAGACTGTGTTAGCAGGAGAATAAATGACCAGGATCATTCCAGTTCGTAGCACAATTTGAAAACAGTCAGGATTTATTTTGCTTTTCCTTTCCAAACAGGAATAAAATCAAAGCCTTTAAAATTCTTTTGGAAAAAATAAATAAAATAAAATAAAATAAAATAAAATAAAATAAAATAAAATAAAATAAAATAAAATAAAATAAAATAAAATAAAATAAAATAAAATAAAATAAAAATAAAATAAAATAAAATAAAATAAAATAAAATAAAATAAAATAAAATAAAATAAAATAAAATAAAATAAAATAAAATAAAATAAAATAAAATAAAATAAAGACATTGAAGTGAAACATGGAGGGACACACACAATTTTGATACATGAAAAATGTTCAAAACAGTACATGAGTGAAATCCGATGAAGTGAAAGGGAAGAAACTACAGGTTCATGATTTTGCTTTTATCTAGTCTGAGCTCATTAGTTCACCACAGATTAACTGAAGTTAGAACCCAGTTTCCCCTCTCCCAGGGGCCGGCTCTCTGCCCAACAGGCAGTAGACTAGGAGTGCCTTCTCTTTTTTTTCTTTCCAGTGTGACAGAAATCTTCACTGAATCTCCATGTTGTCCCAAACATTCTGACCATCTCTAATTAGGGTTATTCTTCGTCAGCACTTTACCTGGCTGGAGGTTAACATTGCGGGGAGATGGATGTTTCAGTACCTTCTATGTCCAAGATCACCTTGCTCTCGGTCAGTCTGCCTTTTGAATGGGCACCGTGCTGGCCATGCTGACTGATGATATTTTAGTCACCAAGTCTAGTTATCAGAAGTTCCTGCTGATACTTTTTTATCTGCCTTGGATACAGCAGAACAAGGAAATACAACTACAGGGTCAAGACTCTAATTTCAAAAGTGGGCTTTAGGCCAGAAATACAGAAATGGAGAATTGTTCTTACTTCTATAAACAAAGATTGCATTTTAATATTTTTTTAATAATTTTTGGTCAAAATGTCTCTTGCAAATAAAGGAAGAATAGGTTGTGACAAGCAGAAGTGATGGAACATGAGGCACTGAAAAAATAGAAGATATTTTTAAGGGAAAGCAAATCTGGATCAAAGACACTGTCTAGATACGGAACACATTGTTCAGTTCAACAACTTGAAAGAAAAAAAAAAAAAGAAAAAAAAAAGAGCAAGATTTTTGGCCTAAGACACTGGCCATACTGGAGGAGATTTAAACAACGTTGTGGAGCAAAGTAGCTCTAAGGAGTCTTCTTGCTGCCTCATATTGAGCTAATCTCCAAAGGTCAGGGAGAATGTAGAGAGAAAGCTGCCTGGAAATTCAACAGGTAAATGTGAAAACAGTCCTAAATGTTCCTCAGGGACACCCAGCAAACAAAGTTCCTCACTGTCTTCCTTCTTCCTCTGAGTCCATGTAAAGCCATGTGTTGTCTCAACTTTCCTTCATTTGTTGTTATAGTGCATATAAGTCACCTGTTGACATCTTAAAGTTCGGTCTCAGCTGTAGGCAATACCAACCACCAGCCTCTCCTGCTTCCTAAAGCCTCTCCTGATTCTCATGCAATGTCAACGGCCAGGGGTATCAGAACACTGGTATGTCCCGCCTTGCTCACCCAAAAAGGAAAAAAAGAAACTGAAAGATCACTGTTTCCTTTAGTGATGAATCATATATTTGCATTAGAAGAGTCCGCAGGTGTAACTTCATTTGTCCTTTATATTTTTTGCAATATAAAGCCATTATTATTCTGACAAATCGATCAAATGAGGACCACTTTCCATTGCCTTGTGATCTGCTGAAGAAATGGCGACTACCATTACTTTGCAAAGACCGTACTTGGTGCTATACGGTGGTAATGCCAAAACAAAGGCAGCCTGTGTGCCCTCCAGGAGGTAAGGTGGCAGACAGCTCACTTGCTGTTCAGTACATCACTGCAAAAGGCGAAGGAAGGGAGTCATACAAAAGGCCAGATATTTTCAAGAGGAACAGCAAACAACCCCATTTATTCTGCTTTCCTGCAAATTATTTTTCTCATGACAAGTCCTCAGCAGCTGAACGCTTTCTGGTGTACATTTTATTAACTACTTCTGCTACTTATTTTACCAGAGGCTCTTAAGGTGCCGACCGCCTTGCCTGCTTGCGAACACGGCGGAGTGCATGTTTTTGATCCTCCTGCAGTTTAAGCATATGTGTTCCAGGAAGGGGCAGAGGAAAGGCAATTCGGAGAGGGGTGCTCTAGCCTTCATTACCGAATTCATCCCCAGGACAGTGAGCAGTGTCCTGATCTGAACTATTGTGCCAGTTCTACTAGTTTTCCAGATTGGGGAATTCTTACTTCTAAGAAGAATTAAAGATAAAGCATTCTATCTGAGAAAAAATAATGTTAGTGATTTTGGGACAAGAAGCAGCAGGCATAAGTGAAACACACACCTGAAGATTAAAAAACAAGTCTCTCACTGTGGGACAGTCAAACACTGGAGCAGCTTGTGCAGTAGGTTTGGGGCTGGCTGTTGTTGGATTTCCTTCAAGAGCTGGACACAGCCCTGAGTAGCCTGTTTTGATCTCATAGCTGACCCTGCTTTGAGCAGGAAGTTGGACTCCAACCTGAACTCTTCTTCCTTCTCTTATCTCCCTTTGTGGTTTTTTTTGAGGCCTGTAGCAAAACAATACTGTTTATATCTTTCTTTTGCAAAACAAATTGATAGCAGGATAAATATATAATCCTCAGACGGTCAGGGATATTCCTCTACTGGGTATTACAGCCCTCATTAGTGGGTAGAAGGCCCCCAGCATTTCCTGTGTTTGAGAGTGCCCAGACTCACATGTTGTCTCACCACCTGGCCATGTAGGCTACTTGGGAGCCAGGCTGTTTTCTACAGTGCCTATGAAACCACCTTAATTTTGCATAGAGCTTTAGGCCGGAGAAGAAGAGTCTTATTTTCTTGCATCAAAAAACGTTTCTCTGTGATTCATCGCCTGCAATGCAAAGGTTTGTTTTGCAGAAATCCTTGCAGAGATCTTCCTTGACTCACAAGCCTAGTTCCTGATGAATTCCTTAATGCTTGTTAGCCAAAGTCAGATGGACCTGGGCTCATCTATTTCTATCAAACTTTAAGAACTATTGTTACTTATATTTCAACCATGTTTTAATTGCTTTTGAAGAGAGGCAACACTTTGATTTATGTACTATGTCAGAAGAATATGCTATTTCAGCTGACCAAATTGTCTGCCTCATTCAACAAGGGAGCAGAGTAATTTTCAGGTTTAAACATCAGAGTTATATGCCAACTGTATATAAAAATTATAGTAGGGGAACATTTTTCTTGTCACAGTGCCAGCACATTTCTCAAAGCATAAAGAAGTGTTTTCTAGATCGTTTCAGATGTACCATTGTTTAATTCTTGCACGGCAGGAGCAACAAGAGGCTCCGGGCATGTTCAGACTTCCACCATGGTAAGCCCTGTGAGTGCGCACAAGGACACAGAGTCAGTCAGCATTTTATTAATTACTTTATTTCCCATAAATACTGCACAGGAATGACGCAGGTCAAGGCTGCCACAGCCCTGGTGCTTATGTGGCTAAAATGAAGGCAGGCACAACCAGCAGAATACATCTGGGATACAAAAGAGGTGACTGAGCTGACTTGTTGGGTATGAATAACGTGAGATGAACCATCCCTGGTGATGCCTTGGCACTGTGTGGTCTCAGTATCCCCAGTTCTTAAAAACTGGGGTATTCTGAACTGAGAAATGGATGCTAGGAAATTGATGATGTCACCTCTTATTTGTAGAATAGATCCTAAAAGTGAACGTGTAGGTGAGATTTGCCTTCCATCAGGTTTTTCCAGATACAGAGATTTCAGTAGGAAAAAAAAGGAAGAATGAATTACTCAAAACTGCTAGTTCAGATTAATTCTCTAATATTACAATTAAGCAGCACACTGTTGGGCTCTAAAGGTAGTTTCTTGGCAATCTTCTAATTTACCTGCCTAATTGAAAAGGCTGCCCTCTACTCTAGAGCCAATAAGTGAATTTAAGTTCCTCCAGAGTGTAATTTGGGACATCTGAACTAGACAGTGCTAAACACAGTGCCAGCCTGAACTCTTTCCTATTTACCTGCTGAATATCACCTTAGGTACACTCTGATTAAAACGGAGCACGTGCTCAACTGTAGCAAACTGGTTTGGTCTGAATCAACTTAATGAGATACGATGATGTTCCAATACATTATATATTTGCTTCCTTAACTTTATTCTTGGCTGTCATATCACCAAAATACATAAAGGTGGTTTTGGCAAGGGAGGGATTATGTACTATTGTTACCTAAAAGCTACCCTGTTTTCTTCCCACCTCTGTGGGAATACTTTTCACCAGTAATTTACACTCATGCATCTTTAGCCTACACTGATTTTTTTTCCGTTCCAACATATTTAGGCAAAACATAGAGAGTTCTATGTGACATATTTTGGGGTTTTGAGTTCTTGGTATATGCATTCTTACTCTTCGTTATCTTCCTCCTGTTTTATGATGGCTTCGTGTTTTGCATTTTTTAAAATAACATTGAGAATGAAGAAATAGAATCCAATATTTGAAGGAATTTAAACTATCTTGGAGAAGTACCTATGTAACCGCCCACCAGATCACATACCTATTTCCTCCAGCTCCATGAGCTATGGTTTGCCACAGTCCAGGCCTGTTCCATCTGACCTCATGCTATCCATTGGCAGTCCACTTCTGCAACCATCTTCTCTTTTTTGGTGTTGTTTAGAAACAAAATATGAGCAACATGGTTCAACTATTATTTTCATTTTATGGAAGAAACCAGAGACCATTTGTGGTTAAGCCTGTTTATTTTATTAGTTTCATTTGACTACTGAACAGCTTACCCTTGTTTCTTGGGGTATAGTAGATGCTGTGTGTTGGATTGTCATTTCAATTGCAGCCAATAAGATCATCTCCTTGATGACCAAATTCTAATTTTCTTAGCTTTCCTTTTAGGAAGTTGAAGGATGACCAAGAAGCTGGATTTGCTCTGACTGTGTTGAAAATCAGCTGGTCTGGGGCCACGTACAAAAGGTACATATATGTTGTAAAAGATGATGCTTTACAGCAGCTTGAATCCCTGTGGGCCCAACAGTGAAGGAAACTATACTAAACCACACAAATTAGTCTTTGATCTAATTTTATTGACCATTTATATCTCATGTATAATATAATATTTTCATTTCAGTTTTATTATGTGAAGTGACCCAAAGATTACATTAACTAAGGGGGAAAATGCTATGTTTATATTGATCTTGAAATAACTTCTACACATGCTAGCATCCAACCTTGATTTGTGTTAAATGGCAATCTAGCACTAAGAGTGCCTGAAGGACAGCTAAAGTGTCTTAATAAGCCAAATTTATAAAGAATATCCTGCAATAGCTCTATCTGCTTCTCTTTCGTCTCTGCCCTAAGGACATCACAAGTGGTTTCATGAAATTAACAATTTCCCCATAAAACTTAGCTGCTACTCTTTGGGTCCAAGCTAACTTCTCGTGGGTGGATGAATAGGAGGATGTCTCCCTCATCTGTAGAGCTTCAAATTCTGCCAGTCTGTGGAATAGAGACTGTGCTTTGCCCTCTGCCCAGGTGGTTTTTTCCCGCCACATTTTTGTCAGTCATTGGATGCTCTTGTCTATGTTTAAGGTGCTACCAGGGAAAAACATGGAAGCCCAGAAGTGTTTCTCAGCAGTGAATAACCTGAGAGAAAAATGTTTACATCGGGAATGCAGACAGAGCCTGAGACAGAGCAGCAACATCCTGCGACAACATCAGCATCCATCTGCCTGCCTGCAGTTAAAGGGCAAAAATGTTCTGAAGGATTAATAACAAACAAGCCAAAAGAATTCATACAGATTAAGCCTCCTTATCGGAAAATGCAGTCTTCTCTTCAAGTTGAAGAGGTAACAAAAGCATTAGTAATATATACAATCCAAGAACCATTTAGGCATTTTTTTTCTTTGTAAGGGACTATCACATACCGAAAGGTCTTTTCTCTCTCATCTCTCTGTTCATCTAGTGTGGGACATATTTCTCTGAGGAAACGTTACGCTGACAAATGGTGGGAAGAGAAACTCTGTCTCGGCTGCCCACGTTCAGAATTACAAGAGAAAGATGGGGACAGGCTGCTCTTTGTGCAAGGAACCTCTTCGTCATCCCAGCAAGTCACTTGGCACAGTCCAGTGGCCCCAGCCCTGTGCAGCCGAGACTGTTTCTCGTTCTGCCGTTATCACAGTGTGGCTGGGTCACTGTTGCTTGGGAAAATACTAATAGTCTTGTGATGTCTAGCATGAGAACAGTACTGGCCATGTCAGTTCCTTTCCTTTCCCCAGCCCTGTGTCTCTCGATGTGTCCTGCTCTGGTCACTGGGAGTGTCAGTCGCCATGGATCACCTCATTAGGGCTTTCTCTTACCGGGGACGGTGCCCAGAAGGGTTTTCTTTCTCTCCAACCTTCCTTTTGAGCAGTAATTATGTAGCAGATGCTTGAAGCACCTAAGACAGGAAACCAATGTTTCATGTCCAAAAAATACGGGTGTTTTACAACTTTCGTTATATTTTTTATAGAAAGACTAAAATCTTTGCATTTTAATTATCCTTATTTATTTACTTCAAATCTTAAAAATTATGTCCTGCATATAAATTCTGCAGACTGATTGTCTTAACAGCCTCAAAAAAGTCAACAGAAAAAAAACAGGGGGGATCCCTCTCACGTAAGGATTATTTTCACATCATCTTTAGCTTTCAAGCTTTTGACCAGCAGGAAAATCAATCAATCAATCAATCAATCAATAAGAAAATAAATAAATAAATAAATAGATGAAAAAATAAAAAGGAAGGGAGGGAGGAAGGAAGGGAGGGAGGGAGGAAGGGAGGGAGGGAGGGAGGGAGGGAGGGAGGGAGGGAGGGAGGGAGGGAGGAAGGAAGGAAGGAAGGAAGGAAGGAAGGAAGGAAGGAAGGAAGGAAGGAAGGAAGGAAGGAAGGAAGGAAGGAAGGAAGGAAGGAAGGAAGGAAGGAAGGAAGGAAGGAAGGAAGGAAGGAAGGAAGGAAGGAAGGAAGGAAGGAAGGAAGGAAGGAAGGAAGGAAGGAAGGAAGGAAGGAAGGAAGGAAGGAAGGAAGGAAGGAAGGAAGGAAGGAAGGAAGGAAGGAAGGAAGGAAGGAAGGAAGGAAGGAAGGAAGGAAGGAAGGAAGGAAGGAAGGAAGGAAGGAAGGAAGGAAGGAAGGAAGGAAGGAAGGAAGGAAGGAAGGAAGGAAGGAAGGAAGGAAGGAAGGAAGGAAGGAAGGAAGGAAGGAAGGAAGGAAGGAAGGAAGGAAGGAAGGAAGGAAGGAAGGAAGGAAGGAAGGAAGGAAGGAAGGAAGGAAGGAAGGAAGGAAGGAAGGAAGGAAGGAAGGAAGGAAGGAAGGAAGGAAGGAAGGAAGGAAGGAAGGAAGGAAGGAAGGAAGGAGACAGACTTCTCTAGAACTGTATGCTTTCTTACAGGAGCAATCTTACTTGTTCTGTGGTGAGCGATTGCATCTTCCCTCTGTGAGCTGCAGTGTGGTCTGCAGCCACTAAAGGATTGGTACAACAGATGTTATCCACCAATTTAGACACTGAGTAATGTCACTAAAATTCATTCCTTTCATACATTCATCCTGCCAAGCCACAGTTTTAGCCATCTGCAAAACTCTAATGGCAAAAGTATTGATGTCTTTCTTCAGTCTAATTAGGAACACCTAAAACACCCCTTGTGGAATAATCGCTGGAGGTGACTTAGAAATTAAACTTATGTTTTTAGAAAAGGTACAGCATTGAAGAGGCTGTCAGGGCGAAGTGCAGCTGCTACGTGAGGAATCCATTCCACGGAAGTTCCCTAATAACCATAGATGTCGGCAATGCCAGGAGAACTTGGCGTACTGACTCTAAGAGGAGTTGTCCAGAGGATGGAGCTGTGTGGAGGCATCGCGGCCAGGCTCTGTGGTAAATGGGAACTTGAGGTACCATGGAGCTGGTACACTGCATATTTGCTAGCCCTGGGCCAAGAGTCCCTCATGCTTTGGACAAAATGCTGCCCCTTTTGTGAACTTTGCTCGTTATAATATCATTTTAATACCAAAACACGCCTCCATCCCAAAGGTTACCTGCCTCTAAGGTGCGAAAACTCCTCACTGGGCAGATGCTTTGAATTTTTCTAGTTTACACCTTTAAAAGTAAAGCAAGGGTATTTTACACCAATCATAATAAAGGTATGTGTGACTAGAGTCACTCAAGCTCTGCCTGAAAGATAAAAATTAGTATAAAATGTGTGAAGAGAAAGAGGGTGTTGGGGAAGATACCGTCGCATACCACGCTGACTTCTGGGACCAGTCCACAGGCTGAGCCTCTCTGAGCAAGGGGGTCCTGTCTGAACCTCATGACTCAATGGTAGGATCTCCCCCTAGTCACTCCTCAAACTCCTATTATTAATCCAACGCCTCTCTAGATTAAAGTTAGGTTTTTTTCTCCCTGTTTCCTATCATAGATTCTTAGTCTTAAGAATGCCTATGATGACAGTTTTTATATTTGCAACATACTCAATGGAATCAACATAAATAGTAGTTTTGTGCTTTAGGCTTTCAAGTAACTTTACTGGAAATGAACCAGGGATGTGTTTTAAGCCAGGAAGGGACTCTGGATCTCTAATAGGAATGAAAAGAAATGTAGAGTACTAAAGGGAGCAGGCTTTAATAAAGAACAATCTGGATCAACAATTAATTTAGTAGTTAAAAAAGGCTCTTCAGGGCTCTTTTTCATGAGGTTGACTGAGACAAAATTTCAGAAACTGGGAATTTTTGGTGAATAAGGTAACTAGGACAAATCCTCAAGGAAGGACATAAACACTGAACTTTGACTTTGTAGTAAGAATTTAAGTGGGAAAATCCACTTAAAATTAGAATCAAACTCAGATTAATATTTAGCTTTAAAAGCAGAACTCGTCAATCATCAAAATATGACAAAACTGTCAAGTGTAAAATACATTAACCTGTCAGAGGAGAGGACAGGCAATTTGGGGCATTTGTCTGGGGTTTGGTTTGTTTTTTAGAGGAATGTCACACTGATAAATTGTTTGCTGCCACACAGCAAGTAACAAAGTTGCTACATGAAGCCTTGTGTTTCTGCTGAATATTTTACGTCCAGGGCACCGTTCATAAACAGTTTACCCTCTGCAGCGAGGAGCAGCAGGGGAATCACAGGGCACAGCTGTGCCCGTGCCGCTGTGCTGATCCCGCGTTGATCAACACAACAAATGTGTCTCTGACATAAGGGGACGCCTGGATGACATGAGACCTGGGGTGAAGTGACAGAGGGCAGAAAAGAACTGGCCCTTTCAGTGCTTTTTGCTGGTGCTGATCACTGCATCATTGTTAATTAACAGGTTGCTAATTGGCTCAGCAGCTGGGGACCGGGTGGCTCTGCAGCAGCCTGTGCCAAAGGGTCAGGCTCGTCTCTGCTCATTGCTCAGGGAGCTCATGCTCCTCACACCTGTAGACATCTCCAGTGCTGGTCCCTGCAGCGGTGGGCAACGTGCCACACCAGGAGCTGGTCAGTTACTCCACAGACACAGAAGCATCTCCTCGAATCTGTCCTGTGTGCAGAGGGAGGAAAACACCTTTACTATCATGTCCTCAGTCATGTACCCCCACTTTCCTAATAATCTCACGCTTGTGGTGCTTGTCTCAATATCTGAAGGAACAAGCACTTTCAGATAGTTACCTTTAAAACAAACATGCAGAACTAGCCATAGTTTTTTACCCTTCTTTGCCTTTTCCCTTGTCAATGTAGCTATTTATCAAAAATATATGAAGTCTTTTCACAGCCTACTACTACAGCTAGGAGCTGTCAGAGTAGCAGTGATGTCCAAGGTAAGTAGCAGGCTGGAATACGTTATATTGTCTCCAACATTAAAACTGGACTGCTGCATGCAACACAGGACACTTGTTTCTGATGGCTAACATTGATGGAGGCAATGAAGGAAAACATTTGTTTTCAGTCTGCTTTCAAACCTGATCTTTCTGCCTCCCGCTGTTGTCTCAGTGTAGCCATCAGAAAGCTGAACACCTGGTACATTGCTCAGTGCTCTCTTTATTGTCAGAAAAGACACGAGGCACTTGCCTAGAGGGATTAATCTGATTTTAAGGTAAGTTGGCTTATGCAATTAAAATACCCGTATCGTCTTCTGAAAATGGAGGCACCCTAAACCTCAGGGTGAAAGAACACCTTCACAGATAAAGTAGGATAAAGTAGGAGTATATATTGAAGTCATCGAAACTGACATATAATACCTGCATGAAAAATTGCCCTCTACTTCTAATCTCCAATGTAGTGACATTCATGTTCTGTAGGTACCCTAGAGAAAAAATAAAAGGAGGAGAAAGAGTGAAGAAGTTCTATAAAATAATATTCATTCTTGAGAAACAGTAAAAAGAAAGAAAACTTCTCCAGTGGGAATGATTCCGTCATGTCATGGGGGACTCTGCCCAGTGCCATCAGATGCTGAACATCTCTTACTACAATAGCCACAGAGTGACAGCTTCCATTTCTCATCCATTCTTTTTGTTTTGAAGATGAAAGGGAAGGCATACAGAAGAAACATGAGGAGTAGGTCCTAGGTAGCTGTTGACAGACAGAAAACTAATCAAGCATGAGATCAGTTAATGAATTTCATTGGTAAGAGGTAGGACAGGAATTTTGCAGGCACTGGGGGTGCTGACAAGGAAACATGGCTTGGAAGGGGTTGGCCCCTGAATGACCCATGCAGGGATGTAGCTTGTTCTCTGATATGATTTCCCATCCCTGTTTACAGGTGCACAACAGGTAATGGCAGGGGAGTCCCAAGAAAGTAGAATGCCCTGCTAGGACAGACATCGAAGTGCCTTCTCTTGTGTCTTTATGACAGCTACTGTCTTGGCTGACACTCTGTGGGCTGCACCAAGACACCCTTTCACTTAAAGTACATAAATACATAAAAACAGAGTTCCTGCAGATACAGCTAAGGAAACAAGGATGCCTGCTGAGAGTCACACATCATCCTTGGAGTAGATTTGTCATACGTGGTATTGGGAAAGAAACACATCAAAGGCTTTTATGTCAACATCACTTCAGCTCAGCTTTTTCTGCTACTTTTCTCCTTGGGATTTATTGGCTGAGCAAGAGAACAAGCTCTAAAAACCTCATATCACAGGTGGGTATTTTAAAACCCTTTTGTGAGTCCCTAGTCGATGGAGGAAAAATGTGGCTTTAAGTGTATACCCATGTGGCTTTTGAACATCAGCATAAGGAAATGAGGAGAAAATATAAGCCAACAAAAGAACAAAAATTAGGAAAGATCTCAAATGTGAATATTGATCAAGAGACACATTTAGGCATGCCTAATCTGGTATAGGTGAAACATTTGCCCAGATGTAAACACAAGTTCCATCTCATGTTTTTCATCTCCTTTTGCCTTGGCTGGAGCATGAGTTTCACATACTTACGAGAAATACAGAAACTGATTCCCCAAGTTTGCCTGATGCCTCTGTATACTTGTCTGCAGTTAAGAGAATGAAGACAGACAGATGATCTTCTCAGGGTCTGAGCTGGTTTAATCTGGCACTGCAATGTCCCTCCAGAGCAATAAAATTCAAGGGTATCCCATAAGCCTGCAGAGTTTTTCCTGTCTGAGTCTGACCATCACCCAAGGAAATGTCCCATCCAGTTCTCTTTGCTCTCTTTCCCTGTAATGGGATGTGCACAGTCCAATTCTTTCTGAGTTTTGTTTTCAGGGAAATCCAGTCTGTAGTGTGCATGGTGAGGTGTGACAGGGATTGCATTTCTTCTTGAGTGGAGTGTCGGTTTTCCTGCTATCCATGCCACTTCATCTGGCTAAAATGCTGCAGTAGCACTTCCGTTCCTCCTAGGACTATTCCATAGACTCTTAGAGAGAAGATAATTTTTGCATAACACTGGCCCATGTTAACCACTCCTGAATGCCTCTAAGGGTGAGTTCTACCCCAGGAAGCAGAGCGTCGTACACCCATGTAGCTGAGACTCTCCTCCAGATGAAGTGTGCCTGTTTGTAGAACTGTGCAGAACAGCCGTAGCAATTCACAACCTATCTTAATGTTTAAGACAAGTCATTCCATGTTTTCTCATACGCTTTCATGTATAAAACATTAGTTGCAGTTTGTTCTAGACTTTCTGAATAAACAGCTAATGTAAAGTTATCTTTGTAATAATACTGCTTTAAAAATATTCCAAATTTATTGGTTGTCTATGATTTTAGTTCACAGTCAGTGAAATTAAGTTTGAAAGCTGGTTCTTTTGCATCTCTAGTAAACAACAAATTCATTTTTTAAAAATAATGATCTGCATAGACTCACGAGCACAAAATTTTACTGGGTCCTGAGTCGGTTATAATTCAGCTTCCAAAGAGAACTGGTGTTTCCTTAAAAAATACCTGTGTTCAGCAGCCCTTTATTTTCAGACTAAACAGCAACAGAACAGGTTGTTCTTGGATTTCCCTCCATCAGTAATATAGATGCTGGTTTTTCTTCAAATGCATTTAATGATTCTGTGCTACGTTTGAAGAAATACAAATACTAAGCAGAGGTAAGAGGGTTTTATTCTGTAGTTAACAGATGCTCACCCTTTAAAAGTTAATTTCATAGAACTCAGCTGTGTAATACAGTGAATTTATTGAGCAGAAAATGTGTTTCTCATACAATAAATCATTGTAAATATTTCAAAATTTTTTCTCTTCTGCAATGAGTTTAGGTATTCCACAATGAATATGCAATTAAATAATGAATTGTGCCTAGGACACTAGTTCTATCACCCTAAAAAGTAGTAATAATTTCCAAATATATCGGAGACAAAGATTCAACTCACTACTCTCATCTATATGTGTTGTATAATAAATACATTTCCTTATTACCCCCATAAGAAATGCATCCACTTAAACAATGTTGTTTCAGTTGCATAACTCTTGTTTCAATTTCCAAAATTCCAGATTCTTTACCTCCCCACTACACATGATGAGTGTGTCTTTCTGTAAGTTCCCCAAGAACCACTGAGGTCCCATGTTTTTGTACTTATTTGAAGACTCTTGTTCTGCTAACACGGACTTGGATTAAGCCAGTTTCTATTATTTTTGGATCTGAGCACTTCTCAATCCTTTGCTTAGCTTTTACGGTTCTCTTCACACTTACCCATATGACACTAAAGTGATACCACAAAAATTTCACCTATCAGATGTTTCGAAGAGTAATGTTTCAGAGAGGACAAACAAACTCTGCAAAGTTACTTTAGAGAAGGAAAAGTGTTGGACTGGGGTCCAGTTTCCAAGCCCTGTCTTCATGTATTAAATGTTGTAGAGATGTTCTCTAACATTTACCAACTCTCTTACCTTGAGACTAAAGTATCAGGACAGACAATTATTCCTGACAGTGTAAGCTTCTCAAAACAATGAGAACACAAGGAAACTAACAGTAACAATAACAAAAAAAAAGAAACCAGCAAAACTTTGTTTAAACTATATATTCAGATTTAAAAAAAAAAAATTGAAAACGTACCTCTTACATTTGTTAAAAAAGTATTGTAGATGATGCATATTTTTAATAGAATCTGTTCCATTTTTTCATTATTTTGTTAAGAGTAATTAATTTCAGCAGACTTCCTGTATCTCCTTGGTCTCATCTGTTTTGATTTTAGTAAGATACACACCAAGGCCTACAAGAAAATAGGATGGCTTCAGACATCTTCATGGATGGCTGGTGGGGTTCATGGCCTCCCAGATATCATCACTTATTTCAGTCCATCTCATGGCAATGTGTACAGACTTCTTAGGTCCCATGCATGGTAAGTTCCCAGTGCTGTTCTCTCAAGCTGTGACCACATTTCTCTCCACCCTCTCTTCTTCTCACAATCTGCCTTTTTACCCAGCCCAGCTGTCATGGTTTATCCGGCAACTCAGCCCCACAGAGTCGCTCGCTCACTCCCCCACCGGTGGGATGAGGGAGAGAATCAGAAGGGTAACGCTCGTGGGTTCAGATAAGAACAGTTTAATAATTAAAATAATAATAATAATTTTAAAAAAAATGCAATGGAAAGGAAAACAATGAGAGGCGCAAAAGCCAGGTCGGGGTGGGGGGGCGGGGAGGGGGAAGAACCACCAAAACAAACCGCACGTGACACTGCCGCTCACCGCCCGCCGACCTGATGCCGTGCCTCTTCTGAGCCGCAACTGCCCCCCTTAATATACTGGTCATGGTGTCACGTGGTATGGAATGGACATCCCATTGGCCAGTCGGGGTCAGCGCCCCTACCACGGCCCCGCCCCTCCCAGCCTACCACCAACGCGGCAGAGCGCGGGAAGCTGGAAAGGTAGCCGACCCCCCACAGTGAGGAGAATTAACCCCTTCTCAGCCAAAACCAGCACATGCTCCACCCCTTATTCCATACCATTTACACCATGCCCAGGTCCCATATGATGCAATACAACTGTACCAACCACCACCCCTCCCCTTCCCACCCTTTAACATAATACACAGACATCATTCCCTTACTTTATGGACCTTCCCTGTAAAATGTCCATTAAAATGTCCATTGAGTTCACCCAGTCCATGACTCTGGGCTCCATCTGCCATATCAGTCTTTCAGGGTAGGAGAGATGGTGTGTGTAGCATTGGGTTGCTGAATACCTGCTGTTGCAGAAGTCACGGTCACAGCACACGACCAATATGATCAAGCAAATGTCAGTCTATTACAGACACAGCACGGTTAATTTAGATCTTTAACCACCTTATCACACACAAGCCTATTGTTAATTGGTCAGCATGACCTTGTGCTTTCAGCGTCAGCAGCTCCCGAATGTGGATTGCCCTGGTTTTGCTAAACTGTAATGAGCCACTCCCGCCGGTGATACAGGATGCGGCCCCTGTTGACGGAGTAGCATCTGTGGCCAACCTTGGAATTTGCAACTTATTAGGAACACATAATGCCATCCTGCACGTCCCCACAGTAAGTTTGTACCATGCCACTTTGTAAGTCTTGGAAAATACAAATTCACATTTGTTAGTAACAGCTACATACATTGGTTTTAACCTGCAACATCCTTGAGGCCTTCTTGTTCACAGGCAGATTAAGTCCACACAGT
Organism: Phalacrocorax carbo; assembly: GCF_963921805.1. NCBI lineage: Eukaryota > Metazoa > Chordata > Aves > Suliformes > Phalacrocoracidae > Phalacrocorax > Phalacrocorax carbo. Next base: position 76,868,549 of record NC_087548.1, read on the forward strand.
CTGAGTCTGGATTGTTCAGTGCGTGTCCTTGGCTTTCCAGATATCCCACACATCCCGAGTCAGTCATCCTTCCATTACTGCTGCACTTGGCTTGTTTCACAGCCTATCTTCCATGGATTGGAAGGCTTGTACTATGATATCACTGATACAACACAGAGATGACACACAATATTATGTAGCAGTTTGCATTGTGCCATTCAGTTCATTGACTGTTTTTGCCCAAAATCAAATCCCTTTGAGGCACACATCAGATTTCTCCATCCTCCCGCATCACCCACCAAGTGCACCCGGGCCCTCGAGCAAAAGTAATCCCACAAATGGGTTTGCCTTTGCCTGAGGCAGGAAGAACCCAGACTGTTTTCCTCAGCATACTTTGACTGGGCAGGGCCAGCTCGATTGGCAGATCCCCTCGTGTTGACTAACCACGTGGCTTTTGCTAAATGTGTATCCCAGTGCCTGAATGTTCCACCCCCCATTTCACTTAGCGTAGTTTTTTAACAGTCCATTGTACCGTTCAATTTTCCCAGAGGCTGGTGCATGATAGGGGATGTGACACACCCACTCAATGCCGTGCTCTTTGGCCCAGGTGTCTATGAGGCTATTTTTGAAATGAGCCCCATTGTCTGACTCAGTTCTCTCTGGGGTGCCATGTCACCACAGGACTTGTTTTTCGAGACCCAGGATAGTGTTCCGGGCAGTGGCGTGGGGGACAGGATATGTTTCCAGCCAGCCAGTTGTTGTTTCTATCGTAAGCACGTGGCGGTTGCCTTGGCGGGTCTGTGGGAGTGTGACATAGCCAGTTTGCCAGGCTTCCCCATATTTATGTTTTAGCAATCGTCCCCCATACCACAGAGGCTTTACCCGCTTCACTTGCTTGACTGCAGTGCATGTTTCACATTCATGGGTAGCCTGTGCAATAACGTCCATGGTCAAGTCCACCCCTCGATCACGAGCCCACCTGTATGTTGCATCTCTCCCTTGATGGCCTGAGGTGTCATGGGCCCACCGAGCTAGAAATAGTTCACCCTTATGTTGCCAGTCCAGATCCACCTCAGCCACTTCAATCTTGGCAGCCTGATCTACCTGCTGGTTGTTCCGATATTCTTCAGTGGCCCGACTCTTGGGGACGTGAGCATCCACATGCCGTACCTTTACAGCCAGGTTCTCTACCCGGGCAGCAATATCTTGCCACAATCTGACGGCCTAGATGGGTTTGCCTCTGCGCTGCCAGTTGCTTTGCTTCCACTGCTGCAGCCAGCCCCACAGGGCATTTGCCACCATCCAGGAGTCAGTATAGAGATAGAGCACTGGCCACTTTTCCCGTTCAGCAATGTCTAAGGCCAGCTGGATGGCCTTTACCTCTGCAAACTGGCTCAATTCACCTTCTCCTTCAGCAGTTTCTGCTACTTGTCGTGTAGGACTCCATACAGCAGCCTTCCATCTCCGGTGCTTTCCCACAAGGCAACAGGACGCATCTGTGAACAGGGCATACTGCTTCTCATCTTCTGGCAGTTTGTTATAGAGTGGGGCTTCTTCAGCACGTGTCACCTCCTCCTCTGGTGAGAATCCAAAACCTTTGCCTTCTGGCCAGTCCATGATCACTTCCAAGATTCCTGGGAGACTGGGGTTTCCTACTCAAGCCCGCTGGGTGATCAGTGCAACCCATTTACTCCATGTAGCATCAGTTGCATGGTGTGTAGAGGGGATGCTTTCTTTGAACATCCAGCCCAGCACAGCAGCTGGGGTGCCAGGAGGAGCTGTGCCTCAGTACCAACCACTTCTGAAGCAGCTTGAACCCCTTCATATGCTGCCAATATCTCTTCTTCAGTTGGAGTATGGCAGGCTTCAGACCCTCTGTATCCCCGACTCCAGAACCCTAGGGGTTGACCTCTGGTCTCCCCTGGCACTTTCTGCCAGCAGCTCCAGGTAGGGCCATTCTCCCCAGCTGCAGCGTAGAGCACATTTTTTACATCTTGTCCTGCCCAGACTGGCCCAAGAGCTACTGCAAGAGCTATGAATCACCTCTGCCACGGTTGGTGCTTTGTCCTCTCTCCAGGACATCACTGCCAATGAGTTTGCATGCGAAGATGGTGCGCTCCGTACAAACTTCCGCCACATGGGTCGTGTGCACTCGGCTTCATCTGGATCTTTGGATGACCGTTGATCGTCCAGGTCACCATAAATCACCCCAAGCACAGCTAATTCCCTTAGATACTGGATGCCTTTCTTCATGGTTGTCCAATTTCCTAGGTGATATGTAACACCTTCTTTAAAGGGGTACCTTTTCTTCACTCTGGACAGGAGTCGCCTCCAGGGTCTGAGGGCTTGTTCATTTTCCAATTGCTTTGTCAACACCCCCTTCCCCAAAACGGAACCCAGTTGTTTCCCTTCTTTTCCCTCTAATTCCAGGCTACTGGCCTCATTATCCCAGCATCGGAGCAGCCAGGTGACAATGTGCTCACCTGAATGACGGCTGAAATATTTTCGCATATCTTGCAACTCACTCAAGGACAGGGATCGGGTGGTCTGTTTCATTTATGCCTTCTTCCTCCTCTCCTCACGATGGCCCTGCTTTTTCATCACCCCTTTCTAAATGAGTTGATGTCCGCTTCCAATATTTCTTCTTGTGTATGGGGGCAACTGATACTGGTACGGGTTGATTCTCTGAGTCAGCCCAGTGCCTATCCTGGGGGTGCACGTGGCCACAGTACCTGTCACTTTGCATTTCAATCCAGAGACATTCTCTTCCCCTTTGGGGTACTGAATACTGTTGAGCAGGGCTCGGTAGGCATGGGCCGGGCCCCGGCACATTGCAGTTATCTGTGTCTCTCTGGAGTTCCCAGCGTAACAACATACTTTCTCCAAATAGTCTACTAGTTTTTTAGGATTCTGCACTTGTTCAGGGGTGAAACTCCAAAACACTGGTGGTGCCCACTGCCCTAGGTATTTGCCCGTGTTATCCCACATGCCCTGCTGCTCGTAACTATCAAGCCTTGGGGCAGATTTCTGGGTGATATTCTGAAGTTGCTTAGTCAAAACCAAAACAACATGCCCAAAAACTGACAATAAGTGCACCTTAACCACCCAAGGATGTTCAAGATACAAAAAGGTGGTTGTAACAAAGGTGGAGACATCATAGAACAAAGTTGCAATGATACCCTTCTGTATTTCCTCCATATAAAGTCTCTCAGAGGAGGAGGTATAATTGCTAATTGCCTCAGCAAGGTGGTATCCAAAGTACCGTAACGGTTTCAGCAATAACCCCAAGTACCAGATAAAGCTGAAAACGAGTGTTTGCATAACAAACCTCATAGGCAAAACGTTACTAATCACAGCAGAACACAGCAGACTAAACAAACCAACACCAGTCTTTAACACAAACTGCAAAAATGAAAACATGGTGCTGTGACCAGCAGCTGTTGTTATCTCCAACCCTTGAGCCCCACATTGGACACCAAAAAAGACTCTTGTGGCTTAGCTGGCAGCTGAGCCCCACACAGTCACTTGCTCACTCCCCCACTGGTGGGACAGTGGAGAGAACCAGAAGGGTAACGCTTGTAGGTTGAGATAAAAACAGTTTAATAATTAAAATAAAAAGAAACAACAACAAAAATGCAATGGAAAAATGGGAAGGAAAAGAATGAGAGGCATTAACCCCCAGAGAGGGGCAAGGAAGAATGAACCCCAAGCCACAACTGCCCTCATTAATATAGTGGTCATGGTGTCACATGGTATGGAATGAACATGCCATTGGCCAGTTGGGGTCAGCTGGCCTGGCCTTGGCCCTGCCCCTCCCGGCCTTCCCTTCTTAGCCAAAACCAGCCCACCGGCTGCATAGGCTGGAGCTACTTTGCTCCTGTCCATGTTCATTATTTTGTTGTCCCTCTGTTGTGGTTGTGTTTTGCTTTTTTCCCCATGCTTGTCCACCTCCAAGATTCATACCTCATTTTGTCTCTCTGACATTGTACCTATGTGCCTTTTTTCTGCGTTTTCTTAAAAATAAACCCTTAAAAACAAATATTCTGTATATATATGTATTTATTCTTTCAAGTGTGGGGGTTTTTCTCTTCAAACTAAACAAAAGTTTAAAACCAACCCCAGATTTTTTGTTATCTTTTATTCTTTTAATAAACAAATGAATGCATACAAATATTTATCCTAGCCCTCCCTTTAACAGCAGACTGGGGCCACTTTAGCCAAACAGCTCTGATTCCCTCTGAGAAGTTACCTAAGACTTTGGACCACCTAGTAAATTAATTCCTCACATACACATATGCAATGCCAGATCTTTTCCAGTTTTTATTTCACTCTTGGTTGTGAAAAGATAACAACAAAAGAAAAAAAAAAGGATTTTCCTTTTCTGTTTAAAAGCAAGATTATGTATGTTAAATCAATATGAAATATTTGAAATGTCAGACTACCACAGTCAGATTTCACTGGAGCTCATTTCTCACCAGAAAGCAGATTTTCAGAAATTAAGGATTCTTTGAACAAGCAAAACCAAACATTTAGAAATCACTTACAAATTGCAATGGAAAAAAACCTCAAGGTTCCGAGGAAAAAAAATTACAAATAGAAGGGTGTCTGTTGGGTGTTCCTAAGGTCCATATATGTTGCTTTTGTTAATGCGGCTTCACTGCCAAAAAGTAAGTAGGTATTTTGCACACCTAGAAAGGCTGAGGGTCACACTTAGAAAACCTAAACAGTTAGCTGGTCATTTGCTGACCTTTTATTGAAAACCTGTCTGCAAACTGGGAAGGATGAGGATAAAAGTACTTAATGCTAATAAAAGGTTTTTGTATCTTTCTGTGCCAAATGCTGCCCACCAAAACTTGAAAAACTGTCCGGTTCCAGGTCCAATGGCATGGCTTTGTTCTGAAGATATTGGAACATCAGATGTTCTCTCATAGTCACATACCATGACTTAGGGTGTGACACCTGAGGTGAACTGCAGAAACCTCACAGATCCCCTGTGAATTCATGAGCCTGGACTCTGGAAGTGCAGGCATTTCCCAGAATGTCCCAGAAATGGTGAAACTTGTTTTTTTCAAGCATGGCATGGTGGACGATGGGATGTAGTACATTCAATGTCTCTCTTTTTTTTTTCATATGTTTCAGACAGAGTGTCAGTTTAAACTGAAAGGTGTTTTCTTAATGTTTTAATGCCTCTGAGGAACACAGGGCAAAGGGATGTGACTTTTTTGTAAGACTGGCTTGACTTGAGTATCTCTAGAGGAAATGCAAGCATGGAAGCAATATGGGCTAAGCTTTCTTCAGGAAACAGCAAGCTGTTAATGTGAGACAATTCAGCAGTCAATGAAGCTTAATGATCACTTTACACATCAAAACAGAAATCAGCTGAAACAGAACAAAATAACATTTATAATATTGCATATATACACTCAGGCCAACAGTTAAAAAACTGTAAGTGTCCAGCCAAATATCTTGGTTTCCAAAACTGTTCTTCTAGGTTAGAGGAAGTTCTGGGATTCCCAAAAGCTGATGCAGTTATGAAATCTAAAATTACAACAGCTGGTTTCATTAACATATCATGCTCTGCTGTCTTCTCAGCAGAGAAGTATTCTCTGTATTCTCTTCTCAAGTATTTTCAGTGAAAAAGGCCTAAGTAATTGCAATTTCCATGGGGTTTATCCCTCAGGCCATTTGAAAGTGCTACTCTCAAGCATTTTGGAAGTGTATTTTGCTAAATAATCAGATATGTTTTATAATTTTGCATCTCACACAGACCTTACCCAACTAACCCAATTTTATTTAAAAAAAAGAAAAAAATAAAATGAAAAAAATGTAAACATGTTCTATGTGACTAGATACATGAGGTTTGAGGGCCGAGTGCCTTCTGCAAATGTGTTACTGTTTTATCATGGATTTGGTGGTTTACTCCATCGTGTGCCTCCACTAAGAACTCAAGAGTGAAATCTGTAGCTTGAATTTGCATTTTTTGTGAGGTTAAATATATCTGAGCTAACAATAAACTAAGATAGATGATAAATAACAGTAAAACACAGTTTTTGAGAGGGTTTTCATTCTCGGCAGCTGTCAGTTCTCTGGTCTAGATTGAAATTGGTTTAAATCTTAGTTTAAGCCAAGATAGGTAGAAGTGGAAATGGCAATCCCCATAAATTTCTACCGTTTACTTTTGTTATGCCACACAAAACAGGGCAAGTCACAAGTACATTGTAATCAGAAGTCTGAAGGTTCTAACAGAATTAGTGGTGAGTGCTCCAAAAAGTAATTTGTACAATGCTACATGTTTAACATTTGAAAATACACCCTCTACAATACACAAGCACAGCTAAAGGGGAAAAATAAGGAAAAGCACAGCTTGACATTATGAAGCATAATCAACATTTTGGATGTATAAATGAGGGGATGAAGGCTTACAGATTCTACTGAAATTTTTTATATTGCTCTGAAGTTCTTTTCTCATCCATTTCCAGATGAATTCTATACACAAACATGGATATCATGGCTGTCTGTCAAAACGTTTGTGTCTTGCTCGTGAAAGTCTAGATGTAATCCGGACAATACACCTATGAGACTTTTAAAGTGTAGAAACGGTATTTGAAAATATTTGCTATGGAAATGTGCTACGGCATGTGCGTGCCAAAGGCCCTGAAAATATTTCTGGGATTTTTTTTCCCAATTTTTTTCTTATAGCAAACAGAGTTGCACACAAAAAACTCTATAACCTTAGGAAAAAATAAACAACAAAAAAAATCCCAGATCTAACTAATTTTCACAGGTACTTTTGAATATTTACTGGTTTATTTTTAATAGTTTAATATTGGTGTATAACATGTGCGTGCTCAAAAAATTGAAAGACATATAGATGTTTGAGCTTGAAAATAACATATTTGGGAGCTCTGAGTGTCATAAAATTTAGATTTTTACAAACTGGCTAACAGTAGAATTTAAATATTAACCTTTAATAAATATTTTATATTATTACAGAAATAAGTATTTAACCAATGAATGTGATTTTTATCTTGTTTTTACATTGTAAGTTGTGCAGGGGAAAGATGAGACATATGACTACCAATATTATTGATTTAAGTCACAACTGGACTGAAAAACTATGTTTTCTCAAATCTATTGTTCTCCCTTCCCCATCCGTCCCTCCAAATGATTTGAGTTAAAAAACAGAATAAAATAAAGACAGCAGAGAGAAAATTCAAATAACACCCCGCACCTGGTATTTTGTTGTTTGTATTTCTAACTCTTTTTGAAAAAAAGATTCAATGATTTCTAAATGACAAATAATAATTTTTAATAAAATGTCAGTGATTTATTTGAAAAATATTTTAAAAATTTTTTCTTTTTTTTTTTTTTCAGACAAAACTCTAGAAATTTAAATTGGTGGAAGATTTTAATTTTTCCTTGCACTGACACTATATTTTTTTCAGAAAATAAAGTTCCCTCAACTCTTTCCATCACCTCCAGTAATAGAAATCACTTGGAAACCACTTGGATGAAAATAATGATGCTCTTCACAGGGGTGAAGTACCATCATTGTACATTGTGAGGTTAAAGTGACTGGGAAGTCCCATCCATGTGCTAAAAACATCTCTTCAGATAATGTTTCCCAAATGTTCACCGTTGTTTCATTGTTGAAAACAGCATACTGTGCTGGGTGGAGCTGTTTTATGACCCAGTACAGAAGTACTTAAGCTCCTAAATACCTCATATTTTGTTGGAGATGATTGTGGAGGTGTGAAATGAAAATGTCTAAATTTTTGAGCTATGTTGTTTATCTCTTGATTTCTTTCAAAAACGAGGAGAGCATTTTTGCTGATTAAAATAAACACCTACCAGTGAAATACTTTAAATTTCATATTTCAATACATGTTAGTCACAAAGGCAGAAAGGACTATTATTCATTAATAGGCTGCACCTGGAATATCTGACACCATAACTCATTTACTTGCTTTCTAACAGGTGAAAATATAAATTTTCTAATTAATGCACAGCCTCCTACACATTTTAGTGTGTAAATTCATACTGAGTAAACACACATACAAATCTGGCCTGTGTTGATTGGGTGAAAAGAGTGGATCCTGAAAGTACAGATGGCCTTTGTAAGGGACTAGAAACTTGTCTCAACATTGTTGGCAGGAGAAGTTTCACCACCAAAGCTTAATCACCACGGCAACAGAGTGGGACAGTTTGGTCGCTGAGGCAGCCCATTGGGTCCTTCCAGCGGGCACGTGTGTGTCCTGCTGTCTCTGGAGTATGTGCCCTCTGCACGTGCGCCCGGGGCCCAGGGACGGCTGACGGGACGGGAGGGGGCTGGGACCCTCTAGAACTTTCTAGCATCCTCTAGCGAAGGTACTGGGCATGCTCCCCACCACCGAGTGGGGGAGTGGCTATGCAGACCAGTTACTGACTATACACGATGACAATCCTATAAAAAGGGGGAACCAGTGGAGGCCATGAGGAGCGTTCTGGAACATTCCACCACCACTGCATTCAATGATACACTGAATGCACGGACCGCACTGACTGGCAGACCGCATGGGCAGAAGGACTGATGGACGGATGGAAGGACACAAGAAAGGAAGGACGGATGGATGGACCAACCGACCAACAGAGCGCACGGACCGCTGCAGATCCATGGTGATAGCTATTGCAACACTCTTGTGCTCGCTCTCTGTCTTTCCCTTTCTCACTTTTTTTTTCCTTTCTCTCTTTCTCTGCTTTTCTCTTGTGTATTTATTGGTGACCAAATAAAATGACTTGGCACTTGACTCCATTTTGAGTCTTAACTCTGTTCCTGAGAATGTAAAAGGCACCTAGGGTTTTAGGCTTCTGGCCAGAAATGCATCAAGTACCATAGCTTTCAATTTGCCAGTTTCATCCTCTAAGGAGACAAACTGTACCCTTCACATAATCTTAGGGCCTTAGATACACTGTTAATAACATCTTCATGAAGGTATCTAGGATTTGTTAAAGTTTGCCAAGTAGAATATAATAGGAGATCAACAGATTGATCTTGGCTTTCGTCAGAGATTGCTTTCATCTTTAATTTCATTGTTACATTTATATGCATGAAGGATGGTGAAATTCGGTTCAACTCAGTTGAGTAGAGTTTCAGCATCTATTTCCAGTGTTTATCTCTTGTTTTCAATGCTGAAATATTTTTTTTGTTTTTTTGTTCTTATAATCCCACAGTTTAGGCCTTCTGCATAGACTTGCATTTTTTTCCGTAGATTATCTTCTGCCAGTGTTTTTAAAAAAATTATTTTTAACCATTTTTGTAAGATTTTAAAGCATCTATTTCTTCCTAATTTTAATCTAACTTAAAGGGATGAAGGTTCCAATGTTATAAAAGCCCAGAAAATCATGAGGAAAAAAATGAAGAAGAAATTGTGTGCTCTAGATGGACAGCATTTACATCAAAGTAATTTTTAACACAATCTTTTGACAAATGTGTGTTACAAACTCTTACAATTTGGAGAAATAAGGGTCCAGAAGATGGCAAACACAAAGTGTTTATATTAAAAATATAAATGAGCAGAACAGAAGAGCTCTGAGTTGAGTAAATAAAATCATCCAAGTTTCCAGAGCCCAGAGCTGCTCTCTCCTGCTGCAGTGGCCATCATCGGTTTCTGTGTGGTCTCTGCTGGGCTCACTTGGCTGCTTTGGCTGACACAGTCTCAGTCCTGAAAAGGTGTCCTAAGTTCCTAAGTCTGCTGTTGTCTGCTTACCTCTCTCCAGGTTAAATCTTTCTCAACATTAAAAAGAAAAAAAAAAAAAAAAGAAAGAAAGAAAGAAAAAAAAGCCATAAACAAAAAAAACCCACCAAAACACCCCAAAAAACCACAGCCTTTTTTTATTGTACCTGGAAACACTTTCCCTCCTTCCTTCTGGTGCCATTAGTAGAGATCATCTGTCTGCCAGCTTAGCAACCCACCTGCTGCATCCTCATACCCTCTCCTTTCTCTCACCAGAAAATCCTGGGCATCAGCAGGGGGAGGAGGGAAGGTGTTTCTCTAGGTAAGGAACATGGGTGAGTGTGTCAACAACATGACTTCGTCTAGACAGAGACTTAGATTCTCTTGAAATTATTATTTCAGAGCAAAATTATTATTTAACAGATCAAGTGCTTATTCTACCAGATTACTTCTTTTTTTAATTACTTTTAGGAAGGCTTGTGTACATTAAATGTTCTGTGCATTTTTGGCTGGCCCTTGTTCATCCAGTATCTTCGAGTGGTTTGTGGTGCATAAAATTTATATTGTCTCCCATGAGGGACATCACATTCATACTATGTTTTTTGCAGCTATCTACAGGTGGTAAATTGACTGAAAACCATGAATGCCATCAACAAGCAGAGCTGTCTGTATATCTTTTACAAGGATTAATTCATTTCAACTTTTATACTCAATTTTGAGTAGTGAAATAAAAGTCATGTCCAGGCAGAAAAAAAAAAGGCATACTTATAATCAACTTGATTTTTTTTTTCTGCAGTGTAGCAGTAGTGCTGTACTACATCACAAACAGATCTGTGTCAGAATAACAAGGATTGCATTTATCTGGCATTCATAACAGACCCAAGAAACATGAGTCATAACAACTGCTTTCTGTACATGATAGAAGAAATTAAAATTATACAAAATTTAGCTAAAAAGGCACTGCTGAGATTTAAGATTGTAATTAGATGTAGTGTGATATATGAGCTTTGACTAGAGCATAATTTCGGGTTCAAATATTTCTTCAGTTTAAAAGGAGCTGAACTTTGCATCAGGAAATATTCTGAAAGCATTTTGTGAGACATAGGATTGCCTGTGTCATGGGTAATGGAATAGAGAGTCCCTGTTTCTGTTCCAGGTCATATAGATGACCCTGGTAAGTTATCTTGTCATGTACAAAGTTAATGTTTTACTATTCTAGTCAAATAAATAGTTAAAAATATGGAGCTCCGTAATATCTTGTGAGATTTTGAAAGAGTAACTTGATTTTTTATGTCTTCTTAAGATCTCCTAGCCTTGAGAGTGAAACATGCAATAGATACCACAAGTCACCAATAAAAGGAAAACTACTCGGATTATCTGAAATAAAGCCTTCCACAAGAATGAGATAATAAAACCAAGATGGTCAATGCATTCACCCACATAAGTGAAAAGGCATGACTCTCAGCTCTGGCAAGTAGACTTCTCTCCCAGAAATCAGTTATGTGATGGGCAGCAGCCAAGAAACTTCCCATCTGTAAATGACACATAGACTTTGATGAGAGCATGACGTATAGAGCAGAAGATGGAGGGTGAAAAAGGTAAATTTGTCTTGATCTAACAGAAATGGCTTCCCTTTATTTCCCAGGGGAATAAAGAAGCCAGAAGGGAGCTCTGTTCACTCACATTTTCTTGCAACAACTGCAGAACAGACATTATCAAAACAAAAACTTTGGAGGACGACGGGATGTAGACTGTGTCATGGAGACAGGTCCAGTCCGGGAATGTCAGGAACAGAAAGATGCTCTGTGCAGCTGCCTTTTCTGACAAAGATTTCTCCCAAGTCCCTTAAACCTGTTACAGCTTCAAAAGCAGCAGGTTGTTTTGTAGATAATTGTCCCAAATAATGGTGGGGTGCTGCTCTTAAAACTTTTTCTTTAGTTCTCCAAAACCTCCAAAAAGAAATGAAAGATGTGTTTGAAAGGAGCTCCAAGGAGAAACAATGACATCTGGGAATCAAATTTTTCCTCCGCTAAAGAAATTAGTTGTAAAAGAAGGGTTCTGAAAGCTTTGTCCAAAGCAGGATAGTTCAGCTATTTTTACCAGAACTGAAACTAAGATTTAGAGCTTCCACAGAAACATGGAAGCTGGACATGAGCCAACAATGTGTGCTCACAGCCCACAAGGCCAACAATATTCTGGGCTGCATCAAAAGAAGTGTGACCAGCAGGGCAAGGGAGCATTTTCTGCCCCTCTGCTCCACTCTCATGAGAACCCCCTGCAGTGCTGTGTCCAGCTCTGGAGCCCTCAGCACAAGAAGGACATTTACCTGTTGGAGTAGGTCCGGAGGAAGCCACAAAAATGATCCAAGGGCTGGAGCACCTCTCCTGTGAAGAAAGGCTGAGAGAGTTGGGGTTGTTCAGCCTGGAGAAGAGAAGGCTGTGGGGAGACCTTATTGTGGCCTTTCAGTATTTAAAGGGGGACTAAAAGGAAGGATGGGGGCAACCTCTGTAGCAAGGCCTGCTGTGACAGGACAAATGGAAATGGGTTTAAACTGAAGGAGGATAGATTTAGATTGGGTATAAAGAAAAAACTTTTTATACTGAGGGTGGTGAGACACTGGCCCAGGTTGCCCAGAGAGGTGGTAGATGCCCCATCTTTAGACACATTCAAGATCAGGTTGGATGGGGCTCTGAGCAACCTGATCTAGTTGAAGATGTCTCTGCTGACTGCCAGGGGGTTAGACTACATGATCTCTAACAGTCCCTTCCAACCCAAAGCATTCTATGATGATTCTATGAAACAGTTATCTTAGGAAACAACGCTTGCTGATGGGAAATTTCACTGCTATGGACCCAGAAAAATTTAGGAACCAGGAAAACAAATTTTGTGTTTGTGTTCATTTCTTTTCTTAACTAATAATCTGCTTGTGACTGTGTGAACCAGCAAGCCTATTCACTAAAGCAGTGAAAGTGTTCACAGTGCTATTTGCCCCTTCACTGCTAGCTGTTGCTGGGTAGTGCCTTCACTAAGTCAAGAACTTTTCAGCTTCCCATGCTCTGCTGGGTGCACAAGCCAGGAGGGGACAGAGCTGGGACATCTGACCCCAAGTGACCAAAGGGATATTCCATAACGTATGACATCATGCTCAGTAAATAAACTGGGGGAAGTTAGCCGGGGGGCAGCGACTGCTGCTTGAGAACAGGCCGGGTGTATGTCGGTGGGTGATGAGCTGTTGCATCACCTATATTTTATTTTTTTATATATTTTATTTGAAACTGTTTTTAACTTAACCCAAGAGTTTTACTACTTTTGCTCTTCAAATTCTCTCTCCCATCCCACAAGGGAGGGGAGTGTGAGTGAGCAGTGGTGTGGTGGTTTGTTGTCATCTAGGGTTAAACTCTGACACAGGTGTTGGAGCTAGCTACATCCAAAAATAATTGTAGTTAAAGCTGGAATCATTGTTTCACCCAAGGAAGGAACTAACTGAACAGAGTGGTTTCTATGCACTTGCTTGACACTGTTTTGAGGGGAATGGGATGTAAATTTTGCACACTTTTAATAATTAAAATATATGGAAGCAAAAAGCCTCATGGAATAAGACCTATTCCAGTAGCTGTTTGGTAGATTGTATGGTGAGGTGTCACTCAGGAACAGGCACGGTTCCTTCTGCCACTGCCATTCCCCTCTGCATTAGATGAAGTGAGTTACCCTCCTCTGTTTTAGAAGGACATCAGGCTCCAGACTAACTTCAGGGTTTGACTTTCAAACTCCCCCTTGAACTTTAAAATCCGTGGAAGTGCTCAGCACAAAAGCATTCAAGGCCACCTCACCTGCTGATGCCCTCAGCATTTCCTTAATAGCTTGTCACTTTTTGGCTTCTTGCTCAGTGTCCACATTACACAGAAAGCCTAGTTAGCCAGCATAGGGGTTTAAGTTTCAATCCATGAACCTGCTGCCTGGACACCCAGCGTTGCTTTTCTCAGTAGTGTGACATCTATGTTATCTTCTCAGCTCACAGTCTACATTTTGACTTTGTTTTCTGCCTGTGATTGATGGGAAAACCAGGGCTGCCAGAATGAGGTATGACTCTGGGAAACTGAAGCAGGATATTCTCCAAACATGCTCTGAGGTGTAGGATTCTTTATCGCGTCAGTATAACATTAATCTTTGAACTAAACGTGTTTAAAATCTCAGTGTCCTCTGTGTATATAAAAGCATCATGGAAACATTTTTCTAGAGATGAATGAGACGATTTTTTTTCTGGGAACAAAGCAAAGAGTTAACTCTTCAAAACGAGATATTGGGAGTAAGAAGTGATTTTTTTAATGTGATACTGAATACAGGCTAAAAGCATCTTTGAAATGTACTGCAAATAAAGGTACAGCTTCAGTTTCACCAGGCAGCAGTACTGTCAAGGAAAACAAGTGATTGAGAGTGCTGGTGTAACTTGCTATCTTATTTTTCTCAAGGGAAAAAGACAGGAGGTACTTCCTCACACTACTGTCTTACTTTAGGAGAAATGCCTTTCACACCATCAGATTGTGTATCTCAGGAAGGAAAATCCATTCATGAAAGAAAAAAAAAGATGGGTTTATTTCAGCTTAGAAATAATTTCCTCCTATCCTACTTTATTAGAGATGCTACGAATACAGTGGAACCTCACCACACTCAAATCTGAAAATACCTGTGAGTGAGTCAGAAATTTAATCTTCCTCTTATGTCACTGCAAGAATTTTTGTGTGTTGTGCACAGATGTAATTCATTTTTTGGTTTTTTATTCCCCCAAAATATTAATTTCCAATGACAAAACCCCTGGTGCTGCAGGTCAGGGCTGCTGGGCTTTCCCTGATGAATGCCCTGCCTTCAGCTGTTTTCTGCAGCAGGACTTACACTGAGCAGGGATGTCCATGTTTCAACAGTGTGACTGCCAGGAGCTGAACGTTCAGGAAAAGTCAAAGCTACTGTAGAAAATGGTTTTCAACCATGTCTTCTTGCAAACAGAGTAGTAACCTTTGAATGCTACTGAAGTCTAGCAAGTGGCACGCAAATTACCAGTTTGGGGAAATTTTATATTCTAGCTGTGAATACAGCAGAGCTCTGGTATCAGTCTGCTTCCAGTTAAAAGAAATATTCACACAGTCCTTAGCTTTTGTGTGCAGCTCTTGAGTTGTGGTGAAAGGCACGCAGTAACACCTACTCCATGATTACATTTATAAGAGCTTTATAATAACAACAATAGGTGCTGAAATAGTGCACGTAATTGACAGGTCCCCATTTATGAAAGAACTTGATCTCTGTAGCTGGGACTTTAGCCACAGCACTCCTATACATCAGCCTCGTGAAATTGGCTTAGCTGTAGTTGCAAAGTCCATATATCCTGGAGAAGCTGAATCCTCACAGCCCAGCTGACAGCCAGCAATTAAAACCCAAGTGTTCATTCCTTTGAAAACTTCAGACCAAGCTAATGGCACAGCAGTTGAATTTCTGAACTCGGTGAGGCGATATGCATTCGTGTTCAGAGAAACTGAGGTTTTGGAGCATATCTTGAACTAATGAAAACTGCTTTGATTGCAGCTATTGTAAAAGCAAACTACATAAAATTGTCGCTTTAACTCTCTCCAGCAAATGTACATCTTTTATTGATTTTAATTGCTGTCACTTCTCTAACTGAGCAACAGGTGGACTCACGTAAAATTAGCTTTGAGCTGCCTAATATCCTTGTCTTCACACATTTGGGGTTTGTTTGGGGTTTTACTTGTTGGCTTTTCTTTTGTTGTTAATTACCACATAAGCTGTCATGGAATTTAAGCAAAACACGCACTGAGGGAATAAAGGTGTGCAAGTGTTTTATGAATACAGTTTGCTTACAGGTAGTGCATTCCTTAGAAATCTACCCTAATTAGAGACTAGAAAATAGCACATTTTCCACCTACTTTTACAAGCTAAGATCCTGTTACCATTTATTCAATTCTCCAAAATACTTGATTGTGGTTTCTAAATACTTACCATGCCATTTTCAGAAGTACTCTACACTGGATTTTCAGTCCTTCTGAAAAACTCATCACACATCCCATAGACAGAGTGAAGGCAAAATTTAGAGCACATCCAGAATCCTGCCCACAGGAGAAGTCAAAATACACCTGTGATTATGGCTCCAGAATTGGAGATGGGGTAGCATGGCATGTTTTCAGAGTCCTGGGGTGATCAGTGCTCTCAGCTGGTCTGAACTCAAACCCCCACTGAAGTCCATAGAACTATATATACCTCTCTACGAGTATAACATGGGCATCAAAAAAATGGCTCATTCATTATATATCATGTTAACAATTATCACTGATACAAATATACTCAACGGGGTCATGTAACTATTTTCTCTTGAGACCAAATAAATTATCAAGTTAACTCTAATTTTTCTCCTAAGTTTGGCACAGTGGCAGACTTTATGTACTAAAGAATACATCTCATCTGTACTTTGAGAACTTTAATATTAATTTTGTTTTTGACCCCATAAGCAATATGATTTTAATGAAGCTGGGCAGCTACACAGGAGCTGTTCCCCAGTTAATTTAAAATCTGAACATTTCTCTAGGATAAAACCAAAGCCTGTGCAGCCACCTAGACTAAAATTGCCTGCACTGAATCTCAATGCTAATGATTTCAAATTCTGTTAAGGTTGATTGGTCTGCTTTTTATTGGCTTCCCATCTTCCCTTAGTAGTTTAATTACAGATTATTCATTCTTTTGTGTGTCAGAATCCTACTCTCTGAGCTTAAAAATTTCTCTCACATCACTCAGGGAAAAGCAGTCTTCCTGGCTGGGGCGATGGGGTGGAGATGAATGAAGTAGGATATAGCTAGGGATGTAGTTAGTAGTTTTCCAAACTAGTGCCAGATTCAGAGGATGCTGACTTTTATGAGAGTCTCTAAATATAGTTATGTGCTTAATTATGTACTTGTTTTAAGAAAGTCACTGAGACATAAATATTATTTATCAGAAATATAAACACAACAAAATGCAGGCTGATTTAATGGGATTTGAATAGGTAAAGACTAAAGCTTATAAACTCAAATAAAATCATTTGATTGCCTAAAGATATCATACCCGTGGATGTCTCAAAACCTGATCTTTTATTCAGTTTTAGTCCTTTTCCACAAATATGTAGTCAAACTCCTGTAGGATGTAGAAAAACTGTCCATGCCTTAATTTATAATGTAAAAATGCAGAATTTTTCCTTCCTAATTACAGATATATACAAATGAGAACACAAAAACAAAAAAATCCCATTCATTAAAATGTTTTCTTGTTAATTCGGGGCACTTCTTAAATACTTTTCCTACCTCCCTGTTGCTACCAAAGAAATGCTGAATCAGGAGACTGCTGTCTCTAGCTATTTTTAGTTGTGGGCAGCCAGCTAGAAAACAAACTTTGCAAGAAACACTCTATCCTTTACTGTAGCAGAAAACATAAATGGTAAAGATAAAGAAAATTCTTTGGTTTGAGACTTGCCTCATTCAAAAGTCAGGTTAATATGAAGAGTACTTTATTAAGTTTTAATGAGACTGAAAAGCATGACTGGTATATTTTTAATTGTTCAGTCCAGGGTAGATTGAATCTCTTTTTCTAGTGCAGAAGAAATATAGACCTCATTTTGTCCCTGTCAAACCAAAAATTCAGCTGCCTGCCCTTGCTTGTTCTTTGTAGTACTTTAAATTCTGCAGTTCGCAAGTATGCAGGCTGTTCATATGTATATATATGCTGTAGATATATCATTGCCTGCAGCTTGTTTGTTTGGGTTTTGTTTGTTTGTTTGTTTTTGTCTTGATTGGCTCATTCCTGATGATCTTCATTTTCATTAGGGCTTATTAACTGCTGACATGCTGCTTCAGATAAGTCTAATCATAGTACCATTTTGATGTTTATTTTTCTCAAAAAAAATTATTTTGAACTTCATTCTGAAAGAATGTTTAAACACTCATTTTAAAAGACATAATCTTTTAATGATTGTGGAAGGGAATAGCTTTTTCTGCATTTGATAGCAGTTGCTTAAACATTAACAGGTGACTAATTTCCAAATTTTATATACATGCATAGCAGAGCAACTCATTATCGTATAGTAACCAGCTTTAGCATCTGTGACTTTGCCATGTTTGTATATTAAATATTTTTTCCAGCATCATTGAAATGTGCAGTGAAACTGCTTGGAGGGCATCTTTACAAACATTTTGACACCTTAATATTTAAACAATCAGTATTTCCACAATTGGCTTGAAATACAGAAAGCAGCTGAGCTACCTTTTTCCTAAAAGTTTCAGTGTTTCACTGTGTGTCTGAAGTATGTGCATAAGAGTCTAACAGTTCCCTAGCATACATAGGAAGAAGAAGCTCAAAATGGGTTTTCAAGAAGGAAGATGCAGCTTGCAGATGTCTAGTGCAGTATGCTGCTAACTGTTCCTGCAGTGTGCTGTTAGAGATAAAACCCTTCCTCTGTTGAGCTTGCCCACCATAGTAGGATTCTGAACTTCAGCTTTTGAAAAAAACAAATTAGATGGACACATGTCCTTTTTAGTGTAAATGATCAATAAACACAATAATTACTTCTTCAGGAACACCTAATATCTGCTATGCAAATTATTTATTACAAGCTTTATATAAAACAAAAAGCACATTAGGGACTGCTTAAGTAAGTCTTCCAAACTCTGTACATCGTAGAAGGGTGTATCAAGGAAAGGAGTTCAGAAGGTGCAGAATCCTCACTGGAGTGCCTCTACAAATGCACCCACATAGCAAACTCAGTGTTATTTGTCCTTGATGCTCTGGCATCCACTAGCTCATAGGAATTGCCTTGACCTGAACGTTTTAGCATGTAACATAACTGAGAACAAACATTGCAATTTCTCCAAGGATATTTCTCCTGTGAAGGCAGGATGAGAGAGATGGGGTTGTTCTTTTCTTATTTCGCTGCAATAAACCAGTGATTCTTGGATCAGTTATCTTTTCTATAAGTGCTTGATGCTTCTTTCTTAAAAATGGGAACATTTCTGTTCGTGAGTGCATATAATATCAGACAAATAGAACATAGATGCATTCAGCTCTAAATAGTCTGTTCCCAGCTCAAACTACATAGGAGGTCCGTAAGCACAGAACAGAATTTACTCAATGTAACTAAGCATTGCTTGGAGAGATTTAAGAGTCTTGTCTAATCTGTACAGAAGGCTGGTAGCTGTTACCTGTGTACCGTCCATTAGGAGTCCAAATATGAATCAGTATTTCTGATTCTTCATCTATCATCTACCAAAGGTCATGTTCCATTAGTCAGTTCTTTTTTACTCATTAGAGAAATCAAGCTCATCAGTACTTATGGCTTCTTAACAATGTCTCTTTAGGTGTGTCTCATAATTTCCTGATAACAGGTCCTCCACTGGTCACAGCAGCTGAAGAGAAAAGAGGCAATAACCTGCCGCCTTCTGAAAGGCGTTTTGAACAGCGACTGCAGATAACCACCACCTGAGGCTGCTGGAATTGTACACACTGACGTCGCTGTGGAAGGGTCAGACCCTCTAAAGCCAAGCCAGCTTTCATGTTATTTAAGCCAACAGATGTGATACAATACTTTTGCCTGATGGATTCTCTGAAAAGCTGAAAGCAGCCTGTGGGGTTATTTGTGACACTTTCAGATGATTGTAATGAAAAAAAGATAATTTCAGCTTTCATTATTGCTTAAGAAAGTGAACAGTAACATCAGCAAAGGAAGCAGTTAAGGCTGCTGTGAAGAGAAGTGTCTAAATGGCTCAGTCCAAGCATCTTCTGCGGTGTTTTTGCCAATATCCACCTTCAATTCTCTGTTTCTTTTCCCTCTGTCAGGATTAGGTAATGCTACTTTCCGTCCATGGCTTCCACCCCAAAGTACCGAATAAGTAATGAACACGATATATTTGCCCTGAAAAAAGAACAAATTTTGTTCTTCAGTTTAGAATGGTTAACTTCAGGAATTCAAAACTCCAGTTATCTTAGAGTTGTAACAAGTAGTTCTGCCGAAGCATTGGATGTTTTCAGGATCAGCTCACTCTTAGAGCTCTGCTTTTGATTTTTCTCCTGGGTGTAAATGTGGGAAGCACTGTCCAGTCTGTCCCGCATCATCGCTGTGGCATCCAAATAGCGCAGTAGTAAAAAGGGTTGGTGTCAAAACACCTTCACAGCAGAGACAAGTGTTTTCTTTTAAACTCAACAGCTCCAGCAGTGGAAGATGACTGATGGCCAGTGCAGAAGGAGCCTACGCTGAGACCAAGCTGCCTCAGGTCTCCTACTGGCCAGAAGTTTTTCTCTCAGAGCCTCACTGTGAGAGATAGCTGCTGCCGGCTTAGCCTGTTTTGTCCAAAACAGGGGAGTTTTGAGAGTTCTAAATTGGAACTTGACTTTAACCTGGAAATTTAATTTTCTATGCACCAAGACTTATATTTCTGCACATGTCCAGGCTACTTTCTGAACTGGGATGAGGGAATGGAAATACGTCTTTCAGGTCCCTGCAGTTCCCAGGGGAGGTTGAGATGTTTCTGCAAGCAGGCTAATTCTCCACAGCAGAATGAGATTGCAGATGGCCATTTGCTTCCTGAGGCAGCTCCAGCCCAAGCCTGGTAGACCCCCCTGCACCTTTCCATTTGGGTCTGCATGTCAGCCAGCTCACACCATAAGCTTTACCCAGGTACCCGGCCCTGGGATCAAGTCTCACAGGGAGTCTGAAGCCTAAGCTGGAAGGCACCTACATGCTCTGGCCAACACCTTGTTTGGCCAGAGGCAGGTTCTGTACCTGCACTAAGCAAAGCCACAGAAAAACATCATACTTTCCTGTACATTGTTATGTCCTGGATACTTCACCAAGCTGTTTGTGCATCAAGCCTAGTCATCACTGACCACAGGCAGCAGGCGAACGTATCTGAAATGTGCTCCATCTTCTGAACAGTTGGTTCATTTGCTTGTTTCAGCTTTTTACGCTGTTCCTGGGAGAAGGCTGTTCTGTAACTTTAGACCACTGAGGAACCCTTTTCTAATGATCAAGCTAAATTTACAGCTAGTTTATATCGCTTATTCTTTAGCTTGTAATGCTTTTCTTTCTCGCTGGAATATACTTCATGCCTGTACTTATAGACAGGAATCACATCTCTTTTTTTTTCAGGTTTCATTTATTTCCATTGAACACACGATTACATGTAGTGAAAAGGAGAAAAAAGAATTCTTCACATCTGGTTAATTTGTGTGAAAGTTCTGACCGCATTTGAGATATTGCAATTCCTGTTCACATACTTCTCCAGGTTCACGATGAGTTGCAAAATATCATAACTTTCACCTTTTCGAGTCACAAATTCATAATTTAAGCTCTTAATTTTACTTGATATCAACAGTTGAAGTTGAAAAAAAAAAGGTAGATATGAGCACTGGTGTTGAGTGAAAGGAAAACAATTTTCAAAGTGATTTAACCATACAGTGAAAAGAAAATAAAAAGCAATATATTTGCAATAAATTGATCTGATTATAATATTATGCTGTAATACAGCTAACAGATGGAAAATTAACAGGAACATCTATGTTTCTGTTACAATAAAGAGAAATTGAAAGAGGCCTATCAAGGGAAAAAATAATACAGATACGTTCACACAAGCTATGAACATTTTAAAAAAATATTTCTAGCCCCAGCATATAAATATGCATAAAACTACTGAACTTGATAGACTGCAATGTGGGAAAATTGCAAAGTTTTAATTAGCACTCCTGTGATTGAAGATCCTGGAGGTAGTTTTATTATGCAAGAACAATTGATTTTTTAATATGTGTTGTTTTCATGTAGCTAAAATGACTTTCCCTTTTTGCCGTTTATAAAATCATTTGTTTGAAATATTGCACCAAAATGTGACATACATGTAGCTGACTCTCAAAAGGCTTGTAATGTTTAGGAAATGATTTTGCAGTTTATAAATTTATCCCTGCACTTGTTTATAGTTAGAAGATTAAATGATCAGATGGCACAGAACTGCCCATCCAATAGTTTGAGCCATTTCAGCACAGCAGTAAAAGAATTTAGTGAAGGTATAACATCCAGTTCTGTCAGCGCAGAGTACCATGTGCCTGCTATCTACTGCTCATTACCAATCTATCACTGCAGTAGTACTGTCTTTCCTGCTGCTCACACTGTAATAGCATCTGGAGGCATCATTGGAAATGGATGCTCCGTAGTGAATTTGGAAATCACTGGACCAATTCACAGAAAAGCAATCCACTGAAAGCTACTAAATACAAAGCCACCATCTCCAGCTCTGAAAGTTCATGACCATCATTTCCCCACTCTCACAATCTCCCCTCTGCATCTGCTGTGACATATGTGCAGAGCCTGATGGTCTGACTCCATGTATCTGCTCTCAGATGAAGAGTGCTCAGGGAAAAAAAGTCCTTAGAGGCTATATTTCCAGCTACAGGAGGTAATGCTCCCACTCAGATGCAGTGCTCCAGACAGAAGAAGATTCAACTTTTCTTCACACATCTCCTAAAGAAACGTCATTTCATTGGATACATGTTTAGAACTGGGCCTTAAGATTTTATTCTGATGTCATTTCACTCTAAAAATACCTCCTAAAAAGAAGCCGCATTCACATGGAAGACTTCTCAGTCTGTTCTTTCCACCTCTTTATTTCTGTACAAGGTGGCATGTACCGGGGGCTGGAGACATTGCTATGAAGGCAGAGTGCAAGCAATTAAAAGAATACCGTGTGATTCACTGATTAGAAGATGACCATGGTGGGTCTTATCTCCATACACAGCAACTAGGATTAGTCTTCCAATATATGGGGTGAACCTTTTATTCAGAATCCCCTGGGAGAGTGGGTAGCACCCTGCTCCTGTAAATCAGTCTTACACCTGAATTTTCAAAATATCTTGGAGACAGCATTTTTTTTCCAGTTGGATTATATCTCTCTTTTCCTACACAAAATTACTGTCTACTATTTTCTACCAAAACAGCCAGCTGAATAACACGTATCTCCTTATTTCCTACCCCTTCACCCTCTTCCCCCAAGTATAAAAGGTTAACCAATACTTCATTAACTCACCTAGGCCTTGGAAATAAAGCCATTTCCTAAATTTAATTAATTAACTAATTAATTAATTAATTAATCAAACTAAATAGAACACATTAAATTGAGAGGTTTGTGATTTCTTTGATAAAGAATTCTGTGCTTCAGGGACAGGTAGTGCAAAATGACACACATTTGTAGAAAAAAAATTAATCACATGACCTGTGACCAAGGTGTGTCCTCTACTCTAAGCACAAATTGCCTTAGTTCCTTATTATAGAGAATTGTACTCAGGGTCAGGCTGAAACTATGGCCTTTAGTTTTTGAACAAAGTATTCCCAATGAAAACTTGCTTTCCTGAAATTATATAGCTTGCAAATTAATGTACACAGGAAT
The DNA here is from genome assembly GCF_963921805.1 of Phalacrocorax carbo. NCBI lineage: Eukaryota > Metazoa > Chordata > Aves > Suliformes > Phalacrocoracidae > Phalacrocorax > Phalacrocorax carbo. The sequence continues at coordinate 76,891,695 of NC_087548.1, forward strand.
GTGCCCTATTCCAGAAAGTGCCTGCTACAAAGAGTGTTACTTTGAGGAATCTCACCCATTTCTTTAAATCCAGGTGCTCTGTAGATGTCTTTTTAAGCATATTACTTTCTTGTTTCCCTTTGACCATACTTTGTGGATTAAACATTTTTTTAAAATGCCAAGCTCTTAAGCTTAACCTGCTCAATTTTCCCATTCACCCTTTAAGCATTTTATGCTTTTTACAGCATTTGTTTGTTTGTTTGTTCAGGGGGGAGTGGGGGACAGGGAGGAGGAGGTTCTTTTTAACCTCCAGACTATATCTTAGTGGCTTCATGTGGAATGTCTTGGTTCATTTTTTACCTGTTGCTCCATTTTTATGTAGCTTGCCTTTGCAAAAGGGAACACCTGCATGCAGGATTTAGTTGACCTGCTGTCCTGCTATGATAATAAACCTGCCATACTGTGCTTGCTACTACAAGTAGTACAAGTAGTACAAGTACTACAGTGACTCTCCTCTAATGTCTTGAACTAGGTCCCACAAACCACTCCAGATCAAACATAGAATGGCATTTTCAAGGATAAGACAAAACTGCCTTTCTGAACCGTGTTTAACAACTGCGAGAATTCTCTCAACATCTCAGCTTGAGGTGTTGATATGTTCTTCCCATAGACAGCTGAAATCTCCCACTTCTACTACCTGATATCATTTAGACTTAATAACTGTCATGACTCTGCTGCAGGATCAATATGATCTTAGTACCTAATATGGGACATCCACCCACAGGGATTACATTGTGGGATGCTTCTGTGATGTTTTTACACTCAATGTCATTCTCTCGTAGGCGCATCGCTGGGCACCTTCATCCTATAACTCACGTAAAGTTTGTTGCCAGGTAACACTATCCCACTGATCCTGTTTTCATGTAGTGTCCCAAGAGTTTAGTATAGCAGGGTTATCATCTGATGCCAAACATTATTGTTCCTCTGTGTTTTTTTTTTATCTCAGCAAGTCCGCCAGCTTAGCTCCTAACATAAAGCCGCCTTGCAGTTTTCCCTGATGGCACCAATCCCAGTGATCATGGATTCTCACCACCACCCTCTTCTTCCTTTTAAAAGAGCCCTCTCTTTCCAGGAACTCCTTCAGACCTTGAGTGTAACATCCACTAAAGGGTGGGACAGATACAAGATACTAGGTTTTTTTCTTCCTAGCAGATAATTATCCTTCCTAATGGCTTACATCCTGCCTTGTAGCACAAGGAGTGCTGCAGCAAGTTAATATGGAGATATTAGATATAAGAGAGATATAGAGATATATAAGGGAGATATAAGAGTCCTCAGTGAACTCCTGTTTCTATGTGATGCTCCATCTCATCCACCCTCATGACAGAAGAACAAACCCATCCTCTCACCAGACACATACATAAAAGGCCTACTCTCTGGTCAAGTTACACTTTGAACTTTATACAATAGCCCAGGTGACCCCCACTCTTCTGAGGGACCTCATACAGCATTTTGAGCTTACATACTATGAGGTTTTTGGTAGGTCTAGCTTTTAACTTTCTCCTTTGGAGGAGTGGTTAAGATTGCTCTCCTTTTCCACTGCTCTATGAAGCCAATCAGCAACAGATGAGAACTACCTGAAAATGTAATGGAGGTGGCTGATCCATCATTTGTGAGCTACTACCTTTTGACTTGCTGGTCCCAGGCACTCTTTATTCACTAGTCAGGTTAACAGGCTTACCTTTCCCAGCCTAATGCCTCCACTGTATGTGCCAACTGCTCAACTATCAGAGCATCCTCCACAGCCCAACAAGCTCCTGACCACCCACTGTGAGCAATCAAGGAAGTGGTCACACCAGCCAAACTTTGCCCACAGTTTTCTGCTTTTTAGGAATCAGACCTTGTTCTTGTTCCTCCCGACCTCTGCAGGCAAAGCCTCCATGAAATCTCTCTTGCTTGCTGCCCTCCTAATCTGAGGGCAGTAGAGCTTTCAGCAGCAGTTTGTCATTAACTGGCACAGGATCCTCAGTTGTTGTTGCTGCTATTTAGCTTTAAAAGGGATGGGTTCCCAAATATATTGCCTTTATTTACAGCAGTTTCACATCATTTGGAGTTTGCTTCAGCTCAGAAACTGACTTGTCAGGTACTGACTCAATTGCTTTGCTAAGTAAAGCTTCAGGAAGAGTCATCACTGGGACTGAAGAAGCTATTGCAAGTTAAAGATTACCGCATAAAACTGTCACATTCAGTGACAGATAAAATTTTTCCATTCAATAAATTTAGATGATAAAATCCAAGGACTGGCAGGTAAAACCAAGTGTAGGTTTACACATCAGTGAGTTGTTGCCTGTGTATTTATGAAATTATCTGTCAATAGTTGCCAAAACACAATTCTTGGTAAGGACAATAGAAACAGCATACTAATATTAGGCAGGCAGAGGGTTATAGTACTGATGTTCTTGCAATTACTAATATTCACTGTGCAAAAGCCTAATAATTAAGCCAGTGAACATGAAAAATCAGCCCCCGTATGTCCAAATGGAAATGCATTTTCTGTTCCCATTGTGTAAGTATAAGAAAGGGAATTTCAATTTAAAATCACAAAGGTTAAAGCCTTAAAACAATCTAAGAAAACAGAATGCTGAGTACTTTATGGCTTAGTGTTCTCACACAAATCGGGAAGCAACAGAAAATTAAAAATTAGGATTATATATTAATGTGAGAATAAATCATAAAAATGAAGATGTTAAAATACTTAATAATATTCTAAGATACATGACAGAATTATCATGTATTCCTGTGCCATAAAATCTCTTTTGAACTTGAAATACGTCATGCTGTCATACAGTTCCATTTCTTCAGTAATAGAAAACTTTAACGTAAGACTGAAGAAAAATGAAGTCTTTGAGCTTGTCAACAGAATTTAGAAATTTAAATTGTTGGGTTTGACCTAACTAACCCCAAAGTACAAATTATTTCTATAAGACAAGACTTTTTAGACCATAACAACATTCTTCAATGTTTAGTATGGGTCAAATATCAACTTAAGCCAGGTTTTATTCCTTTATTATTCACTATGAATATTAATGTCTTGATATATATTTAGAAGGAACAGAAGAAGAAAAGAACAGAGGTAACATTTCAGCCATCAATCAATTACAAGAACATAAAGTTAGAATAACACAAAACAGGCAAATAAGTATGACTCTGTAAGTGCCTCTTAAAAATAAGTCAAGGAAAATGTCATCTAAGTCCCACAAGCCAGCAGAACAGCACTGACATTTCTGCTGTGTGTCTCAAGCCATGGCTGGTGACAACAATCACCTTCTATTCATGGACTAGGAGAGCTATATCAGGAGCACAGAAAGCTCAGTGAAGCTACTTTGACCGTGCCACTGAATGGGAGTCTGTTGGTTAGTTATTCTGTGCAATCTTGCTGAAAAAGAGGAAAAACTTGTGGTTCGCTCCAACAATATGATGTGTTGCCTCTGATAAGGAGAACAGCTCCAGAGTTTTCAGGTTGCTCACAAGTTTGAGGATTCCTAAACCACTTCCTAATTTTCTTCTGCAGTTTCTATGGAGAATATAAATAGCACTCAAGAAAAGCAAAGCAAACCCTTGCAAATCCATTACTTGTCATGCTTAAATCTCTCTTACTAGACTCTGCAGGAAATAGATTGAATTTCCTTCTGTTTGGTGTTGCATCACATTCTATAACTTTTCATCATATTGCAATAGATTGTAGCCAAAACAGCTCTGTAACACGGAGAAAAAGGGAATCAAGAGATGGAGAGAAACTCTCCCTTTTTTATTCTTTTTTTGATGTTTTTTATATATATATTATTTTTTAACTTTCATTTAGCTCTGTATTATTGCAGAAAGAGTAGGTGCAGGACCATGCAATTCTGTCCCTAATAGCTACTAATAAAAAGTGGCTTTTCAGTGTAGAATGAATTACCTACACGCCTGGAAACAAAGTGAAGCACAGAGGAGTGACAGCAAAGGCCTTGACCATGTGGCCACAGGATACCAGAGACCCTAAGGCGGTAGGCGGTTCACTGATCTTTAATAGAGGAATTGAGCTTTTCAAGATGGGTAAATTTTTTAGGAATAACAGAGAAAAGCCAGAGCAAGTATCCATTACAGATAAAACACTGCAACTGGACTAATAATGGTTTTATGCATGGACTGGCAGGACTAACTATAAAGACATGTTTCTTTGGCCCACATGATTGTGAAATTTGTTGTGTAACAATCTGGTGGAGGTTTCAAACAGCCAAGTTTGTACTTTGAATATCCACAGAGTGGTAACAGATTGGACATAGCAGGTTTGGAGAAGTCAGCTCAGTTTAGAGTCTCCCTTAGGAAGATGTGAAGTAGCTTGCTTCCCATAGCGCAGACCAGTACAGTGGCAAGCTGACCACTGCACGTGCTAAGGTGAGTCATACTCATTTGAATTCACAGCTTAATTCACTAAGCACAGTCGCTTAACTTCAGTGAACCATGTAAATCAAGACCATTTAAGTGAGGAGACTTACAAAGATGAAAATGTAAATGACAAGTCCACAGACAAATCTGTCACCACTTCAAATAATCCCATTAGGGTTATGTCTCTAGGAAACTGTAGAGATATTATTTTTCTGCCTAATCTCTTTCTGACTTCACTTCAGAGTGAGATATATGATTTTCTTCTGTTTCTCCAGATTTTTAATATTTTCTACTATCAAGTATATATCAATATATCGCATGGAAAAAAAAATCATTGCATGACCACAGACTGCAGTCTAAAGCAGGTGTAGATGTACCATGGAACCTTGGAAGCTCTTCATCCTCTTCTGCCATGGCAACTAGTCATTACATCATGCAAGCTCTCTCCTCTGCTTGGAAAGGAACCTCTTCAACACCTTCTCAATTTCAGGTGGGGTTCTGCATGTTATAACCGTTTGTATTTTATTAGCTTTGGCTAAGCCTCTGTTAATGTATAATTAATTACCTGGTGATCAAATATCACCCAATATAACACTTTCAGTAAAAAGTATATTTTCTTCTAAGATAAAAAAACATACCCTCATTGTTAGGGGAGGAGGAACGTTGAACGAAATAAAAATTATTTAATTTGCTTAAGTAATTAGAAATAAATTTATTTTAGTAATATCAGAGAATATGCATTCTCTACTTTCATTTGCTTCATGAAGCTTATCTAGTGTTTTCTTTCTAGAAATTCTGTTGGAGTCTCAGAGAGAATACTACTTCCTCGTAACACATGCAGTTCCTCTCTGTAGAGTTGTGCGGCCGGGGGGGCAGAATGATGCCACCAGCCTTTAGCCTACAGCTCCCGTACCTCCAAGAAAGCTCAAACGGTTCAAGCACAAGCACTTCAGCCATTCCTTCTACCTTGACAACTGTTCAGCATGTCAGACCCTTCATTTCACACCGAGAAGATATTCTACTTCCACAGGTTTCTCTGTCTTTAAAAATCATGCCCTCAGCCTTCAGGAACGTGAAGGAGCAACTCCACAGTTTATAGCCTATTACACTCTGTTAGTCAGTTTAAGTATAATCAGGGATACAGGAACAATTTTGCAGGGGTAATTCCACTTCAAACTTATTTTGTTCCAGGCTGGAATGACAGCAAAGATGATGTTCATTAGTGATGCCAAGTTACGCAGGGCAGCAAAAAGTTTGATGTTAGTTCTTAAATTAATATTAGTTATTAGTTTAAAAAGTTGCAGGAAGGTCATCTGATGGAGGCTAGATAACAGATAAATTTCATTTTCAGTAAAAGAAAAAAAATGTATATATTGTAAAATATACAATAAATAAAAACAATCCTAAGTATGCACATACAATTTTTCAATGAAGTCTTAATATTCAGCAGAGGTGTCAGGAGTCAGTGCAACTGTTCTCTGCCTGGTAGTTGTCGGCCTGGTAGCAGCCAAAAATAGTTAATTAGACTATTAGGCATTCTTAGAAAAGAACAGAGAACACAACAGAAAACATTATCAGACAGCTTCATAAATCTGTTGTGCTATCTTGCATGTTATATGCAGTTCTTGTCCCAACATCTCAGGAAGGTTATATTAGAACTATGAAGAGATCAGAAAAGGATTGAAAAAATTTTTAGAGGTGTGAAACCATGGTGGGAAAACCCAAACCAAATCAAATCAAAACCAGTTAAATTTATTTGGTTACTACAATCTCAAGAAAGAAATAGTAGAAGTACATGACATTTATAACAATAATAGCAAAACTATATAAACTATATAAACTATATAAACAGGTTTGTCTTGTAAACAGAAATGAAGGAACAGCAAAGTATTATCAGGCAGCAGAAAAAAAAAGAAACAATTTGCACAGACTGTGTAATTCAGCTCTGAAATGCACTGCCACAGTGCGTTGCTGATGACAAAAGACAGCATAGGTTCAAAAGCAAACAGACAAGTGTCTGAGGTAACTGTTCAGTACAACTGTTCACAGTAGTTATTTCATTTAATCTCCAGGTCAGGAAGTTAATAGACTGCAAGAATATTGAGCACATGTTGTGCCAACTGCCATCAGAAAACCTTTCCCAGTGTCAATACTCCCCAGTTTTGTGGTCAAGCAGGAGAAGAGTCCCCGATTTGGGTACTGAAGAGGGCAAATTCTTCCATGATCTGAAGCAATGAGCAATCTAAAAGGAAGTGTAAAACTCAGAGATAATATGTATACACCTGCTCTAGAATGCTGAGGTTTCACTTTATTTGCTTACGTTTATTTACCTGTCAGGAAAGAGTTGAGTTTAGCTATGAAGGGGACATACACAGAGCATTATTTCAAAGTGACTTGTTAAATATCTGACAACATTGGAGCCCTGTGTGGTTTCACTCAGGATGCATATGGAGAGATTAATCTGAGGTGAAAGTCCACTACATGTCAGCATAGATTTGTCAATAGAGATATTCAGTTTGTTTTCTGAAGGGTGTGAACCTGCCCTAGCTAGAGGCATACTATTTAAGGGAAAGAAGGGGGAAGTTCTGAGGCCAGTGTAACTGCTTCTCTAAACTGTATTATCTTCTAGAATGAGAAATTGTCATTCTTTCATTTTTTAATTTTTCATAGATCATCAAGGTAACACAAAAATCATGCTGCGGTCAGGTTATCATAGAATCATAGAATGGTTTAGGTTGGAAGGGAATTTAAAGATCATCCACTCCAAATGTCCTGCCATGGACACAGATAACTCACTAGGTGAGGTTGCTCAAAGCCCTGTGCATCCTGGCCTTGACCATTGCCAATGATGAGACATCCACAACTCCTCTAGGCAACCCATTGCAGTACCTCACTACCCTCATCATAAAGAATTTCTTCCTATGTCCAACCTAAATCTACCTCTTTCAGTTTGAAGCCATTGCCCCTTGTCCTGTCCCTACAGGACCTGCTAAAAAGTCTCTTTCCATGTTTCTTGTAAGCCCCCTTTTTATATACCTAAAGACCACCATAAGATCTCCCCAGACCCTTCTCGTCTCCAGGTTGAACAACCCCAACTCTTACAGACTTTCTTCATAGAATATGTCTTTCAGCGTTCTGAACATTTTTCTGTCCATGTGTTTTGTGTGCTGGGGACCCAGAGCTGGACGCAGTACTCCAGGTGGACTCCCACAAAAGCGGCATAGAGAGAACATCCTTTCAGCTCTGATCTGTCAGTGCTAGTGCTGGTGACCTTGGGGAACCTGTGTGGTTTCTAAGGAAGCAGTCCTGGGTCACTAATTCCAGAATGATCAGGATTTTGGCATTGTCTTGGTTTAACTGTTACTGATTTAGTAGAGCTAGTTGGAAACGTGTTTTCATTCACTGAAAATTATTTCAAGCTACTAAGCATTTTTTACTATGCAGGGAATAAAAAGAAAAAAACAAGCCTTACAAATTTGCTCCCTCTTCCTCTATGAAGGATTTCAACTTTATGTCAAAATTTTTTTTGCTCCTAAGAAGTTATGCAGTTTAAGATATTTCTGATCTGTGTCAGAGGTGCACTGAAAACTGTTTGAAAGAACCCTTCCCATTGAAGTACTTGTTCTAACAAACTGATGATAAAACTTTTTAATTAATTCTCCAGAACACCTCTGAACTAATAACTTTTAGGAGGTTATTATTTCTTATAAATTTTATAAAGCTGAGTGATCTTTTCCTACGCTTGTATGTTACAAAACACTTTGTAGAAAAGGAAACTATGTTGGGATCAAATTATTTAAAAAGAACATCTATATAATCAATCAATGCCTTGTATTCTGATAAGCTGTAGCTGTGTAGCTCTGTTGCTACATTTGAAGGAACTTATTATTTGTTACACAAATATTGTTAGGAAGTCAGTGATCCTTGATTTGGACAAGGTTGCTTTGTTTTGTTTTGTCTTAAAAACAAATAATTGTTGAGGTATTCTGACAGAGGAAGATTGTTAAAACTACTCATTACTTATGGATAAGACAGGGAAATGCAGGAGAATGAATGAGAGCATTTATCTGTGCAGTGAAGTTCCCTGATAAACTTAGTTGCACAACAGACGAAGACAGTTACTGATTAGAGGTTGTTTCACCCTTATGCACTGGTGCATTGCCCTGACTTCAGCCAGGCCCTAAAGCAGAGAGTGCAGTATTCTACTTAAAAGATATTGCAAGGATTGAAATATGGTAATTAATCACAGGAGGCCAACGTGGTTTTTTAAGAGTGTGCATGAAGGCTGTGAGATAAGGGAAAACTGCAGTCTAGATCCTTGAGGTAAATTAGTTATTTTGAGTCTTGTCTGGTTTGAAGTCATTTGGACACAATAAAATACCGCAGTCTGAAAGTTAAGAGTGTCACAGAGATTGGCTGGAGTGAGCTCACAGGAACTCATGGAAAAACATCCCTCCCAGCAGCGTACGTCACTCTTGATAACCTGCAAGAAAAGATTCTGGTTCAATGTGCTATTAATTTTGACAGTTTAAAAGGATTTGAGCAAATCAGAGAATTCAGAGAATTCAGAGGCCGTACATTTGTATAGTTACTGCAGGAATATTTGAAAGCAGTGTTTTCAATACTCTGCTGAAGATGAACAAAGGCCCTCTGCATATTGCTGAAGTTCCATAATCCGTATCCTGTAATTAAAAGTGGTTTATTGTCCAACCTGGAAAGCAAAGCTCACGGCAGCAAACATGGCAATTCAGTTGCTTCCAAGGTGTTTCCTCAGCCTCCTGACAATTTCAGAGTAAATATGCTCTAAATAGCTTCTTTCAGTGAGATAAAAGAACAAACGCAACTAATTCTGTTAAACAGAAGGAATACTCCATATTCTCAGTATCTTTTAAATACCTGCTGTGTGAGCTTCTGCTTGTGAGTACAAGCTCCACACTGGAGCGATTTGGACACTGTATGTTTAAGCCAAGCACAATAGTGTAGTTCTCACTACATTAACTACATTTGGAGACTTCAATAATAAAACATGGAGTTTAAAACTGTTGTTCAGTATATTATTTATTTAACTGGAGTTTCAGAAGGCTCTGATCTTGGAGCAAGCACAGGGGTCTCAGAAATGTAGGTTACAAAGGCCCTAGTGATGTGCTCAGGAATTAAATTATTCAGTTGTTTTTCCTACCTCTAAGGTTAATATGTTTTCAAGTGCTTTGTTACCTCTGAAGCTTCTATATTGACTGCATGATAAATCATCATTCACCAAAATTATAACCATCATTTTACCAAAAAATGGTGATAGCTCCTCCATTTTTTAAGCAAGACACAAAATACTAGATATAAGTTTATGGGATGGCGAGCCTGCACCTAATGAGCTTCAGCAAAAGAACAAAACTGTTGTCTGACTGCTATTTCATTGTCTTTTTTTGTTTTTCATTATAAATAGTGAAGCCATAAATCTGGTGCTAGAAAACAGGTTGCTCAGGCTGAGTTTTGCCTTTAAAACTTCTTACTGTATTTTGTACTACATTGACTTTTTCAGCTCTTTCAGAAAGCCGTACCTACAGTCATAGAGTTGGTACTTTGACTATCTCTAGCCAAGTATCAAGGCAATCAGAAGGGCCCGGTACCCTATTTACAACCTCAGTAACATATTCCAAGTAACCATGAGGAAACAGAACAGCATCTTCTTCAATCTGTAAAAACACAAACAGGAAACTCCAGGCTCTTCACAAATCAGCAGAATTTACATCCCTGACCAGATATCCTTTAAACCTAGAACTCAGCAATTCATTTGGACTTCCTACCTCCCTGGCCAATGCTAATCCAAATAGGAAAAGGAAAAGAAAAAGGAAAGCCATATCCAAAGGACTTGAGGAACGTAGTTTTAGCAACCAGAAATCAAGATATTACTATTTGAAAATTCATGTAATTTAATAAACATATTAGTTCGCCTGTAGAATTCGAAGTCTTAGGGATAATATCTTAAAAGTTTTCACTGTATGGAAGAACATTAGCAATTTACTTAAGAGAAGTGTGATAAACTTCACACTTTTCCATCACTTGACTTCCAGAGCCAGAAGAAAAATACTGTGTGTCTTATAATAAAGCAGCAAGAAAGATATTCAATGGCATGCTATCAACATGATTTAAAGCCAGATAATGTTTAGCAATTTGGATCAGATCCATCTTTCATATAAGTGTCATAGCTTCACTTTGTCAGGGCAAACTATGGGAATTTACTTGAGCTGAACATTTTCACTGCAGACAATCACCACTAAATCTCAGTAAAATTTTTTACGTTGTTGTGTGCATGAAAACAAAAAGCTTTATTTGTTGTCTCTTTTGTTTTGATCTCTAACCAAAAATTGGCTTGAATTAAATTTATTTTCAGATTTTCCACTCTTTTGTTCCTCTTGGCTCAGAGAAAAACAGGCTTTACTCAATTCTTTTGTTGCTTTCTGCTTTGGAAAACATGCTTCAGTGCTAACTTAAAATAAACAGATTTTCAATATTGCCATGTCACTTAGCAATAGAAAGTAACCTGGGGGAAATTTTGTTGAATTTATGCATTTATTAATCCATATAATCTATAAGATTTTGGAACATCATGATACCGATCTGAGCAGACATGCATTGTTTGAGCAAAAAGCTAGATTACTTAATATTTAGTTGAATAGATCTGGATAGATGTAGATAAAATTAAAAATGGATAAATAATCTGTTCATATGTACAAGTAATTTATTCTCTGTAATACTGAAAGGTAACCTGCTAAAAATACCTGTGCTGGCTTTTTTCTCTTCAGGTTGCCAGGGTTTTCTGGTTTTACTCTGATTTTGCTAGTAAAACAGCAATTAATGAAGTTGTTACATCCTACAGGTTGTACTTCAGGCAACACCTCCTCCACCAGATTCCTCCCTGGTGTCGATTGCTTGGCTCCTGGTTTTCAGGTCTCCTTGAGCTTAATTTCTTCAGTTCCCACTGTAGAAATAATTTATAACAAAGACATAAAAACATTACTTTCTACATAATTTTTTTTTAGTATACAAGCTTGTCTTTGTCCTATATGGGAATCCTGGAACGTAGCGTTCCTGTATTACAAACAAGCAATTTACAGGAAGTGACCCGCTCCTGGCTGATCAGCTACACTGACTTTGCTTCATATTTCCCCAGAATGATGTTAACAGTGGTTTTGGTAACGGCATTTCATCACCACTTCTGTGTTGTGTGAGTTTGGGGAAGTCCTTCCTGAAGAACAGTGAAGATGCTACTTCATTTGGTTTAAAAATCAAAGTATAAGGATGATTCTCTGAGGCTAACATTTAAAAAACAATGCTGAGACTTTTAAAATCTTCATTTATTGCCTCCAGAACTTATAGTTTGTGACTGCCTTCCTTAAATGAATGTAAGATAATACAGCTTTGTTCTCATGTAATTCTTCAGCTGAACAATAGATGAAAGCAACAAAGGAAAAACAAAAGAGGCAGGATCCAGCATACCTAGGTCACTGTGAACATAACAGCTACACTCATTCAAGTCTCAGCAGAATATTTCCTTCCGAAGAGCTCTTAGCGAAAAACATTCACACTTTTATGCACAGAAGAGGAGGCACTGACAGATATAACGCAGTCAGGGCTCTGACAGAAGAGCCCCTGAGCCGCAGGATTTAATCCGTTCCTGTTCCCAGCTGCTTTGCACATACTTTATAGGTAATTCTGGACAGGGAGCGCTTCTTACAGGGTAGGCTGGATGTCTCATCCTCAGCCACAGAAGCTCAGTGTCAACAGTGGGAGCAAACAAAACAGAAAAAAAGTATAAAAACCCCCACAAAATAAGAAGACTTTCTTTCACTGTTTGTATTAATTTTCCAGACATAAACTGTTTCCAGAGTTTTGGCAGAAAAGTAAATGTCTCCTGCATAGTGCAGAGCCAAGGCTTTGCTGTCAAATCACCCATCAAATTGCACGTGATTCCGTTCTCTGAGTAGCTGTAGATCTGCAGGTGTTTCTCCAGTTCCAAAGGAGATGCTTGCTGCTGATGATTTCATAGTTTGTCACCAACTTTGGGTAAGCAGTTGAGCTCTTGTACAGAGCTGGACAGATGGTGCACCACAGGGTCCAGGGACTCCCAGCGCTGCCCCTTGAAAAAAGCTGTGGAAATTCTGTTTCAGAAGAAAGGCTTTGTTCAGGGAGCCTACGCACCCTGAAATCCCCATTTGTTTCATCTGTTGAGGACTCCTGGGGACTGCTACTTGATTTATGGGTAGAAGGACCACATAAATCAAGCTGTGTCCAACTCCTCTTTTCAACCCCAGTAGTTTCATGTCTTTGTGAAGTGTCTGCCTATTTGACTAACACCCTTGGGACATTTTTAGGATGCTGCAGTTTTAACTGTGTTTATTTTACCACACATCCTCCATATCTATGTCCCAAATTTAAGTCATCGCTCAAATGCTATACAATTTAGTATAATGTTCATCCTTACTTAAGAGGCACATGTCTGGCGACATAATGTTTCCAAGACAAATATGTTTATGTATATGTTTATGTATTTCATGTATATGTTTACGTATATGGAGCGACATTGTAGTGGCCCACATCATCCTGTCTCAAAATCCACCATTTCTTAACTGGGACTGGATTTTTGGGTTGCCATTAGTCTGTGTATGTGGGCATGTGCATCTGTAGGGGGTATATGGGAAGAAGTGTCAGATTTAACAGCAAGATGTTATAAAGAAAAGAGGCTGTATTAGAAATAAAGAAACCTAAACTATCAAACCGCCCAAAAAAACCCAAACTATCAAACCTTGACAGCTAATGGTTTTGCACTCTCAATCCAAAATTACCTGTTTTAGAGTAAAATACTGTGACTTAAAAGCTGTGTAATATCAGTATGCTGAATTATAGGACTAGTTTAAAAGGCAAATGAATGACATTGAAATTTTTATTTCTGAAGGTATACTTAGCACAGGTTTAAAATATGAAACCAAGACAATCATTTTTTCCCTCAAGCATAGTGCTAAAGGCTGCTGAAGAAAAAGTAAAAGATAAAGATGTATCAAAGCCCGAGGGACAAGGTCTCATAGTCTTCAGTGGAGTGCAGATACGTCCTTCATTTCGTAAAGGGGAATTTGTTTCCAATGCCTATCAAGACTAAATGGAGAGACAAAAGAGTAGGTTAAGAATTTAAAGGTGGTGAACTCATGTCCAATTTGAAGCTTAGTTTTTTTACCTGAATGCTGTATGTTGTCCATTTAGCATTTACCTGTGAGTGCTCATGATCACCTTACCAAGAATTCTTGCTGAATCGTTTTGTTCTACTGGTGTGGTTAGTTTGTTTTTTTTTTTTTTCTTTTTTCTCTCCTTCCTTCCAGTAGTGAGTGCTTCGTAGATTGATTTAGTGTAGAATAGAGGTGAGGTGTGTTGGTTACAAGGCGACTCTGGCCTTGTAGTAAACCACAGAACCACAGACTGTTTGAACCTGGAAGCGCTCTCTGGAGGTCATCTGGTCCAACCCCCTGCTCAAGCACAGCAACCTACAACAAGCTGCCCAGGACCAGGTCTAGACGTTTTCTGAATATCTCTTGAGGCAGACTCCACAACCTCCCTGGGCAACCTGTGCCAGTACTCAGTCACCCTCACAGGGAACAAGTGTTTCCTGATGTTGAGGAGGAACCTCCTGCGTTTCAGCTTATACCCATTGCCTCTGGGCACCACTGGAAAGAGCCTGGCTCTGTCCTTTTTGCACCTTCTCTTCAGGTATTTATGTAAGTCAATAAGATCCCTCCCCAGGCCTCATCTGCTTCAGGTTGAACAGTGCCAGCTCTCTCAGTCTTTCTTCATAGGAGAGACATTCAGGTCCCTTAATCACCTTAGGCATCTTTTGCTGGACTGCCTCCAGAAGCTCTATGCCTCTCCCTCTCCTGTACTGGGAAGCCTAACCTCAAACTCACTGCCCACCAGGCAGAATAAGAAGAGGTCTAAGTGCTCTACTAGGTGAAGAAACCTTTTTTCCAGGGCATACAGGAGCTCAGGCTGCACCTCTGTCAGTGCGGAGTCAAATCCCAACATGCTTCAGCGGTGTTAGTGCACGTCTGTAAATTATGCAAAAGCCTGCTGGTCTCACATAAGACAACGCAGTCCCATGGGCCTCAATCCTCAGCTTGGTAAGATTAAGTCTGTCCATGAAAGTCTGAAAGTTAGATAATAATAAGTGGGAGAAGGTATGCTGTAAGCATCCCAGGCTCTTCCAGCTGCAGTTAAGTCCTAGAACATTCACTTCTTGATAACAAGGAGCTCTCAGCTTCTAAGGATAGACCTGGTCCCTCTGCAGAAGATGCAGAACTCCTTAGAGCAGGCCTCTAAAGCCAGTGTTTCTCACGGTGCAACCTCAAGCTGTTCTCATATTTCACAGAAGTGCTAAGCAGTTGCTGCCAGCATTCACCAAGCATTGACCCTTACACAAAAGCACCGATGTGTAATCATACAGCACATGCAGTGCACAGGAGAAGCCTGCAGGTACCCTCAGGCACAGACAGACATCTGACCCTGTCTTGTCCTTCATTAGCTTGGAGTGAGTGGATACATCAATTGGTGAAAGTTTCTATACTAAAAAAAAAGAGTTCTTAGACTCACAGGTGAAGATAAAAACTGAAAGAGTGGATAATAATATTATCAAGCAAGAGCATAATTGGCAGGAAGACCTGTCAAAACTTTACAAAGAATTTTAATGCCTTTACTTGCATTTTGAAACTTTATTATCATAGGAAAAATATAATCATTACCCTCATAATCCCACAGACATTCCTCTTGATTCATAAACTGAGATTTACTCTATTTTTACAAAAGGTGGAGAGCTTACCGATTGTACTCTGTATAATGGAGGCTGGAATAAAAGGTGTAATCCAGGGATCAAAGACAGACTAGACACCGAAGACATCTATTTAGAATTTCATGGTCTGCATTTTTGGGAACTGAATCCTCCTTAGAAATTATTTAAACTTAAATTAAAAAAAAAAGGAAACCAAGAATGTAAACACCTTTTGAAGATATGACAATGAATAACCAAGAAATTCCTTTCTTGATCAT
Organism: Phalacrocorax carbo; assembly: GCF_963921805.1. Lineage (NCBI taxonomy): Eukaryota > Metazoa > Chordata > Aves > Suliformes > Phalacrocoracidae > Phalacrocorax > Phalacrocorax carbo. The sequence continues at coordinate 76,907,184 of NC_087548.1, forward strand.
ATATCTATAATGCTCAGTCATGAAATTACAGAATTTGCCAGTTCTTTTTTATAACTGTTCCACACCCTTACCCACACTCCTGGCTCTGTGTTTTAATTCTGAAAATTAACTTGTATTAAGTGAAAACTGTAGCAGCTTACGTTGACTCAGGTGGGACTTTGCTAGGATGGGACTTGTTTACTACCCATTTTTGTCTGAATAGAAGTCAAATACTGAGGCAGATATTGCTATGATACAGCTCTTCTCATGTCTCACAGTAAATAAACAAAAATATATCTGTTTCATGAGGCCGGGTTGTAGTAAGAGGCAGATGAGACAAATGCTGAGATGGTTAAAACTCAAATAGTCTTGAACCCATAAGTCTGAAATCTATCTCCTCTAATATGGGAAGAAATTGAAGGGAAGGTAAACAAGATGCCATATAGTCTGCCTTATTTCTGGCTGGACGTACCAGCTCAGCTGCCCATTGCACATAACTCATGCATCAGCTGCTGAAGCATGAATTTAGCTCCTCAAATTAATCTGAAATCTCTTTGGGAAAGTAGTGAACCCCTATACATTTATGGTGTCAGAAGTGTTTTATGTTCCTGTCTGTTGATAGAACTTGTGCTGGCTATTTAGGCAGCAAGTCCTTGGGGAAAAAAAAGCTGATTCTGTTTCTGGTTTGACAATATTATTTCTGGGGGATTATTTTTTCTTCTCACCTGCTGTGGAATTTCTGCCTTTCTGGGAAATGTTGCCATTTTTTATTTTGCTTTTGTTAGTGTTGCTATCTGGTGAATTATGGAAAGAAAAGGATAGCAATCAGCCTAGTCATAAACTGTGGGAAAACCTCATTCAGCAACAGTAATACCAAAATCTCAAGTGAGTTCACAGTACTTCAGCATAGATAAACACAGATGCCTCCTGGTGACTGACTAAGGCTCTAGCCGGGTGCAGTGTTTCGCACACACACTATTCATTATTCAAAAATACCTTCATTTCAGGCTTTTGGATAAGGCCTCTTCTTCCCTTCCTTAAAAGACAAAACTTTTAGGGATTTGAATAAAAGCAGGTTTCCACAATCTATTCTGAAAGGAAGCAAGTTATGACATGTCAGATGATTTTCTGGCATGCTAGTGTTTGTGAGGTATGGTAGCAGTGCAATTTATCACCCACTCCCATCTACCCACAATGCTCCTAGCTAATGTATGTAACCACTTCTGTGATATACCCACTTTTCAGATTAATTTATGCAGAGTAACTCATGTTTAGGAATCTACAGCTGAGCTGGAATTATAACTGGGTTCTATGGAGATTAATTGAGTTGCATTTAAAGGAAACACCATACTCAGACTATAGATGCCACTTCAAAGCCACCCAGCAGGTGGTTGTCTTAAAGGTTTTTCATGGCCCTGATTCAGGAAAACATGTGCTGTCTTCAGGACAGCATGTAAGCGCTTTCTGAGAACATGGGACTTTAGTGATGTAACTGTTAGGATGCTCTTGACCCCTAACTTCCAACAAATGAAAACAAGAGATATGAACCTTGAGCAAATTAACCCTTCCATAAGGAATATCAAGAGCGCCATAAATAGGAAGCTAGAGCACTGCTGAGATTAGGTTTATATTGTCAAGAAAGTTTTAAAAATCAACATTAAACAAAAGAAGGCACTTTCTTAATTCCCCAAGGAACTCCTGAAATCTCTTTACTTAGAATAACATTAAGGCGACATTTTTCAAACACTTTGACCTGTCTCACATGCCACTGATACGTCTACTTATGGCCTACGGCCTAAATAAGTTTTACTCTCACAGCTCCCTAAGCTGAATCCATTGGTTACACTATTCAGTATTGTCTGGTTCTGGGCCCTGCCTCCCTGCCAGCCTTGCTTCCTTCCCTTTTATTTATGCAAAAGTAGCTTCAGCTACAAACAGGAATGGGGCTATAATAAAATCAGTCTTTTTAATTTTCCAGGAAATGGAGAAGAGAGAAATTTCACTGGACTACATTAATTACAATTCTTTTAGTGTATCTTTCACTTCTATCAGAATATTATCTATCAAATGCACTGTATACAATAAAAGGATTAAAAATAATAATATTATAAAATAATCATAACACTATTTAAAAATTAATTTGAAAAGAAAATGAGGTCATGCCATGAACTGAAAATAAAATTCTTTTCTATTTCACACTTGACAGAAATCTCCACTACCAGCAACTGTTTATTGATTTGTTTTAGGAAATTATAGCCAAAGGACAGTCAACAACTAGGGTACTTGCCTAAAGTCATACGGCTTTTAGTCCTCATCTCCTTTGTGTAGAATAGGAATGAGGCAAAGAACTTAACTCATGAAGAACAGTATAGCAGTAAATACAAAGATGACCTGCCCAGGTATTGTGGTGATGGTGGCAGACAGGGGGTCAGGACATTTCCAGTTAAATGTAGCTTACACTAATGGGTGATATGTCAAAACAAAAATCACAGTCTTTCTGCTTTTCTTCAATATTCCTTGGGACAACTTTCTGAGATAATTCAGGATAATGAATTCAGGCCAATTCAGGACAGTTCCTGTGGTTAGGGAACTCCTTTAGACAGCTCACCACACACTGTCAAGTCTCTGCTCTAATCTTTAGCTCTGGTAAGAAAAATTTATATCACCTTCTGGTAGATGGAATAAAAGAAATACTGAAAACCCACAAGGTAAGGCTATTTTCTTCTTTTCTAAAAATCTCTGTGAAGCACAGACAAACTGGCTCACCCCAAGAGTGGGTTTCAACTCAGTTAGTCAGGTGTATCTGCAGTGTCCATGTGTGAGCTACTCATTTTAATTTCATACAGTTAGAGGAGATCTGGTCAGTACAGTTAATGGAGTGTTTACAGCGCTGCATAAGAGCAGACGAAGGTGTCTGCTTTGGCATGAAACGAGCTCTTCTTGCAACTTTCTTGTCTGTGTTGGCCAGATTATGGCTGACTCAAGTGCTGGTTTCTGTGGGTGAATCAGCTGGTCTTTGTCTTTCTAGGAATACTCCCAGGCCTTGATGAGCTGCCATAAGTTGCAAAGGAGAACAGCTTTCTGAGGAAAGGCTCACCACTAAATGCAGTCTAAATGCACTATCCAGCAGAAGCAAGGCACAAGAGAACATGAATCTGGAGAGGTGAATTGACCAGCATCACTTTCTAGGACTGCCCTAATCATTTAATTCAGGACCTTCAGTCTGTAACACAGAGAAGAAACCCCGTAATCAGCAATATCTTGCCACCGTGAGAAGCAGGGCTTCTCATGGCCCTTGTAGGACCTCACTAGGAGCCAAGCCTGGGCCTTCACAGTCTAGAGGGAATCTTTTCCCTCCAAAATTTAAAAATATATTCAAATAAAGAAAAAAATCAATAGAAATCACTTCTACTAAGCACTTTGGGATTTCTATCAAACCTATTTTCATGTTTTCATTTAAATAGCATAGGGCTAATACGTCTTCCCACTTAAGCATTAGATTTGGAACTTTACGTTTATATAAGTGCTTTGTATTGCCTGCACTGGTATAGAAATTAAGCACTTCAGATGCATTGTAAATTAAAACAAAACTATCATCTTCTCCTCATGTTATAGTTGAGGAACTGAGACACAAAATGCCTGAGTGATACTGTCATGTCCTACAGGAGTCTGCAGCAGAGCAGGAATCCCAACCGGCCTTCCAGTCTTCAAAACCAGTAATCCCAATTGCTCCGCTGCTCTCGTCCTGAATAATCCACGAACACCAGCACTGATCCTGCGAGCTCTACCTGGGCACGTGGGCATCCACAGGTCTCCCTCGGCACACACACAGCCGTTGAGCCCTTGACTATCTGGAGGTTAACACAAGGCTGTTGACCCCATTAGGGTGACAAGACAGAACCAGAATTTTAAAGGAAAAACAGGATATGAAAAGACTTCTGTGAGGTCTCTCCTGTGCATTTGCACAAAGATCCTAAAATGTTTTAGGTTTCCTGCAAATATTCTACTCCTCTATTCTTCCCTAATTATAAGAGACTAAGCATACTTAAGTTGTTCTAGAAATACAAAGAGAACAGATTTAAAATTAATTAATGCAGAATGGCATTAAGTCTTCCTGAAAAGCTTTAATTTAACTAGAAAGGTCTAATAGATTTTCTTGTAGTTTTCAAATTAAGCCATTTATATCAAATGCCTTTAATAGATGAGAATATTGCACACAATAGAATTAGATCCTGAGTCATCTTTAACTCTGGAGATTTGCCTCAAGTCCCAGCATATGATATTAATTTACTTAATGGAATATCCATGAAGTTGGTGTTTCAAGCAAAATTCAGATTTTTTTGTGAGAACTATAAAAATATCTTGTGCTAAATGTATCGACCTTAACTTCCTAAATAATTATGAGATGTACATAATCACAGTCTTTATGTTTTCACTGTGTCTTATTCCCTGAAAAAAAGTAGAAAAGCACAGCACAGGTTAACCTGCAGCTCCTGAAAATCAAGTCTGTTCCATTTTTCCATACATTCCAAATCATAGATCTGGGAGCCTGCTAAAAATTAAAAAACTAAATCATAGAGAATGTTTTTAACTCTTAACATCAGATGCCTATTGCAAAAAAAAAAAACCAAACCCAAAATTCTGCATAGTCTGATGTGTTTTTTGTCAGGAACACACAGACCAGTAAATGGATTTCAGTGTGTGTGGGTCTGAGCCAGTAAATTTCCATTATGATTCCTAACTGCAGATCCATTGTTTTAATACTTCACTGCACAGCACCATACCTGTTGAGTCTACATGGTCTGCAACTACTTTGTCTGCCAGAACATGAAAGAGCAGGTTGAAAGGTTTGTCTGTGATACATACATCACTGATTGTATGGCCTCTGTTCTAATTCATTGTAGTAATGTACTAACCACCAGATTTACTCTTATGTGGAGGAGAGAAAGCATGACACCCAGAGTAACGGAACTGTGAATTAGCCTCTTCCAATATCTCAGCAGAGGTATAAGGAAAAATATGGTAGCCATGAATATTATAAATGGTGTGCTGCAATCTACAGTAAACAGGAGCATCACTCTACAGTAGCCTCTTTCCTCATCTCTGCAGATGGTGATTTGCTATGTGCTTGACTCTAACAGTCATAATTTCATGCAGTGCTATGTGTCATCTCCCAGGCATTCAAAGTCAAGCACTGGAAAACTCCAGTTTTCCCTTTTTTGTCTTTCATAACAGCTTTTCCTTCTGAAGCAAGCTGATAAGCACGCAGAAGGCAAAGCTTCATATGGTGCTGCTGTGGTCCTTCTGGCATCATCTCAAGAGCTGAGCGAACCTCTTTTCTGCATTTGGAGACTCTAAGGAGGCACTTATTACTGCTGGTCAGGGGTTGGTGAGTGAGCTTTTGCTACTGCACGTGTTGACATTGTCAGTATATACTGAGCCCTGGTTGTCTGTCCAAGAAACCTTCCCCAGTCACGGCCCAGGAAGTTTAGCTCTTTTTGGTATAGTGGTCCATGCCACACATTAGAAAAACTTTAAGTTCACATGCTTCAGTTTGCAGATGTGGTTGGAAAATAATATTTTAATGGAGAAGGATAAGTCTTCCAGCTGATACCATTAATGATGACCCACTGACATTCATGCTGGGAAAATAAAAGTACTTCTTTCACATTGTTGAAGTCTGTTGTTTTATTTTGAATGTACTCCTCACTAAGAAATGTGACATTAATTTCCGTAGGTGAATATTCAAAACTACCTTGTTCCCAGTTATCTCATTTATTAATGACTGTGGTTCTCTTGCAAAGGCAGTAGTGTATTTGCAAGTGTTGCTTACCCATGGTATCACAGCCCTGAAAAACCAGATGAGAATTCCTCTTCCATTAATGTCTAGAATAAATCACATGAAAAGGACAATTTTGATTTAACTGTAAGTTTGGCAGTACATTTGTTTTCACCACTTCTACCTCTGTTAGGCTGTTGATTGTAACCATTACTTCACTGGTACTGACAAAGAGCAAAATCCAAAGAAGATTTGAGATGCTACACTTCCCACTAACAACTGGAAGCTCATCCTTACCTCAATTTCACATCTTTTTCCGGCAACCTCTGATTTTTTTTATTTGAAAAACAAACATCTTTTTCAATGCAAATACACAGATGTCCTGCATCCTTGCAGTAAATTATCAGCAGCTAAACATCATGGTTATGAATAATACCAGCTTGCCTTTGCCCTCGTATTTTTCACTTCAAGGCAGGGCGACCATGAAAGCTTAGCAATGAGTTTGTAAATGCTAATACCATCAACAAAATTCAGGCTTTACAGAATCACAGGTGCTTCTCAGCCCTGAAAAGTGCTAATTCCCATTTGACCTGTATTCTAATCTTAACAATCAAGGAATTATTTGCCGTTTTCAGTGTCACTACATATCAATTGAGTTAATTTCAGAATAGACTTTAGTAGGAGCAATAGCAGACCTAGAGAAGACAGTCTGGGATTCATAGGCACACTGCATGCTGTCTAGCTACCATTCTTCTTTAGTGTGAAGGATTATTTTTTCAGCTTTTTTAGTGAGAGCAAAGGCAGACTAACCCACAGTACTGTTTCACCACTTTTATCACCATTAAAGCTATTTCTAATTTTCTAAAAAATGCAGAACTAAAAAAGGACAAAGGACATAAAGTGTAACAGAATAGTCTTTCACACTGGTGATAATTTCAGAAGTATTATCCTCCACTTTTTGTTTTGGTTATTAAAAATTATAGGGTTTTTAGGAAATTTGTCAGCTTAAGAATGTTTTATAAAACTATTTAGTCCATATATTGCCTGGAAGTTTGATGAAGGCATTAGATTCATTTGTGTAATTACTTTATGATTAAACAATTTTGTATTTAATGATCTTCTTTAAATGCTTTCTGCTTGAAGAAAATGTAATGTAAGTCATTATTGCAGAATATAAAAATCAGTACCTCTAAATGCTCTTTAAAATTATCACAAGCCAAAGTAGTAATTGGTTTAACAAATCATGGAGAAATGTCCAAGCTGAATGGCATTGCTGTTTATTGAATAAGCCACAGAGTGTTTTCATCTTCTTTTGTTACTGGTGTTGGACAAATGGTCATTAGAAGTCTCTACACTCACATTTACAGAGAAATGCTTGTAATAGATTTGCTACAGCAGCATGTGTGCAATCCACCACTAGAAATACACACATTTTCACATGATGTAAACCTGATAACTTTGTTCAGCTTGACTCGGCTGGTTTCAGTGAAGCTACCCAATATTCTAGGATCTGTTTCACCATGTCTAAAATCATAACAGCTATAAAAACAATCTCCTTCAGTTTGTGCAACCTGGGATTAATATTTAAATGATCATTTAAGGTGTGTGTTTACATTAATTTTTTTGGCACCACAAACCCTGTCCATAATTTGATTAGTTAAATTGATTGATTTAGCACATTCAGTAGTTTGACCTTAACAATCTGTCCTCTAAACCCTTGAAAAGGATGATGACATTTCCACTCCCCCAGGAGTGATCTGTGCCTCAGCACACAATCTTCTTAAAAATTGTACACTTGGCTGGATGCCACAGAAACATTACTTTATTTCCTGTGACACAGAATTCACATCTGCCTCTACTATTGCTGGTGGCACTGCTTTTTAATTTCTAGTGCAAATAACCTCACTTCCCATGGGCAGGCAGGTGTTCAGCCGTCTCCAGGAAAGCAGGGCTCCATCACACATAATGGTTACTTGGGAAGACAAATGCCATAACTCTGAACGCCCCCCCTTCCTTCTTCTTCCCCAGCTTTATATACTGAGCATGACGTCATATTGTATGGAATATCCCTTTGGTCAGTTGGGATCAGCTGTCTTGGCTGTGTCCCCTCCTCTCCCAGCTTCTTGTGCCCCTGGCAGGGCATGTGGAGCTGGAAAAATCCTTGGCTAGTATAGGCACTACTTAGCAACACTTAGCTGTTACAGAACAATAACTAAAACATCAATGTGCCATCAACGCTATTCTCATACCAAATCCAAAACACACTATACCAGCTACAGTGAAGATTAACTCTATCCCAGCCAAAACCAGGACACAATTTTATATGAAGTGTCTCAAAACCTACTTTATGGAAACAAAATAGGACAAGGTTTATCTTGGGCCATTTCAGTAAATGTTCAACAGTTCTGGTTAGAAATTTAGAACTCAGATTATTACTTAGTAATAGTTAAGCTTGTTAGTGGAATTATCACTGGACATACAGCTATAACAAATCATGTCAGCTCTTTATGGTGTGTGGTGAAGCGACAGTTTTACAATCCAATCGAAGGTTTTAAAACTTAGGTGGATTATGTGTCTAGATACTTCATATAGAGGTTTTTGAAGATCATTTTGTTTTCAGACATTTTCAGCTATTGTTGATTAGTATCAGCTATTATCAATTGATACCAACTGATATTGGAGATAAAACTTTAATATCTTCATTAATGACATAGATGGTGGAATTGAGTGCACCCTCAGCAGATTTGCAGGTGGCACCAAGCTGAGTGGTGCAGTTGCTATACTAGTGGGAAGTGATGCCATCCAGCGGGACCTTGATAAGCTTGAGAAGCTGGCCCATATGGGCTGACAAGGTCCTGCACCTGGGCAGGGCAATCCCCAATATCAGTACAGACTGGGAGATGAACAGAAGGAGAGCAGCCCTGCAGAGAGGACTTGGGGATGCTGGTGGACAAACAATTGGATATGAGCAAGCAATGTGCACTTGCAGCCCAGAAGGTCACAGGCTGCATTTTGATAGTCAATCAAAAGGCTGCATCAAAAGAACAGTGGCCAGCAGGTCAAGGATTCTGCCCCTCTAATCTGCTCTCAGGAGATCCCATCTAGAGTACTGTGTCCAGCTCTGGGTCACCAGCACGAGAAAGACATAGACCAGGCCTCTGTTAGTGCAGGTCCAGAAGAGGGACAGGAAAATGATCAGAGAGCTGGAGCACCTTCCCATGAAGAAAGTCTGACAGAGTTGGGGTTGTTCAGCCTCAAGAAGAAAAAAGTCTAAGGAGATCTTATTGCGACCTCTCAGTAAATACAGGGGGGTTACAAGAAACATGGAAAGAGACTTTTTACCAGGACCTGTAGTTATAAGACAAGGGGCATTGGTTCTAAACAGAAAGAGATAGATTTAGGTTGGACATAAGGAAGAAATTCTTTATGGTGCAGGTGGTGAGATACCGGAACAGATTGCCCAGAGGCATTGTGAATCCCCCACCATTGGCAGTGGTCAAGGCCAGGTTGCACCCTCACCTAGTGAAAATTGTCTGTGCCCATGGCAGGGGATTTGGACTGAATGATCTTTAAAGGTCCCTTCTGGCCCAAATCTTTTTATGATTCTGTTATACTATCAACTATAAAAATGCACAGAAACTGGAAAGAATGAGTCCTAACTCAGCAAGCCACAAGTCTCTGTTCACACTCCTAGTCGTTCTTCCCATCTTTCCATCTTTTATTTCTACTTACTCTCTTCTCCACCCTCTCCACATTAAAAAAAAAAAAAAGATAAAAGTCTAATTGTGTCATTGAGGGAATGCAATGAAGATTTAAAAGCTGCACATTATGAACAAGGCTTTTCAATTTAACTAGGAAAGAAGGCATGTACGTTAATATAAAAATATGTATTTTAAGATCATATAGGACACATACTAATATGTACTGAGGTATAGTTTTCACATGTTAAGTGTATACCAGTGTATGGAAGGATAGGAACTGTGCATGCTTTTTGTACTGGAGTTCGCTAAGGATGTAAGGCTTCTTATACAAGACATACCCTAGTTGTGTCATTGGCACTGAAGTGCTCACCTGCCAGTCCCACAGATGCTGCAAAACTTTCACTCATATTTAAAGCATGCCTCTTCACAGGAGTTAGCAGACATAAACATACCAAGTAAATATGTGGGACAGACTAAAAAGAAAAAATAATTGAAAAGAGTGGTTCAGAAATGTTATAACATTGAAAATTAGAAAAGACAATCTGCTTAGCAGACCTGGGCCTTGGCTTTAGCACATACTATTTTAATATGCAGATACCTTTGGCACCCTACCCCAGGCACACTAATTTATCTGAAACAAATTGCTTAGTCTTAGCTGTTCCCTATTTCCCTGCAACAGGGGCAACAACAAAGATTAAGTAATCTTATTGAGCTCGGCTATTGTCTGCCTCAACAGCCTTCTCTTTGTTTCCCTTACCCTTGCAGAAAATGTTCTTAATCTAGGAAAAAAAATGGATCCCTGAAATAACAGCTCAGTTCTTTATTCTGTTTTCCAGATGTCTTTTCAGGTTTATTGTTCTGAGGCTGCAAGACAAGTATGTGTTCAAGCAAGGTGTTATCATGAAGCCTTACCAAAATCCTTTTTATTAATCATGCTATTTGAAAGAAATGAAGCATATCTTTTTTTCCATTCCCTCTTATTCATTTGACATTTTGTAAAAACATTTGTGCAGTTCCCTATGATGGCAGATTTATACAACACAGCTGCTAAATACCAAGGGGCATATGAAGTCATGCTGTCCTAATGAGCATGGTGCTGCAAAGGTTACAACAGAATAGCTCATGAAGCAATAAAAACTGTAATTATCAGTTTATCCCAAAATTAATTGTTGAAGTTTTGTTCCAATATTTTTTATTTCTATGAAATTCACCTCAAGGAAAATATTTCTCCTACTTATCCTTCCTGGTGGCTAATTTTGAAATGTATAATTTAGCAGACTGCCTCAAATTATAAACTGAATTAAGACTCTGAGTCAAGAAAACAAATCTGTATATTTTTAGTACCACAGAAAAGAGGAAACCATTCAGTCTTGTGGGTCCAATCGAGTGGATGGGAGTGAAAGAAGATATTACTTCTTAGCTGAAGTTCTTTAATTTGCAATAGTTTGACCTTGTGATTTAGAAGCTTCTGATGATGAAAAATGTTCAGGACTTCTTTTTTTGTTGTTGTTGTTGTACAAACCAAAACAGTCTGCCCAGCTGTTTGATGAATGAAAGTAAATTAGGTGTGTTTTTCCTTCTCTACTATTTAGCAATTTTTGGAAGAGTTTTCATTTACACTCAATTATAACAGTGTCCTTTGAGTCCCTATTATTAAACACCATGAAGTTTGCAAAATCACATAACTGATGTTGGTACTATGTTCCAGGCCATCAGGATAACAGATGCTGTAATTGTATACATGTGTTATAACAGGGGACTGAGGCAGAAAAGAAACAGAGATGATCTAGTTATGCTCTTTTTATATCACTCCTTTTTATTGAAAAGTTGTATTTTTTCCTCCTTTAATGACTTGGATCACTTTTCTCTCCACTCTCATAGGTCTCTTAGGCAATAGAGCATTAAGCTGAAGTTTGATGGTGGATGAACAGAGAAACTGAAGTGTCGTTTTGGTGACAGATGTGAGAGAGAAAAGCAACTCAGAAAGAAATAACCTTATTATCATTGTGCAGGGGTGGAATTTATGTTAAAGGCTTTTTATAAAACCTCTGTTGAGGCAGAGTCACCAAGGACTATTAGCAAGCAAGTAAGAGGGAAAATGAATTGCAGAAATGTTGGGGGAGTGAAAGAAAATAACGTGGTATTTAAAAATGTGGAAATCCCATTCATCAGCAGATGAGTAAACTTATGGTATGTAGAGGTTTAACATGAGTACATGGAAGAAGAGTCCAAGTTCTTTTGTCTCCACCCCACCAACTTTCAAGTTGTTTGCCCATATTTGCTCTCTGTTCTTTTACATCATGTCTTTTCTACATTGATTTCTAACAGCCTAAGTATACCCGTGCATATTCCTGGAGCAAGTGCGACCTGATCACACATTCTCTGTGGAGAAGGAGAAGCACTCTTTCCAGCTGTGCTAACCAAAAGCTGTTTGGGGTAGATTTTCATGCCAGAAACTAGTAGCAGTTATTACTAGGAACACCTCCAAGCTTGTCCTGTCAGCTTGGATTGTACAAAGGGCTGGAGAATACACTGTTTTCTACCCAGCTACTTAGTTGAAGAAGTGACGGATAGGGGAGACCTATTTGTTCTCAGGCTGCTCAGTCTAAGAGACAGAACACCCACATGCAAATATGAGAAAGAAAATTATAGTTTGATTGTTCTACTCCCAAAAAGGCTACATGATCTGCAGAAAAATCTGTTCAAGACAGGAACAGGTGGTTGTCAGTAATTATTGATGCAAAGTAAATAAGAGGGACAACACACCAGGCTGAGCTTTACAGAATGGCAGTTTCTTGGCCACTGAGCATGAAAATCAGTTAGTGGAGAATAATGGCACAACAACAAAAAAGCAAAGAATGGGGAAGCAGTGAGAGAATAATCTAAGCTAAAAACAACTAAAAAAATGAGGATGTGTCAGGGACAGTTGTGGGTACTAGGAGTGGTTTAGTGTTCAACGTGTGCTGTAAACTTCCTTCTCAGCAACATCAGAGCTACCACTGCTTTATTCTGTGTGCTACCGAAAAGGCATTGACTCATAATTCTCACTGGCTTGCTGGGGTAGAAATTAGTGAAGTCCTTAACAAAACTGCCACTAGGAGTGAAATACCAAAATCAATTTGCTCCCCTTGTATTCATACCTCTTTAAAGCTTCTGCATGGCAGTGACAAGGCAAAGGCTTCTGCTGGTCTTCCCAGGAAGAAAGGATTAGAAGCACTTTTTAAAAAATATCTTATGAAAAAACAGATCTGAGAGTGTTTGAAGAACAAGAGTAAGAACTGTATGCCAGGTCAAGGTTAGTCATCATGTTTGTAGGTATTGGGTAGTCATAGGTACCTTCCCCACTCCGCAATAAGAATGAGGTGCAGTAGTTGCTCAGTGAATGCTGCCATTCAGGACATTTGCATAAGGAAAACATAAATTTATTAGAGCTCATTCCATGGGAGGGGCAAAATATTTCATGGAGTTACGTGCAGGTTATTTTTTCCAGGGTTGGCAGGAATTAGTGACTGAATAGAAAAAGAAACTCATAATTCCTTTATAAATTCCAGAAGCCATATTCCCCCTTAGTTTTTCATTTTCTCTTAAAGGTAGTGCAGCTAACTGAAACAGTGAAATTTGCTGAGGTAAGCAAGTATCAGAATGAACATGAAAGACATTTTTTCCCAAGCTAGACTCTAAACTCTTGACTACCATGATACAGAATATCATCAGTATTAGTCAGTCTTACTCTCTTGTGTCTTAAACAACTACTGAAAGGCTCAGGGTCTCACAAAGAAAAACCTCTACCTTCTGCATGAGCATCAAACCTACCCAGAACTATATAAATCCAGATTTTTTTTGAGGTTACTTTTGTCACTACAGTGTTAATCTGAATTTATTGAAAGGTGTAATGTGGCCAAGGGAAATGGGGAGATCAAATCAGTGAATTACAGCCTGATAACCAGATCTTTCAGGGTGACACACAAAGTCTGTTTAAGTTTCTCTGCAAAAGACAAATTTCAATATAATACCTGTCTACCAAATCTGATCTATACAAGCCCAGGAACCTTCCCTCTCAGGAAAGATCTTGGAGGTATAAATGAGAAGGCCGCAATTTGTAGTTTTGCCCAATTGTTATCTGATATTAATAACACTGCAGATTTCATAGCTCTGACTTCTCATATTGGATCCTTTTTTTAGCAGCAGGTGGGAGACAATTTCTGGTACAGAAATTGACTGGCTGAAGAGCTCAATCTGATTCATAAGCCACTGATATTTTAGGTTTCCCTTGACAGAGGTGGTGACCTGTTCCTAAAATGGCCATGGGTCTACATTTACTTATTTCACTGTTATTAAAAGTGTTGGTGTTGTGGTCAGGCCAGAGGTGTTGCATCATCTGTTGGACAAAAAATGAGGGGAAAAAAGTGGAAAGTTGGGGTCTCTTTTCTGATATTTTGGTTCTTTATCAGTTTTAAACCTGACTTATTTTCCCACTAGTTTCATTGCACATGCATCTTCTTCAATACAGAGACAGTTAGCATCAGTCTTAGTCTGTTGCTTCAGTATATTTTATTGCCCATTATGTCTTTTCACTAATCATTAATCCCTACTTTACAAAACTTACTACAAGTAATTATCTAAAGAGCCTTTAACCATTATTTGAAGGCTGTTAATTCAAAGTTCAGTTTGATCACCAGGGATCAACTCATTTCTTGCTTTTCACTTTGAGAGAATCTTACAGAGTAGCAATTTCATTAAAACCAGCAAGAAAAATGAATACATTTGCCAGGCTGCCAGACAGGTTTTCCTTTAGAAATGGCATGAGCAGTGCTATTTTAAGGATTTTCTTCTGAAGCATTGCTTTTGACACTTAAGTTTTTCAGATTCTGCCTTCTAAAAGGTTACTCTCTCCCACCTCCTCACAAAGCAAAAATTCTCTTAGTCTGCCTCCTGAGCACTCAGGTTAATGACTGTGATATATTTAATAGCCATAAGAAACACAGAGCTAGACTATTTATACACCATAAGGCTGTTACTGTAAAGAAGTTTTCCTTGCCTGCTACTTTGGCTGTTTCATCCCTTTTCTCTCTCTTTCCACCAATTCTGTCTTTATTACCTCATGAAGGATCTAAATGTTGGGTCTTTCGGAGACCTTGCACGGTGTGTCGCCACCTGGTCTATTCCCTGGTATTACGAGCTGACACTGTTACTCTGTCAGTCTATGGCCGCAGACTCCTTGGCCTCCAGAGAAGCCCTTCCACGCTTCCAGGCATGAAATTCTTGATGCTTGCCTGAGAGAAAAAAGCTACATCATTATTTTATTCAATACCTCCTTAAAATTATTCATTTGTGATGCCAGAAAAACATATTTTTTCAGAATTCTAGGACCACATTTTAACAAGCCAAACCACTTTGTCCCTCTGTCACTTTGAAGGTATGTGTTTCCACTTGTACCCATCGGCTAATCAGTTGGTTCTTATCCTAGCACAAACCCATATTATCCGTTAAGTGATGATGACAATACTTCTGCCCCTTTTTTCCCCACAACCTCTGATGCATTGGAGCCTTTTACAGGACACAATGGTAATAATCTCTCACACATGTACACAGCTTTTTCAGAGGCTTGTGAGTAATATTTTCAGTAAATATTTCAGTATATTTAAGTAAATCAAAAGGCAGATCTCCAATCTGGCCACTCACAGCTGTTTTTTAATTTCTGGATGCAGAAATCATTCTGAGGTTTTTTACTATATTGGAAACTTATGGGGACTGGAGAAGACTTTTATTTTGCATTTTTTTCTCTGTAATTATTTTTGCATAATATCACACAAACGCATGTGAGGGAAACAAAATATGAGAGTGAAAATAATATCCTGTTCAAGTTTGTAAAGCCTATGTACACGGGTTACAGTGGAGGTTGTGAAGAGATATTACTTTAAGGATACTTACCAACCTTAGCCATCAGATTGGAATCTAAATGTGCTCTGATTTTTTCAGAAACGTTCACCCTATTTGGAAGCCTGGTACTTCTGAAAATCATCCTACTTCACTATGATCCTAAGCGGAGATTTGACAGCTTGAGCATAGTGATTTATGTTTTTAAACTTTCCAAAGCTGTAGAAATAATTTCAGAGAATCAAAGAAAGGTTTGGGTTCAAACGGACCTTTAAAGGTCATCTAGTTCCAACTCCCCTGCCATGGGCAGGGCCATGCTTCACTAGCTCAGGTTGCTCAAACCCCCGTCCAACTTTGAACAATTCCAATCCATTGAACAATTCCAATCCATTTGAACAATTCCATCCACAACTTCTCCAGGCAACCAGCTCCTGTGTCTCACCACACTCCTTGTAAACAATTTCTTCCTTATATATAATCTAAGTCTACCCTTTTCAGTTTAAAACACTTCCCCATGTCCGGTCACTACAGAACCTGGTGAAAAGTCCTTCTCCATGTTTCTTGTAAGGCCCCTTTAAGTATAGAAAGGCTGCAATAAGGTATGCATATAATTCTATAATGATAGCTTTAATATGTAAGAAGTCTTTGATATATCCTTAAGATCTTTTGACTTTGCTCACACCACTTGTTAGCACAACTCACTATACATTTTTTCTAGCTGTGACGCTCAGAAAGCAGCAGTGCACTAATTTGTGAGGTCCGCTACATAAGCCCCATAAGCATTAGAGTTATATTTGCACAGTTTATCACACCAGAGATGAGAGATATTAACAAAGCACTGCCCATGTGCATGCGCTTGGAAAGTTCTCTGTGTGCAATCTTCCACTTTCCTGCAAGCCAGATTTATGATTTACCTGCTCATGTGGCTACCTGAGACATTTTTCTTACACCTTTTAATTCTTGCAAGATTTCTTTATGACAAAATCCAAAGGTTTAATATTGCAATTAGTATGTGTATTTCTCTATGCAGATTATCTTTTCTGGTAAGATATTGTTCTGCTAGGATTTTTTTTCTCCTTTAATTTTAGTAACTATTTAAACACTATGCTTTTCCCAGAATGTGATATGAACCTACAACAGATGATGTAATGTACACACACAGGAGTCTTGTATTTTATTTTTAAGAGGAAAGTACATTATCCTTGTGCAGAATGAACCTTAGGTTTTAACTCAGTTGCACTTTTCGAGGGTATATGAGACATTCCCCCTTCACTCCCACTGCATTTATGCCTGTCATATATTACCAGGTAGTAGCAGGAAGAATCAGAGTAGGATTTTATCATACTGCAATACTTACACAACCTCTTTCTGTTCATGTGAGTTACGGCAGAGATCACAGAGTTGTTGGGTTGCCATCTCTGTGTAACCCATCCTTAAGCCCTCAGCCTTAAGAGGATCCTTGGTATACCCTGCTTGCATCATAACCATAGGCAGCCTCTGAAAAACAAAGGTCCACTACTCCAGCAAGGTTTTTGTGCCCAAGAAGTTCTTTCTTTCTGGATGTCTCAAAGCAGGCATCTCATACCTTGTGACATCCATGAGACTTGACACATAAAAGTACGTGCGGGTGACCCACACTTTTCTGGACAACCAGATAGAGGCCAAGCAAGATAGACTATCTAAAATAACACTAGGCATCTATGTTTGGGTGTCAGAATCTGTGGTTTCCTATCAGTGGGTGGATTTACTCACCCAATATTTCCATATCTCTGCCAGCTATACAATGGATAGATTTACCTGTCTGCCTCCAAACTGAGAAATATTTCAGGTCACTTCTGCTAACATCTCTGTCCAGTCATGTTTCAATATACAAAATGAGACTGACATTACCTTTTATAACCCAAAAGGTAGAAGAACCTTTGGCAGAGTCCTGGAATAAGAGGTCTGGATTCAGAATATGGAAGAAACTTTTACTGAACTGTTGTTAATATTAACGTTATCCTTCAGGGGAGTGAAGAAACAGCATCCTGCTTCAGTGGTTGTAAAAACATCCTCCATGCCTTCTACTGACACACATAATTCTCCTTTGCTGCCTAGCTTGTAGACCAAGCAAAAATAACTTTGTTGCTTGGAATCACCCCATAGGGCCTCTTCCTGCCCTGCCATAGATCCTAGAGTGTCATGGAAAAATTGCCACTGGCAATTTTTACATAATTGTCACTGGCATCCTAACTGAGGCAAAAATACCTCCAACTGTCCTGACCAACACATTTTATATAGAAAAGAAAAAGCAATGCCCTTGGTGGTACGACTGAGTATTCCAGCTTGTGCTCTGTCCTCTGTCATTTCAATAGGAAAAAAATAGCTAAGGTATTTACTTGAAAAATGTTGGTGTTTTAAGAAGAAAAGCCTGAAAATCTGTAGGGGTTATCAGAGATATGAACTAGTGGAAGGCTCTTCTAACACTGTTTCCTAAATAAATATAACTAATAACAATTTGTGGGAAAAGTAAATATATGGATATATAGATGTTCCTCCCAACACTTCAGTCCTTAACATGGAGGTAGAAATCAAAGACTGTGTCTAAATTACTTGGAAACATATTTGCACGTTGACATGAACCGGCACACAAAGACCACAGCTGATCATTATGAGCTCCCTTTCTTTCCAGAACAAGATAGTTTAAAGCAAATTGCCAATTAGTAATGGTTCCTGGATTTTCCTTTCTGCAACATCATACCCAGGAATTTTGGAGGAACCTGGTGGCTTGCAGAGGCCAAAGCTGTGCCAGGGAATGACTTAATAAATCATTGTTATAGCCAGTTGTATCTCTATCCAGGAATGGTCCCAGGCATTAGTTAGTACACTAATGAGGACGTACACTTAATTTTCAAATTATGATCAATACTAGTAAGTCTTAGATGTAATTTCTGATAAATATTTTGAGTTGTAATCACAGATGATATGCACAATTTTGACTGGTTTGTTCGCTGAAAATGTTTATTATTTTTTCACTGAAAAATATAATTTATTCAGGTTTACCTGGAACTTTTCAATGTAACATCATTGGAAAAAGTTAGTCAGAAAGGTGACAGTGCCTCTCAATTGTCCCAGAATTCAAGGGTCAGGTTTCAGTTTTAGACTAATTCAAGATTATTGAAAAGGTACGTTTCATGTTACTTCATATTTATGATAGCAATTTGTCATGGTTTAGCCGGCAACTCAGCCCCACACAGTTACTCACTCACTCCCCCACCGGCGGGATGGTGGAGAGAATCAGAAGGGTAACGCTCGTGGGTTCAGATAAGAACAGCTTTGAGAGGCACTAAACCCAGTCAGGGTGGTGGGGAGGGTGGAAGGGGAATGAACCACCAAAACAAACCGCACATGACGCAGCCACTCACCACCCACCAACCCCACGCCGCACCTCCCCAAGCCTCAACCGCCCCCCCCTTATATACTGGTCATGGTGTCACATGGCATGGAATGGACATCCCATTGGCCAGTCGGGGTCAGCTGCCCCGGCTGTGGCCCTGCCCCTCCCAGCCTCCCGCCAACACCACCACAGACACCACAGTGAAGAGAATTAACCCCTTCTCTGCCAAAACCAGCACAGAATTATTTTGGTTGTTTTCAGACTCACTTTGCATACACAACAATTGACCTAGTCTCTCAAGACAATGAAATGTAATTCCTTGAGAACCTGAATTTCCAGATCTTTGAACAGGCTGATAGCAGATAGGAGCATTACAGACTGCGTCTGTGCTGTGGGAGACAGGTTTTGGTTCACGTTCCGGACCTTGCATGCAGATGTTCACTGGGCTGCATGTTTCTCTGAGTCCCATGTGTCTCCCCAGATACTCTGATCTCCAGGTTTTAGACAGGGAAATCTACTGCCAGGAGACACAAGGAAATAATGTCATAGAGGAGAAGACCAGAATTAAGGGAGCAACTTTTGAGTGCACCAGTAATGCAGTGCACATGCAGTCACAGTTAGTTCTGAAGTTTACCTCCACTGCAAAGGATTTTCAGATACATCATTGTAACATAACTATATATAGCCATGATTTTGTGTTTTCTCTCTTTCAGTCTCATGTTTTTCTTACTAAGAGAATTCACTCTACAAAAAAGGGTGTGGGACCACTAGTCTTCTCAATTAATGTAGCTGAATTTTATAGACATTACTTTGAAAGCCTGATCTATTTAGCCCTGTTGCTAAATAGAGGAGGGAGGGAGGGAGGGAGGGAGGGAGGGAGGGAGGGAGGGAGGGAGGGAGGGAGGGAGGGAGGAAGGAAGGAAGGAAGGAAGGAAGGAAGGAAGGAAGGAAGGAAGGAAGGAAGGAAGGAAGGAAGGAAGGAAGGAAGGAAGGAAGGAAGGAAGGAAGGAAGGAAGGAAGGAAGGAAGGAAGGAAGGAAGGAAGGAAGGAAGGAAGGAAGGAAGGAAGGAAGGAAGGAAGGAAGGAAGGAAGGAAGGAAGGAAGGAAGGAAGGAAGGAAGGAAGGAAGGAAGGAAGGAAGGAAGGAAGGAAGGAAGGAAGGAAGGAAGGAAGGAAGGAAGGAAGGAAGGAAGGAAGGAAGGAAGGAAGGAAGGAAGGAAGGAAGGAAGGAAGGAAGGAAGGAAGGAAGGAAGGAAGGAAGGAAGGAAGGAAGGAAGGAAGGAAGGAAGGAAGGAAGGAAGGAAGGAAGGAAGGAAGGAAGGAAGGAAGGAAAAGTTAAGGTTTGGGGGTGGGGTGGTGTTGGATCAGCGGGCAGTGAGCGGCTGCGTCACGTGTGGTTTCTTTTGGTGATGCCTTCCCCTTCCCCCCCTCCCCGCCCCAGATTTCATGCCTCTCATTGTTTTCCTTTCCATTGCATTTTTGTCGTTGGGGGTTTTTTTTATTTTAATTATTAAATTGTTTTTATCTCAACCTACAAGCGTTACCCTTCTGGTTCTCTCCCCTGCCCCACCAGTGGGGGAGTGAGCAAGCGACTGTGTGGGGCTCAGCTGCCAGCTAAGCCACAACAGTCTTTTTTGGTGTCCAATGTGGGGCTCAAGGGTTGGAGATAACACCAGCTGCTGGTCACAGCACCATGTTTTCATTTTTGCAGTTTGTGTTAAAGACTGGTGTTGGTTTGTTTAGTCTGCTGTGTTCTGCTGTGATTAGTAACGTTTTGCCTACAAGATTTGTTATACAACCACTTGTTTTCAGCTTTATCTGGTACTTGGGGTTTTTTCCTGTAACCGTTCCTGTACTTTGGATACCACCTTGTTGAGGCAATTAGCAATTATACCTCCTCCTCGGAGAGACTGTATACGGAGGAAATACAGAAGGGTATCATTGCAACTTTGTTCTATGATGTCTCCACCTTTGTTACAACCACCTTTTTGTATCTTGAACATCCTTGGGTGGTTAAGGTGCACTTATTGTCAGTTTTTGGGCATGTTGTTTTGGTTTTGACTAAGCAACTTCAGAATATCACCCAGAAATCTGCCCCAAGGCTTGATAGTTATGAGCAGCAGGGCATGTGGGATAACACGGGCAAATACCTAGGGCAGTGGGCACCCCCAGTGTTTTGGAGTTTCACCCCCGAACAAGTGCAGAATCCTAAAAAACTAGCAGAACATTTGGAGAAAGTATGTTGTTATGCTGGGAACTCCAGAGAGACACAGATAACTGCAATGTGCCGGGGCCCGGCCCATGCCTACCGAGCCCTGCTCAACAGTATTCAGTACCCCAAAGGGGAAGAGAATGTCTCTGGATTGAAATGCAAAGTGACAGGTACTGTGGCCACGTGCACCCCCAGGATAGGCACTGGGCTGACTCAGAGAATCAACCCGTACCAGTATCAGTTGCCCCCATACACAAGAAGAAATATTGGAAGCGGACATCAACTCATTTAGAAAGGGGTGATGAAAAAGCAGGGCCATCGCGAGGAGAGGAGGAAGAAGGCATAAATGAAACAGACTACCCGATCCCTGTCCTTGAGTGAGTTGCGAGATATGCGAAAATATTTCAGCCGTCATTCAGGTGAGCACATTGTCACCTGGCTGCTCTGATGCTGGGATAATGAGGCCAGTAGCCTGGAACTAGAGGGAAAAGAAGGGAAACAACTGGGTTCCGTTTTGGGGAAGGGGGTGTTGACAAAGCAATTGGAAAATGAACAAGCCCTCAGACCCTGGAGGCGACTCCTGTCTGGAGTGAAGGAAAGGTACCCCTTTAAAGAAGATGTTACATATCGCCTAGGAAAATGGACAACCATGAAGAAAGGCATCCAGTATCTAAGGGAATTAGCTGTGCTTGGGGTGATTTATGGTGACCTGGATGATCAACGGTCCTCCAAAGATCCAGATGAAGCCGAGTGCCCATGACCCATGTGGCGGAAGTTTGTACGGAGCGCACCATCCTCGTATGCAGACTCATTGGCAGTGATGTCCTGGAGAGAGGACAAAGCACCAACCGTGGCAGAGGTGATTCATAGCTCTTGCAGTAGCTCTTGGGCCAGTCTGGGCAGGACAAGATGTAAAAAATGTGCTCTACGCTGCAGCTGGGGAGAATGGCCCCACCTGGAGCTGCTGGCAGAAAGTGCCAGGGGAGACCAGAGGTCGACCCCTAGGGTTCTGGAGTCGGGGATACAGAGGGTCTGAAGCCTGCTATACTCCAACTGAAGAAGAGATATTGGCAGCATATGAAGGTCATGAAGAAGTGGGATGGCAAGCCTACCTTGACCCTAGAAGCACAGGTACGTGAACTGCAAGGAAGAACAATCACTCAGAGGAGTTATTCCAGGAAAGCTGCTGCTCCGGTTTCCCGTAAGCAATTCTCCAGACAGAGGAGTAGAAGCGCTGATTTTATTTCTTAGCTTAATAGAGAGACTCTTGATTCACATTTACAGGAAGTGAGTTGTGACTGCCATGATCAGGACTAGAGGGGCCCTGCCTCCAGCCAGGTGGAGGAAAGGGATAACCGGGCTTCCTAGACTGCGTGGATCCGATGGCCTGGCACATCCGACCCACAGGAGTATAAAGCTTTAGTGGACACCGGCGCACAGTGCACCTTAATGCCATCAAACTATATAGGGGCAGAACCCATCAGCATTGCTGGAGTGACAGGGGGATCCCAAGAGCTAACTGTATTGGAGGCCGAAGTGAGCCTCACTGGCAATGAGTGGCAGAAGCACCCCATTGTGACTGGCCCAGAGGCTCCGTGCATCCTTGGCACAGACTGCCTCAGGAGAGGGTATTTCAAGGACCCAAAAGGTTACAAGTGGGCTTTTGGCATAGCTGCCTTGGAGATGGCGGAAATTAAACAGCTGTCTACCTTGCCTGGCCTCTCGACGGACCCTTCTGTTGTGGGGTTGCTGAAGGTCAAAGAACAACAGGTGCCAATCACCACCACAACAGTGCACCAGCAGCAATATCGCACCAACAGAGACTCTCTGATCCCCATCCACGGGCTCATTCACCAACTGAAGAGCCAAGGAGTCATCAGTAAGACCCACTCACCCTTTAACAGTCCCATATGGCCAGTGCGGAAGTCTAATGGAGAGTGGAGACTAACAGTAGACTATCATGGTCTGAATGAAGTCACTCCACCGTTGAGTGCTGCTGTGCCAGACATGCTAGAACTTCAATACGAACTGGAGTCCAAGGCAGCCAAGTGGTATGCCACAACTGATATCGCTCATGCAGTCTTCTCAATCCCTCTGGCAGCAGAGTGCAGGCCACAGTTTGCTTTCACATGGAGGGGCGTCCAGTACACCTGGAATCGACTGCCCCAGAGGTGGAAACACAGCCCTACCATTTGCCATGGACTGATTCAGACTGTACTGGAACAGGGAGAAGCTCCCAAACACCTACAATACATTGATGACATCATTGTGTGGGGCAATACAGCAGAAGAAGTTTTTGAGAAAGGAGAGAGAAAATAGTTCAAATCCTCCTGAAAGCTGGTTTCGCCATAAAACAAAGTAAAGTTAAGGGACCTGCACAAGAGATCCAGTTCTTAGGAATAAAATGGCAAGATGGACGTCATCAGATTCCAATGGATGTGATCAACAAAATAGCAGCCATGTCTCCACCAACCAGCAAAAAAGAAGCTCAAGCTTTCTTGGGCGTTGTGGGTTTTTGGAGAGTGCATATTCCAAATTAGTGTGATCATAAGCCCTCTCTATCAAGTGACCCGGAAAAAGAGTGATTTCAAATGGGGCCCTGAGCAACGACAAGCCTTTGACCAGACAGGAAAACAGTCTGGGGTCTTCCAGCAATACTATTTGTGGTACTGCTTGTGCTCAGGGATCTGGGTGCACTTGGTGGGTGATGCAGGAGGATGGAGAATTCCAATGTGTTCCTCAAGGGGATTTGATTTTGGGCAAAAACAGCCAATGAGCTGAATGGTATAATGTAAACTTCTATATAATACGGTATGTCATCTCTATGTTGTGTCACTGTTTTCCCCATGTGCTGGTTTTGGCTGAGAAGGGGTTCATCCTCTTCACTGTAGTGCCTGTGGTGGTCAGGGACCTTTCCAGCTTCCCGCGCTCTGCCAAGGGGACAGGAGGCTGGGAGGGGCAGGGCCAAGGCCGGGGTGGCTGACCCCGACTGGCCAATGGGATGTTCATTCCATACCATGTGACACCATGACCAGGATATTAGGGGGGGCAGTTGGGGTGGGGGCAGTTGCTGTTCAGGGCGGGGCAGCGTCGGGTTGCCGGGCGGTGAGCGGCTGCATCATGTGCGGTTTGTTTTGGTAGCTCATTCCCCTTCCCCCCCACCCACCCCAGGTTTCACACCTCTCATCGTTTTCCATTATATTTTTGTTGTTGTTGTTCTGTTTTATTTATTACACTGTTCTTCTCTGAAACCACAAGTGTTACCCTTCTGATTCTCTCTCCTGTCCCACCGGTGGGGAAGTGAGTGAGAGGCTGTGTGGGGCTGAGTTGCCGGCTAAACCACAACAATGGATTATCCTACCTTCCTGTTATGAAAATATAACACATTTTACAAGTTTCTATTGTTAGAATGAGACTATATTCATTGTGCCTCTTGACAGCTCTTAACAACAAACTTCTTCTGAATGCTAGTTAATTTTGGTTCACATCATATCTGTATAATTTTAATTTTATCTCCTCTGAAAGAAGCTCTCTTTTTAGAGAACAGCTGAGAAGACATAGCTGTAAAATCAATGATACGTTCATCAGGAAACCAGGCTTAAAATACCTGAGGGTTTTCCTAGTCATATTGTAAAACAAAACAAACAAAGCCCTAACATTGATTTAAATATGCAGGTGTAAGAAAGAGAATCAATAGGTTCACTCAGTGATGATTTCAAATATATGCAACTGCTTAGATCAAAAGACTGTGTGTCAGCCCTGGCTCTCTCATTTTCCATGTCCTGCCACATAAACTCTTGTCCTCATCCTGGATAATCAGTTCAGTTTTAGAGGTCCAGATGAGAAGCCTTGGCTTACTTCACCTTCTGTTATAGCAGTATTATGATAGCTTTCGTATAACATAAGTAATGTTCTACTTGACCCATTCAAAACACAGCTAGATATAGCTCATAATTATTAATCAGGAATCATAGCACAGCACTTTCACTAACCTTTTTGTCCTCTAGCACTATTGGGGATTAGCTAATCTGCTGTGGAAACTAAATACTTTGCAGAGCTAGAATATACACAAGGCTTGAAGGGTAGGAAACAGATGCCAGCTCCATGACAGTTCCTCTGTTACACAAATACAGTAGGCTATAGGGACTGAAGGTGAAAATTGCACCTCCACCTGATGATTTGTTCATTTGGTCCAATGACATAGAAAGAGTGCTAAATGAGCAAGGCTTCCCTTCATGTGCTGTCATAGGCAGCTCCTGCCCACTATTTAATGGGGGGAGGGGGAAGAGGACTGCAATTTAACTAAATATTTCTCACTAAATGTTTCTGCAATCCTCTGGCATTGCAAATATAAAATAGGCATTGATGTGTGCAGAAATGGCAGTCATTAAACAGCTATGAGTAGAGGAAAATCTTGATACTCCAAATGCTGCCACGGAAAGAACTTAACTAAAGGAAATAAAAAGAATCAAAACTGACATTTCAAAATATAAGTACCAATCACAACAAATTAATAAAATCAATTTATTTTTCATTCATAGACAAGTTAATCTATGTACATGTCCTTTTTCTACTCAGTATTTTGAAAGAAAAAAAAATATGTTTTTGAAAATAAAGACCTATGCTTAACATTTTGTTCAAGTGGCAAAAATTTTAATGTGGAAACATATGAAATGGAAATTGTAATTTCTTTCCTACCTCTATATTTAATACATTTATATAAGCGTATTTTATATTGTTACAGAAATCAACTGGAACTGCTTTAAAAATTAATAAAATAACAGAAAATTACACATTTTCCACATTTTGCACATTTTGAATGAGGTATATGGTATTATCGTATTTTTTGTCACAGTTCCGTTCATCTGCATTCACTGAATAAACATACACCCTGTTAGAAACTAAGTTGTTTTTAAAATCTACCTGCTGATGGAAGAGTTTTAGTGAGTCAAGCTTGACTTTTCCCTTATTTGTTACTCTTCTGTTATCTCTGCCTACTTTAACATGTCTTCAAGGCTGCCCCAGCACCTGCTCAAGAGTTGGGGCTGGCCTAAATATGAAAAATTAGGCATGGCATTGCTTGGGAGCAAAGTGAACATTTGGGTTTCGAAGGGGAACATTTGTTCTGATCAAAGGATGATGCTGTAACTGTGCAGCCGGCACGTTTGAGTTGCTGCAGGACCCTAGCCCGATGAGGTCCCTGTAAGGCTAACAGATATTGCTCATGTTCACTCAGTGGACTGAGCCAAAGCGTCTTGACTTCCGTGAGCCTTAGATTGGACCTTGGCTGCCATCCAGGACCTTGCCAGGCCATCCAGGGCCAACCACAAATATCAGAAAATGGCCAGCATACCTCCCCATTAGCAAATGTAAGTTCAGAAATTACATGCTGGTTCAGGCTGATTTAGAGAAAGTATTGGATCGCTGAAGGAGATCGAGTGGCAGGAGCAGAGGTTGGTGAGTAAGCTTCTTCAAGACTATTTGGAACAGCAGCATTCTTTCACAGCTGTCAAATCCTTACCCCACTTTTCCTCAATACTTAACGATTTTCTGACTGCTTAGATCCCTGTAGTCTGTTGCCTCCAGCCCTGGCAGAAGATGACCTGCCTCTTATTAGACCAAGGACACAGTTTCCTCAGTGCTGGTAGTTTGTTCACTGTCCTGCAAATGCAAGTAGCAGCGTGCTTACCTAGATCCCTTTTCATATCAGCCTGGCTCTTTCCAGGGCTACATCATATCCAGCAGCAGTAAATTTGTCCTATTTCAACACTACATAACAGATTGTGGATCAGACTGTGTAACACATCTTCCTACATCAGACAGGAATTTTTCCTAAAATAAAATGTATTTTTTTCGGTGAAAGCATTGCTGGGCATAAGTCTGCCTTGCAGACCAGACTTGACAAACAATGCAGCTCACTGATGAGGAAAGTGGGAAGTACAACTGTATAAATGAGAGTTATTTTTCCCTTCCTGTGCTTTCTGTGTGATGTGTTATCTCTCACCAAGAATTTTAAAGTTTGTCTCCACATCTTCAGAATTAACCAAATTCATATATACAACAGTAACCAAGCCCAACTGCCATTTTGCTTTAAATAGTTAAACTTTTTGAAGACTGTCCACAGTAAAAAACCTTTAATAGAAGTAACATCAACCTTCCCCCCCTTCTCCTCGCCAAAAAGTCAAAGGAGGAGGAGCATCTGGAAACATCTGGAGAGATCACATATCTGATGAAGGGGGAATGTGTGGTGGGGTACGGTCCTTCCTTGCTTTTGCTCAAAAATCTACATAAAATCCCTACATTGTGGCAGCAGTGCCCCCAGCAGGCTGACTGATGGCTTGGGGGAAAGGGAAAAGGAGAGGGAAAGGGAAAGGGAAAGGGAAAGGGAAAGGGAAAGGGAAAGGGAAAGGGAAAGGGAAAGGGAAAGGGAAAGGGAAAGGGAAAGGGAAAGGGAAAGGGAAAGGGAAAGGGAAAGGGAAAGGGAAAGGCAAGATCCTGAATTGAAAATTACATTCAGGATCCCTCAGGTAGATGAAAACAATTTATACTTGGAAATTCTGACATATTTGTCAGTACACAACAGTTTCAAAGCTTCATTTTCCTCCATCGCTGGGAGATCCCATCCATTCCCACTGGCACTCAAATGGGTTCTGCTCTGCAGAGTCCACCCTGTATCACGGGAATGTTGAGGTGCAGCGTCCTTGAGCACACAAAGTGTGGCAGCGAAAACAAGCTCATAAAGAAAGACGTCGTTCAGAAATTCTGTTCTGAAGCCCTAACAAAAGTGTGTACATGATGACATTTCCATTTAAATATGTGTAGAAGGAACAAGGCACAAGTAAATATGAAGTCAGAAACAGTTCCAAAACAATGAAACATTGTAATCTCACTACTTTTACCACAGCAATTACATCATTAAAGCAAGTTAGACATTCTGAATTTAAACCGAGAGTATTCTAAAAAAAATTGCTTCATTCAGTGAAGATATGCAGTTCTAATGGAATAATGCTGGAGGTGAACAATTTGCTTGTAATCTAACTGGTTTTTTATTTTCATTTTACTGATTGAAATTCTTCTTTTTAAATCAGATTCTTCGAATGAAAGCAACTTTATTTGCAATGTCCTATCTCTGACTGTGAGTTTATGTGCAGTTGATTAGTTAAAAGGAGAACAGGCCAGTGGTAGGTGAGTCATCATCTAACAGTATCCTGGGAGGACTTCAGGAGCTGCCTCTTTTGTTTCCCCATTGTAACAGCCTTTCCACACATAAATGAGTGATTAGAACACAGGATGCAAACACATCAAGAAAAAGTTTTAATTTCTGCATTCTCCATTTCTTCTTCTTCTGTCCTTATTTAAATCAAAACTAAAATGTTACTGTATTGAACTCCTTTGAAGTTTTGCTGTTTGAAAGATCCTGCTGCCTGCTCAGAAGACTTGCTAAAAGATCCATCCTGTAAGAATTTGCTTAGATGCCTCACTTGATGCCATAGGTAAATAATACAGCTCAGCAGGGCTATGCTCATGAATAAAGATATGCCTACACTTAAGGGTTTCCATCTTTTGGACTTCAGCAATTATACAGCCTGGGTCAGCTCACCTTTCTTGCAGTATTTCAGATCATCATATTCACAGAGAAATTCACAGGTATTTTTTAAACTATGAGCTCGAAATCATAAATTATCCTTTTTCTGCAGCTTTACAAACTGTGATCTAAAGCCAAGCTTATAATTTGTGGGTTTTTTCTCTTTTTTTTTTTTAATTACCTGGTATCCAATAGTCTCTTCTGTGCAGGCAAATTAGAGCCATTGTTGGGTTGTACTTTAGGAATGCTGCAAAGAGATAACTGGCCAAGCATGGTGGTTCACACCAGCTTATTACCAGAAGACAGTGAAGCTCTAGTGATTGACACAGAGGAAAGGGTTTGATTAATTTATTCTTTCTCTTTATGAAAAAATCAGATAAAGAACTCAGAAGGTCTGAAAGATCAACAATGAAGTGCACAAGGTCATGGATTCAAAGAGTTCTGGGTTTATGTATTTTTAAAGTTTGCTGCAACAAAACTGGAAGAGTCTGCAAACTAGTTTTGTAGAACAAACACATTCTGTAAGTCAAATAATTTATCTTGTTTTTCAAGTTTAAAAAATATCTTACATCTACATAAATGACTGAATTGCTGAAAAGAAAAAAAAATATTTTAAAAAGAAAGATGCATAGGTTCTGGTCAGTTAATTAAAAACCTTTTGTCCTTACAGTAATTAGAATATGATGCATTTTCCAGCACCATCCATATTTTTTTTCCATTAACTCTAGCATTATGAGTTAATTAAAATGCCAGGGATGTTTGATTTAATACAGTATACCGGATCCAAACCTATGAGTATAATCAAAGGACTTTCTCCATCAGAAAAGATAAAGAGTTTTATAGGATACATGAGGACATTCAGTCTGATAATTTTGTTTTTTTTTAAAAAAAAAGCTATTGTGGGACACGATAGAGAATAAATGAAACTCAGCAGCACAAAATATCTCATGGAATGCCATATAAATACTTGTTGCTAGCCATTACAGTGGTGTGCTTCACTTTGTTATCAATGAAAGGGCCTTGGACATCGCCCTACACAGTGTAATCATTTTCTTGTTCCTGCTTCCTTAATAACAGGGTTATAACATGCTAAGGGGTAGACAAAATGTTATAAAAGAAGCAGCCGTTATTCCTAGTAGCTTACAGATGAATTAAACAACAAGGACAAGACTGAAAGCAAAACAGAGATTGAATGACTTTCCAAGGTAACTCAGCATCAGAGCTGGAAATGCAGTTCATGTCCAGTCTAGTACCTTAATCCATTAAGTAAGAAACACTTGAGCTTGCCTCAGGATGGTTGAAAAGCTAAAAATTAAGGTGGCCTGACAGATTAATGGACAGAAAATCCAGCAAGGACTATTCAGTACAAGGAAACCACCTTTAGGCTCCATGTATTTGAATCAATTTTTGTAAGCTGAATGGTTGTTTAGGAGAGATAGAACTCCATCCTACCTTGCTCTTGTACCATTCTCTGGGCACGTGCCATTGGCTGTTGTTGGAGACAATAACTGAACCTCACAGCTATGAATATCTGAAGTTCATTTGTACCCTGAAGATCACAGAATCAGAGAATAATTCAGGTCAGAAGGGACATATGGAAGTTACATGCTCCAGCCCCTGCAGGATCATCTTTCACGTTAGATTCAACTTAAAGTCAGACCTGGCTGGTCAGGGTCACAGAATCACAGATCACAGAATGGTAGCGGTTGGATGGCACCTCTGGAGATCATCTTGTCCAACCACCCTGCTTGAGCAGACACAGGAATGCATCCAGACAGAATCTGAATGTCTCCAGGGAAGAAGACTCCACAATCTCTCTGGGCAGCCTGTTCCACTGCTCTGTCACCCTCGCAGAAAAGAAGTTTTTTCTCATACTGAGGTGGAATTTCCTGTGTTCCACACTGTTGCCATTGTCCCAGGTCCTGTCATTGGGCACCACTGAAAAGAGCCTAGTCCCATCGTCCTACCCCCACCCTTTAGATATTTGTAGGTATTGATGAAACCCCCCTCAGCCTTCTCTTCTCCAGGCCAAACAAACCCAAGTCTCTCAGCCTTTCCTCATATGGGAGATGCTCCAGATCATCTTCGTAGCTCTCTGCTGGACTTGCTCAAGCAGTTCCACATCCTTCTTAAACTGGAGGGCCCAAAACTGCACACAGTACTCCAAGTGTGGTCTCACTAGGGCGGAGTAGAGGGGGAGGGTAACCTCTCTCAATCTGCTGGCCACACTCCTTCTAATGAGCCCAAAATATTATTGGCCTTCTTGGCCACAAGCGCCCAGTGCTGGCTCATGGTCAACTTGTTGTCCACCAGCACTCAATAGAGTCCTTCTCAATAGAGCTGTGTCGTGGTTCAGCCTCAGCTGGCAACTGAACACCACGCAGCCGCCCGCTCACCCCCCCCCCCCACCCCTGTGGGATGGGGAAGAGAATCGGACGAGCAAAAGAACTTGTGGGTTGAGATAAGCACAGTTTAATAACTACAATAGAATGATGATGATAAATGATTATGATAATAATGACAGTAATGTTAATATAATAAAAGGGAAAAGGAAGGAAAGGGAAAACAGGGAAAAAAACACAGAAACACGAACGATACAACCGCTCACCACCCGCCGACCGACGCTGCCCGTCCCCGAGCCGCGACTGCGCCCTCCCTCCCCCGGCCAGCCCCTCCCAGGTAGCATACTGGGCATGACGTTACATGATATGGAATATCCCTTTGGTCAGTTTGAATCCGCTCTCTTAGCTGTGACCCCGTCCCCTCCCTGCTTCTTGTGCACCCGGCAGAGCATGGGAGGCTAGACATGTCCTTGACTAGTATAAGCGCTGCCCAGCAACAGCCTAAACATCTGTGTGTTATCTCAACAGGTTTTTTTCCATGCTAATTTCAAAGCACAGCACTATACCAGCTAGAGTGAAGAAAATTAACTCTATCGCAGCTGAAATCATGACAGTATCCACCCCTTATTCCATATCATTGACGTCATGCTCAGGTCCCATACTATTCAGTACAAATTCAATAATCCCTATCCATCTTCTCATCCTTTAACTATATATATATATATATATATACAGATTCTCATTTATCATTCCACTAGTTTATGGAACACCCCTAGAATGCCTGTGAAATGTCCATTGAGTTCATTTAGTCCATGACTTTGGATTTCATCTCTTGTAAGGGTCCTTCAGAGAGGCGGTGTGCGTGGGGTCACATTGTTGCATGTCAGTCCTTGTTCCGTCACCGCTGCACTGGTAGTTCGTGTTCTCTCACTGCTGCACTTTGCTCGGTTCCATTGAAAGTTCATTTGCTATTATTATTAATTGGGAGATTCCCACCATGATAACATTCCATTGATGCAACCATAGTAGTGATGACATACAACATCATATAGCAATTAACAGCATATTATTCAGTTCATTGGCTGTTTTCACCCAAAATTAAATCCCCCTGGGGTACACACCGGACTCCTCCATCCTCCCGCATCACCCACCAAGTGCACCCAGGTCCTCGAGCAAACGCAATCCCACGAGTGGGTTTGCCTCTGCTGGAAGCAGGAATAACCCAGACTGTCTTGCCCAGCATATTTTTTATGTGCACTACAGGGACTCTATCCCCTTTCACAGTACGTAAGGGTTCTGATTGGGCAGGGCCAGCTCGCCTGGCAGAGCCCCTCGTGTTGACTAACCACGTGGCTTTTGCTAAATGTGCATCCCAGTGTTTAAATGTTCCACCCCCCATTGCTCTCAGTGTCATCTTTAACAGTCCATTGTATCTTTCGATTTTCCCAGAGGCTGGTGCGTGACAGGGGATGTGATACACCCACTCAGTGCCATGCTCTTTGGCCCAGGTGTCTATGAGGTTATTTTGGAAATGAGTCCCGTTGTCTGACTCAATTCTCTCTGGGGTGCCATGTCGCCACAGCACTTGTTCTTCGAGACCCAGGATAGTGTCTCGGGCAGTGGCGTGGGGGACAGGATATGTTTCCAGCCAGCCGGTGGTTGCGTCTACCATGGTGAGAACATGGCGCTTGCCTTGGCGGGTCTGTGGGAGTGTGATATAGTCAATTTGCCAGGCCTCCCCATATTTATACTTCAGCCATCATCCCCCATACCACAGAGGCTTTACCCACTTCACTTGCTTGATTGCAGTGCATGTTTCACATTCGTGGATAACCTGCGCAATAACGTCCATGGTCAAGTCCACCCCTCGATCACGAGCCCACCTGTATGTTGCATCTCTCCCTTGATGGCCTGAGGTGTCATGGGCCCACCGAGCTAGAAATAGTTCACCCTTATGTTGCCAGTCCAGATCCACCTCAGCCACTTCAATCTTGGCAGCCTGATCTACCTGCTGGTTGTTCCGATATTCTTCAGTGGCCCGACTCTTGGGGACGTGAGCATCCACATGACGTACCTTTACAACCAGGTTCTCTACCCGGGCAGCAATATCTTGCCACAGTGAGGCAGCCCAGATGGGTTTGCCTCTGCGCTGCCAGTTGCTTTGCTTCCATTGCTGCAGCCAGCCCCACAGGGCATTTGCCACCATCCAGGAATCAGTATAGAGATAGAGCACTGGCCACTTTTCCCGTTCAGCAAGGTCTAAGGCCAGCTGGATGGCCTTTACCTCTGCAAAGTGGCTCGATTCACCTTCTCCTTCAGCAGTTTCTGCTACTTGTCGTGTAGGACTCCATACAGCAGCCTTCCATCTCTGGTGCTTTCCCACAAGGCGACAGGACGCATCTGTGAACAGGGCATACTGCTTCTCATCTTCTGGCAGTTTGTTATAGAGTGGGGCTTCTTCAGCACGTGTCACCTCCTCCTCTGGTGAGAATCCAAAACCTTTGCCTTCTGGCCAGTCCACGATCACTTCCAAGATTCCTGGGCGACTGGGGTTTCCTACTCAAGCCCGCTGGGTGATCAGTGCAACCCATTTACTCCACATAGCATCAGTTGCATGGTGTGTGGAGGGGATGTTCCCTCTGAACATCCAGCCCAGCACTGGCAGTCGGGGTACCAGGAGGAGCTGTGCCTCAGTACCAACCACTTCTGAAGCAGCTCGAACCCCTTCATATGCTGCCAATATCTCTTTTTCAGTTGGAGTATAGCAGGCTTCAGACCCTCTGTATCCCCAGCTCCAAAACCCTAGGGGTCGACCCCGGGTCTCCCCTGGTGCCTTCTGCCAGAGGCTCCAGGTGGGGCCATTCTCCCCGGCTGCGGTGTAGAGCACATTTTTTATATCTTGTCCTGCCCGGACTGGCCCAAGAGCTACTGCATGGACTATTTCTTGTTTAATCTGTTCAAAGGCTTGTTGTTGTTCAAGGCCCCATTTGAAATCATTCTTTTTCCGGGTCACTTGATAGAGAGGGCTTACAATCAGACTGTAATTTGGAATATGCATTCTCCAAAAACCCACAACGCCCAAGAAAGCTTGTGTTTCCTTTTTGCTGGTTGGTGGAGACATGGCTGTTATTTTGTTGATCACATCCATGGGGATCTGACGATGACCATCTTGCCATTTTATTCCCAAGAACTGGATCTCTTGTGCAGGTCCCTTAACTTTACTTTGTTTTATGGCGAAACCAGCTTTCAGGAGGATTTGAACTATTTCCTTTCCTTTCTCAAAAACTTCTTCTGCTGTATTGCCCCACACAATGATGTCATCAATGTATTGTAGGTGTTTGGGAGCTCCACCTTGTTCCAAAGCATTATGGATCAGCCCATGGCAAATGGTGGGACTGTGTTTCCACCCCTGGGGCAGTCGATTCCAGGTGTACTGGACACCCCTCCATGTGAAAGCAAACTGTGGCCTGCACTCTGCTGCCAGAGGGATTGAGAAGAATGCATGAGCGATATCAGTTGTGGCATACCACTTGGCTGCCTTGGACTCCAGTTCGTATTGAAGTTCTAGCATGTCTGGCACAGCAGCACTCAACAGTGGAGTGACTTCGTTCAGGCCACGGTAGTCTACTGTTAGTCTCCACTCTCCATTAGACTTCCGCACTGGCCATATGGGACTGTTAAAGTGTGAGTGAGCTTTACTGATGACTCCTTGGCTCTCCAGTCGACGAACGAGCCCATGGATGGGGATCAGAGAGTCTCGGTTGGTGCGATATTGCCGCCGGTGCACTGTTGTGGTGGCGATCGGCACCTGTTGTTCTTTGACCTTCAGCAACCCCACAACAGAAGGGTCCGTCGAGAGGCCAGGCAAGGTAGACAGCTGTTTAATTTCCGCCATCTCCAAGGCAGCTACACCAAAAGCCCACTTGTAACCTTTTGGGTCCTTGAAATACCCTCTCCTGAGGCAGTCTGTGCCAAGGATGCACGGAGCCTCTGGGCCAGTCACAATGGGGTGCTTCTGCCACTCATTCCCAGTGAGGCTCACTTCGGCCTCCAATACAGTTAGCTCTTGGGATCCCCCTGTCACTCCAGCAATGCTGATGGGTTCTGCCCCTATATAGTTTGATGGCATTAAGGTGCACTGTGCACCGGTGTCCACTAAAGCTCTATATTCCTGTGGGTCAGACGTGCCAGGCCATCGGATCCACACAGTCCAGTAAACCCGGTTATCCCTTTCCTCCACCTGGCTGGAGGCAGGGCCCCCCTAGTCCTGATCATAGTATTCATCACTCACTTCCGGTAGATATGAATCATGGGTGTCTCTGTTAAGATCAGTCAGGCCATCAGCACTTCTGCTCCTCTGTCTGGAGAATTGCTTACGGGAAACCGGAGCAGCAGCTTTCCTGGAATAACTCCCCTGAGTGATTGTTCTCCCTTGCAGCTCACGTACCCATGCCTCTAGGGCTGAGGTAGGTTTTCCATCCCACTTCCTCATGTCCTCTCCGTGATCATGCAGGTAAAACCATAGGGTGCCCCGTCGTGTGTATCCCTTCTCTTGAGCCAAGGGACAATTACTCCTAATGGCTGAGATACTGGTCCGTACTGGTGGGGAGTAGGACGTATCTTCTTTGAGTTGCTGGAACTCTCGGGACAGTTTCTCAACAGCAGAGATGAGCGAGGAAGGGAGATTCACTTCATATTCCCGGAGTCTATCAATCAACTCAGCCACCGTTGGTGTCTCGTCATCTTTCCAGGACATCACTGCCAATGAGTCTGCATACGAGCATGGTGCGCTACGTACAAACTTCCGCCACATGGGTCGTGTGCACTCAGCTTCATCTGGATCTTTGGAGGACCGTTGATCGTCCAGGTCACCATAAACCACCTCAAGCACAGCTAATTCCCTTAGATGCTGAATGCCTTTCTCCATGGTCGTCCATTTTCCTAGGCGAAATACAATATCTTCTTTGAAGGGATACCTCTCTCTCACCGTGGACAGGAGCCACCTCCAGAGGCTGAGGGCTTGTGTTCCTTTTCCAATTGCTTTATCAATGCCCTCTTCCCTAGAGAGGGATCCCAGTTGTTTCCCTTCTTTTCCCTCTAATTCCAGGCTACTGGCCTCGTTATCCCAGCATCGGAGCAGCCAGATGATAACGTGCTCACCTGAATGACGCCCGAAATCTTTCCGTATATCCCGCAACTCACTCAAGGATAGGGATCGGGTAGTTTCCGTTTCTTGTACACATGGTTCCTCCTCCTCCTCCTCCTCTTCTCGTGATGGCCCTGGTTCATCGTAATCTCCTTCTAAACGAGTTGACTTTCTCTTCCATGATTTCTTCTTGCGTATAGGGGCGACTGATACTGGCACACGTTGGTCCTCTGGTTCAGCTGCAATGCTTGGCACTGGGGTTTGAGTAGCTGCAGTGCCTGTCGTGGGGGTTTGAGTGGCCGCCGTGCTCATCACCGGGATTGGAGCAGCTGCAGTGTCTGTCGCGACGGGTTGGGTGGCCGCAGTGCTTCTCACCGGGGTTGGAGTAGCTGCAGTCTCTGTCGCGGCGGGTTGGGTGGCCGCAGTGCTTGTCGCTGGGGTTGGAGTAGCTGCAGTGTCTGTCGTGGGGGGTTGGGTGGCCGCAGTGCTTGTCACAGGGGTTGGAGTAGCTCCTTTCTCTTTCCCTTGGGGGTACTGAATAGTGTTAAATAGGGCTCGATAGGCATAAGCCAGACCCCAGCACATGGCAGTGATCTGTATCTCTCTGGAATTGCCAGGGTGACAACATACTTCCTCCAAATGCTCTACTAATTTTTCAAGATTCTGCACTTGTTCAGGGGTGAAGTCCCACACCACAGGGGGTGCCCACCGTCTTAGGCATTTGCCCATACTATCCCACATATCCTGCCACGCATAGCTATCGAGCCTTGGGACAGATCTCTGGATTATATTCTTAACTTGCTTACTAACCTTAGACAGATCTGATACCACCTGCCAAAGCAATATCAACAGATGTATCTTAACTACACAAGGATGTTCAAGATACTGAAAAGTTGTTGTAATGAGGGAGGAGACATTACATAAGATAGTAGCTACGGTGCCATTCCGTATTTCCTCCATAAAAAACTCCTCAGAGGAGGAGATATAATTGCTAGTTGCCTCCATGAGGTGGTAGCTGGAGTACAGTAACGGCTTCCATGCAAAACCTAAATAACTGATAACAGTCAAGGCCACTGTTTTAATAACAAGTCTCCTAGGCAAAATATCTCTAATCACTGCAGAGCACAGCCAGCTGACAAAACCAACAGCAAGTTTTAACATGTACTTTACAATCAGCATGGTAAAGACTGGACAAACTAATACTGCAAGCAGATTAATCAATGCTGTGACCAGCAACTGTTATTATCTCAAACCCTTCATTGCCCCACTTTGGGCGCCAAAAATAGACTGTCGTGGTTCAGCCTCAGCTGGCAACTGAACACCACGCAGCCGCCCGCTCACCCCCCCCCCCCCCACCCCTGTGGGATGGGGAAGAGAATCGGACGAGCAAAAGAACTTGTGGGTTGAGATAAGCACAGTTTAATAACTACAATAGAATGATGATGATAAATGATTATGATAATAATGACAGTAATGTTAATATAATAAAAGGGAAAAGGAAGGAAAGGGAAAACAGGGAAAAAAACACAGAAACACGAACGATACAACCGCTCACCACCTGCCGACCGACGCTGCCCATCCCCGAGCCGCGATTGCCCTCCCCCTCCCCCGGCCAGCCCCTCCCAGGTAGCATACTGGGCATGACGTTACATGATATGGAATATCCCTTTGGTCAGTTTGAATCTGCTCTCTTAGCTGTGACCCCGTCCCCTCCCGGCTTCTTGTGCACCCAGCAGAGCATGGGAGGCTAGACATGTCCTTGACTAGTATAAGCGCTGCCCAGCAACAGCCTAAACATCTGTGTGTTATCTCAACAGTTTTTTTTCCATGCTAATTTCAAAGCACAGCACTATACCAGCTAGAGTGAAGAAAATTAACTCTATCCCAGCTGAAACCATGACAAGCTGCTTTCCAGTAGTTCAGCCCCCAGCCTGTACTGGTGCCTGGGGTTGTTCCTCCCCACGTGCAGGACCTTGCACTTGCTCTTGTTGAATTTCATGAGGTTTGCCTCGACCCAGCTCTCCAGCCTGTCCAGGTCTCGCTGGATGGCAGCACAGCCTTCTGGTGTTATCAGCCACTCCTCCATGCTTGGTATCATCAGCGAACTTGCTGAGGTTAGACTTGATCCCATCATCCAGGTCATTGATGACTATCTTAAACAGGACTGGACCCAGCACAGACCCCTGGGGAGCACCACCAGTGACAGGCCTCCAGCCAGACTCTACGCCGTTGAGCCCAACCCTCAGAGCTCTGCCTTTCAGTCACTTCTCTGTCCACCTTATTCATCCAGCCCACACTTCCTTAGCTTGCCTTTTAAGCATGCTATGGGAGACGGTGTCAAATGCCTTACTGGAGTCAAGATAGACAACACCCACTGCTCTCCCTTCTTCGACCCAGCCAGTCACACCACCATAGAAGGCTATCAGGTTGGTGAAGCATGATCTTCCCTTGGTGAATCCAGGTTGAGTATTTCTGATAACCTTCTTGTCCTCTACATGCCTGGAGCTGACCTCCAGGATGAACTGCTCCATCACCTTTCCAGGGACAGAGGTGAGGCTGACTGGCCTATAGTTCACAAGGTCCTCCTTCTTGTCATTTTTGAAGATTGGAATGACATTTGCTTTCCTCCAGTCCTCGGGCACCTCTCCTGTCCTCCACGACTTTTCAAAGATGATGGAGAGTGGCTCAGCAAGAACATCTGCCACCTCCGTCTGCACTCATGGGTGCATCCCATCGGGGCACATGGATTTGCAAGGATCCAGTTTGCCTAGGTGATCTCTGACCCAGTCTTTCTCAACCGATGGTAAGTCTTCCTTTGTCCCAGTTTGTCATCTCTAGGGGCTGGCATGCCTGAGGGCCAGCCTGAGGAGTAAAGACTGAGGCAAAGAAGGCATTCAGTAACTCTGCCTTCTCTGCATCCTGTACCACCAGGGCCCTTTCCTTGTTCAGCTGTCTGTAGAAGGCTTCATCAACTTCCTCTTCTTAATCAGTTGGTCTGCAGCAAATGCTCACAACAGTGTTGCCCATATTTGACTGTCCCTTAATTTTTACCCACAAGCTCTCACTTGTTCTCCTTCCACTCCAAGGCAGAGCTCAATACATTCCAGTTGGTCACACCCTCCATATTTTGAACACCTCCAAGGATGCAGATATCGCAGCATCTCTTGCCCCTGGTCCAAGTTGTTGGTCACTTTCATTGCAAAATTCTCTTTTCCTTATCTCTGATCAGAGCTTCTTCTGTTCTTGCTCATTGTCTTTGCCTTCTAACTGAGTGCACTCCCACGGTGTCTCTTCACACTCTCCCTGTAGGTAGCTGTAGATACCAATAAGATCCGCCCCTTTAGCCTTAATTTCTCCAGGTTGAATAAATGCAGTTCTCCCCATCTCTCCCTGGACACTGTGCCCTCCAACCATGTGACCACTGGGTGGCCTCTGCTGGACTTTCTTGTCCTGCTTCTTGTCCTGAGGAGCCCAAAACCAGGCACAGGACCCTGAAGGTAGGCTCACCAACTGCAGGCAGAGGGGAAGTGGTCTTTTGCTGATAACAGCTACTGATAACATTAACATTATCATGTATCTTTTATATAGAACATGTTGTGGTTTTTTGGGTTTGCTTTTGGTTTGGTTTTTTTTTTTCCATAGGAAACTTAAAAGCAAAACAAGAAAGTAAGCAGAATTTGAAAAAAAAACCAGAGAACTTAAAATATCATACATGTGAATTAATCCATTTTGAGTAGGGTGCCTTTCATTTTTTTAATAAGCAATACATGACTAGCCAAAACACTTCTGCAGCCACAAAATCATTGTATCAAGTTTAGATCATTAATTCTACTTTATAGGTGAAGAAATGGTTATATTCTGATTCAATTACTTCTTTACAGTCTCTGAAATTCTCTATATAAGAAATATAAAGCTGAATCTCATCTATTAGTTACCACTTTCTCTGTGAATTAATCCTTCGTCTTTTCTGCATACATTAAAAGGTTTATTTCTTCAGACTATTTTTGTCACTGGACATCCTTTAAGAATCGAGAAAACTGGTTACCAAGGTGACTTTTGTTGAAAAGCAGGCAGCTTTTAGTCTATTTGACATGTGTTACTGCTGTTTGCTGAGCAGAAAACCACTTCTAAAGTAGGGTGTATTTTTTTCTTGTCACCTGGGACACACAACAGTATGATTTGGCATCACTGGGAGGGATTTGCTAGTTGCCGTGAGAAGAAAATAAATGGTCCTTGTAAGAATGCATTTAGCCTGGCGTCCTCTCTTTGGCAGGAAACAGGAGTGCTACCTGCAGGGCTGCTCCTGGGGTGGGAGCTCCAGGAGAGGAGGGATCTCTGTTTATCTCCCCCCCTCCTTTGTTTTCTGTTGTTCTGGCTCGTAACGAGCAAGTCTCACATTTGCCGTTCGTGCTGTCATGGGCACTCAGGAGATGCCAGGGTCGCAGGACAGTCCTGTGGTCTCCTTCATGGTTTTCATGGTTTGTTGGCCACTTTTTGCAAATACAAATACAAATGTTCAGGCTGAAACCACAGAGTAGGAACTGAGCAGAAAGGTGACCTAACACAGTAGTATGTGTCCTACGTACAGAAAACACCTGGGACATGAGGCAGATAAATTTACTCCTTACTACTGATTGTAGGTAAGGAAAAACCATGATGTACCCAACTCGTGTTGGTTTCCCTTGTGACATACGCTGTATGAATTGTACACCAGAAGACTTATTTCACAGAATTTTTAGCATGAATAAATATGAAGACAGAAGAAGACGGTGAAAACCAGGGGTGGTGCCAAATCCCAGGCATGCAATATGAGTCTGTAGCACAAACCTGCATAAAAAGCTACATCTTTCTACTCATATCCTTCATTTTGGAATCCATAAAGTAGATCCTTCAACATGTGCATTTGAAAAACTCTGTCACATGGCACAAGCCATATTTTCCTCAAGGAGGAAAAATTAACCTCACATGATACAAATGAGTTACAGCTTTTGATCTGCTGCTGCTGGAAAATGTTTTTCTCCTACAGAGCTATGTTTGTATAAGATAGACCAAGTCTTTTACAGGCTGGTGATACACTTAGCCAAAGCAGAAATAGAGCAGCACAGTGTCATCTATAGACATGCCCACATTTAAAAATATTCCCTTCTGGCCTGAATTGCTCCTTTCTTAAAGGACTATCTTGAATAACAGGGGTAGATAAGCAGCCAAAAGCAACTAAGTTTGATTTCACTATGTTGACTGTTTGTTTCATTATTTACAGTTGTTTAACAATCAGTGTAATTTATTGAGGCTGTGACTTGAACCACCTCCTTAAAGGCAATGAAATAAATGTATTTGAAGAACTAGTTGTTTCAGTCAGGCACAGGAAACACAGGACAGCTGCAAAAATAGAACATTACTTTTGTTCCGTTTTGTTGTTGTTGTTCAATTCTTTGACAAATTATAGTTATGATGTATATAATGTCTTCAAAACATGACTTTTTTTTTCTCCTGTTCCATGAAATCTTAAAATATATTTTTCTTCTTTTTTCTGGAACATCGGAATTTTTTGGCTGCCTTCATTCAACATGTGGCAAAGAGCATTTATCTGACTTGCAAAAATATGCTGTTATACTACTGTAAAAGACAGTTTATGTTCTTTATAAGAGAAAACTTTTCACCTAGTTCTTACTTCCCTTGGTGTTTCAAAGAGAAATTACCAAAAAATTGTTTTCTATAACACCTCTCACTGTGCTTGTTAAATGAAGACTGAATTCCGAGGGCCAGATTCAGAGCCATGAAGTTCAATGGAAAACATACTACTCTGAAGTTTTTATCCTGTGCTTTTCTACATTCAATTTACTTCAACAATCCAGAATTAAAGTTTCTGTATTGTGTTACAGAATATCACCAAGCAACTGAAATATGATTTCAATTGCTTGTATCTTGTCAATCCATAAAATCATTAATAAGGTGTATCAAAAGGTCATGTTTTTTCATCTGTCACTATATTCAGGTGCGAGGAGTAAGTCCTGGCTTTCTTCAGGACAGTGCAATCTTCAGATTCACATGTGATATTTACTAAATCTATATTACAGTTTGAAAAAGTGACCATTCCTTTTCTTTGACATTATATGATAGTGGGATATTCTAAAAGCTTCCTCTGACACTTGCTTAGAGTTCTGTTTCAGGGCACTTGCCCACTATTAAAATCGGGTAATGTAAGTGGTGGTTTTAAAGGGATTCACAGGTCAGTGAGTTTATGCAAGCTTATCCATTCTTATGTACAACTGGTTGGTAAAATGTAATAGAAAATTAAGAAACAACGTTCTTGCCACATAAGAAGGACCCACAGGGTCAGTGGATGAAATAATGTAATTCATAACAGAAAGTTCAGGGGACGTGTCTCTGTTCTAACATGCAAAGAGTATGTTCTAACACAGGGTCAAAGTACTGCTTGGCTGGTACAACCAAAAATGCTTATAAGCTTGTTATTTATTAAATACTTGGACATGAAAAAGAAGTTGCTGAATGAAGTTTTCTCAAGGTATTTTTTCTTCCTTATAAGTCTTACGTAGCAAATTTTGACAGAGTGAACTCTCTGCTCAATATTTTATGTACTTTCTACTGAAAGAAAGACAATAGGAGGGCAGTCTGCAGGAATGATGTGAAAGCAATATAATGGAAAAAACATAGATAAAATGCTTTAAACAGAAAATACAAGAATCAAACTAGCAGTGGAAAGTTGAGTGCAATTGAAGTTAAACTGCTTTTATGAATTTTTTGAAATATAATGATTTAGTTGCTTTTTTTTTTTTTTGCTGTCATATTTATCTATTGATGCTACAATAATCTATTTAAAATGATAAGAGCTGAGGACTCTTACAACTGGAAGGAGGCGTTCATCAAGTGGTGGAGGAATGCTGCCTAGTAGCACTGGGGAGAGGGTTTTCTCTGAAGAAGAGATTTGCCTTCTGTTCCCAGCTATAAATCTTCATTCTGGATCTCACTGAGTGTAGGAGATTATTTACCAGGACTTTTTCAAAGCTGCTCTGATTTTCAGTTGTCCTGTCTCACATTGGAGCTTTCAAAGTCTCAGCATGGGGCTATATTTTTGCTGCCATAACATACCTGATTACTTCATCCCACTTCTCCACCCAGTCGCAAGAGAAGGAGCAGGGAACGCTGTTCTCACACCTGTCTCTCTCTCCTATCCTCACTGCTCACTCTTGAGCTGGTTGGCAGCATCATATGTAGAGTTGCTATCCAGCACACAGAATGTGCAGCACATGGGGTGACAGCACCTGGACCCAGTGGATGCTGATCCCAGCTTAACAGCAGTCAGTAGCCTAAGGGATTCCGTGCCAGGTTGCCACAGGCAGGAGGTGAAAAGTA
Organism: Phalacrocorax carbo; assembly: GCF_963921805.1. Lineage (NCBI taxonomy): Eukaryota > Metazoa > Chordata > Aves > Suliformes > Phalacrocoracidae > Phalacrocorax > Phalacrocorax carbo. The sequence continues at coordinate 76,950,554 of NC_087548.1, forward strand.
ATCAATCTCTTTCCAGTACCAGAGCAAATGTCATCGCCATCGCGAGGATCAGAACTGTCATCGTGACAGGAGGGCATTAATATTTATAACAGAGATTGAGATACTCCAGGTGCAGGGGAAAGGATGCAGTCAGTTAAAGTCTTGGGAATTCCTCATCTTAGTTGTATGCCTGAGTCTTATATCCCTTATGTCTCGGTGACCTTAGTGGTCTACTCTTCTAAAAGGTGAGGACTGTCTTTTACCATAGAGGTTAGGATGGGACAAATTACTTCTGTTGGTTTTTTTTCATAGGATTTAATTTCCATTTTAAAAGTTCTTCATCAATGGATATTTTCATTGTGTGCTGCTGGAATTCAGAGGGCAAAGGAGAGAGACAAATGTCAGGAAACTTTTCATTGACATTGAAGATGCTCTACGTTGACAGAAAGTTTTCTTAAAATTACTTGCAATTTAAGATTCCTTTACTTAGAGGGGTGAATGTCTAAGCAGATTTTATTCTGTAATATCTTTTGTCTGAACAGCAAATTCTGTTACTTAACTAACACTACTTTCATTAACACTCAAGTTTTTAAATCCTCCCAACAAGCAGGATAAGTTACTCTGACAGCTCACATCATCTGTGTACCTACAGATCTAGCAGACACAAAAAATGTTTTCCTTTTTATTTTTAATAGTCCATGACACTTTTCATATTGGTTGGTAAAGAAATATCTACCATATTCTCTGATGCTGTATTCAATCTTGTCAAAAATTTTATGTATTTTCTTTCTGAGGTGGAACTTTAAAGCTTTTATCCAGGAGCACAGTATTAAGTAGTGACTATAATAGTTTTTAAGAAATAAAAGTTGGTATCTTTACTTCATAAAAATAGGTAAGCATCACGCAAATCAGTTTCACATAAATGAAGGGACAAGACAACTTTGCAAACACTGTTATTCAAACTCAGATAAATATGTTTATAATACTTAGTGCAACTTATTTTCAGAGGCCTTTTTTAAGCCTGTTTACAATAGTGATAAGGATACTCATCCCATTCACTGAAATTTATTCACATCTCTAATTCCCTTTTAGTAGGCCACCCTACACAGAAGAAGTGTGGAGGTGGTTTGGATAAATATCCATGGCTATTACTAGTGCAAGGCCTTGGTTAAAATTGTGGGTTCGGGTCACATTTTGGAGGCAGGCAGTTCTTGTCACCCACTGTAGTTAAAAGCATCCGCTAGAGTGAGCCACAGGCATACAGGGTAGTCTGACCATAGTTGGTAGCAAAAAGGCCACCTCATGTTTCAAGAGGGGTTTGAGGTTGTGTGTGTGATGGGAGGAACTTACCAGGTCAGGGGTCAGCAGTAGAATTGCTTTCTTTTGATCTGTTTTGCTTTTAAGAAAGTACTTTGAAAAGTATTAAAGGACTAATACCACCACCAGTCAGAAGGTGATGTTCATAGCTCTAGTTTACTGGGGAACACAGCGCAGGGCTCGTGACAAAGGCTGGTATCAGGTTTCTAATGTAGATCCAAAACAAAAGAATAGCTTTCCTTTACTTACATGTTAAAGCTGTTGTTAAAAGAGATAAAGTTCTCTACCTCTATGCATTATTTGTGTTGCCAAGAAATGATCAAAAGCAGGACAATGAAACAAGGTTTAGAGTTTTATTCTGGCAATAGAAATATTGTTTGTATTGTACAGATTGAGCATGCCATTGTATTGGATGGCACCACTTGTATATGATCAATATAGCATGGATGTGGTTGTAGTTCTTGAACACAAACTGCCTGTAAGTCTGGTCTGTTCATTCATTGGCTTCATTTCAGGATTAAAAAGGGAGATGGGGTGCTTTTTCAATCAGCTCAAATAATAAGAAGGTGTAAGAAGGGTCAAGAGACTCATGCTCTTTGAAACAACGTATTTATTTACATCTTGGATTGATAAGAGTCACTGGACATGCTAGGTTTGCATATGTTTTAGAACTGAGGTTGGGAGATACTGAAGGGGAGAAGTATGGGTTAAAGAAATAATTACCAAGAAACTTTCTGGTTACTTCTTGTTAAGCTTGGGATTCTGTATTCTTAAACAGGTTATAAGGATAGAGCTGAAGTCAGGCATTGGACTGGAAGATGATAACAGAGCGGCAGTTTCTGAAAGGAGTTCTGATTTCTGACAGAAGTTTCTGACTTCAGTGGTGTCACAGAAGCTTCTTACTGCCCTTGCATTTGTAGGGTTGACTGAATAATGGTTGGGTTAGGATACTTCAGAAGAGAATGCTTCACTCCATTTCTACAGAGACCTAAGAATATATAAGGGTGAGGTCAGAGGTCAGGACTCAAACAAACAGATCAGAAAGGAGGAATAAAGGTAACATCACAACCCAGGTTATTGCATTTGATAGAAACACCTCATTGGGAAATTCAGAGAGATAAAGCAGCTTGACCTAGGGTAGTTTCACAGGTGGGATTAAAGTCTTGAATTTAGTAAAAACTGTGGAGCTGTAAAAAGGGCCATTTGACTAACTGGTCATTTTTTCAGTGATTGATTTATTACAGATTTTCTGAGTCACTAGAACAGATGTTAGATCAGGAGCAAGGCTTTATTTTCTTGTTGGAATTTACAGGAAAGATAAATGCCACAGACCTACTTGCTGCTTTGGTGGTGAAACAGGCCACCCTACATATAGGAAGCGCGGAGATGGTTTGGATGCTTATCTGTGGCCATTGCTAGTGCAAGGCCTTGGTTAAAATTGAGGGTTCAATTTATATCTTAGATCAGGAGAAGCTGATGATAAATTGCTGATTAAGTAATATGGGTTGCCAGAAATAGCTACCACATATTGCCAGAGGCAAGACGGTATTATTAATTTCTCTTTTTTGCTGGAGTCATTGTCTAACAGAGAGAGCAGTTTGGGATGAAGGTGGAAAATTGGGGAATCATTCAGAACACAGCAAATCAGTTGATAGTGGGTGCAGAGCAGAGGTTGAGATTAGGATTACAGTTTAATCTAGAAGTCACTGATGATCTTTCATGAAGAATAAGAGTTAAAATAGCAGTTAGGGTATGGCAAAACTGCAGATAACATGGATGAGCCAGCTGTTAAATTTTGCTGGTTTTCCTCCCTACTTTTTTCAGTTTCCTTGAAATCTGTTGCAAATTGCTGTTTAGTTTTGGAATAAATTCTCCAATACGCATGCCAGGTTTTCACACATTAAAAGATACTGTTGGGTGGGTGAAATCCCCCACAAATATGCAGGCATTTGGTATAGGCTGAGTGTATCAATCATATCACAGTTTATTACATAAAATCTAAGGAGGGTTTTTTTTTGCTGTTTTCTGTTCAAGTAGACAGAGTTGGTTTTTCCCCTTTATGCATTATTACCTGACACAAATTTTCATGCCCCTATGCAGTGACTTTTTAGCTTTCAGTCTGGGAAAAGAGCAAAAAAATTGCTCCAGTTTTCTGCTAGAAAATCTTGCTGTTTATTTCACACAGAAAATAAACTCCTTGTCTGTTTCAGTGACCTTATTCTAGTAGAATGTTACATAGACCTGTATGCAATAAATGGACATCAGACACCCAGAAAATCAGTGAAAAAGTTTGTTTCAGGCTCACTTGTCTGTAAACCTCAGATATCTGCAGTAGTATTTCAGTATTCCATTTTAGTTCAAATTAGTTTGTGTTGTATAGAGCAGACTTTGTGGTTTTTTTCAGACTATTTATTTTGTATTACTAAAGATTCTGAAATTTCTGACAGTTCAGAAATGCTTAAAAATTAGTGGATCCTCACTGGCAGAAGTGTTCTTACTGTGCATTCAAGCCAGTGGGATTTGTGTTACAGTAAAGGAAGCAGGGAGCTGTTACTGAGTTCTCCTTTCAAGTGAATTTCTTGTGAGTTATGTTAACACCTGTTCACTGCTGATCATTTGCTCATAGGAATAAAAGCAGATGATCCTTCCCACTCATTGTGCTTAAAGTTGGGCTTAGCTTTGTGTCAGATGACCACACAGAAATTGAAACAAGGGTTTGCTGTGTCAAATCCTGTTCATGGTCTTTCCCTGGAGGGGGGGGGGAAATATGGGTTTTTAAAGTGTGTATTTCCCTGCTGGTGTAACAAATAAGTGAATTCCAAGATGATGCAACAATACTAGACTCTGTAGTTCATTCAAGAGCAGAACAAAGTAGTTTGGCCCCCTCAGACTCCACTTACTACAAAAAACTTGAGAAGTTAGAGAAGGTTTAGCAACAATAGCAGGGGCGGTAATAGTGTAGAGGTCTACTGCAAGTGCAGAACTGCACCCAGGTGTCTACAGGACCAATGCATGGAGACACTGCACCTGCTTTGTCTTCTCAAAGAGATGCCTCAATAATGTGAAAGCTGCTTCTTTATAAGTACTCGTGAACAATGTGGCCATGGGGACAGGAAAAAGTTGTAAAAGCTTCTCTTCATTTTGGATTTTTATTCAGTGTTTTTTAACCACATTCCTTTCTCCCAGTGTGTTGTGATCTTACAGTCTCTCAGAGGCCACTTTGCTGAGCTAATTATAAGAGACTGCTTAGAAGTTTGAGCTGGCAATGTCTTTTAACTCATCTCATCATCCTATTCTTTCAGTTTATTACTTAGTTCAGCTGTTGTTGAATCTTAGCATTTGTAGATCCATATCCTCTGGTGGCAATAAAATAAAATGTTGCTCTAACAATTCACATTGTGAACTATTACAGTGTTAATAATGAGTAAATTAAATTATTACCTTACTAAATTCAGACATACAGCAAAGTACTTTTACACAGTAAATTATGTGACTCCAAGCAGTGTTAATTTTTTTATGTCATTGTACAATTAAAGGGGGATGAGAACAACGGAAAATAGGGTGATGACTTACTTACAAGCTTGAACATAAGAACGGACTTTATATTCTCAGAGTAAATCAAGCTCTATCTATGCGACCTAGTGCAAGTCAGTGTAGTCTTGCAGTAACAAATGGTGGCAGATGGGAATGTATGCCATGTAAGAGTTATAAATTAAGACTTTCTGGCTTATTTCCATCCTTATAAGATCTGTAATATTCTGATAGAAATACTCAGCCAACAGACAAAAATTCTTACCAGTGTGCCTCCCCAGTGGTGAAAAACAGGATATTATCATACTCATACTTGAAAACTAAAGTCTTAATTCTGCAGTGCTTTTAAGGATCTCTGTATGCTTAATAGTAATGAAGCTCATCAAAGCTCTACACTACTGTGTTAGATGCTCAGAAATTTCTTTTCCGAATACCCATTTACTCCTTGCATGAAGTTGTGTAAATTGTGTGTCCTTCAGGTTCATCAGCCTTCAAAGGTACAGGAATTCCTAACTAAGTTAAATCGAACATTCCTGGCTAGTTGTATCAACATCAGTTTCTCTTGTCTGATGCTGGCAAAATTCCACTCATTTCAAAGGTGCTATGCAAGTTGAAAATCTGGCCCATATCTGAAAAAGCAGCTAGAAACCAGTCCGGAGCTATCTGGCTGCAATGCTCCCAATCATCAAATGTTTCATGTTATATGTTGTGTGCACAACAACACTGAAAAATTTGTTTCTCTTTATCCTGTTCTAGTTCACCTCATCCTTTAGACTCTTGATGGAGACAACACAAAGATGATGCTGGTAAACGTAATGACAAAGAAGGATATCTGGGACCCTGAGAATTCCCTGATAAACTCAGCAGAAACCTCATTGATGGGGAACAGTTGGCAGGACAAAGAAACCTTGATGGGTGCAGAACAAAAAAACTGTGATAAAAAATTCACCTTCCAGAAAAACTGGAGCCAGCAACAACTGTTTGGGAACTAGTGTATCTACCAGTTTATACCAAAAAGGTATAAAAAGTAACTAAATAACTCACTACTTGTCCAAAATGAGCTTCCCTGCTTGTAATATATTTGCTTTATTGTTGTTATATACAGATGTATATATAGATATAGATATAGATATTTGTGCCTTCCTAGTGGTAATTTTGTAGTGACTAGTCATATGTGTTTGTATGTACACATATGTATTGGGTTTTACTAATAGTAATTTTGTCGTAATTTGTAATAAAGAAATTCTCAAAAACCCAGACCTCCATGTCCTCGTGTATTGCAGAATCCTGATAAACCCACAGTCACGATTTTAAGACATCCGCACTCCAAATTCAAAGTATAAAAACATGTTGCTTCTCTAGTGTTCCCCTGAACACCATATCAATCTCTCTGTAATCCAAATCAAAGGCTGTGGGGTCAGGGAGGAGCCCCTCAGTCTCTGCCAGGTGTCATACTGTAGTCTTGTCTCTATGTTCAAAACTAATGGTGAAGTCAACAGTCTTCAAAACTGAAGAATGATCAAAATTCAGAAAAGAAAATGAATTAGTAGAATATAAGGTCTGGGAGCTATCACCTGACTGCAGCCAGGTGGTTTTTTGAGTTATTCTCCTCCTCAGGGAGAATAAACTGATCAGACTTAATTTTCTACCCTTTGGGATGGCTGGTGGTTGGGCTGGGATCAAGACCAAAAATGTTATATGAATAGATTTTCTGCATTTCCTGTACTTCCCAGAGTAACACAAGACAGGGAAAGACACAGATCTTTTTTTCTTCATTCATCTTTGTTTTCTGCTCTCTGTTATAATATTCACTAACACCAACCTTTTTGTGATACTGTATCTTTAGAGTGGGCTAGGCTTTGATACACAGACCTTTCTAGGATCAAAGATCTACAGAAATCCCACTAAAAGGAAAGTACACACATCTTTTACAACCCGACTTCACAAGCAAGTTATTGAATTGTAGCCACAAATCTGAGTATTTAATCATCTAATCAGTAAGAGAAAATAAAACAAACTTGCTAAAATGAATTATTTCCATAGAATATATTTTCCTTTTTTGTTTTCCTGAAAAAATGTTTTCTGACAGAATACTATACCTCAGTAGATAGTTGCTGTTACTGAATTTTGTAAAAATCCATTTTTTTACTGGAAATTAATATACATATTTTGGAATCTCAGAACATAAAAGTGGCCACTTTGGATCAGCCAAAGTTTAACCAATATTACATCCCTGAGGGTAGATGAAAATGGGTGCCTAAGGAAGTATGAGCGTAAGTAGCAATATGGGCATATATGATAATTCTTCCAGTTACGTCCTGTGGCCCTGCTTGCAACTCCTGACTTCCTAAATGAAGAATCATTTGCATGTATTCAGTAAATCTCAATAGTTTTTACTTTGTGTGAAGTTGTCCCATCTCCACCTGAGGCCATGTAACCTTTGACAACAAAATATTTTTAGAAGGAGTTTTACTGCTTGACTATACCTATGCTCTTTGATTTATATGCCCCATCTTTCAGCTTCATACATGCTTGTCTAATTATCCCTAAAGGACAAAAATAAATTAAGGACCTATATTTTGCTGGTGATTGTATAATCAAGACAAGAATGAATGAACAGCAGTAATGCTAAGAGCTGTTATGATGATCTTTGGCAAAAACAAGACTTAAGAGAACTTATGGTAGTAGTAACCATTTACAACAGGGGTATTTTTAATAATAGCATTTCTTGCTCTACTCCCTTAAACTTTTCTCATTAAACTCAAGAACACCATTATTGCCAGACTTACGAACTTACCCACAGAGCCCATGAAAAACTGTTCAAAACCACAAATGAGCATAACTGTAATGTAGTCAGGCTTGTAAAATGAGATTAAAATAATTTTTAAAATATCTGGTTGTCAGATAGGGTAATCAGCATATGGGACACTCTGTTGTGCAGTTCAATTTTTTTATATGACTAAAGAAATAATATTTTGAAGATTCATACCTTGTTTTCATACAACTGTAAAGTTTCTGTTGATGATACATTTGAAATATTTTGTTAACCTGGAAGAAATAAAAATCAATACGGTTTGATAAACATCTCTGTAATATCACTGACTTTATGAAAATGAGCCAGATAATTTTTTCTAAAGTTTTCTCTCACCAATATCATAAAAAGTACCTCTAGGAAACTATTTCTTATTTGACAATCTTCAAAATGAGAAAGATTGTACTGAATACTACAAAGATATTTTGAAGCATTTCATTGATTAGGTTTGTCCTCATTTCATACAGTTATCCCTGTTTTTGATTTTTGGGTGGTGTTTTTTAATGTTGTGGGGTTTTTTTTAAGAAGAGGAAGGGTAGGTAGTATACTAGTTAGTGACCTGAAGACCTAGATTCTTCATGTAACTCTGAGTTAATTTTATGTGAGAGATTTCTCAGTGATTGTTTTCTTACCTGAATCATGAAAGTAATTATGTGCTCCTTACCCTCACATTAGAATATTTTATCTCCCTTTTCTCCTGTGTATATTTGACCAGAGATTTAATCTTTGTATATTTCTTAGAGGAATATTTTGGATGCAATATTAATTTAATTCAGATATTTTTATGGTTTTGACCTAAATTAGAATAAAACCATCTACAGGTACATGCATATACACATATGCGCATATGTTTTTGTTTATAATATGCACCTATATTAAAACAATAAAAAATAATAAAACGTTCTTTGCCTATTTTTTAAAGTTGTGCCAAAATTTTGGCATGACAGTTTACAAGAGAAAACAAACTTTAAAAAGAATACCAGATGTGAACATCTAAACACTTTCCAGAAACACTCATGAAACTAGAAATAGGTTTACTTTGGAAATTCACAACTTCTGGACTACAAGAGTGGTCCCTGTTGTGGAATATCAAGATTGCAGGACTCCTGGCTCACTCAGGACTGTCCAGAAATAGGGGGACAAAAAGTAGATAAATCACTTTTTAACTTCTCTCTATTCATGCATTTGGCAACCGTCTCAAAATTTTCTACATTCTCTCTCTTATAAGATATTTTCCAGTTCTGCCAGTTTGACATTATAATACCACTGCATAATAAATGTGAAAAGTAATTTCTTTTCCCAACCTCTCTAGGCATTCTCAGTTAAATGTTCCTCTCTTTTGATGCTTAATTTAAATATATGTTCCTGTATTCCTGCTTTTTCTAAGTTCCTCAAAATTCACTGGTAGCTATTAAGAAATCATATTATTTGACAAAAGATTACATTGTAAGCACCTTTTCAGACTCCTGAAAAGTTTCAGCTGCTTCTAAGACTATGACTTAACCATCTCTGAGTTTGGAAATTAAACAATGAGTTTGAACGCCACCCCACATTAGTACTCCCTCTTGGATATCAGGAACACTTTTCATCATGTGGACTCTGTCTAAAATAACTGAAGATCAAATCCAGAGACAAAGACTGTTGAGGCCATAATTCAATATATATGTAACTAAAACCATTTTCATTTGTCTGTGTTCCAAAGCTGTCTAGGCAAACTGATGCCAGGGTGGGGAATACATTACCATTTATTACCTTTTGAAGATTGATTTGTTCGACTATTGGGGAAAAAAGAAAAAGAACTGCTGCTAAGTAGGAGCAGAAATAGCATGTCTTTAATTCCGTACTCACCCCACATGTGTGTTCAAATGAATGAGTGTGTATTTTGACCCAATTCAGCTCTTGTTGAATCTAATGAAGAGATGCCCATTGGCTTCTATGATGCTTACTTAGTGTCATCATTAAACCTTCCTTTCTTCTGAGCTAGCCTTACATCAAGAAATGTGGGAGAAGTCCATGCAGTTTCCAGAGGATTTGACACCATTAGTTATTAACTATTATGGTTACCAGTGACAGATAAGAACTAAATATCTCACAAAATATTATGAATAATTTTGTTGATGTTCAAAGCAAGAGTGGCTTGGCATGAGTGAGGTGAATGCATAGGCTGTAGTTTAGTTCATGGCATTCAATCATTAAGAGATCAGCTTTACCAAAGTAACTAATAGGCTGATAATTAATTATAGCTGCCTATGTGACTTCTGCTTTACAACTGCCCTGCAGGCAAATGCTCGCCATCATACACAGCCACTGTGTAGTGTTACACGTGCTCACTTCTGGATGGAGGGAGAACATGGTCCTCTCACCCAGGAGGACTGTTTGGCTCATTGCAATAAACCATTACAGTACAGTACAGGCTCTATTTGATAACTTACATATCAAAGTCAGATGTGAAATCCAGTGAAGCTACTGTGGACCTCTAATTTGTCTCAATAATCATTGAATCACAGTGAATATAGTTCACACCCATGCACTCACAGCCTCCAGGAAGTCTGTACACAAGGAAGCCAAAACTAAGCAATGTCTCAGTTTCTCATCGCCTTTCAGTACCTATTTCTAACTTGCAAAACAAGCTGTTGCTTTATAAGTTGTTCATTAGGTCCTGTTGAAGCATTAGCTGTTATTGCTAACCTTTAAATTAGGAAAATAGACTATATTGCTTTCAATACTGCCTTTAAACAACACAATCGGTTATATCAGAGCTCACAAATTCATTGTAATTCATAGCCTAAAATATGGCCTTTCTCATAAACCTGTTTGAATGGATATAGGAGGGAAGAGTGGCATCTGTTTGTGTTGGACAGAGAATTTTATATTTGCAATAATTGCTTGCATAAATCAATCTTGTGTTTAAAATAAATTTTTTGTTGATTATTATGTTTTTGAAGATTATAATAGCAATTTAGTTGCAAGGTGCTACAATATAACACAAACCTTTGAAAGCCATTTCTTATGCTCATTTAAAAAGAAAAAATAAAACAATTGACACTTCAGGCACATTCTATCTAAAAAAGAACTCAGGCTCAGTCCAGGGACCTCACTGGAAATGGAAAGGCTCCACAGAGTTCAGAGGGGTGCCTGCATGAGAAACAGACTCTATGGACACTTCTTTTTCCAGGGGAAGTCTCTTGGACACGGTTGTCTAGATGAGCTCAATTCCTCATCTATGGCACAATGGCTGTGCATCCTCAGCAAACCCAATTCTTCAGACACATTCAGGCAGCCTGTTCTCATGGTTTCCATGAGAGCCATAGTCTCTGTCAACCTTCCCTGGCAGACAGGTGTGAAAAGGCTCCCTCACCTGCATAAATGTCAGGCTTAAGGTATAAAATGTCTTCAGTGTTGCCTATGCCATTAAAAAAAGTAAGGTTAATATTGTTTCTAGGATTTCAGAATAGGTGGCTGTGACAGCAATACAAAGTTTGTTGCACAGTCTAGCCTGTGTTGCAGAAAAATGTAAACAAACTGAAAGGCAGAAAAAAGTCTTTACTTCAAGGATCGTGGAACCATTCAAGTGACCTAGAGGTATTTTTTTTTCTAAACTTGGTACTGCTGGTACTTTATTTGATAACCAGTCTTTCCTCATAAAAGGTTGGATTTTGTAAAGGTCCTGCTTCTGAGATTAATCTGTTGCATGTGCCTGTTGGAGCTCTGCTGAACTGTCACTTCCATATTCCATTTCTCTTTCCATTATGAAAGGCACAGAAGTTGTAGTAGTTTGCTGATTGTGTGCTTTCCTTTTTTCCTGGATTTTCAGAGTCTGAAAAAAAAGGAAAATCTGTAACTAAAGCAAACGCTGCAAATTACTATGCTACAGTACTAGTAACAAGTAAGTGCTGAAGAATACCTCAGTAGAGAGTAGATAACATAGAATGAGACCTCCTGAATTAGTAGAATGCATTGCCTTATTTAATGAACTTCCTGTGGCCAGTTGAAGAGCAAGTCACTGACTGACTCTAGGCAATAAAAAGGGAAAAAGTTGTCTTAATGGAGCTTTAATGTCTCTTTCTTTTTCTGCATATAAATTGGACACTGACGTTAATACCAACATAGACTGCATTTCTCAGCAGGAGCTCTTTGGTACTTTTCTTTTCCTGAAAGCAGCAGGCTACAGTTGGTGTGTGCAGTTTCACAGCTTTTTGGACTGTAATGTGGCAGCAAAATCATTAATATGATTCATTTGGTATCAACCAGAGCAGGTAAAAAAAAAAAAAAAAACAAAACCACAAGCTGATCTACATGGAGATTTTTAGGATTACCCAATAAGATTCTTAATACTGGTCATGTTAAGGCACCAAGGTAATCCATTTTAAGTTGGGTGTCATCCAATGAAATCCATTGAGGGCTGTGGAAGTCCACAAGCCATAATTCAAAGGAGACTGAAAGCTTATTCTGCACAATTACAATTACACTGCTTCCCCCTATCTCATGCTGTCCTTAGGCAAGCAATGCAGGCATGGCCAGAGAGAAGGTAGGTGCCTAGATGGTGCTTTGGTCTGTCAGTTATGATTTTACGGCAGCAAAGCAGCTCTAAACATGTTCTTGCACTGAGACAGGTACAGATGTGTGTGTCTCCCAATTTCTAATTGTCATTTGGAACTTAGACCTCTGAACTTTATGCCATCCTAGTTTGCTCAACACTGATGAGTTCTTGCAGCTATCAAGCACCATAGGTGCTACCAAAGAATATCTGCTTCAAAATGCTTATTTCTCATTTACAAAAACAGTTATCAAACAAAAAATTCATAGGAGAAATGGAAGGTTGTTATAAAGTGGAGTTCATTGCATTCACAACTATCTCAAAAGCATTCTTGAAATTGAGACTTCACTAGTTTTTCAGCCTGGATCTTTTTGAGGCCACATGAATTTCTGGAGTAGGAAGCAAAAAATACAGATTAAAAGGTTATGATTAATACCTACTTCTACAAACTTATCATCATCATATGATAGACGAGAATCACCGTGAAAAAGAAAAATTACAAGAAAGGTTCAACTTCCAAGTTGTTAGACTGAAACTTTAGCTACCCTAATAGAATAGATTTGGTTTTTAGTTTACAATGATGAAGAAACCTCTAAGTAAATGCTGATGTTTCATCACTGAAAATAACTGAAAATGTTAAAAAAATATTTTGAAACGCTTTCCAGTCTCAGTGGGGAATGAATGTATTTACAGCACTCTGAAATTACATTTCAAGCACAAAAGCTGCAACTTCCTCAAACTAAATTCCCAGTGAACTGAATGGCAGTTTTGTCCATCTGGAAAATACTATTAGAGGAAAGTGAATGATTTTCTGTGACCTTAAAGACAAGCATGTCTTTCATATTCTTAGAGACAGACATAAAGTTTTTGCAACAAAGTTGCAAATAAGAAATAAGAGGGAAATTTTCCACAGTGAGGACAGTCACCATTGGAATAATCTCCCCAGGGAAGTGGTTGATTCGGCCACGTTGGACACCTTCAGGAGTCGTCTGGACAGGGTGCTGGGCCATCTTATCTAGACTGTGGTCTTCCTAGAAAGGTTGGACTAGATGATCCCTGAGGTCCCTTCCAACCTGGGATTCTGTGATTCTGTTAAAATATTAACTTTATAATGTAGTTCTTTTAGGTTAAACTTGATTATCTATAGATATAGGAGCACAATTGCCATCTCATTAGAGGTGTGAAAGAACACATACATAAAGAGTGAAAAGTCTGTGAGTCCATTTGCAGTTTATGTACTATAATATAAATCTACTTGATTGATAATTTTAATGCTATGTGTGTATATACAGGTGAGAATTTAGCTATATGGAACTAGAGATTTAGGATAAAAAGTCTTACTTTGTAATATAATTATTTACTAAAGCAATGCAGGTACACAGCATTCCAAAAACTAGAATACAGTTTAGATAAACACAACTATAATTAATAGAAATTCTCTGAAAAAAAGTCTGCCAGAAACTATTTAAGAATATTTAGTAAAAAAACTCAAATTCCAGTCACATCAGAAGCATTACAAGGATACTGATGTGACTGTTACTGAATATAAGCTGTGTAAATTCAGATGCACAACTGTATATCTAAGTATGAAAGTTTAATACATTTAAATAAATTACAGGAAGAATAATTTTTTTTTTCTAAACAGACAAAATTTTCAGTTTAGCATTTTAGAAAAATGGTATTTGGACTATTCCTAGTTGTAATAATACAGTATTAATTAAACAACGTTACCTGACAGACTGTGTGGTTTAAAGTATATTTAATGCTTTATATGGCATTAAAACACACAAAACTGATGACCGTGTATTTCCAATCATGCTACAACGTGCACTCAAATGCGTGGCACTTTGGTGGCCGTCCACTTCTGAAACTTTTGTCAGGCATCTGCCTGTGTTTCCAAAGACCAAAAATAACATGTAAAAATGTGGTTATGAGTGACCTGCCAAGGATCACACAGTCAGACCTGGGAAGTGGAGCAGGACCCCAGAACCTCACCCAGTGATAACCCATGGATCTTTCTTTAAATTCATTCAGTAAAAGAAAATTGGATTAAGGGTTTAACTGCATTGCAAAGATGTTCAAAAAATAGTGTAGATTCTAAAGATTATTTTTCTTTTTCTTTATTTTATAACAGCCACTGGATTATTTTTTTAAAAAAACTTTAACTAGATAATCTAAACTGCTGTCACAAATGCAGGTTTGTGGATACAGCCAACTACACCAAATTGTCACAAATACAACCTTGTGTATCCTGCTGACTACATCAAATTGTCAGGAATATGGTTTGTTACACAGCTTTGGTTAGCAATCTAAGATTTATTAATATTTTTGAGTCAGATCACAGTATATTAGGTTGTATAGTCCTTAACAGCATCAGCCAATTTAAAACAGCAATTTGTTGGAATTTTTTACTGTCAACATAGCAATTTAAAGATTTGAGAATGGCAAGGTTCACTCTATTACTTACATAGAAGAAGTGTACAAACGAAAATTGAGGTATACTTGAGTTAGAATTATTCAGAAGGATTGTGGATGCAGGGGATAAGGAGGACCCTCCCGTTGAGTCTCAAGGTTTGAAACAGACCTCCTTGTTTTCTAGACTTCTTTCAGAGAAAAGTCTAGGTGCAGCTAGGTCTCAGCCTTGGTCAGCGGTTTATGTGTATAGGATAATATATATATATAGTCAAATCGCGCATGCACACACACTCCAAGGTTAACCTGTGAATAAAATTTGCCTTTTTGTGAGTTTCATAAATTACTCACTTTCATGTGCTGGTATTCATCAACGCACAGCCTGCAAACCTTGCGAAATCAGACCTTTGAGTCCTCATGAAATCATCAGCAGACGATCCTTCAGTCCTTGCAAAATCTACCCTGAGACGCATCCCAGCCATGGAGAGATACAGGGTCACACAGCCTGCTGCAGTCCTGAAGAGCTCAAAGGGTGTCCCTCTTGGATAGCTATTTATAGGATTGAGGAGATTGGCTTTGGTCAGTATTTTAGATTCTGGCCACAGTTCTGGTACACAAGTCAGGCAGCAGATAGTCCAAGTGTGGGCAGAGATTGCCTGATACCCAAGTGATTATGGCTAAGATAACAACTCAATAGGGTTTGTGCTGGGATCCCAGAGTAGCCCAGGGGGCTGCACCACTACAACTGTACTTTGTGATTTTCATACCTTTCTGGCAAGAAGCAGTAGTACAGGAAGGAACTGCTTAATTTCATTAGAATACCACCTCTTATTTCTCGCTTCAACTAAGACATTTAATTACTTTATGTCAGCTAGAAAAAAATGTGGGGCATCATTTAAATAATTCCTTAAACTTGTCTTTTTCATTTGTATAACAATGAAGCAAACAAATCTCTAGTGTGGATATCATGTCTGCATCCATCTAGTCAGAAAATCGGGATACTATTTTTATTCTGAATGTCTGAGTATGGCTAAAGCACCCTTAAAATGGTAACGCATGTATGTCATACTGGTATATTCCCTTACACCTGTTTTTTTACCCTTTTTTTATATATATATCTCTCAGTAAAACACCATCTGGCTAGCTGAGCTGACACAGGCCTCACACAGAGGTTACTAGCACCCAAAAATTGTTTGGCCAGCCTGAGGAGAACACAGGAGTGGTCAGTAGAACAGAATGTTTTTTCCATGGCTGATTTTCTCACCTGTTAAAAGAGCAACTTCACACCTGCAGGAAGGAGCAAAGTCTGTCTACCATGATGGCTTTGGCAGAAAATTATATATTTTACTTGGTAGTATATCATAAAAGCTTCCGGCAACATGACTGATTATGGCTAATAAGCAATGTTGCCATTGCAGCACTTAAGCTCTGCTGCTTGCTTTACTGTGCTGCAGAGACAGGGTTCTTTTTCTTTCTCCTTGCTCTCATGTAGTCTGGTTAACTGATGGATAATTGGGATCACAACTGATCATAGATTTAGAAATTCTGAGGAGGGGCATTTTAGAAATACACTGAAAGGCCAGCTTTTTCTCTGGATCCATTTTCTCTTCAAAGACTTCAGGAATAGCACCCAGGTCTTTCCTTCTGTGTAGTTCCTTCTCCAGATACAAAAGCACTTCACAAAAGGACTTAGTGTCACTTTTCCCACTTCACACATGTGTAGCCTACCAGTATCAGACTTTAAAGTGAAAGAATGTGATGGATGATTTGCAGCCATGCAGTAATGGTTGTGGAGACCAAGTAACATCAAAGATATTTGTTTCTCACTGCCTGTCTATGGGCCTGGCTTACAACGCATGGATCCAAAAATGTCGGCAAGTTGAACAGATCAACTCTGGTGTCTGAAAGCTGGTAGCATATTTATTTGTTTCTTTTTCTTCATCCTGACCTGCAGCTAGAACAGGTATTTTATTTCAAAACCTATGGCGGCATTGTAACAGGTTCATCTCTAGATGCTTCATGAAAGACCTTTTTCCCACTGTTATTGGCATTGAGCTGGCAGACTCTAAAGAGGATTTCAGGATTTCCTCGATCACATCTAGCTGCTCTTTAGCCACAGGAAAGATGGCTTTATCAACATGGCTGGGGATCTTGGAGTTTTCCCTCTAGTCTATAGACCTAGACCTGCAAAGACAGACCTGCCCAGGGGAGATTTCTTGTTAGTGCTCAGCATTGCTAGGCATTTGTCATGCTGTTATGCTAGCGGATATGGTGTCTCCAGCACATAAACAGAGCTGTTACCAGGGCTGAAAGGATAACAGGTTGAAAAACGATTTCTTCCCTCTGGTCACTGAAAGAAAGACCACAGCCTTTGGATGTTCTGGTAGAGAAATTCTGGAGCTCTTTTACTGAACATATAATAATCCCCCAACCATCAGCAAAAGCAAAACCAGGGAAGTTCACAGGTGATAGTTTCAGTTGGGATCTTAATTTCCTAAGGCAGATGTCACTCTGATAATGGACTGCTTCTTTGCTGCAGTCTTCTAAGGCCAGCATTGCTGTGAGCAGAGAAAGTGGAAGTCAGCAGCCTCAGTGACTCTATTTCTAACAATTAATTCCTCAGCCACTGATCCACTGCCTCTTACTTGACTTTCCATGCCATCCTGAAAGAAGCGGATGAGGCTGCAGAGTTAACTGGGCAGTTCAGCTTGCAGAGGATCAGACCTACTTGGCTGACAGCAGTGTCAAATTTGTCAGTCCAGTAGTTAAAGTTACAGTAGAGTAGTGCTGTTACTCACATTTTTGCTAAATTTCCTTATCTGTGAATATCATGTGATTGCCTCTGCAATTGAGCCACAGCTAGTTCTCAGACATCACTTTGCCTATGTGGGGAACACCTAGGGAAAGATGCATAATACAGTACTAATCATAGATACAGGAAAGATACTTAGGGGTTTTTATAAAGAACATGGTTGTGTTTTATTCTTGAAGCACTTTTCCTTTTTTCTCTGACTTGAAAGAAGGGCAAGAAACAGTAATTGTCTCCTGGACTTCAGCATTTCAGTAGACATTCTGCCACTCCCAGAGCCTGTATCTCCTTGGAGCCATTTCAGAGCTTCGCTGACTTCCTGATGTCTGGACAAAGAAACATTAGGGTTTTTTGTCCTGTCTCACAGATGACACATTTCAGGCAGTGGCTGAGCATATCTGAAAAAAAGACAAAGAAACATTGTCTGAATGCTAAAGACCTGCCTTCTCCATGGCAGAGGAGAGCTCCCATCAAACCAAGAGGGAAAATGGAGGTTGGTCCCATGACACTGATATAATGCACAGATTTGATGTTGTGATAACAAAGGTACAGATCTCATTAGCCTTAACTTTGCATGCAACACCCTTTACCTCATGAAAGACTGATGTAGTCAATGCAAGACTTGTTTTGTTTTAAGATTATTAATTTCCTTTTTTTTTTGCTAGATCACTAGGAAGGTAAATATGATGCTAAACTGAATATGTTTTATTTCCTGATTTTTTTAATCCATTGGTGGCTGTGCTAAAAAGGCTGGTTTCAAATCCTTATGACACACTGGAGTTATATTCTATATCTGGCCAACATTACTCTGTGCTGTTACTGTCAATCCATGCTGCTAAGAGGTCGTCTGTCATCATCTGTCCAGCCTTTGGGGTACACAGGCAGTCTGCAGCAGCCTATCAGAGCTTGATGAGCTACCCAAAACTTGAGTTATTTTGCCTACTCCTTTTACAGATATGAGAGGACATCATGTTTCTAAATTAGACTCACTCATTTGCTATGAAACACTGCTGGACCAAGACCTCTGCTTCATCCTTTTCTGACACTTATATTACCAGCTGCATATTTGAGTGGGTATGAGTGCACAGGGAAGAGGTCGTGGCAGTCATAAAACAGCAAACTCAGAGGGACAAATTAGCTCCTAAAAATTGTGTAGTACTTTTGGATCTCTTTTTCAAACACTGTGGGTCAAAAACAACTGTAATAATTTTCAACTCTGAAATGCAAAGAGTGGAAATGTTAAAAGGATCAACAAGTAATATCAGTTTGTATAACTTTGCGGCTTAAAAAACTGTATTTTCTGTCTGAGAAAAGTCCAAAGATCCATGTAACTGCAGGGGCTGACAGGCTTGTAAAAAAAAAAAAGAGAGATCAAGACTAAAAGAAGCTGTTGGTGAATTTTAAAATATTCTTTTTGAATGCATTTGAGTAGGTATAATCAAACATAGGGCCAATGCAGAGCCACCAAAAAGACAAAACACAATGGCTGTTACACTATATTAAGCTGAAATGTGAATGCCCAAGATGCTTTGCAATGACAAAAGTTCAGAAAATTTCAGTCATGGCTGTGAGCTAGGCAAAGGAATGCACAACAGCAGTTGCAAGTCCTACTGAGGTTGAGTGTAGAAAGGTCACGGAAGCCATCACCTGCTTTGAAATTATTGAGTGAATCCTAATTAGGGTGGCAAATTCTAGGCACCTCTTCCTTCCAAGTTGCAGCCATACATGCAGGCAATAATGTGTGGATTAGGGCATTTTCCAGATTGTCATGTGGTTAAAAAGGCTGATACTCATTTATCAGGATATACTGTATTACGTAGTGTTTTTCAAGCTCCATAGCAGCCCTTTCTTCTGATTTTAATTTTGTGCAATATCTAGCCTTCCACAGTAAGGCCATAACAACCAGTGGGGAACTGAAATAGAGGAGCATGAACTTTCAAAGTAGGGCACTGGGTTGTCACTGTATTTGTGTAGGGTGTGATGCAAGTAGCAGCCACAGCCTTTCTAGAAGCCGTTTGGTAGTGAGTAGTCAATTTAGGCTGAAAAACTGAAAAATAAGATGTAACAAGCAAGAAGGAACGGGGGCATTTTTGATAGGGTTTCACAACTGTATCTTCATTTCTTCATTTTAAAACTTGTACTATTTAATTATCTGCTTTGCAGTGAAGAAACTCCCTATAATGTCTTTCTACTGTTCATAGGAAGTGTGTGTGGTCCAGTAACACTGAATTGATTCTGCTGCACCAGAGCTTCTCATGATGGAGAATGAGGTAGTGATGTTGAAAATTTGCTTTGACAAACTGAAAATTAACACATCAAAGTTTCTTTATCTCAATAATGCATTGCTGCTAAAATCCCACTTACTAAATGGGCCTGTTTGTGGACTATTTTCCCAGGTACGGTTAACAGCATGAGCAAATCTGTACTATTTGTAATAACGTCTCCTAATCCAACTTACTGCATGTTTGGACAATATTAGTACAGACCTGGTGTTCCGAATTATATTTATAAGTCTTTGGAGTTGCTTTTGGGGTAGCTGAATTGTGGAGTTACTTTGATCTTTAACTAAAAAAAAAACGAAGCAGCCTAAACAAAAAATTTATTTGTTTAAAATGCATCTGTCAAAGAGAACTTATTGTAATTTAACCAGGAAGAGACTGGTGAGATAAGTCTGGCTGTTATGAGTAGGGTATTCAGTGGAAAAAAAGAACAATAAGGAAATTCTGTTAGAATTGTAACTTTGCTGTTTTATGTGCATTGAATTTATAGTGATATGAACCAAATAAAACAATAAAGAATACAGAGATGCCATCAGGATTTAGAAAGTATCTACATGCCCTCTTCCAAACTATTTACACTTGCTCCTAAACAGGTATGCACATTATGACCCTGTACAGTGAATCTTAGCATGGATATAAATCCTGAAACCTAGGAGATATTTTGTACTCACTTTCTTAGTTACCCTTTACAAACTAGAAGGATCTGCTACACCTTTGAGAGGTTTAATCTTGCTCAAGAAGTAAGGAGAGCTATGGGTTTTTTGTATGCAAATCCAGGGTTCTTTGGAAAAGCAAGATTAATTATATTTACTTGGAAATTCTGCCAGGAGAAACTTCTGATCTTCCATCATCAGCAGTCTTGTCACAGCAGTCAGTGGTCAGGGATCACATCAGTCACTCTGGCTCCTCTCTAAAGACTGGAAGAATACCCAAGGTAGCATGGAGTGTGTGTAAAACAGCACTTTTTGCTGAGCTTCAAACGATGACATAACAGTCTCATAAATGGTGCAGACCATCAGAAAGTGGGCCACGAGCAGCCACATGGAGAAAATGAAGCAATTATAGAGCTAATAAAGGCAAACCTATTTAGGCACTAAGTTCTCATTCTTGTCTTACTCTCTCAGAAGGCTGATTAATGTCTTTTTGATCAAACAACACAGAAGTGATATAGGAACAAAGATCCTGCCAAGATACTCATGAGCAAATATGCTGAGAAGCAAATCACTAATCATTTCAGAAACTGACAGTTGCAGATTATTTCATAGGCATATCTTGAACAATCATAATGCATAAGCTCTGGTTACATCAGACAGTTTGGGCAGCCAAGCCACATGAGCTAGAGGAGGCTTTATAGCAAATGTGACATTCAGCTATGGCTCAATGCAAGAATGACGTTAACGTGTCTGCATCATAACTATAAGTGATTGGATGGTGCAGGTGTAGACAATTCTTTCTCTGGTTTTGTGAAGAAGACAGTTTCATGGCTAAGCACCTCAGGTGGTCTTGCAGCCAGCAAGATTAGTCTTGCTGCAAAACTCTTCAGTGTCACTGCTGCAGAAGTCAGTAATGCATAAGCCATGGATGTAGACTGGACAATGAAAAACAAAGAATAAATCTATGAGAAGACCATGCTGCTATTACAGCAACTTAGGGAAAAAAACTTAATTTACTGTGGGTTTTTTTTGAAAGAAAAGAAAAAAAGGATAGAGCCTGACCTTGGGCAGGGTAGGAGCTTTCCTACTCAGTGTACACACATTTGCACACACAGTGTCTCCCCTTCTGAATTCAAGTCTTCACTTGCACTGTAAAGTAAGCAAGCTTTGTTGATATATGGGGGAATGACTCCCTAAAATTTTAATTATGAATTGGCAGCACATATGTTTGTGGACCAAGCCACCTCTGATATGTGCAACTATTTTAAGGATCACATGCCAGGGTGTCAAGGAGAAAATTTGAAAAGTATTATGTTACCTGCAGGTTCTATGCTTGTACAATATGTAGATGATTTGTTCCTGACCAGCAAGACATATCAAGATTGCTTGAAAGATACTATTTTTCTATGTCCTGCTTTAGCAGAAAAAGGTCATCTGCATCTCTCTCTAATCTTCAACTGTGTCAGTGGGAAGTAAAATATTTAGGATTTATGTTAACAGAAGGACAAAGATTAATAGACCCGAGGTGTTATAGAAACACCTCGACCAGTAACAAAGAAACTACTGCAAGGATATTTAGGTGCTGTAGGATACTGCAGACCATGGATACAAAGGCTAGAAAAGTAAGCCATTGACAAAAGCTACCAAGGCAAAGGAATTGGAGCCTATACCTTGAGGTCCAGAGAGAGAAAAGGTTTTCCAAGCTATAAGAGGAGCTTTAACTTCTGCTCCGGCACTGCGGTTTCCAGATTACTCCAAGTCGTTTGAATTTATTGTGCATGAGAGCAAAGGAGTAGCCAGCGCAGTCCTTGCTCAAAAGCTAGGTCCACACTGCCACCCTGTGGCTTATTCCTCAATTCAACGGAATGCTACACCGGCAGGGAATAATTCCTGCGTTAAACTGGTAGCAGTAGCAGCAACTATCGTAAAAAGGAGCAGACATGAGTTCTGGGTCACCCAACAACCATGTATGTCTAGCATGAAATCTAGCTGATTCTTAAGCAACATGCTATACAAGCATTGTCCCCAGAAAAAGCACATCACTATCAAATAAAAATATTATATGCAGATAAAATTACAGGTACATGATTTGCAGCCTGGGGATAAAGTTTTAATAAAAGTATTTTCCTGTAAATCTAAACTGGAACCCAGATAGGAGGGAACGCAGATAGGAGGGGACATATACTTTCTTATTAAGTTCTTACTTTTCTAGAAAATTTACAGGAAAGCTAGCCTGGATCCACCACTTACACATTAAATTGTTACCTGAGGATATTTATTAGATGAACAATGACTGTTGATGGAAGAAATCTACCATGATTGCTACTTTGGAGACATAAAGCATTTGCATTTCCAAGGGCAAAGGAGTTAAAAAATTTGTGTGATTTCTGTTTCCTTTCCAGGGCTACTTGGACATGGGACTCCCCATATGCCGAGTCAAACAGACCAGCTGAGACTGTTAATAAGGGGGTTTACACCTCGATTACAGATGAAGTTACTGACATTCACTATGCTTATTACCTAGTGGAAGGATTTCAGCTAATATGAGAAAGTTGAGGGAATAATTAAAATTAATGCCTAAAGTAACAATTGGATAATACTTCTGAAGGATTCCAGGAAGTATGGTCTTAGCTTATCATCTGGATACCAGATTTAAGAGCTTGGGCAAAATGAATTATTTATAGGTTATTGATTTTTATTATGACTTTGTAATATTGTTTGATTGTATTCAGTGTTGCAATATTTGCTGCACTCAACTGCATTCACACCTTAGAGGTATCTGTTACCTTGCTTTAAAAACACATTAACGTGTACAAAAAAGTGTGGTGCATAGAGAAAAGCAATATATGTTTTGAATGGGAATATTTAATAACTTGACTGTATAGACTTTCAGACTATAAAAAATACAAAAATGTGAAAGCAAATGTGGTCTGCATTTTAACTTGAATCAACAGACTTCAAGAGACTTCAGTTCAGTAAAAACTGGGCTAAGTTTTGAGTGTAGTACTGCATCTGGCAAGTGAATCCCCAGTTTCCTTCTTGCTGCAAAGCATCATGACAAACCCTGCTCAGAACAGTCCCATAAAAGTCATCAGCAGTATAAGGCTTACTAGTCTGGTTACCACTTGATCTTCTCTTTTCTCTCCTTTTCCCATGAAATTATTCAGAGGTAAACCAAGACCATATTACAGACAAGTACTACCTTTTGATGAGAAGTCCTGAGCATCCAGAGATGGAAAAATGGGCTTTTACAGGACATTGGAAATGAGTAGATGCACATAAATCTTGCAAAATTACTAGTAATGTTTTCAAATGGAAGGCAAAATATATAAATTTCCAGTGATAAAGTGTGTAAAATGACCCTGATATGAGCTACTGCCTGGAACATGCGGCATCATGTGGTGATAAATGAAGCAGTGGTAGAGTTCCCCCAAGAACACTCTTAATTATAAAAATGCTGATGAAGATAATTGAACAAATTCAGAACTTATTATTGAGAATCTGGCAGTCAATTAAGATTTAATTTACTGTGTTTGGCACAGGCAACACAAATTTATCAGCATGAAAGCCAACAACCCTAGTGCTATATCATGTAGGAGATTCCCACAGACTTCTTTATTTTATACTTACTTAATTGCAAATGATGGACCAACTGTTGATTGCTAACTATAAGTTTAACAGCAAAACAGGCTGTCACTTTCATAGAAACTTTAATGAAACACTGTATGTTTTTGTTGCTGGTGTTTTTTGTGATACAGGATCAGTAAACAGCACCTTTAAATCTTAAAATCTTTTCTTTGTTTCTTGCTTTTATCTATTGTTGGTCACATTAATTAGAAAGCATCAAATCAAATAAAAGTCCCTTTTAAAAGAGAACTATATCATCACACACTGCCACTAAACATCAGATTTATAACAAAGCACAACATGGTTTTCAGAAGCTCTTGACCTTGAAAGCGTCTGGAATACAGATCACTGCAGCCTCAGCCTGCCTCTGACGCTGATTTCACTGTTAGCATCTCTTGTGTCTCTGCAAACCAGCCTGAGTGTGCTTCAGTTGGGCTGCCTTCGTGACAGCTTTTATGTTAACATTCACCTCCCTTGTGCTCCCATTTTGTCTGAGACAATTCCCATATCTCCATTGTAGCTGCACTCTCTTGTTGTGAATAGCCAGGCCTTTGCTCCCTTTTTTGTAACTTCTGCAGCCTCACCAAAGGCAGCTGTTATTTTGTCTGAAGCCATGACGCATTCCATTCTGACTCACTAATCATGCAATTCACGTGATTATTCTGTTTTCGTCTTTGATCATTGCACATGGAGACTAAATACACTCTTGAAAAATTAAACCAGTACACTAAGATATTTTTGTGGTGGAAAATGCAATGTAGCCTCAAACACAGCTACCCATTGAAGAAAGCAAAGTTAGCACATCTCAGCTAAAATAGCCAGGTACATCTCATACCCCTGTGTACACCTGGTGCTGAAAAAAGCATGAAACACACCCCTCAACAGGCTTATCCTGCTGAGAAGGGAAGGGTTTCATTTTCACACAGAGTAGCAGCACCTGTGAGTGATTCAATTTGCAACTGTGTAACTCAATACTAAAATGAGTTCCTATTTTTTGCTATTTTATCTTTTCCTGTGCATCACTTACTCTAGCCTTGTGAAATATAAATTGAAATCTGCTGCTTTCTGCTATTATTTCTCATCCCCAGATCCTCCAAAGCAAGTTTACAACTTTACAAGTGGAAATGTTGCTGTCAGATGTTGTTTCCAGGACAAGAACTACTGGCTTTCTGCTTTTCTAAGAAAAATCCTATGTTATTTACAGTAGACGAAAAGAATTATATTGTCTGTGACTGAAAAATTCCAATTTCAATATAGCATAAAAATTAACAAAACAGAAAATTCTCTTTGAGACCAAAATAATATTTTAAATCCAGATCAAGAAGAGTTTTAAATTTACTAGTAGTGTTGTTGTAACCAGGGTGATGGAATTAACCAACCAGGGATGCTGCTATACTCCTTGTACAGCCCTGTCCAACTGGATGTTAAGTCTGGGGACATGGAGTATACAAATCAGTCTATTCTTTGGTCTGTATTTTAGTCTCTGGGTAATCATTAATGTGAATGAAACAATAGACAATGTGTTTCTGTCAGAAGAGGATGACAACATGTGGTTTTGTGCAGTGGACTGAGAAAACTGGCCAGGACAGCAAGTTTCTGGTAAGGGGAGATTGCGACCACCAACTCACGGACCACCAACCCAGGTAATACCACCTACTCAAAAGAGAACAATGGGAAAGGACAACTGAGTCTGGGCAATAATTTACATGTGAAGTGAGCAAGTTTGTACCAATCACCAAAGAGAATAATATTGAATATGTACGGATAAGATAAATATGTATTTTTTTGGTCTATATATATCACATGGGAAGAGTGTGTAAGGTATGCACGTTAGGAGGAGTGATCCCCTGTGCATCTGGTGCCATAAATAAAGAATGCCTGCCTTTTTACACTACATTGGTGTTACGAGGTTTATTCCAGATTTCGGTGACACTGTTAATATAATTATCATTATGGTTACTTAACAATATAAATGCAGATTTAAATTTAAGAGAGGGGAGACAGAGAAACAATAATCCTCTACATGTGGTAGATACAGTAAATACCCATTATATTATGTATTAGTATACTGTGCATATATATATGAGTATAGTTATTATATATTAGTATAGTGCATATATTTATTATATATAAATATAATATAGTAACTACCCATTGGCTTGAGTCGTTGTTTTCCCAGTGAAGAAATGAGATAAATGTCTACCTTCAGAACCAACAAGAGATTTTAAATTAAAGATATGATCCCATCTCACAGTTATGAATGGAGAAACTCTGCATACACAGGGCTTGCCCTGACCTGTCCCCAGCACCCATAAATGCCCCTTCGTCTTTGTTTACAATGTCCTTATTGTTTCGAGGCACACAGCCTCTGGAGAGATCAGCCATCTCGCTTCTCTCCCTTTTTCTCTCCCTTTCTTTCTCCCTTTCTCCTATTGCGTGGCAGACCTGAGCACACGCTCCATTGTTCCTTGGCTGACAGCAGTCCGTCTGTCCCACCATCCCCATGTGCTCACCTGAGTTCTACCACAGCGTGCACAGAGAGGCCTCCAGGACACAACTAATTTGCTCTTTCTACATCTGGAACTGAGATATGAAGTATCACAAGAATTACCAACAAACTGAACTGGACTCTTACACTGAGGAAAAAAACCCCCTCAAAGTCTAATATCTTAAATTGTAATTATCCCTTTCACTTCTCATCTGCATATGTCTGCTTGTCCTGTTCAGTTGTCATTTCAGTTGCAAATACAGAGAAGAATATACTGTCCTTATTCAATATTTCTTGTCTTCGTTTTCCAATGTGCTATTTTTAGTTGAAAATCCATTCTAATTACTCACTATGCAATATTTGAAAATTAAATATATGCAGGTATTGGAAATAAGAGAAATTATTATCTGTCTGACAATACTGTCTTGTTGTTGTTACAAATGTAACTACCCCATCTCTTGAATTATCTTTCTTCACATGAGGCTAGAACAGATTATCTAATGAGACTGTCTGGCCTTGAAAAATTATAAAGAGAGAAAATGTAGGACCTTCTGCCTCAAAAGTTCTGCTAGCCTCCAGTCCCATACCTATAAATTTATTTAAGAACCTAAGGAAACAAGAAGCTTTCTGTGTAGTTAAACACTTAAAAATATATTTTTCCCAAAGCATTTTTTGTAAATCTGCCCCAAGGCCATGGAAAGATAATCACTATACAAGAACACATGTTTGCCAAACATCTTACTGGCTTCCGATGGAGATGATTCAATGTTTCATGGAAATTGTGATCACAGCACCTCATTTACTCATTTTTCACTAAAAGCAGAAATTACAGAATCAGACTGTCTCCTGATATATATATATATGGGGGTTTTTTTTACTCAAAGGTACAGTGTTTTTAACAATGTATATCAAACAAGCAGAACTAGTAAAAAAAGAAAATGGGTCCTGAGATATTTAAATGACCCAGCAATACAATGTGGAGTAATTTGAGATTACTCTTGCTATTTACTTATTTTAGAGAACACCTGATACGAGAATAAATCCCAACTGCTGAACAATTTGGCAGCAATTACTATATTCAAAAACTGTTGCACTGCAACAGGAGTTGCATTATCATGATTAGATGAACATTAGCAGGATCTATACACAAACATTTGCTGCCCTTCACACCTTTCCATAATTCAAATTACCTGTAAAATCTTGCATTGTTTAATTGTAAACATTTTACCAGGGAAGAAGCAAAGGAGATAAGTAATTAGGATTTCAAGAAGAAATGCACAGAACATTAAAAATATCATAGTATACCACCTAATGTATGGCAAAAACCTGTTGTGACCAAAAACCTGCAGTTTTCACACTTGAAAACTTTACTGTCTGTCTATTAGAACTGAAACTGCTTTGCTCACTCATTTTGTCTTCATGTACTAGTGCTTTTTTCACAATCAAGGCAAGGCCCCAGAGGAATATGTAAGGGACACTGGAAGTTTTTAGGGCTACAGTATCACTGAGGTACATCGACTTGCTCTCAAAGGCAAGAGTCCTAAGTATATGTAATATCAATTTTGTGACTGACTCTTGCAAAATCAGGGAAATGCTTCTGCGTTTATAAAAAGGGAAAATATGAAGAAAAAACAAAGAAGTTAAATACAGAAGCACTGCCAAATGGAATGCTTTTGGAGAAAGAGACTTTTCATAAAATGTCTTTATTGAATGCTCAAGACTTTGAAATTCAGGGGCTTTCACTATGCAAAGCCAGAGATAACCATTTTATTGGCTAATTTCTTAGCTTGCAAAAGTGTACTTTACTGAAAAGCAACAGATGACCAAGGTGTCAGTCTGCAAAAATCTATCACAAACTTGTGAAAGTTGTCTAATTTCTGGTGATTAATGGATGCTTATACATTGTTTACAGAGAAGCAAAGTAGGCATTCAAGTCAGGGCAAAAGGAGCAAGTAACAAAGATGTAAAGTTAAAGCACGACATCTGACAAAGGATTTACTCCAGTTCCTCTTTGCTCTCACTTCATTATTATTAATTTATTATTTTATGATCCGTATCAGTACGTTTATTATCCTGGTTTCATATTTTGTAGTGCATAAATTGGAAAGGAGTTAACTTAGGAAGTTTGAAATGGAGTTTGGAAATGAAACACTTTTAAAGCCATGCACCCAGTCCTTTCTTTTTTTTGTAACGCCCACTATTGTCACTATTAAATAGTGCTAAATAAAGAATTGCAATGTGCAGGCCAAACTTTAGCAAATATCTCCAAACAATACATTTCATGTGTAACACAGGTTACCTCTTAAAATCTTCATCTATGTATTCTCGCCTAAAAATAGGGAATTGCTCTTCTGAATCCTCTCCCTCTTCATATGGCTAGCTCAACTTACTAGAAACATTCTCTGGGTAAATTACTGATAAACTGTTATTCTATAGGAACTTCCTAATTTGAGCACAATAATCACACTATTTTTTCAATAAACTTCCTACTGCTACCACTTTTAGGGAATTACTTTTTGAGCATATTATATTATGATTCTAAGACTCTGCATATTGTGTTGAACTCAGAAAAAAAATAAGCAATGTATGCAATGAACAGATGGCAATAAGGATTTTGTAAAATTTTAGTGGTAAAGGTGAAGTCTTTTATCTTAGTTGGCTAGTTATCTGACAAAAAAATACTTGAAAATGTTGCTCACCCAGAGGAAATTAGGAATATTCAGAAAAACCAGAAGCCAAGAAAGTCAGAACAGAACACAAGTAACTTTAATTAAACTACTCGCCTGAGGAGTGTTACAATGGTATTCATCCAGGCACAGGTCCCACTAATTGAAGGTACTTGAACAACTTCTGTGGTACATATAGCTCCTTTGACTTGAAGTATCTCAGAAGTTCTACATTTCTGAAACAGAAGAGGACTTAGTTCTACACAGATGAAGAGAAATAAAGACTGAAAGAGCCCATGACTGCATCATGCAATGCTATAGAGTCCTCCCAAGTAAATCCTCAGCTGGTATACCTTACCAAGTCATCATGCGTAGGATCAGATATGTATGGGAATCAAAAACTTTAAGTTAAAAATAATTTGAGTCTCATAAAATGCATAGGCATTATATTCCAAATTGCATTTCCATATCTTCATGTTCTGGGGAACAAAAAATAACATACATTTTTACTCTCAGCCCAGTTGTCATTGTGCCACAAAGCACAGTTTTCATGATACTTTGGGCTGGCATGGAGAAACAGCTTTGCAGCTGGTTACCCTTTCATGAAAAACCAGATCAAGTCTCATCTGTTTTTATTTTCCTCAGGTACATCATCGCCAAAACTTCAGAAAACACTGTAAAATACTAACTGAGACTTCCTGACTGTGTAGAAGCAACCTTGATCTGTCAGACCATATGGAAGGAATGGCTGCAGGACACTGAATAAAGTGAGCTGCAGTCAATTCAAATTCAACTGATACTAAAAGAGATTTATATGAGATACATTAAACCAATTAGATTTATTCTTCTCAGCCTCTGCTTAACATATGTTTATGTTTTTGCCAATATTTTTTGCTCATATTTGCAGTGTTTGTAGGCTTACATCTCTCTAATTTTCTTAAGAAGCTATCTGAAAAGTATATTGCTTCTGAAGGTTTTGAATCTTGAATTTTTGCACTCTGGAAAGCAATTATAAAGAAGAATGTAGATATTAAAAATGTTTTGTGTTTGGTTTTCAGTGATGTCTTAGTCCAACCAAGGCGTAACTTTTTCCTGACAACCTGACCTTGCTAACTATAAATTCAGGGAATAATTTTATGCTGGTGTCATTCCCCTGGATATCTTAAATTCTGAAATATCTGTAAACACCAGAAGAAGAAGGGGATTGACTCTCTGTCTTCTAACACAGTGCTAGAGAAGGCTCGGGAGCCTCAAAGGACTTATACCCATTCAGAGGCATGGAACAACCAACAACAAATGAAGCACAAGCACAAAAGTGAAGTATGCTGAAACTCTGTTATGACACAGCAGGTTAACAATGTTGTTTCAGGAGGTCTCTTTCTCTCCACTTGACTCTCAGACTGGTCTCCCATGGAGGTCTCGATGCTTATCTGGAATATTGGATGCATCTTTTCTACTTCCAAGACAGAGTTACCAGGAGCCAAAAGCCATTAATTCATACTGTTTCAACAAAGTGGGGTACCTACACAGGTTTCATAAATCAGGCAATATTTTATTATATTTCATAATATTCTGAGAAAACACATTGATGGTTTTGGAAACAAAAACAAATATGACTTGTTCTGAGGAAGGTGCTTATCCTTTAGATCAAGTACTCCTGAGTACATATCCTAACAGAAAGCAGAAAGACTTGACAAATAAAAACAAGCATAAAGGTGGCAGTGTTGCCTCACTTTCTGTTCTGCTAGAAGTCACAGCAGGGTCGTATCCCACACAGTGAGCTGCAAGGCAGCAGAAGTAGAAAAAGATGTGTCCATAGTGCTGGAGGAACAAAGTTCATGTCTGGTGACAGCAACAGTAAAAGCATGGAACATGAAAAGTGCATGAATGGGACTGATGAGAGTGAATATGAGTATTTGTCCTCTTGCTTGACCCATACAGAACCCAGACTGCAATTCATTAGATTCATGTGAAGAATTGTTTGCCAGTTTAGCTACCTCTTCTTACACAGCTATTCTTCCAGGGTAGTCACACTGCAGGAAAGCACACCGAATCCTCCCCCCAGGTCAGTCATGTTGGCATCTTCTGCTTCATTAGAGCAGCAGCAAAATTCTGCTTTTGTTCTAATGAAGTCTCTCTCCCAGTAAAACCTTCCCACAGTCTTGTTAGAGTAGAAAAGGAAATCTGATTTATGGTATGAGTAGTGAGTGCCTGAAGAAAGCTCTGGTTTCAATTTAGAATGACCTGAAATCAAAGACAGGAAATCCTAAGGATTAAAAAGAAGGTTAAAAAGCGTATTAATGAGAAAAAAAGAAGGAAAGTAGAAATTCCATAAGAAGCTTGCCAAAATTAATTGCTTCTTGGTGATATTTCAAGTATTATGTGATTACTCAAGAGACTGAGGAAAAGTGACTCTGCACATACACATATATCCTGCACTTGTCCATAGCTTCGTAAAGAGGGAATTCAGTCATGTGATAGTAAGGAAGAATCACCTGCCTTCAGCAAGACCAATAGACAATACAGATAAGCCATGTTAAACAGACCCTGGTTTTCTCTTGCTGCTGTTGTGGAGCAGGCCTGAATGCTGAGCACAAAGACAATTTGGCTTCTCCATTCATTCCCATTGTGGGCCCATGGACAGCATGGGGTGCTAGTCTCTGTTGACCAAATACTATGAAGTGTAGCTGAGAGGCTACATGGCACCTTTTATGCCATGAATTCTTGTCATTGCCTCTGAAGATAGTAGTATCTGGCCAGATCTTTTTTTGCAAAGGAGTTGTGTATTTTGCTTAGTGGTAATACACTAAGAATGCAGAGAATTATGATGATTCTTGTTCTCAAAACACTGAGTTGAAGCTACAGGGGAAAAAACAAACCAGCAATTTTTTTCTTCTGATAAGAGTAATTTCAAAACAGTCGCCTTGACTTTTGTATTATTGTCAGTTATTCACATTTCAAAGTTTCCTATTTACTCTGCATTGAAAGTGATAGTACTTATGAGTCATTTGAATCACAAAAAACAGGCAGATGTGATAGCCCATAAAGACAGAAAATTGTTTGAAGTGTTAACAGAAACCCGCAGAAAATCCACAAACTGAAACAGGTTGTCATGTGAATAATACATGTACACAATGAAAAGACTTTGCGTATTTAGTTCCGTTATAGTATAATGGATAACAGACTGGTGTTGACACCCATCAAGAGCTCTGACTTAAATCTGTAATTATTTAGTACAAGGAGTAAAACAGCTGATCATGGAGATCTGAGACTAAAAAGGGAGTTGGTTCAGCAACAACTTCTGCAGTGACTTGTCCTTCTTTCCATACTCCTCATACAGCAATGATCAAGGAGCTGCACTGGTTCCCAAGTATGAAATGCCTTAAAAAGTAATCACTGCCCTGGAAGAAATGTGTATTTCCAGACCTAAAGCAGGTAAAATATAGGTCCTCTTTGGATAAGGCAAATCAAAAGCATGCAAAGTGAAAGCATCCTCAAGTGAATCTTGAAGATCCATTCCACAACAAGGTCACCTACCTCTTGCACAGCCCCTTCCCTCTTCAGAAAGTGCTGTATAAGGCAATCAAACACCATTACAACCATTTTACCACTGAGGAAATGGAAATCCAGAAAAGTCACTTCACAAGCTAATGGGGGAAATCCTTTAGAGTACAGGTTTCAGTCTGGTGCTTCAACACTAACACCTTACTTCTTTGTCATTGTCAACGTACCATTGCATTAACACTGTACAGCTTTCAGATAGTCTGTTACTGTACTAAAAGCACCTACATAGATTTCTTTCCAGAGAAGAAAGCCAACCTCATATAAACTTGGCTCATCATGAGAGTCATGTACATTTTTATGTTGATGTGTTGAATAAACTGACTGTGTGCATGGCCCTAAGCCTAATAGAGTAATGGAGAGAAAGACAGAGAAAGAGGTGCAAAAGAACTAAGAACACGGTGGAAAAAATTGGTGGGCTTGAGATACATTTTTAGTTATGTTGAGAAAAGAACTGAATAAATAGTTATAAAAAACAGTGTTTCATAGACCCTTGTATATGATTGAACACTTTTGTCATGGATGGCATCAACAGAGGGCATGAACGTTCATATCACCTGGGCATCCCAAATGGTTTTCCTCATCGATTTGCATGTGTCCACCATCCCCATGCAACCTCTATTGCCTCTTCAGGCTGGGTTGCAGTTTCTCAGTAACCTTCTAGTGCTTTTTATATTAACAAACACTCTCTCAAAAGTAGACCACACTGAACAATGCACAGTCTATGGTTTTGAAGGAATGCTTCCTTTCAGCAATGTAACCTACAATTTTATATATTTTCACACGAGTTTCAAGTACTTAACTGAGAAGACTGAGTGCAAATGAGAAAAAGGTTAAATAAAATGCAGGAAAACTGGGGTTGCTTAGCCTGGAGTAAGGGGCTGAGGGGAGACCTTATCTCTCCCTACAACTACCTGAAAGGAGGTTGTAGCGAGGCAGATGCTGGTCTCTTCTCCCAGGTAGCAAGAGATAGGACTAGAGGAAATGGCCTCAGGCTGCACCAGGGGAGGTTTAGGTTGGATATTAGGAAAAATTTCTTTACTGAAAGAGTTGTCAAGCATTGGAAAAGGCTGCCCAGGGGGGTGGTGGAGTCACCATCCCTGGAGGTATTTAAGAGACATGTAGATGTGGTACTTAGTGACATGGGTTAGTGGTGGACTTGGCAGTTTTAGGCTGACTGTTGGACTTGATGATCTTAAAGGTCTTTTCCAACCTAAACAATATGATAATTCTGTGATTTGAGGTCTTTCTTTTTCAGAAACCAAAGAAGAGGAAAATGAGTTAAAGGACCTAATTCAATACAGCTTTATATACTGTGAGATTGTCTTGCATGAAGCAAGTTTTAGAGGGTATTAATAAGTTCAGTGTGATCATTCCCAAGAACTGTAGAAATTAATACTAAAATAGCAAAGTGTCATGAGGAGATTCAGGACCAGATTTGTTCACTGAATCAAGTATATGCACAGAGGCTTCTGGCAAAGCCTTATCCAGCAAAAATTTCATAGTGCTTGATGGTTCATGAAAATATATATTAGAAATAATTTAGAATTTTAATTGAAAGAACATATGTTTAAAAATTAAGAGAACTAAGGAAGAAGATAACATTTGCTGACATTCAGTCAGTTTGGGGAGAGGCAAACTATAAAAATGTCCGTGCTTTCCTGCATTTCCCTGCAAAAGGGTAAAATGAAATATCCGTCTTCATTTTGAAACAGTATTGTCAGCTGGCGACTTACACTCCTTTAAAGAAAGAAGGAAAGATGGTATATGAGTTAAAAACACCACTAAGAGGTTTGTCTCACATCAAGTCAGTCCAAAATGAGGCTCCTCTAACCCCTTTCTTTGCAATCAGCAGAAAATAAAAATTCCTTTTTTTTTCTGTTGACCTTTTCTGGTTTAGAAATTTTTTTTAATGTGATTTATTATGTGATTTGTGAATCTTCATCTTTGTGATTAAGATTTAAGGTCTTATGGCCCACTTGTAAAACTGCATAAAGAAAAGAGTGAGAAAAAAAGAGTATACTAACTTCCTTGATATTACTGCTTAGCTTTGTTCTCATAAAGGAGAAGGAAAAAGAAGGGAGGGGGAGAAATATCTGCTCAAGACAGCAGGACACTGAAGTACAAGTGATTGTAAAAGACCTGAAGCAAAGCGAATCCCCCAGACCCTGTTGGAAACTGTTGGGCTTTGCAAATCTAGAAACTGTGCCAAGGAAAATAAAAGGTTTTGTCACTTTCTCCATAAAATGCAATAAACCATTTATAAAATAATTAAAAGCATGTTAGAGTACTAATAATGCTAAGTGCACTGTTGTATTGGTACCTATGTTCTGTTACAGGTGTACTGTCAGTTTGCCAGTAGCTCCTGGGTTGCCCCAGCTATTTGAGAACACACTCTCTGAAGCAGGGCACAAGGAATGGCACCGAGCAGGCTGGGTGGCTGAAAGGTTTCAAACTAGCTTTTCTCTTATCTAGCAAATTCATAGGATTGCTTTTGCAAAGAGAAGGTGTTCACAATATTTTACTCATGTGAGTTCTCTCTTCTTTCCCAAAAGATGCAAGAGAGGACAGGCTTAGACTGTCGTGTCTTCTTTTACTCAAAAAAGGTCAAGGTCTCTCTCTTTCTCTCTTTTCTCCTAAATTTGCTATTTTAAGAGAATATGTAGAATCTTTGAAGTTTTCCCTCATATAAAACTTGGTTGAAAATTCAATCTGTAAGTTCAGCAATTGAGCAGCACTGGGAGGAAATCGACTGTTTGTTTTGCACTTCATCACAGAACCAGGCTAAAAAGTGGATTACCAAAGAGGAAGGGTTAAAATCCTGGAATATCCCGCCTTGTGCCAAGCCTTCTTTTCTCTTGTCATAGAATTCTGGCCAGCAATTCCAAACTAATGGTTTGTCATTGAAGGCACCAGGTTGCATGCTACAGTTTCTTTTTTTCCCTCTAATTAGATTGATGTTACAGGTTGTGGCTTCCCAAACAGGAAGAAGTGAGAGATTTGAAAAAAATGAACCGTGCAGGACAGCAGGGCGGTGCAGCGGTACACAGGATGCACAGCAGTCTTATCAAGGCTACAGCTGCTATCAGACTCATTATTTTACCTATCACTGGGAGACCTGATAAGGACAAATCAGTGTAGCTCTGACTAAGTTTCTCTTTGTTTACACTGCTCTAGTCACATCCAGTTTGACTTCCCATTTCAGACAATTTTCAAATTAGGGTAGCATTACTATGTTTGTCATCCAACTGGTTTCATTTATGTAGTTTTCTGTGTGTCCATATGTTGAGAGAGAGGAAATTTGAATCCAGCAGAAATTGGTTTTCCCCATTCACCTTTTCTCTCAGGCTGTAAATTTTTGTGATCCGCAGATGCTTCTTCTGTTACAATGGCTGTCAGATTACATGCCCCACTTCCCAACAGCTATTAAGACAGGTTAGACAAAATCCGCATTGGAGAATGATCAAAATATAAAGCTCTTCATATCAGTGCCTGGCATCTCTGTGTGCATGAAGACTAAAAGGCATCAGGGGAATGGAGGGTAGCTGAGGAAGAGCTTAAGGCTGAGGTCTTAGACTGAATTTAAAACATATATACATCCTCTGGGATGCTAATCCTCCTTGTGACATGCATGTCTAGTGGAGAGTCTCATAAAATTAAATGTGTTTCAGGCCCCTTAGAACAGGAAAATGCTGCAACCTTTATGGACTGCTTCAGGAAAGGGGCTTTAATGTGACTCTCTTGTTGCAAGTCCTTGCATGGTATTTAACCTTCACTATAGCAAGTGCGGATTTGCTCATCTTGTTAAATCCCCAAAACATGAAAGAGAAGTCTTCTACCTCATGGTGACATATGTTGTTATTTCAGTGATTCTGCAGTGAGTAGGATGCAGGTGTCTGCGTAGTTTTCTACACCTGTTGCAAAATAAGATGCTTAGCCTCTCTGTTGTTTCAAACCAAGCTTTTTTAAATATTTTAGTCAGATCAAGATTTAGTGGTTTGAACACCAACTACTTGCACACTCACAGTTCAGCACAGAGCTAAGGAATACCCCAAATGAACCACCTTGCCTGGCCGTAAGAGGCAGTCAGCAGCAACAGCTAAGTGGCTTATCAAAATATTAGTATATGCAAATGAGCAACCAGATTTACCTAATTGTACCAGGCAGGCAGCTGTGACCAGCACAGATCCAATGTAAGGACGTTGATAGCAAACCCATTATTTCAGTTATTTAAAGCTAGCATTATGCACAATAATTGCAAAACACATCCACTGCAGTTTCTCTTTTCTGGTTTTCTCCTGGTAAAGAGAAAACAGCCTAAGGAACAGGATTTTAATAAATGCTTGTGTTAGACGTATTATAATCAAGTTTGCTGTCAAATAATTCTAATTACCACTTAGCTCCTGAAATTTGTTTATATATTGAATGACACACTGATTGTATTTGTCCTGCAAGAAGGTATAAATGGTTCTTTTTGAAATTTTACTCTGGTTTTGCTTCTTTTTTTTTGAGGCAAAAAGCATTTCTAAGGAGGTATGTAAACAAAAAGTCACACTTACCCAGACTTGTGGGACTCTTTACACCTATTCATAGTGTACACATCTGTACTGAAGTCAGGAGAATGACATGGGGTAAGTTTGCAACCAAACAAAAAAGTGTCTTATAGCAAAACAGTGACAAATAAATAATGAAGTTTTGTCTGTTGATAGCCTACTAATTAGAAAATAAAGACATTAAATGAGGCTGCCTACCTATCCGTCAACCACCACAGTAATACAGAGTTAATGTATGGGCTTTTAGTGCTGCTTTTATTTATTTTCTTTTTTTCATTTGAATGTTTCAGATCTTAATAACTAAAGGAGGTCCTCAGAGACCAAGGGTATCTGTTTAACCAAGGAGAGGGGGATCCCATGGGAGCTGCATCCCCCTTCCTCACAGGCCCACGCTCAGGGCTCTCCAAGACAGATGGCAGGCACAGCTCTTCAAAAAGTAGCGCTCAAGAAAGGGGAGAGAGAATGAAACTCATCCCTTCTTTGGAGTACTGTCCTAATGAACTGCTCAACAAGAGCCATAACATTGAAGACTGTGATATTTAAAAAAAGATTTGGTTTAGAGGCCAGAAGAAATGTGGTGGGTTATGAGCTATTGCTAGAGTATGAAAGCCAAGACAGTATTTATGCAACACATACAGTCTCTGGGCTTGGAAATTTTGCAATCTTATAAAAATTAGAAGTGAACAAAAACTATTAAACTTCTACAGCTACCTATTCATGAATACTGAGATTTCTGAATCTCTAATGACCTAAAGAAATACCCCATTTCCAAATTACAGCTTTCACCTCCATCACTGAAAGCTTGGATCTGATGCAACATTTTTCAAAAATTATTAATGAACTGCAGCGTATCATCAGTATTAAGTACAGAACCCATAAATGTGTAGACAAATTACTTCAGATAAGAGCAACTTCAGTCATCATTTTGAGTCATTTCAAAGTAATTTGAATGAATACAGTCTCTAGAGGTATATATATTTCTTCCCAGGATATATACATATAAAACCAAAATGATTTTTCTGTTATCTCCAATGAGATTTTCAGCATGACCTAAGGGACTTAGCAGTATCCTATTAATAGTTTCTAGGAAATGAGTATCTAATAAAGATCATCTGGGAACTACTACCTAAAAAACATTGATAAGAAATATAATGTCATTAAAAAAGAAATTCCTTGCACAGAACAGTTAATTTCAATAGAGAAGCATTTTCATTGATCAGAGTGATCAGAACTGAAATATTTTATTGGGAGGTTTGTTTGTTTCTTTCTTTCTTTCTTTGTGGAGATATCTTGCCTGTACCTGACACATTTCCTTTCAATATTTTTCATAGTGCATCTCCTTTTCAAAGCACCAGGGACACCTAGAGGAGTTGTACATGTGTCCCCTCCTTTTTCAACTGGTAATGGTTTTGTCTGCACTTCTGATGTGCCTGAAGCATCTCCTCATGGAGATATGTCATGCACCATTGGAGCCACCTGCTGACCATGTGCCATGGGAGAAGTAAGCTAATCAGGGAGCTCAGCCTACAGGGGGGAATGCAGAACTAAAGTACTTGAACTCTGGTTCCTGTGTTCCTGAAAAACATTTTACAGGGGTGCATGTGCTGCAAAATAAAAGAGTGCAGATCTCAGAACTGATGATGTGACCATACTTTTTTCCTACTAAAAAGTTTTAATTTGACTTTTCATCTGAAGTTATCAGTATGTTGAAATTTATGTCCCTTGGAAAAGCATTATGTCTGTTCTCATGCTAGGGCCCTTGAAAACATGAAACAATGCACCCTGTATCGTACACCTCCCCCCACACCCTTACTTGAGTTTTTCTTTGACACATGCCAAAGTTTCCTTCTTTTCCTGAGGTCTGGGGTCTGTCCTCTGCTCCTCTCTAGCCCTCACACTCCCCCAGACCTTGACGGTCACTACTTCATGGTCACTACAGCCAAGGCTGCCTCCGATTAGCACCTCCACCAGAGAACTCCTTCATGCTACTTACCAGAAGGTCCAGCTCTGCTTCGTCCCTGCTTGACCCCTCCAGGACCTGTACCATGAAGTTATCCCTGACACCCTCCAGAAATCCCCCCGATGGCTTGTGCCCCATTGCATTTCCCTCTCAGCCTATATCAAGGAGGCTGAAGTCCTACAGGAGAAGCAGGGTTGGTGGCCAGAGACCAGCTGGTCAGTAACAGCCCGTCACAGTGTCCTCTGTCTCCCTGACCTCTTCTGCAGCCCTGACCCACTCGCTCTCACCCACCTGTTGCCCATCCCACAGGAGAGCCCCGCACACCCCAACTGCTCCCTCACAACGAGGGCCACCCCTCCTCATCATCCCTCCCAGCCTCTGCTAAAGAGCTCGTACCCATCTGCCGCAGCATATCAGTCACACGGGCTGTCCCACCAAGTTTGTTATTACAGCAAAGCCACATGCCGTCTGTATGTCCAGTCCCTAGTTATCACATCATTTCGTTATGATTCTGCCTCTGCCTCAGCCTTGTACCACTGAAATATTCACAGAGTGACCATCTGCGTGTAGAGAAGAATAATTATTCTGCTTACATGCTTTTTGTGCTTTTGTGCAGAGTGATGCTGTTTCCTTAAAAGCTTTTTTATGGCTGCAGAGTGCTGCCCAATCTCATAACATCACAGACTCAAACCCTCACACAGAAAAATGTCCAGGTTCAATGGAGCACACACCTTTGCCTCCCCCTGATCCATCATAAGCCACACAGCCACCAAGGATATAGGAGGCAAAAATTTAATTCTGATCTGACAAGAGGATTTTGGTTCTTCCCAGAGCCACATTCCACTGGGTTCATCAATTCTATCAGGATTATGAGGTATTTTGGGACCCTTCTGGTGACAGGTGCAGGGGGCTTGTGCCATTTCTGATCACTAGGAACAAGGATCACTATCAGTCCTTCTCAAATAGTTATCTCAAAAGCACTCCCCAGGATGAATTACCCTTTGAAGAACTGTTTATAATTATCAAAATAGAATTAAAAATAGAGAAAATGAATCCCAATTAGTTAAATGCCAGGTTCACCACCAGTTATTTGACAAAGAAAAAGCTAGTGAAATAAAATATCTCAAATTAATATTATCAGGCACTATTGGAAGTAATTCTCATTTATATCATTTGAATTCTCATTTTAGTTGCAAGCTCACTCTATAGATGGTGAAAATGAAGCACAGAGGGTGAATGTCAGGTTTCTTCCCTATATATGGGGCTGTGCTATTCATTTTGGTGGGTGGGCAGACTGACCTAATGAAAGCATATTGGTCAAATCTGAATAGGAGGTTTGTGAAGGGAATGGATCAACTGCAGGAATGGAAGAACACAATGTAAAGTTACAAGTGCTCTTCTGC
This sequence comes from Phalacrocorax carbo, assembly GCF_963921805.1. Lineage (NCBI taxonomy): Eukaryota > Metazoa > Chordata > Aves > Suliformes > Phalacrocoracidae > Phalacrocorax > Phalacrocorax carbo. Next base: position 76,991,141 of record NC_087548.1, read on the forward strand.
TTCCGCCTTCCTTCCCCATTCAGAATCTTCCCTCGGCCCAGGTACAACTCGCTTTTAGTAAAAATCCATATATTCATACAGATTCCTTGAAACTTCACCTCATAATGGATTTGTTTTGTCTTCATGCTATGACTCTTGCCTTACACCTTTTCTTGGAAGGTGGCGTGCATTGTTCCTTGGCCCCATGACTCTTCTACTTCAGTGCCTAAGGATGGATGACACAGTCTCTTTTCTCTATGTAGGGCTCTGTTTGGATGTAACGTGAAGAGGCAACACATAAAAAAATGCTGTTCTGTGCCTGACAGTGATGGTCATAGAGTCAGAATGTTATTTATTTCAGAAGGCACCTTTGCTGGTCACCTGATAAAGCTGCCATGTCACAGCCATGCCAACAGGATCAGACTCTTGCCGACAATGGAGATCCCACACACTCTTTGAGCAACCTTCCCAGGTCACACCCTGCTCTGGGGATCAAATGTGCCCTCTCTGCCTTGTTGCAGTGTTCCCTCTCCCAGGCTGAGTCCCTGTGCACGGCTGGTGTGTGCCTCCAGGGAAAGCCCAGTCCCTTCATCCTGCTCCTCACCCAGGCTGCAGATGCTGTCTGCCCCAAGTGCTCAAGCCCCACTCCCTGACAACAAACCACCCCATTTCTCAGCCTCCCACCAGCCACTCTGGCCCCTTGGAGCACTGGGGCCTCAGCCAGCCTTGCTCCAGGCACCTGACATCCATTGCACTGGGGGAGCCCTGAGCTGGACTTTGGACTGCAAAAGTGGTTGGAGATGTGCCGGGAGCCAGCAGGAACTCCCTCTCCATGTCTTGCTGGTTGGTATCCAGTCCGACAGCCCTGCTGGCAGACTCTTAGCTACCCTTGCTGCAAGGGTCCAGCCAACTTCTCATCCCCACCCTGGTCCAGATTCTCTCCAGCACATCTGCCTTCCCACCCCTAACTGTCCATCTTCAGAGGCTTCTCCTGCCCAGGGCATGCTGTGGCATTGCCCTTGGCCAGCCTGTGGTGAGTTTCTGTCCATCCCTTTCTCCAGCCTGCCAAAGGCACCTTGAGAGGACAACCACCCCTGTGGTGTGCAGCCTGCTGCCTGTGTCTGGGGACAGCCTGCCTGCTGCATGAGGGTGCCTCTCACCCCATGAGTACTGAGGTTCGACAATGCTTCTCCAGTACAGACCACTAAGACCCTCCCAGAGGGCTTTATGTTTGTATTGCAATTAGAGCATCTGCCCAATAACTGTCATTCATGTGACTGTCACCCACCCTGTAAGATTTTTCTAGCTCTTGAATCACTTGCACTTAAACCTCTTGAATCACTCACTTTCTTATCTAGAATTGCTAGCAAGTGAGTCAGCTTTACAAAGCCTTTGACACTGAAAACAGCACAGCAAATACCAAATTTTCCTCTTACCATTCTCAGATAAACTCACTGTCACTCCACCTCCCAGACATCTTCAATTAAGTCATCCCAAATTATTGCATTGACCTGCACTGTGAGGCTTCCACAAAGGAGAGACAATCCCACCTGGTAGAAATGCCAATTCCTTTCTTCCAGCATAACAACAGAATTTCTGAGTTATTTAGTTCACTAAGTGGAGAAAATCAGTTCAGCTTTCAATTAGCCATTGATTTCTTCTGGTTTCAGTGTCCACCTGTGTGCATTTCAGAAGGAGAGTTGCTGTTTAGTCAAGAAAGGAAGACACATGGGTTTTGTACCTGCAGTTGGATTTGGGGCTGTTTTCTTCCAGTTATTTCTACCGTATATACCGCTACAAGTAATAACTTACAAATATTCAAAGGCAACCAGGCTGATGGTGTGACCTCGTCTCCTTTTGATAGTTGACAGGATAAAAGTTGTGTCAGTCATAATTTGCTTTTGTCATAGACACCAAGTGATAATAGTTTCATGTATATTCTGGACTATAGTTTGATAGACTGCCAACAAACAATACTGATGCCTTAGAAAAATATGCAGAATGAACATTTTTAACAAACTTTACGCTTTTCTGCTACTGTTCCCTTTAGTAGTCAAAAAGCTGTTTGTTTATAAGGATCTGATCCCTTGAAAATCATCCATGCTGAAAACCAAAACCAAACAGCTGTGGAGATTAGTGAAAAACATGTTTTGATAGGAACTGTTTGTTATAAAAACCAGGATATTGTAAGAAACTGTGCTGGTTTTGGCTGGGATAGAGTTAATTCTTTTCACTAAGCTGGTGAAATGCCGGCGGCACACTGATGCTTTAGCTGCTGTTAAGTACCAGCTCAGTGTCGCAAAGCAGCGCCTGCAGTAGTCGGGGACCTTTCCAGCTTCCCACGCTCTGCCACCACAGGGGCAGGAGGCCGGGAGGGGCGGGGCCACGGCCAAGACACCTGACCCCGACTGGCCAATGGGATGCTCACTCCATGCCACGTGACGCCATGACCAGCACAGTAACGGGGGCAGTTGCTGCGCAGGGGGCGGTTGCGGCTCGGGGACCGGCGGTGTTGGGTCAGCAGGTGGGGAGCGGCTGCATCGGGGGCTGTTGGTTTTGGTTGTTCATTTCCTCCTTCCCCCCATCCCTCCTCCAGGTTTTGCTTCTCTCTCATTATTCTCCTTTTCATTGCATTACTATTGTTGTTATTATTATTATTTTAATTATTAAATTGTTCTTAACCCACGAGCATTACCCTTCTGATTCTCTCCCCCATCCCACCAGTGGGGGAGTGAGTGAGAGGCTGTGTGGGACTTTGTTGCCGGCTAAACCACAATACCTTATAATTTTTCTTTGCCCTGCTCAGGTCCATCCCATAGCTGAATCAAGAATGAATGCAAATTTCAGACTGTTTAGAGACCCTCTACCTGATATTCCTGCCCTAGATAGTATATATATCACAGAGAAACTCTCCTTATTTACATAATTTCATCAAATGTTATCCACACAGGATGAAATATTGTAAGTCACAGAGGAAAATATCATAAAACATAGTTTGGCAGAATGACTCAAATGCTTGAAGGCACATTGGATGATTGGCTGGATAGTTGCTCTAAGAAAGTAGTGCTGAGCAGTCACACAGTTCTGGAAAGAGATATGTATGGGTAATGTGTGGCAGCAGGGCATCCACACACAATAAGTGAAGCTGGAGGCTTCTTAGAAACTCTTGTTTCTGTGTTCCACTATTTCTAAAACTTTCTTGTGTTTCTTAGCAACATTTCATTACCAATAATTGCTAAAAAATAAATGTAAAAACAAAAATAAAATTAAACAGTCATCTACCAACCTTAAAAACAGGGCAAACACTCAAAAGCTTACAAACTTTTCATATGTACTGTTTCTAACTTGCATAAGAACTTTTAAAACTAATGCTTCAGCCAGTTCACAGACCTGCTTGGAAGAATCCCATGAGATACAGCCCAGATGTAAAAAGGGTAGAGAGGTTGTTGATATTTAAGGTTCTTAAGACCAGTAAGTCTGGAGCAAAGAAGATGCCCTCAGTGATGGAGGATCAGGTTAGGGATCACTGATACAAACTGGACACATGTCCATGGGATCCACTCACAAGTGCTGGGGAAGCTGATGGAGTCATTGTGAAGTCATTCTCAATTATTTCAAAAAGGTCCCAGCAACAAGGGGAGGTTCCTGAGGACTGAATAAAAGCAAATGCCACTCCTACCTTCAAGCATGAAAAGAAGAAGGATCCTGTAAACTACAGACTGATCAGCCTCTTGTCTACCTCTGGGCAGGTGATAGAACAAATAATCCTGGAAGCCATTTCCAAACAAGCTAAGGACAAGAAGGTGGAAGGAAATAATCAGTATCAATTCATAACAGGAGTATCATGCATGATCAACCTGATAGCCTTCTGTGATGAGATGACTGACTCAGTAGATGAGGGGAGAGAAGTTTACCTTGCCTTTAGTAAGGCTTTCAACACTGTCTCCAATAACATCCTCATCGACAAAGAGCTGAAGCATATACAGGTGGACTGAAAACTGGTTGAACTGTGGCACAAAATCCATCTGGGGCACAGTCACTAGTGGAGCACCTGGGAGGTCAATTCTGGGGCCAATACACTCTTCAATGTCCTCGTGAATGACCTGGATGCAGGGACAGAGTGGACTCTCAGCAAGTTTGCAGGTGATTCAACAGTGGAAGGAGTGTTCTGCAGACCACATGTTTGTTCTACCATCCAGAAGGACCTTAACAGGCTGGAGAAATGGGCATGCAGGAACTTCATAAAGTTCAACACGGAGAAACACAGTCCTGTTCCAGAGAAGGAATAATCCCATGTGTTAGGACAAGGTGGGGAACAACTTTCTGGAGAACAACTTTGCAGAGAAGGACCTGGAACTCCTGATGGACACTAGGTTGAAAATGAGCCAGCAATGGACCCTTGTGGCAAGGAAGGCCAACAGCCTCCTGGGCTGCATTAAGCAGAGCATTGCCAGCAGATCAAGAGAGACAATCTTTTCTCTCTATACAAAGCCTGTAAGACACATCCGGAGTGCGGGGCTTCCCCATACTACAGAGACATAAACATACTAAAATGAGTCCAGTGAAGGGCCATGAAGATGACTGAGGGTTTGAACCATCTCTCAGAGGAGAAGCTGAGTGACCTGGGATTGTTCAGCCTAGAGAAGAGAAGGCTCAGGTGTCATCCTATTGATATGTAGAAATATCTGATGGGGAATGAGACATTGAGATCAGAATCTGACTCTTCTCCATATTACCCAGTGGCAGGATGACAGGCAATGAGCACCAACTGAAGTAGAGGAAATTCCATTTAAACACAAAGAATATTTTTCCTATGAGGGTGGTCAAATGCTGGAATGGGCTGCCCAGAGAGGTTGTGGAGTCTCTATCCTTGGAGATATTCAAAAGCCCTCTGGACATGGTCCTGGGCAGCCTGGTCTAGGTGGCCATGTTTGAGCAGTGGGGTTGGACTAGGTGATCTCAGGAGGCCCTTCAACCATTTTGTGATTGTGTGATTCTGTACCACCTATTTTGCTCTTTCATGTACATACTGGAAAGGCAGAAAGTTACCTTTTGAAAAAAAAACAACACGCAGGCAATAAATGCAAAAGCTTAATCAGAAAACATTCCTGAATTAGCATGATACAATCATTTAATTCTGTTACCTTTTTAAAAAAAATCTGTTTTGATAATTCTTAATACCAATATAAGCTAATTTATAAACTGAAAAGGGAGAAAAAATGTTAACATAAGAACTCTGAAAGGACAAAAATGTTGAGCACTAAATATTCAGCACGGAGTGCACAGAAAATCATACACAGCCTTTGAGATTAAATGAAAGAACTGGAACATTGACCAATTCTATCCTACAGCTCTAAATATTGAACCTCTCAGGAAATGAAGAACACTAGTCGCACATTTGAAGCCACGTTCCACTAATTTCTGGATACTTGTCCAGGACCCTTGTCCAGGACTCTTCACACATTATTGTGACAACAATCTTGATGAATATTGTAATAGAGCTTGAGGCATTCAAATTAATCTTCAAATTCAAGAAATTTTTGTTGTTATTGTTGTTAGGAGATTTATTTGGAAATGACAGCTTGATTTTGCCCACTTAAGAAATTCTTCATGTGCACTATATTGTCTCCTACTCATCATTTTTTTCAAATATGTTTCAATACAATAAAGTATATTAAGAAAGATGATAGGTAGAGGGATTGACAGGTAGGTAAATAGATCACCACTGCCCTTCAGTGAGTCACTGTTTAAACGGGAAAGTCTATTCCTGTCTCTTGGTAATAAAATCCTCCTTACTATGGCCCAGTAGAAACTTTATCTCTAGTTTGTATTAAAGATTTCTCTAAAGCATCTACAGTGACTGAAATTCAAGGGCTTTCCTATTGACCTTTTTTATTTTTAAAAAATCTTCTGAATTCAAAACTTTTGGTGTTTTTTTTAAGCATCATGCAAATAACACAAACCTTGCATCCTTAAGGCAACTGAAAAAAACAAAACAGTAAGGTAATATATCTTGCATGGTAAATTTCTGAATTCCTGTAGGGTCACTGCAGCTTGAAAGGTGCTTTTTTGGGAGGTCTTTTTAGGGATCAGATTTATTACACTGAGAATTCAGATTTTCAGAAACCTTTTTTCTTTTTTTTCTTTTCAATTATGGATTTTTGTTAATTGTTCTTTTACACCATCTCAGACCTATTATGTACCATACTAGATGTTAAGGGCTGTGTGCAAGACCCAGGCAAGATTTTCCCTTGATAGATTATTAAACTTTTCAGCAATCAATACCTACAAATTGTGCATAAATACTGTAAACTTCCCACTGCAAACATGATGCACATACATACAGCAAATACTATTTATAGATCAGCAGAAAATTCCATATAACTTTATCTTTCTCTCCACAATCCAAACAGTGCATGGCACTGGTAGACAACCTTTTCTTCTCTACCCAGGCTACTGGTTTTAGGCTAGCATAGGCACAATCTCTGCATTGAAACAATTGTCCAGAAAGTAAGCTCCGTTCATGGAGTTGCTAAGAACTTCACTGAATATTAACACGTGCAGCATGGTGTAATTTCGAAGCTGGATCTAACTTTGAAGTCTTCCCTGCTTTGGGTGATGGCAGTAGACAAGTCAACCTTCAGAGATGCCTCCTTATCCTATATTTCTGTGATTACAGAGCTGCGTTTTCCCAGTGACTCAAGTGGCACTAAGGCCAGCTGAGCACCTGCAGGTTTTAGTTGTCAGAACATTCATTGTTATCCACTGTCTAAATGGTGAGTTGTTCTGTTCTTTCTTTAGCAAAACCAGAAATAAAAGGTACTTCTGCCTGTCTCTATGGTGACATGTCCCATTCATGAAGAAATGCATGAATGGCATTCAATCACTTCATAGAAGTTGATGAACTAGTATCAGAGTGATGACTGGTGTCCTAATCACTAGTTTGAGACACAGTGCAGAAAAAGAAATTGAAGTTTCTGGATATTAGTAACTTCTCCCAACAAAGTTTTTTTTTCAAGTTTAATTAGAACTTTTTTCTCCCTTTTTAGAATAGTCTCTAAAGAAAAAAAATAGTTATAATCAGCCATACCTTTTCGATTTAAAGTAAGGACATAACTAATAATTGCAAACTAGCAACATCAGCTATTAAGTAAACATCATTTAGGTTATTCTTACATACCTGTAACAAGAATAGCAGCTAACAAAAGTGACCTAAGGGACTGGTATTTATTAGCACATAAAGATCTGCAGGATGCTGGGGTTTCTGTTTTTAATTCATGCATGTTAATTTCAAGACCAGTTACTCCAAGACAGAAAACATGTCTGCAAAGAACTTGGATGATCTTATTAGATTTGAGTACCCTGAAGTGGTGTATGACCCTGAATACCAGTCCCACTTGGAATATTTCATTACATGGTCCTTCCCAACTGCAGCACTGGTTCTTAACCGTACAATTTTTTTGCCTGTTTCTGAAGTGATCAAATGTATGCAAATCTCATTAATCTTAAAGACACCTGACACATTCACTTCAGCAATAATATGAGATCACTGTGTAACAAATAAGACTGAATTTTATTTACACCATTAACGTCTCAATGTAGCTAACCCTATACACATCACATGCCAAAACCAAATTATATTACATTTTTATTACTTTTTTGTTTTGTTTGTTTGTTTGTTTTTAATCATACTACTAGAGAACAGCTAGATAGCACAAGCAGTATGTAATTATTTAATTACTGATTTACTTCCAAGTGAAACAATATGAAATTCATTCAGGACCTAACAAGAAAATTAGTTTAAGTATACTTGAATAAAATGCCATGTATGATGCTTCCTATTGAAATGAAGGAATGTCAAATGCAAACTGACTTTCATCCTCCTGATTTAGCATATGCCATAATCCAAGACAGAGGTTCAGCTGAGCTTAATTCAGTCCTGGGATGGAGGAAATGCAAATACTTGCAGGCAAATTCTACAGGAAGAAACATCTTTCTCATTTTTGGTCTTATTTATATTTTTTAGAACATCACAGCTATAGCAATGCTATTATTGTGCCTTCAGGAAGAGTTCTGCTAGTATATGCACTCCGTCCTGGGAGGATGTAGAACTAATAGTATTATTAATCTGTGTGTGATTTTCCTAAAACAAGTTGCTTTACATTTTATTAAGTGCTTGATACCAGAGAAAAATCATTCATCAGGATTTCCAGATGTACAGCTGTGGTGCATTTCTAACACATAATAAATGGGGTCATGTTCCTAGCCTATCTTGGTGCAGCTTTGGCTTTCCTTAGTAACTTGGCATGAACAAAACCAGACAAGGTTTATCATGTAATTCACCTCAAATCATACATAACAGAAACTTTAAACTATATTAATTAAGTGATCAGAGACAAAACTAGGACATGCTTTAAATCATTGACTGATGTGAAATATTTGTCAGACTGGGGCAATTAATTTAAGCCATTAGTAGATCATCAGAAGAAACATTGGTTATTTTTCTTTTCATTTTTCATTGGATTTTCCATAAAATGTCACTGAACATTTCTCTGATTTCCAAATAGTTTTGCTGTATTATTCTTATTCAGGCATGTTAGCCTATTGTCTGAGGAAACTAAAGTAAAGGTAAAACTTTAAACTACAGTCTTTAAAGTCCATCCCAGCACATTTTGCCTTCTTTATAGTATGTATAGTGTGTGTATATATATATATGTATATGTATATGTATATGTATATGTATATATATATGTATATATATAGTATAGTATTCCTATATAGTAGTAGTATAGTGTGTGTGTATATATATATATATAGTATAGTATAGTATGTATGAAAAGGCAAGTAATTCACACCTTAGCTTTTAAACATCTGCTGACATTACCGCTGATGCTGAGGTAGACTTCAAGTTTAATAACAAGCAAGAAAATATAAAGAAAGGAAAACCTATGATTTTCATCAAAATAATTAAAAAACATTAGCAGAAACAACATGAGTTACAAATGCAGGACCATCAAGTATGAGGACAATTTTAAATCTGAGTTTCTAAACTACAATATGATATAGTTTTGCCTGGTAAGCCAATGCCAATGTCATAGTTCATCAGCATTTGACAATTAAATGAACTTAATCATTTAGAAAATGTCCAATCAGTTTGACATGAACAACATGTGTTTCCTCATAAATCTTTGCAAAGATTTCTAATGTTAGATTGCTGAATTTTAACAATCCAGAAATTGTCCAGAAATTCTGTCAAGCACAAAATAATGAGCAACCTTACCTAAGAGCAAAAGAATAGAGCAGTTGAAAGACATAATATAGAGAAAAAACTTTTTTAATAAGTGACTAAGCTTGGCTTGTCACATGATATAAAAATACCTGGCCCACTATGGTCAATGATAAAAGCTATAATCTTAATATTTGTACAAATTAGTTAAGAAACTTCTAGATTTTGATCCTACCATGTTGTTAGTAAAAAGTGTTTGTGGTTTGATTGTTTAAATGCTAACTGAAGAAAATTTAACAAGAGCTTGCTTTCTATGTAATAGCAAAATTTGGCCACCAAAAAGCTGCATACCAGTAACACCAGAAAGATGGTGTACTGAACTAGGGTGGACACCAGGTAAAACGGCTTATCACATCAACCAAGAGGAAAGACTGTTTACTTGCTCTGCTAATAAATTGTCTCCTAGTCACATGCTGTTGGTGCTCTAACAAGATGATGGACTGAGTGAAAATTTAGTCCAGTCCAGGGCAAACATCCTAAGATCTGTAATTATGCTAAAGGAGATACATGATAAGAAAATTAAAATCTGAAATTAAAAATATGTAAATGTGAGGAGACGACATTTGCTGGACTTTGTGACAATTCAAATATGTACACAAGCAAGTACAACAAAAAGGCATTTTGCAGCCCCATATGAATCTGTTGATTGGTGGACTGGTAAGATTCAATATCTGCTCTAACTTGTTTAACTGCTGGGTTTAGATCCTCTGAAGTGAAAAACAGTAAGATCTAGACTGACTGCTTCCAGTGTTCACTGATGTTTATTCTCTTGGGTTACTTCGCACAAGTTCTGAGGGAGGTTCTACAGCTGAGAAACTAAATAACATTTCCATTATTAAACTTTTACAGCTGAGTTAAATAATCATACTTAGTCACACCTAGCTTATTCTAATAATCAATGGTTCCCTAAATTAAAGATTTCCTGTTGCAATATTTCACTAGGTAAAGAGGTTTAGTTTAGAAAAAAAAGGAAAACCGGAAGTAAAACCTATATTTCAAATATTCTTAGGAGAAAGGATCAAAGTAAAGAGTTTTATCTACTGCATGCTAATATCCTACCCTGTCCTACCAGCATCCAACACAATCTCAAGGTAAAGATGAATTCTGCCACCATCTCCATTTTCCTCACATACTTGAATTTGTCTTCCACAATCATTAACCTACGTTAAAAACAAAAGATGATTTAAAAATAAATCCTGATGATACATGAAATGGAGGTGTCCTACAGCAATGAAAAAAAGGTCTATAATAGTATGTCCTTTGTGTCAAAAAGTCAGTGTTAATCAATCAAAAAGACCTGTGAAAATAGTTGGAAGTGTCAGTATAGGTAGTGTATTAATCCCATCCTTAAAGAGGCATTGTTTTTTATGAAAGAAAGAATAAAAACACCAATCTACTGGCAGATCCTTTCCTATAGCCACGTCAAGGCTGTGCATGCATTATGTATATTAATTGTCTACATGACTAAATGTGAGGGTACATAAGATATCTGCTTGACTGAAATATCAACAAATGTGATTACATTGCCAACTATTGATTTATTTTACCTCGGTCATGGTTATTGTCTCCTCCTTCATTTTCTTCTGTAAAGAGTGATAAGAAGGTGTAAGAATTTAATTTCCCTGAATTAAATTTCAATGTAATCGATTGCCAAGTAGTACATGGCTCAAGTTATTGACCAAAATAAACTTTAAAAAACATTTTATATGCAATTTATGTCAAAATGTTGTTGAGAGAAAAAAAAATGCTACACATAAGTTTTAGAAGTTGCAAAGGTTCAAATCTAATCTTTCTACATTTGAACTCCTAGGCAGCACAGCTCCATGCAGGCCTATTATTAAGCTTCAGTTGAAGGATGCAGGCATAAGACTGTGACATAGAGTCTTCGGGAAGAGCTTATGTTGCTAGTAAATTCCTAGAGAGCATCACAATCAAGGCCCTCATCTTGATTGATCTTCAGCTACAAGTTTTATTTTCCTTTGTTTGTTAGGAAAGTTCTCTTATATATGCCCATGCAAAATGTGGCTAATATTTGTTAACCTTTTCAAGAATTTAATAATTCGTGTTCACACAATTTCTTCATCGTTGTTCACATTCATCTTAAAAGGTCATCTATGCTGTACAAATTTCATGTCACATTAAGCTGACCTTGTTTTTTCTAGAGAGAAGGAGTAATGACTGATTGATTGGTAGCTCCCTTCAACATCTTAATCCCCTGCAGGTCTGGCAATAATTTTCTGATGTGATTATCATCATTAACATATCCAGCTACATTTATGGGTTCTCAGTCAGAGAGGAGTTCAGGTTTCCTGGCACTACCAGACACTCTTAAGGTGTAAAACAATGCTGAAATCTTCAAGCAGAACCAAGAGAACTGGTTGGAAATAGGAAACTTAGGAGGCTGGTTTTTAAGCCTCTTCTAAAAGATACAGAAAATTTATATGATTATCAGATTTTCAGTTTTTGCATTATTGCAATTTCAGGAATGCCATTTTTATCTGACTTTCATGTGAACTGGAGATTCCTTGGGCATCAAAAGCAGCTGTTATGGGAGAGATAAACTTGGCTCTGCCCAACGGGTCTGCATATCTGGTGTTTCACTGACCCTGGCAACCAGCTAAGTCACATCTAGAGTTCAGCTACTTCTTATCTCTGAGGAGTGAGATGGATTCAGGAGATTTTTCATCCAGAAACTGTAAAATCACTTCTTGCTTTTCACAGCTGTGAGACGGACAAGGAACAGAAAGAAGAGTAAATCCTTCTCAGAGGCAAAGAGGTAGAAAGCCACAGTGGCTGATTAGGGAGTGCTGTGAGGGCATAACCTATAGTCTTACCTCAGATCCTTAACACCCAGGAACTAACTCGAGCATTCATAACTGAATATAAGGTAAGGCAATATTTCTAGGCAGCATAATTCATTTTGCCAACTACTACATTATTTAGAAAGCATGTCATTCATTTAATTTATCCCAATATTCATCATTGCATTACCTGGCCAGTTAGTAAAGATTTATACACCAATACCTGCACTTCTTCTGGCTTCTTAGAGGTAAAGTGAAATCAGCAAACCTTGTCTTTTCCTTCACAAAATAAGACTTGAAATTAGGAGGGTGGTTTTTATCTTTCCAAAGCCCTTTCACAATTGTTTAATCTGATTTATTAATACCTAGTGTTAAGAACAGCGTTTCCTGATTCAAGAGTGTATTTTTTAGAATACACCTAATATGTACTCTTAAACTAGTTAAATTCACACAATATGTGCTAGATGCAGACACCCTTCAATACATCTTCAGATATTTGCAATCATTTATATACGATCTGCATAAAATGATTTAAACATCTTGTATTGCAAACAGAACTTGGCAAAGAGAAATAAGGCTTAGTCCCCTAATCAAAACTATTTGGAGGCTGCTACTCATGTTTTGTCAGGGCACTGGAGACGCACTCTGAGGCTTATTGCATTCTCAGTGGGTTTACCTGTTGTTTTGTTTTCCATTAAATCTTTCAGGCTTTGATATTGTACTCTGAAGTATTGCTACTGTATGCCTTTCGCAAGAGAAAGCCACCCTAGAAGAGATTTATGGAAGCTATCTTGACCAGAAGAACCTGATAAGCTTGATAAAATTCTTTTATGACTCTGGACATGACTTTAGTGCAAAAAATAACTGAGCCCACTAAGGGGAGTTTTCTTAGAACGAAATCAGTGATGGGTTAACAAAAGAGGAGTCTTGCAGGTAGGCAAAGACCTGACTAAATTCAGACAGAAGACAATTTAGTAGAAGATATCCTTTAATGGGAAAAAAGAGAGTGTTGCTTACTGCTTGTCTAAGCTGAAGGCATGGAGCATTCTTCCACATACTGCGTGCCCTAAGAGTAAAGGCAGACTTTGAAACCAGGTGAAGAGAGATGAACTGGAAACTAGCATCACTGCAGACTCGATCAACTTTCCTAGACAGGATTAAAAAAAAAAAAAAAGGAAAATTTTATCTCCTCTGTGGGAAGAAGGAGGAAAACAGATCTAGTTAAATAAAAAAAAAAAAAAAGGAAAGAGAAAGCTGCAAGAAAATTGTGATTTTTCTATTTAAATAGCCTCCAAAGTTTTAGCAAAGAGAAGCACACTTTTTCCAGGAATGCATGACTATTTCCTTGCAACTGATGGGACAGTCTGTTAACACAGTCTGCTGTCCTGAGTTTATTCCTAGGAAGAACAAAAAATATGCAAGGAGGTGATGACGCTTACCTTCCACAAACAGATCCCACGTGCTAATACTAAAGTACAGTTCAGAGAGACCTCTCAGTCCCTTCCAGGGTATCAGTGTATGATGTCAAACCAGACATGGCCGCAGGACCAAACTGGTCTTGCCAACAAGTTCCATTCTTGGCTTGTGTATTTATGCATGAAACCAAACTTTCACAGTGGAAAATTTTTTAAAACTTTACTCCATGCTTTACTAAAAACTCAACACAATGATGGAAAAGTCAGTCTGATTTCTGTCCATGAGAGGTTTTCATCCTTAAGGTTTCTATGTTTGAAGCTGTCTACAGCTCTCAGTTAATTCTGAGATTCTTAATCATTTTATACAAAGCGATATCCCATGCCAGGTAAAATGATTAAATTAAATTAAAATTGTGACCAATATCTTAGGGGGAAACATATTTCAAAGGCTTTGTGAGCCATTTTCCTCCAAAACCTACTTGGCATGGAAAAATATAACAGGTTTCCTTAGCAACAAGCATTTCCTTGTCAAAGGCTTGTTCTCCCAAAACATATTCACTATGGATTATTTATCCCTTTATCTCTATGTAAGGCAGCACTAGCAAAAGACATTCATTACTACTCAGTCCCTAAATCTGTGTAATGCTTTTTAGCTCTTGAATATGTGAACAATAAAACCCTTAATGGAGGCTAGTTGTCAGGGACTAGAAATTTGTCTCAACATTGTGGGCAGACAAGTTTCTCTAACAAAGCCCAATCACTGCAGCAGCTGAGCGGGACAGTTTAATCACCAAGGTTGACCCAGCAGGAATGTGCACCCCATTATCTCAGAGTACTCGTCCCCAGCACATACGCGCGGAATCAAGGCCGACTGGCAACATATGGGGGGGGCTCGGACCCTCTAGAACGTTCAAGCACCCTTTAGTGACGGTACTGGGCCTGTGCCCCACCGCCGAGTGGGAGGCAGGGGTACGCAGGACAGTTATTGACTATGCAGTAGGATAATCCAGCAAAGGGAGAAACTACAGGAGGTACATGTTCTGGAACATCCCCTCCTCCACCAGCTTCAAAGATGAATCAGACGCCCGGGCTCCCCCTGCCTGGACCGGACAGACTGCCGCAGATCCGTGGTGATAGCTACCGCAACAGCCCCACTCTGTCCCTCCCTCTCTCCCTTTCGTTGCCTTTTTCACCTTTTTTCTCTCCCTTTCTTTGCTTTTCTCTCTTGTATCTATTTCTGGCCAAATAAAGTGACTTGGCACTTGACTCCGTTTTGAGTCTTAATTCTGTTTCCGAGAATGTAAAAGGAACCTAATCACGATAACACATTGGAGTTAATCAGAAGTTAAGCCCAGCCACCCCCATCCTCCCAGAATTATCTGAGGTCAGCTGGAAAGCAAAGGGGTTTAGCCTCTGCCAAACTGTTTCACAGCTGCCCCATGTCCAACCTGTCCCTAAGCAGCAGCTCCTCTGGGAGAGGGCTGTGCTGAGGGTCCTCGCCTCAGCTGAAATACTGCTCTTGAGGTGGAGCGTTACAGGTGGTAATATGCAATCAAGAATAAAGAAAAAAAGATAGTCTGAAACCAAATAGATAGGAAGTTTTGTTCTGTAGTCACCTTATCAGTATGTTTGTTTGTTGGCATGCATTTTCCCCCAGTTTTTAGGAAACAAAAATTACTCAGTATCAGCCAGCTCTAAACACTGAGGAGTGAAGAGAGTCTTAAATTTGGAGGACTTATTTGACTGCCTCCTCTTGTTCATAGCACCTGCTTTTTAATGAGGAAATGTAATTCTATGTGATGGAAAGTAAAAGCAAAAAAAGTTTTCTTTTTAGGGAAGGAACTTCATTTGTTCACTAAAATCTCCAGCTTTTTGAAGCAATTCTGCAGCGTATCCACATAGCAAAGGCAAATACATCTGGTAAGTCTATCACATTTCAGATAGATAGATAGATAGATAGATAGATAGATAGATAGATAGATAGATAGATAAGAGATAAAATAGATAAAAGAGGCAAATAATCAACTCCTGCCTTGTACAAAGTGGGGAAGATAAATTAAAATGGCAGCAGGAAATCACAGCATTAAAGAGGAGTTATCTGTTTCTTCATCAAGTCTTCAGGGGAATAGCACATCTGAAGAGCAGCTTGCTTTTCTACTTCAGCAAAAGCATCTATCCCAACAGGAGTTATCACTACATCCAACTCCACAACTTGCAAAGGGCTTATTACTGTTGCACCCAAGCTTCTAACAGCACTGAATGCACTTATATCCAAACTGTTCACGCAGTCAAAGCCATAAGGACCTGAGCCCTGATGACATATATATCCTACAAAGGTATTATACAAAAAACATCTACGGCACAATTTGCAATTAAGACCGTCCTGTGACAATCCTCATGCTTGCACACTAATTGCTGCCTCCGCATTATAGAATACATGTGAAACACAACTTATGAATACACAGCAATAGTGTTCGTCTGAGGACTTCTAAGCAATTGCTAGGGGACTTACAAACCCCTTAAGAAAATGTCTACATGTGCTGAATGCTGCATAATGTCAATGAATTTATATTTCTTAATCTTGTTTTGTTGACAAGTTATTAGGAGTAGTTCATGTCCACAAATCACAAACTGAAAATCACTAGGTATGAAAACCTCTCTCTGTTCACATTTAATATGTAGCTTTGTTTACAAGTTACTAGTAGGTATTGTGGTCGGGCAAGTCTTTGCAATTCAGTTCTTAACAACCTCTTGTGCCCACCCTTACTCGTGCTCCCCCCTGCAAGCAAAGCAGTTCATGCATCATCTTCAGCATGCTCTGTTTCTAACGTATAGTTAAGAGGTCTCCCCTCAGGACAGCCACAACACTGGGCTGAGACCTGAGCTTCTCCACCCACCAGGATCAACAGAAAAGGACTTTCAGGGAAATACTTTAACCACTCCATAACACAGAAAGCTGAATTATTTTTTGCTTGTTGGTCCATCCTGTCCTTACTGAACAGTTTTCAGGTTGCCACCAGGTCCTTGACTTCCACTACGATGCAATTCAAAGTTCTGTTTCATGTAAGTCCCTACAAGGTATGGAGCAAGCCCTGAGCAACGAAATTTTTAAAAGAGTCTGAAATCCCATATTTAGAAAGGAAACTTTTAGTCAGGAGATTAATTCTTATACAAATTCAAAGGCAAGGTGGAAAGAAGAAAGAAGACAAAGGTTCAGTTTGCCATATATTTTCCAACAAATTGTCTCTAATACATGAAATTAGGGGTTTTCTGGATCCTTTTCCATTGTCAAGAAAGAAAAATAAAAGTAATATGATCACACAAACAAAACCAAGGTTTTTTTAGTCAAAAGGATTCACGCCTAACTGCTTTACCACTGAATCAGCTCATAGGAGATTTAATATCACTTCAATTGTTGCTTCCATGGATACAGAAAGTTTATAAACTGCAGAGAAAAACCATTCCTCCTGTTCTTGTTGCAACTTTATTATTTGAAGAGGTTCCTTCAATTTCTGCAGTTAATGACACCAACTCCCATCACCCTAGTTACAGTCAGAATTATATAACAATAAAAAAAAACCCTATATTTATACTGCCCTCGGTTTTATTTTTTTAAAAAGCCTTTGATGAAGAAAAGACTGTATGATTTGAACGCAAATATTCAATTATCTATCATTAGTTAAAGACAGCTATCCTGTTGCATTCTGGTGGTGAATATGTTTTGCAGTACATGACTCCATGTACCTGCAGATCCAACAGCACTATACTTAAATCAAGTTTTCACTGGCTTGTGTTTATAACAGGTATTTAAAGTCCCTATTGGACTCTCACACACTTACACAAGCTTACAACAACATTGAAGAGGAGAGGTAAAATATCAAAATTCAACAAAATTGCAGGAATATTTTGATGTGCTGAAAAATTATGAAAACCAGCCACTGTGATATCCTGAAGAAAAAATAATTTTTTGAACTGTTCGCTAAAGACATAACAATGAACCATGTGAGCCTGGCAAAACAGAATTTGATAGCCAGAGATGGGAACTGAGAGGAAGGGAAGCACTTGTTTTATGAGTATATCCTTGAGGAGGGATGAGCGACTGATCAAAGGGAACATCCCACCTTAGAAGACGCTGAGAACAGGGGATAAAATGTGTAGTCAAGGAGAACAATTCATTGGGATGTTGACAAGAAATAAAACAAAGTGCCTAGTAGGGGAGCTATCCTCATTACAATACTAAAAATAAGGCCCATAGGCCAGGAACCACCCACACTCCCCAATAAGTCCCTTACTCTCTGAGCATGCATAGTAAATTTGAAGTGAGCTGTACCTTTAAGTCAAAGCGAGAAATAAATTAATCAATTATTAGCTAAGGCACGGGAATATTAGCTGTGACTGACACATTTAACTGTATAAATGCTTTGTAGTTTCTTGGGTTGGGGTACTGGCTTTGTGGGTTACCACTTAGGACTCATCTTTGCGCAAAAACGATGAATAAAATACCTCTGCTTTGTGTGTAGGTTGCTGTTTTGCACACCGGGCGAACAAATCCACTTTTTGGGATAACAGAGATGGTCAAGATCTGGGGGAGCGTGAGGGTTAGAAAGGAGCAGAGGACAGACCCCAGACCTCAGGAAAAGAAGGAAACTTTGGTGTGCATTAAGAAAAACTCAAGTAAGGGGATGGGGGAAGTATATGATACAAGGTGCATTGTTTCATATTTTCAAGGGCCCCAGCATGAGAACAGACATAATGCTTTTCCATTCCATGTTTTGACACTTTGAAAGTGAAAGCTGACTGACAAGATAAACTTGTCCACAGCTTTGGGCATGGTTGTCAGTGATGACAGTAGAGGTTCCACTGAATATTACCTCCAGGTCAGGAAATCAATTAATTGGTAATAATTAAAAAACATGTAAATCCTAATGCAAATTGTTCCACCTCTTTGTTTGAACATCTTTGCTACAGTGTGGCATTGATATAGCCAAACCACTTCTTACCACAGAAGAGATTAATTTTATTATAAACTTGAAGATAACTGTTTAGCAGGACTAACTGCAATAAACTAGAATTTACAAAAGGCCATTACGTCCTTGAAAAACTATGGATGTTTTAATGTGAAAACATATGAAAACAAAAGATATGGTATATTTTATAATAGCAAGTAATATCTATTTAAGTCAACATCCTGCACAAAATGAGTGGTGCAACAATACTCTGATTATACTTGCACCCACTAGATTGCATAATAGGTGGGGTGGGAAAAGAAAAAGGCAAAAAAAGGTAAAATGCATTAAAAATGTTGCTTTACTGTACAAAGTATGACTTCTATACCAAACTCCAAAACTCTTCATCATTTTTTTCTGTATGAAAAATTAAACTTTTGAAAACCTTTGTATATTATGTTTTTCAGCCAGTGAGCATAAATAAAATATTATGTTTGGCATACCTAGTAACTAGTAAATGATACTTTTATCTCAGGAAGATACAATTTCTTTTGCTCTTTGTTTACTGTGTTAATCTTTAGTTTTTTATTACCTTCTCAGCTGAGCACCAAAATTGTTTTTCCTCCTTGACCTCATTTACCTAGTAGATGCTAAGTGCTATTTTTAATAAGTTACATTGTTAACATCAAACCAAACTCAGCAAGAGAGATCATGATAGTCCTAGTTCTTTAAGACTACAATTTACTTCTTTTTTCTAACCGCAAAATATACTTAAACATCTGTTTTCTTACTAACCTGCAAAGGCACAGTGTTGTTATGGCCCTTGGCAATGTGTTCGTGGTCTTCCAGCATCCTGCTCCAGGAGACCCTGCTTAAGCATGGGCTTGGCCAAGATTACCTGCAGAGATCCCTTCCAACATCAGCCAACCTGGATTATTATACCACATATTCTCCTAATATTTTTTTGTCTTATGGATCAGCTCAACAAGCCCCATGTTACTTTCAATGGTAAATTCCTTACGAGTAGACACAGAGTTGTAAAAGGAGATGCAAATGCAGGAGCCAGCTGCATTTTACCATAACCTCATGCTGCTTGGTTTCTGTAAAAAAATCCAGCCAGAACGGCCCTACTGTATGTAATCAATACCCTGGCTACTTTGGGTTTTTTAACATGGCATTGAGTTGCAAATAGTTGATTTCCATTCTCACCTTTCTGTAATTTGACACTGGGCTGAAAGTGGTTTGCATGAGCTTAATTTTACACTGAGGTGCTTAAAGTCCAGCTACATTCCATATAGTGTCTAAATATATATTTAACTATAAGTGTATATATATGCTTCATATGTTCTTTAAAGTCTTAGGCTATATTCGATGGGTTTATTGCAAAACACTGCAGTGACACTTTTGGTTCTGAATCTATGGTTGAGTAAAACAAATATAAACAATACGATAATAATTTTTCCAAAGACAGACCACTCTGAAAAACTTCAGTTGCATTTTTTAAACCATTTTATATATAGGCATTCAACAAAAAAAACTTAATTCTTTCTACATGATCAATGTTGAGTGCAGTCATTGGCCAGGCACTCAACATAAAATTAAGGAATTGTCTACTTTAGAACAGCTAAGAGTACAAATACCTTATAAGATGTTGTCAGCATGAAGCGCAGCTTCTCCAGATAGTGGGGTAATTAAAGCATGTTTAACCATAATTACCCTTAAAAAACATCAACTTCAATTTAAATATAAAAGCATTTACAGTACTTAACAATATTTGGAAAATTCATATCCACCAGAATACATTATTTTAAATGCTGTGAGCAGTGGCATGAAGAATAGACTTTCATGGTGTTACGCATGACAGCCATCAAGGTCATAGAAATGGCTGGTTTACTGTAGTTCTGCAAGTCTAGTGTGTCCCCAGAACAATCACAAGAGATAGAGAATATTCTTCATGAAACGCTATACAGTTCAGTCTCTTTTCTGCCTACATACCATTGTTCACATGCTGAGGTAATTGAATGAATCTGTTTAAGTCAATGTATATGTATTACATATATATTATCACATTTATTGTTGTACGTATTTTACATGTATATTTCAATTGATAATAAGTGATGATTAAGTAGTACTTTCACAATTATGATTAACAAGTTATTATCACTCACTTAAATCTTTATTACTGCATGTTATCATCTGTATGTGCTGTATATATCATCTTAATATTAATATGCTATAGTAGTGTTAGTCATATAACCTACACTGTCTGTGCTGGATCACTCTGTAGGTTACAGATAATGCACTGATTAAGGCACTGCAGCTCCTGGCTCTCCTTCCCTTGCAGAGCAGCAGCCCACTCCTGCCGCTCCCTGGCACACAGCCCCACCACCCAAGTCAGAGCCGACCCACCTGTTTTTCCCTCTAGAATCCCAAGTATCTGGCAAATTGCCTCAAAAGGGGATGCAATTTTCAGCTGTGTGGTTGAATGTATGATTACACAAAGTGCATCATAGATATACGATCTTTCCCCTGGTCACTCAAATGGTGTCAGACTCATTTCAAACCAGTCATATCAGGAGTATCGTTACCCCACCAACACAATAAAGAAAAGAACAAATGACAGGGAGATTCTCTGGAGCCTCCATTTGCTTACCAAGCTACACCTATGTGGTCTGTGTTAAAAAGCACACCCACTGAAATAAGCCATGGGCTTCATTATTGGTTTAAACACATTAAACATCGTTACCTCAAACACCATTAATAGCTGGTAAACAAAATAAAAAGTGAAAGAGCAGGTCCTAAAATGTCATTGAAAGAGTAAGGTGTCAAAAGTTACTTCTGTTTTCATAACTAAACCTCATATATTTCTAAAATGTTTCAAATAAATTTGACACATTACAAATTTATTTTCTTGATAAATTTCAAGCAGTTTTTTTGCAAATTCAAAACTTCACATCAAAAAAACCTGCTTGTTTTCTCTTTTTTGCCTAATTTTAATCTATTTTTTATTTATTTTACCTATTTTTAATGTTTCTATTCTTTTTCATCCCAGAAAGAATTTATTTTTTTATTCTTTCTACCAAAAGCAGGGTTTTCTACTATGACCTAAAGAATGTCCCTGACCTAAAGCTGTTTACATTTTCCCCAGCAAGAAGCAGCACTTCACCACTTTCACATACATCAAGCTGTTTTGCTGTGCCCAACCACTAGCACAAACAGGAGATGGAGAAGCACAGATCCTGCCTGATGTGTGCAAAACAGGTCCTGGTATCTGAGCTCCACCAGGCCCACAGCTTCTGCTAGCAAGCCATCATTGTGTTCTGCTGAAGGATACTGGGTTCACGGTCCCCAGATGCAGGGACTTGTCTCCCTCTCCAAAGCAAGAGCAGACATTCATGCACTCTCTGTGCTGATAAACTGGTATGAATCCCCATACTGGTCCTCAAGACAACAGTTTTCTGTGGCATCTGAAGCTGGGAATTAACTGGGTGTTCTAGGGAGACCTTCATTTCTTACCATCTTAATCTGTATTTCTGTTTCCATTAATAATGGATTTATCTATAGCTATTTCAAATCCCACTAGGCCCTAAGACTAATATATTCTATGACATTGTGTGATGATTGTTATTTTATCAAAAAAAAAGGGGGGGGGGGAATAGAAACAAAAGGCTTAAGGATGGTATACAGCCCACTCCTTTTCCCCAGGCTTATCCCCAACAATATTATAGTAGGATTAACAGATTCGCAGAATTATGATCATAATAATCACCAAAACCAAAGTAATATATTACTGCTATTGCCCTTCTCAGGAAAATATCAAGAAAGTCAGGCCCTTAAAGAAAAAGTGGACTTAAAAAGCTGTGTATTTGAAGTTTTCTACTGTACTCTTCCCACTCAGCATGTTTGGAAAGATAGTGGAAGCCAAGACTGGTGAGGTCCATTTTTAGTGTTAACTTTCCTGGAGATTAGGATAACGACCTTGGTGTTGAGTGTTTTTCCTCTCTTCCCTTTGCTCATATATTAAGACACTAGCTAGGTTTACAGTCATTTTGCGCATGTGTAAATGAATAGCTGAAATGCAAAGGAAGGGGAGAACTGACCTCATTTACTTATGTACAAAAGACACTAAGTTAAGTAATGAATTTAACCTCTACTGTAGAGAGTAGAGCTAAGGCAAGAAGGAATGTATTAGGAGATGCTAATTATCTTCAGAAACAAGCTTTACATGTTAGCCCATATTCTATAACCATATAGCATCCTCATTATTTTATGTATCTGAAGTATCTTGTAGAAACACATTGAGTTTAGAAGTAGTATATTCTGTATGTGTTTGGTTTTGAGGATAGGTGGATATTTGTTTGGCACTAGATTCCTACGTATTTGCCCATATATTTATTTGTATGGTCATACTACCCCAAATTGTTTTAGGTAGGACAAGTCCAAATAGTCTCACATCACTGGAAGCGAGAACTGCTGAGGCTTGGAGTAGTCATTAATTCCTCTGGATATTTGTTCCACAGTTTTTTACAGCTGCCTCAGAGAAAGCTTCATGTTGGTGTTTCCATCTGTCTTTGCTGCTGAAGAGATAAGATGTAAATCCTGCTTTATTTCTACACCACTACCCTAATCTTTGGACATATTAGGACTACACCACTGAAACCTTTGAAGATAAGAATTAAGACCTTGAACTTGACTAGGTAATCCAGGGGAAATATAAGGAGAGCATCAATGGCTGCACTTTTACAGGTCAATTTCCATGCCAGCCAGAGGTGGCGGATTATATTCCATATAGTTATTGTTGTGGGGGACCTTAGATAAGCAACTATATCAGAGACAATGAACTGGCATTTTATGTGCTTATATATGTTTATTTATTTATGTATATTTTTATGTGTGCTTATTTATTTACCTACATTTACATCAGCTTTTCTCTGTCTGTCAGTGCAATGCCTGTCAAAGCATTTTGGAATCAAGGCAAGACCTCAACGCAGCTCCATACTGCTTTCATTCACGCAGCTCCATGTTTGTTTCATTCATCCCCTGGACATAGATTTCTTTAGACTGGACCCATTCTCATTGTCCCTGAAATTAATAACTCTTCCACTACAGCAAATGTGAGCAGAATGAGGCTTAGTATAAGTTATAACCTCAGTGGCTGGGGTTTCTTTGGAGTCAGAGTGATAAATGTGGCAGCACTACACTAAGACTGAAAGAGGGCCAGATTCATTAAAAAGCTGCTTCAACAGTTTTGCATATTTTACACAGCAAGATTACGCAAAACTTTGTTCCCACCTTCCTGACTCATTAAGCTTAGTTCACACAGCATAGTATTTTTCATATGGACACTCCTAAGGAGGTGCAGCTGCACATAGATTTGAACAGGAAGGATTAGGTATTTCTCCTGCTCCTGACGTGACTTTATTTCCTGAAGGAAAGTAGCAACAAAACAGCTGTAAATGTGCATAAACTGATGTGCATAAACATTTGTAGCTAAATGCTGAGCTGTGGGTTTTCAGGAAGGACATTCCAGCTTCCACCATGGGTCTGATTCTACTCGCTCTGACATCAGTAGCCAACTGACAAAAAAAAACTAGACTGATGATGAGTTCTTCTGAAAAAAAGTTATTCAACAGATCACTTTAATGTTATTATTTCATTCATTGATATGGATTGTGTACCAAAAGAATCAAGTAAACCTGAACATAAAAATTATGTAGTCTTGTGGCTTGAAATAAATTAATCATATATTTAAGGGCCCACAGTCCCCTTTTCACCAGCAATAAAAGGATTTATCTGAGTAAACATGGAACCCAGCAAAATATATACAATATCTTTCCCATTTCCATAATGGAAACCATAGACACCAGATAAAAAGAAAACCCTAGTAAGCACATCCACAAATGCAGGCAAATTGGGGAAGAAATGCTCCTGAATGTAGAAATAATCTGGACATGTTTCATATCCATTCTATGTTTACTTTGATCACAGCATAAATGACACAAAAAATAAAAGGAGTAAATAGGAACAATCCTTGAAACACCCACATACCTGCTTAACTGGAATCACTATTGGGAATGAGAAGTGGGTTAGCCCATTTTTCCCAGGTTTCACTACTCAAGGGGTGCTTCCGTGGAGGACTGTAGGCAAATGACTATAGCAGTGGCCTCCAAGCTTTTTGGATCATGCACCCTATTCAGTAAAAACTTTCTGAGCACTCACCCCAATATATGGATATTTATTTATTTATTTATAAATTACTTACATGAACTACTGAAGTTCTGATTTCTTCTTCCTGCACCCCAGTTTGGACACCACTGGACTATAGGTACGCAAATACACCCAGAAGAGATGCAGCTGTAGCACCAGGGCTATGGCACATACCTGTGCAGTCAGTCCACCCCTGCAAGTCAAATAAGATCCTGTCAGGATATCCCAAGTTCTCTCTCAGGATCATCTATTTTTTCTTCACACTCCTCACTCTGATTTCTCTTGACAGAATTTCATAGAACTAGAGGTAGCAAAGGTACTTCTATGGAAAGCTACACAGACATGAAGCTTTGAAACACAGCACTCCTGTAAGACAATGGCAATACTTGTAAAATGTTCTAAACATTTATAAAACATTTGGAAAGTGCTACTAATATCAAAAGACTTTTTGCCTTAAATGACTACATCAGGTTAAAAACTGAATGAGGAACTCATAAGTCTTGGCTGGCTCTTTGATAAATTCATAGCTTAAATTTAGGTGTGTTGTCAAGTGTCTCTCTGAACCATGGTCCTGCTGTTCAACATTATCAAATAGTCACACAATCTCAACATAAGGCAAGAAAAGAAAGGTTTGGAGAAAGTCATCCTTCTTTTAGGTGTGTGCTTCATGGAACAAAAACGCCTTCTTTTAATGTACTTTGCTGTTATGGAACACAAGGCACTCTGGAAAGCCTTTTCTGTATAACATACAGAGGAGGAAGCAGGAGCATAGCCCCATTCAATCAGGTGGAAGATTTTATCAGAGAGTTAGTTGATTTTCACAGTTCGGCTTGAGGAACATACGAATCAAAAGTTCCTCTCTCCCTACAATACCAATTAAAAAGCAAAATAACTGGGGTTTACTATGATTATCATTATTGTTTTCATAATTGCAATGATTGTTGTTACCTCTCCTTTCTCTGTCATCACCACATAAAGCCATTCCTGTGTCTTAGTACTTATTTTCTGCTATTTCCAAAGATACCTGAACCATTGTTCCAAAATTGCTTAAAACAAAATTGGAAGAGACCTGAAATGGTCATCTCTGTTTCACTTTCCATTGCCAAGACAAATTCATCTATATGTAGCAATTCCAAGTAGAAATGTGTATAACCTCTTCAAATTTGGTATACAATTACCTTCAAAACCAGCTTTTGAAAATTAAGGGGGAAAAGGAGGGGAACACATGGTGTTGTTTTGGTTTTTAATCCTTACTGGACATGTCTAGATAATATATCATTTTTAAGTAACAAATATTAAGTAAAAAAAAAAACAAAGATGGAAAGATTTCTAATGTGACTGTCTTACACTTTGGATTTTAGTGGGTTACCTGCTTTTGAAAGTTGATGTCTGGCTAGAGTGAGTTAAAATCTATAAGAAGTCCAGCTGTGGGCTATAAGAACTATTGGATGTTAAGTGGCTTTCAAAATCAAGGCCAGAATCCTGATGACAAAACCAGATATTTTGGTGCTAAATTCCATATTTCTATTTTTTAAAAAAAATCTTCTCCCTTAATTCAAAGCACAGAGGTCAACCTCTCAGAGTACATGCTACCACTCCACTGGGAGGCTAAGGAAACCTGCCTGCTTTGCCAAAACCTGTTGCTCAAACAGCCCCACACCACAGCTCTTAGCCAGCCCTCCCACGGCCCAGAAACCTCCTGGAAAAGGTCCACTTGAACAGCCAAATTCAGGCACAGGATGTTATGAGCTTCAGGTTACCTGTAGATACCTTCTGGTGCTAGGACTGGTGTTATTCAGGTACTAGTGTTTCAGTTTTCATCTCTTCAGGACATTGTAATACCACAGTGTTGTCTTATAACAGGTATAAGTAATGTATATGTGTTATTTATTAATTTTATATGGAACATATTGTACTATTATAATTGTATCTCATTATTAGACAGACTTCACACAAGGCTTTCAGCCAAAACTTTGCTGTGTATTACTGCCCCTGTCTGGGGCACACTCATGAGAGACGTCCATTTGTAGCTTGTGAATGAGTTGATGACTAACAAAAACTTAATGCAGTTAAGTACTGATCATTTCAATGAAATAAAAGGCAAAGAATGAGAACCAAATGCAATGTCCTTAGGAAGTAATTTGATGAGCTTTAAAAACCCTTCAGGAAGGCTAGGTCCTTAGTGAGCAGTTATGGTAGTCCGATACAAGGTCACCGATAGTGAACTTGATTCACCCTATGGGATAGAAAATGTATCTATATATTCACAGACGAGTTAAAAGTGTTACATGGAAGCTGCAGCACAAGGAGATTTTGAGGAATTGCTCTGAGATATTTGTATCTAGAAAGGGGCGGAACATGTGGATTCCCAACTACAGTGAGGGATTATGTTTTGATGAAAAAGCTTCCCTCCATTTAGAACAAAGTGTTAGAGATGGAAGGTCTGAGCCTTTCCTGAGGCTTGGCATTTCCAAGCATCCCAGGTGTTACATTTGAATGAAGTCTTACTTCCTGATCTGCCACGTCCCTGTTATCCTTTCTTAAGAGATGAGTAAAATAAATGTCTTATAACAAAGTATGTTTGATTTCCATTTTCTTCTCTTCCCAGCACTGTGATCAAAGTCAGCGGTAATTCATATCCAATGGAGATTTCATCAGATCTTTAATAAAACTAAACCTTTTGTAAGAAAATGCAGACCTTAAGTACTCTAGAAGACCCTTTCTAAATCATACCACTCTTGAAAATTAGAATTTGATCTTACTGCATCCAGCACGAGAAAAATGGAAATATGATAAAATGAATAATTGTGTATTTAATGCTTGTCTAAGGCCTGTGTTTCTGTCTTGATGCCATGTCTCCTTCAGTCAAAATTGAGGTCACTGTCCACCTTCCCTAACTGCTGGCCCACAAAGGTGCTGTGTGGCACAGATTTGTCTTCCGACACTTGTATTTCTCAGGATTCAGTTTTATCACAGACAGTAGCAGTGTTTATGCACAAAAATTATTTTAGGAAAACTTATTGGGATGTTTGAGTGAGCACCTACACAGCTAAGTAAAAAAGTTTTATATGTGAAAGCAGTGCCCTTAGTTAGTTCATGCTGGTTGTTAATATTATTCTCACCACACCAATTTAGACATGAATTAGTGCAGCTGACTTGAAATGAGTAATGTGGTGAATGCTCTCATGCTCTACAGAAGGGTCAAACCACAGAAATGTATCGTTTTAACCATGACTGTGAACTGCTCTGTAGTCCCTGTAAGCCCAGATGACTTCTTCCCACTTCTCCATACAATCAAATAGTAAAACACAGTCCTGTCCAAAAGGGTTCATGGTTCAAAAGAAGATAAAGAGGGAAAGACAGGTTATGGAGGAAAAGGTGTTTTACAAGGTTCATGGCTTACAGGTTGGAAGCCCACTCTGGTCTCCAAAAGCATAGGTAAGAATTTCTAAAAGCAGAGTGTTATGGATTCTTGCTGAGTTAAATGAGTCCTCCAAACCAAGTGTGAACTGCTGAGGGAAAACTGTCTGTTACTACCACCTTTGAATATCAGAAAAGAGGTTTATGAAAGAAGGAAGGAATTATTTGCCCCTCAGTCCAATGGCTTTTCACTAAGAAATAAAATGAAACATATTTTTGGTTTCCCCCCCCCCCCCCCAGTGTTTTCAGTGTGTAGAAATGCAGTTTTCAGCACAACACATCAAGTTCCCTGACGGGAACACAATTTCAACCTGTAGGAAACATCCGTGATCTTATGGGGGCTGTAGGATTCAAAGCACAAACAGTGACTTTCTTTTCTGTCTCCTTATGATAAATGTAATAATATTTTATTAATTTTAAAGACATATATTTCACAATTAACTTAAAAACTGCAACACTAGAACAAATGCAGATCTCTGCTACTGCTGAAATATATGAATGTCTACCTTATTTCTCAGTCTATATAGTTAATATCCCTTCTGAGTTATTTCTTCTTCATTAATACAAGGTAGATAATGATAACATACAAAGTTGCACCACAAAATCAGGAACAGTTTAGAATGGACATAAATATTCTGCTTGCAAACGTAAGAGAACTTCCAGCTGCTTTGGTATTAGGATAACTTCTGATATGATGGACATCCTCCAACAGCTGATGAGAACATGCTGCTGTTTAAGAAAGAGTACTGAAGTAGGCAACTGTTCTGATTTCCTGGTTCATGGCAAGATTCCTGTTCCGTTCTTGGAACAGTTCCAATTGCATTAATTTTTGATCAGTCAAGACACCAGTATTTATGTAGTTACTGACCTTTGTCAGTACAGGAGGATTATAGGGATGCTATTCACTACTTCAGGGAGGAAATATGTGTGGCCAAAGCTCCATTAGAGTTGAAGCTGGCCAGTACCATAAGGGACAATAAGAAGGACTTATTTTAAAATACATTAATGGCAAAATGCAGGCCAGAGATAATATTGGCCCATTGCTTGATGGGAACGGTCACCTCACAAACAGGGACATAGACAAGGCAGAGATATTTAATGCTTTCTTTGCCTCAGACTTCAACACCAACAGTGGGCTCAGAGACACGCCCGAGCCCTCAGCTAGAGAACTGTGACTGTGGGAACGATAAACTCCCAGTCAACCCCAAACTAGTGCAGGACTTACTGCTCCAGCTAGATCCCTGTAAGTCAATGGGGACTGATGGGATTCATCCAAAGGTACCTAAAGGGCTGGCTGATGTCATAGTGAGACCTCTCTCAATGATTTTTCAATGCTCTTGGGAATTTGGAGAGCTCCCAGTTGACTGGAAGCTGGCAAACATTGTCCCAACCTTCAAGAAGGGCAACAGGGATGACCCCAGTAACTATAGGCCCTTCAGCCTCACTTCTGTGCCTGGCAAAATTATGGAGAAGATTATTCTGGGAAAAACACCTGAAAGACAACACAGTCATTGGTCCTAGCTAGCACGGGTTCACAAGGAGAGAGTCCTGTTTAACAAACTTAATTTCCTTCCATGACAAGGTCACCTACCTAGTTGATCAAGGGAAGCCAGTTGATGTAATCTTTGTGGATTCAGTAAAGCTTTCAATATCGTCTCTCACAGTACCCTCCTGGACAAAATGTCCAGCACACAGCAGGATAAACACATAATGCAGGGGGTGAGCAATTGGCTGATGGGTTGAGCTCAAAGGGTTATAGTAAATGGGGTAACATCGGGCTGCTGGCCAGCCACTAGTGGGGTTCTGCAGGGATCCATCTTGGGGCCTGTACTTTTTAATCTTGTCAGAAATGACTTGGATGTAGGACTGGAGGGAATACTAATTAAGTTTGCTGATGACACAAATTTGGGAGGAGCTGTTGACACTCTCTAGGGTAGAGCGGCCCTGCAGAGGGATCAGGACAGACTGGAGAGCTGGGCAGTCACCCAGTATGAAGTTTAACAAGGACAAGCACTGGATTTTGCACCTGGGGCACGGCAATCCTGGATTTACATACAGACTGGGGAATGAGAGGCTGGGGAATGTCTACTAAAGAGTGTCCAGAGAAGAGCTACAAAGTTCATGAAGGGTTTGGAGGAGAAGCCTTATGAGGAGCAGCTACAGTCACTTGGTTTTTTCAGCCTGGAGAAGATGAGACTGAGGGGAGACCTCATCACAGTCTACAGCTTCCTCACAAGGGGAGCAGGAGGGGCAGGCGCTGATCTCTTCTCTCTGGTGACCAGTGACAGGACCCGAGGGGATGGCAGGGAGATGTGCCAGGGGAGGTTTAGATTGGATATTAGGAAAAGGTTTTTCACCCAAAGGGTGGTGGAGCACTGGAACAGGCTCCCCAGAGAGGCAATCATGGCATCAAGCTTAAACATATTCAAGAAGCACATGGACAATAACCTCTGAGGGGAAGGATGAAGGGTACCTTTCAGAAGTCCTAACCTGTCAGATGTGCTCAGGTATGATGTGTATATTCAACATAAGTTACCTCCTTAAATTGCTGCCAAAGGTGACTAGTTTGTTTTAAAGCAAAGCAGCACACATTCTTTCAGTGAAGAAGCCTATGAGGCTCCTTTAAGGACCATAACTGCTACAGAAGGAAGACATTAATAAATCTATTTATTTGTACAGTAACATGTTTCTAGCTGCCAGCTGGCTGCAGCAAGGTGCACAGAGGTCACGTGTTCAAATCCAGGATGACTGGCACTGGCTGAAAATTATTCATGCCTCTTGATTGCTAGCTGTGGTAATAAAATGTGAAGCTCATGCTCAAGGACAAAGTTCAAATCCAGAGGATACAAATGGGCCTAACACACACTGTTAGTGTCAACCTTAGCAAATAACGCTAAGGTTAGAGTAGAAGAGTAGAGCTGTCTTCTCAGCATACTGCAGAAAGGGAGTGGGCAAGTCTTGTATGCTGTTCATCTCTCTTAGCAGAGAATCCCAGAGAACTGTGTTTGTTCCTCAGCATTTGAAAAAAATATATCACTTTCTTTGTGGGGTACAGGTGCAGATGATCAGCTCCAGTTGTTAGACCCAATTCTGAGGGCTGAACATCTGCAGGTAGTTTTAACAATTAAATCTATATTCTTCAGAATATATATGGGACATGTTTTCTTGGCTGATCCTAGCTAGAAAGAACTCATGAAAATAAGGAAAATAAGGTTAAAAAGCCTTCAAAAATCTTATTTCTAGTGCAGAAAATTTAATTTTAAGTGATCTTTAGTTTCTGTCAGCTTCCAGTAATTCTGGAAGGGGTATGAAAGAAGGGTATGTGGGCAAAACAGCAAATGTGAAACATTAATGGGGTTCAGTTACTCAACGATTCTTTGTATAGGCATATAGTGCCTTCAAATTAAGCCACTAAGTTAAAAATTAAATTATTTATCTCCACTCAGCAAATTAGTCAGCTATGAGATTCTTTGCCAGTTATTCAAAAGACATGGAAAAATTGCCTCGGTTATTATGGGACACAACATACCATTTCTCACTCAGGACTACTCTGAGACTGAAATTCTTGGCATTCAGCAAAACACAGTGGTGGGATGGGGAGTGTGTTACTATATGTTCTCTTTATTAATTTCTTCTTCCCCAGGCTTCTCCAACTGGCCGTGTCAGAGACACTGGCCTTGACTGCGTGGTGTTCTGAGCTGCCATAAAACAGACAGTCTTATACCTTAGGAGGCCAATAGGCAGGATGGTTATCATAACATACCTAAGGAAATGTCATTTCTACCCAAGCATACTGAGATCAGGGGAAGAAAGACTGACTTTATGAAACAGAAGAAAAAAACTGTTTCATCTGAGGAACTGCTTGGCCATTTTGCTACATTCAGTGATAACAAGGTAAGTGAGGATTAATTTAATTTTTAGGTTAGAATAAGGTGGAGAAACCCATGTTT
The DNA here is from genome assembly GCF_963921805.1 of Phalacrocorax carbo. NCBI lineage: Eukaryota > Metazoa > Chordata > Aves > Suliformes > Phalacrocoracidae > Phalacrocorax > Phalacrocorax carbo. The sequence continues at coordinate 77,023,145 of NC_087548.1, forward strand.
ATTTTGCACTGTTAAATGCTATGGTTCTCATGGTAATACTTGAAGATGAGAAATTTGATTAAGCATTTTCAGTTAGGGGCTTTCTGTCTATGTTTCTAAGAAGTATTAGCATATGGAGATGAGCAGTTCCCTCTGGACTGTAAGAAGTGAGTTTATCTTTAGGCATCAGGTAGCTGTTATATACAACATAGCAGCTTTTTAACTGTATGTGACTATTTGGCTTTAAGGAACTGAGTGGCCTCAGATATTATTTCTATACTATTAATCAAGTAAACATATCCTTTCAGTACGTGAAGCTTTCTGGCAGCAATACAGCCATGCTGATAAGAATGGTTACCCACTTCACTGCAGTAGGAGTTACTGTGAATGAGCATTGATCGTCAAAACAGACAGGAAATGTTGTCCTAAGCAGTCAATAATGAAGGCATTTTTCGTTCTTTCTGTGCTTCTATTCAAATCTTATGCAAATTAAGAAGAAATTTTTTCTTTACCTGGAGTTAATTATTTTTAGGTCTTCAGACACACTCAATTCATCCTAAACATACTTGAGCTCTTCCTCTTGCTGAAGAAAGTCTTACATAATGGCTTTTCTGATGTACAGTCAGCATTTTAAAATCTCATTTCTTTTCTCTTCCCTGATTTTGTTGCACACTTAGAATCTGTATGAATGGTCTTCTTTCTCTTAGAAACTCTTTCAGTTGAAGTAGCATGGTATTATTAGCAAAACCATGGTCCCAAAAATCATGGTCTCCAAAGTCACTGTTTCCTTCAGGCAACCTACCTATAGCTTCTCTACCCAACCTGAGCTACTACTGGAAAACACAAAGAAAGCACACATTTCATCAGATTTACCCTTCATTTTTAAATGCAAAGGGTAAAAATACCTGGGAGGAATACAGAGATATTGTCCAAGCATGCATGGCTGAGTTTAGGAAAGCCAAAGCGCAAGTGGAATTTATTCTGGCCAGGGATGTCAAAGACAACAAGAAGGGCCTCTGTAAGGACGTGGGTGACAAAAGGAAGACTAGGGAAAATGTGGGCCTACTGCTGAACAAGGCGGGGAACCTGGTTACACAGGACATGAAAAAGGCTGAAATACAGGATACCTTCTTTGACAGTGAAAATGAATGACGTGCTCACTGGATTAGCAATTTCTCTAAGGAAGAAAGCAGTCTGAGGCATTCACAAGGTCTCTGTGGTTTTTCTTTTCATTTTTTTTTTTAATAGAGCAGAGGGGGTCTCATCTTACTCTACAGAGCTAGGCAGGAAATATCTTGACAGAAACACTGTGATTTTGTAGAAAGATCATGTTTACTAGCTATTAATGCACCTTGCAAAGATATCTCAAAGTTTCCTTTGTTTAATGCTTCTGACTCAAATTTGACATACCCTATTCAAATGGGCAGGAATTGCCAAAGACAAAAATGAACAACAAAACTCATGGAGTCCTGAAGAAGAGACAAGTTGAGTAGCTCTGATTTCCTTTTTATTTTCTCTGTTTTCTTCCATCTGTTTATCTGAAACATCCAAAACTTACGCAAAGAATTCCTGCCTTTTGCAAGAGAAAATGAAGCTGCTCACTAACAAATGCTGAACTATTTCATAACTAAGCACATTTTCATCCAATTTTTAAAAAAATATATAAGTTCTGACATTTTTCAAGGAAATGCAGACAGAAATTCATTTGATGCCAACCTCTCTTTCTAACTGCTTCCCTGACAGCCTGTGTGGAAGTTTTACCTGCTTCTGACTTCAGGAAAATATGGACAGTCACCATGGGACCATTTTTCTGTTGCAGTGATGTTGTTTTAATTTTTTATTGACATTGCAGGGAAATGTTCCAACTGACTGCAGAAAGACACATTAAATCCAGTGAAGGTATAGAAAGTTCTGCTTATCAGAGTAACCTCCCGTCTGTTCAGAAGGAAGGAAGAAAGCCCAGGTTCAAATCTTGGCTGTACTTGATTCAAAATAGGGACTTCATCTGACTTTTTTATCAGTCCTTCAGAGTATGGAAGACTGGTGTACTGGCTGGTTTGCAAGGCTGTAAGAAGCCCAAATAATATCACAGCAGACACATTATGAAATCTCACATTCCCAGGCCTTAAGAAAATAATTTTTCACAGTGTTAATGCTGTAAACACTCTGAGGCAGGAAGATGCTTTGGAACATGTTTTGTGTGTTTCATGCAGCCAAGGTGGACTTCTACATATTGTATAAACACAAATAGTCATCATCACAAATATGACAATAATTTTTTTTAGAGTCACAATAGCAATTCACAGATACTACTGCATTAGGCAGTATATACACAGGGCCTAACAAGATGCTCTTTGCCAAAAAGTTTTTATTAGAAGCACAAGACACAGGGCAACACACTGCTAGAGCTAAAATCCTGTATCCTATATCTATACCTATTTCAACATATCCTACATTAAATTCCATCTTTCAATCTAATAACACAAGTCTTATAAACCAAAGAAAGAGGCAGAAAAGTTTCTTGAAAGAGCACAGATACCTGTTCCATCACATGTAATGCTAATATATCATGTGTACAAAAAGCACAGATATCAGTCTGGTCATCTGCCAAGCTAAGACATCATACGTCCTCTCTTTGCCCTTTAATCCCTTCCAGTTACATCCTCACCAGAAGTGCTAAATGAGCCCTAGAAAAACACTTCGTTGGTATTTCTGTGTTTTGTTTTCACTTGCTGCAACTCTATTCAATTTTGTACTCAAAAGCTGAAACTTGAACTTCTGGAAAAACAAGTTGTTTTCTTTTACAAGCTTGTTTATCAAATATGGATGTTCCTTTCTTCCATCTGAGTTAACATGTTGAATTAATATACAGCAGGCAGACTGTCTCCAGGGATGATTATTGAAATCCCATGTTTCTAGGCTCCCAGAGACATTCAGCTCATGGTATCTCCCAACTACAGGTAGTCACACACCAGTCCTACTCTCACCCTGATCAGCAGGACTGGTGCAACCTTAAATATAGTTCTTGTGCTTCAGGCCACAGCAGAAATCTAGTTTTGCTGAATTGTTCTGCGGTGGCAAAGTTACGCAGCCATAGAGTTGAGTATTTCTCCTCAATGGATATTAAACTATAGCATCACATTTTATCTACTATCAGACTTTGTTCAGGGATTTTCTGTCAACGGGTGCTGAGAAAAGCTACTTCTCCTGGTCTCATCTCACAAGTACCTTAACCTTTTGATTTTTTTATTTTACCTGGTTGCTTTTACTTCTTCCTCTTGAAATAAAATGCCCTTTTTATGCCTTTTCTATGGTGTTCTCCCACAGGGTGCACAATCAATCACAAACCTTTGATCAGTTTGATTTTAAAAAGAAAGGTGTGATGTCAAGATTGTTGTAGCAGTTTCTCTGGGGGACACAAAATCGGGGTGGGGGAGATTTGCTTTTAAGGTATTTGTCTTCTGAAACATCTGCTACATGTATTGAGGCCCTGCGTCCCAGGAATTGACTGAACATCACCTGCTGATGGGAAGTAGGTATTTGTTTCGGGTTTTTTTTTGCTTTGCTGCTGTGCACAGCCCTTACTCTTTTTTCATTAAACTGCCTTTATCTTGACCTCCAAGTTTTTAATCTTATTTTCTACCCCGTTGTGAAGATGGGGAGTGAGAGAGCAGCTTGGTGGGGCCCCGGGTGGCCAGCCAAGGTCAACCACCATATTAGTGCAAATAATTAACTTCTATTTACATCCGTATTTTTGATAAAGCAACCTGAACAGACAGTATTATCATTATAGAGGCACACATGCAAACACACTATGCATTGGCCATCTTCATGCCACACCTAAGAGTTAGTTTAGACTTTGTTAACTACTCAGTTAGGGCTCAGGCTTAATTGGACTAGGTACGAATTGACAAGATTCAGAGCTGATTCATGCTGATCTTGATTCAAGCTTGTTGGTGCTTTAGGACCAGACTTGGAGCTTCCCTCTGCAAACTGCAGAGGCTGAGCCTTTGAGGTATCCTGCTTCAGCGTGTGCCTGACCCTCATCCTGGATTGTGAGTGTGGCAGTTTTGGGCTTTCACCTAGCCCTGGTCAGGCACCTTTTGAGAATCAGAGATACCTGAAAGCAGTGGGACACATTCCCTTCCACAGCCTTGTCTTCAGCAACTGCCCTTCCTCAACCATTTCTACCAAGCTAAACTGGCTGGTTTAGCTAGGTTTAGGGTGATCTTTGGTCTTGCCCAAAGGCCAGCAACTAGGCTTAATCATAAGCCCCCCCAAAATCAGGGTCTTGTACATTCATACACTGCAGGTTAACCCCCTAGCTTCATACCATTTCCCTACAAATACACCAAACCAGGATTCACCTATTCTTGCATTATGTCATAAGGTGGGGCTTTTGGGGAGTTTGTTGTTGTTGTTGTTGTTTTTTATGAAACTGTATGCTTCATGAATTAAGAGGTAACATGATTCTACTAGGCAAAATTCCTCAGGAGTATTTGCTATAAATAAAGATGTCAACCTTTATAAAAGCAGCAAACACATATATTCAGACAAATGCTACTCCACCTGAAACCTAATTGTTATGTCCAAATTACAGCTTAGTTTGTTGACATTTTCCACTAAATTGTTTCTCTACAATTTTTGCACTTCACGTGAGCCAAAGAAACACACGTAATATGCAAAGTCAATAATTAATTGTTTGACTAATTAAAGACTGCAAAGTCTAATCAATGTATGATGATAGCCCAGCTGCAATGCTATTAACTTATAGCTGAAATAATCCAGTTATTAAAGTTCATTGATCATAACGATAAAATTAGAATCGATACACACAAACTTTCAAGTACCTACCCCTTTCTCACCCTGTCATGCTCACCCTTCTGCTCCTAAGATCCGACATCAATCTGGGGATGTCTCATCAGCCTAAGTTGACACATCAGCATCCCGAGTCCTTTGCTAAGAGGAGTATGACATCGGGGGGGGGGGTGGGGGGTGGGGTGGTTCTTCCTTCTCGCTCCTGCATCCACATAGATTCATCTTTGTATGGTTGCTGACACAGTTCTCTTGATCTTCAGTGATTCACAGTTCCACCTAATATCCAAATTTACTATATATCATTTGCTGTATACGTGGTTTTTGTTTTCTCTCTTATCCAAAACACTAGCTTTACCCACTTCCCAAGACCATAATAGCTCAATGACGAGGAGCCAATCATTGGTGAGCTGTCTGTAGCCATGGGCATTTAATATCCTCCTACACCAACAGTTGCAAGGCCTTTGCTATCGTCCAATGCCTGTAACTCTTCTATACTGCTAAACCAAATTAGACAACAGTCATCCAACTGTTAAGCAACCTATGTTTCAACTAAACAAACTGAAATAAAGCACCAAGTAGATGACATAAATCCAACTGATAAATTCCAACTGATAAACAGATAAAATCCAACTGATTCATTCCAACTGATTAGGTTCAGTGTCTGGCCTTAAGAAAGTAGTCTAAAAAGATTTGCAAATTTCAGCTTGAGAGTCACAGTGCTCGATTCTTTCTGCTGCCTTCTATACAGTATGTGCAAGCAATTTTTTCAACTTCTTTGCAAAAAAAACCCCTATTTCTTTTGTTCTATACCTGCCCCAAACCTGACTCTCTCCTCCCTTTGTTTTGATTTGAGATCAAAGCACCCATATTTTCTAGACAAGGAAGTAAGAACCGGCGGCGATTATGGGCTGCAAGTGTGAGCACTTCTTCGCTTTACTGCAGGCACTGAGCCGCAGTCAGGAATTAAAGGCAGGGAAGCGGTGCCCTGGGAAATGAGAATGGTTAGGGATGACCCAGAGTCTCCTACAGTGCCCTACCAGCCCGTGGTCCACGTTGCCATAAACTCTGTAGCTGATGTTACTAAGAGTAAGAGTATAAAAGAGGTGACTATAAGAAAAAATAAATAGCCAGAAAGTTAATTTTGTCCATATGGTAAACAATGAATCTCTAATATTATAGACCTTACATTTCCAGCTAATATCTGTAGGTGGTTTTCCTTTGAAATCAATAGGTCTGTTTGAATCAAGTTACCGGTATGAGTGAGTTTGTTTTGTGACCTAATTAAGAAGACCTAATTCTCTGGTAAATGCAGAAGTTTGTGAGGATTTTGCTACGAGTCCGTTGACTGCTTTTTCCTTTTTCCTTTTTGTGGCTATTCGACAACAAAAATTTTATACCATTCGGTTTGAATGTAATTAAAATGCTAGTATATTTCACGTACCCTTTCTGGTATCAGAGCAAAACCTTAAGCCTGCACAGCAGAACACCTTTTTAGATCGAGGGCCTTGTTTCCAAATGTGCTGAAAAATTGGCAGAAATCAGAACTTCCCAATGTGAGCAGGTGGAGGCTTACCACTTTTGAAAAGCAACTCCTAAAGGTTTAAATATCAGATTGGCATGTTCCTGGGCTGCAAATAACCGCTGAATAGCTCCACGTGCACATAAATGAATGCACACCTTACAGGCATTTACAAGTGGAAATAACTACAGACTGACCGCACGGGTTGAAGTCTTCAGGGGCAGAAGGCCAAGCTGCATAACTTTATTCCCCAACGTTTTTCTCTTCTCTTTTTTCTTCTTCTTGTTTTGCTTTGCTGTGCTTTGGTAACACTCGTGAAATTCATCACGGGAATGGTTTCTCTCAGCTTACTGCTTTCCCTTTTTCTCCTTTGCAAACAGTACCACTGACAGCTTTAAATTTTTTTTTTTGTAACAATTGAAAATGCTGACTAGCCCAAACGATGCCCCCTAACAGGCCTCAGCAGAAAGTCACCATCTCCAAGGCAACTCTTTGTTTAAAATTACATTTTGATGCGCCTCTTTCAGACATTGTTTTAAAATCTGTTGTGAACAATCCCTGAACATATATGATGGTTTTCCAGATTGTGGCAGTTTGTCGTGGATTTTGCTGTGACTGCCTGACCAAAGTAGGAAAAAATACCTTATCAGCATCTTCCACTGTTATTCTCCCTCTGCAGGGCAACTTTCAGCCTTTAGAGTGAATGGTATTCTCGTCTTTCATTCTCATGGAGAGATTTGTTGGCTCATTTCCTTTCCTCAGCCTGCACTCATGTTATCACTGTAATCTTGCGGTTATGGTGAGAAACATGTACACAACGTTACTATTTGTGTTTTGCCAGATACCTGATTATCTAGCAATGTCCTCGGGTGCCCGTTATTAGCGATAAATCTAGCTGAATCACACGCCATTCTTGTGACAGTGACATGAATATTGCCCCAAAGCCTCATATTCTTCTTACTGCTTTTTCCTGGCAGTCATATGGAAGATTTTTACCTCAGTCGTAATCAAGTCCATTTCTAAGGTATTCCAACTGTGTATCCACTGGCATCTCTCTGCCGTTTGAGAAATAGTCGACAAATACATTTTTCCTGTGTAAAGGGAATATTGAGTGGCCAGTTTCAGGGGTATCGTAAGCATTAGTTAGTTCTGAAATATCCATGGAAGGCAGAAGTTATTTTCTCACATCTTCCTTTGCCTTTGCTTCTGTGGAAAATCCATGTGATTATTTTAGATGAATGTTTATTGCTTGTTTTAAGCAGGATTTATGCTTACAGATCCGCTGATCCAAACTCAGTTTTATTTCCGCTTTGTCCTACTAAGAATGTCTGAGCAGTTCAGTACTCCTACATGGCCACAGTTATTCCTGGCACAAAGTTCTGGAGGAAGCATACTTGTGGGAAAATTTCTGTGAGACGGTAAAGGTAAGTATGAGATTTGCCCTCACCACCAGGAGGCTTGAAAAAAAACATTGAAAGAGTTCCACCTCAACCTATTAAGTTTTCATTATCTTGATTGTGGAGTTGTCAGTGAATTGTATGTGGTTTTTTTCCTTTTTCGATACCCAACAGAATCCTCATACTTAAAGGAGATTTTTATATCGTCCATGAAGGTATGTGAGTCTAGCTATTGCTATCAAGATTTTCCTTTGCTTTCAGCCTATTACAAGCATTAGGAGTCATGGCTGTGTTAAGAGAATGTAAAATGAGAAGTGGAACGAGTAATGGGTAAACCAGCCAAAGTCATATAAACTGGTACTTCTGTATCTGCCTGGCACAGAAATTCTGAGTGTTAATGTGTGAGTTTGTTTCCCTTTGGGAAGAGGAGCTGTTGAGCCTAGATCCGTGACACTTCTACCTCCAGGTGGCGGTTGCACAAATAACTCCAGAAAAGCAAGAAGGTGATCAAACTGTAAAGTGTATTTGAATGTTTTCAATATACTGGGAATGTTTACTGGGAAAGTACTGGGTTTCCGTCTGCTACTGGTGATGGACTAGTAGTGGAAGTGAACTCTGGGTTTTCAGGTTGCCCATTTTTTAAAACTCTGTTATTCAAGAAATCGCCCACTGACCACAGCACCCATGTGTCTTAGAAAAGACCCAGAACTGATGTCAGCGAAGAGGTTCTCCTCAAGAAGTTTCAGATCTGACATGAGACAGGATGAAACTCCACTGAAACGAAACAAACTTGATCTCTAATCTGAAATACTTGATGTGGTTTCTTCAGAAATCTTGTATGAGAAGCAAGGGTCTGGTGACTTTTCCTTCCTCATGTGGGAATTCAGAGCCCAACATTTTTTTTCCTTGTTTTTTCATTATCAAGTTAAAATATGTTGATTAGTGGTTTAAAAATTCAGATTTTGTTGCACAAAATCTCTAACAGGACTGCAGATCTCCGCATGAGAATAATAGACCTAAACCCAGAACAGCTGCAGTGCAGCTGTAATTTTTTCCCCAGCTTTTTACCAGCTCCGGACATAAGAGGAAAGACATGAAAGAACAACGTCCATCATCGGGAAAAAAAAAATCTTTAATATCTTTTTTTTTTTAGTATGTCTCTTATTATGACTACATGATCTAGCGGGAAATGAAAGTATTTGTTAGCTTTTTTCTATAATCAAACCAGCCCATGTTATTGCTTGCAGTTATAAAGTTTTTAGTAAACATTTTCTTTCAGAACACTAGTAATTCTTCTCCAAGCAATCCTAAAGGAGTTTTCATTGACCAATGAATTTACTGTCTTATGGTTATCACAGAGTCACAGGTTGGAAGGGACCTCAGGGATCATCTAGTCCAACCTTTCTAGGAAGAGCAGAGTCTAAACAAGATGGCCCAGCACCCTGTCCAGACGACTCCTGAAGGTGTCCAGCGTGGCCGAGTCAACCGCTTCCCTGGGGAGATTATTCCAATGGTTGACTGTCCTCAGTGTGAAAATTTTCCCTCTGGTGTATATTTAGTTGCGTGTTACTGGGAACATTGAATGTCCTTGAACCATAATGATATTCAACTAGATCCAATTATATTGCTATGACATTAAGAGATAACTTTAAAACCAGACTCTTTTGAGATAAATTGAACGTTTTGCAGCTGTTACACTTTGAAAAGCTGAGCTGAGGTGCTGTGAACATCCACTGTGCTCATTGCAGTGTCTACCTGAGATGGCTTTAAAGTAGACTCTCGTTGCCTGAATGGGTAGATTTATACCAACAGCAACCTGCATCATTTAGCCCGTGTTTTCATTTAAACATAGAGTAGTATTTGTTTTGCATGAACCTCTAAAGGACAGGTCTAATTGAAACCCCCGTCTATGTTAGCGTAATGTGGCCGCAGTTCAACGAATTTATTGAGCAAAGTTAGCAGCGGCGACAGCTGCTTGCTAATGCCAAATGAATGCCATTACTCCAGGCATGGTTTACTGCAGCCACTGACCACTGTTACCAGACAGAAACCGAAAGAGACTTAGGGATGTTTCACCACTGTCTACCCAGTGCAAACCTCAGTGCACGGAACGTGTGAAATAGCCTGAGAAAAATGGGAAATTTGTAACTCACATGCTTCAATCTCCTTTTTCTTCCTTATACACCTTATCCAAATGTTGTTGAGCTTGAAGAATCCTTTTAAATGCACAAGAGTTAACAAAAATGGAGTCAGATTTTGGAAATAAGAAATCTTTGAACCTTACTAAGTGATGATTTCTTCGTCTTCCTAAAAAAAAAAAAAAAAAAAAGAAAAGGCATGTATATGGAGAATTGCTATGTTTATATATTGCTGTGTCTATAGCTGAGCAAGGCATGTCTATAATATTCTGTAAAATGCGCAAATACTTAATTTTCCTCCCATTAGCTAGTGCTTGTGGATGATGCAATTGCCTTATATAAAGCCCAGCATTTGAAATGTGCATACCTTTCCTTAAAATACTAATGCAGAATAATATGTTGTGGGAGGGGTAGGATTTATTGAGGAGATGGTAAGGCGGTGGCTGCAGAGTTTTCCAATGGTTATTAATAGGCTCTTTTGTGGCATCCATTACCATACTAAGAGAATATGTCATGCAGTCATGCCCTCATTCTTCACTTTTCTGAAGGTAAACAGATGGGAACTGAGATGCACAGATGAAAAGACTAAAAACCCAAGGTCAGAACTGGATTTCTGTACCAGAGGCAGTACTAAAAGCTAGATCTGTGGAGTCCTAGTCTGTTGTTTTAAGTCAAGCTCATCTATCCTTTTCTGTAAGGCAAAGCAATTAATGAATTATTCACCAAATAAGTTAATAACGATAGTTTAAATCACGACACAGGGAGACAGAGGAAATTATTATGCTAGCACGGCAAAGCACACTTCCCTAGAAAAGGCATCGTATCACTCAGTGGAGAAAAATTTCAACTACAAATCCCACTTTCATTTGTTCAGTTGTCTAAGTGTAATAAATAACCAATATGGGAAAATGTCCCACCAAGGGGCCACTGCAATCACTCTCCTGAGAAGATTCTCCACCACTTTTGAGTTATGAGAAAAATAGTTCTGAATCATCCGCAAAATGAAACTTCCCATACCTTGGTCGTAAAGAATGAAAAGTTAAAGTTAAAAGGAGATTGTAGCTAGGCATTCAACTCCTACTCTGCGATACACTGCGGAGGGATGTCTACCTAAGCCAAAAGCAATTTTTTTGCACCTAACTGCTGCCAGATGACGATTGTCTAGGCTGAGGGTATTCTGCAGAATGCTGCTCTCAAGCACGTGCTTAAGCTGAGAGGCACCAAGTCCAGGTGCTCGGAAGGAGATCATTCGAATTCATTTACTCTCTTGGTGTAGAAAGTATGTTTGCCTTTTGGGTTGAGAAGGTCTGTTTAATGCAAGATGTATGAGTCTAATTCTTTGCCTCTCTTTTTCAGGTAATCCTAGGCAAACCACTGGGAAACCACTTCCTCCTTCGACACTTGTGTTCACATTTGAGTAAGTGGGAAAGTGGAAAGGTTCCTTTGTTCATCCCTACCAGGGCCCATCTCCCTTCCTATGGTGTCTTTTTATAATACTGTTTTTTGAAGAGTAAACTCAATCAAAATGTGATTGTAGAATGCTGCTGTGGTAGAGGCATGGTCAAATTCAGGTACCTTTTATGGCAGGACAAATGACAGATAAGAGTCATGAATCTACCTCTTCCATTATGCAACATACCTTAAAACCCTAAAAACCCATTATGTAAATTGGGCTAGTATATTAATGAGAAATGTTTTGAAAACCATCAACTGCTTAAGAAAAGCATCTTTTCATTTCAGGCACCAGAATTTATATGATGTGCATATCTGTTTAAGCTTAGTAATTGACAGCGGTTCCTCTGAACCCACCAGGGGTTTCTTACTCACCATGTAAAATCTATCATGACGCTAATCTTTACAGCATCAGATGCAAAGTACTTGTCATTCATCTTCTGGATCCAGCCTCCATTAATGCTATCGATGAAGTCAGTATTTCTCAGATTAGATACAAACTTGCAGTTCTGAGTGCTGATGGTTCTCCCAAATTTCATTATACTCTGGACTCTTGGACAATTTTGCTTCAAACAGTTGCTTTGGGACCACGAAATTTTTCTCTTTCCTCAAAGAATTGTGGACATCCTTGGAACTGCCTTGAGTCACTCTTGTGGCCTCCAGGTTATAGGCTGGGCAGCTACGACGCAGCATCTCCTTGACGTGCAATTTGTTTCTGTACAGCTGCCATGTTTCACGGAAGGAGTGGTTGCATTTCAGAGAATGATGACCCAAGCTTTTTAGGTACTATTTTAGTGTTTACTGGACACCTGATTTCTTCTCCTTGCTCACATCTTGTTGCTAATTTCTATAGAGACCCTCAGTTCCCTGATAAATGCACGCAAAATTTAAGTGTAAGATAGTTACGAGTTTGCAGTTACCTCGTCAGCTGACAGGCAATCTCAGATACAGTCTTGTCTCACTATCTACTGAGGCTCATTTTGCCATGTCTACACAACCTTCAAATTTAACAATCCACTTCCAGCCTGTTTCTAAAATGGTATTTTAGTTTATTCATCTTTCATATATGAACTTCATTGTTGTCGCGTTTGCAGGTTCTCATTTCTTCAGTTGCTGTCAGACGCTTGTACTCTATACGAAAACCTCAGGTGTCAGCTCTGAACTACAGTGTGTTTAGCATGTCAAGCAACGGTAGTAAAAGGCAAACAGAAATGCTGAAAGATTTTTTAGTAGCCTTAATAAATGTGTTGGCTGCGTCTTCGTTAACTAAAATAACGAGTAATTACAGTGATATTTTGATCCGGTTCTGCCACGCTGCCCGAACTGGGCAAACCACTGTAAAGCCATTTACTTCAAAGGCAACGCTTCTGATTCTTCTGAATTCTCCTGCAGCCAGAAACGGCTGAAGGTAGGAAAAACATGCCTATAATGCAATTTTCTGTAAACCTTTCACCAGGCAAACGCATTGGTGAAGAGAATGACTCAAGCCGGAATTAAGAGTAAAACATGATCTTCATGGAAGCCTAATTCCAAATAATGAGCAAATTCACCTGATCCTACATGTATGATGATGACTAAGTACATATGAGTTTTAGCTGCCCTCATCTACCAGATCAGTCACAGTAAACCTCCTTTGCATGCCCAAACGGCAAGTAAACATATTAGCTCAGGCCATCATGCAGGTCATAAAGTTAAGGTACACATACAGGAATGAGTCACAAGACTTCACCTGGTTCTTTTTATTCAGATTGGAACAGTGCTAACGGAGTGTGCCGGTTTGGCTGGGGCAGAGTTAACTTCCTTCACAGTAGTTTGTATGGTGCTATGTTTTGGATCTGTGACCAAAACAGTGTCGATAACACACCAACGTTTTAGCTGTTGCTGAGCAACGCTTGCACAGTGTCAGGGCCTTCTCTGGGTCTCCCCCTGCCCCACCAGTGAGTAGGGAGGGGTTGGGAGGGGACACAGCTGGAACAGCTCTCCCCAGCTGACCAAAGCGATATCCCACACCGTATGGCGTGGTATTCAGCAATGAAAGCTGGGGGAAGAAGGAGGAAGGGGGACGCTGGCAGTGGTGGTGCTTGTCTTCCTAAGTAACGGCTGCGCATGAGGGAGCCCCGCTTTCCTGGAGATGGCTGCATGCCTGCCTGCTGACAGAACTGGCGAGTGAATTCCTTGTTCTGCTTTGCTCATGTGCACAGCTTTTGCTTGACCTCTTAAACTGTCTCTGTCTCAACCCGCAAGTTGTCATGCTTTTGCCCTTCCAATTCTCCTCCCCACCCCAGCAGGGGGGAGCGAGCAAGCGGCTGGCTGGGGCTGAGCTGCCTACCAGGGTTGAACCACAACACACAGACTCTGAGAATTGCACAACAGCACTTCTTTGCATCTCTCTGAGGCTGGTATTTACAGGATTTTTAGAGGTATAAGCTCAGGATCTCACTCAAGACATTCCACAACCTGATCAGTGATCAAAATCCTGGATTATTACTGAAGTGAAATGTCAGCAACGCCCTGTTGAGAAAATAACCTTTCCCTTTTCTTCATTTCCTTTATTTTCTAGCACGTAACAGCGTAACTCATGTGACAACCTGTGAAAAGCATCCAAAATCCAAACGGCAGTCTTCAATGAATCGCAGGGTTACTGAACGCAAACCGACCAGTCAGCATCACCTCTGTGCCCAGTAGGATTATGGAGTAGACCCTCCTGGAAGATCTAGTGGAACATGCAGAAGACAAGGAGGTGATCAGAGGCAGCCAACATGGCTTCACCAATGGCAAATCATGCCTGACTAATGTAGTGCTCCTCTACGATGGAGTGACTGCACCAGTGGAAAAGGGAGAAAGCTACCAGTGTCACCTACCTGGACCCTTGTAAGGCCTTTGACATGCTCCCCCCCCAACATTCTTGCAGACACATTGGCGGGATATGGCATTGATGAATGGACTAGCAGGTGGATAAGGAATTGGCTGGATGGCTGCATCGGGAGAGTTACAGTCAGTGGCTCAATGTCCAAGTGGAGGTCAGTAACATGATCTATGATGCTGTGAAGGAGGCATAAGAAAATAAAGAGCACTCAGGACTTGCTGGATGAGGTTAGCAGGAGCTACTCTTTTCAAGCATGAAGCATTGATTTAGAAATTGATTTATGATTTTGTCCTCAGCTTTCCAAATCACAGAATTTCTTCAGGTTGGAGATTTACACTCTGCTAGTGTAAACGGATTGGCAACGTCAGTATTTGAAAACGTAAAATCCAGTCTCTCACATTCCGTAGAGGTGACTGCCCTGACCTGGTACCGGACCTCCACTTGCAACACCTAAACTTGTACAACTGGGTGTTGAAAATCTGGCTTTCATTCCTTCTCCTCATTTCTCCTAAATGATGTCAATTTTCTCTAACTAAGCTCTGGTTGTTAACTTCAGTTGTCTCTTACCGGCTTAACAGAGGAAAACTAAAGCCCCCAAAAAATGCATGGTTCATTGTCCTGCTCTTACGTGGCTCCCTGCTCATCCTGAATGCGGAAGCGCATAGCTGGATGTCACTTACTCTGCGACTATGGAGCCTGAGACTGACAAAAAAGAACCATGCAAAAGACAGATTACGGTCAACCTCTGACTAGCATCAATACTGATGTTCATCTCAAAATGAAAAGGGCTAATTGAATTTGTTTGAAAAGTACGGAATTACTCAACTTTGGGGTGACATGGGTGACTACATCTGTCAGAGCCACCTCAAGGCCTCGTGGAAGTGTTAGTTCTCCCGCAAAGAGGTCCCACGCTGTGTAACACTGCAGCAGCACTGGAAGACCCAGGCTGAGGTTCTTCCACCCAAACTTAAGCATTTACTTGGATTTTCCTGAATATTTTGATGCTGCAACAAAGTCCCCTTTTTCCTCCAGATGAAGCCTATTTCTGAGGGAACTAGTGTGTTTTCGATCACAAGGAGCACTGGTGAAAAATACCTGGTCTGTTCCAGCACGACGTTGAAGTTCTGAAGTGAAACATTGGTGCTGGTGGATGGGCGAAGCATGAGAGTCTTTGCCCTCAAATACGTGCCTTCTTATGAGAGCCAGCAGAAGGAAGAAGGAAGGTCAGTATCACTGCAAAGCTACGCTTTGGAGTGTGCTGCCGTTCACCTCTTTTCCTGCCTGTGGCGTTTTCCTGGGGCGAGGGCGAGGGCTACCGCTCGAGATGCTCCCTTGCTCCCATTCTGCATCTCACCTGTGTGAGGCTCTTCGCCAGCGGAGCTCCTCTCCAGCATGCTGGGAGCACTTGCTTGCCACCCAGGGTCTTGGGGGGTGGGTGAATCGTGTCTGCAGGTGGCTCAGCCCCATCTAACAGGGTGACCACGGGGGCTCACAGCAGCCCACTTTATCAGCTAAGCCGACACAGGGTCAGCTGCCAGGAGCGCGCGGCAGGACAGCGAATGCCGGTTCAGTTACTGTGCCTGCTGCTTGCTGCAAATAGGTCTCAAGGCTACAGATTTTCCAGTGTATCCCATAGGCTAACCTTCTCTGTGTTTGGAATTACCTGTGGTAGGGATTTCGGAGAAACACCCAAAACAAAAAGATGACGTGCTAAATGCCATTACTTTTTTCCTTCTCTCTTTGGCTGCTGCTAGTAATTTCTTCCTGCTCTCCAACAAAAGGATCACCCAAAGTGCAAACCGAATGCGTCTGAAAAGAGTTTACAAAGTTTTAAAGGGCAACACATATATGTATTTTCTTTCTGGCTCTGGGGTTTTTGTTTGTTTATTTGATTGGTTTGGTTTTGTTGGTTTTTTCCATTCATTTTAAACATACCTGCAAGGTCCATATGTATTCTCAGGGTTCGTCGGAACGGTGCTTCTGGTATTACCTCCTTCTCCTACCCCTAATTTGCTGTACCTTCCCCTTCCCTCCCTCCTTTTGTAATACTCATTTTTACATTAATGCACAGGCCTTTTTTCCCTCTGATTAAACGAACTCGAATCGGACTTCACGTTTCCCCTGACTCTACGTCAGCAAACTGTACATTTTTCACTAATGCGTTAGGCAGAAATTGTGTTAGGCATGATGAGTGTTTTCCTCTACTTGCTTGAGAAACGCCCGGTCAACCTTTCACCCATTGCTCCTCTATAAGAATCACCCTGGCGCTTTTCCAGAACCTGTTCCCCACCGTCACTGGACAGTTCCCTGAAGTCCACTGGACACTGAAAAGCAGATATATGATTGCCTTTTCAAAGTGTATTTCAAATGTTTTGTCAAAGAAATAATTTGAACAGCACTAAAATATGGGGACTATTTTTAAATGCCCAGCATCTGTGGTAAAAATACTCTCTTTTTGGATTGTTCTACAGCGCAGGAGGTTTCCGAGGACAGGCTCATAGTGATGTTTCTGTGGCTGTCAACTTTTTCACTCCTTTCCCCATATTCTTTCTGTGCAACACCTGCCTTTCTCTTTGTTTTCACTTTTGTTTTGAATAAGCAACATCGTGAAGGATCGCACTGAATAGGGGAGTGCAAGGACTTTCAATAATTTCATGCTCAACCCCACCTCCTCCAACCAAAACCCTTAATCAAAGGCTCTGGGAGCCAACGGGCCTGACCCTCCAAGTCTTGCGTTGTTTCTTGCAGGAAATGGACATTCTCAGTCACGGTTTGTTTCACGCAGATAACACCGGCACTTAACTTTTGGTATGGATTGAAAATTTACTTTCACCAAACTGCTCTGCTTACCTATTCTGGTGTCTTTCATTGCAAGTATAGCTTCACTTTTCCTGAAAGCTTGGTAATACGAATTAACAGTGCTCAGATTTTTTTTCCCATTTCCATTTCTTGGTTGTTTTTTTTTTTTTTATTTTAAGATGGAAGTATCACCAAAACAATTAAAACAATAAAAACCAAATTTCTGCTCTATTGTTAGGGAAAAGCTCCCTTTCCCCCACAGTAATGCTACACAGGGCATACAAAGAAAACAAGACACCTCTTCTGACAACGGACAGCAGCCGGGGGAAGGAAAGGCGGGGGGCGCCAGGAGACCCGACAGGAGCCCGCAGCCCGCGGGACAGCGGCTGAGGGGACCCGGGCGGGGCCGGGGCCGGGACCGGGACCTACGGCGGCCGAGCCGCGCCCCCAGGGCCCCTGGAGAGCGTTGCCGACCAGGGCGGACAAACAGGGCGCGGCAGCTCTTCCGGCTCGACCAGGGAGCGATGGGACCCACCCCGCAGAAGGCCATGGCCTCTCTGAGCGCTGCACCCACCACGACTGACGCACCTTTGCAGGCAGAGCTCCCAAGGGAACAGGCCGCTACCCCGGTGTCGGTGTCGGGCTGCAGCAGGGCGTGCCCTTCTCGTGCCGGTACCGGACACGCTTCCCCTTTCAGGCAGACAGCACACGTGATGCAGAGGATTCCCTCTCCTCTCTCTACCTGGCTGAACCCGGTGACTTAAGGGATAGGGGGCAACAGCAAAAAGCTCCTGCCCCAGGGCAGCAGGTGCATCTCCTCCGTCACCGCCCCACCTTCCCGGGTGCCCGTGCATAATAGGTACGAGGCTCTGCGAGTGGAACCGGACAATGGTGCATCTAGCTTGGAGGTGTCGCCAAGGTTAAGCCTGCCTATGCCCTACATCAAAACCGCTTCCATAAAGTAAAAAAGGCTGACCCTTGTCATAAGAGACTCTCTTCTGCGGGGAAGAGAAGGTCTGATATGCCAACCTGATCTGCTTCTTAGGGGAGTCTGCTGCCCCCCTGGGGCCCGGGTTAAGGACTATGACTTCATACCCTGGTACAGCCCTTGGGTTATTAGCCATTATTGCTTTTTCATGTAGCCTTTGTTGCACTCTTGCTCACCTCAGTAGAACACAGCTGTGGCTTTCCACAGAAACCACCAGAGGATGTGTTTCTGCACAGAAGGAGGTATGGGGTGCAACTATACCGAGGTCATAGTGAGCAGAAAAGGCTGGCAGGAGAGCAGAGCCCCAAGACATGAGGGCAGAAGGTGAGGAGTGGATGAGGCCAGGCCTGGGCTACTGAGCGATGTGGCACAGGCAGGGCCTGGCGACCTCCCCACAGCAGAAAAGGGCTGAACAGCTGTACCCTCTCCACCAGACCCCATGGACCTCGGGCTGCAGCAGAGTCATGAGGGGAAGGTGTGCACAGCACCAGGAAAAAGAGAACGCATCACAGGTGGCAACAGCAATGCCAGCTGCGCTGCTTGTAATGGGGGACTAAGACTTCTCCTGCAGTTTTCATAGCTCAATTTTCTTCTTTCAAACTTAGGCTACTGACAAGTGCCTCCAAGTCCCCTTGGGGCAAGCACATGCCCCAGCTGCTGGACCAGCCCCGCTTTCGCTGGCTTCGGAGGCACCCTAATGCTGCCGGCGGCATGGCCTCTTCTGGGCTGAAGAGGCCTGGGAGCCACTGGCCTTTCTCTTTGGGGGGCGTCAAGAGGAACGCCAACTTCGAGGCGCTGCCGGAGGATTGGCGAGCGCGGGTGAAAAGGAGGAAAACCGCGTCGAGCACATGAGGCACGCCGTGCTCTTTTTTCTTTCCGTTCCTCACGTGAGCGGTGCCTGCCCCAAACGGGAGCGAAGGGGCTGCTGCTGCAGCCCTGGGCAGAGGGACCTGCCACTGCTGCTGCCTCACCCAGCTCCTCCTGGGGCCGCTCCTGCTCAGCAGGGACGGGCTCAGATCGGGGGCAGCTGGGAACCCCGTGGAGGGCAGCCTGGGTTGGTCCTCATCATCAGAGCTTGCAGGGCTGCTGGAGGAGGCCAGGCTGGAGCTGGGAGTCTTTTGCTGGGAGCTGCCGGAGCTGGAGCAGCTGGAGCTGGAGCTGGAGGCGCTGGAGCTGCTGGAGCTGGAGCTGGCTGCAGGGCTGTTGTCCTCCTCCCCAACAGCATGGAGCGCAGCAGCCTCTGTGAGAATCTATGAGATTCACCCTGGTGCTTTTTCAGAACCTCTTCCGGTGCCGTGGCTGCAGCAGGATTTCCTGTGAGAGGAGCCGCTGCCAACATGGGCCTGGGGCTCTGGAGAGTCCTTGGCCGATGGTGAAGCATGGGATCAGGGAAAGGCACCAGGAGAAGGGGAGAAAGCATCACCAGAGAGACTCTGTCAGCGAAAAAGGAATTTATTTCCTTTTATTTCAGTTATTGGCAGCTGGAGCCCTGCTAGTGCTGCCGGCGGGGTGGCCTCTTGCAGGGCTGGGGAGAGTCCTGGGGGCTGGGAGCCCTCCTCTTCCGGGGGTGCCAGGGCTGCCCACGTGAGCGATCCCTGCCCTGACCAGGAGCAGAGGGGCTGCGGCTGCAGCCCTGGGCAGAGGGACCTGCCACCGCCACCTCCTCACCCAGCTCCTCCTGGGGCTGCTCCCGCTCGGGAGAGATGAGCACAGATCGGGGGCAGCTGGGACCCCCACGGTGGGCAGCCTCCAGTGAGCCGCGCTGGTCCTCATCATCAGAGCTTGCAGGGCTGCTGGAGGAGAAGGCCAGGCTGGAGTCAGGAGACTTCTGCTGGGAGCTGGAGCTGCTGGAGCTGCTGGAGCTGGAGCTGCCGGAGCTGGAGCTGCTGGAGCTGGAGCTGGCCACAGGGCTGTTGTCCTCCTCCCTGGCAGCATGGCAGCGCAGCAGCCTCTGGGCCCCCTCCCTGCACTGGCACACAATGATGCTGATGACGCCGTGGATCACCTGTGCTGTGTATTCCTCGAGGCAGTCTTGTAGCCTCTGGACCATGGCCTCCCCATTTGGACCATAGACGCACAGGGCGTGCAGGATGGTGCTCTCTGCATTCCTTGCCAGCCACCATCGGGACCCATATATTGCCTGCAGCTCCTGGCGCAGCCAGGGCAGCACAGGATCAAGGAGACGCTCTTGTCTTTGAAAAAGCTGGGCCCAGACCTCGGGCAGGAGGCCACCCACGGCCTCTGGCCCTGCAGCCCCCTGCTCAGCAGCGGACACTGTCAACTGTGGAGATGATGGAGGGGATGCCACAGGGAGACTGGGGCTGTTTTCCCTCTCTGACCCTGCAGCCCCCTGCTCAGCAGGGGACAGTGTCAACTGTGGAGATGATGGAGGGGATGCCACACGGAGATGGGGACTGTTTTCCGCTGGGTGGCCGGGAGCTCCTCCTGCTGGACTGCTGGCATGTGGCAACTCTTCTGTGTGGACGACACACTGCAGATAGTCGTCTTCTGCCTGCACAGAAAACCTGATACTCTCTATCGGTCTTCTGCAGAGGGGGCACTCTGGTTTCCTCTCTGTCCAGCGCAGGATGCAGCCCAGGCAGAATTGGTGGCGACAAGGCATGGCATAAGCAATGTCATCTCGAGCATCACGGCAGATGGGGCAGCTCCACGCTGCCTCCGTGGCCATGTCCGTGCTCCGCAGGGGGCTGGGGAGAGCTGAGGATGAGCTGCTGCTACGCCTTGCTGGCACTGGCGCTGCCGAAGGTTGTCGCACACTGCAAAAGGGAGAGCGGCCATAGTCACTGGCTGTCCCGCAGAGGGCAGGAAGAAACGTCCAGGCTCCTCGAGAAGGACTCCCTCCTGGCTCCCTGAGCCCCACGGCCACCCTGGGGGGATGTTTCCCTACACAGCTCACCTCTGGTGCTTCTAGCGTGTTCCACAGTGCCCGGCTGCCTGAAGCAGGCAGGGCTGGGGAAACACAGGGTATGGCTCCGGGACGGGCACCGAGAGCTGCCGACGGCAGCCCCCAAAGCACCACCCAGCACCAGGAGAAGCCTCGCTCCACCCTCCAGGCCTCGCAGGCACGCTCGGCAGGAGTCCAGGCACGAGCCAGGCTGGGGCAGGCCCCGCCGGCGCCCAGATATAAGCAGCGAGGGACGTGAGGTCACAGTCCATTGCTCACTGATGTCAGAATCCACTGCCAGGTGACGGCACCCTGCCCCACACGGCGACGTCACAATGGGCCGTCCACCCCCGCGGCACTACTGCCTCTGCATGCACATCTGGGGCCATGGCAGCACCACTTTCCCCTCCCTCTCCTCACCTGCGCATTCCTTTCGCCATTGGTGTTTCGTGGCAGTCCCCAAGGCCTTGGCTGTGTCTTCTCTTCAGACCCTTCAGATGCCCTTGTACTTCACATTCTCCAGGCCAGCCTCCTACCCAAATAAACAACTCAGCCCTAAGCACTGTTTTTCCCCATTGGTCCCACTTGGCTCCATCGAGTCCCAGGTTTGCACAGCATGCTTTAGGCAACGTCAAACTTAAATGATGTTACAGCGATAGTTGCCCTGGTGCCCTTCTCCTTGCAAGACTCCGCGTCCCTGCGTGTCTCTAGTGCTCCCCTCCAGTTAATCTGTGCGTTTGAGCCATCTCTCGGGCAACTCCCCTTCACCAATGGTGAAATCCAGCCATTCCTCACAGTGCTGTTTCAATCTTTCACAGCCTTCTTGCAACACCATGTGCAGCCATTTCAGATGTTCAGCAACCAGCCAGCCTGCATCCTGGTTATTGGTCTGCAGCCATAAATCCTTTCACTCAGATCTCGTTGCTGGAACATAAAGGAGTGCTCCTATCCTTAACGCTCAGGGGAAGAAAAGTGGGTATCAGGGAAAAGTAGAGAATACAAATGGATTAGATTAGATGGGATGGACTAGTAGATGGATAAGGAACTGGTGGAACGGCCGCCTCCAAAGAGGTACAGTCAACGGCTCAAGGCCCACATGGACATCAGTAAGGAGTGGTGGGGTGTCCCTCAAGGGTCCATCCTGGGACCAAGACTGTGGAGTATCACAGGATCACAGACTGCTAGGGGTTGGAAGGGACCTCTGGAGATCATCTTGTCCAACCCCCCTGCTTGAGCAGGCACACCTAGAGCAGGGGGCACAGGACTGCGTGCAGGCAGGTTTGGAAGATATCCAGAGAAGCGTTGGGGCAGAAGAGGCAGCAAGAGCTGCCCGGCTGTGCAAGTCCGAGGCCCCGGCTGAAGGCTTGGGTGCATCAGCCACTCTCCCAGTTTTGTATCACAGGGAAGATCTTCCTTCAGGACACAGCGAGTGGCATTGAGTGCGAGTTTGCAGGTGGCACCGAGCAGAGTGCTTGGAATTTGGAGTTTATTTTTGACAGTAGAGTCCAGCTCCCGCGGCACCCGAGGGGGTGAGATTCCCGTCTTGTTGCCTGCTGCCGGTGCTCTTCCCTTGCAGAGCGTGCATCTCTCCCGGGGCAATGCCGGGACCGGCAGCTCTGTGAGGCTGCCCAGTGCGCTGGCGCCTGCACACCCCTGCGGCCTGCTTTTCTGGATGGCTCCTTGCTGGCCTGTCTGGGGGGAGCTGTAGCCTTCTGGGGCCTCCTTGATGTTGTGGTGCTGGGGCTTGCGCTGACGGCACCTTTGCTCCTTGCTGAGGGGACGGCCTCCTCTTGCCCCTAAAGCCCCTAAAGGCAGACCCGGCTCATCCTGAATGCGGAAGCGCATAGCTGGATGTCACTTTCTCTGGGACTATTGAGCCTGAGACTGACAAAAAAGAACCATGCAAAAGACAGATTACGGTCAACCTCTGACTAGCATCAATACTGATGTTCATCTCAAAATGAAAAGGGCTAATTGAATTTGTTTGAAAAGTACGGAATTACTCAACTTTGGGGTGACATGGGTGACTACATCTGTCAGAGCCACCTCAAGGCCTCGTGGAAGTGTTAGTTCTCCCGCAAAGAGGTCCCACGCTGTGTAACACTGCAGCAGCACTGGAAGACCCAGGCTAAGGTTCTTCCACCCAAACTTAAGCATTTACTTGGATTTTCCTGAATATTTTGATGCTGCAACAAAGTCCCCTTTTTCCTCCAGATGAAGCCTATTTCTGAGGGAACTAGTGTGTTTTCGATCACAAGGAGCACTGGTGAAAAATACTTGGTCTGTTCCAGTACGACGTTGAAGTTCTGAAGTGAAACATTGGTGCTGGTGGATGGGCAAAGCATGAGAGTCTTTGCCCTCAAATACGTGCCTTCTTATGAGAGCCAGCAGAAGGAACAAGGAAGGTCAGTATCACTGCAAAGCTACGCTTTGGAGTGTGCTGCCGTTCACCTCTTTTCCTGCCCTTGGCGTTTTCCTGGGGCGAGGGCGAGGGCTACCGCTCGAGATGCTCCCTTGCTCCCATTCTGCATCTCACCTGTGTGAGGCTCTTCGCCAGCGGAGCTCCTCTCCAGCATGCTGGGAGCACTTGCTTGCCACCCAGGGTCTTGGGGGGTGGGTGAATCGTGTCTGCAGGTGGCTCAGCCCCATCTAACAGGGTGACCACGGGGGCTCACAGCAGCCCACTTTATCAGCTAAGCCGACACAGGGTCAGCTGCCAGGAGCGCGCGGCAGGACAGCGAATGCCGGTTCAGTTACTGTGCCTGCTGCTTGCTGCAAATAGGTCTCAAGGCTACAGATTTTCCAGTGTATCCCATAGGCTAACCTTCTCTGTGTTTGGAATTACCTGTGGTAGGGATTTCGGAGAAACACCCAAAACAAAAAGATGACGTGCTAAATGCCATTACTTTTTTCCTTCTCTCTTTGGCTGCTGCTAGTAATTTCTTCCTGCTCTCCAACAAAAGGATCACCCAAAGTGCAAACCGAATGCGTCTGAAAAGAGTTTACAAAGTTTTAAAGGGCAACACATATATGTATTTTCTTTCTGGCTCTGGGGTTTTTGTTTGTTTATTTGATTGGTTTGGTTTTGTTGGTTTTTTCCATTCATTTTAAACATACCTGCAAGGTCCATATGTATTCTCAGGGTTCGTCGGAACGGTGCTTCTGGTATTACCTCCTTCTCCTACCCCTAATTTGCTGTACCTTCCCCTTCCCTCCCTCCTTTTGTAATACTCATTTTTACATTAATGCACAGGCCTTTTTTCCCTCTGATTAAACGAACTCGAATCGGACTTCACGTTTCCCCTGACTCTACGTCAGCAAACTGTACATTTTTCACTAATGCGTTAGGCAGAAATTGTGTTAGGCATGATGAGTGTTTTCCTCTACTTGCTTGAGAAACGCCCGGTCAACCTTTCACCCATTGCTCCTCTATAAGAATCACCCTGGCGCTTTTCCAGAACCTGTTCCCCACCGTCACTGGACAGTTCCCTGAAGTCCACTGGACACTGAAAAGCAGATATATGATTGCCTTTTCAAAGTGTATTTCAAATGTTTTGTCAAAGAAATAATTTGAACAGCACTAAAATATGGGGACTATTTTTAAATGCCCAGCATCTGTGGTAAAAATACTCTCTTTTTGGATTGTTCTACAGCGCAGGAGGTTTCCGAGGACAGGCTCATAGTGATGTTTCTGTGGCTGTCAACTTTTTCACTCCTTTCCCCATATTCTTTCTGTGCAACACCTGCCTTTCTCTTTGTTTTCACTTTTGTTTTAAATAAGCAACATCGTGAAGGATCGCACTGAATAGGGGAGTGCAAGGACTTTCAATAATTTCATGCTCAACCCCACCTCCTCCAACCAAAACCCTTAATCAAAGGCTCTGGGAGCCAACGGGCCTGACCCTCCAAGTCTTGCGTTGTTTCTTGCAGGAAATGGACATTCTCAGTCACGGTTTGTTTCACGCAGATAACACCGGCACTTAACTTTTGGTATGGACTGAAAATTTACTTTCACCAAACCGCTCTGCTTAACTATTCTGGTGTCTTTCATTGCAAGTATAGCTTCACTTTTCCTGAAAGCTTGGTAATACGAATTAACAGTGCTCAGATTTTTTTTCCCATTTCCATTTCTTGGTTGTTTTTTTTTTTTTATTTTAAGATGGAAGTATCACCAAAACAATTAAGACAATAAAAACCAAATTTCTGCTCTATTGTTAGGGAAAAGCTCCCTTTCCCCCACAGTAATGCTACACAGGGCATACAAAGAAAACAAGACACCTCTTCTGACAACGGACAGCAGCCGGGGGAAGGAAAGGCGGGGGGCGCCAGGAGACCCGACAGGAGCCGGCAGCCCGCGGGACAGCGGCTGAGGGGACCCGGGCGGGGCCGGGAGCAACGGCGGGAGATTTGAAGTAACCGACGCCAGCCCTCAGTCGCCGAGGCGAGCAGCTCCGGGGCCGGCAGGGTCCGCAGCCAAGCCTCCAGCGCGGTGTGCGGGGGGGTCCCGGAGCGGGGGAAGGCGGGGGCCGCCGGGAGACCCGACAGGAGCCCGCAGCCCGCGGGACAGCGGCTGAGGGGACCCGGGCGGGGCCGGGGCCGGGACCGGGACCTACGGCGGCCGAGCCGCGCCCCCAGGGCCCCTGGAGAGCGTTGCCGACCAGGGCGGACAAACAGGGCGCGGCAGCTCTTCCGGCTCGACCAGGGAGCGATGGGACCCACCCCGCAGAAGGCCATGGCCTCTCTGAGCGCTGCACCCACCACGACTGACGCACCTTTGCAGGCAGAGCTCCCAAGGGAACAGGCCGCTACCCCGGTGTCGGTGTCGGGCTGCAGCAGGGCGTGCCCTTCTCGTGCCGGTGCCGGACACGCTTCCCCTTTCAGGCAGACAGCACACGTGATGCAGAGGATTCCCTCTCCTCTCTCTACCTGGCTGAACCCGGTGACTTAAGGGATAGGGGGCAACAGCAAAAAGCTCCTGCCCCAGGGCAGCAGGTGCATCTCCTCCGTCACCGCCCCACCTTCCCGGGTGCCCGTGCATAATAGGTACGAGGCTCTGCGAGTGGAACCGGACAATGGTGCATCTAGCTTGGAGGTGTCGCCAAGGTTAAGCCTGCCTATGCCCTACATCAAAACCGCTTCCATAAAGTAAAAAAGGCTGACCCTTGTCATAAGAGACTCTCTTCTGCGGGGAAGAGAAGGTCTGATATGCCAACCTGATCTGCTTCTTAGGGGAGTCTGCTGCCCCCCTGGGGCCCGGGTTAAGGACTATGACTTCATACCCTGGTACAGCCCTTGGGTTATTAGCCATTATTGCTTTTTCATGTAGCCTTTGTTGCACTCTTGCTCACCTCAGTAGAACACAGCTGTGGCTTTCCACAGAAACCACCAGAGGATGTGTTTCTGCACAGAAGGAGGTATGGGGTGCAACTATACCGAGGTCATAGTGAGCAGAAAAGGCTGGCAGGAGAGCAGAGCCCCAAGACATGAGGGCAGAAGGTGAGGAGTGGATGAGGCCAGGCCTGGGCTACTGAGCGATGTGGCACAGGCAGGGCCTGGAGACCTCCCCACAGCAGAAAAGGGCTGAACAGCTGTACCCTCTCCACCAGACCCCATGGACCTCGGGCTGCAGCAGAGTCATGAGGGGAAGGTGTGCACAGCACCAGGAAAAAGAGAACGCATCACAGGTGGCAACAGCAATGCCAGCTGCGCTGCTTGTAATGGGGGACTAAGACTTCTCCTGCAGTTTTCATAGCTCAATTTTCTTCTTTCAAACTTAGGCTACTGACAAGTGCCTCCAAGTCCCCTTGGGGCAAGCACATGCCCCAGCTGCTGGACCAGCCCCGCTTTCGCTGGCTTCGGAGGCACCCTAATGCTGCCGGCGGCATGGCCTCTTCTGGGCTGAAGAGGCCTGGGAGCCACTGGCCTTTCTCTTTGGGGGGCGTCAAGAGGAACGCCAACTTCGAGGCGCTGCCGGAGGATTGGCGAGCGCGGGTGAAAAGGAGGAAAACCGCGTCGAGCACATGAGGCACGCCGTGCTCTTTTTTCTTTCCGTTCCTCACGTGAGCGGTGCCTGCCCCAAACGGGAGCGAAGGGGCTGCTGCTGCAGCCCTGGGCAGAGGGACCTGCCACTGCTGCTGCCTCACCCAGCTCCTCCTGGGGCCGCTCCTGCTCAGCAGGGACGGGCTCAGATCGGGGGCAGCTGGGAACCCCGTGGAGGGCAGCCTGGGTTGGTCCTCATCATCAGAGCTTGCAGGGCTGCTGGAGGAGGCCAGGCTGGAGCTGGGAGTCTTTTGCTGGGAGCTGCCGGAGCTGGAGCAGCTGGAGCTGGAGCTGGAGGCGCTGGAGCTGCTGGAGCTGGAGCTGGCTGCAGGGCTGTTGTCCTCCTCCCCAACAGCATGGAGCGCAGCAGCCTCTGTGAGAATCTATGAGATTCACCCTGGTGCTTTTTCAGAACCTCTTCCGGTGCCGTGGCTGCAGCAGGATTTCCTGTGAGAGGAGCCGCTGCCAACATGGGCCTGGGGCTCTGGAGAGTCCTTGGCCGATGGTGAAGCATGGGATCAGGGAAAGGCACCAGGAGAAGGGGAGAAAGCATCACCAGAGAGACTCTGTCAGCGAAAAAGGAATTTATTTCCTTTTATTTCAGTTATTGGCAGCTGGAGCCCTGCTAGTGCTGCCGGCGGGGTGGCCTCTTGCAGGGCTGGGGAGAGTCCTGGGGGCTGGGAGCCCTCCTCTTCCGGGGGTGCCAGGGCTGCCCACGTGAGCGATCCCTGCCCTGACCAGGAGCAGAGGGGCTGCGGCTGCAGCCCTGGGCAGAGGGACCTGCCACCGCCACCTCCTCACCCAGCTCCTCCTGGGGCTGCTCCCGCTCGGGAGAGATGAGCACAGATCGGGGGCAGCTGGGACCCCCACGGTGGGCAGCCTCCAGTGAGCCGCGCTGGTCCTCATCATCAGAGCTTGCAGGGCTGCTGGAGGAGAAGGCCAGGCTGGAGTCAGGAGACTTCTGCTGGGAGCTGGAGCTGCTGGAGCTGCTGGAGCTGGAGCTGCCGGAGCTGGAGCTGCTGGAGCTGGAGCTGGCCACAGGGCTGTTGTCCTCCTCCCTGGCAGCATGGCAGCGCAGCAGCCTCTGGGCCCCCTCCCTGCACTGGCACACAATGATGCTGATGACGCCGTGGATCACCTGTGCTGTGTATTCCTCGAGGCAGTCTTGTAGCCTCTGGACCATGGCCTCCCCATTTGGACCATAGACGCACAGGGCGTGCAGGATGGTGCTCTCTGCATTCCTTGCCAGCCACCATCGGGACCCATATATTGCCTGCAGCTCCTGGCGCAGCCAGGGCAGCACAGGATCAAGGAGACGCTCTTGTCTTTGAAAAAGCTGGGCCCAGACCTCGGGCAGGAGGCCACCCACGGCCTCTGGCCCTGCAGCCCCCTGCTCAGCAGCGGACACTGTCAACTGTGGAGATGATGGAGGGGATGCCACAGGGAGACTGGGGCTGTTTTCCCTCTCTGACCCTGCAGCCCCCTGCTCAGCAGGGGACAGTGTCAACTGTGGAGATGATGGAGGGGATGCCACACGGAGATGGGGACTGTTTTCCGCTGGGTGGCCGGGAGCTCCTCCTGCTGGACTGCTGGCATGTGGCAACTCTTCTGTGTGGACGACACACTGCAGATAGTCGTCTTCTGCCTGCACAGAAAACCTGATACTCTCTATCGGTCTTCTGCAGAGGGGGCACTCTGGTTTCCTCTCTGTCCAGCGCAGGATGCAGCCCAGGCAGAATTGGTGGCGACAAGGCATGGCATAAGCAATGTCATCTCGAGCATCACGGCAGATGGGGCAGCTCCACGCTGCCTCCGTGGCCATGTCCGTGCTCCGCAGGGGGCTGGGGAGAGCTGAGGATGAGCTGCTGCTACGCCTTGCTGGCACTGGCGCTGCCGAAGGTTGTCGCACACTGCAAAAGGGAGAGCGGCCATAGTCACTGGCTGTCCCGCAGAGGGCAGGAAGAAACGTCCAGGCTCCTCGAGAAGGACTCCCTCCTGGCTCCCTGAGCCCCACGGCCACCCTGGGGGGATGTTTCCCTACACAGCTCACCTCTGGTGCTTCTAGCGTGTTCCACAGTGCCCGGCTGCCTGAAGCAGGCAGGGCTGGGGAAACACAGGGTATGGCTCCGGGACGGGCACCGAGAGCTGCCGACGGCAGCCCCCAAAGCACCACCCAGCACCAGGAGAAGCCTCGCTCCACCCTCCAGGCCTCGCAGGCACGCTCGGCAGGAGTCCAGGCACGAGCCAGGCTGGGGCAGGCCCCGCCGGCGCCCAGATATAAGCAGCGAGGGACGTGAGGTCACAGTCCATTGCTCACTGATGTCAGAATCCACTGCCAGGTGACGGCACCCTGCCCCACACGGCGACGTCACAATGGGCCGTCCACCCCCGCAGCACTACTGCCTCTGCATGCACATCTGGGGCCATGGCAGCACCACTTTCCCCTCCCTCTCCTCACCTGCGCATTCCTTTCGCCATTGGTGTTTCGTGGCAGTCCCCAAGGCCTTGGCTGTGTCTTCTCTTCAGACCCTTCAGATGCCCTTGTACTTCACATTCTCCAGGCCAGCCTCCTACCCAAATAAACAACTCAGCCCTAAGCACTGTTTTTCCCCATTGGTCCCACTTGGCTCCATCGAGTCCCAGGTTTGCACAGCATGCTTTAGGCAACGTCAAACTTAAATGATGTTACAGCGATAGTTGCCCTGGTGCCCTTCTCCTTGCAAGACTCCGCGTCCCTGCGTGTCTCTAGTGCTCCCCTCCAGTTAATCTGTGCGTTTGAGCCATCTCTCGGGCAACTCCCCTTCACCAATGGTGAAATCCAGCCATTCCTCACAGTGCTGTTTCAATCTTTCACAGCCTTCTTGCAACACCATGTGCAGCCATTTCAGATGTTCAGCAACCAGCCAGCCTGCATCCTGGTTATTGGTCTGCAGCCATAAATCCTTTCACTCAGATCTCGTTGCTGGAACATAAAGGAGTGCTCCTATCCTTAACGCTCAGGGGAAGAAAAGTGGGTATCAGGGAAAAGTAGAGAATACAAATGGATTAGATTAGATGGGATGGACTAGTAGATGGATAAGGAACTGGTGGAACGGCCGCCTCCAAAGAGGTACAGTCAACGGCTCAAGGCCCACATGGACATCAGTAAGGAGTGGTGGGGTGTCCCTCAAGGGTCCATCCTGGGACCAAGACTGTGGAGTATCACAGGATCACAGACTGCTAGGGGTTGGAAGGGACCTCTGGAGATCATCTTGTCCAACCCCCCTGCTTGAGCAGGCACACCTAGAGCAGGGGGCACAGGACTGCGTGCAGGCAGGTTTGGAAGATATCCAGAGAAGCGTTGGGGCAGAAGAGGCAGCAAGAGCTGCCCGGCTGTGCAAGTCCGAGGCCCCGGCTGAAGGCTTGGGTGCATCAGCCACTCTCCCAGTTTTGTATCACAGGGAAGATCTTCCTTCAGGACACAGCGAGTGGCATTGAGTGCGAGTTTGCAGGTGGCACCGAGCAGAGTGCTTGGAATTTGGAGTTTATTTTTGACAGTAGAGTCCAGCTCCCGCGGCACCCGAGGGGGTGAGATTCCCGTCTTGTTGCCTGCTGCCGGTGCTCTTCCCTTGCAGAGCGTGCATCTCTCCCGGGGCAATGCCGGGACCGGCAGCTCTGTGAGGCTGCCCAGTGCGCTGGCGCCTGCACGCCCCTGCGGCCTGCTTTTCTGGATGGCTCCTTGCTGGCCTGTCTGGGGGGAGCTGTAGCCTTCTGGGGCCTCCTTGATGTTGTGGTGCTGGGGCTTGCGCTGACGGCACCTTTGCTCCTTGCTGAGGGGACGGCCTCCTCTTGCCCCTAAAGCCCCTAAAGGCAGACCCGGCTCATCCTGAATGCGGAAGCGCATAGCTGGATGTCACTTTCTCTGGGACTATTGAGCCTGAGACTGACAAAAAAGAACCATGCAAAAGACAGATTACGGTCAACCTCTGACTAGCATCAATACTGATGTTCATCTCAAAATGAAAAGGGCTAATTGAATTTGTTTGAAAAGTACGGAATTACTCAACTTTGGGGTGACATGGGTGACTACATCTGTCAGAGCCACCTCAAGGCCTCGTGGAAGTGTTAGTTCTCCCGCAAAGAGGTCCCACGCTGTGTAACACTGCAGCAGCACTGGAAGACCCAGGCTAAGGTTCTTCCACCCAAACTTAAGCATTTACTTGGATTTTCCTGAATATTTTGATGCTGCAACAAAGTCCCCTTTTTCCTCCAGATGAAGCCTATTTCTGAGGGAACTAGTGTGTTTTCGATCACAAGGAGCACTGGTGAAAAATACTTGGTCTGTTCCAGTACGACGTTGAAGTTCTGAAGTGAAACATTGGTGCTGGTGGATGGGCAAAGCATGAGAGTCTTTGCCCTCAAATACGTGCCTTCTTATGAGAGCCAGCAGAAGGAACAAGGAAGGTCAGTATCACTGCAAAGCTACGCTTTGGAGTGTGCTGCCGTTCACCTCTTTTCCTGCCCTTGGCGTTTTCCTGGGGCGAGGGCGAGGGCTACCGCTCGAGATGCTCCCTTGCTCCCATTCTGCATCTCACCTGTGTGAGGCTCTTCGCCAGCGGAGCTCCTCTCCAGCATGCTGGGAGCACTTGCTTGCCACCCAGGGTCTTGGGGGGTGGGTGAATCGTGTCTGCAGGTGGCTCAGCCCCATCTAACAGGGTGACCACGGGGGCTCACAGCAGCCCACTTTATCAGCTAAGCCGACACAGGGTCAGCTGCCAGGAGCGCGCGGCAGGACAGCGAATGCCGGTTCAGTTACTGTGCCTGCTGCTTGCTGCAAATAGGTCTCAAGGCTACAGATTTTCCAGTGTATCCCATAGGCTAACCTTCTCTGTGTTTGGAATTACCTGTGGTAGGGATTTCGGAGAAACACCCAAAACAAAAAGATGACGTGCTAAATGCCATTACTTTTTTCCTTCTCTCTTTGGCTGCTGCTAGTAATTTCTTCCTGCTCTCCAACAAAAGGATCACCCAAAGTGCAAACCGAATGCGTCTGAAAAGAGTTTACAAAGTTTTAAAGGGCAACACATATATGTATTTTCTTTCTGGCTCTGGGGTTTTTGTTTGTTTATTTGATTGGTTTGGTTTTGTTGGTTTTTTCCATTCATTTTAAACATACCTGCAAGGTCCATATGTATTCTCAGGGTTCGTCGGAACGGTGCTTCTGGTATTACCTCCTTCTCCTACCCCTAATTTGCTGTACCTTCCCCTTCCCTCCCTCCTTTTGTAATACTCATTTTTACATTAATGCACAGGCCTTTTTTCCCTCTGATTAAACGAACTCGAATCGGACTTCACGTTTCCCCTGACTCTACGTCAGCAAACTGTACATTTTTCACTAATGCGTTAGGCAGAAATTGTGTTAGGCATGATGAGTGTTTTCCTCTACTTGCTTGAGAAACGCCCGGTCAACCTTTCACCCATTGCTCCTCTATAAGAATCACCCTGGCGCTTTTCCAGAACCTGTTCCCCACCGTCACTGGACAGTTCCCTGAAGTCCACTGGACACTGAAAAGCAGATATATGATTGCCTTTTCAAAGTGTATTTCAAATGTTTTGTCAAAGAAATAATTTGAACAGCACTAAAATATGGGGACTATTTTTAAATGCCCAGCATCTGTGGTAAAAATACTCTCTTTTTGGATTGTTCTACAGCGCAGGAGGTTTCCGAGGACAGGCTCATAGTGATGTTTCTGTGGCTGTCAACTTTTTCACTCCTTTCCCCATATTCTTTCTGTGCAACACCTGCCTTTCTCTTTGTTTTCACTTTTGTTTTAAATAAGCAACATCGTGAAGGATCGCACTGAATAGGGGAGTGCAAGGACTTTCAATAATTTCATGCTCAACCCCACCTCCTCCAACCAAAACCCTTAATCAAAGGCTCTGGGAGCCAACGGGCCTGACCCTCCAAGTCTTGCGTTGTTTCTTGCAGGAAATGGACATTCTCAGTCACGGTTTGTTTCACGCAGATAACACCGGCACTTAACTTTTGGTATGGATTGAAAATTTACTTTCACCAAACTGCTCTGCTTAACTATTCTGGTGTCTTTCATTGCAAGTATAGCTTCACTTTTCCTGAAAGCTTGGTAATACGAATTAACAGTGCTCAGATTTTTTTTCCCATTTCCATTTCTTGGTTGTTTTTTTTTTTTTATTTTAAGATGGAAGTATCACCAAAACAATTAAAACAATAAAAACCAAATTTCTGCTCTATTGTTAGGGAAAAGCTCCCTTTCCCCCACAGTAATGCTACACAGGGCATACAAAGAAAACAAGACACCTCTTCTGACAACGGACAGCAGCCGGGGGAAGGAAAGGCGGGGGGCGCCAGGAGACCCGACAGGAGCCGGCAGCCCGCGGGACAGCGGCTGAGGGGACCCGGGCGGGGCCGGGAGCAACGGCGGGAGATTTGAAGTAACCGACGCCAGCCCTCAGTCGCCGAGGCGAGCAGCTCCGGGGCCGGCAGGGTCCGCAGCCAAGCCTCCAGCGCGGTGTGCGGGGGGGTCCCGGAGCGGGGGAAGGCGGGGGCCGCCGGGAGACCCGACAGGAGCCCGCAGCCCGCGGGACAGCGGCTGAGGGGACCCGGGCGGGGCCGGGGCCGGGACCGGGACCTACGGCGGCCGAGCCGCGCCCCCAGGGCCCCTGGAGAGCGTTGCCGACCAGGGCGGACAAACAGGGCGCGGCAGCTCTTCCGGCTCGACCAGGGAGCGATGGGACCCACCCCGCAGAAGGCCATGGCCTCTCTGAGCGCTGCACCCACCACGACTGACGCACCTTTGCAGGCAGAGCTCCCAAGGGAACAGGCCGCTACCCCGGTGTCGGTGTCGGGCTGCAGCAGGGCGTGCCCTTCTCGTGCCGGTGCCGGACACGCTTCCCCTTTCAGGCAGACAGCACACGTGATGCAGAGGATTCCCTCTCCTCTCTCTACCTGGCTGAACCCGGTGACTTAAGGGATAGGGGGCAACAGCAAAAAGCTCCTGCCCCAGGGCAGCAGGTGCATCTCCTCCGTCACCGCCCCACCTTCCCGGGTGCCCGTGCATAATAGGTACGAGGCTCTGCGAGTGGAACCGGACAATGGTGCATCTAGCTTGGAGGTGTCGCCAAGGTTAAGCCTGCCTATGCCCTACATCAAAACCGCTTCCATAAAGTAAAAAAGGCTGACCCTTGTCATAAGAGACTCTCTTCTGCGGGGAAGAGAAGGTCTGATATGCCAACCTGATCTGCTTCTTAGGGGAGTCTGCTGCCCCCCTGGGGCCCGGGTTAAGGACTATGACTTCATACCCTGGTACAGCCCTTGGGTTATTAGCCATTATTGCTTTTTAGGTATGGGGTGCAACTATACCGAGGTCATAGTGAGCAGAAAAGGCTGGCAGGAGAGCAGAGCCCCAAGACATGAGGGCAGAAGGTGAGGAGTGGATGAGGCCAGGCCTGGGCTACTGAGCGATGTGGCACAGGCAGGGCCTGGCGACCTCCCCACAGCAGAAAAGGGCTGAACAGCTGTACCCTCTCCACCAGACCCCATGGACCTCGGGCTGCAGCAGAGTCATGAGGGGAAGGTGTGCACAGCACCAGGAAAAAGAGAACGCATCACAGGTGGCAACAGCAATGCCAGCTGCGCTGCTTGTAATGGGGGACTAAGACTTCTCCTGCAGTTTTCATAGCTCAATTTTCTTCTTTCAAACTTAGGCTACTGACAAGTGCCTCCAAGTCCCCTTGGGGCAAGCACATGCCCCAGCTGCTGGACCAGCCCCGCTTTCGCTGGCTTCGGAGGCACCCTAATGCTGCCGGCGGCATGGCCTCTTCTGGGCTGAAGAGGCCTGGGAGCCACTGGCCTTTCTCTTTGGGGGGCGTCAAGAGGAACGCCAACTTCGAGGCGCTGCCGGAGGATTGGCGAGCGCGGGTGAAAAGGAGGAAAACCGCGTCGAGCACATGAGGCACGCCGTGCTCTTTTTTCTTTCCGTTCCTCACGTGAGCGGTGCCTGCCCCAAACGGGAGCGAAGGGGCTGCTGCTGCAGCCCTGGGCAGAGGGACCTGCCACTGCTGCTGCCTCACCCAGCTCCTCCTGGGGCCGCTCCTGCTCAGCAGGGACGGGCTCAGATCGGGGGCAGCTGGGAACCCCGTGGAGGGCAGCCTGGGTTGGTCCTCATCATCAGAGCTTGCAGGGCTGCTGGAGGAGGCCAGGCTGGAGCTGGGAGTCTTTTGCTGGGAGCTGCCGGAGCTGGAGCAGCTGGAGCTGGAGCTGGAGGCGCTGGAGCTGCTGGAGCTGGAGCTGGCTGCAGGGCTGTTGTCCTCCTCCCCAACAGCATGGAGCGCAGCAGCCTCTGTGAGAATCTATGAGATTCACCCTGGTGCTTTTTCAGAACCTCTTCCGGTGCCGTGGCTGCAGCAGGATTTCCTGTGAGAGGAGCCGCTGCCAACATGGGCCTGGGGCTCTGGAGAGTCCTTGGCCGATGGTGAAGCATGGGATCAGGGAAAGGCACCAGGAGAAGGGGAGAAAGCATCACCAGAGAGACTCTGTCAGCGAAAAAGGAATTTATTTCCTTTTATTTCAGTTATTGGCAGCTGGAGCCCTGCTAGTGCTGCCGGCGGGGTGGCCTCTTGCAGGGCTGGGGAGAGTCCTGGGGGCTGGGAGCCCTCCTCTTCCGGGGGTGCCAGGGCTGCCCACGTGAGCGATCCCTGCCCTGACCAGGAGCAGAGGGGCTGCGGCTGCAGCCCTGGGCAGAGGGACCTGCCACCGCCACCTCCTCACCCAGCTCCTCCTGGGGCTGCTCCCGCTCGGGAGAGATGAGCACAGATCGGGGGCAGCTGGGACCCCCACGGTGGGCAGCCTCCAGTGAGCCGCGCTGGTCCTCATCATCAGAGCTTGCAGGGCTGCTGGAGGAGAAGGCCAGGCTGGAGTCAGGAGACTTCTGCTGGGAGCTGGAGCTGCTGGAGCTGCTGGAGCTGGAGCTGCTGCAGCTGGAGCTGCTGGAGCTGGAGCTGGCCACAGGGCTGTTGTCCTCCTCCCTGGCAGCATGGCAGCGCAGCAGCCTCTGGGCCCCCTCCCTGCACTGGCACACAATGATGCTGATGACGCCGTGGATCACCTGTGCTGTGTATTCCTCGAGGCAGTCTTGTAGCCTCTGGACCATGGCCTCCCCATTTGGACCATAGACGCACAGGGCGTGCAGGATGGTGCTCTCTGCATTCCTTGCCAGCCACCATCGGGACCCATATATTGCCTGCAGCTCCTGGCGCAGCCAGGGCAGCACAGGATCAAGGAGACGCTCTTGTCTTTGAAAAAGCTGGGCCCAGACCTCGGGCAGGAGGCCACCCACGGCCTCTGGCCCTGCAGCCCCCTGCTCAGCAGCGGACACTGTCAACTGTGGAGATGATGGAGGGGATGCCACAGGGAGACTGGGGCTGTTTTCCCTCTCTGACCCTGCAGCCCCCTGCTCAGCAGGGGACAGTGTCAACTGTGGAGATGATGGAGGGGATGCCACACGGAGATGGGGACTGTTTTCCGCTGGGTGGCCGGGAGCTCCTCCTGCTGGACTGCTGGCATGTGGCAACTCTTCTGTGTGGACGACACACTGCAGATAGTCGTCTTCTGCCTGCACAGAAAACCTGATACTCTCTATCGGTCTTCTGCAGAGGGGGCACTCTGGTTTCCTCTCTGTCCAGCGCAGGATGCAGCCCAGGCAGAATTGGTGGCGACAAGGCATGGCATAAGCAATGTCATCTCGAGCATCACGGCAGATGGGGCAGCTCCACGCTGCCTCCGTGGCCATGTCCGTGCTCCGCAGGGGGCTGGGGAGAGCTGAGGATGAGCTGCTGCTACGCCTTGCTGGCACTGGCGCTGCCGAAGGTTGTCGCACACTGCAAAAGGGAGAGCGGCCATAGTCACTGGCTGTCCCGCAGAGGGCAGGAAGAAACGTCCAGGCTCCTCGAGAAGGACTCCCTCCTGGCTCCCTGAGCCCCACGGCCACCCTGGGGGGATGTTTCCCTACACAGCTCACCTCTGGTGCTTCTAGCGTGTTCCACAGTGCCCGGCTGCCTGAAGCAGGCAGGGCTGGGGAAACACAGGGTATGGCTCCGGGACGGGCACCGAGAGCTGCCGACGGCAGCCCCCAAAGCACCACCCAGCACCAGGAGAAGCCTCGCTCCACCCTCCAGGCCTCGCAGGCACGCTCGGCAGGAGTCCAGGCACGAGCCAGGCTGGGGCAGGCCCCGCCGGCGCCCAGATATAAGCAGCGAGGGACGTGAGGTCACAGTCCATTGCTCACTGATGTCAGAATCCACTGCCAGGTGACGGCACCCTGCCCCACACGGCGACGTCACAATGGGCCGTCCACCCCCGCAGCACTACTGCCTCTGCATGCACATCTGGGGCCATGGCAGCACCACTTTCCCCTCCCTCTCCTCACCTGCGCATTCCTTTCGCCATTGGTGTTTCGTGGCAGTCCCCAAGGCCTTGGCTGTGTCTTCTCTTCAGACCCTTCAGATGCCCTTGTACTTCACATTCTCCAGGCCAGCCTCCTACCCAAATAAACAACTCAGCCCTAAGCACTGTTTTTCCCCATTGGTCCCACTTGGCTCCATCGAGTCCCAGGTTTGCACAGCATGCTTTAGGCAACGTCAAACTTAAATGATGTTACAGCGATAGTTGCCCTGGTGCCCTTCTCCTTGCAAGACTCCGCGTCCCTGCGTGTCTCTAGTGCTCCCCTCCAGTTAATCTGTGCGTTTGAGCCATCTCTCGGGCAACTCCCCTTCACCAATGGTGAAATCCAGCCATTCCTCACAGTGCTGTTTCAATCTTTCACAGCCTTCTTGCAACACCATGTGCAGCCATTTCAGATGTTCAGCAACCAGCCAGCCTGCATCCTGGTTATTGGTCTGCAGCCATAAATCCTTTCACTCAGATCTCGTTGCTGGAACATAAAGGAGTGCTCCTATCCTTAACGCTCAGGGGAAGAAAAGTGGGTATCAGGGAAAAGTAGAGAATACAAATGGATTAGATTAGATGGGATGGACTAGTAGATGGATAAGGAACTGGTGGAACGGCCGCCTCCAAAGAGGTACAGTCAACGGCTCAAGGCCCACATGGACATCAGTAAGGAGTGGTGGGGTGTCCCTCAAGGGTCCATCCTGGGACCAAGACTGTGGAGTATCACAGGATCACAGACTGCTAGGGGTTGGAAGGGACCTCTGGAGATCATCTTGTCCAACCCCCCTGCTTGAGCAGGCACACCTAGAGCAGGGGGCACAGGACTGCGTGCAGGCAGGTTTGGAAGATATCCAGAGAAGCGTTGGGGCAGAAGAGGCAGCAAGAGCTGCCCGGCTGTGCAAGTCCGAGGCCCCGGCTGAAGGCTTGGGTGCATCAGCCACTCTCCCAGTTTTGTATCACAGGGAAGATCTTCCTTCAGGACACAGCGAGTGGCATTGAGTGCGAGTTTGCAGGTGGCACCGAGCAGAGTGCTTGGAATTTGGAGTTTATTTTTGACAGTAGAGTCCAGCTCCCGCGGCACCCGAGGGGGTGAGATTCCCGTCTTGTTGCCTGCTGCCGGTGCTCTTCCCTTGCAGAGCGTGCATCTCTCCCGGGGCAATGCCGGGACCGGCAGCTCTGTGAGGCTGCCCAGTGCGCTGGCGCCTGCACGCCCCTGCGGCCTGCTTTTCTGGATGGCTCCTTGCTGGCCTGTCTGGGGGGAGCTGTAGCCTTCTGGGGCCTCCTTGATGTTGTGGTGCTGGGGCTTGCGCTGACGGCACCTTTGCTCCTTGCTGAGGGGACGGCCTCCTCTTGCCCCTAAAGCCCCTAAAGGCAGACCCGGCTCATCCTGAATGCGGAAGCGCATAGCTGGATGTCACTTTCTCTGGGACTATTGAGCCTGAGACTGACAAAAAAGAACCATGCAAAAGACAGATTACGGTCAACCTCTGACTAGCATCAATACTGATGTTCATCTCAAAATGAAAAGGGCTAATTGAATTTGTTTGAAAAGTACGGAATTACTCAACTTTGGGGTGACATGGGTGACTACATCTGTCAGAGCCACCTCAAGGCCTCGTGGAAGTGTTAGTTCTCCCGCAAAGAGGTCCCACGCTGTGTAACACTGCAGCAGCACTGGAAGACCCAGGCTAAGGTTCTTCCACCCAAACTTAAGCATTTACTTGGATTTTCCTGAATATTTTGATGCTGCAACAAAGTCCCCTTTTTCCTCCAGATGAAGCCTATTTCTGAGGGAACTAGTGTGTTTTCGATCACAAGGAGCACTGGTGAAAAATACTTGGTCTGTTCCAGTACGACGTTGAAGTTCTGAAGTGAAACATTGGTGCTGGTGGATGGGCAAAGCATGAGAGTCTTTGCCCTCAAATACGTGCCTTCTTATGAGAGCCAGCAGAAGGAAGAAGGAAGGTCAGTATCACTGCAAAGCTACGCTTTGGAGTGTGCTGCCGTTCACCTCTTTTCCTGCCCTTGGCGTTTTCCTGGGGCGAGGGCGAGGGCTACCGCTCGAGATGCTCCCTTGCTCCCATTCTGCATCTCACCTGTGTGAGGCTCTTCGCCAGCGGAGCTCCTCTCCAGCATGCTGGGAGCACTTGCTTGCCACCCAGGGTCTTGGGGGGTGGGTGAATCGTGTCTGCAGGTGGCTCAGCCCCATCTAACAGGGTGACCACGGGGGCTCACAGCAGCCCACTTTATCAGCTAAGCCGACACAGGGTCAGCTGCCAGGAGCGCGCGGCAGGACAGCGAATGCCGGTTCAGTTACTGTGCCTGCTGCTTGCTGCAAATAGGTCTCAAGGCTACAGATTTTCCAGTGTATCCCATAGGCTAACCTTCTCTGTGTTTGGAATTACCTGTGGTAGGGATTTCGGAGAAACACCCAAAACAAAAAGATGACGTGCTAAATGCCATTACTTTTTTCCTTCTCTCTTTGGCTGCTGCTAGTAATTTCTTCCTGCTCTCCAACAAAAGGATCACCCAAAGTGCAAACCGAATGCGTCTGAAAAGAGTTTACAAAGTTTTAAAGGGCAACACATATATGTATTTTCTTTCTGGCTCTGGGGTTTTTGTTTGTTTATTTGATTGGTTTGGTTTTGTTGGTTTTTTCCATTCATTTTAAACATACCTGCAAGGTCCATATGTATTCTCAGGGTTCGTCGGAACGGTGCTTCTGGTATTACCTCCTTCTCCTACCCCTAATTTGCTGTACCTTCCCCTTCCCTCCCTCCTTTTGTAATACTCATTTTTACATTAATGCACAGGCCTTTTTTCCCTCTGATTAAACGAACTCGAATCGGACTTCACGTTTCCCCTGACTCTACGTCAGCAAACTGTACATTTTTCACTAATGCGTTAGGCAGAAATTGTGTTAGGCATGATGAGAGTTTTCCTCTACTTGCTTGAGAAACGCCCGGTCAACCTTTCACCCATTGCTCCTCTATAAGAATCACCCTGGCGCTTTTCCAGAACCTGTTCCCCACCGTCACTGGACAGTTCCCTGAAGTCCACTGGACACTGAAAAGCAGATATATGATTGCCTTTTCAAAGTGTATTTCAAATGTTTTGTCAAAGAAATAATTTGAACAGCACTAAAATATGGGGACTATTTTTAAATGCCCAGCATCTGTGGTAAAAATACTCTCTTTTTGGATTGTTCTACAGCGCAGGAGGTTTCCGAGGACAGGCTCATAGTGATGTTTCTGTGGCTGTCAACTTTTTCACTCCTTTCCCCATATTCTTTCTGTGCAACACCTGCCTTTCTCTTTGTTTTCACTTTTGTTTTAAATAAGCAACATCGTGAAGGATCGCACTGAATAGGGGAGTGCAAGGACTTTCAATAATTTCATGCTCAACCCCACCTCCTCCAACCAAAACCCTTAATCAAAGGCTCTGGGAGCCAACGGGCCTGACCCTCCAAGTCTTGCGTTGTTTCTTGCAGGAAATGGACATTCTCAGTCACGGTTTGTTTCACGCAGATAACACCGGCACTTAACTTTTGGTATGGACTGAAAATTTACTTTCACCAAACCGCTCTGCTTAACTATTCTGGTGTCTTTCATTGCAAGTATAGCTTCACTTTTCCTGAAAGCTTGGTAATACGAATTAACAGTGCTCAGATTTTTTTTCCCATTTCCATTTCTTGGTTGTTTTTTTTTTTTTATTTTAAGATGGAAGTATCACCAAAACAATTAAGACAATAAAAACCAAATTTCTGCTCTATTGTTAGGGAAAAGCTCCCTTTCCCCCACAGTAATGCTACACAGGGCATACAAAGAAAACAAGACACCTCTTCTGACAACGGACAGCAGCCGGGGGAAGGAAAGGCGGGGGGCGCCAGGAGACCCGACAGGAGCCGGCAGCCCGCGGGACAGCGGCTGAGGGGACCCGGGCGGGGCCGGGAGCAACGGCGGGAGATTTGAAGTAACCGACGCCAGCCCTCAGTCGCCGAGGCGAGCAGCTCCGGGGCCGGCAGGGTCCGCAGCCAAGCCTCCAGCGCGGTGTGCGGGGGGGTCCCGGAGCGGGGGAAGGCGGGGGCCGCCGGGAGACCCGACAGGAGCCCGCAGCCCGCGGGACAGCGGCTGAGGGGACCCGGGCGGGGCCGGGGCCGGGACCGGGACCTACGGCGGCCGAGCCGCGCCCCCAGGGCCCCTGGAGAGCGTTGCTGACCAGGGCGGACAAACAGGGCGCGGCAGCTCTTCCGGCTCGACCAGGGAGCGATGGGACCCACCCCGCAGAAGGCCATGGCCTCTCTGAGCGCTGCACCCACCATGACTGACGCACCTTTGCAGGCAGAGCTCCCAAGGGAACAGGCCGCTACCCCGGTGTCGGTGTCGGGCTGCAGCAGGGCGTGCCCTTCTCGTGCCGGTGCCGGACACGCTTCCCCTTTCAGGCAGACAGCACACGTGATGCAGAGGATTCCCTCTCCTCTCTCTACCTGGCTGAACCCGGTGACTTAAGGGATAGGGGGCAACAGCAAAAAGCTCCTGCCCCAGGGCAGCAGGTGCATCTCCTCCGTCACCGCCCCACCTTCCCGGGTGCCCGTGCATAATAGGTACGAGGCTCTGCGAGTGGAACCGGACAATGGTGCATCTAGCTTGGAGGTGTCGCCAAGGTTAAGCCTGCCTATGCCCTACATCAAAACCGCTTCCATAAAGTAAAAAAGGCTGACCCTTGTCATAAGAGACTCTCTTCTGCGGGGAAGAGAAGGTCTGATATGCCAACCTGATCTGCTTCTTAGGGGAGTCTGCTGCCCCCCTGGGGCCCGGGTTAAGGACTATGACTTCATACCCTGGTACAGCCCTTGGGTTATTAGCCATTATTGCTTTTTCATGTAGCCTTTGTTGCACTCTTGCTCACCTCAGTAGAACACAGCTGTGGCTTTCCACAGAAACCACCAGAGGATGTGTTTCTGCACAGAAGGAGGTATGGGGTGCAACTATACCGAGGTCATAGTGAGCAGAAAAGGCTGGCAGGAGAGCAGAGCCCCAAGACATGAGGGCAGAAGGTGAGGAGTGGATGAGGCCAGGCCTGGGCTACTGAGCGATGTGGCACAGGCAGGGCCTGGCGACCTCCCCACAGCAGAAAAGGGCTGAACAGCTGTACCCTCTCCACCAGACCCCATGGACCTCGGGCTGCAGCAGAGTCATGAGGGGAAGGTGTGCACAGCACCAGGAAAAAGAGAACGCATCACAGGTGGCAACAGCAATGCCAGCTGCGCTGCTTGTAATGGGGGACTAAGACTTCTCCTGCAGTTTTCATAGCTCAATTTTCTTCTTTCAAACTTAGGCTACTGACAAGTGCCTCCAAGTCCCCTTGGGGCAAGCACATGCCCCAGCTGCTGGACCAGCCCCGCTTTCGCTGGCTTCGGAGGCACCCTAATGCTGCCGGCGGCATGGCCTCTTCTGGGCTGAAGAGGCCTGGGAGCCACTGGCCTTTCTCTTTGGGGGGCGTCAAGAGGAACGCCAACTTCGAGGCGCTGCCGGAGGATTGGCGAGCGCGGGTGAAAAGGAGGAAAACCGCGTCGAGCACATGAGGCACGCCGTGCTCTTTTTTCTTTCCGTTCCTCACGTGAGCGGTGCCTGCCCCAAACGGGAGCGAAGGGGCTGCTGCTGCAGCCCTGGGCAGAGGGACCTGCCACTGCTGCTGCCTCACCCAGCTCCTCCTGGGG
Organism: Phalacrocorax carbo; assembly: GCF_963921805.1. Classification (NCBI taxonomy): domain Eukaryota; kingdom Metazoa; phylum Chordata; class Aves; order Suliformes; family Phalacrocoracidae; genus Phalacrocorax; species Phalacrocorax carbo. The sequence continues at coordinate 77,066,226 of NC_087548.1, forward strand.
CCGCTCCTGCTCAGCAGGGACGGGCTCAGATCGGGGGCAGCTGGGAACCCCGTGGAGGGCAGCCTGGGTTGGTCCTCATCATCAGAGCTTGCAGGGCTGCTGGAGGAGGCCAGGCTGGAGCTGGGAGTCTTTTGCTGGGAGCTGCCGGAGCTGGAGCAGCTGGAGCTGGAGCTGGAGGCGCTGGAGCTGCTGGAGCTGGAGCTGGCTGCAGGGCTGTTGTCCTCCTCCCCAACAGCATGGAGCGCAGCAGCCTCTGTGAGAATCTATGAGATTCACCCTGGTGCTTTTTCAGAACCTCTTCCGGTGCCGTGGCTGCAGCAGGATTTCCTGTGAGAGGAGCCGCTGCCAACATGGGCCTGGGGCTCTGGAGAGTCCTTGGCCGATGGTGAAGCATGGGATCAGGGAAAGGCACCAGGAGAAGGGGAGAAAGCATCACCAGAGAGACTCTGTCAGCGAAAAAGGAATTTATTTCCTTTTATTTCAGTTATTGGCAGCTGGAGCCCTGCTAGTGCTGCCGGCGGGGTGGCCTCTTGCAGGGCTGGGGAGAGTCCTGGGGGCTGGGAGCCCTCCTCTTCCGGGGGTGCCAGGGCTGCCCACGTGAGCGATCCCTGCCCTGACCAGGAGCAGAGGGGCTGCGGCTGCAGCCCTGGGCAGAGGGACCTGCCACCGCCACCTCCTCACCCAGCTCCTCCTGGGGCTGCTCCCGCTCGGGAGAGATGAGCACAGATCGGGGGCAGCTGGGACCCCCACGGTGGGCAGCCTCCAGTGAGCCGCGCTGGTCCTCATCATCAGAGCTTGCAGGGCTGCTGGAGGAGAAGGCCAGGCTGGAGTCAGGAGACTTCTGCTGGGAGCTGGAGCTGCTGGAGCTGCTGGAGCTGGAGCTGCCAGAGCTGGAGCTGCTGGAGCTGGAGCTGGCCACAGGGCTGTTGTCCTCCTCCCTGGCAGCATGGCAGCGCAGCAGCCTCTGGGCCCCCTCCCTGCACTGGCACACAATGATGCTGATGACGCCGTGGATCACCTGTGCTGTGTATTCCTCGAGGCAGTCTTGTAGCCTCTGGACCATGGCCTCCCCATTTGGACCATAGACGCACAGGGCGTGCAGGATGGTGCTCTCTGCATTCCTTGCCAGCCACCATCGGGACCCATATATTGCCTGCAGCTCCTGGCGCAGCCAGGGCAGCACAGGATCAAGGAGACGCTCTTGTCTTTGAAAAAGCTGGGCCCAGACCTCGGGCAGGAGGCCACCCACGGCCTCTGGCCCTGCAGCCCCCTGCTCAGCAGGGGACAGTGTCAACTGTGGAGATGATGGAGGGGATGCCACAGGGAGACTGGGGCTGTTTTCCCTCTCTGACCCTGCAGCCCCCTGCTCAGCAGGGGACAGTGTCAACTGTGGAGATGATGGAGGGGATGCCACACGGAGATGGGGACTGTTTTCCGCTGGGTGGCCGGGAGCTCCTCCTGCTGGACTGCTGGCATGTGGCAACTCTTCTGTGTGGACGACACACTGCAGATAGTCGTCTTCTGCCTGCACAGAAAACCTGATACTCTCTATCGGTCTTCTGCAGAGGGGGCACTCTGGTTTCCTCTCTGTCCAGCGCAGGATGCAGCCCAGGCAGAATTGGTGGCGACAAGGCATGGCATAAGCAATGTCATCTCGAGCATCACGGCAGATGGGGCAGCTCCACGCTGCCTCCGTGGCCATGTCCGTGCTCCGCAGGGGGCTGGGGAGAGCTGAGGATGAGCTGCTGCTACGCCTTGCTGGCACTGGCGCTGCCGAAGGTTGTCGCACACTGCAAAAGGGAGAGCGGCCATAGTCACTGGCTGTCCCGCAGAGGGCAGGAAGAAACGTCCAGGCTCCTCGAGAAGGACTCCCTCCTGGCTCCCTGAGCCCCACGGCCACCCTGGGGGGATGTTTCCCTACACAGCTCACCTCTGGTGCTTCTAGCGTGTTCCACAGTGCCCGGCTGCCTGAAGCAGGCAGGGCTGGGGAAACACAGGGTATGGCTCCGGGACGGGCACCGAGAGCTGCCGACGGCAGCCCCCAAAGCACCACCCAGCACCAGGAGAAGCCTCGCTCCACCCTCCAGGCCTCGCAGGCACGCTCGGCAGGAGTCCAGGCACGAGCCAGGCTGGGGCAGGCCCCGCCGGCGCCCAGATATAAGCAGCGAGGGACGTGAGGTCACAGTCCATTGCTCACTGATGTCAGAATCCACTGCCAGGTGACGGCACCCTGCCCCACACGGCGACGTCACAATGGGCCGTCCACCCCCGCAGCACTACTGCCTCTGCATGCACATCTGGGGCCATGGCAGCACCACTTTCCCCTCCCTCTCCTCACCTGCGCATTCCTTTCGCCATTGGTGTTTCGTGGCAGTCCCCAAGGCCTTGGCTGTGTCTTCTCTTCAGACCCTTCAGATGCCCTTGTACTTCACATTCTCCAGGCCAGCCTCCTACCCAAATAAACAACTCAGCCCTAAGCACTGTTTTTCCCCATTGGTCCCACTTGGCTCCATCGAGTCCCAGGTTTGCACAGCATGCTTTAGGCAACGTCAAACTTAAATGATGTTACAGCGATAGTTGCCCTGGTGCCCTTCTCCTTGCAAGACTCCGCGTCCCTGCGTGTCTCTAGTGCTCCCCTCCAGTTAATCTGTGCGTTTGAGCCATCTCTCGGGCAACTCCCCTTCACCAATGGTGAAATCCAGCCATTCCTCACAGTGCTGTTTCAATCTTTCACAGCCTTCTTGCAACACCATGTGCAGCCATTTCAGATGTTCAGCAACCAGCCAGCCTGCATCCTGGTTATTGGTCTGCAGCCATAAATCCTTTCACTCAGATCTCGTTGCTGGAACATAAAGGAGTGCTCCTATCCTTAACGCTCAGGGGAAGAAAAGTGGGTATCAGGGAAAAGTAGAGAATACAAATGGATTAGATTAGATGGGATGGACTAGTAGATGGATAAGGAACTGGTGGAACGGCCGCCTCCAAAGAGGTACAGTCAACGGCTCAAGGCCCACATGGACATCAGTAAGGAGTGGTGGGGTGTCCCTCAAGGGTCCATCCTGGGACCAAGACTGTGGAGTATCACAGGATCACAGACTGCTAGGGGTTGGAAGGGACCTCTGGAGATCATCTTGTCCAACCCCCCTGCTTGAGCAGGCACACCTAGAGCAGGGGGCACAGGACTGCGTGCAGGCAGGTTTGGAAGATATCCAGAGAAGCGTTGGGGCAGAAGAGGCAGCAAGAGCTGCCCGGCTGTGCAAGTCCGAGGCCCCGGCTGAAGGCTTGGGTGCATCAGCCACTCTCCCAGTTTTGTATCACAGGGAAGATCTTCCTTCAGGACACAGCGAGTGGCATTGAGTGCGAGTTTGCAGGTGGCACCGAGCAGAGTGCTTGGAATTTGGAGTTTATTTTTGACAGTAGAGTCCAGCTCCCGCGGCACCCGAGGGGGTGAGATTCCCGTCTTGTTGCCTGCTGCCGGTGCTCTTCCCTTGCAGAGCGTGCATCTCTCCCGGGGCAATGCCGGGACCGGCAGCTCTGTGAGGCTGCCCAGTGCGCTGGCGCCTGCACGCCCCTGCGGCCTGCTTTTCTGGATGGCTCCTTGCTGGCCTGTCTGGGGGGAGCTGTAGCCTTCTGGGGCCTCCTTGATGTTGTGGTGCTGGGGCTTGCGCTGACGGCACCTTTGCTCCTTGCTGAGGGGACGGCCTCCTCTTGCCCCTAAAGCCCCTAAAGGCAGACCCGGCTCATCCTGAATGCGGAAGCGCATAGCTGGATGTCACTTTCTCTGGGACTATTGAGCCTGAGACTGACAAAAAAGAACCATGCAAAAGACAGATTACGGTCAACCTCTGACTAGCATCAATACTGATGTTCATCTCAAAATGAAAAGGGCTAATTGAATTTGTTTGAAAAGTACGGAATTACTCAACTTTGGGGTGACATGGGTGACTACATCTGTCAGAGCCACCTCAAGGCCTCGTGGAAGTGTTAGTTCTCCCGCAAAGAGGTCCCACGCTGTGTAACACTGCAGCAGCACTGGAAGACCCAGGCTAAGGTTCTTCCACCCAAACTTAAGCATTTACTTGGATTTTCCTGAATATTTTGATGCTGCAACAAAGTCCCCTTTTTCCTCCAGATGAAGCCTATTTCTGAGGGAACTAGTGTGTTTTCGATCACAAGGAGCACTGGTGAAAAATACTTGGTCTGTTCCAGTACGACGTTGAAGTTCTGAAGTGAAACATTGGTGCTGGTGGATGGGCAAAGCATGAGAGTCTTTGCCCTCAAATACGTGCCTTCTTATGAGAGCCAGCAGAAGGAAGAAGGAAGGTCAGTATCACTGCAAAGCTACGCTTTGGAGTGTGCTGCCGTTCACCTCTTTTCCTGCCCTTGGCGTTTTCCTGGGGCGAGGGCGAGGGCTACCGCTCGAGATGCTCCCTTGCTCCCATTCTGCATCTCACCTGTGTGAGGCTCTTCGCCAGCGGAGCTCCTCTCCAGCATGCTGGGAGCACTTGCTTGCCACCCAGGGTCTTGGGGGGTGGGTGAATCGTGTCTGCAGGTGGCTCAGCCCCATCTAACAGGGTGACCACGGGGGCTCACAGCAGCCCACTTTATCAGCTAAGCCGACACAGGGTCAGCTGCCAGGAGCGCGCGGCAGGACAGCGAATGCCGGTTCAGTTACTGTGCCTGCTGCTTGCTGCAAATAGGTCTCAAGGCTACAGATTTTCCAGTGTATCCCATAGGCTAACCTTCTCTGTGTTTGGAATTACCTGTGGTAGGGATTTCGGAGAAACACCCAAAACAAAAAGATGACGTGCTAAATGCCATTACTTTTTTCCTTCTCTCTTTGGCTGCTGCTAGTAATTTCTTCCTGCTCTCCAACAAAAGGATCACCCAAAGTGCAAACCGAATGCGTCTGAAAAGAGTTTACAAAGTTTTAAAGGGCAACACATATATGTATTTTCTTTCTGGCTCTGGGGTTTTTGTTTGTTTATTTGATTGGTTTGGTTTTGTTGGTTTTTTCCATTCATTTTAAACATACCTGCAAGGTCCATATGTATTCTCAGGGTTCGTCGGAACGGTGCTTCTGGTATTACCTCCTTCTCCTACCCCTAATTTGCTGTACCTTCCCCTTCCCTCCCTCCTTTTGTAATACTCATTTTTACATTAATGCACAGGCCTTTTTTCCCTCTGATTAAACGAACTCGAATCGGACTTCACGTTTCCCCTGACTCTACGTCAGCAAACTGTACATTTTTCACTAATGCGTTAGGCAGAAATTGTGTTAGGCATGATCAGAGTTTTCCTCTACTTGCTTGAGAAACGCCCGGTCAACCTTTCACCCATTGCTCCTCTATAAGAATCACCCTGGCGCTTTTCCAGAACCTGTTCCCCACCGTCACTGGACAGTTCCCTGAAGTCCACTGGACACTGAAAAGCAGATATATGATTGCCTTTTCAAAGTGTATTTCAAATGTTTTGTCAAAGAAATAATTTGAACAGCACTAAAATATGGGGACTATTTTTAAATGCCTAGCATCTGTGGTAAAAATACTCTCTTTTTGGATTGTTCTACAGCGCAGGAGGTTTCCGAGGACAGGCTCATAGTGATGTTTCTGTGGCTGTCAACTTTTTCACTCCTTTCCCCATATTCTTTCTGTGCAACACCTGCCTTTCTCTTTGTTTTCACTTTTGTTTTGAATAAGCAACATCGTGAAGGATCGCACTGAATAGGGGAGTGCAAGGACTTTCAATAATTTCATGCTCAACCCCACCTCCTCCAACCAAAACCCTTAATCAAAGGCTCTGGGAGCCAACGGGCCTGACCCTCCAAGTCTTGCGTTGTTTCTTGCAGGAAATGGACATTCTCAGTCACGGTTTGTTTCACGCAGATAACACCGGCACTTAACTTTTGGTATGGACTGAAAATTTACTTTCACCAAACCGCTCTGCTTAACTATTCTGGTGTCTTTCATTGCAAGTATAGCTTCACTTTTCCTGAAAGCTTGGTAATACGAATTAACAGTGCTCAGATTTTTTTTCCCATTTCCATTTCTTGGTTGTTTTTTTTTTATTTTATTTTAAGATGGAAGTATCACCAAAACAATTAAAACAATAAAAACCAAATTTCTGCTCTATTGTTAGGGAAAAGCTCCCTTTCCCCCACAGTAATGCTACACAGGGCATACAAAGAAAACAAGACACCTCTTCTGACAACGGACAGCAGCCGGGGGAAGGAAAGGCGGGGGGCGCCAGGAGACCCGACAGGAGCCGGCAGCCCGCGGGACAGCGGCTGAGGGGACCCGGGCGGGGCCGGGAGCAACGGCGGGAGATTTGAAGTAACCGACGCCAGCCCTCAGTCGCCGAGGCGAGCAGCTCCGGGGCCGGCAGGGTCCGCAGCCAAGCCTCCAGCGCGGTGTGCGGGGGGGTCCCGGAGCGGGGGAAGGCGGGGGCCGCCGGGAGACCCGACAGGAGCCCGCAGCCCGCGGGACAGCGGCTGAGGGGACCCGGGCGGGGCCGGGGCCGGGACCGGGACCTACGGCGGCCGAGCCGCGCCCCCAGGGCCCCTGGAGAGCGTTGCCGACCAGGGCGGACAAACAGGGCGCGGCAGCTCTTCCGGCTCGACCAGGGAGCGATGGGACCCACCCCGCAGAAGGCCATGGCCTCTCTGAGCGCTGCACCCACCACGACTGACGCACCTTTGCAGGCAGAGCTCCCAAGGGAACAGGCCGCTACCCCGGTGTCGGTGTCGGGCTGCAGCAGGGCGTGCCCTTCTCGTGCCGGTGCCGGACACGCTTCCCCTTTCAGGCAGACAGCACACGTGATGCAGAGGATTCCCTCTCCTCTCTCTACCTGGCTGAACCCGGTGACTTAAGGGATAGGGGGCAACAGCAAAAAGCTCCTGCCCCAGGGCAGCAGGTGCATCTCCTCCGTCACCGCCCCACCTTCCCGGGTGCCCGTGCATAATAGGTACGAGGCTCTGCGAGTGGAACCGGACAATGGTGCATCTAGCTTGGAGGTGTCGCCAAGGTTAAGCCTGCCTATGCCCTACATCAAAACCGCTTCCATAAAGTAAAAAAGGCTGACCCTTGTCATAAGAGACTCTCTTCTGCGGGGAAGAGAAGGTCTGATATGCCAACCTGATCTGCTTCTTAGGGGAGTCTGCTGCCCCCCTGGGGCCCGGGTTAAGGACTATGACTTCATACCCTGGTACAGCCCTTGGGTTATTAGCCATTATTGCTTTTTCATGTAGCCTTTGTTGCACTCTTGCTCACCTCAGTAGAACACAGCTGTGGCTTTCCACAGAAACCACCAGAGGATGTGTTTCTGCACAGAAGGAGGTATGGGGTGCAACTATACCGAGGTCATAGTGAGCAGAAAAGGCTGGCAGGAGAGCAGAGCCCCAAGACATGAGGGCAGAAGGTGAGGAGTGGATGAGGCCAGGCCTGGGCTACTGAGCGATGTGGCACAGGCAGGGCCTGGAGACCTCCCCACAGCAGAAAAGGGCTGAACAGCTGTACCCTCTCCACCAGACCCCATGGACCTCGGGCTGCAGCAGAGTCATGAGGGGAAGGTGTGCACAGCACCAGGAAAAAGAGAACGCATCACAGGTGGCAACAGCAATGCCAGCTGCGCTGCTTGTAATGGGGGACTAAGACTTCTCCTGCAGTTTTCATAGCTCAATTTTCTTCTTTCAAACTTAGGCTACTGACAAGTGCCTCCAAGTCCCCTTGGGGCAAGCACATGCCCCAGCTGCTGGACCAGCCCCGCTTTCGCTGGCTTCGGAGGCACCCTAATGCTGCCGGCGGCATGGCCTCTTCTGGGCTGAAGAGGCCTGGGAGCCACTGGCCTTTCTCTTTGGGGGGCGTCAAGAGGAACGCCAACTTCGAGGCGCTGCCGGAGGATTGGCGAGCGCGGGTGAAAAGGAGGAAAACCGCGTCGAGCACATGAGGCACGCCGTGCTCTTTTTTCTTTCCGTTCCTCACGTGAGCGGTGCCTGCCCCAAACGGGAGCGAAGGGGCTGCTGCTGCAGCCCTGGGCAGAGGGACCTGCCACTGCTGCTGCCTCACCCAGCTCCTCCTGGGGCCGCTCCTGCTCAGCAGGGACGGGCTCAGATCGGGGGCAGCTGGGAACCCCGTGGAGGGCAGCCTGGGTTGGTCCTCATCATCAGAGCTTGCAGGGCTGCTGGAGGAGGCCAGGCTGGAGCTGGGAGTCTTTTGCTGGGAGCTGCCGGAGCTGGAGCAGCTGGAGCTGGAGCTGGAGGCGCTGGAGCTGCTGGAGCTGGAGCTGGCTGCAGGGCTGTTGTCCTCCTCCCCAACAGCATGGAGCGCAGCAGCCTCTGTGAGAATCTATGAGATTCACCCTGGTGCTTTTTCAGAACCTCTTCCGGTGCCGTGGCTGCAGCAGGATTTCCTGTGAGAGGAGCCGCTGCCAACATGGGCCTGGGGCTCTGGAGAGTCCTTGGCCGATGGTGAAGCATGGGATCAGGGAAAGGCACCAGGAGAAGGGGAGAAAGCATCACCAGAGAGACTCTGTCAGCGAAAAAGGAATTTATTTCCTTTTATTTCAGTTATTGGCAGCTGGAGCCCTGCTAGTGCTGCCGGCGGGGTGGCCTCTTGCAGGGCTGGGGAGAGTCCTGGGGGCTGGGAGCCCTCCTCTTTCGGGGGTGCCAGGGCTGCCCACGTGAGCGATCCCTGCCCTGACCAGGAGCAGAGGGGCTGCGGCTGCAGCCCTGGGCAGAGGGACCTGCCACCGCCACCTCCTCACCCAGCTCCTCCTGGGGCTGCTCCCGCTCGGGAGAGATGAGCACAGATCGGGGGCAGCTGGGACCCCCACGGTGGGCAGCCTCCAGTGAGCCGCGCTGGTCCTCATCATCAGAGCTTGCAGGGCTGCTGGAGGAGAAGGCCAGGCTGGAGTCAGGAGACTTCTGCTGGGAGCTGGAGCTGCTGGAGCTGCTGGAGCTGGAGCTGCTGCAGCTGGAGCTGCTGGAGCTGGAGCTGGCCACAGGGCTGTTGTCCTCCTCCCTGGCAGCATGGCAGCGCAGCAGCCTCTGGGCCCCCTCCCTGCACTGGCACACAATGATGCTGATGACGCCGTGGATCACCTGTGCTGTGTATTCCTCGAGGCAGTCTTGTAGCCTCTGGACCATGGCCTCCCCATTTGGACCATAGACGCACAGGGCGTGCAGGATGGTGCTCTCTGCATTCCTTGCCAGCCACCATCGGGACCCATATATTGCCTGCAGCTCCTGGCGCAGCCAGGGCAGCACAGGATCAAGGAGACGCTCTTGTCTTTGAAAAAGCTGGGCCCAGACCTCGGGCAGGAGGCCACCCACGGCCTCTGGCCCTGCAGCCCCCTGCTCAGCAGCGGACACTGTCAACTGTGGAGATGATGGAGGGGATGCCACAGGGAGACTGGGGCTGTTTTCCCTCTCTGACCCTGCAGCCCCCTGCTCAGCAGGGGACAGTGTCAACTGTGGAGATGATGGAGGGGATGCCACACGGAGATGGGGACTGTTTTCCGCTGGGTGGCCGGGAGCTCCTCCTGCTGGACTGCTGGCATGTGGCAACTCTTCTGTGTGGACGACACACTGCAGATAGTCGTCTTCTGCCTGCACAGAAAACCTGATACTCTCTATCGGTCTTCTGCAGAGGGGGCACTCTGGTTTCCTCTCTGTCCAGCGCAGGATGCAGCCCAGGCAGAACTGGTGGCGACAAGGTATGGCATAAGCAATGTCATCTCGAGCATCACGGCAGATGGGGCAGCTCCACGCTGCCTCCGTGGCCATGTCCGTGCTCCGCAGGGGGCTGGGGAGAGCTGAGGATGAGCTGCTGCTACGCCTTGCTGGCACTGGCGCTGCCGAAGGTTGTCGCACACTGCAAAAGGGAGAGCGGCCATAGTCACTGGCTGTCCCGCAGAGGGCAGGAAGAAACGTCCAGGCTCCTCGAGAAGGACTCCCTCCTGGCTCCCTGAGCCCCACGGCCACCCTGGGGGGATGTTTCCCTACACAGCTCACCTCTGGTGCTTCTAGCGTGTTCCACAGTGCCCGGCTGCCTGAAGCAGGCAGGGCTGGGGAAACACAGGGTATGGCTCCGGGACGGGCACCGAGAGCTGCCGACGGCAGCCCCCAAAGCACCACCCAGCACCAGGAGAAGCCTCGCTCCACCCTCCAGGCCTCGCAGGCACGCTCGGCAGGAGTCCAGGCACGAGCCAGGCTGGGGCAGGCCCCGCCGGCGCCCAGATATAAGCAGCGAGGGACGTGAGGTCACAGTCCATTGCTCACTGATGTCAGAATCCACTGCCAGGTGACGGCACCCTGCCCCACACGGCGACGTCACAATGGGCCGTCCACCCCCGCAGCACTACTGCCTCTGCATGCACATCTGGGGCCATGGCAGCACCACTTTCCCCTCCCTCTCCTCACCTGCGCATTCCTTTCGCCATTGGTGTTTCGTGGCAGTCCCCAAGGCCTTGGCTGTGTCTTCTCTTCAGACCCTTCAGATGCCCTTGTACTTCACATTCTCCAGGCCAGCCTCCTACCCAAATAAACAACTCAGCCCTAAGCACTGTTTTTCCCCATTGGTCCCACTTGGCTCCATCGAGTCCCAGGTTTGCACAGCATGCTTTAGGCAACGTCAAACTTAAATGATGTTACAGCGATAGTTGCCCTGGTGCCCTTCTCCTTGCAAGACTCCGCGTCCCTGCGTGTCTCTAGTGCTCCCCTCCAGTTAATCTGTGCGTTTGAGCCATCTCTCGGGCAACTCCCCTTCACCAATGGTGAAATCCAGCCATTCCTCACAGTGCTGTTTCAATCTTTCACAGCCTTCTTGCAACACCATGTGCAGCCATTTCAGATGTTCAGCAACCAGCCAGCCTGCATCCTGGTTATTGGTCTGCAGCCATAAATCCTTTCACTCAGATCTCGTTGCTGGAACATAAAGGAGTGCTCCTATCCTTAACGCTCAGGGGAAGAAAAGTGGGTATCAGGGAAAAGTAGAGAATACAAATGGATTAGATTAGATGGGATGGACTAGTAGATGGATAAGGAACTGGTGGAACGGCCGCCTCCAAAGAGGTACAGTCAACGGCTCAAGGCCCACATGGACATCAGTAAGGAGTGGTGGGGTGTCCCTCAAGGGTCCATCCTGGGACCAAGACTGTGGAGTATCACAGGATCACAGACTGCTAGGGGTTGGAAGGGACCTCTGGAGATCATCTTGTCCAACCCCCCTGCTTGAGCAGGCACACCTAGAGCAGGGGGCACAGGACTGCGTGCAGGCAGGTTTGGAAGATATCCAGAGAAGCGTTGGGGCAGAAGAGGCAGCAAGAGCTGCCCGGCTGTGCAAGTCCGAGGCCCCGGCTGAAGGCTTGGGTGCATCAGCCACTCTCCCAGTTTTGTATCACAGGGAAGATCTTCCTTCAGGACACAGCGAGTGGCATTGAGTGCGAGTTTGCAGGTGGCACCGAGCAGAGTGCTTGGAATTTGGAGTTTATTTTTGACAGTAGAGTCCAGCTCCCGCGGCACCCGAGGGGGTGAGATTCCCGTCTTGTTGCCTGCTGCCGGTGCTCTTCCCTTGCAGAGCGTGCATCTCTCCCGGGGCAATGCCGGGACCGGCAGCTCTGTGAGGCTGCCCAGTGCGCTGGCGCCTGCACGCCCCTGCGGCCTGCTTTTCTGGATGGCTCCTTGCTGGCCTGTCTGGGGGGAGCTGTAGCCTTCTGGGGCCTCCTTGATGTTGTGGTGCTGGGGCTTGCGCTGACGGCACCTTTGCTCCTTGCTGAGGGGACGGCCTCCTCTTGCCCCTAAAGCCCCTAAAGGCAGACCCGGCTCATCCTGAATGCGGAAGCGCATAGCTGGATGTCACTTTCTCTGGGACTATTGAGCCTGAGACTGACAAAAAAGAACCATGCAAAAGACAGATTACGGTCAACCTCTGACTAGCATCAATACTGATGTTCATCTCAAAATGAAAAGGGCTAATTGAATTTGTTTGAAAAGTACGGAATTACTCAACTTTGGGGTGACATGGGTGACTACATCTGTCAGAGCCACCTCAAGGCCTCGTGGAAGTGTTAGTTCTCCCGCAAAGAGGTCCCACGCTGTGTAACACTGCAGCAGCACTGGAAGACCCAGGCTAAGGTTCTTCCACCCAAACTTAAGCATTTACTTGGATTTTCCTGAATATTTTGATGCTGCAACAAAGTCCCCTTTTTCCTCCAGATGAAGCCTATTTCTGAGGGAACTAGTGTGTTTTCGATCACAAGGAGCACTGGTGAAAAATACTTGGTCTGTTCCAGTACGACGTTGAAGTTCTGAAGTGAAACATTGGTGCTGGTGGATGGGCAAAGCATGAGAGTCTTTGCCCTCAAATACGTGCCTTCTTATGAGAGCCAGCAGAAGGAACAAGGAAGGTCAGTATCACTGCAAAGCTACGCTTTGGAGTGTGCTGCCGTTCACCTCTTTTCCTGCCCTTGGCGTTTTCCTGGGGCGAGGGCGAGGGCTACCGCTCGAGATGCTCCCTTGCTCCCATTCTGCATCTCACCTGTGTGAGGCTCTTCGCCAGCGGAGCTCCTCTCCAGCATGCTGGGAGCACTTGCTTGCCACCCAGGGTCTTGGGGGGTGGGTGAATCGTGTCTGCAGGTGGCTCAGCCCCATCTAACAGGGTGACCACGGGGGCTCACAGCAGCCCACTTTATCAGCTAAGCCGACACAGGGTCAGCTGCCAGGAGCGCGCGGCAGGACAGCGAATGCCGGTTCAGTTACTGTGCCTGCTGCTTGCTGCAAATAGGTCTCAAGGCTACAGATTTTCCAGTGTATCCCATAGGCTAACCTTCTCTGTGTTTGGAATTACCTGTGGTAGGGATTTCGGAGAAACACCCAAAACAAAAAGATGACGTGCTAAATGCCATTACTTTTTTCCTTCTCTCTTTGGCTGCTGCTAGTAATTTCTTCCTGCTCTCCAACAAAAGGATCACCCAAAGTGCAAACCGAATGCGTCTGAAAAGAGTTTACAAAGTTTTAAAGGGCAACACATATATGTATTTTCTTTCTGGCTCTGGGGTTTTTGTTTGTTTATTTGATTGGTTTGGTTTTGTTGGTTTTTTCCATTCATTTTAAACATACCTGCAAGGTCCATATGTATTCTCAGGGTTCGTCGGAACGGTGCTTCTGGTATTACCTCCTTCTCCTACCCCTAATTTGCTGTACCTTCCCCTTCCCTCCCTCCTTTTGTAATACTCATTTTTACATTAATGCACAGGCCTTTTTTCCCTCTGATTAAACGAACTCGAATCGGACTTCACGTTTCCCCTGACTCTACGTCAGCAAACTGTACATTTTTCACTAATGCGTTAGGCAGAAATTGTGTTAGGCATGATCAGAGTTTTCCTCTACTTGCTTGAGAAACGCCCGGTCAACCTTTCACCCATTGCTCCTCTATAAGAATCACCCTGGCGCTTTTCCAGAACCTGTTCCCCACCGTCACTGGACAGTTCCCTGAAGTCCACTGGACACTGAAAAGCAGATATATGATTGCCTTTTCAAAGTGTATTTCAAATGTTTTGTCAAAGAAATAATTTGAACAGCACTAAAATATGGGGACTATTTTTAAATGCCCAGCATCTGTGGTAAAAATACTCTCTTTTTGGATTGTTCTACAGCGCAGGAGGTTTCCGAGGACAGGCTCATAGTGATGTTTCTGTGGCTGTCAACTTTTTCACTCCTTTCCCCATATTCTTTCTGTGCAACACCTGCCTTTCTCTTTGTTTTCACTTTTGTTTTGAATAAGCAACATCGTGAAGGATCGCACTGAATAGGGGAGTGCAAGGACTTTCAATAATTTCATGCTCAACCCCACCTCCTCCAACCAAAACCCTTAATCAAAGGCTCTGGGAGCCAACGGGCCTGACCCTCCAAGTCTTGCGTTGTTTCTTGCAGGAAATGGACATTCTCAGTCACGGTTTGTTTCACGCAGATAACACCGGCACTTAACTTTTGGTATGGACTGAAAATTTACTTTCACCAAACCGCTCTGCTTAACTATTCTGGTGTCTTTCATTGCAAGTATAGCTTCACTTTTCCTGAAAGCTTGGTAATACGAATTAACAGTGCTCAGATTTTTTTTCCCATTTCCATTTCTTGGTTGTTTTTTTTTTATTTTATTTTAAGATGGAAGTATCACCAAAACAATTAAAACAATAAAAACCAAATTTCTGCTCTATTGTTAGGGAAAAGCTCCCTTTCCCCCACAGTAATGCTACACAGGGCATACAAAGAAAACAAGACACCTCTTCTGACAACGGACAGCAGCCGGGGGAAGGAAAGGCAGGGGGCGCCAGGAGACCCGACAGGAGCCGGCAGCCCGCGGGACAGCGGCTGAGGGGACCCGGGCGGGGCCGGGAGCAACGGCGGGAGATTTGAAGTAACCGACGCCAGCCCTCAGTCGCCGAGGCGAGCAGCTCCGGGGCCGGCAGGGTCCGCAGCCAAGCCTCCAGCGCGGTGTGCGGGGGGGTCCCGGAGCGGGGGAAGGCGGGGGCCGCCGGGAGACCCGACAGGAGCCCGCAGCCCGCGGGACAGCGGCTGAGGGGACCCGGGCGGGGCCGGGGCCGGGACCGGGACCTACGGCGGCCGAGCCGCGCCCCCAGGGCCCCTGGAGAGCGTTGCCGACCAGGGCGGACAAACAGGGCGCGGCAGCTCTTCCGGCTCGACCAGGGAGCGATGGGACCCACCCCGCAGAAGGCCATGGCCTCTCTGAGCGCTGCACCCACCACGACTGACGCACCTTTGCAGGCAGAGCTCCCAAGGGAACAGGCCGCTACCCCGGTGTCGGTGTCGGGCTGCAGCAGGGCGTGCCCTTCTCGTGCCGGTACCGGACACGCTTCCCCTTTCAGGCAGACAGCACACGTGATGCAGAGGATTCCCTCTCCTCTCTCTACCTGGCTGAACCCGGTGACTTAAGGGATAGGGGGCAACAGCAAAAAGCTCCTGCCCCAGGGCAGCAGGTGCATCTCCTCCGTCACCGCCCCACCTTCCCGGGTGCCCGTGCATAATAGGTACGAGGCTCTGCGAGTGGAACCGGACAATGGTGCATCTAGCTTGGAGGTGTCGCCAAGGTTAAGCCTGCCTATGCCCTACATCAAAACCGCTTCCATAAAGTAAAAAAGGCTGACCCTTGTCATAAGAGACTCTCTTCTGCGGGGAAGAGAAGGTCTGATATGCCAACCTGATCTGCTTCTTAGGGGAGTCTGCTGCCCCCCTGGGGCCCGGGTTAAGGACTATGACTTCATACCCTGGTACAGCCCTTGGGTTATTAGCCATTATTGCTTTTTCATGTAGCCTTTGTTGCACTCTTGCTCACCTCAGTAGAACACAGCTGTGGCTTTCCACAGAAACCACCAGAGGATGTGTTTCTGCACAGAAGGAGGTATGGGGTGCAACTATACCGAGGTCATAGTGAGCAGAAAAGGCTGGCAGGAGAGCAGAGCCCCAAGACATGAGGGCAGAAGGTGAGGAGTGGATGAGGCCAGGCCTGGGCTACTGAGCGATGTGGCACAGGCAGGGCCTGGAGACCTCCCCACAGCAGAAAAGGGCTGAACAGCTGTACCCTCTCCACCAGACCCCATGGACCTCGGGCTGCAGCAGAGTCATGAGGGGAAGGTGTGCACAGCACCAGGAAAAAGAGAACGCATCACAGGTGGCAACAGCAATGCCAGCTGCGCTGCTTGTAATGGGGGACTAAGACTTCTCCTGCAGTTTTCATAGCTCAATTTTCTTCTTTCAAACTTAGGCTACTGACAAGTGCCTCCAAGTCCCCTTGGGGCAAGCACATGCCCCAGCTGCTGGACCAGCCCCGCTTTCGCTGGCTTCGGAGGCACCCTAATGCTGCCGGCGGCATGGCCTCTTCTGGGCTGAAGAGGCCTGGGAGCCACTGGCCTTTCTCTTTGGGGGGCGTCAAGAGGAACGCCAACTTCGAGGCGCTGCCGGAGGATTGGCGAGCGCGGGTGAAAAGGAGGAAAACCGCGTCGAGCACATGAGGCACGCCGTGCTCTTTTTTCTTTCCGTTCCTCACGTGAGCGGTGCCTGCCCCAAACGGGAGCGAAGGGGCTGCTGCTGCAGCCCTGGGCAGAGGGACCTGCCACTGCTGCTGCCTCACCCAGCTCCTCCTGGGGCCGCTCCTGCTCAGCAGGGACGGGCTCAGATCGGGGGCAGCTGGGAACCCCGTGGAGGGCAGCCTGGGTTGGTCCTCATCATCAGAGCTTGCAGGGCTGCTGGAGGAGGCCAGGCTGGAGCTGGGAGTCTTTTGCTGGGAGCTGCCGGAGCTGGAGCAGCTGGAGCTGGAGCTGGAGGCGCTGGAGCTGCTGGAGCTGGAGCTGGCTGCAGGGCTGTTGTCCTCCTCCCCAACAGCATGGAGCGCAGCAGCCTCTGTGAGAATCTATGAGATTCACCCTGGTGCTTTTTCAGAACCTCTTCCGGTGCCGTGGCTGCAGCAGGATTTCCTGTGAGAGGAGCCGCTGCCAACATGGGCCTGGGGCTCTGGAGAGTCCTTGGCCGATGGTGAAGCATGGGATCAGGGAAAGGCACCAGGAGAAGGGGAGAAAGCATCACCAGAGAGACTCTGTCAGCGAAAAAGGAATTTATTTCCTTTTATTTCAGTTATTGGCAGCTGGAGCCCTGCTAGTGCTGCCGGCGGGGTGGCCTCTTGCAGGGCTGGGGAGAGTCCTGGGGGCTGGGAGCCCTCCTCTTTCGGGGGTGCCAGGGCTGCCCACGTGAGCGATCCCTGCCCTGACCAGGAGCAGAGGGGCTGCGGCTGCAGCCCTGGGCAGAGGGACCTGCCACCGCCACCTCCTCACCCAGCTCCTCCTGGGGCTGCTCCCGCTCGGGAGAGATGAGCACAGATCGGGGGCAGCTGGGACCCCCACGGTGGGCAGCCTCCAGTGAGCCGCGCTGGTCCTCATCATCAGAGCTTGCAGGGCTGCTGGAGGAGAAGGCCAGGCTGGAGTCAGGAGACTTCTGCTGGGAGCTGGAGCTGCTGGAGCTGCTGGAGCTGGAGCTGCCGGAGCTGGAGCTGCTGGAGCTGGAGCTGGCCACAGGGCTGTTGTCCTCCTCCCTGGCAGCATGGCAGCGCAGCAGCCTCTGGGCCCCCTCCCTGCACTGGCACACAATGATGCTGATGACGCCGTGGATCACCTGTGCTGTGTATTCCTCGAGGCAGTCTTGTAGCCTCTGGACCATGGCCTCCCCATTTGGACCATAGACGCACAGGGCGTGCAGGATGGTGCTCTCTACATTCCTTGCCAGCCACCATCGGGACCCATATATTGCCTGCAGCTCCTGGCGCAGCCAGGGCAGCACAGGATCAAGGAGACGCTCTTGTCTTTGAAAAAGCTGGGCCCAGACCTCGGGCAGGAGGCCACCCACGGCCTCTGGCCCTGCAGCCCCCTGCTCAGCAGCGGACACTGTCAACTGTGGAGATGATGGAGGGGATGCCACAGGGAGACTGGGGCTGTTTTCCCTCTCTGACCCTGCAGCCCCCTGCTCAGCAGGGGACAGTGTCAACTGTGGAGATGATGGAGGGGATGCCACACGGAGATGGGGACTGTTTTCCGCTGGGTGGCCGGGAGCTCCTCCTGCTGGACTGCTGGCATGTGGCAACTCTTCTGTGTGGACGACACACTGCAGATAGTCGTCTTCTGCCTGCACAGAAAACCTGATACTCTCTATCGGTCTTCTGCAGAGGGGGCACTCTGGTTTCCTCTCTGTCCAGCGCAGGATGCAGCCCAGGCAGAACTGGTGGCGACAAGGTATGGCATAAGCAATGTCATCTCGAGCATCACGGCAGATGGGGCAGCTCCACGCTGCCTCCGTGGCCATGTCCGTGCTCCGCAGGGGGCTGGGGAGAGCTGAGGATGAGCCGCTGCTACGCCTTGCTGGCACTGGCGCTGCCGAAGGTTGTCGCACACTGCAAAAGGGAGAGCGGCCATAGTCACTGGCTGTCCCGCAGAGGGCAGGAAGAAACGTCCAGGCTCCTCGAGAAGGACTCCCTCCT
Organism: Phalacrocorax carbo; assembly: GCF_963921805.1. NCBI lineage: Eukaryota > Metazoa > Chordata > Aves > Suliformes > Phalacrocoracidae > Phalacrocorax > Phalacrocorax carbo. Next base: position 77,084,261 of record NC_087548.1, read on the forward strand.
GGCTCCCTGAGCCCCACGGCCACCCTGGGGGGATGTTTCCCTACACAGCTCACCTCTGGTGCTTCTAGCGTGTTCCACAGTGCCCGGCTGCCTGAAGCAGGCAGGGCTGGGGAAACACAGGGTATGGCTCCGGGACGGGCACCGAGAGCTGCCGACGGCAGCCCCCAAAGCACCACCCAGCACCAGGAGAAGCCTCGCTCCACCCTCCAGGCCTCGCAGGCACGCTCGGCAGGAGTCCAGGCACGAGCCAGGCTGGGGCAGGCCCCGCCGGCGCCCAGATATAAGCAGCGAGGGACGTGAGGTCACAGTCCATTGCTCACTGATGTCAGAATCCACTGCCAGGTGACGGCACCCTGCCCCACACGGCAACGTCACAATGGGCCGTCCACCCCCGCAGCACTACTGCCTCTGCATGCACATCTGGGGCCATGGCAGCACCACTTTCCCCTCCCTCTCCTCACCTGCGCATTCCTTTCGCCATTGGTGTTTCGTGGCAGTCCCCAAGGCCTTGGCTGTGTCTTCTCTTCAGACCCTTCAGATGCCCTTGTACTTCACATTCTCCAGGCCAGCCTCCTACCCAAATAAACAACTCAGCCCTAAGCACTGTTTTTCCCCATTGGTCCCACTTGGCTCCATCGAGTCCCAGGTTTGCACAGCATGCTTTAGGCAACGTCAAACTTAAATGATGTTACAGCGATAGTTGCCCTGGTGCCCTTCTCCTTGCAAGACTCCGCGTCCCTGCGTGTCTCTAGTGCTCCCCTCCAGTTAATCTGTGCGTTTGAGCCATCTCTCGGGCAACTCCCCTTCACCAATGGTGAAATCCAGCCATTCCTCACAGTGCTGTTTCAATCTTTCACAGCCTTCTTGCAACACCATGTGCAGCCATTTCAGATGTTCAGCAACCAGCCAGCCTGCATCCTGGTTATTGGTCTGCAGCCATAAATCCTTTCACTCAGATCTCGTTGCTGGAACATAAAGGAGTGCTCCTATCCTTGACGCTCAGGGGAAGAAAAGTGGGTATCAGGGAAAAGTAGAGAATACAAATGGATTAGATTAGATGGGATGGACTAGTAGATGGATAAGGAACTGGTGGAACGGCCGCCTCCAAAGAGGTACAGTCAACGGCTCAAGGCCCACATGGACATCAGTAAGGAGTGGTGGGGTGTCCCTCAAGGGTCCATCCTGGGACCAAGACTGTGGAGTATCACAGGATCACAGACTGCTAGGGGTTGGAAGGGACCTCTGGAGATCATCTTGTCCAACCCCCCTGCTTGAGCAGGCACACCTAGAGCAGGGGGCACAGGACTGCGTGCAGGCGGGTTTGGAAGATATCCAGAGAAGCGTTGGGGCAGAAGAGGCAGCAAGAGCTGCCCGGCTGTGCAAGTCCGAGGCCCCGGCTGAAGGCTTGGGTGCATCAGCCACTCTCCCAGTTTCGTCTCACCGGGAAGATCTTCCTTCAGGACACAGCTAGTGGCATTGAGTGTGAGTTTGCAGGTGGCACCGAGCAGAGTGCTTGGAATTTGGAGTTTATTTTTGACAGTAGAGTCCAGCTCCCGCGGCACCTGAGGGGGTGAGATTCCCGTCTTGTTGCCTGCTGCCGGTGCTCTTCCCTTGCAGAGCGTGCATCTCTCCCGGGGCAATGCCGGGACCGGCTGCTCTGTGAGGCTGCCCAGTGCGCTGGCGCCTGCACGCCCCTGCGGCCTGCTTTTCTGGATGGCTCCTTGCTGGCCTGTCTGGGGGGAGCTGTAGCCTTCTGGGGCCTCCTTGATGTTGTGGTGTTGGGGCTTGCACTGACGGCACCTTTGCTCCTTGCTGAGGGGACGGCCTCCTCTTGCCCCTAAAGCCCCTAAAGGCAGACCCGGCTCATCCTGAATGCGGAAGCGCATAGCTGGATGTCACTTTCTCTGGGACTATTGAGCCTGAGACTGACAAAAAAGAACCATGCAAAAGACAGATTACGGTCAACCTCTGACTAGCATCAATACTTATGTTCATCTCAAAATGAAAAGGGCTAATTGAATTTGTTTGAAAAGTACGGAATTACTCAACTTTGGGGTGACATGGGTGACTACATCTGTCAGAGCCACCTCAAGGCCTCGTGGAAGTGTTAGTTCTCCCGCAAAGAGGTCCCACGCTGTGTAACACTGCAGCAGCACTGGAAGACCCAGGCTAAGGTTCTTCCACCCAAACTTAAGCATTTACTTGGATTTTCCTGAATATTTTGATGCTGCAACAAAGTCCCCTTTTTCCTCCAGATGAAGCCTATTTCTGAGGGAACTAGTGTGTTTTCGATCACAAGGAGCACTGGTGAAAAATACTTGGTCTGTTCCAGTACGACGTTGAAGTTCTGAAGTGAAACATTGGTGCTGGTGGATGGGCAAAGCATGAGAGTCTTTGCCCTCAAATACGTGCCTTCTTATGAGAGCCAGCAGAAGGAAGAAGGAAGGTCAGTATCACTGCAAAGCTACGCTTTGGAGTGTGCTGCCGTTCACCTCTTTTCCTGCCCTTGGCGTTTTCCTGGGGCGAGGGCGAGGGCTACCGCTCGAGATGCTCCCTTGCTCCCATTCTGCATCTCACCTGTGTGAGGCTCTTCGCCAGCGGAGCTCCTCTCCAGCATGCTGGGAGCACTTGCTTGCCACCCAGGGTCTTGGGGGGTGGGTGAATCGTGTCTGCAGGTGGCTCAGCCCCATCTAACAGGGTGACCACGGGGGCTCACAGCAGCCCACTTTATCAGCTAAGCCGACACAGGGTCAGCTGCCAGGAGCGCGCGGCAGGACAGCGAATGCCGGTTCAGTTACTGTGCCTGCTGCTTGCTGCAAATAGGTCTCAAGGCTACAGATTTTCCAGTGTATCCCATAGGCTAACCTTCTCTGTGTTTGGAATTACCTGTGGTAGGGATTTCGGAGAAACACCCAAAACAAAAAGATGACGTGCTAAATGCCATTACTTTTTTCCTTCTCTCTTTGGCTGCTGCTAGTAATTTCTTCCTGCTCTCCAACAAAAGGATCACCCAAAGTGCAAACCGAATGCGTCTGAAAAGAGTTTACAAAGTTTTAAAGGGCAACACATATATGTATTTTCTTTCTGGCTCTGGGGTTTTTGTTTGTTTATTTGATTGGTTTGGTTTTGTTGGTTTTTTCCATTCATTTTAAACATACCTGCAAGGTCCATATGTATTCTCAGGGTTCGTCGGAACGGTGCTTCTGGTATTACCTCCTTCTCCTACCCCTAATTTGCTGTACCTTCCCCTTCCCTCCCTCCTTTTGTAATACTCATTTTTACATTAATGCACAGGCCTTTTTTCCCTCTGATTAAACGAACTCGAATCGGACTTCACGTTTCCCCTGACTCTACGTCAGCAAACTGTACATTTTTCACTAATGCGTTAGGCAGAAATTGTGTTAGGCATGATGAGAGTTTTCCTCTACTTGCTTGAGAAACGCCCGGTCAACCTTTCACCCATTGCTCCTCTATAAGAATCACCCTGGCGCTTTTCCAGAACCTGTTCCCCACCGTCACTGGACAGTTCCCTGAAGTCCACTGGACACTGAAAAGCAGATATATGATTGCCTTTTCAAAGTGTATTTCAAATGTTTTGTCAAAGAAATAATTTGAACAGCACTAAAATATGGGGACTATTTTTAAATGCCCAGCATCTGTGGTAAAAATACTCTCTTTTTGGATTGTTCTACAGCGCAGGAGGTTTCCGAGGACAGGCTCATAGTGATGTTTCTGTGGCTGTCAACTTTTTCACTCCTTTCCCCATATTCTTTCTGTGCAACACCTGCCTTTCTCTTTGTTTTCACTTTTGTTTTAAATAAGCAACATCGTGAAGGATCGCACTGAATAGGGGAGTGCAAGGACTTTCAATAATTTCATGCTCAACCCCACCTCCTCCAACCAAAACCCTTAATCAAAGGCTCTGGGAGCCAACGGGCCTGACCCTCCAAGTCTTGCGTTGTTTCTTGCAGGAAATGGACATTCTCAGTCACGGTTTGTTTCACGCAGATAACACCGGCACTTAACTTTTGGTATGGATTGAAAATTTACTTTCACCAAACCGCTCTGCTTACCTATTCTGGTGTCTTTCATTGCAAGTATAGCTTCACTTTTCCTGAAAGCTTGGTAATACGAATTAACAGTGCTCAGATTTTTTTTCCCATTTCCATTTCTTGGTTGTTTTTTTTTTTTTATTTTAAGATGGAAGTATCACCAAAACAATTAAAACAATAAAAACCAAATTTCTGCTCTATTGTTAGGGAAAAGCTCCCTTTCCCCCACAGTAATGCTACACAGGGCATACAAAGAAAACAAGACACCTCTTCTGACAACGGACAGCAGCCGGGGGAAGGAAAGGCGGGGGGCGCCAGGAGACCCGACAGGAGCCGGCAGCCCGCGGGACAGCGGCTGAGGGGACCCGGGCGGGGCCGGGAGCAACGGCGGGAGATTTGAAGTAACCGACGCCAGCCCTCAGTCGCCGAGGCGAGCAGCTCCGGGGCCGGCAGGGTCCGCAGCCAAGCCTCCAGCGCGGTGTGCGGGGGGGTCCCGGAGCGGGGGAAGGCGGGGGCCGCCGGGAGACCCGACAGGAGCCCGCAGCCCGCGGGACAGCGGCTGAGGGGACCCGGGCGGGGCCGGGGCCGGGACCGGGACCTACGGCGGCCGAGCCGCGCCCCCAGGGCCCCTGGAGAGCGTTGCCGACCAGGGCGGACAAACAGGGCGCGGCAGCTCTTCCGGCTCGACCAGGGAGCGATGGGACCCACCCCGCAGAAGGCCATGGCCTCTCTGAGCGCTGCACCCACCACGACTGACGCACCTTTGCAGGCAGAGCTCCCAAGGGAACAGGCCGCTACCCCGGTGTCGGTGTCGGGCTGCAGCAGGGCGTGCCCTTCTCGTGCCGGTGCCGGACACGCTTCCCCTTTCAGGCAGACAGCACACGTGATGCAGAGGATTCCCTCTCCTCTCTCTACCTGGCTGAACCCGGTGACTTAAGGGATAGGGGGCAACAGCAAAAAGCTCCTGCCCCAGGGCAGCAGGTGCATCTCCTCCGTCACCGCCCCACCTTCCCGGGTGCCCGTGCATAATAGGTACGAGGCTCTGCGAGTGGAACCGGACAATGGTGCATCTAGCTTGGAGGTGTCGCCAAGGTTAAGCCTGCCTATGCCCTACATCAAAACCGCTTCCATAAAGTAAAAAAGGCTGACCCTTGTCATAAGAGACTCTCTTCTGCGGGGAAGAGAAGGTCTGATATGCCAACCTGATCTGCTTCTTAGGGGAGTCTGCTGCCCCCCTGGGGCCCGGGTTAAGGACTATGACTTCATACCCTGGTACAGCCCTTGGGTTATTAGCCATTATTGCTTTTTCATGTAGCCTTTGTTGCACTCTTGCTCACCTCAGTAGAACACAGCTGTGGCTTTCCACAGAAACCACCAGAGGATGTGTTTCTGCACAGAAGGAGGTATGGGGTGCAACTATACCGAGGTCATAGTGAGCAGAAAAGGCTGGCAGGAGAGCAGAGCCCCAAGACATGAGGGCAGAAGGTGAGGAGTGGATGAGGCCAGGCCTGGGCTACTGAGCGATGTGGCACAGGCAGGGCCTGGAGACCTCCCCACAGCAGAAAAGGGCTGAACAGCTGTACCCTCTCCACCAGACCCCATGGACCTCGGGCTGCAGCAGAGTCATGAGGGGAAGGTGTGCACAGCACCAGGAAAAAGAGAACGCATCACAGGTGGCAACAGCAATGCCAGCTGCGCTGCTTGTAATGGGGGACTAAGACTTCTCCTGCAGTTTTCATAGCTCAATTTTCTTCTTTCAAACTTAGGCTACTGACAAGTGCCTCCAAGTCCCCTTGGGGCAAGCACATGCCCCAGCTGCTGGACCAGCCCCGCTTTCGCTGGCTTCGGAGGCACCCTAATGCTGCCGGCGGCATGGCCTCTTCTGGGCTGAAGAGGCCTGGGAGCCACTGGCCTTTCTCTTTGGGGGGCGTCAAGAGGAACGCCAACTTCGAGGCGCTGCCGGAGGATTGGCGAGCGCGGGTGAAAAGGAGGAAAACCGCGTCGAGCACATGAGGCACGCCGTGCTCTTTTTTCTTTCCGTTCCTCACGTGAGCGGTGCCTGCCCCAAACGGGAGCGAAGGGGCTGCAGCTGCAGCCCTGGGCAGAGGGACCTGCCACTGCTGCTGCCTCACCCAGCTCCTCCTGGGGCCGCTCCTGCTCAGCAGGGACGGGCTCAGATCGGGGGCAGCTGGGAACCCCGTGGAGGGCAGCCTGGGTTGGTCCTCATCATCAGAGCTTGCAGGGCTGCTGAAGGAGGCCAGGCTGGAGCTGGGAGTCTTTTGCTGGGAGCTGCCGGAGCTGGAGCAGCTGGAGCTGGGAGCTGGAGGCGCTGGAGCTGCTGGAGCTGGAGCTGGCTGCAGGGCTGTTGTCCTCCTCCCCAACAGCATGGAGCGCAGCAGCCTCTGTGAGAATCTATGAGATTCACCCTGGTGCTTTTTCAGAACCTCTTCCGGTGCCGTGGCTGCAGCAGGATTTCCTGTGAGAGGAGCCGCTGCCAACATGGGCCTGGGGCTCTGGAGAGTCCTTGGCCGATGGTGAAGCATGGGATCAGGGAAAGGCACCAGGAGAAGGGGAGAAAGCATCACCAGAGAGACTCTGTCAGCGAAAAAGGAATTTATTTCCTTTTATTTCAGTTATTGGCAGCTGGAGCCCTGCTAGTGCTGCCGGCGGGGTGGCCTCTTGCAGGGCTGGGGAGAGTCCTGGGGGCTGGGAGCCCTCCTCTTTCGGGGGTGCCAGGGCTGCCCACGTGAGCGATCCCTGCCCTGACCAGGAGCAGAGGGGCTGCGGCTGCAGCCCTGGGCATAGGGACCTGCCACCGCCACCTCCTCACCCAGCTCCTCCTGGGGCTGCTCCCGCTCGGGAGAGATGAGCACAGATCGGGGGCAGCTGGGACCCCCACGGTGGGCAGCCTCCAGTGAGCCGCGTTGGTCCTCATCATCAGAGCTTGCAGGGCTGCTGGAGGAGAAGGCCAGGCTGGAGTCAGGAGACTTCTGCTGGGAGCTGGAGCTGCTGGAGCTGCTGGAGCTGGAGCTGCCGGAGCTGGAGCTGCTGGAGCTGGAGCTGGCCACAGGGCTGTTGTCCTCCTCCCTGGCAGCATGGCAGCGCAGCAGCCTCTGGGCCCCCTCCCTGCACTGGCACACAATGATGCTGATGACGCCGTGGATCACCTGTGCTGTGTATTCCTCGAGGCAGTCTTGTAGCCTCTGGACCATGGCCTCCCCATTTGGACCATAGACGCACAGGGCGTGCAGGATGGTGCTCTCTGCATTCCTTGCCAGCCACCATCGGGACCCATATATTGCCTGCAGCTCCTGGCGCAGCCAGGGCAGCACAGGATCAAGGAGACGCTCTTGTCTTTGAAAAAGCTGGGCCCAGACCTCGGGCAGGAGGCCACCCACGGCCTCTGGCCCTGCAGCCCCCTGCTCAGCAGGGGACAGTGTCAACTGTGGAGATGATGGAGGGGATGCCACACGGAGATGGGGACTGTTTTCCGCTGGGTGGCCGGGAGCTCCTCCTGCTGGACTGCTGGCATGTGGCAACTCTTCTGTGTGGATGACACACTGCAGATAGTCGTCTTCTGCCTGCACAGAAAACCTGACACTCTCTATTGGTCTTCTGCAGAGGGGGCACTCTGGTTTCCTCTCTGTCCAGCGCAGGATGCAGCCCAGGCAGAATTGGTGGCGACAAGGCATGGCATAAGCAATGTCATCTCGAGCATCACGGCAGATGGGGCAGCTCCACGCTGCCTCCGTGGCCATGTCCGTGCTCCGCAGGGGGCTGGGGAGAGCTGAGGATGAGCTGCTGCTACGCCTTGCTGGCACTGGCGCTGCCGAAGGTTGTCGCACACTGCAAAAGGGAGAGCGGCCATAGTCACTGGCTGTCCCGCAGAGGGCAGGAAGAAACGTCCAGGCTCCTCGAGAAGGACTCCCTCCTGGCTCCCTGAGCCCCACGGCCACCCTGGGGGGATGTTTCCCTACACAGCTCACCTCTGGTGCTTCTAGCGTGTTCCACAGTGCCCGGCTGCCTGAAGCAGGCAGGGCTGGGGAAACACAGGGTATGGCTCCGGGACGGGCACCGAGAGCTGCCGACGGCAGCCCCCAAAGCACCACCCAGCACCAGGAGAAGCCTCGCTCCACCCTCCAGGCCTCGCAGGCACGCTCGGCAGGAGTCCAGGCACGAGCCAGGCTGGGGCAGGCCCCGCCGGCGCCCAGATATAAGCAGCGAGGGACGTGAGGTCACAGTCCATTGCTCACTGATGTCAGAATCCACTGCCAGGTGACGGCACCCTGCCCCACACGGCGACGTCACAATGGGCCGTCCACCCCCGCAGCACTACTGCCTCTGCATGCACATCTGGGGCCATGGCAGCACCACTTTCCCCTCCCTCTCCTCACCTGCGCATTCCTTTCGCCGTTGGTGTTTCGTGGCAGTCCCCAAGGCCTTGGCTGTGTCTTCTCTTCAGACCCTTCAGATGCCCTTGTACTTCACATTCTCCAGGCCAGCCTCCTACCCAAATAAACAACTCAGCCCTAAGCACTGTTTTTCCCCATTGGTCCCACTTGGCTCCATCGAGTCCCAGGTTTGCACAGCATGCTTTAGGCAACGTCAAACTTAAATGATGTTACAGCGATAGTTGCCCTGGTGCCCTTCTCCTTGCAAGACTCCGCGTCCCTGCGTGTCTCTAGTGCTCCCCTCCAGTCAATCTGTGCGTTTGAGCCATCTCTCGGGCAACTCCCCTTCACCAATGGTGAAATCCAGCCATTCCTCACAGTGCTGTTTCAATCTTTCACAGCCTTCTTGCAACACCATGTGCAGCCATTTCAGATGTTCAGCAACCAGCCAGCCTGCATCCTGGTTATTGGTCTGCAGCCATAAATCCTTTCACTCAGATCTCGTTGCTGGAACATAAAGGAGTGCTCCTATCCTTAACGCTCAGGGGAAGAAAAGTGGGTATCAGGGAAAAGTAGAGAATACAAATGGATTAGATTAGATGGGATGGACTAGTAGATGGATAAGGAACTGGTGGAACGGCCGCCTCCAAAGAGGTACAGTCAACGGCTCAAGGCCCACATGGACATCAGTAAGGAGTGGTGGGGTGTCCCTCAAGGGTCCATCCTGGGACCAAGACTGTGGAGTATCACAGGATCACAGACTGCTAGGGGTTGGAAGGGACCTCTGGAGATCATCTTGTCCAACCCCCCTGCTTGAGCAGGCACACCTAGAGCAGGGGGCACAGGACTGCGTGCAGGCAGGTTTGGAAGATATCCAGAGAAGCGTTGGGGCAGAAGAGGCAGCAAGAGCTGCCCGGCTGTGCAAGTCCGAGGCCCCGGCTGAAGGCTTGGGTGCATCAGCCACTCTCCCAGTTTTGTCTCACCGGGAAGATCTTCCTTCAGGACACAGCGAGTGGCATTGAGTGCGAGTTTGCAGGTGGCACCGAGCAGAGTGCTTGGAATTTGGAGTTTATTTTTGACAGTAGAGTCCAGCTCCCGCGGCACCCGAGGGGGTGAGATTCCCGTCTTGTTGCCTGCTGCCGGTGCTCTTCCCTTGCAGAGCGTGCATCTCTCCCGGGGCAATGCCGGGACCGGCAGCTCTGTGAGGCTGCCCAGTGCGCTGGCGCCTGCACGCCCCTGCGGCCTGCTTTTCTGGATGGCTCCTTGCTGGCCTGTCTGGGGGGAGCTGTAGCCTTCTGGGGCCTCCTTGATGTTGTGGTGTTGGGGCTTGCGCTGACGGCACCTTTGCTCCTTGCTGAGGGGACGGCCTCCTCTTGCCCTCTGCCTGCAGGCCTTTCTCCAGGCGCTGCTGTTAGCGTATCTCTTGCTCGCGGAGCTGTGCTCAGGGTCCCCTGGAGGTAGTCCCCTTTCAGCGGGACTCTAACCCACAACTGGAAAACATGCTTTGCAAAATTATTTTTCTCTTAGGTTTGACCAAACCCAGTACGAAAAGCACTGGTACTTTAAACCAAATTATAAGTACAGTTTCCCGTTAAATAAACTTTCCCATCCGGCACAGGCAGACTTTTGGCTGCTCTGTGGGGCACTCACACCAGCAAGTGCTGAATTCCTTTACATTGCTGGGCTTAAGCCCAGCATCGGGACTGGAACCCCGACCTTTGTCTGCCACTCCAGGCGTCCCCGTAGCAACATGCAAACAAGCCTTCCCTTACGTGCCTTTGTAGCCCAACCCTGCATAGGTTTCGCTGCACCTTACAGGCAGGCAACCTCTACCTTTAATATTCCTTTAAATGCATTAAGCAAAGAATGCCTTTACCTTCGCAGGGGTCCTTGCTCAGAGGCCTTCGATCTGGGGATCGGAGGTTCTCCCCAAGAATCCCTCGGAAGTGGCAGGAGGTCCTGTGATCCCGTGGATCCATCGAGGTTCAGCAGCAGAGTCCCACCTGGGTCACAAAATCTGTCACCAAAATTGGGAATAAAGCTCCTTAACACCAATGCAGTATTAAGGAGCAGGCGTTCTTTATTACAGCGCCAGATGCACTGGGGATAATTCTTCATGGCGTGCATGCCACAAGCCAAGATAGCCAGAGCTTATACTGCTCAGTTATATACATATGCATTAGATTTCCTGGAACTAGTTATCATACCTGCCTCTTAATCACCCATGTGTTTTAAGTCCCTGAGGAGCCCCTGAAGAGGTATCAGGTGGTCTCCGGTGGTCCCTAGTGGTTTCTTGAAGGGGTGTTTTTTGTGTGCTTTCCATGAACTGTGAGTCCTTCTTCCACATATGGTTGTGAGTTGGCCCATGGAGTGATCTTGTCACAGTGTGTTGGTTTCAGCTGGTGTTCTGACCCTTATCTAGATGGAGGTGTCCTTAGTTGCTTTTGCCTCGGTTTCCACCGGCACCTGCTGCTAGGTTGGGATGTCCCCGATCACCCTTGTGGAGGATTATGTCCTGGAGTGCATTATTGCCTAGAGGCCCCTTACAACATGACCATCAAAGAAGCAACAAAGACAAGTGTTATTCAGGGGTCTTAGTTAGTACGTAGGCCAAAAGTTAGGTGGTATGAGGACATACGTAAACATTAACCGAATTGTAGTATTGATATCCTGAAGAAAATGGAATTTTCCGCTAAGCAGTAACAACGAACCATGTGAGCCTGGCAGAACAGAATTTGCTGGCCAGAGACAGAAACTGAGAGCCAGGGAAGCACTTGTTTTACAACTGTATTCTTGAAGAAGAGCCGAGAGACTGATCAAAGCAAACATCCTGCCGCAGAAGGCCTGAGAATTGGGTGATAAAGTATATAGTCAAGGAGAACAACTAATGGGAATGTTGATAAGGAAAAAGCCAAAGTGCCCATTAGGTGAACAATGCTCATTATAAAACTAAGAATCATGGCCACAGGCCAGAACCACCCCCATCCCCCTCGTATAAGCCCCTTATTCTCTGAGCATGTGTGGTGAATTTAAAGGGAGCTGTACCTTTAAGGTGAAGTGAGAAACTAACCAATTATTAGCTGGGGGATGTGGACATTAGCTGTGACTGACACACATAACTGTACAAATGCCTTGGGGTTTCTCGGTGCAGGGTGCTGGCTTTGTGGGCTACCACCTCTAGCACCCATCTTTGCGCAAAAATGAATTAAAAAAAGTACCTCCGCTCTGTGCGTAGTTTGGCGTTTTGCACACCGGCGAACGAACCCGCTTTTCCGAGCTAACGGTATCCGTACAATAAAAACAATAGAAAACAAGTGCAAAGGACTGAAAAGAGGTGGGACATACTACCTCAAATGAAGAAGGCTGCTGCACGTGAAGGATGGCTGGCAAACTGAGGGCAAGATAAGTACCATCAGGAGGAGATGATTCCCTTCTGGGAAGTCGTATCCAGGCTGTATTTTTGACTTCTCTTGTTGGGGAGCATTCAAGCGTGATCACCTCAACCTCGTCCTCAGCCACAAAGAGTGAGTCATCAAGATGTGGCATCGGCTCCTTGTTATCGCACACTCACAGCTAATTCAGGATAACTGGCCAGGACTGTGGGCTCTGCATAGTATACCACGATAAAGAGTCAGGCGGGCTTTACTTGTGGAAGAGGGCAAAAAAGAAGAAGCTCAAACCACAGGAAATCATATCACACCACTAAGCCGTCAAAGTACTAGTTACTGTTCATTCAGATGAGAGCACAGAGGTAAGTGGCATCAAACTAGGAAAAGGGTTCTTCCTGGAGCATTCCAGTTAGATGGCAGAAGTATAGCAGTTCCCTGGCTTGTTCTGCTCCAAGCTGCAGGGCTTTTCAGATTCCAGCTGTACAATTATGCATGTGAAAGGGTTTCTTCTTCCCAGGCATTAGCACAGAGTGCCTGAGATGCTACTGTAGCTGGGCAGGGGCTGAAAGAACATGAAGTAATACGTAAAGCAGGGATGATGAGCTGTGCACACGGAGATGTTCTTTGCTTCTCCCACGGACCTGCCTTAATCCTTCTTTGTGATTTACCTCAGGGGTCAGGTGGGTGACTTTACCTCCCTGGGCTTAGCTCCTAGGCTCTGCACGATGTGATAGGCACCAACTGATTTTGCCTTGCACCTACTTTTTATCGCAGGCAGATGCCAGTTCTGAACTCCAGGCATTCAGCTTCTTAAACTTCTGGTGCGTCAGTTCAACCAAGCGCTCTTTTTTTCTCTCTAGGTTTGTAAATGTCAAGTGCCATCAGCTTTGGTAAACTGGCGAATGAGAAGTGAGGAATGCGTGTGGAGATGATGGCACTCAACTGAACGAGCGGTTGTGCAAAACCAGGGCTGTTTCAGTTTTGTGGATGTGCTTGCAAGAGGTCTGCGTTCAGACGAAAAAGCTGTAAGGTGAGGTAGGGAGAGTCTGTGATGATGACTCCTATTTTTCTTCCTTTTTTTTTTTCCATTTCCATTTAACTCAAAGCACGGGGTCTGTGGCTAAACCACAAAAGATACAGTACTAGGGGCACCTTCTTCTTCCGTATGATAACTTGGAAAGCATAGTTTCATTAATCACATGTGGCTTGGGCATGGTCAGTCTTCTTTGACCTATAACTGCACTCCTAAGTCAAGCATACGCAAGCTGGATGAAACTCTAAAATCGCTGTACCGTAAAATCAGCTCTAGCGCTGCAAAGTTATCTTCTTTTCTCTCTTTTCTTTTCTCAAGGTCAAGATTTGCCAATTTGATGGCATTTTCTTCTGCATTCTTCCTGTACTGGGATTAACAGTCCTAGTAGCTAGACTACCATGCAAGTGATTTTGTCAGAAGTAGTTTGACTTTTTTTTTAAAGAACCAATGCAATTACTATTTATTTTCTGTTGTGCTCTTAGAGAACGCTACAGAGACACAGTCCCTGGGGAATACCGTGCACAGTTTCCCCAGGGTTAAAGTCTGGATAGCAATGGAAAACTTGCATTTCCAAACCAAGTAGTCTGTAAACATCTGAGAAAGTCACCACTTACATCATTCTCAAAATAACATTTTATGACAGAGCAGTTAAATTATCTTCCATTACGTAAGAGACAGAGAGAGACTGATTATTGTTGAGAGAAAAATGCTAAACACTGGAAATGCTTACACACATTAGCTTAATATACGCTTCTCTGTATCATGCAGATAATTGCAATACTGAACACTAGATTCGCGTAACGGCAGGCTGAAAGTCAATGGCACTAAGGCTTTACGTGCAGCTGTAACTGTGCCTTCTCATGCAGCTGGAGAGCAGAAAGAAAATGAGAAGTCTAGAAATTAAAGAGCATGCACCGTGCTTGCATCATCTAGCTCTAGATCATCTCCTGATTTCCCTGGGTTACTTCTTCAATTCCAGGTGAATATCTCAAGCACCTCCCAGTTTGATTGCTGATCTATCCACAGAAATGGAAGGTGTTCTCTTACTGAAAGAAAAAAAATGTTTCCTTTGAAATCTGCAGAATTTCTCATGACTTTCTTCCCCCCTTTCCCCATTCAACAAGACTTTAAAAAAAAGAGTAGGCCAGGAAAAGGGAAATTTCTGCCTGGAAAAGTGGGAGCTTGACTAACATAAAAGTGACGGAATGAGGGTGATGATGTTGCTTACAGCATCCGCTACCGTTCTTAACAGTATATATTTTTTTTAAAGTGCGCTCAGTTAAAATTCTCTGCCATGCATGAAGGATGTATTTTGCAGAAGACATTGCCTTCGGGCTTGGGACAGTTTCTGAAACAAACGAGAAACTAGGAAAGGGGGTACGGTTTTGCTGACAGTTGCTAGTGGACCTTCAGTGCAAACGAGTTCAGTGAATCGGGGCTTTGCCAGGCTCCGCTGACTAGTGTGTGGGCATTGTCACCATGCCTCGCTATGTGTGGGACATCCCCCTCCTGGCTGGGCCAGGGCTGAATGCAGGGCGCTGTTTGAACAGGACCTGTGCCAGCCCACTGGATAATTACTGGGTACACAAGAAAGAAACCTGGTTTCCCCGAAGCATTAGGAGCAAGCTACATTCAGGATACTCCATCGGGCAGGAATTCCGCCTCAGCAGTTGTGAAGCAATTGTCCGAAGACTCTCGCACTGAATGTAAAGCCCAGGTATCAATTTCCTCCTTTCAGGGACCATTGCTGACTGGCATGCAAGCAATACATTGCTGTGAGCAGATCAACGCTCCTCAGGTGTCCTCCTCATGTTAACTGCCTCATGTTAACTGCCAGCACCTGCAATCCTTCACTGCATGAACTTGAAGAAAAGCCTCTTCCTTTTGTAGCTTCTCTCCTCCCTTTGCGTGTTAGCCACCTAGCTCTAGTAAGTACCTGAGACTGGCTTTGATAAGCGTGACTCTGATCGTCACTGTAAAGCAACTGGTGAGTGATGAACCAAGACTACAGGAGATCTCCCACCACGAGAGATGAAGTAGATCACAGCAGTCAATTACAGTGGGGTTTTTTTGGTTCCTCTGGGTTTTGTAGCTCATTGCGTATCTCCTCCTTTCAGAGCCCTTGGCAAGAACGTCCTGGTTCACATTTAAAATCCACTCCTCTGTACTAAGCAAGATGATAACGGTGAAAAAAGTTTTACTTTCATCCCTCAGGAAAAATATTTGACCGCAGGAAATATGCAGACCATCTTAAGTATTTTAAGTATTAAGTATTTTAAGGATGCGCTTTCCGGTTCCTCAAGCCAATGCAAGTGTTCTTAGCTGAAAAGCTGGCTGAATAATTCTGAGTTTTCTAGTAAAGGGTCACTATGCATCTTTTCCTCTCATTCAGGCACTGTAATTTTTGTTCTGGAGAGGCCTTACGGTGTCTTTTCTTTTAAAAGACTGACAGAGAAGGTGTGTTATCTCTGGCAGACTGATATTCATGAGCTGGTTATTAATCCAGTTTTTAACAAAGCCGTTCGCAGGTCAAATAGCAGTGATAGTGTAGTTTCTACTAGCTTGAACGGAGCGGGATAGAGAAGCCATGAAAATGAAGAATATTTTATTTTGACATTTAATAGGCCGGCCTAGCTGCACATGTTCCTCCGCCTGTGGCCCTCAGCTCAGATACACTCATAAATGACAAGCTAATTGACAAGACACAGATGAAGGATTGGCAAGGAAAAAATAATTTGCTCTTGTCTGAGCCTCTCCTTGTGTCCTGAGAAATTCTGATTGCAGAATTTGCACTGTGAGTGAGTTAAAGCGGATGAATGACATGATATTTGTCAGCCTTGCCTGGTGGAAGAGAAGGAGGGTCAAAAGTTTCTCTTCGGGCCGTTTTCTAAAGGGGTATTTTCACTTTTGTGTCTGTAGTTCTAGGCTAGCTCCACCTTTTCTCTGGAGACGATAAGGCCACTTTGATCACATCAGAGATAACAAGGTCTGCTTGAAGGTGTAATTGCTTTTGTCCTTCCTCATCACCTCATCAGGAGCCTGTTTCCCAGAGTAAAGAAGGTACTTGAAGTGGATGTGCTTCCTGTGGCGCAGGAGTTGCTCTTATTAATAGCCCTAAGCCAGCTTTCCTAAGAGATGCTGGCATCTGGTGTGCCTCTTGTAACCTGGCTCCCTGTCACGGGCTTCTACAGGGCACTTCTACTTACTTGCATGGACACAGGCTGCAGCTGCTGGGACCACCGTAAGGTTAGCAGGCCCTGACCTTGTGCTGGTTAACACAGCTTTTTTTTACCTGTCCTTGCTGACATGGCTTTTCTAGAAGAAATGGCCTGTGAATGTTTGAAGAATTTGCTACAGAACTGCAGAGATCTTTTTTTTCCCTTGCTGGTTTCGACACAAGCTTAGGTGTGCGAAGGAAACACACGTGCTGCTCAGTGCCTGACTAATGATGATTTCAGGGTGGGCCTGAGAAGAGAAACTTAGACGATTACTTGGTGGCCAGAAGTGAGGGCTCACTGCACCAGCTGGCTCTGTGGCCTGTAATGACTTCCTAGGACTACAACGGATTGCCAAAAGGTGGATAAATTCTGTCATGTCACATGAAAGCTTTAGAGATTTCTGATGGGTGTCTTTACAGTGCTTTCCTTCAAAGTCATCTTAAATCAAGAAAAGGGTGGAGAGCGCCTGAGAAAGGGAAAATAGACCAAACTGGCAAGTGTGCAGAACTGGTTTTAATGGGAAGGCATAGCCACCAAAACCTTGATGTGAGACATTCTCCTGGGCTTGGGGAAACAATATGTTAAACAGGGAAAAACATTTCTTGCTGCCCACTAAGTAGTGCATTTGCTTCTTGAGTTTTACATAGCTGACAACGGACTGGATTTAATTTGTGCCAAGTGGCAATGGTTGTAACCTGAAGGAGGGGAGACTCTTTAGTGATTTGTGATGCATGTCTTTACAGTGCTTTAATTCAAAGTCATCTTAAATCACTGTTGCACACACCCAGGTGTGTGCATCATTATTGTCCCAGACCCTATTAACTATTAGATGTGCTGCCCAAATATGCTGCGATTTTACTGAATAATGTTGACCGAGTCTGAGCTTTATTAAGTTGGTTTGTTACAAATCTGAGGGAGGAAAAACTCAGCTACACAGAGTAGGGGAGCAGGCACTTCTTTATTTTGGTGCTGGGGACGCGGGGGACAGCTCAGCCAAACACGTGTCCACCTTTGCACTGAAATTCTCCAATTTTGATACACTTCTGTGAAATCTTTATTGCATAAATTGTTTAACAAAAATGCATGCTATGTTCGCTGTTAAATTTAACCTTTACATTGACTGGTTTCTTTGATTATATCACTTCATCAATATTCATATCCCCAAATAACCGTTGGTCACCTCTGCTAATGCCTACTAATAAGAATTCTTGACGTTCAAATCAACATGGGAAGGGTAAGGGGATTTCCCAGCAGCATCACTGGTGTGTAACAGGTTTCTAGAGCAGGTTTCCTTGGTTTCGCAAGACTTGACAAATATGACAACTAACAAATACGGTTCCTAGCGTTGCAGGATTCAAACGAAACTTCCCAGTGCAATTCTTTGTTGTTTCACCCCGTTTCCATTAGTTTCTTAATACAAAGCGGTAGCTGCCTAGTGAGGCTTCTATGGTTACGAGTTTCAAAACACACAATATTCTAACATTCTGTTTCCACTCGAATCAAATCTGTCGATTTTTGCAAGAATTGTACACAGGTAAAAAGGGCACCCAGGCCTGATCAAGATAAATGGACCTCCGCCCCAACTGGAGAGGTTAAACTTCAATGGCCCAGAGAGCCTTGATGAGCCATGCTTAGGAAACAGCACTTGACTTCTTAGAGATTAAGTGCCTGTTTTCCCCACTAGGAACCCCCTTGGAAAATGTCGTTAATCTAACTATGCCAGGATGATAGTTATATATTCAGTATCTGTCTGTAAAGGAAATACAATCTTGCAACTTCTCCAGCCATTCGGGAGAATCCACGATGGCAGCAGTTTAACTGCACGGCTGCTTGCCTTCCGCTACCAAAATTTGTTGCAAAACCTAGATCGGGGAGTCTTGGTTCTAGACTTAAACCGAACCGTTGAAAACGTAATAGCTAATAACCCAGTAACAGTGGGTGAAGTAATTGCATTTGGCTGTTACTGCGTGGTCATGGAGTTTGTGGACGTACAAATTTAAGTGATAAGGACCGTTGCGTGCGTACCGCAAACATCTCTGAAAATCTAGATGATCAATTGGACTGACTAGAACAAGGGGCAAAGTCACCGGTGGCAACCCCGGTGCCCGTGTGGGGTGGCCGGGGGGGGGCTGTGGGGGAGGAGGCGGGGGGCTGCCCGGGGCCAGCCACGGCCGGTTCCGGCCGGTTCCGGCCGCCCCGAGGACCAACAGCCGAGCAGAGGGCAGCGCCTCAGGCACGGGTGCGACTGCCAGGACGGGTGGAAGAAACGGCGAAGCCGCCGGAGACGAGCGGTGGGGTGAGGAAACAAGAGCGAGGGGCAGGAGGGGGAAGAGCAAGGAGCGGCCGGCGGCGCCGAGCAGCGCCCGGGGCTGGAGCAGACCTGCCCGACCACCTGCGGAGAGCCCCCGTCGGGGCAGGGCAGCGCCTGAGGGGACGCAGCAGCCCGGGAAACCGGTGGGTGCCGAGTGTAGCCCGTCCCCGGCAGCGCTCGGGGTGCAGGGGGGCCTGGAGGGGGAAGCCGGGCCTTGGGGAGGCCCCGGCGGGGAAGGGTGCTGCTCTGGGGCTTGGCTTTGCGTCTGACTGCCCGAATCGCTGTGGGGTGGCAGTGAGTGCCGAGGATTTTCACCAGGTCCCGCAGCAGCAAGTGGCCGGCGCCCTCCCTGCCTTTGTCCTGACCCACAGGCTTTCTCGTCCTGTTTCTCCCCCGTCCCGCTGAGGAGTGACGGGCGGGGCTGGGTGGGAGTTTGGCCTCTGGCCAGGGGGAGCCCTCCACAGTCTTGGACTTGCTGTCAGCCCTTGGCAGAGCCTGGCTGGTGGAAGGTGTCCTGTGAGACCTTTGATACAAAAATTCGTGGATACTATCCTTCAAAGTCCGAACTTCCCCATAAGAGGAAGCGGAGTATCCAGAAAGTTCCCGAAATAAAACTCAATAGCAACAAAGTCACTATTAAGCAGGCATCCTTTATTACAGCGCTGGGCAGCACTGGGGATTGATCCACCATAAGTGCTCCAGTGATTCGGTAAACCTCCAAAGATTATATACTATAAAGTCATACATATTAATAAGATTCACGAGGATTCATTGATATATGTAAAAGCTCAAGCTGCATGCATAGTTGTCCTTTTAGTGGTCTTTGGGAGTCCTCCAGTGGTCTCTGATGGTCTTCCTCACCTATCCGCTGGTTGAACTTTGGGTTTCCTTTGCCCATATATAGTCATTGAATGAGCTCCTCGGTCCTTTAGCCTTGGACTGTCACAAGGGGTTGATTTAAACTAGTTCCTCGAGTGCTTGTCTCGACACTGATGTCCTGAGTCTCTGTTATCAATGAATTTACGAGCTTATTCACTATCTTTTTAATCCTGTCTGGCACCAAGTTGCATTCTTCAAAGCCCTGAAACTATCTTTGCAAGGGAGGAAACCACAAGAGAACGAAGATGTTTACAATAAGGACTAAGTCAAGGACTGTCAGGGGTTTAGTTCTTTCACCTTCAGTGCTGTTACCTGTGATGTAGAAGAAGTGAAAACGCTGGCCCAAACAAGCGCTCTTCCCTCCTTTCTTCCCGGTGGTTTGGGACATGACAGCGTTGGAATAGCTTGCTTGGGGAGGTAGTCCCTTCTTGGTACGTTACCTGGCTATTGGCTGTTTTTCTAGTTAACCCTGGTGCCACTCAGATTCAAGGGAGGCAGTAGGAAGAAGACAGGGTCAGAATTGTGCTCTCATTTTCCGCGAGGAGGAGAGCTGAAATAAGAGATGGCAAACCCTGCAGCTGACTGCAGAGAGGGCCTGACAGCAATAGTAGCTCTGGCGGAACAGTTGTTGTAACCTTATTAGGCAGCTGGATTTTCTTGTCATCGTTATATGTAAAACTGCTGTGGGAAGACGTTTGCGCCGAGTCATTAAAGACATGCACAGTAACAAGAGCAAGAGCTTCCAGCAGCTCGAACGAGAAGCAGCTCTTGTGTGTCCTTTATTTTCAGGAAGTGAGTGCAGTGTGTGCCCAGGACAGGGTTTCATATGTAGAGCTGTCACAGAGCTGGAAAAGAGGAGGAATGAAATCGCGTTTCAATGTTGTATGTGTTTGCGTCAGAAAGCGTGCAAAGAACAGGCCAGGATTGCTTAAGCTATCCGAAAGGGTACTCAGCTCTGTTCCTGGCATGAAAAAGGGTCAGTGGCTGTGAGGGAAAAGGTAACTACGCGGCTCAGGTCCGAACAAAGCGGCAGCAGAGGAGTACTCGGGATGAAATCATGAAGAGTAAAAGGGTGAGAGGGAACTCTTTCTTGCTGAGAGCAAAGGGCGTTCAAGGTAGGCATAGGAGTGACTTTAAGCAAAAGAAGGCTGCAATGTAATTACTTTGCCCCATACAGAGGCTTGTAGTTTTTATTTTACATGTTAAGAGTACGTGCTATGAGAGTTATTTGCGTTCAGCGATGCTGCAGTTGGTCATTCAAAGCTGAGTGAAGTCAGGCTACCGTGACTCTGCTTTACAACGGTTCCCTTCTATGTACGCTTTGTGGACGTGAGCAGTGTTAAGGGCACCATCAGGCGTCACAAAAATTAAGTACCTCCTGTAGCAATGCATCTGTGAATGCTATTTTGATGTGTAGTGCTTTCTGTTCAGCACACGCCGGTTAAAAATGGCACTGCAGGTGCATGCTATTTTAGTGCAGGAGCTGAGGAATTTGTGTTGCATCATCATCTTGCAGAACCTGGAGAAATTAACGTTTACGCAAAGATCACACTTGTGTGCTCTGCTTTCTTTAAAACAGCAGCCTGGGGTTTGGGCAGCTTCAGTATTGTAAAATGTGTTCGTCTGATTCGTGTCAATATGGAACAATGCTAGAGTCACACGGTGAAGTGTGACCCTCTAGCATTTGACCGTTCTGTTTGTGCTTGTGTAACGGAGAGGCCGTTCAGTGTTCAATTGAATTGTTAACTGTCTTAATGGTTGGGATGTTGATTGACAATTTGTGTAGTTAATTGTTAAGAAAGAATTTTAGTTAGGAGTAGAAACTAACATCTGAGAATTTTAACAAGATAATAAATAATGCTTAGGCCAGACAAGACGGCATTAGCAATGAATGCTTCACTGTCAAGAGGCCTCCTAAAAGGATACAACTCAGTAACTTCAAGGACTAACAGTGGAAACATCTTGCTACAAAGGAGAGAAAAAAGATAAGGGAAGGCCACAAATCAGCCAGCAGTGATAACAGGGAACTTCTTGGCTCAGGAGGCGCTGAAGCATGAAAACTGGGGGAAAGGTAATTCCGGCAGGGGGAGATTGCGACCACCGACCCAATTCAGGACCAAAAAGACTTGCCCCCCCACACCTGTAAAGAGCATGCGTGCTCATCTACATGGCAAGCGTGGCTAATTTAAATACGGCTGACCAACGGCAAGTGGAATGCTTATCACTGACCAAAGAGTGTAAACTTAGGCGTGTTTTTACTAATTGTTATTAATTAAGTAACTGAATATAAACCCTGTAGTATCGTATGACGGTATGCACGTTAGGCGGAAGGATCCCCCGTGCATCCAGCGCTGCTTGCTTGTCTCTATTCAATAAATTGTATACTTTGATTGAAATTTCTTTGAAGGCTAAATTAATCATAACAGTGTCAAGGCGATCAGGGTTCTTCCCTGCCGTGCCGAACGTGTCACCATGTGCTGCTCACGCACCTTGAAGTGAGGTTGTCGGACCTCCTCTGCCCCTCAGCACGTGGCGTGCTGGAGGACTTTTGCAGGGGTTGCCGCCACCTTCATGTGACGTGCTCTTCTGACACCTTGGGCACCCGTTTTAAGGGGAACAAGAAAATTCCATTTTCTTTTCCATGTGTTTTCTGCTTAAATAGTTCATGAGCCTTCTATCGCGCGCAGTCCCCTTTATAATGTTTCCACATGTGGTTTTAGAATAGCCCATACTTTTTTTCTGAGCCAGTGCTTTTAAAAAATGTTACTTGACTGAGCTCCCTGTGCAGCGACCTGAGCAGCTGAGTTACCTACTGAATGATGAAGAATGGGACATCTGCCATGGTCATTCCACCGAGCTAGTTGTTCTAGTGGTTAATACACCTCTCGGTTAGAAGACGTCTGCGATACGCAGTTTACATTTTCCTCACTTGAAGTGCCTGTTTCCCATGTCCTTTTGGCAGCCAGGCAAGGGTCTGAAGTTTTCTTACGTAGAAAGCAGGGCCAGGGTCTAGTCACTTCTGGCTTTGTACGCATTTCGCACCAGCTGAAGAAGCCGGCCTCTTCTGCTGCATCTTTAAAAAATGCTAAATTACATATTCAAAAAGAAGTAAAACTTATGCCTGCTAAGAAGGCAAGCCCCAAGACACACACAGTTAGCTTTGTAGGTGGAAATGACTCTGATGTGTACAGCTTGCGTGGACTCGTTTAATGAGAATGAATTTTTCTGAGCACCTCGTGGGCCTCACACTTACGTTGACAGTTTATGTACCTTCGTACTGATCCACGGCAGAGATGCGTGTTAGTGAAGTAACACAGTTCTTTACGAGCTGGTTTGTCTGAGAAGTCAAGCTCCAGTTAGCTTAATTTCAAACTGTCTTCATTCTGAAAGGGCGATATTGCAAAAATGGCTGTTGAATGATACGCTCTCTATTTCTGTCTTGTAAATGTCTGTGAAGAACATGTTGAAGAACTTGGGTTCAGGACTGGAGCCTGGGGCGTGCAGTTAAAAGACAGACAGGGCTGACGGGGACAAGGCTTGTGGCAGAGGGGAGATTTGTTTCCCGGTGTAACTTTGGAGCAGGCGGGTTTACTGGGTGGAGGAAAAGGGAGCCTTGGGGACTGGGCGGCTTGCTAAAAACTAGAGGAGGGTGCATTCAGCAAGAAACTTGGGGGTTTCCTCAGGCAGCTGGCAGGCTCTCGAGGCAGGAGTAGGTGTTTGTGTAAGAAGCTCAAGGGTTTCAAGTCCCAGAAAGGAGAAGAATGGAGGATGGGAGGCTTGAAAGTAAAAGAGCCTGGAGGTGGAGGAGCAGAGAGGGTGCAGCTGGAGTTATGTGAGCACTGAGTTTACTCTTGTTTATGGGGACCTATTTTTAATTTTATCAAGGGCTCATGATGACTCCGGTCCCCTAAGATATAGAGCCCCTGACTCTCCTATTCCGTTTTTAATATTTCCTCATCCCTGATCCTTTCTCTGCAATTCGTCTTTATATGTCCCTTCTTTCCACAGTAAAAACAACATCTCTGTTCCTTCTTTACTACCACGTTCCCTTGTTTCGTTCCAGCAGATCTGTGTTCACCAGTCCGCCCTTTGCGATCCTCTCTGACTGCTGCTACCATCATTTTTACTTGTCGCTTGCTGCTCTCTTCTTCCCGCCTTACGTAGACTTTCTGAGCTTCCCTCAATAATTCATCCAACCCTCTATTCTGCCAGTCCTCTAACTTTTCAATCTTCTTTCTGATATCTTCCCATGATTTTGCCACAAACTGAGTTTTGAGGAGCGCTTGCCCTAAAGGGTCGTCTGGATTTACCCCAGAATACAGCTGAAGGGCTTTCCTCAGTCGTTCCAGCCACTCAGTAGGGCTCTCATCTTTCTTTTGTATTTCATTAAATGCTTTATTGATATTCTGGCCACGGGGTACTGCTTCTCTAATCCCTTGAATTACTATAGTTCTCAGGTCCTGCATATGAGTTCTATGCACCGGATCCTGATTATCCCAATTAGGTCTTTGGAGTGGCCATTTAATATCTGCTTGGGGTCCCTGGGCATGCTGAGCATTCCACAGTCTCATTCCTGCTCGTCTAATCATATCTCTTTCCTCGGTAGTAAATAATTGACCAAGGATAGATTGCATCTCATCTCAAGTATAAAGGTTTGGTCCCAAAAATTGATCTAATCTTTCTGCCACTCCGAGTGGGTCTTCAATTAGGTTTCCCATCTCGGTTCTTTTAAAATCTCGTAGGTCAGCTGAACTTAGGGGCACAAAAATATATCCAATCACAGGTTGGGGTCCCCCCATGGGCATTTCCCTTAAAGGATACATCTGAGCTGCCCCTTTTTGACTCCTAGTTACGCGTCTAGGAGGAGGGGGAGACCCTTGTTCCGATTCTGGTGGGGGAGTGGGTGCTCTGGGGACCTCTGAAGGGGCTGCGGGAGCAGGAGGAGAAATATAAGGAGGGGGGGTTAGAAGGGTTTCGTCTAACTCTTCCTTCTTTTTCTTTTGTTCAGTTTTTACTTCATTCAGTGGATAAAGTCTAGCTCTCGGTCTTTCTAGCCACACTTCCGCATACTGACTCTCTTCTGGGTTAAGGGGTTTTTTATTGTTAACCCAGAGGTTTAATTGTTGTCTGACCCAATCCTCTTCTGACCCATAGACTGGCCAAACGACATCTTTAGAAATCTTCTTCCCTCCCCATATCCTAGTACAATATTTTATCATTTTCTGTTTATCTTTCCCTAGGGTTCCAGGGAAATATCTCCAATTGTCTAGGATATATGCCAGAGGGGTATTCTTAGGTACAGTGGGTACCTTTCCCATGGGAGTCGAAGGCTTGCTGCCCTTCGCCCCCATCTTCTGGAATATCCACAAGCGCGCACTCACTCGTTCCCCTTGTTCCTGGCCCAGTCCCTCGCGGGAGATGGGAAACGCAGTACTTAAGGGTCCGCACTCGCCTGGTTCAATATAGCGAACCTCTCACTCGTTATATTCCAGGAAACCCAATCCCGCCCGAACGGTAAACCCGCGAACAAATTCGCCATATACTTACGCGCCCTGCGTCTTCGTCCGGACTCCCGTGCACAGAATTTTTATGGGATTTTACCGGTTTCTCCTTTGCTCATCATTCTAGAATTTAGGTTCGTCGGTAAGGTTGAGGTAAGCTGTCGGTCGCGGGGCCGCGGATTGCCGCGGGGCGCCTCCCCGGAGGACAGAAGCTCACCGTTCCTTATCCGAGTCACGGCACCAAATTGTCATAAATTGAGACCACAATGGATCATAATCCAATTAGAATTTTATTAATTGTAGCAAGTAGAATATGAGCAAATACAGCGCTGGACGGCAGGGGAGTCTGCGCTCCGCCAACTGCCGTACTGAGCAGTTCAAACAGTCTCTCTTTATACATCTTTACTTCCATGTTCAATGAGATAGTGGAGGTACTTTTCGCATGCTTCAGTTGTTGTTAGGGGGTCGTTTCCTGCTTCCTGGTGATATGGGGTTGCTTGTCTTATCTCTGTCGATAAGTTTGGACATCTGATGGTTATCTTGCATAAGCACGCCTGGGAGGTATTCTTCGCATGCTTTACATTGAGCTTAACATAAGTCTTAATAAACAATACCTTAGTTCAGTTTCTCACAATAGTAAAAGAGCCTGGAGGTGGAGGAGCAGAGAGGGTGCAGCTGGAGTTATGTGAGCACTGAGTTTACTGTTGTATTTAAAGAAACTTGAAAATGGCTTTAGTTTCCAGCCACAGGCAGGGATACTGCGGTTGCGTTTGTGAAGACTGCCGTTAGCTGCGACCCAGAGATCCTGGTTAAATTAGCATCTCCTCTGTCTGTATAGCCTTCGTGATCATGGTGCATTTTTGGTTTTATCTTGTTCTGAATTTCTCAGGAAGTCAGAAGTACAAATTCTGCACCGCTTGCAGGTGGGTAAATGAGGAGTAAAGCGGGTGATTCAAGCTGAGTTAGTGAGGACTTGGAAACCACAAAAGTGGAGCCATAATTGGCTTTTTAAAAGAACACAAATGGAGGCAATAGCGGAGCAATTGGAACAGTTGTATGTCTTGGGGGCCATGCCACAGCTTCGCCTTTTGTCTGAAGTCACGGTCGTCTTTGAGGTGCTAAAGAAAGCCTGATGAGTTTTGTGACTATCAGTGACAACTGTGAAGGGCAGAAACGGGTCGCAGAGGTAGTGTTATCCAGAAGAGCAGGTTTGTTCGCCCCGTGTGCAAAACGCCAAACTACACACGGAGCGGAGGTATTTTATTTCATCTTTGTGCAAAGATGGGTGCTAGAGGTGGTAACCCACAAAGCCAGCACCCCGCACCGAGAAACTACAAAACAGGTATACAGTTAAATGTGTCAGTCACAGCTAATATTCATACTCCTCAGCTAATAATTGTTTAATTTCTTTCTCGCTTCGATGTAAAGATACAGCTCACTTTAAATTTAGCACCCATGCTCGAGAGAGTAAGGGGCTTATTGGAGGGGGAGTTTCCTAAGCCTATGGGCGTGACTTTTAGTATTGTAATTGTCACCGAAATCGGGAATAAACCTCGTAATGATACAAAAATTCGCAGATACTATCCTTCAAAGTCCGAACTTCCCCATAAGAGGAAGCGGAGTATCCAGAAAGTTCCCGAAATAAAACTCAATAGCAACAGAGTCACTATTAAGCAGGCATCCTTTATTACAGCGCTGGGCAGCACTGGGGATTGATCCACCAGGAGTGCTCCAGTGATTCAGTAAACTTCCAAAGATTATATACTATAAAGTCATACATATTAATAAGATTCACGAGGATTCATTAACATACGTAAAAGCTCAAGCTGCATGCATAGTTGTCCTTTTAGTGGTCTTTGGGAGTCCTCCAGTGGTCTCTGATGGTCTTCCTCACCTATCCGCTGGTTGAACCTTGGGTTTCCTTTGCGCATATATAGTCATTGAATGAGCTCCTCGGTCCTTTAGCCCTGGACTGTCACAAGGGGCTGATTTAAACTAGTTCCTCGAGTGCTTGTCTCGACACTGATGTCCTGAGTCTCTGTTATCAATGAATTTACAAGCTTATGCACCATCTTTTTAATCCCATCTGGCACCAATTTGCATTCTTCAAATCCCTGAAACTACCTTTGCAAGGGAGGAAACCACAAGAGAACAAGGATGTTTACAATAAGGATTAAGTCAAGGACTGTCAGGGGTTTAGTTCTATCAGTAACACCAACGTAGTGTTAAAAGGCAGGCATTCTTTAATCACGGCGCCAGATGCACGGGTGATCTCTCCCCCTAACGTGCACACCGTCAGATCTAATTGTGCAGGTTAAGTACATGTTCTATATACATATTCATTAGTTTTCCGATAAAAGATATACATATTCATCATCATCATATGCAGATGTCATTTGCGCATGCCTATTGGTGTCTCCGGGTGGTCATCACGGGGCTCTGGATGAAGGACATACCCTTCCTCACTGTGTCTGCTAGTTAACCCTTGCTTTTGCGCAAACTCAGTTCTGAGATGACGTATGTACTGTCCTTGAGGGATGGTCTGTTCTGGTTTAGCGTTTGCTCTGCAGTTCCGTATCTTTATGGCTCTGTACATCAGCTTTTCTTAAGGCCAGATGTCATCGTAGCTTTGTTTAGGCACTTCTTACCTTGAAGCCTTTCTGACTCCCCCAAAGCAACAAGTTTTAGTCATCGTGCAGGCCATTCCTGTTAAGGCTACCTCATTATCCTGGCTAAGTTTTGGCTGTGGGCCCCAACATTTGTTGAGCTACACTAGATTGCATTAGTAACATTTAACTATTTATTCCCTGAATCATTGCTACCTAAAAATGAGGCTTTGATCCTTAAAACAGAGGTTTGGACCCAGAAAGTGAGGGTTTGGGTCCTAAAAGTTAGGCTTTGAGCCTTAAAAGAGGGGTTCTGACAGAAACACATTGTCTATTGTTTCGTTCGCATTAATGATTACCCAGAGACTAAAATACAGATCAAAGAATAGACTGATTTGTATACTCCATGTCCCCAGACTTAATGTCCAGTTGGATAGGGCTGTACAAGGAGTATAGCAGCGTCCCTGGTTGGTTAATTCCATCACCCTGGTTGCCTAATGGGGATTGTTCACCTAAAGGACACTTAGTTTTAGTTCTTATCGAGATCCCAAGTAGTTGTTCTCCTTGACTACACGCTTTGCCACCCCCTTCTGAGGCGGGATGTTTGCTTTGATCAGTCTCTCTGCTCTCGCCAAAGATACGATTGTAAAACAAGTGCTTCCCTGTCTCTCGGTTTCTGTCTCTGGCCGTCAACGTCTGTTTTGCCAAATTCACACGGTTCATTATTATGGCTTAGCGGAAACTTCCAAAAATTCCTTTTTCTTCAGGTGACCAGTAGGGCGACGGGCATATCGCAACTTAAGACTGCCTACCTTTTTGAACTGGGAGATGTTCTTCCATTTTACAGGTTGTGTTGGCAAATAGTTGGCTTTTCTGAAGAACAGAAATGGAGGAAATGGTGGAGAAATTATGTGGGATCATGGACTCCTAGGAAACCTTCTGCATCTTCGGGGTCACGCCGCAGATTCACCTGAAGTCATTATCTTAGAATAAGGGACTAAAGAAGGCCTGCCTAATTTTGTGAACATCAGTGACAACTGTGGAGGCAGAAATGGGTAGCAGAGGTAGGGTAGGGTGTAACCAGAGCAATAGAATTAACCAGCCGTGGATGTTGCTATACTCCTTGTACAGCCCTATCCAACTGGACGTTAAGTCTGGGGACATGGAGTATACCAATCAGTGTATTCTTTGATCTGTATTTTAGTCCCTAGGCAATCATTAATGCAAACGAAACGATAGACAATGTGCTTCTGTCAGAAAAGGATGACAAAATGTGGTTTCGTGTAGTGGACTGAGAAAACTGGCCAGGACTGCCAAGATTAAGAGCCAAGTAGGTAAAAGGTAATTCCGACAGGGGGAGATTGCGACCACCGACTCACGGACCACTGACCCAAGTAACACCACCTACTCAGAAGAGAACAATGGAAGAGGACAACTGAGCCTGCGCAGTAATTTACATACGGAATGAGCAAGTTTGTACCAATCAGTAGAAAGGACAATAATGAATATGTACGAATAGGTAAATTTTTGATCTATAAATTGTACGGGAAAGGTGTATAAGGTATGCACGTTAGGAGGAGCGATCCCCCGTGCATCCGGCACCGTGAATAAAGAATACGTGCTCTTTAATACTAAATTGGTGTTCAAGAGTTGTTTCTGATTTTACCGCTTTTTTCGGTGACGAGGGGACATATCCCGACTTACGACCCATTAACTTTCAAACTTGGAGATGTCCTTTTGTCTTACAGGTCGTGCGTGTGTGTAATTAACTGACCAGGGTGAAGCTGGGCTGGTGGTCTGTGTGTCACCTGCTCACTTAAAAATATTTTCTCCAGTCAGGTTCGGTATTTTAGTGGGTAAGCTAAAAATGGGTTTGCGTGGTCTCACTGATGTTGATGCAAACAGAAATGTGAACTAGCGGAAGATCAGGCAATGCACACATCTCTTGTGCAGGTAAGGGCAGGAGGGGAATTGCATGTGCGGGTGCGCAAGTTGGTGTCCAGGATGGGAGGAAGAAGAATGTAGTGCGTGCTGTAAAAACTGAGATGACAGGAAAGCAAGATCATCTGTAGGTTGCCAAATGACCGCTGTGAGCAGGGACTCAGCATCTTCTTAGTGTGTATGTGCTAGTCATGGCAGCTGGTGGCTGCGCAGGCCATCAGTTTCTTATGCGTTTGTCTCCTTTGAGAACCACCTCCATTGTTAAGACAGAAAGAGGGCTTTTGGGCCAGATGGAGCTTTCTGTTTGTGCTGTGGCACGCCACTCGAGTCTGGCTGGGGTGGGAAGTTTTTAACGGGCCTCCTATGTAAGCAAGACTGACACAGAAATAAGCTTAGGGCGGGAGCTGTAGTAGTGATTGTACCGTACATCTACTGGGACGTGCCAGAGACCTGTACCTTTTAATAGTGGGACTGAGAGTGATATGGGGATGTACTCCTCCTCAGGTACAGAGAAAGATTCTTTTACATCTGGGGTATGAACTCAGCACCCTGTTTTTCTTCTTCATCTGGGAGGCCATGGCATGCCACCAGCATCCTGCTGTGGGTTACTGAGGCGCATCCTTTTGTTATTGGGTGAATTTTTCATGCTGCCTGCATAATCAGCATTAAACACAGGTAAGTGAAAGTTGTTGGGCCTTGTCACTGTCCAATTTTTATAGTTTTTCTTGGAAAGCAAACAATCCTCCTGTCATAAATGGAACGAGCATCCAACGATCTGTACTGAGAAGGCTCTCTTTTGCTACCAGGTCAAACAGTGAAAAGTTGGAAAATGTCGGAATTGCAGTGACTTGTGCCATGTGAATTTGCCTGTCCAGTGCGCGTCTTGTATTAAGCTACTGCCTTGTTTTACGTTGTGGTGATGGTCCTGGGTGTTTTGAGTACGACAAAGGAGCTGGAAGATCCCGATTCCACTAGTCCAAATGCAGCCTAGGGCAATTCCTTGAGTATTTTGTTTATGTGGGCTCTGGTTCTTTGTTCATGCAGCGACGGGGCTATGCCTCCCTGGCAGTACGAAAGGGGACCGTGGCAGTCTGTAACACTGAGGCTCTCACCCTCCGGTTCGGTGTGTTTAATGCAGGACGTTTCATACTTGCTTGCTCCTCAGTTTTGATCAGCTTTGCTCTGGATTAACAAAACACATTGTATTTTCACCAATGGTAAAGCGCACTTCCGATTAGGTCAGTTATGGCTATTAAGACAGATGTCTCTGTGAGAAGAAACATTGATCAGGACCTGAAGAACTAATGGACTGCTTTGTGACAGTTCACAGTGTCAGCAGAGGGGGTCTTTTTGTGGCAAAAAGAGCAGGTCAAGCCAGCAGTTGCCGTGGTATTTCTGAGCCCAAAAACAGTGCCTCAGGATTTAATTCCACACCCAGCATCAGTCCGTTGGCACAGCACGCTGCTCAACAGTTGAAAAATCCCTTTGGCAATTGCAAACAGCTGTTTCACAGCAGGGTGGGGGTCACTGGCTGACGTGGCACGCGTGACAGGCTGGGACAAGGTGCTGAGCACAGGCAGTGCCAGCACTGCCAGGGAGATCTCACCGGCCGTGGGTGCGAAGCCCAAAAGACCCTCTACGTCAGTAAGTCCTTCAAGCTCATCTTTTCTCTCCCTTTGCTTTAAAAGGTTGCAAGTCTTCAAATTGCCTGAATTCCGGGTGGGAGGTTATGCCAATTTGTACTGTGCGTTTGGGCCGTTCTGATTATTTACTTTGTGGGTACTTTTATACCTCTTCAATGCTCAGAAAGTAAGAGGGAAGAAAGAAAAGGGGAGTGACGCTTTTTCACACTTTTGGTTTTTCCTGGAAGTGCAGGTGGTCTTTCGGAGTGGGAGGAAGCTTGGGAGAAAACGGGAGAGCTTTTTAAAAGCTGCAGAAGTCCTCTTTTAAGCGTCGGTCAGCAGCTACCTTTAAAGCTAACGTCACCTTGATCCCTTTCCTGTTCTTCTCCAAGTTGTTTTTCCAGCCCTTAACAATTCCAGATTTTATTTCTCTCACGGCAGGACAGGCCTACTTTTCTATGGATTCCTGACTATCCCTGCCCTTTCTGTTTCACAGCGTTTGGGTGCCTCTAACTTCTCTTGAGCCTTTGCAACAAAAAGGTTGTTTAAAGAAATAGTCAGGTTTACGAATTTTCTCGTGCCTTCTTGACAGCCTCCACGGGTGTCCTGGTTTTGGCTGGGAGGGAGTTAACTTTCATCGGAGCAGTTCCTGTGGTGCCGTGTTTCGGATTTGTGATGCCAACGGCGTCAACAGCTCACCCGTGCTCTAGCTGTTGCTGAGCAGCGCTTGCGCAGCGTCGCGGCCTTCTCTGTGCCCCGCGCTGCCCAGCCAGTGAGTAGGCTGGGGTGTGCGCAAGACCGTGGGGGTGCAGCTGGGGCAGCCGACCCCAAATGACCAAAGGGACGTTCCGTTCCATACCATGTGATGGCACGCTCAGCGTCGCTACCTGGGAGAGAGAAGTGGGAAGGGGGCACGTTCAGGCAACTGCCTTGCCGAGTAACCGCCGTGCGTGATGGAGCCCTGCTTCCCTGGCGATGGCTGGGCACCTGCCTGCCGGTGGGAATTAGTGAAGGAATGCCTTATTTTTCTTTGCTTGTGCGCACAGCTCTTGCTTTTTCTTTCAAACTGTCTTTATCTCAACCCATGAGCTTACCGACTTTTTCCCTTCCAATTGTCCCACGCTCCCACCACCCCACTCCACCCATGACTACAGTCAATTAACTTACTTCAGAGCGGTATTATGGTCGCCCCTTGCCTCTGTGCTACAGATGTGAGGTGGTACTGACATCACGTTATCTGATGCAGCATTAAGTGATAAATACAGAAATGAAAAGGGTTAATTATAAGACAGTCCTGCACAATCAGATAGTTTCACATAGTAGCAAGATCTCCTGTGCGTTTTACAATGAGGTGTAGTGATCAGGCTAAAACCCAAACCTGAATTTATCAACAGACAATAATAATAATGCAAATGATGACAAGGGCAAACATTATTATAATGAAAATTGGAAATAAAACTCCTCAACACCAATGCAGTATTAAGGAGCAGGCGTTCTTTATTACAGTGACGGATGCGTGGGGAATAATTCCTCCTAGCGTGCATAGCAAAAGTCAGAGATAGAGCTTATATTTCTCAGTTCTATACATATGCATTAGATTCCCTGGAATAGTTATTCATTCTATTTCTTGGAACGAATTATAATACTTGCATCTAAATCACCCATGTGTTTTAAGTCCCTGAGGAGCCCCTGAAGAGGTATCAGGTGGTCTCCGGTGGTCCCTAGTGGTTTCTTGAAGGGGTGTTTTTTGTGTGCTTTCCATGAACTGTGAGTCCTTCTTCCACATGTGGTTGTGAGTTGGCCCACGGAGTGATCTTGTCACAGTGTGTTGGTTTCAGCTGGTGTTCTGACCCTTATCTAGATGGAGGTGTCCTTAGTTGCTTTTGCCTCGGTTTCCGCTGGCACCTGCTGCTAGGTTGTCTGCACCGCTCCAGGATGTCCCCAATCACCCTTGTGGAAGACCGTGTTCTTGCCTGAGGCCCGTTACAACATTATCAGGGGAGATAAAGTGGCATTCAATACCCCTGTTGCTGTGGAGACCATCCTAACGGGGTTTCACAGCAGCGCTGTGGCCCGTCCTTTTTCGCTTTTACCAGTGTGTAGTGTATTTCTTCCTCACTGACATGCACAGTCATCAGTGTGTTTCTGCTTTGTTTTTGTGGCTTTTGTAATAAATAAAGCTTGTAAGTCCTGATGTTCCGCCAGTCTGTGAAGCAGCGTCGAGTTCCTTCTGAAGGGGGAAGGTAAAAGGTCTCCATATGGTGTGTCATTTTGCCTTTAGCAGCACGTGTGAGGTCACGGGGACTGTATAATTAAAGTCACATCCAGTGATGTTGGCGAAGTTACAAAGACGTGCATTTGATTGATGGGATACATTCTGTGTAAAATTTCTATTAACAATTACATTTTCACAGAGAGTTCTTATATAGATCAGTAGACGTGGACAGTTCTACCCTTTTCAGGGACCATGATGGCTTAAATATGACTTGCTGTTGTCCTGTAGGTTGAGTAGCATAGGGTCAAGTTGCAGAAATGTGTGAATGTGTGGCTTGGCTGGTTGTGGGAGTAATAGAAGAGGGAGTAGGCTGGGAGGTAGTAGGGGTAGTTGTTGGTATAGGATGAGGTTTGGGAGTAGGTGGTAGCGTGACCTTTAAGGACAGTTCATTTTTGCTATCTTTCCCTTTACCTGCCCACAGACACACTGCTTCTATAGTTGTGTCATTAAAGAGGAAGCTAATTATACGGCTGGGGCGTGAGGGGCAGTCTAATCTGCTGTTTGATGGAGTTTGATTTATCTCCCTGATGACCACAAAGGTGTTTCCCGTTGACTAATTTGTCACATTACATTCAGCAGAGATTCTGTCACCTGGTGTGGCAGAAATAAGGTGACCCTTATTTGCTTTTACAGCTGTGTGGTTGACAGAGTTTGTCATTGTCAGGTTTTGTGTTGGTTCTCCCAATGTTCCTGTACTTCCAACAATGTTAAACGTGTATGGTGCAGAACGTCCTACAGTTACTGTATTGATTAGCACAAATAAAAAGTGAGGGCCTCCACCCCACGTGCCAGGCTTGTCGACGTGTGAACTGGAACTGGTTCACGCTGGTGATCATTGCTCCTGCGAGAAGGATGAATGTTCCCCTGACGGTCAGCCCAGTCTCCAAGGGAGGCACTTTGCACTTTGCTGTCACTCCTGGTATCGGTGCTGGAAAGAGACAACAACGCAAGTCTTGGCGGGGTGACTGCGGGCTCGTTACCCCTTTTAGTTCCCAGCTAGGGTGCGTCCACCCAGCACTAATGCGGGCGAATGCTTACAACTCTGAGGAAGTCCTAAGAGAGCTAAGATGGCTAAGAGAGTGCCATCTCCTGTCTGTCTGTTTAACTGGCCACACTGGGGACTTGTATGGGGAGTATGTTTGGGACACAACGGGGCTTTTTTTCTTAGGTCAGTTACGACCTCCGCCATACCCGTCTGGGCAGCAGTAGAGGTAGGATACTGAGGAACACTGGTTATTTTTGAGCCGGGCAGCATGGGCACAGCTTGCATCAAAGCCTAAATAATTTTTCTTCCCTGAAATGGATTTATGAGGGGGGTTTATGAG
The DNA here is from genome assembly GCF_963921805.1 of Phalacrocorax carbo. Lineage (NCBI taxonomy): Eukaryota > Metazoa > Chordata > Aves > Suliformes > Phalacrocoracidae > Phalacrocorax > Phalacrocorax carbo. Next base: position 77,118,804 of record NC_087548.1, read on the forward strand.
ATGGGAAAAGGTTGGGGGCCCTAGGGGGTGTTTGACTGGCTGGCTGTGTAAGCTCGGGATCGCCCTGCTGGTGTCGATCTGTCCCATCCCATTTCTCAACTAAGATTTACAATGCCACACATCAAGCCTGCCCAGGTCAGATGGGATGGAGGCGGGGTTGATAGTCCTGACCCTGCTGAGCATTATGTTCTATGTTTTCTCTTCATTTGTCCCTCTTTGCAATGAGGTACGGGTTTTAAAGCAGCAGGGGCTCCCCTTCCCAGTGATTTCACGCCTCGGGGGTCTACAGGGGCAGGGACAGAGTAATTACTGTGGGTACCCCTGTCGTTCCTAGCCTGAAGGCAGGCTGCTTTTTTAACAGCCATAGAAAGTTCTCTCGATGATCTTACTGTTAGAGCCTTGGGCTCCCCTCTGTCCCGAGGGTCTGTGCCACCTGCCCAGTAACTCGCTACTTGGTGCATAGGAGAGTATGATTTGGTGTTAGGGGCTGGTCCCCAAAAGCCACCTGCTTTGCCTTGACCTAACACAACACGGTGTCCTCCAGTTAAGGAGACATACCATGGATACTCAGTCTCGTTTTCACCAGGTGTCTGCCCACATTTTTCATGCAGGTTGGCCAGTTGAAGGGGGTCCGATAGCATGGTCTGTATGGCATTTCTCGGGATACCCCCTAGAGGTCCAGCAGATGCCTCAGTTTCACTAATAGGGGCTACCTTTAATGCTGATTAATATAACTCACACTCATTGCTAGGTTCTTGGTCGGGGTCCTCGCAGATATCTCTGTCCCAATCTACTGGGGAGCTGCTTAGCTCACTAATTTTCACAGGATCTGGGGGCTGGGGGCCAGAAGTATGAGTTCCAATTGATCCTCTAGCTTCACGCATTTTTCTTTATCTTCCCCGAGTTGTTTCTGCAGTTGTTCTGTTCACAGAGGTAACATTATTTCTTGTCTCTTTCTTTCTTCCACCTCATCTTGCCACACCCTAATTTCCTGTTCTCTATGTTTCTTATACTGACACGTTGCTTCTAAATACTTTTTCAATGCCTTGTATGTTGTTATTACCTTCTCTTTCAGTTTCCCGCTTCTGAGGTTTAACTGCTCTTTGATCTTCTTCCAGTTATCCCGCTTCTCGCATGCACAATCGCCCAGATGCTTTGGGGAAGGGTTAAAGCTGTGCCTCCCTGAGTAGTTGGTGTTTGAATGTGCTGTCCCACTGACTAGGATGCTTTTTGTCACAGATGAATTATTCAGAGGTGTCACCATTGCAGGGTTAACTAAAAGTGTACCATTAAGGATTAAACAATGATTAAATGATAACTAATGGGAGATTGAATTAAGAAGAAAGCAAACAGTGATTAAGTAATAGTTGAATGGTAATTACACAGTGACGTGACAGACTGGAATGATGACTTGAAGAGTAATTTAGACAGCGATTACACGTCTTCCCCAGGGTCAGCTGAGGGTGGCGGAGTTGAGACACGCAGGCAAAGGTGTCAGGGCAGCAGCCGCAGGTGCCCAGTGGGGTTGCCCTGCCCGTGCTGCTTGGTTGGGTGTTGCTGACTTGGATCATGGGGTGCCTTTCCTTTGCTTTCCAGAAATCTGCAGGGTCTGGGATGACGTGAGCTGTGCAGCAACCTTCCCAACCCTGTGTGCGCAGCACCGCCAACGCTCCCTGTTCTTGCTTGTGTTTTCAGGCGGTGCACATAGGAGCTGGGACACTTGCAGTTGTCCCAGCACAGGCCACGGTGGGAGAGGACAATGTTTTGCCTGTTGAGAGACCCGTGTTCCGGCCGTGCAGGTTTCTGAAGAATTTTACAAGCTCAGGTGTGCCAAGACCAAAATTCCAGGTAAGAGGAGGGACGCTTCCCCTGCACAGCACTTGAGTTTGGCTTGGCGCCAACACTTTTGTGACAAGGCCAACCCAAGGCTCGTCCAACCTGTACAGCACTGAGCCATGTGCACGTGTTCAATGGCCCAGCACCCTGCCCCTCCCTGGGGAGCCAGCCCCAGTTTGCCCTATACTCCAGCTGGTTGCTCGCAGGAGGAGCCAAAGCTTGTCTTTGCCTTCTCCTGTCCATCAGTTCTGTTCTGGACCTCTGGCCAAGGGGAGCGCTGTCCGGCAGAGCGTTGCCCGAGGGCCGGGCGCTGATGGCACCTGGTCTGGGAGCCAGCTGAACTGTGGTGGGAGTGACTTGGTTGCTTTGCGCTTGCTTCCTAGATGAGACGATATCCGTCCCGCTGGACTTTGAGCAGATTGCCGCGGACATCCACCTCCACCGAGAAATCGTCGAGCAGTGCATCCACGAGACCCTGCTTTTCTTCGCTGGGGCCCTGCGAGACAACAAGGAGGTGGAATTCTCCTTCAAGGGCATTGGCATCCTCGCTGTGCGAAGAAAAGCCGTCAGCATGACCTTCTTCGATGACTGCCTGCTGGAGCTGGACGCCACCGGGAACATGCTGGCAGCTCTTCTGGAGGTGAGCTCGTCGTTTTGCCAGGGCTCCTCCTCGTGTCTCTTTGGCAATGCTGTCACAGCTCTCCCCAGCTGCTTTCTCTTGGCTGCCGTCACCTGCCTCGCCGCCTGGCCTAGGCGCGCTCTCGAGGAGCTAGGCCAAGCCTCAGTAGCGCCTCGGCCCCTTTGAGGGAGGGGTTAATGGCATCGAGGGAGAAGGCGGCGCACGGCTTTCGGAGAGGCAGCCTTTGTGTCTTTGAGCAGCGAGCCCGTTTGCCACCTTGGTGAGCAACCGGCACGCGTCCTGGGTGCCTGCTGAGCTGTCCCTGTCCTGTCCCCTTGCAGGACTCCAAGATGAGGGGTATCGTGGCCTTCCCGGGCAAAAACGATTTTACGCGGCTCAGCCGAGACGGGGTCATCACGCTGCCAAGGTGAGCGGCATGGCTTCTGCAGCCCCTGGCAGGTCGAGGGAGCAGCTGCTCGGTTCCTGCTACCGGGGCACCGCCCTCTTGCCGAGGCTCCTCTCCTGCCACACGTAGGCAAGACCAGCTCTTTCCCAGCAGAGCTGCCCGGTCCGCCCGCCGCCGGCTCGTGCTTGGCTCGGAGAGCGCAGACGAAGCGGCCAGTCCGCTCTCAATGTGCCCCGAGAGAGTGAGAGGGGCGGGAGGGTCTGCGCGGGCAGCAAGGCGGGCTTGTGCTGGGATCATCAGCTTGCCGGCAGGAAGGCGAGGGAAGCCCGGCAGAGGCCGCTGGAGACCGTGGGGCCCCTGAGGTCGCACAGAGAGTTGCATCCCCCAGGGGCTTGGCAGTGGCTCCCCACGATGCCAGCCAGCAGCTTCCTGGCGTCAGCCCCCAAGGGAGCACGGTGCCCTCTTGCCCACCCGGTGCCTTCTTGTTCCCAGGCTTGCAGCTGAGACCCCACACCGAGCATCAGCGCCTGCAGTTTCTCTGAAGCCCCAGAGAGAGCCGGCGCCTTGGGGCGGGGGTGCCCGCAGAGGTAGTGTCCCAGCCGAGTGCTGGCAGGGGGCTGTGGGTGCTCCTGTCTGGCCCGCAGGGTCCCAGAGACGCTCGCTCTTGTGCTCTTCTCTTGCCTCCCGCTTGCAGTGAGCGTGCTGGATCCCGTGTTCCTGGCTTGCCGCAGGGTTTCTCTAGCCAGGCAGCTGGCGAAGGCTGGCGAGCAGGCTCAAGCCGCCAAAGCTGACCAAGCCAGGTGAGCCTCCTGGAGGAGCGGTGTGGCTGGGGCCGCAGGGGCACCCCATGGCCCTGGTGGTGGGCAAGTGAGATGTTTCCCTGGGCCGCAGTGGGGTTGCCTGCGCCGATGCCGAAAGGCCCCGGAGGCGACGTCCGTCTGGGCACGGGGTCCTCTTGCCGAACCGCCTCGTGGTGCCGGAGCCAGGGGGGAGCAGGCTGCGAGCCCGGCCCCGAGCAACTGGCTCAGAGTGGGCTCCCACGGCCTCAGCCTGCCATGCCTCTTTAGGTCCCTGCCAGTGATCCAGCAGAAGCCACAGGAGGAGCCGAAGCAGCCCAGACCTCCAGCTCAGCCGCGGTTGCAGCTCCCCCCCTGTGTTCCGCAGCCCTCCAGAACGGTACGTCCTAGGGATTTGCCAGCCCTGTGTCACGTTTCGGGCTCTGGGCCGGGGCAGAAGAGGCAGCAAGAGCTGCCCAGCCCCCCTGCCCTCGTGGCCAGCCCAAGAACACTAACGCTGCACGTGTCGTGTGTGCGGGGCCGCCAGGGAACGAGGTCCCTCCACGCTGAGAGGGAAGAGAAACGGCTCCGGCTGCTGATGGCATCCAAGCGCCGAGAGGTGGAAGCGGAGGTGCGGCGCCAATACCCTCTTGACAGAGCGGGGCGCAACATGGAGCGAGGCCAGGTACGGCGTGCACTTCAGAGCCCCCAGGAAGAGGGCACTTGCCCTCCCCGCTGCCTGGGAGGGGAGCAGGGAGGCTCTGGCGGCAGGGCCACGGCAGCGGAGCTGTGGCAACTGGCCAGGCAGGGGCCTTCTGTCTGCCCGCTGCCCTGCACGTTGCCCCGCGGGAGGAGCTGTCCCGAGGGCCCCAGGCCAAAGCGCGCAGCTGGCTGTGGCACGGGCAGTCTGTTGAGTGCCTGCGCCTCCCTGCGAGCGGTCCGCACCGCTGCCTGGAAGGCTACGCCAAGGCTGTGCAAGTGACACGCCTCGGCTGAAGCCTTGGGAGCAGCCCCAGCTCTCGGTGGCAGTGCCTCAGGAGAGTCTCTTCTGCCTTTGCAGAGCCCCTGTCGCCATCTCTTTGAGGATCCCCATTGCCCTGCCCACCTCCTGAGGAGGGCCTACGCTGAGAGGCTGGTCAGGGAGAGGCCAAAGCCCTGCAAGGCAGAGGGCATCAGAGCGGCAGGCAGGGCCGCCCCTCCCGGGGAGAGCACGGCAAGAGTAAGTGTGTGGCGGCTCCCGCAGAGGCCAGGGAAAGCTTTAGGCGGCCCCGAGCCCTGGAGGTGTGCAGGCTTCCCTAGGCCACGCAGCTTGGCGTCCTCCAGCTCCTCGTGCTGCAGGAGTGACCGGGCCACCTGTGGGGGCCAAGCTATGGCCAGACCCAGGCCAATCTCCGACGCTTGTCCCCAGGGCAAGGCCGTGGGTACAAAAGGCAAGGGGGGCCCCGCGTGCGTCCGCGTGTGCACGTGCAGGCACGGGGTGCTGGCAGAGGCAGGCAGCATCCCAGCCAAAGCACAGGAGAACCCTGTGCGCAGGGTGCCCCCGTCCTGCCTTGCCCGTCCGTCCACTGACGGCACTGCTGGCGAAGGAGGCTCTTTCCCTGATGGCCCTTGTGGGCTAGGAGCCGGCTCCGGGGTCCAGCCTCGAACCAGGCGCCCCGTCCGTTCCCGTTCATGCAGGTGGCTGCGCGCCCGCTGGGCGCTCCGGACAGCGTTGCAACAGGGGACCTGCGTTCCCAGGGGGCTGAGGATGATAAGCTGGCTCAGCTGCTGGGCTCTGCCCAGCACGCAAACCCGCCTGCACGCAGTCCTGTGCCCCCTGCTCTAGGTGTGCCTGCTCAAGCAGGGGGGTTGGACAAGATGATCTCCAGAGGTCCCTTCCAACCCCTAGCAGTCTGTGATCCTGTGATACTCCACAGTCTTGGTCCCAGGATGGACCCTTGAGGGACACCCCACCACTCCTTACTGATGCCCATGTGGGCCTTGAGCCGTTGACTGTAACTCTTTGGAGGCGGCCGTTCCACCAGTTCCTTATCCATCTACTAGTCCATCCCCTCCCATCCATTCCAATCCCATCCATTCCAATCCAGTCCAATGTAGAGGTGAGCATTTTGAGGGGGACCGTGGCAATGGCCTTGCAGAAGTCCAGCTAGGCGACCTCAGTTGCTCTTTGCTTGTCCACTCCTGTGGTCGCGTGGCCTGTCACGGCTGGCTGGCAGGGCCAGGCCCCTTTGTCCACAAACCCTCCTGTGCCCTCGGCCGCAGAGAAACACTGCGCAGCATGGTCGCTCTGGCTGGACACAGGCAGCAGTGGCCTTTATTTGGCACGTTCCCCTTTGCAAAGGCACTCCTCGCCCCCGCCACCCGTTGCTGACAGCTCTCCTGCTGAAAAGGCTGCTGTGACGGCTAAGGCTCCTGCCAGTGGACTTTGCGGGCTGCTCGCAGCTTCTTGCCGTGGCTGCCAGTCCCTGGGCCTCCCAACGGCACCCCAACAGCCTCGTCTTCCCCTGCCTGCTAAAGGACACAGAAGAAAGCGCCTCAGTCCTGTGGTCGGGCGGAAGGGCTCGCAAAGCCTGGCTCAGGCCAGTAGTTCTTGGAGGTGCTGCCCAGGCCAGCCCCCGCCGCTCTGTGTGGCGGCTCCTGGGCCCTCGTGGCCCAAACGATCTGCAGCGAGAAGAGTGCAGATGAGCCGGGGGTGAAGCCGGGCAGGGCCGAGTGCCGGCACGGAGCGAGCATCGCAGCTGAGGGCCGGGTGCCCGGGAGGCGCTGCGCGGGAAGGGCAAGCACAGGCCGCCGCCTTTGGGAAGGCAGAGCCCAGCAGCTGAGCCAGCTTATCGTCCTCAGCCCCCTGGGAACGCAGGTCCCCTGTTGCAACGCTGTCCGGAGCACCCAGCAGGTGCGCAGCCACCTGCATGAACGGGAACGGACGGGGCGCCTGGTTCGAGGCTGGACCCCGGAGCCGGCTCCTAGCCCACAAGGGCCATCAGGGAAAGAGCCTCCTTCGCCAGCAGTGCCGTCAGTGGACGGACGGGCAAGGCAGGACGGGGGCACCCTGCGCACAGGGTTCTCCTGTGCTTTGGCTGGGATGCTGCCTGCCTCTGCCAGCACCCCGTGCCTGCACGTGCACACGCGGACGCACGCGGGGCCCCCCTTGCCTTTTGTACCCACGGCCTTGCCCTGGGGACAAGCGTCGGAGATTGGCCTGGGTCTGGCCATAGCTTGGCCCCCACAGGTGGCCCGGTCACTCCTGCAGCACGAGGAGCTGGAGGACGCCAAGCTGCGTGGCCTAGGGAAGCCTGCACACCTCCAGGGCTCGGGGCCGCCTAAAGCTTTCCCTGGCCTCTGCGGGAGCCGCCACACACTTACTCTTGCCGTGCTCTCCCCGGGAGGGGCGGCCCTGCCCGCCGCTCTGATGCCCTCTGCCTTGCAGGGCTTTGGCCTCTCCCTGACCAGCCTCTCGGCGTAGGCCCTCCTCAGGAGGTGGGCAGGGCAATGGGGATCCTCAAAGAGATGGCGACAGGGGCTCTGCAAAGGCAGAAGAGACTCTCCTGAGGCACTGCCACCGAGAGCTGGGGCTGCTCCCAAGGCTTCAGCCGAGGCGTGTCACTTGCACAGCCTTGGCGTAGCCTTCCAGGCAGCGGTGCGGACCGCTCGCAGGGAGGCGCAGGCACTCAACAGACTGCCCGTGCCACAGCCAGCTGCGCGCTTTGGCCTGGGGCCCTCGGGACAGCTCCTCCCGCGGGGCAACGTGCAGGGCAGCGGGCAGACAGAAGGCCCCTGCCTGGCCAGTTGCCACAGCTCCGCTGCCGTGGCCCTGCCGCCAGAGCCTCCCTGCTCCCCTCCCAGGCAGCGGGGAGGGCAAGTGCCCTCTTCCTGGGGGCTCTGAAGTGCACGCCGTACCTGGCCTCGCTCCATGTTGCGCCCCGCTCTGTCAAGAGGGTATTGGCGCCGCACCTCCGCTTCCACCTCTCGGCGCTTGGATGCCATCAGCAGCCGGAGCCGTTTCTCTTCCCTCTCAGCGTGGAGGGACCTCGTTCCCTGGCGGCCCCGCACACACGACACGTGCAGCGTTAGTGTTCTTGGGCTGGCCACGAGGGCAGGGGGGCTGGGCAGCTCTTGCTGCCTCTTCTGCCCTGGCCCAGAGCCCGAAACGTGACACAGGGCTGGCAAATCCCTAGGACGTACCGTTCTGGAGGGCTGCGGAACACAGGGGGGGAGCTGCAACCGCGGCTGAGCTGGAGGTCTGGGCTGCTTCGGCTCCTCCTGTGGCTTCTGCCGGATCACTGGCAGGGACCTAAAGAGGCACGGCAGGCTGAGGCCGTGGGAGCCCACTCTGAGCCAGTTGCTCGGGGCCGGGCTCGCAGCCTGCTCCCCCCTGGCTCCGGCACCACGAGGCGGTTCGGCAAGAGGACCCCGTGCCCAGACGGACGTCGCCTCCGGGGCCTTTCGGCATCGGCGCAGGCAACCCCACTGCGGCCCAGGGAAACATCTCACTTGCCCACCACCAGGGCCATGGGGTGCCCCTGCGGCCCCAGCCACACCGCTCCTCCAGGAGGCTCACCTGGCTTGGTCAGCTTTGGCGGCTTGAGCCTGCTCGCCAGCCTTCGCCAGCTGCCTGGCTAGAGAAACCCTGCGGCAAGCCAGGAACACGGGATCCAGCACGCTCACTGCAAGCGGGAGGCAAGAGAAGAGCACAAGAGCGAGCGTCTCTGGGACCCTGCGGGCCAGACAGGAGCACCCACAGCCCCCTGCCAGCACTCGGCTGGGACACTACCTCTGCGGGCACCCCCGCCCCAAGGCGCCGGCTCTCTCTGGGGCTTCAGAGAAACTGCAGGCGCTGATGCTCGGTGTGGGGTCTCAGCTGCAAGCCTGGGAACAAGAAGGCACCGGGTGGGCAAGAGGGCACCGTGCTCCCTTGGGGGCTGACGCCAGGAAGCTGCTGGCTGGCATCGTGGGGAGCCACTGCCAAGCCCCTGGGGGATGCAACTCTCTGTGCGACCTCAGGGGCCCCACGGTCTCCAGCGGCCTCTGCCGGGCTTCCCTCGCCTTCCTGCCGGCAAGCTGATGATCCCAGCACAAGCCCGCCTTGCTGCCCGCGCAGACCCTCCCGCCCCTCTCACTCTCTCGGGGCACATTGAGAGCGGACTGGCCGCTTCGTCTGCGCTCTCCGAGCCAAGCACGAGCCGGCGGCGGGCGGACCGGGCAGCTCTGCTGGGAAAGAGCTGGTCTTGCCTACGTGTGGCAGGAGAGGAGCCTCGGCAAGAGGGCGGTGCCCCGGTAGCAGGAACCGAGCAGCTGCTCCCTCGACCTGCCAGGGGCTGCAGAAGCCATGCCGCTCACCTTGGCAGCGTGATGACCCCGTCTCGGCTGAGCCGCGTAAAATCGTTTTTGCCCGGGAAGGCCACGATACCCCTCATCTTGGAGTCCTGCAAGGGGACAGGACAGGGACAGCTCAGCAGGCGCCCAGGACGCGTGCCGGTTGCTCACCAAGGTGGCAAACGGGCTCTCTGCTCAAAGACACAAAGGCTGCCTCTCCGAAAGCCGTGCGCCGCCTTCTCCCTCGATGCCATTAACCCCTCCCTCAAAGGGGCCGAGGCGCTACCGAGGCTTGGCCTAGCTCCTCGAGAGCGCGCCTAGGCCAGGCGGCGAGGCAGGTGACGGCAGCCAAGAGAAAGCAGCTGGGGAGAGCTGTGACAGCATTGCCAAAGAGACACGAGGAGGAGCCCTGGCAAAACGACGAGCTCACCTCCAGAAGAGCTGCCAGCATGTTCCCGGTGGCGTCCAGCTCCAGCAGGCAGTCATCGAAGAAGGTCATGCTGACGGCTTTTCTTCGCACAGCGAGGATGCCAATGCCCTTGAAGGAGAATTCCACCTCCTTGTTGTCTCGCAGGGCCCCAGCGAAGAAAAGCAGGGTCTCGTGGATGCACTGCTCGACGATTTCTCGGCGGAAGTGGATGTCCGCGGCGATCTGCTCAAAGTCCAGCGGGACGGATAGCGTCTCGTCTAGGAAGCAAGCGCAAAGCAACCAAGTCACGCCCACCGCAGTTCAGCCGGCTCCCAGACCAGGTGCCATCAGCGCCCGGCCCTCGGGCAACGCTCTGCCGGACAGCGCTTCCCTCTCAGCTTCGGCCACATCTCCACAGGTGTCAGCAAACGCAAGGACTGTGCAGGGCAAGCATCCCTCCTCTTACCTGGAATTTTGGTCTTGGCACACCTGAGCTTGTAAAATTTCTTCAGAAACCTGCACGGCCGGAACACGGGTCTCTCAACAGGCAAAACCTTGTCCTCTCCCACCGTGGCCTGTGCTGGGACAACTGCAAATGTCCCAACTCCGATGTGCACCGCCTGAAAATGCAAGCAAGAAGAGGCAGCGTTGGCGGTGCTGCGCACGCAGGGTCGGGAAGGCTGCCGCAGGGCTCGCGTGGCCCTGGGGACGGTGCTTCATGCCCTGCCCGCTGCAGAGGTGCAGGGGGCCAGGGCGGGCCACGAGCAGGAGGCAAGGCTCACCCTCTTCTGCAAGAGCTGTCTACGGATATACTTAGATGCGGCAGCCCAGACTCTGCAGATTTCTGGAAAGCAAAGGAAAGGCACGCCACGCTCTGAGTCAGCAACGCTCAACCATCCAGCGGCCCCCTACCCACGGAGGCGACAGCGGAGTGAACTGAAGGCCCGCCTCGCCCTGAGCAAACACTCGCAGCACCGGGGCTGCCCAGCTCCATTCCTGACCGCTGCCAGCCTCCAAGAAGCGGGCCCGCCCTGTGCGTGGGCAGGACGGGCCTCGGGAGGAAAGGCAGGCCCCGCGACTGTTCTGGGGAAGGGGATCCCACCCTTTCCCACGGGTCGCGGCAAAAGGCCTGGCCTGCCAAAGCCAGCCCCAAGCCCCAAGGCGGCAGCAGGCAGGGCTCTCCTTGCAGCCGCCACTCCCTTCCAGAAGACCCCAGCCCCAGCCCCAGCCCCAGCCCCAGCCCCAGGGTTTCCGCAGCTCGTCTCCAATTCATCGTGCCTCCGACAGCACTGCTGCAAGGGCTCCCCAGGGCCTTACCGCTGGTGGTGAGCTCCTTGAGGGTTGGAAGCTTCTCGGGCCCCAAGGGGCTAAAGAGCAGGTACTTGATCATCCTGGCCCCCCTGCGCTGCACCAGCTGGGGAGGAGGTCCTGCTCCTGCTACAGAACCCCTCTGCTCCTCGCTCGCCGCCTCCTCTTCCTCCTGCTCCCACTTCCCCAAGCGGCGGCTCCAGCGCTCTCCCACAGCCTCCCCTCGCCTCCTCCTGGCAGCAGGGCAGCTCCTGCGGAGCAGAGCGTGGGACAGAGCAGCCCTGGCACTGCCCAGGCCTCGCTGGGGAGTGTGGCTGGGGCCACGGCGGGCAGAGGAAGCTGTTGCCATGAGGCGGGTGTCCCACTGTGACGCTGCACCGTGTCACACAGGGCTGCGGGGACGCGCCACCTCGCAGGCCCACCCACGCTTGGCCCCAGCACGGGCAGGGCAGCCGCGCCGGGCAGGGCCCCGGAGGCTGACATCCCCCTGCGTAGCTCACCTCGGCCCCCCTCGCCTGCCCTCAGACAAACTCTGGCAAGGCGGGAAGGAACGCGCATTCATGCTGCGGGGGCTTTGCGCACTCTTGTACAAGAGGGCTGGGGAGGGCCCGCTAAGTCCCGCTAAGGAGGGCCACAGCGGGAACAAACCCGGAGCTTTGGGTCACGAGACGATGCTCAGCCCCTCCTATCCCCTAGGGCCACTGGGGCGGACCTCTTTCACCACACCAGCACCCACAGAGGAGGACCGCAACAGCACATGGCGCACGGGCTGCTGCAAAGGCACGACGCGCCTTGCCAATAAATCCTCCCAGGCGCGCTCCCCGTCCCGCAAGACTTCACTAGCCATGACTGTCGCCTTCCCAAACGCTCCCCTCAACCCCCGGGGGCCCCACTATCCCCTGGGGACCCTGAGCACAGCTCCGCGAGCAAGAGATACGCTAACAGCAGCGCCTGGAGAAAGGCCTGCAGGCAGAGGGCAAGGGGAGGCCGTCCCCCCAGCAAGGAGCAAAGGTGCCGTCAGCGCAAGCCCCAACACCACAACATCAAGGAGGCCCCAGAAGGCTACAGCTCCCCCTAGACAGGCCAGCAAGGAGCCATCCAGAAAAGCAGGCCGCAGGGGCGTGCAGGCGCCAGCGCACTGGGCAGCCTCACAGAGCAGCCGGTCCCGGCATTGCCCCGGGAGAGATGCACGCTCTGCAAGGGAAGAGCACCGGCAGCAGGCAACAAGACGGGAATCTCACCCCCTCGGGTGCCGCGGGAGCTGGACTCTACTGTCAAAAATAAACTCCAAATTCCAAGCACTCTGCTCGGTGCCACCTGCAAACTCGCACTCAATGCCACTAGCTGTGTCCTTAAGGAAGATCTTCCCGGTGAGACAAAACTGGGAGAGTGGCTGATGCACCCAAGCCTTCAGCCGGGGCCTCGGACTTGCACAGCCGGGCAGCTCTTGCTGCCTCTTCTGCCCCAACGCTTCTCTGGATATCTTCCAAACCTGCCTGCACGCAGTCCTGTGCCCCCTGCTCTAGGTGTGCCTGCTCAAGCAGGGGGGTTGGACAAGATGATCTCCAGAGGTCCCTTCCAACCCCTAGCAGTCTGTGATCCTGTGATACTCCACAGTCTTGGTCCCAGGATGGACCCTTGAGGGACACCCCACCACTCCTTACTGATGTCCATGTGGGCCTTGAGCCGTTGACTGTAACTCTTTGGAGGCGGCCGTTCCACCAGTTCCTTATCCATCTACTAGTCCATCCCCTCCCATCCATTCCAATCCCATCCATTCCAATCCCATCCATTCCAATCCAGTCCAATGTAGAGGTGAGCATTTTGAGGGGAACCGTGGCAATGGCCTTGCAGAAGTCCAGCTAGGCAACCTCAGTTGCTCTTTGCTTGTCCACTCCTGTGGTCGCGTGGCCTGTCACGGCTGGCTGGCAGGGCCAGGCCCCTTTGTCCGCAAACCCTCCTGTGCCCTCGGCCGCAGAGAAACACTGCGCAGCATGGTCGCTCTGGCTGGACACAGGCAGCAGTGGCCTTTATTTGGCACGTTCCCCTTTGCAAAGGCACTCCTCGCCCCCGCCACCCGTTGCTGACAGCTCTCCTGCTGAAAAGGCTGCTGTGACGGCTAAGGCTCCTGCCAGTGGACTTTGCGGGCTGCTCGCAGCTTCTTGCCGTGGCTGCCAGTCCCTGGGCCTCCCAACGGCACCCCAACAGCCTCGTCTTCCCCTGCCTGCTAAAGGACACAGAAGAAAGCGCCTCAGTCCCGTGGTCGGGCGGAAGGGCTCGCAAAGCCTGGCTCAGGCCAGTAGTTCTTGGAGGTGCTGCCCAGGCCAGCCCCCGCCGCTCTGTGTGGCGGCTCCTGGGCCCTCGTGGCCCAAACGATCTGCAGCGAGAAGAGTGCAGATGAGCCGGGGGTGAAGCCGGGCAGGGCCGAGTGCCGGCACGGAGCGAGCATCGCAGCTGAGGGCCGGGTGCCCGGGAGGCGCTGCGCGGGAAGGGCAAGCACAGGCCGCCGCCTTTGGGAAGGCAGAGCCCAGCAGCTGAGCCAGCTTATCGTCCTCAGCCCCCTGGGAACGCAGGTCCCCTGTTGCAACGCTGTCCGGAGCGCCCAGCGGGCGCGCAGCCACCTGCATGAACGGGAACGGACGGGGCGCCTGGTTCGAGGCTGGACCCCGGAGCCGGCTCCTAGCCCACAAGGGCCATCAGGGAAAGAGCCTCCTTCGCCAGCAGTGCCGTCAGTGGACGGACGGGCAAGGCAGGACGGGGGCACCCTGCGCACAGGGTTCTCCTGTGCTTTGGCTGGGATGCTGCCTGCCTCTGCCAGCACCCCGTGCCTGCACGTGCACATGCGGACGCACGCGGGGCCCCCCTTGCCTTTTGTACCCACGGCCTTGCCCTGGGGACAAGCGTCGGAGATTGGCCTGGGTCTGGCCATAGCTTGGCCCCCACAGGTGGCCCGGTCACTCCTGCAGCACGAGGAGCTGGAGGACGCCAAGCTGCGTGGCCTAGGGAAGCCTGCACACCTCCAGGGCTCGGGGCCGCCTAAAGCTTTCCCTGGCCTCTGCGGGAGCCGCCACACACTTACTCTTGCCGTGCTCTCCCCGGGAGGGGCGGCCCTGCCCGCCGCTCTGATGCCCTCTGCCTTGCAGGGCTTTGGCCTCTCCCTGACCAGCCTCTCGGCGTAGGCCCTCCTCAGGAGGTGGGCAGGGCAATGGGGATCCTCAAAGAGATGGCGACAGGGGCTCTGCAAAGGCAGAAGAGACTCTCCTGAGGCACTGCCACCGAGAGCTGGGGCTGCTCCCAAGGCTTCAGCCGAGGCGTGTCACTTGCACAGCCTTGGCGTAGCCTTCCAGGCAGCGGTGCGGACCCCCCGCAGGGAGGCGCAGGCACTCAACAGACTGCCCGTGCCACAGCCAGCTGCGCGCTTTGGCCTGGGGCCCTCGGGACAGCTCCTCCCGCGGGGCAACGTGCAGGGCAGCGGGCAGACAGAAGGCCCCTGCCTGGCCAGTTGCCACAGCTCCGCTGCCGTGGCCCTGCCGCCAGAGCCTCCCTGCTCCCCTCCCAGGCAGCGGGGAGGGCAAGTGCCCTCTTCCTGGGGGCTCTGAAGTGCACGCCGTACCTGGCCTCGCTCCATGTTGCGCCCCGCTCTGTCAAGAGGGTACTGGTGCCGCACCTCCGCTTCCACCTCTCGGCGCTTGGATGCCATCAGCAGCCGGAGCCGTTTCTCTTCCCTCTCAGCGTGGAGGGACCTCGTTCCCTGGCGGCCCCGCACACATGACACATGCAGCGTTAGTGTTCTTGGGCTGGCCACGAGGGCAGGGGGGCTGGGCAGCTCTTGCTGCCTCTTCTGCCCCGGCCCAGAGCCCGAAACGTGACACAGGGCTGGCAAATCCCTAGGACGTACCGTTCTGGAGGGCTGCGGAACACAGGGGGGGAGCTGCAACCGCGGCTGAGCTGGAGGTCTGGGCTGCTTCGGCTCCTCCTGTGGCTTCTGCCGGATCACTGGCAGGGACCTAAAGAGGCACGGCAGGCTGAGGCCGTGGGAGCCCACTCTGAGCCAGTTGCTCGGGGCCGGGCTCGCAGCCTGCTCCCCCCTGGCTCCGGCACCACGAGGCGGTTCGGCAAGAGGACCCCGTGCCCAGACGGACGTCGCCTCCGGGGCCTTTCGGCATCGGCGCAGGCAACCCCACTGCGGCCCAGGGAAACATCTCACTTGCCCACCACCAGGGCCATGGGGTGCCCCTGCGGCCCCAGCCACACCGCTCCTCCAGGAGGCTCACCTGGCTTGGTCAGCTTTGGCGGCTTGAGCCTGCTCGCCAGCCTTCGCCAGCTGCCTGGCTAGAGAAACCCTGCGGCAAGCCAGGAACACGGGATCCAGCACGCTCACTGCAAGCGGGAGGCAAGAGAAGAGCACAAGAGCGAGCGTCTCTGGGACCCTGCGGGCCAGACAGGAGCACCCACAGCCCCCTGCCAGCACTCGGCTGGGACACTACCTCTGCGGGCACCCCCGCCCCAAGGCGCCGGCTCTCTCTGGGGCTTCAGAGAAACTGCAGGCGCTGATGCTCGGTGTGGGGTCTCAGCTGCAAGCCTGGGAACAAGAAGGCACCGGGTGGGCAAGAGGGCACCGTGCTCCCTTGGGGGCTGACGCCAGGAAGCTGCTGGCTGGCATCGTGGGGAGCCACTGCCAAGCCCCTGGGGGATGCAACTCTCTGTGCGACCTCAGGGGCCCCACGGTCTCCAGCGGCCTCTGCCGGGCTTCCCTCGCCTTCCTGCCGGCAAGCTGATGATCCCAGCACAAGCCCGCCTTGCTGCCCGCGCAGACCCTCCCGCCCCTCTCACTCTCTCGGGGCACATTGAGAGCGGACTGGCCGCTTCGTCTGCGCTCTCCGAGCCAAGCACGAGCCGGCGGCGGGCGGACCGGGCAGCTCTGCTGGGAAAGAGCTGGTCTTGCCTACGTGTGGCAGGAGAGGAGCCTCGGCAAGAGGGCGGTGCCCCGGTAGCAGGAACCGAGCAGCTGCTCCCTCGACCTGCCAGGGGCTGCAGAAGCCATGCCGCTCACCTTGGCAGCGTGATGACCCCGTCTCGGCTGAGCCGCGTAAAATCGTTTTTGCCCGGGAAGGCCACGATACCCCTCATCTTGGAGTCCTGCAAGGGGACAGGACAGGGACAGCTCAGCAGGCGCCCAGGACGCGTGCCGGTTGCTCACCAAGGTGGCAAACGGGCTCTCTGCTCAAAGACACAAAGGCTGCCTCTCCGAAAGCCGTGCGCCGCCTTCTCCCTCGATGCCATTAACCCCTCCCTCAAAGGGGCCGAGGCGCTACCGAGGCTTGGCCTAGCTCCTCGAGAGCGTGCCTAGGCCAGGCGGCGAGGCAGGTGACAGCAGCCAAGAGAAAGCAGCTGGGGAGAGCTGTGACAGCATTGCCAAAGAGACACGAGGAGGAGCCCTGGCAAAACGACGAGCTCACCTCCAGAAGAGCTGCCAGCATGTTCCCGGTGGCGTCCAGCTCCAGCAGGCAGTCATCGAAGGTCATGCTGACGGCTTTTCTTCGCACAGCGAGGATGCCAATGCCCTTGAAGGAGAATTCCACCTCCTTGTTGTCTCGCAGGGCCCCAGCGAAGAAAAGCAGGGTCTCGTGGATGCACTGCTCGACGATTTCTCGGCGGAAGTGGATGTCCGCGGCGATCTGCTCAAAGTCCAGCGGGACGGATAGCGTCTCGTCTAGGAAGCAAGCGCAAAGCAACCAAGTCACGCCCACCGCAGTTCAGCCGGCTCCCAGACCAGGTGCCATCAGCGCCCGGCCCTCGGGCAACGCTCTGCCGGACAGCGCTTCCCTCTCAGCTTCGGCCACATCTCCACAGGTGTCAGCAAACGCAAGGACTGTGCAGGGCAAGCATCCCTCCTCTTACCTGGAATTTTGGTCTTGGCACACCTGAGCTTGTAAAATTTCTTCAGAAACCTGCACGGCCAGAACACGGGTCTCTCAACAGGCAAAACCTTGTCCTCTCCCACCGTGGCCTGTGCTGGGACAACTGCAAATGTCCCAACTCCGATGTGCACCGCCTGAAAACACAAGCAAGAACAGGGAGCGTTGGCGGTGCTGCGCACACAGGGTTGGGAAGGTTGCTGCACGGCTCACGTCATCCCAGACCCTGCAGATTTCTGGAAAGCAAAGGAAAGGCACCCCATGATCCAAGTCAGCAACACCCAACCAAGCAGCACGGGCAGGGCAACCCCACTGGGCACCTGCGGCTGCTGCCCTGACACCTTTGCCTGCGTGTCTCAACTCCGCCACCCTCAGCTGACCCTGGGGAAGACGTGTAATCGCTGTCTAAATTACTCTTCAAGTCATCATTCCAGTCTGTCACGTCACTGTGTAATTACCATTCAACTATTACTTAATCACTGTTTGCTTTCTTCTTAATTCAATCTCCCATTAGTTATCATTTAATCATTGTTTAATCCTTAATGGTACACTTTTAGTTAACCCTGCAATGGTGACACCTCTGAATAATTCATCTGTGACAAAAAGCATCCTAGTCAGCGGGACAGCACATTCAAACACCAACTACTCAGGGAGGCACAGCTTTAACCCTTCCCCAAAGCATCTGGGTGATTGTGCATGCGAGAAGCGGGATAACTGGAAGAAGATCAAAGAGCAGTTAAACCTCAGAAGCGGGAAACTGAAAGAGAAGGTAATAACAACATACAAGGCATTGAAAAAGTATTTAGAAGCAACGTGTCAGTATAAGAAACATAGAGAACAGGAAATTAGGGTGTGGCAAGATGAGGTGGAAGAAAGAAAGAGACAAGAAATAATGTTACCTCTGTGAACAGAACAACAGCAGAAACAACTCGGGGAAGATAAAGAAAAATGCGTGAAGCTAGAGGATCAATTGGAACTCATACTTCTGGCCCCCAGCCCCCAGATCCTGTGAAAATTAGTGAGCTAAGCAGCTCCCCAGTAGATTGGGACAGAGATATCTGCGAGGACCCCGACCAAGAACCTAGCAATGAGTGTGAGTTATATTAATCAGCATTAAAGGTAGCCCCTATTAGTGAAACTGAGGCATCTGCTGGACCTCTAGGGGGTATCCCGAGAAATGCCATACAGACCATGCTATCGGACCCCCTTCAACTGGCCAACCTGCATGAAAAATGTGGGCAGACACCTGGTGAAAACGAGACTGAGTATCCATGGTATGTCTCCTTAACTGGAGGACACCGTGTTGTGTTAGGTCAAGGCAAAGCAGGTGGCTTTTGGGGACCAGCCCCTAACACCAAATCATACTCTCCTATGCACCAAGTAGCGAGTTACTGGGCAGGTGGCACAGACCCTCGGGACAGAGGGGAGCCCAAGGCTCTAACAGTAAGATCATCGAGAGAACTTTCTATGGCTGTTAAAAAAGCAGCCTGCCTTCAGGCTAGGAACGACAGGGGTACCCACAGTAATTACTCTGTCCCTGCCCCTGTAGACCCCCGAGGCGTGAAATCACTGGGAAGGGGAGCCCCTGCTGCTTTAAAACCCGTACCTCATTGCAAAGAGGGACAAATGAAGAGAAAACATAGAACATAATGCTCAGCAGGGTCAGGACTATCAACCCCGCCTCCATCCCATCTGACCTGGGCAGGCTTGATGTGTGGCATTGTAAATCTTAGTTGAGAAATGGGATGGGACAGATCGACACCAGCAGGGCGATCCCGAGCTTACACAGCCAGCCAGTCAAACACCCCCTAGGGCCCCCAACCTTTTCCCATCTCATAAACCCCCCTCATAAATCCATTTCAGGGAAGAAAAATTATTTAGGCTTTGATGCAAGCTGTGCCCATGCTGCCCGGCTCAAAAATAACCAGTGTTCCTCAGTATCCTACCTCTACTGCTGCCCAGACGGGTATGGCGGAGGTCGTAACTGACCTAAGAAAAAAAGCCCCGTTGTGTCCCAAACATACTCCCCATACAAGTCCCCAGTGTGGCCAGTTAAACAGACAGACAGGAGATGGCACTCTCTTAGCCATCTTAGCTCTCTTAGGACTTCCTCAGAGTTGTAAGCATTCGCCCGCATTAGTGCTGGGTGGACGCACCCTAGCTGGGAACTAAAAGGGGTAACGAGCCCGCAGTCACCCCGCCAAGACTTGCGTTGTTGTCTCTTTCCAGCACCGATACCAGGAGTGACAGCAAAGTGCAAAGTGCCTCCCTTGGAGACTGGGCTGACCGTCAGGGGAACATTCATCCTTCTCGCAGGAGCAATGATCACCAGCGTGAACCAGTTCCAGTTCACACGTCGACAAGCCTGGCACGTGGGGTGGAGGCCCTCACTTTTTATTTGTGCTAATCAATACAGTAACTGTAGGACGTTCTGCACCATACACGTTTAACATTGTTGGAAGTACAGGAACATTGGGAGAACCAACACAAAACCTGACAATGACAAACTCTGTCAACCACACAGCTGTAAAAGCAAATAAGGGTCACCTTATTTCTGCCACACCAGGTGACAGAATCTCTGCTGAATGTAATGTGACAAATTAGTCAACGGGAAACACCTTTGTGGTCATCAGGGAGATAAATCAAACTCCATCAAACAGCAGATTAGACTGCCCCTCACGCCCCAGCCGTATAATTAGCTTCCTCTTTAATGACACAACTATAGAAGCAGTGTGTCTGTGGGCAGGTAAAGGGAAAGATAGCAAAAATGAACTGTCCTTAAAGGTCACGCTACCACCTACTCCCAAACCTCATCCTATACCAACAACTACCCCTACTACCTCCCAGCCTACTCCCTCTTCTATTACTCCCACAACCAGCCAAGCCACACATTCACACATTTCTGCAACTTGACCCTATGCTACTCAACCTACAGGACAACAGCAAGTCATATTTAAGCCATCATGGTCCCTGAAAAGGGTAGAACTGTCCACGTCTACTGATCTATATAAGAACTCTCTGTGAAAATGTAATTGTTAATAGAAATTTTACACAGAATGTATCCCATCAATCAAATGCACGTCTTTGTAACTTCGCCAACATCACTGGATGTGACTTTAATTATACAGTCCCCGTGACCTCACACGTGCTGCTAAAGGCAAAATGACACACCATATGGAGACCTTTTACCTTCCCCCTTCAGAAGGAACTCGACGCGGCTTCACAGACTGGCGGAACATCAGGACTTACAAGCTTTATTTATTACAAAAGCCACAAAAACAAAGCAGAAACACACTGATGACTGTGCATGTCAGTGAGGAAGAAATACACTACACACTGGTAAAAGCGAAAAAGGACGGGCCACAGCGCTGCTGTGAAACCCCATTAGGATGGTCTCCACAGCAACAGGGGTATTGAATGCCACTTTATCTCCCCTGATAATGTTGTAACGGGCCTCAGGCAAGAACACGGTCTTCCACAAGGGTGATCGGGGACATCCTGGAGCGGTGCAGACAACCTAGCAGCAGGTGCCAGCGGAAACCGAGGCAAAAGCAACTAAGGACACCTCCATCTAGATAAGGGTCAGAACACCAGCTGAAACCAACACACTGTGACAAGATCACTCCGTGGGCCAACTCACAACCACATGTGGAAGAAGGACTCACAGTTCATGGAAAGCACACAAAAAACACCCCTTCAGGAAACCACTAGGGACCACCGGAGACCACCTGATACCTCTTCAGGGGCTCCTCAGGGACTTAAAACACATGGGTGATTTAGATGCAAGTATTATAATTCGTTCCAAGAAATAGAATGAATAACTATTCCAGGGAATCTAATGCATATGTATAGAACTGAGAAATATAAGCTCTATCTCTGACTTTTGCTATGCACGCTAGGAGGAATTATTCCCCACGCATCCGTCACTGTAATAAAGAACGCCTGCTCCTTAATACTGCATTGGTGTTGAGGAGTTTTATTTCCAATTTTCATTATAATAATGTTTGCCCTTGTCATCATTTGCATTATTATTGTCTGTTGATAAATTCAGGTTTGGGTTTTAGCCTGATCACTACACCTCATTGTAAAACGCACAGGAGATCTTGCTACTATGTGAAACTATCTGATTGTGCAGGACTGTCTTATAATTAACCCTTTTCATTTCTGTATTTATCACTTAATGCTGCATCAGATAACGTGATGTCAGTACCACCTCACATCTGTAGCACAGAGGCAAGGGGCGACCATAATACCGCTCTGAAGTAAGTTAATTGACTGTAGTCATGGGTGGAGTGGGGTGGTGGGAGCGTGGGACAATTGGAAGGGAAAAAGTCGGTAAGCTCATGGGTTGAGATAAAGACAGTTTGAAAGAAAAAGCAAGAGCTGTGCGCACAAGCAAAGAAAAATAAGGCATTCCTTCACTAATTCCCACCGGCAGGCAGGTGCCCAGCCATCGCCAGGGAAGCAGGGCTCCATCACGCACGGCGGTTACTCGGCAAGGCAGTTGCCTGAACGTGCCCCCTTCCCACTTCTCTCTCCCAGGTAGCGACGCTGAGCGTGCCATCACATGGTATGGAACGGAACGTCCCTTTGGTCATTTGGGGTCGGCTGCCCCAGCTGCACCCCCACGGTCTTGCGCACACCCCAGCCTACTCACTGGCTGGGCAGCGCGGGGCACAGAGAAGGCCGCGACGCTGCGCAAGCGCTGCTCAGCAACAGCTAGAGCACGGGTGAGCTGTTGACGCCGTTGGCATCACAAATCCGAAACACGGCACCACAGGAACTGCTCCGATGAAAGTTAACTCCCTCCCAGCCAAAACCAGGACACCCGTGGAGGCTGTCAAGAAGGCACGAGAAAATTCGTAAACCTGACTATTTCTTTAAACAACCTTTTTGTTGCAAAGGCTCAAGAGAAGTTAGAGGCACCCAAACGCTGTGAAACAGAAAGGGCAGGGATAGTCAGGAATCCATAGAAAAGTAGGCCTGTCCTGCCGTGAGAGAAATAAAATCTGGAATTGTTAAGGGCTGGAAAAACAACTTGGAGAAGAACAGGAAAGGGATCAAGGTGACGTTAGCTTTAAAGGTAGCTGCTGACCGACGCTTAAAAGAGGACTTCTGCAGCTTTTAAAAAGCTCTCCCGTTTTCTCCCAAGCTTCCTCCCACTCCGAAAGACCACCTGCACTTCCAGGAAAAACCAAAAGTGTGAAAAAGCGTCACTCCCCTTTTCTTTCTTCCCTCTTACTTTCTGAGCATTGAAGAGGTATAAAAGTACCCACAAAGTAAATAATCAGAACGGCCCAAACGCACAGTACAAATTGGCATAACCTCCCACCCGGAATTCAGGCAATTTGAAGACTTGCAACCTTTTAAAGCAAAGGGAGAGAAAAGATGAGCTTGAAGGACTTACTGACGTAGAGGGTCTTTTGGGCTTCGCACCCACGGCCGGTGAGATCTCCCTGGCAGTGCTGGCACTGCCTGTGCTCAGCACCTTGTCCCAGCCTGTCACGCGTGCCACGTCAGCCAGTGACCCCCACCCTGCTGTGAAACAGCTGTTTGCAATTGCCAAAGGGATTTTTCAACTGTTGAGCAGCGTGCTGTGCCAACGGACTGATGCTGGGTGTGGAATTAAATCCTGAGGCACTGTTTTTGGGCTCAGAAATACCACGGCAACTGCTGGCTTGACCTGCTCTTTTTGCCACAAAAAGACCCCCTCTGCTGACACTGTGAACTGTCACAAAGCAGTCCATTAGTTCTTCAGGTCCTGATCAATGTTTCTTCTCACAGAGACATCTGTCTTAATAGCCATAACTGACCTAATCGGAAGTGCGCTTTACCATTGGTGAAAATACAATGTGTTTTGTTAATCCAGAGCAAAGCTGATCAAAACTGAGGAGCAAGCAAGTATGAAACGTCCTGCATTAAACACACCGAACCGGAGGGTGAGAGCCTCAGTGTTACAGACTGCCACGGTCCCCTTTCGTACTGCCAGGGAGGCATAGCCCCGTCGCTGCATGAACAAAGAACCAGAGCCCACATAAACAAAATACTCAAGGAATTGCCCTAGGCTGCATTTGGACTAGTGGAATCGGGATCTTCCAGCTCCTTTGTCGTACTCAAAACACCCAGGACCATCACCACAACGTAAAACAAGGCAGTAGCTTAATACAAGACGCGCACTGGACAGGCAAATTCACATGGCACAAGTCACTGCAATTCCGACATTTTCCAACTTTTCACTGTTTGACCTGGTAGCAAAAGAGAGCCTTCTCAGTACAGATCGTTGGATGCTCGTTCCATTTATGACAGGAGGATTGTTTGCTTTCCAAGAAAAACTATAAAAATTGGACAGTGACAAGGCCCAACAACTTTCACTTACCTGTGTTTAATGCTGATTATGCAGGCAGCATGAAAAATTCACCCAATAACAAAAGGATGCGCCTCAGTAACCCACAGCAGGATGCTGGTGGCATGCCATGGCCTCCCAGATGAAGAAGAAAAACAGGGTGCTGAGTTCATACCCCAGATGTAAAAGAATCTTTCTCTGTACCTGAGGAGGAGTACATCCCCATATCACTCTCAGTCCCACTATTAAAAGGTACAGGTCTCTGGCACGTCCCAGTAGATGTACGGTACAATCACTACTACAGCTCCCGCCCTAAGCTTATTTCTGTGTCAGTCTTGCTTACATAGGAGGCCCGTTAAAAACTTCCCACCCCAGCCAGACTCGAGTGGCGTGCCACAGCACAAACAGAAAGCTCCATCTGGCCCAAAAGCCCTCTTTCTGTCTTAACAATGGAGGTGGTTCTCAAAGGAGACAAACGCATAAGAAACTGATGGCCTGCGCAGCCACCAGCTGCCATGACTAGCACATACACACTAAAAAGATGCTGAGTCCCTGCTCACAGCGGTCATTTGGCAACCTACAGATGATCTTGCTTTCCTGTCATCTCAGTTTTTACAGCACGCACTACATTCTTCTTCCTCCCATCCTGGACACCAACTTGCGCACCCGCACATGCAATTCCCCTCCTGCCCTTACCTGCACAAGAGATGTGTGCATTGCCTGATCTTCCGCTAGTTCACATTTCTGTTTGCATCAACATCAGTGAGACCACGCAAACCCATTTTTAGCTTACCCACTAAAATACCGAACCTGACTGGAGAAAATATTTTTAAGTGAGCAGGTGACACACAGACCACCAGCCCAGCTTCACCCTGGTCAGTTAATTACACACACGCACGGCCTGTAAGACAAAAGGACATCTCCAAGTTTGAAAGTTAATGGGTCGTAAGTCGGGATATGTCCCCTCGTCACCGAAAAAAGCGGTAAAATCAGAAACAACTCTTGAACACCAATTTAGTATTAAAGAGCACGTATTCTTTATTCACAGTGCCGGATGCACGGGGGATCGCTCCTCCTAACGTGCATACCTTATACACCTTTCCCGTACAATTTATAGATCAAAAATTTACCTATTCGTACATATTCATTATTGTCCTTTCTACTGATTGGTACAAACTTGCTCATTCCGTATGTAAATTACTGCGCAGGCTCAGTTGTCCTCTTCCATTGTTCTCTTCTGAGTAGGTGGTGTTACTTGGGTCGGTGGTCCGTGAGTCGGTGGTCGCAATCTCCCCCTGTCAGAATTACCTTTTACCTACTTGGCTCTTAATCTTGGCAGTCCTGGCCAGTTTTCTCAGTCCACTACACGAAACCACATTTTGTCATCCTTTTCTGACAGAAGCACATTGTCTATTGTTTCGTTTGCATTAATGATTGCCTAGGGACTAAAATACAGATCAAAGAATACACTGATTGGTATACTCCATGTCCCCAGACTTAACGTCCAGTTGGATAGGGCTGTACAAGGAGTATAGCAACATCCACGGCTGGTTAATTCTATTGCTCTGGTTACACCCTACCCTACCTCTGCTACCCATTTCTGCCTCCACAGTTGTCACTGATGTTCACAAAATTAGGCAGGCCTTCTTTAGTCCCTTATTCTAAGATAATGACTTCAGGTGAATCTGCGGCGTGACCCCGAAGATGCAGAAGGTTTCCTAGGAGTCCATGATCCCACATAATTTCTCCACCATTTCCTCCATTTCTGTTCTTCAGAAAAGCCAACTATTTGCCAACACAACCTGTAAAATGGAAGAACATCTCCCAGTTCAAAAAGGTAGGCAGTCTTAAGTTGCGATATGCCCGTCGCCCTACTGGTCACCTGAAGAAAAAGGAATTTTTGGAAGTTTCCGCTAAGCCATAATAATGAACCGTGTGAATTTGGCAAAACAGACGTTGACGGCCAGAGACAGAAACCGAGAGACAGGGAAGCACTTGTTTTACAATCGTATCTTTGGCGAGAGCAGAGAGACTGATCAAAGCAAACATCCCGCCTCAGAAGGGGGTGGCAAAGCGTGTAGTCAAGGAGAACAACTACTTGGGATCTCGATAAGAACTAAAACTAAGTGTCCTTTAGGTGAACAATCCCCATTAGGCAACCAGGGTGATGGAATTAACCAACCAGGGACGCTGCTATACTCCTTGTACAGCCCTATCCAACTGGACATTAAGTCTGGGGACATGGAGTATACAAATCAGTCTATTCTTTGATCTGTATTTTAGTCTCTGGGTAATCATTAATGCGAACAAAACAATAGACAATGTGTTTCTGTCAGAACCCCTCTTTTAAGGCTCAAAGCCTAACTTTTAGGACCCAAACCCTCACTTTCTGGGTCCAAACCTCTGTTTTAAGGATCAAAGCCTCATTTTTAGGTAGCAATGATTCAGGGAATAAATAGTTAAACGTTACTAATGCAATCTAGTGTAGCTCAACAAATGTTGGGGCCCACAGCCAAAACTTAGCCAGGATAATGAGGTAGCCTTAACAGGAATGGCCTGCACGATGACTAAAACTTGTTGCTTTGGGGGAGTCAGAAAGGCTTCAAGGTAAGAAGTGCCTAAACAAAGCTACGATGACATCTGGCCTTAAGAAAAGCTGATGTACAGAGCCATAAAGATACGGAACTGCAGAGCAAACGCTAAACCAGAACAGACCATCCCTCAAGGACAGTACATACGTCATCTCAGAACTGAGTTTGCGCAAAAGCAAGGGTTAACTAGCAGACACAGTGAGGAAGGGTATGTCCTTCATCCAGAGCCCCGTGATGACCACCCGGAGACACCAATAGGCATGCGCAAATGACATCTGCATATGATGATGAATATGTATATCTTTTATCGGAAAACTAATGAATATGTATATAGAACATGTACTTAACCTGCACAATTAGATCTGACGGTGTGCACGTTAGGGGGAGAGATCACCCGTGCATCTGGCGCCGTGATTAAAGAATGCCTGCCTTTTAACACTACGTTGGTGTTACTGATAGAACTAAACCCCTGACAGTCCTTGACTTAATCCTTATTGTAAACATCCTTGTTCTCTTGTGGTTTCCTCCCTTGCAAAGGTAGTTTCAGGGATTTGAAGAATGCAAATTGGTGCCAGATGGGATTAAAAAGATGGTGCATAAGCTTGTAAATTCATTGATAACAGAGACTCAGGACATCAGTGTCGAGACAAGCACTCGAGGAACTAGTTTAAATCAGCCCCTTGTGACAGTCCAGGGCTAAAGGACCGAGGAGCTCATTCAATGACTATATATGCGCAAAGGAAACCCAAGGTTCAACCAGCGGATAGGTGAGGAAGACCATCAGAGACCACTGGAGGACTCCCAAAGACCACTAAAAGGACAACTATGCATGCAGCTTGAGCTTTTACGTATGTTAATGAATCCTCGTGAATCTTATTAATATGTATGACTTTATAGTATATAATCTTTGGAAGTTTACTGAATCACTGGAGCACTCCTGGTGGATCAATCCCCAGTGCTGCCCAGCGCTGTAATAAAGGATGCCTGCTTAATAGTGACTCTGTTGCTATTGAGTTTTATTTCGGGAACTTTCTGGATACTCCGCTTCCTCTTATGGGGAAGTTCGGACTTTGAAGGATAGTATCTGCGAATTTTTGTATCATTACGAGGTTTATTCCCGATTTCGGTGACAATTACAATACTAAAAGTCACGCCCATAGGCTTAGGAAACTCCCCCTCCAATAAGCCCCTTACTCTCTCGAGCATGGGTGCTAAATTTAAAGTGAGCTGTATCTTTACATCGAAGCGAGAAAGAAATTAAACAATTATTAGCTGAGGAGTATGAATATTAGCTGTGACTGACACATTTAACTGTATACCTGTTTTGTAGTTTCTCGGTGCGGGGTGCTGGCTTTGTGGGTTACCACCTCTAGCACCCATCTTTGCACAAAGATGAAATAAAATACCTCCGCTCCGTGTGTAGTTTGGCGTTTTGCACACGGGGCGAACAAACCTGCTCTTCTGGATAACACTACCTCTGCGACCCGTTTCTGCCCTTCACAGTTGTCACTGATAGTCACAAAACTCATCAGGCTTTCTTTAGCACCTCAAAGACGACCGTGACTTCAGACAAAAGGCGAAGCTGTGGCATGGCCCCCAAGACATACAACTGTTCCAATTGCTCCGCTATTGCCTCCATTTGTGTTCTTTTAAAAAGCCAATTATGGCTCCACTTTTGTGGTTTCCAAGTCCTCACTAACTCAGCTTGAATCACCCGCTTTACTCCTCATTTACCCACCTGCAAGCGGTGCAGAATTTGTACTTCTGACTTCCTGAGAAATTCAGAACAAGATAAAACCAAAAATGCACCATGATCACGAAGGCTATACAGACAGAGGAGATGCTAATTTAACCAGGATCTCTGGGTCGCAGCTAACGGCAGTCTTCACAAACGCAACCGCAGTATCCCTGCCTGTGGCTGGAAACTAAAGCCATTTTCAAGTTTCTTTAAATACAACAGTAAACTCAGTGCTCACATAACTCCAGCTGCACCCTCTCTGCTCCTCCACCTCCAGGCTCTTTTACTTTCAAGCCTCCCATCCTCCATTCTTCTCCTTTCTGGGACTTGAAACCCTTGAGCTTCTTACACAAACACCTACTCCTGCCTCGAGAGCCTGCCAGCTGCCTGAGGAAACCCCCAAGTTTCTTGCTGAATGCACCCTCCTCTAGTTTTTAGCAAGCCGCCCAGTCCCCAAGGCTCCCTTTTCCTCCACCCAGTAAACCCGCCTGCTCCAAAGTTACACCGGGAAACAAATCTCCCCTCTGCCACAAGCCTTGTCCCCGTCAGCCCTGTCTGTCTTTTAACTGCACGCCCCAGGCTCCAGTCCTGAACCCAAGTTCTTCAACATGTTCTTCACAGACATTTACAAGACAGAAATAGAGAGCGTATCATTCAACAGCCATTTTTGCAATATCGCCCTTTCAGAATGAAGACAGTTTGAAATTAAGCTAACTGGAGCTTGACTTCTCAGACAAACCAGCTCGTAAAGAACTGTGTTACTTCACTAACACGCATCTCTGCCGTGGATCAGTACGAAGGTACATAAACTGTCAACATAAGTGTGAGGCCCACGAGGTGCTCAGAAAAATTCATTCTCATTAAACGAGTCCACGCAAGCTGTACACATCAGAGTCATTTCCACCTACAAAGCTAACTGTGTGTGTCTTGGGGCTTGCCTTCTTAGCAGGCATAAGTTTTACTTCTTTTTGTATATGTAATTTAGCATTTTTTGAAGATGCAGCAGAAGAGGCCGGCTTCTTCAGCTGGTGCGAAATGCGTACAAAGCCAGAAGTGACTAGACCCTGGCCCTGCTTTCTACGTAAGAAAACTTCAGACCCTTGCCTGGCTGCCAAAAGGACATGGGAAACAGGCACTTCAAGTGAGGAAAATGTAAACTGCGTATCGCAGACGTCTTCTAACCGAGAGGTGTATTAACCACTAGAACAACTAGCTCGGTGGAATGACCATGGCAAATGTCCCATTCTTCATCATTCAGTAGGTAACTCAGCTGCTCAGGTCGCTGCACAGGGAGCTCAGTCAAGTAACATTTTTTAAAAGCACTGGCTCAGAAAAAAAGTATGGGCTATTCTAAAACCACATGTGGAAACATTAAAAAGGGGACTGCGCGCGATAGAAGGCTCATGAACTATTTAAGCAGAAAACACATGGAAAAGAAAATGGAATTTTCTTGTTCCCCTTAAAATGGGTGCCCAAGGTGTCAGAAGAGCACGTCACATGAAGGTAGCGGCAACCCCTGCAAAAGTCCTCCAGCACGCCACGTGCTGAGGGGCAGAGGAGGTCCGACAACCTCACTTCAAGGTGCGTGAGCAGCACATGGTGACACGTTCGGCACGGCAGGGAAGAACCCTGATCGCCTTGACACTGAAGCTGCCCAAACCCCAGGCTGCTGTTTTAAAGAAAGCAGAGCACACAAGTGTGATCTTTGCGTAAACGTTAATTTCTCCAGGTTCTGCAAGATGATGATGCAACACAAATTCCTCAGCTCCTGCACTAAAATAGCATGCACCTGCAGTGCCATTTTTAACCTGCGTGTGCTGAACAGAAAGCACTACACATCAAAATAGCATTCACAGATGCATTGCTACAGGAGGTACTTAATTTTTGTGACGCCTGATGGTGCCCTTAACACTGCTCACGTCCACAAAGCGTACATAGAAGGGAACCGTTGTAAAGCAGAGTCACGGTAGCCTGACTTCACTCAGCTTTGAATGACCAACTGCAGCATCGCTGAACGCAAATAACTCTCATAGCACGTACTCTTAACATGTAAAATAAAAACTACAAGCCTCTGTATGGGGCAAAGTAATTACATTGCAGCCTTCTTTTGCTTAAAGTCACTCCTATGCCTACCTTGAACGCCCTTTGCTCTCAGCAAGAAAGAGTTCCCTCTCACCCTTTTACTCTTCATGATTTCATCCCGAGTACTCCTCTGCTGCCGCTTTGTTCGGACCTGAGCCGCGTAGTTACCTTTTCCCTCACAGCCACTGACCCTTTTTCATGCCAGGAACAGAGCTGAGTACCCTTTCGGATAGCTTAAGTGTCATAAATTGAGACCACAATGGATCATAATCCAATTAGAATTTTATTAATTGTAGCAAGTAGAATATGAGCAAATACAGCACTGGACGGCAGGGGAGTCTGCGCTCCGCCAACTACCGTACAGAGCAGTTCAAACAGTCTCTCTTTATACATCTTTACTTCCGTGTTCAATGAGATAGTGGAGGTACTCTTCGCATGCTTCAGTTGTTGTTAGGGGGTCGTTTCCTGCTTCCTGGTGATATGGGGTTGCTTGTCCTATCTCTGTCGGTAAGTTTGGACATCTGATGGTTATCTTGCATAAGCATGCCTGGGCGGTATTCTTCGCATAACCTTTACATTGAGCTTAACATAAGTCTTAATAAACAATACCTTAGTTCACAGTTTCTCACAATCCCCCCTTTTTCTTTTTATCCTATTATTGTTTATTAGACACTACTTTCATTTTCGGCACTGCAGGCAAATCTTCTTCCACAATTCCGACATTTATCATAACACTCACAAGGTAATATCTCACAATTACAATCATAGTTCTTATGTGGCATAATGCATTCACAACAATCATCATCTTCATTAATAGATACACTCTTATATTTTGCTTCAGACCTTGTAGTCAAAATAAGCAATTTAGCTAGGTCAAACCGTTCTTTAATAAAATGTAAAATACAGCGTAATATACAAGGTCCAAATATAAGTCCCAGAATCAACATAATAAGCGGTCCTGCTAAAGCAGACAACAAAGTGGTTAGCCAAGGTGAAACATTAAACCAGCTTTCATACCATAACTTGCCCGCTTCACGATCTTTTTTACGTTGATCTAACCTTTTCTGGAGTTCAGACATGGTGTCTTGGACTACTCCTGTATGGTCAGCAAACGAACAACATTCTTCATTGAGAGCTACGCATAACCCTCCTTCCTTTAAGAACAATAGGTCTAATCCTCTCCTATTTTGCAGCACCACTTCTGATAAAGATTTTACTGAAGTGGCTAAATTTTGAATAGATGGCTCTATTTTTGCTAAATCCTCATCTACAGCCATCTGCAAACTTTGTAACTCCTGACCTTTCACCAGGGAGGCTATGCCTGTACTTGCTCCAACTCCACCCGCTATCAGCAGTGTAGCTAGGGTTACTGCCGTAATTGGCTCTCGTTTTTGTCTATTCAGGTTTCCTTCAAAGTGGCGTAGCACCTCCTCAGAGGTGTGATAGATTAGGCAAGGAACAATAATCACCTGTATGCAAAACTGAGATTCATTAAACACGTTTAAGGATAGGCAAGGCGTTATTCCGATGTCTGAACAAACCCATTTAGCTCCTGGTGTCGGGATAGCCCATTTGTCCTTTTTATCTTTGTGTTTCTCTATATTGGTGTTAGTGACTGTTCGGCTGCACAAAGGCTGATACTTTTCGGGCACTGTGCCTATACATTTTCCCTGACCCGTTACTAATTGAATAGTAATTCCTTGCGTATGATTCCTCTGGTCATCCCATTGACATTCTTGTGGGTTTAAACCATTAGACCATCGAATCATACCTGGTTTTCCAACTGCCTCAAAATATGGTGGTCTAATATTATAACATAACCAGCATTCTTCAGTTAAATTTGGTTTGCTTTCATTAAGGGCACGATAAGAGGCTTGCATTAGATTCCATAAGGGGTCCTTGGGTTCTGACAACTCTAGATCTCTGGATAAAGAGAATTCAGTCACAGCGTCATTAGTTGTTTTCGAAGGAGAGCCTGAGGAAGGGGTTATGACAATTACGGGGGCCATCTTTTCTTCAGAGGAAGTGAGCGGATTCAGGACCAGATTTGGTCCTATTGGCAAAGGATCGTGGGGCATCGGTTTCTTCATAATTTGAAAAATACCCCCTCTATCTACACCTTGTTCGTAATATCTAATTCCCCAAAATTTTCCTACAAGCCAGAAGTCCTGACTAGGATCTTTTATGGTTATATTAATGCCTGTACATCCAATATCTTTATGATTACATGTATCATTATAGTAACTATCTGCGTAGCTCCAATTTCTCTTTTGACATATTTGTGGTGACCATTTAATTTCTAGATTTTGATCTCCAGATGCAGACCATTCAGAGGCCCATGTTTCGCATCCCCACTATGCACAATAATAATGGTCTGGAGGATTACAGTATGATTTACCAGGGTTTGATGCTGGGCATATATAAATTGGCTTGCAATTCTTATCCGTTTCTCCATCGATTAAGTAACGCAAACTTATATTGAAACTAACTGTTCCCCCCTCCATAATTTGTGCTTGGATTGGCTTATTTGGATATTGTATGTTTGTTACTGTCCAGTTCATGGGTTCATGAGGGTTTCCTTTTCCATTTGTTTGGGCTATTATCGATAATAAAACTAACGATATACCAGGAAAAAGGGTGTCTGTCAATTTTTCCAATTTAAGTACACTTTTACCAGTCTTGGGGAAGTTCGACCATAGCTGCTTTTGCGTCTCATTGTTCTGGTTCTTTTCTCCACAGTTTGTTCCTCCTCTGCCTCGCCCGTCGACTCGGTTGCTTCGAGCCACGGGGTGTACCATCTTCTCGGCAGCAAGGGAAATCTTTAGGAGAACAGCTGTTTCAGCCTTTCTGCCTGTTTATATAGGCCTCCCACTTTGCAGCTTTAACTAATGGGACAAAGCAAGACACAGCTAGTACTTCCCTTCTGCACTTTGTAGCCAAAATTTCAACCACAAAGGGGATTGATTCGTTGGAATGGTAACAATAATACTGAGGGTTTATTCCTTTGGCAAAAATTTCCACCATTCATGGGATCCTCGAATAATTTCTTGTTCCGACTCTAATTGTTTTTAATTTCCACTCAGTGAGAGTTCTTTGGATTTTCCAACACTGTGTGCAAACTCCTATCGGAGGGTATCCATATTCACAGTGTGTCCACCATTTATCCTGGCATACCTTACACTTGCAACGAGCAAATGGATAACAATCGCAGTTCAAATGATTGCATCTAATTCGTATATCTAGAGTGCTTATTAGCTTTTCCTCTATATTCAATATTGTGTTACTGCATAAGTTTAGCAATTTCCTTCAACACACTTTGTACGCTTCCATATATAATAGATAAAAAAAAAAGATAATTATAGCAAATATAAACAGCAATATACACTTTATACCAAAAGGTAATGCGGCAAAATAATCAACTAAAGTTCTTATCATTACGTTATCTTTTCAGAGTTATCTTGGTGTCACCTGGAGTACCGATTACTTTCCAGTGGGGTCTCGTCACTGGGCCTTTAATGCGACTGGCATGAGTCCATCCACGCTCAGCAGTCCGGACAGCTGTTTCTGTTGTAAGCAAAACAAGATAAGGTCCCTCCCAATTGGGTTTTAGGGTTTCTTCTTTCCACGTTTTAACCAATATCCAGTCCCCAGGTTTAAAATTGTGAATTTTTAAGTCCAACGGGGGTCGTTGCACAATTAGTCCATGTTCCCAAAGCTTGTTACGATGTTCTGCTAATTGTGAAACATATTCATTAATCACATGATCTCGAATTAAAACATTTGTTTGTGGACTTTCGATTCTATAGGGCATTCCATACACCAGTTCAAATGCTGATATTCCTACATCTGCTCGGGGCCTGGTTCTGAGAATTAATAGTGCCATGGGTAGGCACTTAACCCATGATAATTTGGTTTCTATCATTAATTTAGTCAAAATAGTTTTGATTTCTCCATTCATCCTTTCAACTTTTCCCGAACTTTGTGGATGCCATGGCGTATGGTATTCCCACTTAATACCTAAACTTCCTGTTAGATTTCTAACAATTTTTGACACAAAGTGTGTTCCTCTGTCCGAATCGATTACATCAGGTACTCCATATCGAGATATAATATGTTCAAGTAATACCTTAGTAACTTGGTTAGCAGTTGCCTTAGAGGTAGGAAAAGCCTCAACATAATGTGTTAAATGATCCACCATTACTAATAAATATTTGTAACGCCCTACCCTGGGTAGTTCAGTAAAATCCACTTGTATGTGTGAGAAAGGTCTGTATGCTGGGGAACGTCCTCCAAGAGGTTTTTGTCTCATGTTGTTTCGATTAACCTTTTGACAGGTCTCGCAGGCTGCCGTGACTGCCTTTGCTATGTTATATATGCTTATACAGGCAAACTGTTGATTGAAATGATCAACTAACGCCTGGGTTCCCCAGTGTGTTTTACTGTGTATTTTTGAAAAGATTTCGAGTGCTATGCCCTTCGGCAAGACTTCTCTCCCATCTGGCAATATGTACTTACCATCTTGTTCCTTAGCTCCCATTTGTTCTAGTTTTTCCTTTTCTGCAGACTCAAAACTCAAATTATTACTAACAGGTACTTGTTGCATAGTCAAAATCGTACTATAATTGCCTGCTACTCGTTTTGCTTCTGTATCAGCTGCATTATTTCCTCTAACCTGATAACTCATGCCTCGCTGGTGTCCCTTTATATGTACAACTGCTATTTTATTTGGTATTTTCAATGCCCCCAGAACTCGCCGAATTAATTCTGGGTGTATCAGTTCTTTTCCCTGTGAGTTAACAAATCCTCTCTCCTCCCATATTTTCCCAAAGGTATGTACTACTCCGAACGCATAGCGTGAGTCTGTATATATAGTTCCATCCTTTCCCTTCAGTGACACTAAGGCTTTCCACAATGCGTACAGCTCACAGGCTTGAGCTGACCAGCTGGCACTCAGGGGGCCCGATTCTATTGTCTTAAATTCTCCTTTATCCAACTTAACGATGGCATACCCTGACAATCGTTTACCTTCCACTATTCGAGATGACCCATCTATAAAAATTATTTCTCCATGTTGTAATTCCTCTTCTTCTAGATCTGGTTGAATTCGTGTTTGTTGTTCAATCGTTTGAAGACAATCGTGTATTAACTCAGTACTTTCCCCTGGGTATAAAAATTCGGCAGGGTTAACCGCTCCGACAGTCCTTAGGGACAGTTTTGGAGATTCTATGAGTATTCCCTCATACTTTAGTAGTCGGCTATCTGTAAGCCATTTTTCTGCTTTTTGTTGAAGCACCCCCCTTATGTGATGAGGCGCATATAGGACAACTTCTCCATTGAAGGTAATACGATTCGTTTCTTCAAGTAATAAGGCAGCAGCAACAATGATTTGTAAACAACTTGGCCAACCCCTGCTCACAGGATCCAACAGCTTTGATAAGTATGCCACTGGTTTCTTTTGTCCGGCCCATTCCTGAGTTAATACTCCGAATGCTGTTCCTTCATGTATGTTAACGAATAAATGGAATGGCCGCTTTAGATCTGGGAGGCTTAAAACCGGTGCTTGACTTAACTCCCTTTTGAGGCTGGTAAACTGCTCTTGATCCTGAGGGGTCCACTTGGGTATTTTGTCTTTAGACAGTTGTTCATACAAAAATTTAACTTTAAAGCTGTAATTCTCTATCCATTGCCTACAATACCCAAATAGCCCTAATGCTTGCCGAATTTGCCTCTTAGTGACAGGCATAGGTAATTCTAGAATTCCCTTAATGCGCTCCGGATCCAATATCTTCTTGCCGTTAAACAAATAATGCCCCAAATATTTCACTTTTTCCTCCACAAATTGTAACTTTTCTTGTGATACCCGTAGTCCCTGTTGTGCAAGAAAGTTTAGAAGTCGAATGCTTTCTTTTCTTACATCCTTCTTATTATTCCCTGCTATGAGCAGATCATCTACATACTGTAACAGCACATTTCCCATTTGTACCCGGTATTCTTTTAAGAGCTCTTCCAGGGCCTGTCCAAACAGGTTAGGGGACTCAGTGAACCCTTGGGGGAGCACGGTCCATCTCAATTGCTTTCTACGGCCTGTCTCTATGTCTTCCCATTCAAAGGCAAAATAATCACGGCATTCTTCTGCCAGTGGACAGGCCCAAAAGGCATCCTTTAAATCAACCACACTATACCAGGAGTTATGGGGTCCTAGCTTGCTTAGTAGTGTGTATGGATTTGCTACTACAGGGAACCGGGTGATAGTTCTTTTGTTTATTTCCCTTAAATCATGTATGAGCCGATATTTCCCATTTGGCTTCCTTACAGGCAAAATGGGAGTGTTAAAGGGTGACATACAAGGCTCTAAGATTCCTTGTGCTAACAATTGATCAATTTCTGGTTTTAATCCTCTCTGTCCTTCTAGGGATATGGGATATTGCCTTATCCTCACAGGTATGTGGGGTTCGGAAATTTGAATTTTAATCGGTGGGATTTCCAGTTTACTTATTGTGTCCGGAGAGTACCAGACATCGGGGTTAATTTGTTTTTGATCATCCACGGTCAAAGGATAAGCAGACACCGTTAGCTCTTGATTTTTTACTTTAATTTCTAATTGCAATTCAACAATTAAATCTCGTCCTAACAGATTAAATTCTGCTTCAGGGACGAGCAAGAGTTCACCCATTCCAAATTTATTTTCAGTTTCGAATACCACATTTTTGATTTTGCTTACTTTAAAGGGTTCTCCTTTTGCCCCAATTACTTGTACTTTTTCAGGGGAAACTTTACATCCCTCAGGTATTTGCCTAATAGTCGATTTCTCAGCCCCAGTGTCTACTAAAAAGGTGAACTCTTGTTTATGGGGACCTATTTTTAATTTTATCAAGGGCTCATGATGACTCCGGTCCCCTAAGATATAGAGCCCCCGACTCTCCTATTCCGTTTTTAATATTTCCTCATCCCTGATCCTTTCTCTGCAATTCGTCTTTATATGTCCCTTCTTTCCACAGTAAAAACATCTCTGTTCCTTCTTTACTACCACGTTCCCTTGTTTCGTTCCAGCAGATCTGTGTTCACCAGTCCGCCCTTTGCGATCCTCTCTGACTGCTGCTACCATCATTTTTACTTGTCGCTTGCTGCTCTCTTCTTCCCGCCTTACGTAGACTTTCTGAGCTTCCCTCAATAATTCATCCAACCCTCTATTCTGCCAGTCCTCTAACTTTTCAATCTTCTTTCTGATATCTTCCCATGATTTTGCCACAAACTGAGTTTTGAGGAGCGCTTGCCCTAAAGGGTCGTCTGGATTTACCCCAGAATACAGCTGAAGGGCTTTCCTCAGTCGTTCCAGCCACTCAGTAGGGCTCTCATCTTTCTTTTGTATTTCATTAAATGCTTTATTGATATTCTGGCCACGGGGTACTGCTTCTCTAATCCCTTGAATTACTATAGTTCTCAGGTCCTGCATATGAGTTCTATGCACCGGATCCTGATTATCCCAATTAGGTCTTTGGAGTGGCCATTTAATATCTGCTTGGGGTCCCTGGGCATGCTGAGCATTCCACAGTCTCATTCCTGCTCGTCTAATCATATCTCTTTCCTCGGTAGTAAATAATTGACCAAGGATAGATTGCATCTCATCCCAAGTATAAAGGTTTGGTCCCAAAAATTGATCTAATCTTTCTGCCACTCCGAGTGGGTCTTCAATTAGGTTTCCCATCTCGGTTCTTTTAAAATCTCGTAGGTCAGCCGAGCTTAGGGGCACAAAAATATATCCAATCACAGGTTGGGGTCCCCCCATGGGCATTTCCCTTAAAGGATACATCTGAGCTGCCCCTTTTTGACTCCTAGTTACGCGTCTAGGAGGAGGGGGAGACCCTTGTTCCGATTCTGGTGGGGGAGTGGGCGCTCTGGGGACCTCTGAAGGGGCTGCGGGAGCAGGAGGAGAAATATAAGGAGGGGGGGTTAGAAGGGTTTCGTCTAACTCTTCCTTCTTTTTCTTTTGTTCAGTTTTTACTTCATTCAGTGGATAAAGTCTAGCTCTCGGTCTTTCTAGCCACACTTCCGCATACTGACTCTCTTCTGGGTTAAGGGGTTTTTTATTGTTAACCCAGAGGTTTAATTGTTGTCTGACCCAATCCTCTTCTGACCCATAGACTGGCCAAACGACATCTTTAGAAATCTTCTTCCCTCCCCATATCCTAGTACAATATTTTATCATTTTCTGTTTATCTTTCCCTAGGGTTCCAGGGAAATATCTCCAATTGTCTAGGATATATGCCAGAGGGGTATTCTTAGGTACAGTGGGTACCTTTCCCATGGGAGTCGAAGGCTTGCTGCCCTTCGCCCCCATCTTCTGGAATATCCACAAGCATGCACTCACTCGTTCCCCTTGTTCCTGGCCCAGTCCCTCGCGGGAGATGGGAAACGCAGTACTTAAGGGTCCGCACTCGCCTGGTTCAATATAGCGAACCTCTCACTTGTTATATTCCAGGAAACCCAATCCCGCCCGAACGGTAAACCCGCGAACAAATTCGCCATATACTTACGCGCCCTGCGTCTTCGTCCGGACTCCCGTGCACAGAATTTTTATGGGATTTTACCGGTTTCTCCTTTGCTCATCATTCTAGAATTTAGGTTCGTCGGTAAGGTTGAGGTAAGCTGTCGGTCGCGGGGCCACGGATTGCCGCGGGGCGCCTCCCCGGAGGACAGAAGCTCACCGTTCCTTATCCGAGTCACGGCACCAAAATTGTCATAAATTGAGACCACAATGGATCATAATCCAATTAGAATTTTATTAATTGTAGCAAGTAGAATATGAGCAAATACAGCACTGGACGGCAGGGGAGTCTGCGCTCCGCCAACTACCGTACTGAGCAGTTCAAACAGTCTCTCTTTATACATCTTTACTTCCGTGTTCAATGAGATAGTGGAGGTACTCTTCGCATGCTTCAATTGTTGTTAGGGGGTCGTTTCCTGCTTCCTGGTGATATGGGGTTGCTTGTCCTATCTCTGTCGGTAAGTTTGGACATCTGATGGTTATCTTGCATAAGCATGCCTGGGCGGTATTCTTCGCATAACCTTTACATTGAGCTTAACATAAGTCTTAATAAACAATACCTTACTTCACAGTTCCTCACATTAAGCAATCCTGGCCTGTTCTTTGCACGCTTTCTGACGCAAACACATACAACATTGAAACGCGATTTCATTCCTCCTCTTTTCCAGCTCTGTGACAGCTCTACATATGAAACCCTGTCCTGGGCACACACTGCACTCACTTCCTGAAAATAAAGGACACACAAGAGCTGCTTCTCGTTCGAGCTGCTGGAAGCTCTTGCTCTTGTTACTGTGCATGTCTTTAATGACTCGGCGCAAACGTCTTCCCACAGCAGTTTTACATATAACGATGACAAGAAAATCCAGCTGCCTAATAAGGTTACAACAACTGTTCCGCCAGAGCTACTATTGCTGTCAGGCCCTCTCTGCAGTCAGCTGCAGGGTTTGCCATCTCTTATTTCAGCTCTCCTCCTCGCGGAAAATGAGAGCACAATTCTGACCCTGTCTTCTTCCTACTGCCTCCCTTGAATCTGAGTGGCACCAGGGTTAACTAGAAAAACAGCCAATAGCCAGGTAACGTACCAAGAAGGGACTACCTCCCCAAGCAAGCTATTCCAACGCTGTCATGTCCCAAACCACCGGGAAGAAAGGAGGGAAGAGCGCTTGTTTGGGCCAGCGTTTTCACTTCTTCTACATCACAGGTAACAGCACTGAAGGTGAAAGAACTAAACCCCTGACAGTCCTTGACTTAGTCCTTATTGTAAACATCTTCGTTCTCTTGTGGTTTCCTCCCTTGCAAAGATAGTTTCAGGGCTTTGAAGAATGCAACTTGGTGCCAGACAGGATTAAAAAGATAGTGAATAAGCTCGTAAATTCATTGATAACAGAGACTCAGGACATCAGTGTCGAGACAAGCACTCGAGGAACTAGTTTAAATCAACCCCTTGTGACAGTCCAAGGCTAAAGGACCGAGGAGCTCATTCAATGACTATATATGGGCAAAGGAAACCCAAAGTTCAACCAGCGGATAGGTGAGGAAGACCATCAGAGACCACTGGAGGACTCCCAAAGACCACTAAAAGGACAACTATGCATGCAGCTTGAGCTTTTACATATATCAATGAATCCTCGTGAATCTTATTAATATGTATGACTTTATAGTATATAATCTTTGGAGGTTTACCGAATCACTGGAGCACTTATGGTGGATCAATCCCCAGTGCTGCCCAGCGCTGTAATAAAGGATGCCTGCTTAATAGTGACTTTGTTGCTATTGAGTTTTATTTCGGGAACTTTCTGGATACTCCGCTTCCTCTTATGGGGAAGTTCGGACTTTGAAGGATAGTATCCACGAATTTTTGTATCAAAGGTCTCACAGGACACCTTCCACCAGCCAGGCTCTGCCAAGGGCTGACAGCAAGTCCAAGACTGTGGAGGGCTCCCCCTGGCCAGAGGCCAAACTCCCACCCAGCCCCGCCCGTCACTCCTCAGCGGGACGGGGGAGAAACAGGACGAGAAAGCCTGTGGGTCAGGACAAAGGCAGGGAGGGCGCCGGCCACTTGCTGCTGCGGGACCTGGTGAAAATCCTCGGCACTCACTGCCACCCCACAGCGATTCGGGCAGTCAGACGCAAAGCCAAGCCCCAGAGCAGCACCCTTCCCCGCCGGGGCCTCCCCAAGGCCCGGCTTCCCCCTCCAGGCCCCCCTGCACCCCGAGCGCTGCCGGGGACGGGCTACACTCGGCACCCACCGGTTTCCCGGGCTGCTGCGTCCCCTCAGGCGCTGCCCTGCCCCGACGGGGGCTCTCCGCAGGTGGTCGGGCAGGTCTGCTCCAGCCCCGGGCGCTGCTCGGCGCCGCCGGCCGCTCCTTGCTCTTCCCCCTCCTGCCCCTCGCTCTTGTTTCCTCACCCCACCGCTCGTCTCCGGCGGCTTCGCCGTTTCTTCCACCCGTCCTGGCAGTCGCACCCGTGCCTGAGGCGCTGCCCTCTGCTCGGCTGTTGGTCCTCGGGGCGGCCGGAACCGGCCGGAACCGGCCGTGGCTGGCCCCGGGCAGCCCCCCGCCTCCTCCCCCACAGCCCCCCCCCGGCCACCCCACACGGGCACCGGGGTTGCCACCGGTGACTTTGCCCCTTGTTCTAGTCAGTCCAATTGATCATCTAGATTTTCAGAGATGTTTGCGGTACGCACGCAACGGTCCTTATCACTTAAATTTGTACGTCCACAAACTCCATGACCACGCAGTAACAGCCAAATGCAATTACTTCACCCACTGTTACTGGGTTATTAGCTATTACGTTTTCAACGGTTCGGTTTAAGTCTAGAACCAAGACTCCCCGATCTAGGTTTTGCAACAAATTTTGGTAGCGGAAGGCAAGCAGCCGTGCAGTTAAACTGCTGCCATCGTGGATTCTCCCGAATGGCTGGAGAAGTTGCAAGATTGTATTTCCTTTACAGACAGATACTGAATATATAACTATCATCCTGGCATAGTTAGATTAACGACATTTTCCAAGGGGGTTCCTAGTGGGGAAAACAGGCACTTAATCTCTAAGAAGTCAAGTGCTGTTTCCTAAGCATGGCTCATCAAGGCTCTCTGGGCCATTGAAGTTTAACCTCTCCAGTTGGGGCGGAGGTCCATTTATCTTGATCAGGCCTGGGTGCCCTTTTTACCTGTGTACAATTCTTGCAAAAATCGACAGATTTGATTCGAGTGGAAACAGAATGTTAGAATATTGTGTGTTTTGAAACTCGTAACCATAGAAGCCTCACTAGGCAGCTACCGCTTTGTATTAAGAAACTAATGGAAACGGGGTGAAACAACAAAGAATTGCACTGGGAAGTTTCGTTTGAATCCTGCAACGCTAGGAACCGTATTTGTTAGTTGTCATATTTGTCAAGTCTTGCGAAACCAAGGAAAGCTGCTCTAGAAACCTGTTACACACCAGTGATGCTGCTGGGAAATCCCCTTACCCTTCCCATGTTGATTTGAACGTCAAGAATTCTTATTAGTAGGCATTAGCAGAGGTGACCAACGGTTATTTGGGGATATGAATATTGATGAAGTGATATAATCAAAGAAACCAGTCAATGTAAAGGTTAAATTTAACAGCGAACATAGCATGCATTTTTGTTAAACAATTTATGCAATAAAGATTTCACAGAAGTGTATCAAAATTGGAGAATTTCAGTGCAAAGGTGGACACGTGTTTGGCTGAGCTGTCCCCCGCGTCCCCAGCACCAAAATAAAGAAGTGCCTGCTCCCCTACTCTGTGTAGCTGAGTTTTTCCTCCCTCAGATTTGTAACAAACCAACTTAATAAAGCTCAGACTCGGTCAACATTATTCAGTAAAATCGCAGCATATTTGGGCAGCACATCTAATAGTTAATAGGGTCTGGGACAATAATGATGCACACACCTGGGTGTGTGCAACAGTGATTTAAGATGACTTTGAATTAAAGCACTGTAAAGACATGCATCACAAATCACTAAAGAGTCTCCCCTCCTTCAGGTTACAACCATTGCCACTTGGCACAAATTAAATCCAGTCCGTTGTCAGCTATGTAAAACTCAAGAAGCAAATGCACTACTTAGTGGGCAGCAAGAAATGTTTTTCCCTGTTTAACATACTGTTTCCCCAAGCCCAGGAGAATGTCTCACATCAAGGTTTTGGTGGCTACGCCTTCCCATTAAAACCAGTTCTGCACACTTGCCAGTTTGGTCTATTTTCCCTTTCTCAGGCGCTCTCCACCCTTTTCTTGATTTAAGATGACTTTGAAGTAAAGCACTGTAAAGACACCCATCAGAAATCTCTAAAGCTTTCATGTGACATGACAGAATTTATCCACCTTTTGGCAATCCGTCGTAGTCCTAGGAAGTCATTACAGGCCACAGAGCC
Source organism: Phalacrocorax carbo (assembly GCF_963921805.1). Lineage (NCBI taxonomy): Eukaryota > Metazoa > Chordata > Aves > Suliformes > Phalacrocoracidae > Phalacrocorax > Phalacrocorax carbo. The sequence continues at coordinate 77,161,083 of NC_087548.1, forward strand.
AGCTGGTGCAGTGAGCCCTCACTTCTGGCCACCAAGTAATCGTCTAAGTTTCTCTTCTCAGGCCCACCCTGAAATCATCATTAGTCAGGCACTGAGCAGCACGTGTGTTTCCTTCGCACACCTAAGCTTGTGTCGAAACCAGCAAGGGAAAAAAAAGATCTCTGCAGTTCTGTAGCAAATTCTTCAAACATTCACAGGCCATTTCTTCTAGAAAAGCCATGTCAGCAAGGACAGGTAAAAAAAAGCTGTGTTAACCAGCACAAGGTCAGGGCCTGCTAACCTTACGGTGGTCCCAGCAGCTGCAGCCTGTGTCCATGCAAGTAAGTAGAAGTGCCCTGTAGAAGCCCGTGACAGGGAGCCAGGTTACAAGAGGCACACCAGATGCCAGCATCTCTTAGGAAAGCTGGCTTAGGGCTATTAATAAGAGCAACTCCTGCGCCACAGGAAGCACATCCACTTCAAGTACCTTCTTTACTCTGGGAAACAGGCTCCTGATGAGGTGATGAGGAAGGACAAAAGCAATTACACCTTCAAGCAGACCTTGTTATCTCTGATGTGATCAAAGTGGCCTTATCGTCTCCAGAGAAAAGGTGGAGCTAGCCTAGAACTACAGACACAAAAGTGAAAATACCCCTTTAGAAAACGGCCCGAAGAGAAACTTTTGACCCTCCTTCTCTTCCACCAGGCAAGGCTGACAAATATCATGTCATTCATCCGCTTTAACTCACTCACAGTGCAAATTCTGCAATCAGAATTTCTCAGGACACAAGGAGAGGCTCAGACAAGAGCAAATTATTTTTTCCTTGCCAATCCTTCATCTGTGTCTTGTCAATTAGCTTGTCATTTATGAGTGTATCTGAGCTGAGGGCCACAGGCGGAGGAACATGTGCAGCTAGGCCGGCCTATTAAATGTCAAAATAAAATATTCTTCATTTTCATGGCTTCTCTATCCCGCTCCGTTCAAGCTAGTAGAAACTACACTATCACTGCTATTTGACCTGCGAACGGCTTTGTTAAAAACTGGATTAATAACCAGCTCATGAATATCAGTCTGCCAGAGATAACACACCTTCTCTGTCAGTCTTTTAAAAGAAAAGACACCGTAAGGCCTCTCCAGAACAAAAATTACAGTGCCTGAATGAGAGGAAAAGATGCATAGTGACCCTTTACTAGAAAACTCAGAATTATTCAGCCAGCTTTTCAGCTAAGAACACTTGCATTGGCTTGAGGAACCGGAAAGCGCATCCTTAAAATACTTAATACTTAAAATACTTAAGATGGTCTGCATATTTCCTGCGGTCAAATATTTTTCCTGAGGGATGAAAGTAAAACTTTTTTCACCGTTATCATCTTGCTTAGTACAGAGGAGTGGATTTTAAATGTGAACCAGGACGTTCTTGCCAAGGGCTCTGAAAGGAGGAGATACGCAATGAGCTACAAAACCCAGAGGAACCAAAAAAACCCCACTGTAATTGACTGCTGTGATCTACTTCATCTCTCGTGGTGGGAGATCTCCTGTAGTCTTGGTTCATCACTCACCAGTTGCTTTACAGTGACGATCAGAGTCACGCTTATCAAAGCCAGTCTCAGGTACTTACTAGAGCTAGGTGGCTAACACGCAAAGGGAGGAGAGAAGCTACAAAAGGAAGAGGCTTTTCTTCAAGTTCATGCAGTGAAGGATTGCAGGTGCTGGCAGTTAACATGAGGCAGTTAACATGAGGAGGACACCTGAGGAGCGTTGATCTGCTCACAGCAATGTATTGCTTGCATGCCAGTCAGCAATGGTCCCTGAAAGGAGGAAATTGATACCTGGGCTTTACATTCAGTGCGAGAGTCTTCGGACAATTGCTTCACAACTGCTGAGGCGGAATTCCTGCCCGATGGAGTATCCTGAATGTAGCTTGCTCCTAATGCTTCGGGGAAACCAGGTTTCTTTCTTGTGTACCCAGTAATTATCCAGTGGGCTGGCACAGGTCCTGTTCAAACAGCGCCCTGCATTCAGCCCTGGCCCAGCCAGGAGGGGGATGTCCCACACATAGCGAGGCATGGTGACAATGCCCACACACTAGTCAGCGGAGCCTGGCAAAGCCCCGATTCACTGAACTCGTTTGCACTGAAGGTCCACTAGCAACTGTCAGCAAAACCGTACCCCCTTTCCTAGTTTCTCGTTTGTTTCAGAAACTGTCCCAAGCCCGAAGGCAATGTCTTCTGCAAAATACATCCTTCATGCATGGCAGAGAATTTTAACTGAGCGCACTTTAAAAAAAATATATACTGTTAAGAACGGTAGCGGATGCTGTAAGCAACATCATCACCCTCATTCCGTCACTTTTATGTTAGTCAAGCTCCCACTTTTCCAGGCAGAAATTTCCCTTTTCCTGGCCTACTCTTTTTTTTAAAGTCTTGTTGAATGGGGAAAGGGGGGAAGAAAGTCATGAGAAATTCTGCAGATTTCAAAGGAAACATTTTTTTTCTTTCAGTAAGAGAACACCTTCCATTTCTGTGGATAGATCAGCAATCAAACTGGGAGGTGCTTGAGATATTCACCTGGAATTGAAGAAGTAACCCAGGGAAATCAGGAGATGATCTAGAGCTAGATGATGCAAGCACGGTGCATGCTCTTTAATTTCTAGACTTCTCATTTTCTTTCTGCTCTCCAGCTGCATGAGAAGGCACAGTTACAGCTGCACGTAAAGCCTTAGTGCCATTGACTTTCAGCCTGCCGTTACGCGAATCTAGTGTTCAGTATTGCAATTATCTGCATGATACAGAGAAGCGTATATTAAGCTAATGTGTGTAAGCATTTCCAGTGTTTAGCATTTTTCTCTCAACAATAATCAGTCTCTCTCTGTCTCTTACGTAATGGAAGATAATTTAACTGCTCTGTCATAAAATGTTATTTTGAGAATGATGTAAGTGGTGACTTTCTCAGATGTTTACAGACTACTTGGTTTGGAAATGCAAGTTTTCCATTGCTATCCAGACTTTAACCCTGGGGAAACTGTGCACGGTATTCCCCAGGGACTGTGTCTCTGTAGCGTTCTCTAAGAGCACAACAGAAAATAAATAGTAATTGCATTGGTTCTTTAAAAAAAAAGTCAAACTACTTCTGACAAAATCACTTGCATGGTAGTCTAGCTACTAGGACTGTTAATCCCAGTACAGGAAGAATGCAGAAGAAAATGCCATCAAATTGGCAAATCTTGACCTTGAGAAAAGAAAAGAGAGAAAAGAAGATAACTTTGCAGCGCTAGAGCTGATTTTACGGTACAGCGATTTTAGAGTTTCATCCAGCTTGCGTATGCTTGACTTAGGAGTGCAGTTATAGGTCAAAGAAGACTGACCATGCCCAAGCCACATGTGATTAATGAAACTATGCTTTCCAAGTTATCATACGGAAGAAGAAGGTGCCCCTAGTACTGTATCTTTTGTGGTTTAGCCACAGACCCCGTGCTTTGAGTTAAATGGAAATGGAAAAAAAAAAAGGAAGAAAAATAGGAGTCATCATCACAGACTCTCCCTACCTCACCTTACAGCTTTTTCGTCTGAACGCAGACCTCTTGCAAGCACATCCACAAAACTGAAACAGCCCTGGTTTTGCACAACCGCTCGTTCAGTTGAGTGCCATCATCTCCACACGCATTCCTCACTTCTCATTCGCCAGTTTACCAAAGCTGATGGCACTTGACATTTACAAACCTAGAGAGAAAAAAAGAGCGCTTGGTTGAACTGACGCACCAGAAGTTTAAGAAGCTGAATGCCTGGAGTTCAGAACTGGCATCTGCCTGCGATAAAAAGTAGGTGCAAGGCAAAATCAGTTGGTGCCTATCACATCGTGCAGAGCCTAGGAGCTAAGCCCAGGGAGGTAAAGTCACCCACCTGACCCCTGAGGTAAATCACAAAGAAGGATTAAGGCAGGTCCGTGGGAGAAGCAAAGAACATCTCCGTGTGCACAGCTCATCATCCCTGCTTTACGTATTACTTCATGTTCTTTCAGCCCCTGCCCAGCTACAGTAGCATCTCAGGCACTCTGTGCTAATGCCTGGGAAGAAGAAACCCTTTCACATGCATAATTGTACAGCTGGAATCTGAAAAGCCCTGCAGCTTGGAGCAGAACAAGCCAGGGAACTGCTATACTTCTGCCATCTAACTGGAATGCTCCAGGAAGAACCCTTTTCCTAGTTTGACGCCACTTACCTCTGTGCTCTCATCTGAATGAACAGTAACTAGTACTTTGACGGCTTAGTGGTGTGATATGATTTCCTGTGGTTTGAGCTTCTTCTTTTTTGCCCTCTTCCACAAGTAAAGCCCGCCTGACTCTTTATCGTGGTATACTATGCAGAGCCCACAGTCCTGGCCAGTTATCCTGAATTAGCTGTGAGTGTGCGATAACAAGGAGCCGATGCCACATCTTGATGACTCACTCTTTGTGGCTGAGGACGAGGTTGAGGTGATCACGCTTGAATGCTCCCCAACAAGAGAAGTCAAAAATACAGCCTGGATACGACTTCCCAGAAGGGAATCATCTCCTCCTGATGGTACTTATCTTGCCCTCAGTTTGCCAGCCATCCTTCACGTGCAGCAGCCTTCTTCATTTGAGGTAGTATGTCCCACCTCTTTTCAGTCCTTTGCACTTGTTTTCTATTGTTTTTATTGTACGGATACCGTTAGCTCCGAAAAGCGGGTTCGTTCGCCGGTGTGCAAAACGCCAAACTACGCACAGAGCGGAGGTACTTTTTTTAATTCATTTTTGCGCAAAGATGGGTGCTAGAGGTGGTAGCCCACAAAGCCAGCACCCTGCACCGAGAAACCCCAAGGCATTTGTACAGTTATGTGTGTCAGTCACAGCTAATGTCCACATCCCCCAGCTAATAATTGGTTAGTTTCTCACTTCACCTTAAAGGTACAGCTCCCTTTAAATTCACCACACATGCTCAGAGAATAAGGGGCTTATACGAGGGGGATGGGGGTGGTTCTGGCCTGTGGCCATGATTCTTAGTTTTATAATGAGCATTGTTCACCTAATGGGCACTTTGGCTTTTTCCTTATCAACATTCCCATTAGTTGTTCTCCTTGACTATATACTTTATCACCCAATTCTCAGGCCTTCTGCGGCAGGATGTTTGCTTTGATCAGTCTCTCGGCTCTTCTTCAAGAATACAGTTGTAAAACAAGTGCTTCCCTGGCTCTCAGTTTCTGTCTCTGGCCAGCAAATTCTGTTCTGCCAGGCTCACATGGTTCGTTGTTACTGCTTAGCGGAAAATTCCATTTTCTTCAGGATATCAATACTACAATTCGGTTAATGTTTACGTATGTCCTCATACCACCTAACTTTTGGCCTACGTACTAACTAAGACCCCTGAATAACACTTGTCTTTGTTGCTTCTTTGATGGTCATGTTGTAAGGGGCCTCTAGGCAATAATGCACTCCAGGACATAATCCTCCACAAGGGTGATCGGGGACATCCCAACCTAGCAGCAGGTGCCGGTGGAAACCGAGGCAAAAGCAACTAAGGACACCTCCATCTAGATAAGGGTCAGAACACCAGCTGAAACCAACACACTGTGACAAGATCACTCCATGGGCCAACTCACAACCATATGTGGAAGAAGGACTCACAGTTCATGGAAAGCACACAAAAAACACCCCTTCAAGAAACCACTAGGGACCACCGGAGACCACCTGATACCTCTTCAGGGGCTCCTCAGGGACTTAAAACACATGGGTGATTAAGAGGCAGGTATGATAACTAGTTCCAGGAAATCTAATGCATATGTATATAACTGAGCAGTATAAGCTCTGGCTATCTTGGCTTGTGGCATGCACGCCATGAAGAATTATCCCCAGTGCATCTGGCGCTGTAATAAAGAACGCCTGCTCCTTAATACTGCATTGGTGTTAAGGAGCTTTATTCCCAATTTTGGTGACAGATTTTGTGACCCAGGTGGGACTCTGCTGCTGAACCTCGATGGATCCACGGGATCACAGGACCTCCTGCCACTTCCGAGGGATTCTTGGGGAGAACCTCCGATCCCCAGATCGAAGGCCTCTGAGCAAGGACCCCTGCAAAGGTAAAGGCATTCTTTGCTTAATGCATTTAAAGGAATATTAAAGGTAGAGGTTGCCTGCCTGTAAGGTGCAGCGAAACCTATGCAGGGTTGGGCTACAAAGGCACGTAAGGGAAGGCTTGTTTGCATGTTGCTACGGGGACGCCTGGAGTGGCAGAGAAAGGTCGGGGTTCCAGTCCCGATGCTGGGCTTAAGCCCAGCAATGTAAAGGAATTCAGCACTTGCTGGTGTGAGTGCCCCACAGAGCAGCCAAAAGTCTGCCTGTGCCGGATGGGAAAGTTTATTTAACGGGAAACTGTACTTATAATTTGGTTTAAAGTACCAGTGCTTTTCGTACTGGGTTTGGTCAAACCTAAGAGAAAAATAATTTTGCAAAGCATGTTTTCCAGTTGTGGGTTAGAGTCCCGCTGAAAGGGGACTACCTCCAGGGGACCCTGAGCACAGCTCCGCGAGCAAGAGATACGCTAACAGCAGCGCCTGGAGAAAGGCCTGCAGGCAGAGGGCAAGAGGAGGCCGTCCCCTCAGCAAGGAGCAAAGGTGCCGTCAGCGCAAGCCCCAACACCACAACATCAAGGAGGCCCCAGAAGGCTACAGCTCCCCCCAGACAGGCCAGCAAGGAGCCATCCAGAAAAGCAGGCCGCAGGGGCGTGCAGGCGCCAGCGCACTGGGCAGCCTCACAGAGCTGCCGGTCCCGGCATTGCCCCGGGAGAGATGCACGCTCTGCAAGGGAAGAGCACCGGCAGCAGGCAACAAGACGGGAATCTCACCCCCTCGGGTGCCGCGGGAGCTGGACTCTACTGTCAAAAATAAACTCCAAATTCCAAGCACTCTGCTCGGTGCCACCTGCAAACTCGCACTCAATGCCACTCGCTGTGTCCTGAAGGAAGATCTTCCCGGTGAGACAAAACTGGGAGAGTGGCTGATGCACCCAAGCCTTCAGCCGGGGCCTCGGACTTGCACAGCCGGGCAGCTCTTGCTGCCTCTTCTGCCCCAACGCTTCTCTGGATATCTTCCAAACCTGCCTGCACGCAGTCCTGTGCCCCCTGCTCTAGGTGTGCCTGCTCAAGCAGGGGGGTTGGACAAGATGATCTCCAGAGGTCCCTTCCAACCCCTAGCAGTCTGTGATCCTGTGATACTCCACAGTCTTGGTCCCAGGATGGACCCTTGAGGGACACCCCACCACTCCTTACTGATGTCCATGTGGGCCTTGAGCCGTTGACTGTACCTCTTTGGAGGCGGCCGTTCCACCAGTTCCTTATCCATCTACTAGTCCATCCCATCTAATCTAATCCATTTGTATTCTCTACTTTTCCCTGATACCCACTTTTCTTCCCCTGAGCGTTAAGGATAGGAGCACTCCTTTATGTTCCAGCAACGAGATCTGAGTGAAAGGATTTATGGCTGCAGACCAATAACCAGGATGCAGGCTGGCTGGTTGCTGAACATCTGAAATGGCTGCACATGGTGTTGCAAGAAGGCTGTGAAAGATTGAAACAGCACTGTGAGGAATGGCTGGATTTCACCATTGGTGAAGGGGAGTTGCCCGAGAGATGGCTCAAACGCACAGATTGACTGGAGGGGAGCACTAGAGACACGCAGGGACGCGGAGTCTTGCAAGGAGAAGGGCACCAGGGCAACTATCGCTGTAACATCATTTAAGTTTGACGTTGCCTAAAGCATGCTGTGCAAACCTGGGACTCGATGGAGCCAAGTGGGACCAATGGGGAAAAACAGTGCTTAGGGCTGAGTTGTTTATTTGGGTAGGAGGCTGGCCTGGAGAATGTGAAGTACAAGGGCATCTGAAGGGTCTGAAGAGAAGACACAGCCAAGGCCTTGGGGACTGCCACGAAACACCAACGGCGAAAGGAATGCGCAGGTGAGGAGAGGGAGGGGAAAGTGGTGCTGCCATGGCCCCAGATGTGCATGCAGAGGCAGTAGTGCTGCGGGGGTGGACGGCCCATTGTGACGTCGCCGTGTGGGGCAGGGTGCCGTCACCTGGCAGTGGATTCTGACATCAGTGAGCAATGGACTGTGACCTCACGTCCCTCGCTGCTTATATCTGGGCGCCGGCGGGGCCTGCCCCAGCCTGGCTCGTGCCTGGACTCCTGCCGAGCGTGCCTGCGAGGCCTGGAGGGTGGAGCGAGGCTTCTCCTGGTGCTGGGTGGTGCTTTGGGGGCTGCCGTCGGCAGCTCTCGGTGCCCGTCCCGGAGCCATACCCTGTGTTTCCCCAGCCCTGCCTGCTTCAGGCAGCCGGGCACTGTGGAACACGCTAGAAGCACCAGAGGTGAGCTGTGTAGGGAAACATCCCCCCAGGGTGGCCGTGGGGCTCAGGGAGCCAGGAGGGAGTCCTTCTCGAGGAGCCTGGACGTTTCTTCCTGCCCTCTGCGGGACAGCCAGTGACTATGGCCGCTCTCCCTTTTGCAGTGTGCGACAACCTTCGGCAGCGCCAGTGCCAGCAAGGCGTAGCAGCAGCTCATCCTCAGCTCTCCCCAGCCCCCTGCGGAGCACGGACATGGCCACGGAGGCAGCGTGGAGCTGCCCCATCTGCCGTGATGCTCGAGATGACATTGCTTATGCCATGCCTTGTCGCCACCAATTCTGCCTGGGCTGCATCCTGCGCTGGACAGAGAGGAAACCAGAGTGCCCCCTCTGCAGAAGACCAATAGAGAGTGTCAGGTTTTCTGTGCAGGCAGAAGACGACTATCTGCAGTGTGTCATCCACACAGAAGAGTTGCCACATGCCAGCAGTCCAGCAGGAGGAGCTCCCGGCCACCCAGCGGAAAACAGTCCCCATCTCCGTGTGGCATCCCCTCCATCATCTCCACAGTTGACACTGTCCCCTGCTGAGCAGGGGGCTGCAGGGCCAGAGGCCGTGGGTGGCCTCCTGCCCGAGGTCTGGGCCCAGCTTTTTCAAAGACAAGAGCGTCTCCTTGATCCTGTGCTGCCCTGGCTGCGCCAGGAGCTGCAGGCAATATATGGGTCCCGATGGTGGCTGGCAAGGAATGCAGAGAGCACCATCCTGCACGCCCTGTGCGTCTATGGTCCAAATGGGGAGGCCATGGTCCAGAGGCTACAAGACTGCCTCGAGGAATACACAGCACAGGTGATCCACGGCGTCATCAGCATCATTGTGTGCCAGTGCAGGGAGGGGGCCCAGAGGCTGCTGCGCTGCCATGCTGCCAGGGAGGAGGACAACAGCCCTGTGGCCAGCTCCAGCTCCAGCAGCTCCAGCTCCGGCAGCTCCAGCTCCAGCAGCTCCAGCAGCTCCAGCTCCCAGCAGAAGTCTCCTGACTCCAGCCTGGCCTTCTCCTCCAGCAGCCCTGCAAGCTCTGATGATGAGGACCAACGCGGCTCACTGGAGGCTGCCCACCGTGGGGGTCCCAGCTGCCCCCGATCTGTGCTCATCTCTCCCGAGCGGGAGCAGCCCCAGGAGGAGCTGGGTGAGGAGGTGGCGGTGGCAGGTCCCTATGCCCAGGGCTGCAGCCGCAGCCCCTCTGCTCCTGGTCAGGGCAGGGATCGCTCACGTGGGCAGCCCTGGCACCCCCGAAAGAGGAGGGCTCCCAGCCCCCAGGACTCTCCCCAGCCCTGCAAGAGGCCACCCCGCCGGCAGCACTAGCAGGGCTCCAGCTGCCAATAACTGAAATAAAAGGAAATAAATTCCTTTTTCGCTGACAGAGTCTCTCTGGTGATGCTTTCTCCCCTTCTCCTGGTGCCTTTCCCTGATCCCATGCTTCACCATCGGCCAAGGACTCTCCAGAGCCCCAGGCCCATGTTGGCAGCGGCTCCTCTCACAGGAAATCCTGCTGCAGCCACGGCACCGGAAGAGGTTCTGAAAAAGCACCAGGGTGAATCTCATAGATTCTCACAGAGGCTGCTGCGCTCCATGCTGTTGGGGAGGAGGACAACAGCCCTGCAGCCAGCTCCAGCTCCAGCAGCTCCAGCGCCTCCAGCTCCCAGCTCCAGCTGCTCCAGCTCCGGCAGCTCCCAGCAAAAGACTCCCAGCTCCAGCCTGGCCTCCTTCAGCAGCCCTGCAAGCTCTGATGATGAGGACCAACCCAGGCTGCCCTCCACGGGGTTCCCAGCTGCCCCCGATCTGAGCCCGTCCCTGCTGAGCAGGAGCGGCCCCAGGAGGAGCTGGGTGAGGCAGCAGCAGTGGCAGGTCCCTCTGCCCAGGGCTGCAGCTGCAGCCCCTTCGCTCCCGTTTGGGGCAGGCACCGCTCACGTGAGGAACGGAAAGAAAAAAGAGCACGGCGTGCCTCATGTGCTCGACGCGGTTTTCCTCCTTTTCACCCGCGCTCGCCAATCCTCCGGCAGCGCCTCGAAGTTGGCGTTCCTCTTGACGCCCCCCAAAGAGAAAGGCCAGTGGCTCCCAGGCCTCTTCAGCCCAGAAGAGGCCATGCCGCCGGCAGCATTAGGGTGCCTCCGAAGCCAGCGAAAGCGGGGCTGGTCCAGCAGCTGGGGCATGTGCTTGCCCCAAGGGGACTTGGAGGCACTTGTCAGTAGCCTAAGTTTGAAAGAAGAAAATTGAGCTATGAAAACTGCAGGAGAAGTCTTAGTCCCCCATTACAAGCAGCGCAGCTGGCATTGCTGTTGCCACCTGTGATGCGTTCTCTTTTTCCTGGTGCTGTGCACACCTTCCCCTCATGACTCTGCTGCAGCCCGAGGTCCATGGGGTCTGGTGGAGAGGGTACAGCTGTTCAGCCCTTTTCTGCTGTGGGGAGGTCTCCAGGCCCTGCCTGTGCCACATCGCTCAGTAGCCCAGGCCTGGCCTCATCCACTCCTCACCTTCTGCCCTCATGTCTTGGGGCTCTGCTCTCCTGCCAGCCTTTTCTGCTCACTATGACCTCGGTATAGTTGCACCCCATACCTCCTTCTGTGCAGAAACACATCCTCTGGTGGTTTCTGTGGAAAGCCACAGCTGTGTTCTACTGAGGTGAGCAAGAGTGCAACAAAGGCTACATGAAAAAGCAATAATGGCTAATAACCCAAGGGCTGTACCAGGGTATGAAGTCATAGTCCTTAACCCGGGCCCCAGGGGGGCAGCAGACTCCCCTAAGAAGCAGATCAGGTTGGCATATCAGACCTTCTCTTCCCCGCAGAAGAGAGTCTCTTATGACAAGGGTCAGCCTTTTTTACTTTATGGAAGCGGTTTTGATGTAGGGCATAGGCAGGCTTAACCTTGGCGACACCTCCAAGCTAGATGCACCATTGTCCGGTTCCACTCGCAGAGCCTCGTACCTATTATGCACGGGCACCCGGGAAGGTGGGGCGGTGACGGAGGAGATGCACCTGCTGCCCTGGGGCAGGAGCTTTTTGCTGTTGCCCCCTATCCCTTAAGTCACCGGGTTCAGCCAGGTAGAGAGAGGAGAGGGAATCCTCTGCATCACGTGTGCTGTCTGCCTGAAAGGGGAAGCGTGTCCGGTACCGGCACGAGAAGGGCACGCCCTGCTGCAGCCCGACACCGACACCGGGGTAGCGGCCTGTTCCCTTGGGAGCTCTGCCTGCAAAGGTGCGTCAGTCGTGGTGGGTGCAGCGCTCAGAGAGGCCATGGCCTTCTGCGGGGTGGGTCCCATCGCTCCCTGGTCGAGCCGGAAGAGCTGCCGCGCCCTGTTTGTCCGCCCTGGTCGGCAACGCTCTCCAGGGGCCCTGGGGGCGCGGCTCGGCCGCCGTAGGTCCCGGTCCCGGCCCCGGCCCCGCCCGGGTCCCCTCAGCCGCTGTCCCGCGGGCTGCGGGCTCCTGTCGGGTCTCCCGGCGGCCCCCGCCTTCCCCCGCTCCGGGACCCCCCCGCACACCGCGCTGGAGGCTTGGCTGCGGACCCTGCCGGCCCCGGAGCTGCTCGCCTCGGCGACTGAGGGCTGGCGTCGGTTACTTCAAATCTCCCGCCGTTGCTCCCGGCCCCGCCCGGGTCCCCTCAGCCGCTGTCCCGCGGGCTGCCGGCTCCTGTCGGGTCTCCTGGCGCCCCCCGCCTTTCCTTCCCCCGGCTGCTGTCCGTTGTCAGAAGAGGTGTCTTGTTTTCTTTGTATGCCCTGTGTAGCATTACTGTGGGGGAAAGGGAGCTTTTCCCTAACAATAGAGCAGAAATTTGGTTTTTATTGTTTTAATTGTTTTGGTGATACTTCCATCTTAAAATAAAAAAAAAAAAACAACCAAGAAATGGAAATGGGAAAAAAAATCTGAGCACTGTTAATTCGTATTACCAAGCTTTCAGGAAAAGTGAAGCTATACTTGCAATGAAAGACACCAGAATAGGTAAGCAGAGCGGTTTGGTGAAAGTAAATTTTCAATCCATACCAAAAGTTAAGTGCCGGTGTTATCTGCGTGAAACAAACCGTGACTGAGAATGTCCATTTCCTGCAAGAAACAACGCAAGACTTGGAGGGTCAGGCCCGTTGGCTCCCAGAGCCTTTGATTAAGGGTTTTGGTTGGAGGAGGTGGGGTTGAGCATGAAATTATTGAAAGTCCTTGCACTCCCCTATTCAGTGCGATCCTTCACGATGTTGCTTATTTAAAACAAAAGTGAAAACAAAGAGAAAGGCAGGTGTTGCACAGAAAGAATATGGGGAAAGGAGTGAAAAAGTTGACAGCCACAGAAACATCACTATGAGCCTGTCCTCGGAAACCTCCTGCGCTGTAGAACAATCCAAAAAGAGAGTATTTTTACCACAGATGCTGGGCATTTAAAAATAGTCCCCATATTTTAGTGCTGTTCAAATTATTTCTTTGACAAAACATTTGAAATACACTTTGAAAAGGCAATCATATATCTGCTTTTCAGTGTCCAGTGGACTTCAGGGAACTGTCCAGTGACGGTGGGGAACAGGTTCTGGAAAAGCGCCAGGGTGATTCTTATAGAGGAGCAATGGGTGAAAGGTTGACCGGGCGTTTCTCAAGCAAGTAGAGGAAAACTCTGATCATGCCTAACACAATTTCTGCCTAACGCATTAGTGAAAAATGTACAGTTTGCTGACGTAGAGTCAGGGGAAACGTGAAGTCCGATTCGAGTTCGTTTAATCAGAGGGAAAAAAGGCCTGTGCATTAATGTAAAAATGAGTATTACAAAAGGAGGGAGGGAAGGGGAAGGTACAGCAAATTAGGGGTAGGAGAAGGAGGTAATACCAGAAGCACCGTTCCGACGAACCCTGAGAATACATATGGACCTTGCAGGTATGTTTAAAATGAATGGAAAAAACCAACAAAACCAAACCAATCAAATAAACAAACAAAAACCCCAGAGCCAGAAAGAAAATACATATATGTGTTGCCCTTTAAAACTTTGTAAACTCTTTTCAGACGCATTCGGTTTGCACTTTGGGTGATCCTTTTGTTGGAGAGCAGGAAGAAATTACTAGCAGCAGCCAAAGAGAGAAGGAAAAAAGTAATGGCATTTAGCACGTCATCTTTTTGTTTTGGGTGTTTCTCCGAAATCCCTACCACAGGTAATTCCAAACACAGAGAAGGTTAGCCTATGGGATACACTGGAAAATCTGTAGCCTTGAGACCTATTTGCAGCAAGCAGCAGGCACAGTAACTGAACCGGCATTCGCTGTCCTGCCGCGCGCTCCTGGCAGCTGACCCTGTGTCGGCTTAGCTGATAAAGTGGGCTGCTGTGAGCCCCCGTGGTCACCCTGTTAGATGGGGCTGAGCCACCTGCAGACACGATTCACCCACCCCCCAAGACCCTGGGTGGCAAGCAAGTGCTCCCAGCATGCTGGAGAGGAGCTCCGCTGGCGAAGAGCCTCACACAGGTGAGATGCAGAATGGGAGCAAGGGAGCATCTCGAGCGGTAGCCCTCGCCCTTGCCCCAGGAAAACGCCACAGGCAGGAAAAGAGGTGAACGGCAGCACACTCCAAAGCGTAGCTTTGCAGTGATACTGCCCTTCCTTGTTCCTTCTGCTGGCTCTCATAAGAAGGCACGTATTTGAGGGCAAAGACTCTCATGCTTCGCCCATCCACCAGCACCAATGTTTCACTTCAGAACTTCAACGTCGTGCTGGAACAGACCAGGTATTTTTCACCAGTGCTCCTTGTGATCGAAAACACACTAGTTCCCTCAGAAATAGGCTTCATCTGGAGGAAAAAGGGGACTTTGTTGCAGCATCAAAATATTCAGGAAAATCCAAGTAAATGCTTAAGTTTGGGTGGAAGAACCTTAGCCTGGGTCTTCCAGTGCTGCTGCAGTGTTACACAGCGTGGGACCTCTTTGCGGGAGAACTAACACTTCCACGAGGCCTTGAGGTGGCTCTGACAGATGTAGTCACCCATGTCACCCCAAAGTTGAGTAATTCCGTACTTTTCAAACAAATTCAATTAGCCCTTTTCATTTGGAGATGAACATCAGTATTGATGCTAGTCAGAGGTTGACCGTAATCTGTCTTTTGCATGGTTCTTTTTTGTCAGTCTCAGGCTCCATAGTCGCAGAGTAAGTGACATCCAGCTATGCGCTTCCGCATTCAGGATGAGCAGGGAGCCACGTAAGAGCAGGACAATGAACCATGCATTTTTTGGGGGCTTTAGTTTTCCTCTGTTAAGCAGGTAAGAGACAACTGAAGTTAACAACCAGAGCTTAGTTAGAGAAAATTGACATCATTTAGGAGAAATGAGGAGAAGGAATGAAAGCCAGATTTTCAACACCCAGTTGTACAAGTTTAGGTGTTGCAAGTGGAGGTCCGGTACCAGGTCAGGGCAGTCACCTCTACGGAATGTGAGAGACTGGATTTTACGTTTTCAAATACTGACGTTGCCAATCCGTTTACACTAGCAGAGTGTAAATCTCCAGCCTGAAGAAATTCTGTGATTTGGAAAGCTGAGGACAAAATCATAAATCAATTTCTAAATCAATGCTTCATGCTTGAAAAGAGTAGCTCCTGCTAACCTCATCCAGCAAGTCCTGAGTGCTCTTTATTTTCTTATGCCTCCTTCACAGCATCATAGATCGTGTTACTGACCTCCACTTGGACATTGAGCCACTGACTGTAACTCTCCCGATGCAGCCATCCAGCCAATTCCTTATCCACCTGCTAGTCCATTCATCAACGCCATATCCCGCCAATGTGTCTGCAATAATGTTGGGGGGGGAGCATGTCAAAGGCCTTACAAGGGTCCAGGTAGGTGACCCTGGTAGCTTTCTCCCTTTTCCACTGGTGCAGTCACTCCATCGTAGAGGAGCACTACATTAGTCAGGCATGATTTGCCGTTGGTGAAGCCATGTTGGCTGCCTCTGATCACCTCCTTGTCTTCTGCATGTTCCACTAGATCTTCCAGGAGGGTCTACTCCATAATCCTACTGGGCACAGAGGTGATGCTGACTGGTCGGTTTGCGTTCAGTAACCCTGCGATTCATTGAAGACTGCCGTTTGGATTTTGGATGCTTTTCACAGGTTGTCACATGAGTTACGCTGTTACGTGCTAGAAAATAAAGGAAATGAAGAAAAGGGAAAGGTTATTTTCTCAACAGGGCGTTGCTGACATTTCACTTCAGTAATAATCCAGGATTTTGATCACTGATCAGGTTGTGGAATGTCTTGAGTGAGATCCTGAGCTTATACCTCTAAAAATCCTGTAAATACCAGCCTCAGAGAGATGCAAAGAAGTGCTGTTGTGCAATTCTCAGAGTCTGTGTGTTGTGGTTCAACCCTGGTAGGCAGCTCAGCCCCAGCCAGCCGCTCGCTCGCTCCCCCCTGCTGGGGTGGGGAGGAGAATTGGAAGGGCAAAAGCATGACAACTTGCGGGTTGAGACAGAGACAGTTTAAGAGGTCAAGCAAAAGCTGTGCACATGAGCAAAGCAGAACAAGGAATTCACTCGCCAGTTCTGTCAGCAGGCAGGCATGCAGCCATCTCCAGGAAAGCGGGGCTCCCTCATGCGCAGCCGTTACTTAGGAAGACAAGCACCACCACTGCCAGCGTCCCCCTTCCTCCTTCTTCCCCCAGCTTTCATTGCTGAATACCACGCCATACGGTGTGGGATATCGCTTTGGTCAGCTGGGGAGAGCTGTTCCAGCTGTGTCCCCTCCCAACCCCTCCCTACTCACTGGTGGGGCAGGGGGAGACCCAGAGAAGGCCCTGACACTGTGCAAGCGTTGCTCAGCAACAGCTAAAAGGGTGGTGTGTTATCGACACTGTTTTGGTCACAGATCCAAAACATAGCACCATACAAACTACTGTGAAGGAAGTTAACTCTGCCCCAGCCAAACCGGCACACTCCGTTAGCACTGTTCCAATCTGAATAAAAAGAACCAGGTGAAGTCTTGTGACTCATTCCTGTATGTGTACCTTAACTTTATGACCTGCATGATGGCCTGAGCTAATATGTTTACTTGCCGTTTGGGCATGCAAAGGAGGTTTACTGTGACTGATCTGGTAGATGAGGGCAGCTAAAACTCATATGTACTTAGTCATCATCATACATGTAGGATCAGGTGAATTTGCTCATTATTTGGAATTAGGCTTCCATGAAGATCATGTTTTACTCTTAATTCCGGCTTGAGTCATTCTCTTCACCAATGCGTTTGCCTGGTGAAAGGTTTACAGAAAATTGCATTATAGGCATGTTTTTCCTACCTTCAGCCGTTTCTGGCTGCAGGAGAATTCAGAAGAATCAGAAGCGTTGCCTTTGAAGTAAATGGTTTTACAGTGGTTTGCCCAGTTCGGGCAGCGTGGCAGAACCGGATCAAAATATCACTGTAATTACTCGTTATTTTAGTTAACGAAGACGCAGCCAACACATTTATTAAGGCTACTCAAAAATCTTTCAGCATTTCTGTTTGCCTTTTACTACCGTTGCTTGACGTGCTAAACACACTGTAGTTCAGAGCTGACACCTGAGGTTTTCGTATAGAGTACAAGCGTCTGACAGCAACTGAAGAAATGAGAACCTGCAAACGCGACAACAATGAAGTTCATATATGAAAGATGAATAAACTAAAATACCATTTTAGAAACAGGCTGGAAGTGGATTGTTAAATTTGAAGGTTGTGTAGACATGGCAAAATGAGCCTCAGTAGATAGTGAGACAAGACTGTATCTGAGATTGCCTGTCAGCTGACGAGGTAACTGCAAACTCGTAACTATCTTACACTTAAATTTTGCGTGCATTTATCAGGGAACTGAGGGTCTCTATAGAAATTAGCAACAAGATGTGAGCAAGGAGAAGAAATCAGGTGTCCAGTAAACACTAAAATAGTACCTAAAAAGCTTGGGTCATCATTCTCTGAAATGCAACCACTCCTTCCGTGAAACATGGCAGCTGTACAGAAACAAATTGCACGTCAAGGAGATGCTGCGTCGTAGCTGCCCAGCCTATAACCTGGAGGCCACAAGAGTGACTCAAGGCAGTTCCAAGGATGTCCACAATTCTTTGAGGAAAGAGAAAAATTTCGTGGTCCCAAAGCAACTGTTTGAAGCAAAATTGTCCAAGAGTCCAGAGTATAATGAAATTTGGGAGAACCATCAGCACTCAGAACTGCAAGTTTGTATCTAATCTGAGAAATACTGACTTCATCGATAGCATTAATGGAGGCTGGATCCAGAAGATGAATGACAAGTACTTTGCATCTGATGCTGTAAAGATTAGCGTCATGATAGATTTTACATGGTGAGTAAGAAACCCCTGGTGGGTTCAGAGGAACCGCTGTCAATTACTAAGCTTAAACAGATATGCACATCATATAAATTCTGGTGCCTGAAATGAAAAGATGCTTTTCTTAAGCAGTTGATGGTTTTCAAAACATTTCTCATTAATATACTAGCCCAATTTACATAATGGGTTTTTAGGGTTTTAAGGTATGTTGCATAATGGAAGAGGTAGATTCATGACTCTTACCTGTCATTTGTCCTGCCATAAAAGGTACCTGAATTTGACCATGCCTCTACCACAGCAGCATTCTACAATCACATTTTGATTGAGTTTACTCTTCAAAAAACAGTATTATAAAAAGACACCATAGGAAGGGAGATGGGCCCTGGTAGGGATGAACAAAGGAACCTTTCCACTTTCCCACTTACTCAAATGTGAACACAAGTGTCGAAGGAGGAAGTGGTTTCCCAGTGGTTTGCCTAGGATTACCTGAAAAAGAGAGGCAAAGAATTAGACTCATACATCTTGCATTAAACAGACCTTCTCAACCCAAAAGGCAAACATACTTTCTACACCAAGAGAGTAAATGAATTCGAATGATCTCCTTCCGAGCACCTGGACTTGGTGCCTCTCAGCTTAAGCACGTGCTTGAGAGCAGCATTCTGCAGAATACCCTCAGCCTAGACAATCGTCATCTGGCAGCAGTTAGGTGCAAAAAAATTGCTTTTGGCTTAGGTAGACATCCCTCCGCAGTGTATCACAGAGTAGGAGTTGAATGCCTAGCTACAATCTCCTTTTAACTTTAACTTTTCATTCTTTACGACCAAGGTATGGGAAGTTTCATTTTGCGGATGATTCAGAACTATTTTTCTCATAACTCAAAAGTGGTGGAGAATCTTCTCAGGAGAGTGGTTGCAGTGGCCCCTTGGTGGGACATTTTCCCGTATTAGTTATTTATTACACTTAGACAACTGAACAAATGAAAGTGGGATTTGTAGTTGAAACTTTTCTCCACTGAGTGATACGATGCCTTTTCTAGGGAAGTGTGCTTTGCCGTGCTAGCATAATAATTTCCTCTGTCTCCCTGTGTCGTGATTTAAACTATCGTTATTAACTTATTTGGTGAATAATTCATTAATTGCTTTGCCTTACAGAAAAGGATAGATGAGCTTGACTTAAAACAACAGACTAGGACTCCACAGATCTAGCTTTTAGTACTGCCTCTGGTACAGAAATCCAGTTCTGACCTTGGGTTTTTAGTCTTTTCATCTGTGCATCTCAGTTCCCATCTGTTTACCTTCAGAAAAGTGAAGAATGAGGGCATGACTGCATGACATATTCTCTTAGTATGGTAATGGATGCCACAAAAGAGCCTATTAATAACCATTGGAAAACTCTGCAGCCACCGCCTTACCATCTCCTCAATAAATCCTACCCCTCCCACAACATATTATTCTGCATTAGTATTTTAAGGAAAGGTATGCACATTTCAAATGCTGGGCTTTATATAAGGCAATTGCATCATCCACAAGCACTAGCTAATGGGAGGAAAATTAAGTATTTGCGCATTTTACAGAATATTATAGACATGCCTTGCTCAGCTATAGACACAGCAATATATAAACATAGCAATTCTCCATATACATGCCTTTTCTTTTTTTTTTTTTTTTTTTTAGGAAGACGAAGAAATCATCACTTAGTAAGGTTCAAAGATTTCTTATTTCCAAAATCTGACTCCATTTTTGTTAACTCTTGTGCATTTAAAAGGATTCTTCAAGCTCAACAACATTTGGATAAGGTGTATAAGGAAGAAAAAGGAGATTGAAGCATGCGAGTTACAAATTTCCCATTTTTCTCAGGCTATTTCACACGTTCCGTGCACTGAGGTTTGCACTGGGTAGACAGTGGTGAAACATCCCTAAGTCTCTTTCGGTTTCTGTCTGGTAACAGTGGTCAGTGGCTGCAGTAAACCATGCCTGGAGTAATGGCATTCATTTGGCATTAGCAAGCAGCTGTCGCCGCTGCTAACTTTGCTCAATAAATTCGTTGAACTGCGGCCACGTTACGCTAACATAGACGGGGGTTTCAATTAGACCTGTCCTTTAGAGGTTCATGCAAAACAAATACTACTCTATGTTTAAATGAAAACACGGGCTAAATGATGCAGGTTGCTGTTGGTATAAATCTACCCATTCAGGCAACGAGAGTCTACTTTAAAGCCATCTCAGGAAGACACTGCAATGAGCACAGTGGATGTTCACAGCACCTCAGCTCAGCTTTTCAAAGTGTAACAGCTGCAAAACGTTCAATTTATCTCAAAAGAGTCTGGTTTTAAAGTTATCTCTTAATGTCATAGCAATATAATTGGATCTAGTTGAATATCATTATGGTTCAAGGACATTCAATGTTCCCAGTAACACGCAACTAAATATACACCAGAGGGAAAATTTTCACACTGAGGACAGTCAACCATTGGAATAATCTCCCCAGGGAAGCGGTTGACTCGGCCACGCTGGACACCTTCAGGAGTTGTCTGGACAGGGTGCTGGGCCATCTTGTTTAGACTCTGCTCTTCCTAGAAAGGTTGGACTAGATGATCCCTGAGGTCCCTTCCAACCTGTGACTCTGTGATAACCATAAGACAGTAAATTCATTGGTCAATGAAAACTCCTTTAGGATTGCTTGGAGAAGAATTACTAGTGTTCTGAAAGAAAATGTTTACTAAAAACTTTATAACTGCAAGCAATAACATGGGCTGGTTTGATTATAGAAAAAAGCTAACAAATACTTTCATTTCCCGCTAGATCATGTAGTCATAATAAGAGACATACTAAAAAAAAAAAAGATATTAAAGATTTTTTTTTCCTGATGATGGACGTTGTTCTTTCATGACTTTCCTCTTATGTCCGGAGCTGGTAAAAAGCTGGGGAAAAAATTACAGCTGCACTGCAGCTGTTCTGGGTTTAGGTCTATTATTCTCATGCAGAGATCTGCAGTCCTGTTAGAGATTTTGTGCAACAAAATCTGAATTTTTAAACCACTAATCAACATATTTTAACTTGATAATGAAAAAACAAGGAAAAAAAATGTTGGGCTCTGAATTCCCACATGAGGAAGGAAAAGTCACCAGACCCTTGCTTCTCATACAAGATTTCTGAAGAAACCACATCAAGTATTTCAGATTAGAGATCAAGTTTGTTTCATTTCAGTGGAGTTTCATCCTGTCTCATGTCAGATCTGAAACCTCTTGAGGAGAACCTCTTCGCTGACATCAGTTCTGGGTCTTTTCTAAGACACATGGGTGCTGTGGTCAGTGGGCGATTTCTTGAATAACAGAGTTTTAAAAAATGGGCAACCTGAAAACCCAGAGTTCACTTCCACTACTAGTCCATCACCAGCAGCAGACGGAAACCCAGTACTTTCCCAGTAAACATTCCCAGTATATTGAAAACATTCAAATACACTTTACAGTTTGATCACCTTCTTGCTTTTCTGGAGTTATTTGTGCAACCGCCACCTGGAGGTAGAAGTGTCACGGATCTAGGCTCAACAGCTCCTCTTCCCAAAGGGAAACAAACTCACACATTAACACTCAGAATTTCTGTGCCAGGCAGATACAGAAGTACCAGTTTATATGACTTTGGCTGGTTTACCCATTACTCGTTCCACTTCTCATTTTACATTCTCTTAACACAGCCATGACTCCTAATGCTTGTAATAGGCTGAAAGCAAAGGAAAATCTTGATAGCAATAGCTAGACTCACATACCTTCATGGACAATATAAAAATCTCCTTTAAGTATGAGGAGTCTGTTGGGTAACGAAAAAGGAAAAAAACCACATATGATTCACTGACAACTCCACAATCAAGATAATGAAAACTTAATAGGTTGGGGTGGAACTCTTTCAATGTTTTTTTTCAAGCCTCCTGGTGGTGAGGGCAAATCTCATACTTACCTTTACCGTCTCACAGAAATTTTCCCACAAGTATGCTTCCTCCAGAACTTTGTGCCAGGAATAACTGTGGCCATGTAGGAGTACTGAACTGCTCAGACATTCTTAGTAGGACAAAGCAGAAATAAAACTGAGTTTGGATCAGCGGATCTGTAAGCATAAATCCTGCTTAAAACAAGCAATAAACATTCATCTAAAATAATCACATGGATTTTCCACAGAAGCAAAGGCAAAGGAAGATGTGAGAAAATAACTTCTGCCTTCCATGGATATTTCAGAACTAACTAATGCTTACGATACCCCTGAAACTGGCCACTCAATATTCCCTTTACACAGGAAAAATGTATTTGTCGACTATTTCTCAAACGGCAGAGAGATGCCAGTGGATACACAGTTGGAATACCTTAGAAATGGACTTGATTACGACTGAGGTAAAAATCTTCCATATGACTGCCAGGAAAAAGCAGTAAGAAGAATGTGAGGCTTTGGGGCAATATTCATGTCACTGTCACAAGAATGGCGTGTGATTCAGCTAGATTTATCGCTAATAACGGGCACCCGAGGACATTGCTAGATAATCAGGTATCTGGCAAAACACAAATAGTAACGTTGTGTACATGTTTCTCACCATAACTGCAAGGTTACAGTGATAACATGAGTGCAGGCTGAGGAAAGGAAATGAGCCAACAAATCTCTCCATGAGAATGAAAGACGAGAATACCATTCACTCTAAAGGCTGAAAGTTGCCCTGCAGAGGGAGAATAACAGTGGAAGATGCTGATAAGGTATTTTTTCCTACTTTGGTCAGGCAGTCACAGCAAAATCCACGACAAACTGCCACCATCTGGAAAACCATCATATATGTTCAGGGATTGTTCACAACAGATTTTAAAACAATGTCTGAAAGAGGCGCATCAAAATGTAATTATAAACAAAGAGTTGCCTTGGAGACGGTGACTTTCTGCTGAGGCCTGTTAGGGGGCATCGTTTGGGCTAGTCAGCATTTTCAATTGTTACAAAAAAAAAAAATTTAAGCTGTCAGTGGTACTGTTTGCAAAGGAGAAAAAGGGAAAGCAGTAAGCTGAGAGAAACCATTCCCGTGATGAATTTCACGAGTGTTACCAAAGCACAGCAAAGCAAAACAAGAAGAAGAAAAAAGAGAAGAGAAAAACGTTGGGGAATAAAGTTATGCAGCTTGGCCTTCTGCCCCTGAAGACTTCAACCCGTGCGGTCAGTCTGTAGTTATTTCCACTTGTAAATGCCTGTAAGGTGTGCATTCATTTATGTGCACGTGGAGCTATTCAGCGGTTATTTGCAGCCCAGGAACATGCCAATCTGATATTTAAACCTTTAGGAGTTGCTTTTCAAAAGTGGTAAGCCTCCACCTGCTCACATTGGGAAGTTCTGATTTCTGCCAATTTTTCAGCACATTTGGAAACAAGGCCCTCGATCTAAAAAGGTGTTCTGCTGTGCAGGCTTAAGGTTTTGCTCTGATACCAGAAAGGGTACGTGAAATATACTAGCATTTTAATTACATTCAAACCGAATGGTATAAAAGTTTTGTTGTCGAATAGCCACTAAAGGAAAAAGGAAAAGCAGTCAACGGACTCGTAGCAAAATCCTCGCAAGCTTCTCCTACATTTACCAGAGAATTAGGTCTTCTTAATTAGGTCACAAAACAAACTCACTCATACCGGTAACTTGATTCAAACAGACCTATTGATTTCAAAGTAAAACCACCTACAGATATTAGCTGGAAATGTAAGGTCTATAATATTAGAGATTCATTGTTTACCATATGGACAAAATTAACTTTCTGGCTATTTATTTTTTCTTATAGTCACCTCTTTTATACTCTTACTCTTAGTAACATCAGCTACAGAGTTTATGGCAACGTGGACCACGGGCTGGTAGGGCACTGTAGGAGACTCTGGGTCATCCCTAACCATTCTCATTTCCCAGGGCACCGCTTCCCTGCCTTTAATTCCTGACTGCGGCTCAGTGCCTGCAGTAAAGCGAAGAAGTGCTCACACTTGCAGCCCATAATCGCCGCCGGTTCTTACTTCCTTGTCTAGAAAATATGGGTGCTTTGATCTCAAATCAAAACAAAGGGAGGAGAGAGTCAGGTTTGGGGCAGGTATAGAACAAAAGAAATAGGGGGTTTTTTGCAAAGAAGTTGAAAAATTGCCTGCACATACTGTATAGAAGGCAGCAGAAAGAATCGAGCACTGTGACTCTCAAGCTGAGATTTGCAAATCTTTTTAGACTACTTTCTTAAGGCCAGACACTGAACCTAATCAGTTGGAAAACCAAAACCATGGGGATACTTTGGGGGATCTTATCAACAAGTCCGTCAAAGTGCTTTTTGCCTAAAAGCTCTGACCAGCCTCTGATTAGAGGAACTATAGGAGATGGAAGCAATCATCTTGCCTGTTGCACACAGTTCCTTCCCAGGAGTAAGCCACGAAGCAATGCTTAGAAATCTATACCAGCAACTGTTGCTAGGCAGGCGCAGAGCAAGGCACATGTATTTCTGCTACACTTGCGCAGGTGAAGAGGTTTCTGTGGAGCTGATTTTCGTCAATGCTCACCTCAGATATGAGTCTCCAATAAGGCAGTGCATTTAAGATTTTGCAAGAATGAAGTTAGTATGTGCATAGAGACCGTGGAGCCTGAGCAAAGCCAGCAGCTGTTGGGGGATTTGATCTTTTCTTTGTCACGCTTTCGACTTTCTGTTTTATTTCTGTCTGTTATTTCAACGGTCAAAACTTCTGGCATGTGATTAGTTCTGAGGTTGTTCTTGCTCTGAAGAGTTTCTCATCAAGGCACGCAGAGATACCTTTCATTTAGCTAATCTTTTGCTGATGGAGCTGATTCTTCTCTTCAAACAATGAACACAGCCCTACACATCAAACCAAACCTCTCTCGATTCCCTCCTGTACTCCTCCCACTCTTTACTCTCATCATCAACAAAGCTTCTAATGTTCTTCTAATGTGACAGTAGTTAATACATACGAGAAATTTTTCCCCGCAAAGAGCCTTCAAGATGTGAATATTTCTTCATAATTCCATTGTGGATTATATTATTTTTACGGATTTAGGCAGGAGGTTTCCAAAAGCATATCTGCTCAACAGGCATTCTTTCCTACAGCAGAAACAGGGCTGCAGCACTCGGGTTATGGAGGATTTGGGAACAACACAATAAAGAGTAGAGAAGCATTAATTTCTCAGGACCAACTGGCTTTGAAAATGAGTGGGAGCATCTGAAGTCTATTTGCCATTTTACAGACTGCCAAAGTAAAGAAGGGAGGCAGATGTTCTACAAGCAGAGTAATCAAATAAATCAGGGAGTCCTGCAGAACATCAACTCTCCTGAAGAAAAAGCACCACATTCAAACATTTGTTATATGGTCACGTTCTCCAGAATATTTCTCCTCTTGCTCGTTCAGAAGCAAAGCCAGAGAGTTACTGTACACAGACTTAAACAGAAATCACTTCCCTCAAAAGCAGGAAATATTAAAAATCCCAGAAATTACTTGATGGAGGGGATGGAAAATAGGAGTTTTGACTTTATGCCATCAAAACTACCCTCCCAGCATACTCTCACAAGCCATCCTACAGAGCCACGATGGCCAGGAGGAACAGTTCACAGCAAGGATACACTACCTGCACGTACCCTACATCACCACATGCTTTCTTCCCAGGACGGTGGCAAACTGAGAATGTTTTGCAATTTGGAAGTCTATTATATTATATTAAAAAGTGCTAAGTAATCCCAATTATGTGGAAAAAGACCCCCACCTTCCTGAATTCCTCTGATGACCAGGAATTGCTCATATGATTCTTCCATCCAGTAGACTGAGCCAAAGAGGCCTCCGCTCAACATGGTGATAATGCACCTCTCTTGAAGTATTTGCACAACGTCAGGGAGAAACAGAGGAAAATATGATCAGCACAACAGAAGAAGTGTCACACTGGCTGCACAAGACTCCAAGATATCGCCCCTGATAGCTTTTTTGGGGGGTGTATTTGTTACAATGATTTGCCTCTACAAGAAATCTCACCTTGCTCCCGTGAAGGTGTTACAAACACTGGTGCTGAATCTAGTAGAACACAATTTCAGGCATTAAACTATAAACAGACTTTCTAAGACAATATTAAGCGGCAGAGGGTTGAAATATAAACCCAAACCTTAAGGGAGAAAGATGCAAATCCTCACACAATCAAGCTGACAGTGAGAGGCCTGACATTGGAGGGAGATATTTGAGGAAGACCGTGGAGGTATTAAAGGTGACATTGATCCTGAGATTCCAGACCAGCTCGGCATGGGAATTACACAAAAGTTAAGAGCAGTAGTTCTCAGGTCCCTCCACACTGAGGAACAACTGGCACACCTGAGCTAAAAGGAAACAGAAAGACTTGTATGAAGATAGGATCCAGCTCTCTCCAGGGACAACACAGGACTGCAGAACAGGACCTAGGGTGCTGAGCATCCCAGCCAACCTGAGGTTTATGCACCAAAACACCTACTCATCGTGCCTGAAAATGGGCCCCTTTCCACCCTGAGGAAGGCAAGAAGGAACCGTTACACACCCTAATTGGAAGGACAGAAAAGGCATCTTGAGTGGAAAAAATAGCTCTGACTTTCCAGCGGTATGCTTATGCTTTTCAGCCATAAAAAGTCTTCACCAGCCAAGTACTTTTCCACTGAGTTAGCTAAATGAATACTGCTTAATATATTTGTTTGAACTTCGGAATTTACCCATTCCTAAAACCTACTTGCACAGCTACATTTAAAATTAACTTTTCTGTAATTCTTTCCATTTAAATTACGCTATCAAAAATGATTGGACAAGAAGAATTCTATTAACTTCTCATTCCTCAACTTCTCTCCTTCAATAGAAAAAAACCCCACCTATAAATAGCCGTATAAAATAATACAAGAAAATACTCATATCGCTTTGTATAAAATTACAATTTGAAAATATGCTATATTAGTTTCTATAATGCATACCCATTTTTTATTAAATTACACCTTACATTAATTACATATTAAATTACACCTTGCAGCATCTTATGATTGGGGCCTTCCTAGACTTTAAGTAACGTGGATAATCCACTTACACTAAAGAACTCTGATTCAACAGCAGATCTGCAAAAAGCAGGATGCAAATGATTCACTGCCTCTGAACCTCATCCAGTCTTTCTGTATCCTGGTCTGTATCAAAAGAAGAGTGGTCAGCAGGCTGAGGGATGTGATTCTCCCCCTCTACTCTGTTCTCAGGAGAACCCAGCTAGAGTGCTGCATCCAGCTCTGGGGTCCTCAGTACAAGGAAGACATGCATCTGTTGGAGCAGCCCACAGAAGGGCCATGAAAATGATCAGAGGGCTGGAGCACTTCTCCGGTGAGGACAGGCTGAGAGACTTGGGGTTGTTCAGCCTGGAGAAGGGAAGGCTGCGGGAAGACCTTATTGCAGCCTTTCAAAACATAACGCGGGCTTATGAGAAAGATGGAGAGGGACTTTTTACCAGTGCCTGTAGTGACAGGACAAGGGGCAACGGTTTCAGACTGAAAGGGGGTATCTTTAGGTTGGGCATAAGGAAGACATTTTTTTACAATGGGAGTGGTGAGACACAAGAACAGGCTGCCCAGAGAAGTTGCAGATGCCCATCACTGCAAGTGTTCAAGGTCAGGTTGGACAGAGCTCTGAGCAAGCTGACCTAGTGAAGATGTCCTTGCCCATTGGCAGGGGAGCTGGACTAGGTGGTCTTTAAGGGTCCCTTCCAACACAAACCATTCTATGATTCTGTGGTCCTATCTCAGTTCTTCTAGTGGCAATAACTAAGGTTTCCTGATCTCTGCACCACTTATGTCAAGTTTACCTAGTCTAGACCCTGAACTGTTTTACCTGGAGCATCATGTAATCATGTCAATGCTCAGATTTCACTCAAAAGGGGAAAATACAGTCAGGTTCTTAGTTTCATAGCTATCATAACTTGGCTACAAAACTGACAGAGAAGTTTACACATAGGATCTCAGCACTGTCACATTTTAAGATGTTTTAATGTACGTAAAATAAGTTCCCTGTTTTGCCTGTGGCTAAGAGCAAGCTGAAATTCCATTAAGGAGGTGAAAATGTGTTTTTTCACTTAACAAGGGAACAGAGAGCCGTCCTGACCTTGCACTGGTTGAAGACCTCCATGTGGTCAAGAAGCACGGAACAGGTAACACGTACTCCAGCGATTCAAGGGAATCATCTGCCATCTAGTGCTCCCAGATGGGGAGCAGGGCCACCCCCAAAGATGGCAGTGATGAAGGAGCACATGCTGGTCTCCTTAGTGATTCACTGTATCGAGCCACAGCTGCTTCTGCAGCTGATAGACAAACTTTCCAGTGTAGAAGCTATCCGTTACAAAAAAAAAAAACCACAAAAACCGGAAAACAACTAAAAAAACACTTCAGTCTAAATAGGGGTTTGGAATAACTGTTTAAAGTTCAAGGTGTTGGTGCTAATAAATTGAACAGAGTAAAAAAATTAAGCTATCCAGAATGCCAGTGATTTCAAGTTTGACCTTTGCCTGAAAATTGTTGGACCAATTTCAGATCAGAGGAAGAGATCTTAGCTCCACAGTTCATCCATTTTTGTCTGAGCTTTTTCAAATGCTCTTACAAAAGTATTGTCTTTTTCCTTGTTCTTTCATGTTTCCGCAAAGGTTCACTACAAAAACATCAGACCACCTAAGCAAGCACTTTCCTTTTTTTACTGTTTATGCAAGGATTGTTACTGCTCTCCACTAGATTCATAACAAAAATCAGATTGACCAAGCTGAGTATTTGTAAGCCGTAGTAAAAGCCCAGCAACCAAAGACCGCTGCTTCATCACACTAAGTTCTTTGATGCTCCTTCCTTTCTCAATGACATTCTTACATCTTTCTTCTTGTAATGGAAGACCAAAGTGTTTGTCTAGCACAAATACAATTAAGATCTAAATCTCAGAAGGATACAACAACAGAATCACAGAATCACAGACTGGTAGGGGTTGGAAGGGACCTCTGGAGATCATCTTGTCCAACCCCCCTGCTTGAGCAGGCACACCTAGAGCAGGGGGCACAGGATGGCGTCCAGGTGGGGTTTGAATGTCTCCAGGGAAGGAGACTCCACAACCTCTCTGCACAGCCTGTTCCACTGCTCTGTCACCCTCGCAGGAAAGAAGTTTTTTCTCATGTTTAGCTGGAACTTCCTGTGTTCTAACTTGTGCCCGTTGCCCCTTGGCCTGTCATTGGGCACCACTGAAAAGAGCCTAGTCCCATCGTCCTACCCCCACCCTTTAGATATTTGTAGGTATTGATGAAATCCCCCCTCAGCCTTCTCTTCTCCAGGCTAAACAAACCCAAGTCTCTCAGCCTTTCCTCATAAGGGAGATGCTCCAGTCCCCTGATGATCTTCGTAGCTCTCCGCTGGACTTGCTCAAGCAGTACCACGTCCTCCTAAAACTGGGGGGCACAGAACTGCACACAGTACTCCAAGCGTGGTCTCACTAGGGCGGAGTAGAGGGGGAGGATAACCTCTCTCGATCTGCTGGCCACACTCTTTTTAATGCAGCCCAGGATACCATTGGCCTTCTTGGCCACAAGCGCCCAGTGCTGGCTCATGGTCAACTTGTTGTCCACCAGCACTCCCAGGTCCTTCTCAACAGAGCAGCCTTCCAGTAGTTCAGCCCCCAGCCTGTACTGGTGCCTGGGGTTGTTCCTCCCCACGTGCAGGACCTTGCACCTGCTCTTGTTGAATTTCATGAGGTTCCCCTCGGCCCAGCTCTCCAGCCTGTCCAGGTCTCGCTGGATGGCAGCACAGCCTTCTGGTGTATCAGCCGCTCCTCCCGGCCTGGTATCATCAGCAAACTTGCTGAGGTTACACTCGATCCCATCATCCAGGTCACTGATGAATATATTAAACAGGACTGGACGCAGCACAGACCCCTGGGGAACACCACTAGTGACAGGTCTCCAGCCAGACTCTGCTCCATTGGTCACGACCCTCTGAGTTCTGTTGTTGAGCCAAATCACAGTGAGGAACCTAGGGTGCTGACAACTTACCACAACCCCACTTCACAGTCCCCCCACTTCACATTGCACGCATGGGCATCTGTATCCTGGGGAGCATTTAAAGGGAAAGCAAAGCATCAGAGAAAAGGGCTGCACTCTAAGAGAGTTTCCCTTATAATGTTTTTTAACCATACTGTTCCTATTGAGGTTCATTTTCTATTAAATAGATAATTTAGACTTTGAATGTCACTATTTTTGCTTAAGCCCTGCTGTATTGTCTTTCCAGCAGATACAGGGGCTCCTGAGGTCCCCCATGAGGACTAGGGCCTGTGAACATTACGCTTCTTGCAGGTATTTGAAGAAGACCCCATGTACTTCTTCTGCCTGATCAAGAGGCATACAACAGCATTCACCTTGGTGCACCCAATAACTTTGCCTGGAAGCTCTCAACCGGCTCCTGACCCATCCCAAGGCAGAGCTCCGTGTGGTCCAGTTGCTCTCTCACATAGGTGGTCACCTATGTGAGAGGTCACCTCCTCTCATGGTTTAGCCCCAGTCAACAACTAGGCACCACACAGCCACTCGTTTGCTCCCCGCACCCCAGTGGGATGGGGGAGAGAATCGGAAGGGGCAAAGTAAGGAAACTCATGGCTTGAGATAAGAACAGTTTAATAGTTAAAATAAATCACTAATAATGATAATAATAATATATGAAAAGGAAAGGAACCAGAGAGAGAGAGAGAGAGAGAGAGAGAGAGAGAGAGAGAGAGAGGTGAAACCTCAGGAGGAGGGAAAAAACCCAAACAAGTAATACAACTGCTCACCACCCGCTGACTGACGCCGCTGGTCCCCGAGCCACAGTCGCTGCTTGCCCTGGCCAACTCCTCCCACTTAATACACTGGCCATAATGTCATATGACATGGAATATCTCTTTGGTCAGTTTGCATCAGCTACCTTGGCTGTGCCCCCTCCCCTCCCGGCTTCTTGTGCACCCAGCAGAGCATGAGAGGCGGGAAAAGTCCTTGACTGGTACAAGCACTACCCAGCAACAACTAAACCATCAGTGTGTTATCAGTATTATTTTCACACTGAGTCCAAAGCACAGCACTATAGCAGCTACAGCGAAGAAACTTAACTCCATCCCAGCTAAAACCGTGACAGTATCCACCCCTTACTCCATACCATTTACGTCATGCTCAGGTCCCACACTAGCCAATGCAACCTCAATAACCACCCCCACCCCCCCTTCCCATCGTGTGATGAAATACACAGATTATCATTTATCATCCCCTCCGTCTATGGACCACCCTTGTAAAATGTCTGTAGAGGGTCCACAAATGTCCACAAAATGTTCACTGAGGTCATTTAGTCCATGATTTTGGCCTCCATCTACCTTAAGAGTCTTCCAGGGCCGGAGAGATGGTGTGTGTGGTGTTGCCTTGTTGCATGCTGAAGTCAGACCTTGTTCCATCACCACTGCGCTTTGCTTAGTTCAATGAAAGTTCATCTTTCATCAGTCTGGGAGATTCCCACCATGATACCATTGATACGAGATCTAGCAACCATAGTAGTGATGACATACAACATCATATAGCAATTAACAGCATACCATTCAGTTCATTGGCCATTTTCACCCAAAATCAAATCCCCTTGAGGCACACACTGGACACCTCCACCCTCCCGCATCGCCCACCGAGCGCACCTAGGTCCTCAAGCAAAAGGAACTCCACGAACGGGTTTGCCTTTGTCTGAGGCAGGAAGAACCCAGACTGTTTTCCCCAGCGTATTTTTCACGTGCGCTGCAGGGACTCTGTCCCCTCCCACAGTACGTAAGAGTTCTGACTGGGCAGGGCCAGCTCGATTGGCAGATTCCCTCGTGTTGACTAACCACGTGGCTTTTGCTGAATGTGTGTCCCAGTGCTTGAATGTCCCACCCCCCCATTGCTCTCAGCGTAGTCTTTAACAGCCCACTGTATCGGTCATTTCCCCGGAGGCTGGTGCATGGCAGGGGCTGTGATGCACCCACTCAATGCCCTGCTCTTTGGCCCCGCTGTCTGTGAGGTGATTTTGGAAATGAGTCCCGTTGTCTGACTCAGTTCTTTCTGGGGTGTAAAACGTCAGTGTGTTATCAATATTATTCTCATACTAAGTTCAAAACACAGCACTGTGCAGCTACGGTGAAGAAAATGAACTCTATCCCAGCTAAAGTCACGACACCTGTTTAATCAATTTGCTATACCTACTAATTAGGTGCTACTTTCCAGTGCTTCGTATTCATTATCAATTATACTCTATTAAGCATTATATCCATTGCTTCGATCTCATATGTATAAAACATAATTTTCTGAAATGTCAACATTTCTGAAAGAACGGAAGTTCCACTTCTTGAGCAGTGTCATTTTGTTATAATCTTTAGAAAACATTATCTAGTGTTACACCCATGGCTGTGACAACTGAGCTCTGAATTTAAATTTTGCTAATAGTCAGGTATCATTAGAGGGCAACTACAGCACGCAGGCACTTTTCAAATTGGCACGGGACTTTTCTCCAAAAACTGTTGCCCAATACTCTTGAATGACTAAAAAGCCTGAAGGTAACACTACAGAAGGGTTTGTTTTGTAGTTTTTTGTGAGTATTGCAAGGGACTGACAAGATAACTGGTAAGTATTTTTCTTCTGAATACACAGGTTAATATTTCCCCTTAGAGTATAGGTAGATCCTGGCTCTAACGCAGTAGCAGATGTTTTTGTGCCTTAAGTGCTGCTCCATATGACACATTTTGAAAAGTGAAATGTGAATCTCACACTTGAACGGCACTGATGGAGGCTTCTTCATGGCTGGTGAAGAAGAGAGAATGGCAACACTGGCCAGCGCAAAACTCCTGTGAAGTCTTTACCTGGGAGAAGATAGCTGCTGTACATCCCCAGTAGGTAATCCTGGATGGGGACACACCGATCTCATTCTGATTGGTGACCAGAGCACCGGAAAGGACTTCCAGATTTCATCCAGTCTAGGGCACATGTCCTTGGGCTGGATGCTGTGTACCCCAGTCATTCCAGAGAGGTGGCTGTGAGATCTGAGTGTTTCCTGTGGTGGAGATCATAGACCCTTTTATTTCAGTACTTCAGGGCTTCTTACCATGGAGGCTATTCTTTACTAAGGCCTAGTTTAAGTGTCCCTTATTGCAATTTAAACTTTCTTCTCCCATCTCCCACATAGACTAGCTTCCCTTCCATTTTGAAATAGCCTTCTAACTGTGTCATGACTGCTATTCTGCCCCCTTTTTCCAAACTCTAGCTTTTCTTCTATGAGCTGAAAACTTCAGCTCATTTCATTGCTCTTTATAAGTCATGTTTTCCAGATCCCTTATAATTTTCGTTTGTCTCCCCCAAATTTGTTTTGGACGTGGGCAGCTTTCCTTTCCTTGGGTTTGTTTTTTTGTTTTTTACTCTTTCCGACCCGGATGCTGTGAAATGTGAGCTCCTGTGTCAACTCAAAATTCCACTAGTTGCCTTTAGGGGCTGACTGGAACGTGAGTGTGAGAGCTGCCTGTGTTACCCCTCTGCCGGGCTTCCCTCGCCTTCCTGCCGGCAAGCTGATGATCCCAGCACAAGCCCGCCTTGCTGCCCGCGCAGACCCTCCCGCCCCTCTCACTCTCTCGGGGCACATTGAGAGCGGACTGGCCGCTTCGTCTGCGCTCTCCGAGCCAAGCACGAGCCGGCGGCGGGCGGACCGGGCAGCTCTGCTGGGAAAGAGCTGGTCTTGCCTACGTGTGGCAGGAGAGGAGCCTCGGCAAGAGGGCGGTGCCCCGGTAGCAGGAACCGAGCAGCTGCTCCCTCGACCTGCCAGGGGCTGCAGAAGCCATGCCGCTCACCTTGGCAGCGTGATGACCCCGTCTCGGCTGAGCCGCGTAAAATCGTTTTTGCCCGGGAAGGCCACGATACCCCTCATCTTGGAGTCCTGCAAGGGGACAGGACAGGGACAGCTCAGCAGGCGCCCAGGACGCGTGCCGGTTGCTCACCAAGGTGGCAAACGGGCTCGCTGCTCAAAGACACAAAGGCTGCCTCTCCGAAAGCCGTGCGCCGCCTTCTCCCTCGATGCCATTAACCCCTCCCTCAAAGGGGCCGAGGCGCTACCGAGGCTTGGCCTAGCTCCTCGAGAGCGCGCCTAGGCCAGGCGGCGAGGCAGGTGACGGCAGCCAAGAGTAAGCAGCTGGGGAGAGCTGTGACAGCATTGCCAAAGAGACACGAGGAGGAGCCCTGGCAAAACGACGAGCTCACCTCCAGAAGAGCTGCCAGCATGTTCCCGGTGGCGTCCAGCTCCAGCAGGCAGTCATCGAAGAAGGTCATGCTGACGGCTTTTCTTCGCACAGCGAGGATGCCAATGCCCTTGAAGGAGAATTCCACCTCCTTGTTGTCTCGCAGGGCCCCAGCGAAGAAAAGCAGGGTCTCGTGGATGCACTGCTCGACGATTTCTCGGCGGAAGTGGATGTCCGCGGCGATCTGCTCAAAGTCCAGCGGGACGGATAGCGTCTCGTCTAGGAAGCAAGCGCAAAGCAACCAGGTCACGCCCACCGCAGTTCAGCCGGCTCCCAGACCAGGTGCCATCAGCGCCCGGCCCTCGGGCAACGCTCTGCCGGACAGCGCTCCCCTTGGCCAGATGTCCAGAACAGAACTGATGGACAGGAGAAGGCAAAGACAAGCTTTGGCTCCTCCTGCGAGCAACCAGCTGGAGTATAGGGCAAACTGGGGCTGGCTCCCCAGGGAGGGGCAGGGTGCTGGGCCATTGAACACGTGCACATGGCTCAGTGCTGTACAGGTTGGACGAGCCTTGGGTTGGCCTTGTCACAAAAGTGTTGGCGCCAAGCCAAACTCAAGTGCTGTGCAGGGGAAGCGTCCCTCCTCTTACCTGGAATTTTGGTCTTGGCACACCTGAGCTTGTAAAATTCTTCAGAAACCTGCACGGCCGGAACACGGGTCTCTCAACAGGCAAAACCTTGTCCTCTCCCAACATGGCCTGTGCTGGGACAACTGCAAGTGTCCCAGCTCCTATGTGCACCGCCTGAAAACACAAGCAAGAACAGGGAGCGTTGGCGGTGCTGCGCACACAGGGTTGGGAAGGTTGCTGCACGGCTCACGTCATCCCAGACCCTGCAGATTTCTGGAAAGCAAAGGAAAGGCACCCCATGATCCAAGTCAGCAACACCCAACCAAGCAGCACGGGCAGGGCAACCCCACTGGGCACCTGCGGCTGCTGCCCTGACACCTTTGCCTGCGTGTCTCAACTCCGCCACCCTCAGCTGACCCTGGGGAAGACGTGTAAGCGCTGTCTAAATTACTCTTCAAGTCATCATTCCAGTCTGTCACGTCACTGTGTAATTACCATTCAACTATTACTTAATCACTGTTTGCTTTCTTCTTAATTCAATCTCCCATTAGTTATCATTTAATCATTGTTTAATCCTTAATGGTACACTTTTAGTTAACCCTGCAATGGTGACACCTCTGAATAATTCATCTGTGACAAAAAGCATCCTAGTCAGCGGGACAGCACATTCAAACACCAACTACTCAGGGAGGCACAGCTTTAACCCTTCCCCAAAGCATCTGGGCGATTGTGCATGCGAGAAGCAGGATAACTGGAAGAAGATCAAAGAGCAGTTAAACCTCAGAAGCGGGAAACTGAAAGAGAAGGTAATAACAACATACAAGGCATTGAAAAAGTATTTAGAAGCAACGTGTCAGTATAAGAAACATAGAGAACAGGAAATTAGGGTGTGGCAAGATGAGGTGGAAGAAAGAAAGAGACAAGAAATAATGTTACCTCTGTGAACAGAACAACTGCAGAAACAACTCGGGGAAGATAAAGAAAAATGCGTGAAGCTAGAGGATCAATTGGAACTCATACTTCTGGCCCCCAGCCCCCAGATCCTGTGAAAATTAGTGAGCTAAGCAGCTCCCCAGTAGATTGGGACAGAGATATCTGCGAGGACCCCGACCAAGAACCTAGCAATGAGTGTGAGTTATATTAATCAGCATTAAAGGTAGCCCCTATTAGTGAAACTGAGGCATCTGCTGGACCTCTAGGGGGTATCCCGAGAAATGCCATACAGACCATGCTATCGGACCCCCTTCAACTGGCCAACCTGCATGAAAAATGTGGGCAGACACCTGGTGAAAACGAGACTGAGTATCCATGGTATGTCTCCTTAACTGGAGGACACCGTGTTGTGTTAGGTCAAGGCAAAGCAGGTGGCTTTTGGGGACCAGCCCCTAACACCAAATCATACTCTCCTATGCACCAAGTAGCGAGTTACTGGGCAGGTGGCACAGACCCTCGGGACAGAGGGGAGCCCAAGGCTCTAACAGTAAGATCATCGAGAGAACTTTCTATGGCTGTTAAAAAAGCAGCCTGCCTTCAGGCTAGGAACGACAGGGGTACCCACAGTAATTACTCTGTCCCTGCCCCTGTAGACCCCCGAGGCGTGAAATCACTGGGAAGGGGAGCCCCTGCTGCTTTAAAACCCGTACCTCATTGCAAAGAGGGACAAATGAAGAGAAAACATAGAACATAATGCTCAGCAGGGTCAGGACTATCAACCCCGCCTCCATCCCATCTGACCTGGGCAGGCTTGATGTGTGGCATTGTAAATCTTAGTTGAGAAATGGGATGGGACAGATCGACACCAGCAGGGCGATCCCGAGCTTACACAGCCAGCCAGTCAAACACCCCCTAGGGCCCCCAACCTTTTCCCATCTCATAAACCCCCCTCATAAATCCATTTCAGGGAAGAAAAATTATTTAGGCTTTGATGCAAGCTGTGCCCATGCTGCCCGGCTCAAAAATAACCAGTGTTCCTCAGTATCCTACCTCTACTGCTGCCCAGACGGGTATGGCGGAGGTCGTAACTGACCTAAGAAAAAAAGCCCCGTTGTGTCCCAAACATACTCCCCATACAAGTCCCCAGTGTGGCCAGTTAAACAGACAGACAGGAGATGGCACTCTCTTAGCCATCTTAGCTCTCTTAGGACTTCCTCAGAGTTGTAAGCATTCGCCCGCATTAGTGCTGGGTGGACGCACCCTAGCTGGGAACTAAAAGGGGTAACGAGCCCGCAGTCACCCCGCCAAGACTTGCGTTGTTGTCTCTTTCCAGCACCGATACCAGGAGTGACAGCAAAGTGCAAAGTGCCTCCCTTGGAGACTGGGCTGACCGTCAGGGGAACATTCATCCTTCTCGCAGGAGCAATGATCACCAGCGTGAACCAGTTCCAGTTCACACGTCGACAAGCCTGGCACGTGGGGTGGAGGCCCTCACTTTTTATTTGTGCTAATCAATACAGTAACTGTAGGACGTTCTGCACCATACACGTTTAACATTGTTGGAAGTACAGGAACATTGGGAGAACCAACACAAAACCTGACAATGACAAACTCTGTCAACCACACAGCTGTAAAAGCAAATAAGGGTCACCTTATTTCTGCCACACCAGGTGACAGAATCTCTGCTGAATGTAATGTGACAAATTAGTCAACGGGAAACACCTTTGTGGTCATCAGGGAGATAAATCAAACTCCATCAAACAGCAGATTAGACTGCCCCTCACGCCCCAGCCGTATAATTAGCTTCCTCTTTAATGACACAACTATAGAAGCAGTGTGTCTGTGGACAGGTAAAGGGAAAGATAGCAAAAATGAACTGTCCTTAAAGGTCACGCTACCACCTACTCCCAAACCTCATCCTATACCAACAACTACCCCTACTACCTCCCAGCCTACTCCCTCTTCTATTACTCCCACAACCAGCCAAGCCACACATTCACACATTTCTGCAACTTGACCCTATGCTACTCAACCTACAGGACAACAGCAAGTCATATTTAAGCCATCATGGTCCCTGAAAAGGGTAGAACTGTCCACGTCTACTGATCTATATAAGAACTCTCTGTGAAAATGTAATTGTTAATAGAAATTTTACACAGAATGTATCCCATCAATCAAATGCACGTCTTTGTAACTTCGCCAACATCACTGGATGTGACTTTAATTATACAGTCCCCGTGACCTCACACGTGCTGCTAAAGGCAAAATGACACACCATATGGAGACCTTTTACCTTCCCCCTTCAGAAGGAACTCGACACGGCTTCACAGACTGGCGGAACATCAGGACTTACAAGCTTTATTTATTACAAAAGCCACAAAAACAAAGCAGAAACACACTGATGACTGTGCA
This sequence comes from Phalacrocorax carbo, assembly GCF_963921805.1. Lineage (NCBI taxonomy): Eukaryota > Metazoa > Chordata > Aves > Suliformes > Phalacrocoracidae > Phalacrocorax > Phalacrocorax carbo. The sequence goes on from NC_087548.1 coordinate 77,198,953, forward strand.
TGTCAGTGAGGAAGAAATACACTACACACTGGTAAAAGCGAAAAAGGACGGGCCACAGCGCTGCTGTGAAACCCCATTAGGATGGTCTCCACAGCAACAGGGGTATTGAATGCCACTTTATCTCCCCTGATAATGTTGTAACGGGCCTCAGGCAAGAACACGGTCTTCCACAAGGGTGATCGGGGACATCCTGGAGCGGTGCAGACAACCTAGCACAGGTGCCAGCGGAAACCGAGGCAAAAGCAACTAAGGACACCTCCATCTAGATAAGGGTCAGAACACCAGCTGAAACCAACACACTGTGACAAGATCACTCCGTGGGCCAACTCACAACCACATGTGGAAGAAGGACTCACAGTTCATGGAAAGCACACAAAAAACACCCCTTCAAGAAACCACTAGGGACCACCGGAGACCACCTGATACCTCTTCAGGGGCTCCTCAGGGACTTAAAACACATGGGTGATTTAGATGCAAGTATTATAATTCGTTCCAAGAAATAGAATGAATAACTATTCCAGGGAATCTAATGCATATGTATAGAACTGAGAAATATAAGCTCTATCTCTGACTTTTGCTATGCACGCTAGGAGGAATTATTCCCCATGCATCCGTCACTGTAATAAAGAACGCCTGCTCCTTAATACTGCATTGGTGTTGAGGAGTTTTATTTCCAATTTTCATTATAATAATGTTTGCCCTTGTCATCATTTGCATTATTATTATTGTCTGTTGATAAATTCAGGTTTGGGTTTTAGCCTGATCACTACACCTCATTGTAAAACGCACAGGAGATCTTGCTACTATGTGAAACTATCTGATTGTGCAGGACTGTCTTATAATTAACCCTTTTCATTTCTGTATTTATCACTTAATGCTGCATCAGATAACGTGATGTCAGTACCACCTCACATCTGTAGCACAGAGGCAAGGGGCGACCATAATACCGCTCTGAAGTAAGTTAATTGACTGTAGTCATGGGTGGAGTGGGGTGGTGGGAGCGTGGGACAATTGGAAGGGAAAAAGTCGGTAAGCTCATGGGTTGAGATAAAGACAGTTTGAAAGAAAAAGCAAGAGCTGTGCGCACAAGCAAAGAAAAATAAGGCATTCCTTCACTAATTCCCACCGGCAGGCAGGTGCCCAGCCATCGCCAGGGAAGCAGGGCTCCATCACGCACGGCGGTTACTCGGCAAGGCAGTTGCCTGAACGTGCCCCCTTCCCACTTCTCTCTCCCAGGTAGCGACGCTGAGCGTGCCATCACATGGTATGGAACGGAACGTCCCTTTGGTCATTTGGGGTCGGCTGCCCCAGCTGCACCCCCACGGTCTTGCGCACACCCCAGCCTACTCACTGGCTGGGCAGCGCGGGGCACAGAGAAGGCCGCGACGCTGCGCAAGCGCTGCTCAGCAACAGCTAGAGCACGGGTGAGCTGTTGACGCCGTTGGCATCACAAATCCGAAACACGGCACCACAGGAACTGCTCCGATGAAAGTTAACTCCCTCCCAGCCAAAACCAGGACACCCGTGGAGGCTGTCAAGAAGGCACGAGAAAATTCGTAAACCTGACTATTTCTTTAAACAACCTTTTTGTTGCAAAGGCTCAAGAGAAGTTAGAGGCACCCAAACGCTGTGAAACAGAAAGGGCAGGGATAGTCAGGAATCCATAGAAAAGTAGGCCTGTCCTGCCGTGAGAGAAATAAAATCTGGAATTGTTAAGGGCTGGAAAAACAACTTGGAGAAGAACAGGAAAGGGATCAAGGTGACGTTAGCTTTAAAGGTAGCTGCTGACCGACGCTTAAAAGAGGACTTCTGCAGCTTTTAAAAAGCTCTCCCGTTTTCTCCCAAGCTTCCTCCCACTCCGAAAGACCACCTGCACTTCCAGGAAAAACCAAAAGTGTGAAAAAGCGTCACTCCCCTTTTCTTTCTTCCCTCTTACTTTCTGAGCATTGAAGAGGTATAAAAGTACCCACAAAGTAAATAATCAGAACGGCCCAAACGCACAGTACAAATTGGCATAACCTCCCACCCGGAATTCAGGCAATTTGAAGACTTGCAACCTTTTAAAGCAAAGGGAGAGAAAAGATGAGCTTGAAGGACTTACTGACGTAGAGGGTCTTTTGGGCTTCGCACCTACGGCCGGTGAGATCTCCCTGGCAGTGCTGGCACTGCCTGTGCTCAGCACCTTGTCCCAGCCTGTCACGCGTGCCACGTCAGCCAGTGACCCCCACCCTGCTGTGAAACAGCTGTTTGCAATTGCCAAAGGGATTTTTCAACTGTTGAGCAGCGTGCTGTGCCAACGGACTGATGCTGGGTGTGGAATTAAATCCTGAGGCACTGTTTTTGGGCTCAGAAATACCACGGCAACTGCTGGCTTGACCTGCTCTTTTTGCCACAAAAAGACCCCCTCTGCTGACACTGTGAACTGTCACAAAGCAGTCCATTAGTTCTTCAGGTCCTGATCAATGTTTCTTCTCACAGAGACATCTGTCTTAATAGCCATAACTGACCTAATCGGAAGTGCGCTTTACCATTGGTGAAAATACAATGTGTTTTGTTAATCCAGAGCAAAGCTGATCAAAACTGAGGAGCAAGCAAGTATGAAACGTCCTGCATTAAACACACCGAACCGGAGGGTGAGAGCCTCAGTGTTACAGACTGCCACGGTCCCCTTTCGTACTGCCAGGGAGGCATAGCCCCGTCGCTGCATGAACAAAGAACCAGAGCCCACATAAACAAAATACTCAAGGAATTGCCCTAGGCTGCATTTGGACTAGTGGAATCGGGATCTTCCAGCTCCTTTGTCGTACTCAAAACACCCAGGACCATCACCACAACGTAAAACAAGGCAGTAGCTTAATACAAGACGCGCACTGGACAGGCAAATTCACATGGCACAAGCCACTGCAATTCCGACATTTTCCAACTTTTCACTGTTTGACCTGGTAGCAAAAGAGAGCCTTCTCAGTACAGATCGTTGGATGCTCGTTCCATTTATGACAGGAGGATTGTTTGCTTTCCAAGAAAAACTATAAAAATTGGACAGTGACAAGGCCCAACAACTTTCACTTACCTGTGTTTAATGCTGATTATGCAGGCAGCATGAAAAATTCACCCAATAACAAAAGGATGCGCCTCAGTAACCCACAGCAGGATGCTGGTGGCATGCCATGGCCTCCCAGATGAAGAAGAAAAACAGGGTGCTGAGTTCATACCCCAGATGTAAAAGAATCTTTCTCTGTACCTGAGGAGGAGTACATCCCCATATCACTCTCAGTCCCACTATTAAAAGGTACAGGTCTCTGGCACGTCCCAGTAGATGTACGGTACAATCACTACTACAGCTCCCGCCCTAAGCTTATTTCTGTGTCAGTCTTGCTTACATAGGAGGCCCGTTAAAAACTTCCCACCCCAGCCAGACTCGAGTGGCGTGCCACAGCACAAACAGAAAGCTCCATCTGGCCCAAAAGCCCTCTTTCTGTCTTAACAATGGAGGTGGTTCTCAAAGGAGACAAACGCATAAGAAACTGATGGCCTGCGCAGCCACCAGCTGCCATGACTAGCACATACACACTAAGAAGATGCTGAGTCCCTGCTCACAGCGGTCATTTGGCAACCTACAGATGATCTTGCTTTCCTGTCATCTCAGTTTTTACAGCACGCACTACATTCTTCTTCCTCCCATCCTGGACACCAACTTGCGCACCCGCACATGCAATTCCCCTCCTGCCCTTACCTGCACAAGAGATGTGTGCATTGCCTGATCTTCCGCTAGTTCACATTTCTGTTTGCATCAACATCAGTGAGACCATGCAAACCCATTTTTAGCTTACCCACTAAAATACCGAACCTGACTGGAGAAAATATTTTTAAGTGAGCAGGTGACACACAGACCACCAGCCCAGCTTCACCCTGGTCAGTTAATTACACACACGCACGACCTGTAAGACAAAAGGACATCTCCAAGTTTGAAAGTTAATGGGTCGTAAGTCAGGATATGTCCCCTCGTCACCGAAAAAAGCGGTAAAATCAGAAACAACTCTTGAACACCAATTTAGTATTAAAGAGCACGTATTCTTTACTCACGGTGCCGGATGCACGGGGGATCGCTCCTCCTAACGTGCATACCTTATACACCTTTCCCGTACAATTTATAGATCAAAAATTTACCTATTCGTGACGGAAAACCAGCGGGAGACAGGCACCATCCGATGATGATCATCAAGTCTCGTTTATTGGCAATTAGCAAATATCTTTTATACCGTTCGTAAATTAGCTCATACCTATTTGCAAAAGCATAGCTCATCCTTGGCTGGGAGGTAGATGCCAACTCCTCCCATGCTTATCTCTTGTGTTCAGCCTTGCAATTAGCAGTTACTTGTTTCTCACACTCCTTTACCGGTCAACAGCAGCTGGGCTCACACTCCCTTGTAAAACACCAGCTGGCCTCACATTCTTCTGTTGACCAACAGCTGGGCCCAAGGTTGCTCTAACTCTGAGCCTGCTTTTCTACTTCAATGCCATCTTTCTGCTAGCCATTCCCGGGCTAGGCTCTCCCACATATTCGTACATATTCATTATTGTCCTTTCTACTGATTGGTACAAACTTGCTCATTCCGTATGTAAATTACTGCGCAGGCTCAGTTGTCCTCTTCCATTGTTCTCTTCTGAGTAGGTGGTGTTACTTGGGTCGGTGGTCCGTGAGTCGGTGGTCGCAATCTCCCCCTGTCGGAATTACCTTTTACCTACTTGGCTCTTAATCTTGGCAGTCCTGGCCAGTTTTCTCAGTCCACTACACGAAACCACATTTTGTCATCCTTTTCTGACAGAAGCACATTGTCTATCGTTTCGTTTGCATTAATGATTGCCTAGGGACTAAAATACAGATCAAAGAATACACTGATTGGTATACTCCATGTCCCCAGACTTAACGTCCAGTTGGATAGGGCTGTACAAGGAGTATAGCAACATCCACGGCTGGTTAATTCTATTGCTCTGGTTACACCCTACCCTACCTCTGCTACCCATTTCTGCCTCCACAGTTGTCACTGATGTTCACAAAATTAGGCAGGCCTTCTTTAGTCCCTTATTCTAAGATAATGACTTCAGGTGAATCTGCGGCGTGACCCCGAAGATGCAGAAGGTTTCCTAGGAGTCCATGATCCCACATAATTTCTCCACCATTTCCTCCATTTCTGTTCTTCAGAAAAGCCAACTATTTGCCAACACAACCTGTAAAATGGAAGAACATCTCCCAGTTCAAAAAGGTAGGCAGTCTTAAGTTGCGATATGCCCGTCGCCCTACTGGTCACCTGAAGAAAAAGGAATTTTTGGAAGTTTCCGCTAAGCCATAATAATGAACCGTGTGAATTTGGCAAAACAGACGTTGACGGCCAGAGACAGAAACCGAGAGACAGGGAAGCACTTGTTTTACAATCGTATCTTTGGCGAGAGCAGAGAGACTGATCAAAGCAAACATCCCGCCTCAGAAGGGGGTGGCAAAGCGTGTAGTCAAGGAGAACAACTACTTGGGATCTCGATAAGAACTAAAACTAAGTGTCCTTTAGGTGAACAATCCCCATTAGGCAACCAGGGTGATGGAATTAACCAACCAGGGACGCTGCTATACTCCTTGTACAGCCCTATCCAACTGGACATTAAGTCTGGGGACATGGAGTATACAAATCAGTCTATTCTTTGATCTGTATTTTAGTCTCTGGGTAATCATTAATGCGAACAAAACAATAGACAATGTGTTTCTGTCAGAACCCCTCTTTTAAGGCTCAAAGCCTAACTTTTAGGACCCAAACCCTCACTTTCTGGGTCCAAACCTCTGTTTTAAGGATCAAAGCCTCATTTTTAGGTAGCAATGATTCAGGGAATAAATAGTTAAACGTTACTAATGCAATCTAGTGTAGCTCAACAAATGTTGGGGCCCACAGCCAAAACTTAGCCAGGATAATGAGGTAGCCTTAACAGGAACGGCCTGCACGATGACTAAAACTTGTTGCTTTGGGGGAGTCAGAAAGGCTTCAAGGTAAGAAGTGCCTAAACAAAGCTACGATGACATCTGGCCTTAAGAAAAGCTGATGTACAGAGCCATAAAGATACGGAACTGCAGAGCAAACGCTAAACCAGAACAGACCATCCCTCAAGGACAGTACATACGTCATCTCAGAACTGAGTTTGCGCAAAAGCAAGGGTTAACTAGCAGACACAGTGAGGAAGGGTATGTCCTTCATCCAGAGCCCCGTGATGACCACCCGGAGACACCAATAGGCATGCGCAAATGACATCTGCATATGATGATGATGAATATGTATATCTTTTATCGGAAAACTAATGAATATGTATATAGAACATGTACTTAACCTGCACAATTAGATCTGACGGTGTGCACGTTAGGGGGAGAGATCACCCGTGCATCTGGCGCCGTGATTAAAGAATGCCTGCCTTTTAACACTACGTTGGTGTTACTGATAGAACTAAACCCCTGACAGTCCTTGACTTAATCCTTATTGTAAACATCCTTGTTCTCTTGTGGTTTCCTCCCTTGCAAAGGTAGTTTCAGGGATTTGAAGAATGCAAATTGGTGCCAGATGGGATTAAAAAGATGGTGCATAAGCTTGTAAATTCATTGATAACAGAGACTCAGGACATCAGTGTCGAGACAAGCACTCGAGGAACTAGTTTAAATCAGCCCCTTGTGACAGTCCAGGGCTAAAGGACCGAGGAGCTCATTCAATGACTATATATGCGCAAAGGAAACCCAAGGTTCAACCAGCGGATAGGTGAGGAAGACCATCAGAGACCACTGGAGGACTCCCAAAGACCACTAAAAGGACAACTATGCATGCAGCTTGAGCTTTTACGTATGTTAATGAATCCTCGTGAATCTTATTAATATGTATGACTTTATAGTATATAATCTTTGGAAGTTTACTGAATCACTGGAGCACTCCTGGTGGATCAATCCCCAGTGCTGCCCAGCGCTGTAATAAAGGATGCCTGCTTAATAGTGACTCTGTTGCTATTGAGTTTTATTTCGGGAACTTTCTGGATACTCCGCTTCCTCTTATGGGGAAGTTCGGACTTTGAAGGATAGTATCTGCGAATTTTTGTATCATTACGAGGTTTATTCCCGATTTCGGTGACAATTACAATACTAAAAGTCACGCCCATAGGCTTAGGAAACTCCCCCTCCAATAAGCCCCTTACTCTCTCGAGCATGGGTGCTAAATTTAAAGTGAGCTGTATCTTTACATCGAAGCGAGAAAGAAACTAAACAATTATTAGCTGAGGAGTGTGAATATTAGCTGTGACTGACACATTTAACTGTATACCTGTTTTGTAGTTTCTCGGTGCGGGGTGCTGGCTTTGTGGGTTACCACCTCTAGCACCCATCTTTGCACAAAGATGAAATAAAATACCTCCGCTCTGTGTGTAGTTTGGCGTTTTGCACACGGGGCGAACAAACCTGCTCTTCTGGATAACACTACCTCTGCGACCCGTTTCTGCCCTTCACAGTTGTCATTGATAGTCACAAAACTCATCAGGCTTTCTTTAGCACCTCAAAGACGACCGTGACTTCAGACAAAAGGCGAAGCTGTGGCATGGCCCCCAAGACATACAACTGTTCCAATTGCTCCGCTATTGCCTCCATTTGTGTTCTTTTAAAAAGCCAATTATGGCTCCACTTTTGTGGTTTCCAAGTCCTCACTAACTCAGCTTGAATCACCCGCTTTACTCCTCATTTACCCACCTGCAAGCGGTGCAGAATTTGTACTTCTGACTTCCTGAGAAATTCAGAACAAGATAAAACCAAAAATGCACCATGATCACGAAGGCTATACAGACAGAGGAGATGCTAATTTAACCAGGATCTCTGGGTCGCAGCTAACGGCAGTCTTCACAAACGCAACCGCAGTATCCCTGCCTGTGGCTGGAAACTAAAGCCATTTTCAAGTTTCTTTAAATACAACAGTAAACTCAGTGCTCACATAACTCCAGCTGCACCCTCTCTGCTCCTCCACCTCCAGGCTCTTTTACTTTCAAGCCTCCCATCCTCCATTCTTCTCCTTTCTGGGACTTGAAACCCTTGAGCTTCTTACACAAACACCTACTCCTGCCTCGAGAGCCTGCCAGCTGCCTGAGGAAACCCCCAAGTTTCTTGCTGAATGCACCCTCCTCTAGTTTTTAGCAAGCCGCCCAGTCCCCAAGGCTCCCTTTTCCTCCACCCAGTAAACCCGCCTGCTCCAAAGTTACACCGGGAAACAAATCTCCCCTCTGCCACAAGCCTTGTCCCCGTCAGCCCTGTCTGTCTTTTAACTGCACGCCCCAGGCTCCAGTCCTGAACCCAAGTTCTTCAACATGTTCTTCACAGACATTTACAAGACAGAAATAGAGAGCGTATCATTCAACAGCCATTTTTGCAATATCGCCCTTTCGGAATGAAGACAGTTTGAAATTAAGCTAACTGGAGCTTGACTTCTCAGACAAACCAGCTCGTAAAGAACTGTGTTACTTCACTAACACGCATCTCTGCCGTGGATCAGTACGAAGGTACATAAACTGTCAACGTAAGTGTGAGGCCCACGAGGTGCTCAGAAAAATTCATTCTCATTAAACGAGTCCACGCAAGCTGTACACATCAGAGTCATTTCCACCTACAAAGCTAACTGTGTGTGTCTTGGGGCTTGCCTTCTTAGCAGGCATAAGTTTTACTTCTTTTTGTATATGTAATTTAGCATTTTTTGAAGATGCAGCAGAAGAGGCCGGCTTCTTCAGCTGGTGCGAAATGCGTACAAAGCCAGAAGTGACTAGACCCTGGCCCTGCTTTCTACGTAAGAAAACTTCAGACCCTTGCCTGGCTGCCAAAAGGACATGGGAAACAGGCACTTCAAGTGAGGAAAATGTAAACTGCGTATCGCAGACGTCTTCTAACCGAGAGGTGTATTAACCACTAGAACAACTAGCTCGGTGGAATGACCATGGCAAATGTCCCATTCTTCATCATTCAGTAGGTAACTCAGCTGCTCAGGTCGCTGCACAGGGAGCTCAGTCAAGTAACATTTTTTAAAAGCACTGGCTCAGAAAAAAAGTATGGGCTATTCTAAAACCACATGTGGAAACATTAAAAAGGGGACTGCGCGCGATAGAAGGCTCATGAACTATTTAAGCAGAAAACACATGGAAAAGAAAATGGAATTTTCTTGTTCCCCTTAAAATGGGTGCCCAAGGTGTCAGAAGAGCACGTCACATGAAGGTGGCGGCAACCCCTGCAAAAGTCCTCCAGCACGCCACGTGCTGAGGGGCAGAGGAGGTCCGACAACCTCACTTCAAGGTGCGTGAGCAGCACATGGTGACACGTTCGGCACGGCAGGGAAGAACCCTGATCGCCTTGACACTGAAGCTGCCCAAACCCCAGGCTGCTGTTTTAAAGAAAGCAGAGCACACAAGTGTGATCTTTGCGTAAACGTTAATTTCTCCAGGTTCTGCAAGATGATGATGCAACACAAATTCCTCAGCTCCTGCACTAAAATAGCATGCACCTGCAGTGCCATTTTTAACCGGCGTGTGCTGAACAGAAAGCACTACACATCAAAATAGCATTCACAGATGCATTGCTACAGGAGGTACTTAATTTTTGTGACGCCTGATGGTGCCCTTAACACTGCTCACGTCCACAAAGCGTACATAGAAGGGAACCGTTGTAAAGCAGAGTCACGGTAGCCTGACTTCACTCAGCTTTGAATGACCAACTGCAGCATCGCTGAACGCAAATAACTCTCATAGCACGTACTCTTAACATGTAAAATAAAAACTACAAGCCTCTGTATGGGGCAAAGTAATTACATTGCAGCCTTCTTTTGCTTAAAGTCACTCCTATGCCTACCTTGAACGCCCTTTGCTCTCAGCAAGAAAGAGTTCCCTCTCACCCTTTTACTCTTCATGATTTCATCCCGAGTACTCCTCTGCTGCCGCTTTGTTCGGACCTGAGCCGCGTAGTTTTTTCCTTTCCAATTCCTTTCCAATTTCCTTTTCCCTCACAGCCACTGACCCTTTTTCATGCCAGGAACAGAGCTGAGTACCCTTTCGGATAGCTTAAGCAATCCTGGCCTGTTCTTTGCACGCTTTCTGACGCAAACACATACAACATTGAAACGCGATTTCATTCCTCCTCTTTTCCAGCTCTGTGACAGCTCTACATACGAAACCCTGTCCTGGGCACACACTGCACTCACTTCCTGAAAATAAAGGACACACAAGAGCTGCTTCTCGTTCGAGCTGCTGGAAGCTCTTGCTCTTGTTACTGTGCATGTCTTTAATGACTCGGCGCAAACGTCTTCCCACAGCAGTTTTACATATAACGATGACAGAAAATCCAGCTGCCTAAGAACGTTACAACAACTGTTCCGCCAGAGCTACTATTGCTGTCAGGCCCTCTCTGCAGTCAGCTGCAGGGTTTGCCATCTCTTATTTCAGCTCTCCTCCTCGCGGAAAATGAGAGCACAATTCTGACCCTGTCTTCTTCCTACTGCCTCCCTTGAATCTGAGTGGCACCAGGGTTAACTAGAAAAACAGCCAATAGCCAGGTAACGTACCAAGAAGGGACTACCTCCCGAAGCAAGCTATTCCAACGCTGTCATGTCCCAAACCACCGGGAAGAAAGGAGGGAAGAGCGCTTGTTTGGGCCAGCGTTTTCACTTCTTCTACATCACAGGTAACAGCACTGAAGGTCTCACAGGACACCTTCCACCAGCCAGGCTCTGCCAAGGGCTGACAGCAAGTCCAAGACTGTGGAGGGCTCCCCCTGGCCAGAGGCCAAACTCCCACCCAGCCCCGCCCGTCACTCCTCAGCGGGACGGGGGAGAAACAGGACGAGAAAGCCTGTGGGTCAGGACAAAGGCAGGGAGGGCGCCGGCCACTTGCTGCTGCGGGACCTGGTGAAAATCCTCGGCACTCACGGCCACCCCACAGCGATTCGGGCAGTCAGACGCAAAGCCAAGCCCCAGAGCAGCACCCTTCCCCGCCGGGGCCTCCCCAAGGCCCGGCTTCCCCCTCCAGGCCCCCCTGCACCCCGAGCGCTGCCGGGGACGGGCTACACTCGGCACCCACCGGTTTCCCGGGCTGCTGCGTCCCCTCAGGCGCTGCCCTGCCCCGACGGGGGCTCTCCGCAGGTGGTCGGGCAGGTCTGCTCCAGCCCCGGGCGCTGCTCGGCGCCGCCGGCCGCTCCTTGCTCTTCCCCCTCCTGCCCCTCGCTCTTGTTTCCTCACCCCACCGCTCGTCTCCGGCGGCTTCGCCGTTTCTTCCACCCGTCCTGGCAGTCGCACCCGTGCCTGAGGCGCTGCCCTCTGCTCGGCTGTTGGTCCTCGGGGCGGCCGGAACCGGCCGGAACCGGCCGTGGCTGGCCCCGGGCAGCCCCCCGCCTCCTCCCCCACAGCCCCCCCCCGGCCACCCCACACGGGCACCGGGGTTGCCACCGGTGACTTTGCCCCTTGTTCTAGTCAGTCCAATTGATCATCTAGATTTTCAGAGATGTTTGCGGTACGCACGCAACGGTCCTTATCACTTAAATTTGTACGTGCACAAACTCCATGACCACGCAGTAACAGCCAAATGCAATTACTTCACCCACTGTTACTGGGTTATTAGCTATTACGTTTTCAACGGTTCGGTTTAAGTCTAGAACCAAGACTCCCCGATCTAGGTTTTGCAACAAATTTTGGTAGCGGAAGGCAAGCAGCCGTGCAGTTAAACTGCTGCCATCGTGGATTCTCCCGAATGGCTGGAGAAGTTGCAAGATTGTATTTCCTTTACAGACAGATACTGAATATATAACTATCATCCTGGCATAGTTAGATTAACGACATTTTCCAAGGGGGTTCCTAGTGGGGAAAACAGGCACTTAATCTCTAAGAAGTCAAGTGCTGTTTCCTAAGCATGGCTCATCAAGGCTCTCTGGGCCATTGAAGTTTAACCTCTCCAGTTGGGGCGGAGGTCCATTTATCTTGATCAGGCCTGGGTGCCCTTTTTACCTGTGTACAATTCTTGCAAAAATCGACAGATTTGATTCGAGTGGAAACAGAATGTTAGAATATTGTGTGTTTTGAAACTCGTAACCATAGAAGCCTCGCTAGGCAGCTACCGCTTTGTATTAAGAAACTAATGGAAACGGGGTGAAACAACAAAGAATTGCACAGGGAAGTTTCGTTTGAATCCTGCAACGCTAGGAACCGTATTTGTTAGTTGTCATATTTGTCAAGTCTTGCGAAACCAAGGAAACCTGCTCTAGAAACCTGTTATGCACCAGTGATGCTGCTGGGAAATCCCCTTACCCTTCCCATGTTGATTTGAACGTCAAGAATTCTTATTAGTAGGCATTAGCAGAGGTGACCAACGGTTATTTGGGGATATGAATATTGTTGAAGCGATATAATCAAAGAAACCAGTCAATGTAAAGGTTAAATTTAACAGCGAACATAGCATGCATTTTTGTTAAACAATTTATGCAATAAAGATTTCACAGAAGAAGTGTATCAAAATTGGAGAATTTCAGTGCAAAGGTGGACACATGTTTGGCTGAGCTGTCCCCCGCGTCCCCAGCACCAAAATAAAGAAGTGCCTGCTCCCCTACTCCGTGTAGCTGAGTTTTTCCTCCCTCAGATTTGTAACAAACCAACTTAATAAAGCTCAGACTCGGTCAACATTATTCAGTAAAATCGCAGCATATTTGGGCAGCACATCTAATAGTTAATAGGGTCTGGGACAATAATGATGCACACACCTGGGTGTGTGCAACAGTGATTTAAGACGACTTTGAATTAAAGCACTGTAAAGACATGCATCACAAATCACTAAAGAGTCTCCCCTCCTTCAGGTTACAACCATTGCCACTTGGCACAAATTAAATCCAGTCCGTTGTCAGCTATGTAAAACTCAAGAAGCAAATGCACTACTTAGTGGGCAGCAAGAAATGTTTTTCCCTGTTTAACATATTGTTTCCCCAAGCCCAGGAGAATGTCTCACATCAAGGTTTTGGTGGCTATGCCTTCCCATTAAAACCAGTTCTGCACACTTGCCAGTTTGGTCTATTTTCCCTTTCTCAGGCGCTCTCCACCCTTTTCTTGATTTAAGACGACTTTGAAGGAAAGCACTGTAAAGACACCCATCAGAAATCTCTAAAGCTTTCATGTGACATGACAGAATTTATCCACCTTTTGGCAATCCGTCGTAGTCCTAGGAAGTCATTACAGGCCACAGAGCCAGCCGGTGCAGTGAGCCCTCACTTCTGGCCACCAAGTAATCGTCTAAGTTTCTCTTCTCAGGCCCACCCTGAAATCATCATTAGTCAGGCACTGAGCAGCACGTGTGTTTCCTTCGCACACCTAAGCTTGTGTCGAAACCAGCAAGGGAAAAAAAAGATCTCTGCAGTTCTGTAGCAAATTCTTCAAACATTCACAGGCCATTTCTTCTAGAAAAGCCATGTCAGCAAGGACAGGTAAAAAAAGCTGTGTTAACCAGCACAAGGTCAGGGCCTGCTAACCTTACGGTGGTCCCAGCAGCTGCAGCCTGTGTCCATGCAAGTAAGTAGAAGTGCCCTGTAGAAGCCCGTGACAGGGAGCCAGGTTACAAGAGGCACACCAGATGCCAGCATCTCTTAGGAAAGCTGGCTTAGGGCTATTAATAAGAGCAACTCCTGCGCCACAGGAAGCACATCCACTTCAAGTACCTTCTTTACTCTGGGAAACAGGCTCCTGATGAGGTGATGAGGAAGGACAAAAGCAATTACACCTTCAAGCAGACCTTGTTATCTCTGATGTGATCAAAGTGGCCTTATCATCTCCAGAGAAAAGGTGGAGCTAGCCTAGAACTACAGACACAAAAGTGAAAATACCCCTTTAGAAAACGGCCCGAAGAGAAACTTTTGACCCTCCTTCTCTTCCACCAGGCAAGGCTGACAAATATCATGTCATTCATCCGCTTTAACTCACTCACAGTGCAAATTCTGCAATCAGAATTTCTCAGGACACAAGGAGAGGCTCAGACAAGAGCAAATTATTTTTTCCTTGCCAATCCTTCATCTGTGTCTTGTCAATTAGCTTGTCATTTATGAGTGTATCTGAGCTGAGGGCCACAGGCGGAGGAACATGTGCAGCTAGGCCGGCCTATTAAATGTCAAAATAAAATATTCTTCATTTTCATGGCTTCTCTATCCCGCTCCGTTCAAGCTAGTAGAAACTACACTATCACTGCTATTTGACCTGCGAACGGCTTTGTTAAAAACTGGATTAATAACCAGCTCATGAATATCAGTCTGCCAGAGATAACACACCTTCTCTGTCAGTCTTTTAAAAGAAAAGACACCGTAAGGCCTCTCCAGAACAAAAATTACAGTGCCTGAATGAGAGGAAAAGATGCATAGTGACCCTTTACTAGAAAACTCAGAATTATTCAGCCAGCTTTTCAGCTAAGAACACTTGCATTGGCTTGAGGAACCGGAAAGCGCATCCTTAAAATACTTAATACTTAAAATACTTAAGATGGTCTGCATATTTCCTGCGGTCAAATATTTTTCCTGAGGGATGAAAGTAAAACTTTTTTCACCGTTATCATCTTGCTTAGTACAGAGGAGTGGATTTTAAATGTGAACCAGGACGTTCTTGCCAAGGGCTCTGAAAGGAGGAGATACGCAATGAGCTACAAAACCCAGAGGAACCAAAAAAACCCCACTGTAATTGACTGCTGTGATCTACTTCATCTCTCGTGGTGGGAGATCTCCTGTAGTCTTGGTTCATCACTCACCAGTTGCTTTACAGTGACGATCAGAGTCACGCTTATCAAAGCCAGTCTCAGGTACTTACTAGAGCTAGGTGGCTAACACGCAAAGGGAGGAGAGAAGCTACAAAAGGAAGAGGCTTTTCTTCAAGTTCATGCAGTGAAGGATTGCAGGTGCTGGCAGTTAACATGAGGCAGTTAACATGAGGAGGACACCTGAGGAGCGTTGATCTGCTCACAGCAATGTATTGCTTGCATGCCAGTCAGCAATGGTCCCTGAAAGGAGGAAATTGATACCTGGGCTTTACATTCAGTGCGAGAGTCTTCGGACAATTGCTTCACAACTGCTGAGGCGGAATTCCTGCCCGATGGAGTATCCTGAATGTAGCTTGCTCCTAATGCTTCGGGGAAACCAGGTTTCTTTCTTGTGTACCCAGTAATTATCCAGTGGGCTGGCACAGGTCCTGTTCAAACAGCGCCCTGCGTTCAGCCCTGGCCCAGCCAGGAGGGGGATGTCCCACACATAGCGAGGCATGGTGACAATGCCCACACACTAGTCAGCGGAGCCTGGCAAAGCCCCGATTCACTGAACTCGTTTGCACTGAAGGTCCACTAGCAACTGTCAGCAAAACCGTACCCCCTTTCCTAGTTTCTCGTTTGTTTCAGAAACTGTCCCAAGCCCGAAGGCAATGTCTTCTGCAAAATACATCCTTCATGCATGGCAGAGAATTTTAACTGAGCGCACTTTAAAAAAAAAATATACTGTTAAGAACGGTAGCGGATGCTGTAAGCAACATCATCACCCTCATTCCGTCACTTTTATGTTAGTCAAGCTCCCACTTTTCCAGGCAGAAATTTCCCTTTTCCTGGCCTACTCTTTTTTTTAAAGTCTTGTTGAATGGGGAAAGGGGGGAAGAAAGTCATGAGAAATTCTGCAGATTTCAAAGGAAACATTTTTTTTCTTTCAGTAAGAGAACACCTTCCATTTCTGTGGATAGATCAGCAATCAAACTGGGAGGTGCTTGAGATATTCACCTGGAATTGAAGAAGTAACCCAGGGAAATCAGGAGATGATCTAGAGCTAGATGATGCAAGCACGGTGCATGCTCTTTAATTTCTAGACTTCTCATTTTCTTTCTGCTCTCCAGCTGCATGAGAAGGCACAGTTACAGCTGCACGTAAAGCCTTAGTGCCATTGACTTTCAGCCTGCCGTTACGCGAATCTAGTGTTCAGTATTGCAATTATCTGCATGATATAGAGAAGCGTATATTAAGCTAATGTGTGTAAGCATTTCCAGTGTTTAGCATTTTTCTCTCAACAATAATCAGTCTCTCTCTGTCTCTTACGTAATGGAAGATAATTTAACTGCTCTGTCATAAAATGTTATTTTGAGAATGATGTAAGTGGTGACTTTCTCAGATGTTTACAGACTACTTGGTTTGGAAATGCAAGTTTTCCATTGCTATCCAGACTTTAACCCTGGGGAAACTGTGCACGGTATTCCCCAGGGACTGTGTCTCTGTAGCGTTCTCTAAGAGCACAATAGAAAATAAATAGTAATTGCATTGGTTCTTTAAAAAAAAAGTCAAACTACTTCTGACAAAATCACTTGCATGGTAGTCTAGCTACTAGGACTGTTAATCCCAGTACAGGAAGAATGCAGAAGAAAATGCCATCAAATTGGCAAATCTTGACCCTGAGAAAAGAAAAGAGAGAAAAGAAGATAACTTTGCAGCGCTAGAGCTGATTTTACGGTACAGCGATTTTAGAGTTTCATCCAGCTTGCGTATGCTTGACTTAGGAGTGCAGTTATAGGTCAAAGAAGACTGACCATGCCCAAGCCACATGTGATTAATGAAACTATGCTTTCCAAGTTATCATACGGAAGAAGAAGGTGCCCCTAGTACTGTATCTTTTGTGGTTTAGCCACAGACCCCGTGCTTTGAGTTAAATGGAAATGGAAAAAAAAAAAGGAAGAAAAATAGGAGTCATCATCACAGACTCTCCCTACCTCACCTTACAGCTTTTTCGTCTGAACGCAGACCTCTTGCAAGCACATCCACAAAACTGAAACAGCCCTGGTTTTGCACAACCGCTCGTTCAGTTGAGTGCCATCATCTCCACACGCATTCCTCACTTCTCATTCGCCAGTTTACCAAAGCTGATGGCACTTGACATTTACAAACCTAGAGAGAAAAAAAGAGCGCTTGGTTGAACTGACGCACCAGAAGTTTAAGAAGCTGAATGCCTGGAGTTCAGAACTGGCATCTGCCTGCGATAAAAAGTAGGTGCAAGGCAAAATCAGTTGGTGCCTATCACATCGTGCAGAGCCTAGGAGCTAAGCCCAGGGAGGTAAAGTCACCCACCTGACCCCTGAGGTAAATCACAAAGAAGGATTAAGGCAGGTCCGTGGGAGAAGCAAAGAACATCTCCGTGTGCACAGCTCATCATCCCTGCTTTACGTATTACTTCATGTTCTTTCAGCCCCTGCCCAGCTACAGTAGCATCTCAGGCACTCTGTGCTAATGCCTGGGAAGAAGAAACCCTTTCACATGCATAATTGTACAGCTGGAATCTGAAAAGCCCTGCAGCTTGGAGCAGAACAAGCCAGGGAACTGCTATACTTCTGCCATCTAACTGGAATGCTCCAGGAAGAACCCTTTTCCTAGTTTGACGCCACTTACCTCTGTGCTCTCATCTGAATGAACAGTAACTAGTACTTTGACGGCTTAGTGGTGTGATATGATTTCCTGTGGTTTGAGCTTCTTCTTTTTTGCCCTCTTCCACAAGTAAAGCCCGCCTGACTCTTTATCGTGGTATACTATGCAGAGCCCACAGTCCTGGCCAGTTATCCTGAATTAGCTGTGAGTGTGCGATAACAAGGAGCCGATGCCACATCTTGATGACTCACTCTTTGTGGCTGAGGACGAGGTTGAGGTGATCACGCTTGAATGCTCCCCAACAAGAGAAGTCAAAAATACAGCCTGGATACGACTTCCCAGAAGGGAATCATCTCCTCCTGATGGTACTTATCTTGCCCTCAGTTTGCCAGCCATCCTTCACGTGCAGCAGCCTTCTTCATTTGAGGTAGTATGTCCCACCTCTTTTCAGTCCTTTGCACTTGTTTTCTATTGTTTTTATTGTACGGATACCGTTAGCTCGGAAAAGCGGGTTCGTTCGCCGGTGTGCAAAACGCCAAACTACGCACAGAGCGGAGGTACTTTTTTTAATTCATTTTTGCGCAAAGATGGGTGCTAGAGGTGGTAGCCCACAAAGCCAGCACCCTGCACCGAGAAACCCCAAGGCATTTGTACAGTTATGTGTGTCAGTCACAGCTAATGTCCACATCCCCCAGCTAATAATTGGTTAGTTTCTCACTTCACCTTAAAGGTACAGCTCCCTTTAAATTCACCACACATGCTCAGAGAATAAGGGGCTTATACGAGGGGGATGGGGGTGGTTCTGGCCTGTGGCCATGATTCTTAGTTTTATAATGAGCATTGTTCACCTAATGGGCACTTTGGCTTTTTCCTTATCAACATTCCCATTAGTTGTTCTCCTTGACTATATACTTTATCACCCAATTCTCAGGCCTTCTGCGGCAGGATGTTTGCTTTGATCAGTCTCTCGGCTCTTCTTCAAGAATACAGTTGTAAAACAAGTGCTTCCCTGGCTCTCAGTTTCTGTCTCTGGCCAGCAAATTCTGTTCTGCCAGGCTCACATGGTTCGTTGTTACTGCTTAGCGGAAAATTCCATTTTCTTCAGGATATCAATACTACAATTCGGTTAATGTTTACGTATGTCCTCATACCACCTAACTTTTGGCCTACGTACTAACTAAGACCCCTGAATAACACTTGTCTTTGTTGCTTCTTTGATGGTCATGTTGTAAGGGGCCTCTAGGCAATAATGCACTCCAGGACATAATCCTCCACAAGGGTGATCGGGGACATCCCAACCTAGCAGCAGGTGCCGGTGGAAACCGAGGCAAAAGCAGCTAAGGACACCTCCATCTAGATAAGGGTCAGAACACCAGCTGAAACCAACACACTGTGACAAGATCACTCCATGGGCCAACTCACAACCATATGTGGAAGAAGGACTCACAGTTCATGGAAAGCACACAAAAAACACCCCTTCAAGAAACCACTAGGGACCACCGGAGACCACCTGATACCTCTTCAGGGGCTCCTCAGGGACTTAAAACACATGGGTGATTAAGAGGCAGGTATGATAACTAGTTCCAGGAAATCTAATGCATATGTATATAACTGAGCAGTATAAGCTCTGGCTATCTTGGCTTGTGGCATGCACGCCATGAAGAATTATCCCCAGTGCATCTGGCGCTGTAATAAAGAACGCCTGCTCCTTAATACTGCATTGGTGTTAAGGAGCTTTATTCCCAATTTTGGTGACAGATTTTGTGACCCAGGTGGGACTCTGCTGCTGAACCTCGATGGATCCACGGGATCACAGGACCTCCTGCCACTTCCGAGGGATTCTTGGGGAGAACCTCCGATCCCCAGATCGAAGGCCTCTGAGCAAGGACCCCTGCGAAGGTAAAGGCATTCTTTGCTTAATGCATTTAAAGGAATATTAAAGGTAGAGGTTGCTTGCCTGTAAGGTGCAGCGAAACCTATGCAGGGTTGGGCTACAAAGGCACGTAAGGGAAGGCTTGTTTGCATGTTGCTACGGGGACGCCTGGAGTGGCAGACAAAGGTCGGGGTTCCAGTCCCGATGCTGGGCTTAAGCCCAGCAATGTAAAGGAATTCAGCACTTGCTGGTGTGAGTGCCCCACAGAGCAGCCAAAAGTCTGCCTGTGCCGGATGGGAAAGTTTATTTAACGGGAAACTGTACTTATAATTTGGTTTAAAGTACCAGTGCTTTTCGTACTGGGTTTGGTCAAACCTAAGAGAAAAATAATTTTGCAAAGCATGTTTTCCAGTTGTGGGTTAGAGTCCCGCTGAAAGGGGACTACCTCCAGGGGACCCTGAGCACAGCTCCGCGAGCAAGAGATACGCTAACAGCAGCGCCTGGAGAAAGGCCTGCAGGCAGAGGGCAAGAGGAGGCCGTCCCCTCAGCAAGGAGCAAAGGTGCCGTCAGCGCAAGCCCCAACACCACAACGTCAAGGAGGCCCCAGAAGGCTACAGCTCCCCCCAGACAGGCCAGCAAGGAGCCATCCAGAAAAGCAGGCCGCAGGGGCGTGCAGGCGCCAGCGCACTGGGCAGCCTCACAGAGCAGCCGGTCCCAGCATTGCCCCGGGAGAGATGCACGCTCTGCAAGGGAAGAGCACCGGCAGCAGGCAACAAGACGGGAATCTCACCCCCTCGGGTGCCGCGGGAGCTGGACTCTACTGTCAAAAATAAACTCCAAATTCCAAGCACTCTGCTCGGTGCCACCTGCAAACTCACACTCAATGCCACTAGCTGTGTCCTTAAGGAAGATCTTCCCGGTGAGACGAAACTGGGAGAGTGGCTGATGCACCCAAGCCTTCAGCCGGGGCCTCGGACTTGCACAGCCGGGCAGCTCTTGCTGCCTCTTCTGCCCCAACGCTTCTCTGGATATCTTCCAAACCCGCCTGCACGCAGTCCTGTGCCCCCTGCTCTAGGTGTGCCTGCTCAAGCAGGGGGGTTGGACAAGATGATCTCCAGAGGTCCCTTCCAACCCCTAGCAGTCTGTGATCCTGTGATACTCCACAGTCTTGGTCCCAGGATGGACCCTTGAGGGACACCCCACCACTCCTTACTGATGTCCATGTGGGCCTTGAGCCGTTGACTGTAACTCTTTGGAGGCGGCCGTTCCACCAGTTCCTTATCCATCTACTAGTCCATCCCATCTAATCTGATCCATTTGTATTCTCTACTTTTCCCTGATACCCACTTTTCTTCCCCTGAGCGTTAAGGATAGGAGCACTCCTTTATGTTCCAGCAACGAGATCTGAGTGAAAGGATTTATGGCTGCAGACCAATAACCAGGATGCAGGCTGGCTGGTTGCTGAACATCTGAAATGGCTGCACATGGTGTTGCAAGAAGGCTGTGAAAGATTGAAACAGCACTGTGAGGAATGGCTGGATTTCACCATTGGTGAAGGGGAGTTGCCCGAGAGATGGCTCAAACGCACAGATTGACTGGAGGGGAGCACTAGAGACACGCAGGGACGCGGAGTCTTGCAAGGAGAAGGGCACCAGGGCAACTATCGCTGTAACATCATTTAAGTTTGACGTTGCCTAAAGCATGCTGTGCAAACCTGGGACTCGATGGAGCCAAGTGGGACCAATGGGGAAAAACAGTGCTTAGGGCTGAGTTGTTTATTTGGGTAGGAGGCTGGCCTGGAGAATGTGAAGTACAAGGGCATCTGAAGGGTCTGAAGAGAAGACACAGCCAAGGCCTTGGGGACTGCCACGAAACACCAATGGCGAAAGGAATGCGCAGGTGAGGAGAGGGAGGGGAAAGTGGTGCTGCCATGGCCCCAGATGTGCATGCAGAGGCAGTAGTGCTGCGGGGGTGGACGGCCCATTGTGACGTCGCCGTGTGGGGCAGGGTGCCGTCACCTGGCAGTGGATTCTGACATCAGCGAGCAATGGACTGTGACCTCACGTCCCTCGCTGCTTATATCTGGGCGCCGGCGGGGCCTGCCCCAGCCTGGCTCGTGCCTGGACTCCTGCCGAGCGTGCCTGCGAGGCCTGGAGGGTGGAGCGAGGCTTCTCCTGGTGCTGGGTGGTGCTTTGGGGGCTGCCGTTGGCAGCTCTCGGTGCCCGTCCCGGAGCCATACCCTGTGTTTCCCCAGCCCTGCCTGCTTCAGGCAGCCGGGCACCGTGGAACACGCTAGAAACACCAGAGGTGAGCTGTGTAGGGAAACATCCCCCCAGGGTGGCCGTGGGGCTCAGGGAGCCAGGAGGGAGTCCTTCTCGAGGAGCCTGGACGTTTCTTCCTGCCCTCTGCGGGACAGCCAGTGACTATGGCCGCTCTCCCTTTTGCAGTGTGCGACAACCTTTGGCAGCGCCAGTGCCAGCAAGGCGTAGCAGCAGCTCATCCTCAGCTCTCCCCAGCCCCCTGCGGAGCACGGACATGGCCACAGAGGCAGCGTGGAGCTGCCCCATCTGCCGTGATGCTCGAGATGACATTGCTTATGCCATACCTTGTCACCACCAATTCTGCCTGGGCTGCATCCTGCGCTGGACAGAGAGGAAACCAGAGTGCCCCCTCTGCAGAAGACCGATAGAGAGTATCAGGTTTTCTGTGCAGGCAGAAGACGACTATCTGCAGTGTGTCGTCCACACAGAAGAGTTGCCACGTGCCAGCAGTCCAGCAGGAGGAGCTCCCGGCCACCCAGCGGAAAACAGTCCCCATCTCCGTGTGGCATCCCCTCCATCATCTCCACAGTTGACACTGTCCCCTGCTGAGCAGGGGGCTGCAGGGTCAGAGAGGGAAAACAGCCCCAGTCTCCCTGTGGCATCCCCTCCATCATCTCCACAGTTGACAGTGTCCGCTGCTGAGCAGGGGGCTGCAGGGCCAGAGGCCGTGGGTGGCCTCCTGCCCGAGGTCTGGGCCCAGCTTTTTCAAAGACAAGAGCGTCTCCTTGATCCTGTGCTGCCCTGGCTGCGCCGGGAGCTGCAGGCAATATATGGGTCCCGATGGTGGCTGGCAAGGAATGCAGAGAGCACCATCCTGCACGCCCTGTGCGTCTATGGTCCAAATGGGGAGGCCATGGTCCAGAGGCTACAAGACTGCCTCGAGGAATACACAGCACAGGTGATCCACGGCGTCATCAGCATCATTGTGTGCCAGTGCAGGGAGGAGGCCCAGAGGCTGCTGCGCTGCCATGCTGCCAGGGAGGAGGACAACAGCCCTGTGGCCAGCTCCAGCTCCAGCAGCTCCAGCTCCGGCAGCTCCAGCTCCAGCAGCTCCAGCAGCTCCAGCTCCCAGCAGAAGTCTCCTGACTCCAGCCTGGCCTTCTCCTCCAGCAGCCCTGCAAGCTCTGATGATGAGGACCAGCGCGGCTCACTGGAGGCTGCCCACCGTGGGGGTCCCAGCTGCCCCCGATCTGTGCTCATCTCTCCCGAGCGGGAGCAGCCCCAGGAAGAGCTGGGTGAGGAGGTGGCGGTGGCAGGTCCCTCTGCCCAGGGCTGCAGCCGCAGCCCCTCTGCTCCTGGTCAGGGCAGGGATCGCTCACGTGGGCAGCCCTGGCACCCCCGAAAGAGGAGGGCTCCCAGCCCCCAGGACTCTCCCCAGCCCTGCAAGAGGCCACCCCGCCGGCAGCACTAGCAGGGCTCCAGCTGCCAATAACTGAAATAAAAGGAAATAAATTCCTTTTTCGCTGACAGAGTCTCTCTGGTGATGCTTTCTCCCCTTCTCCTGGTGCCTTTCCCTGATCCCATGCTTCACCATCGGCCAAGGACTCTCCAGAGCCCCAGGCCCATGTTGGCAGCGGCTCCTCTCACAGGAAATCCTGCTGCAGCCACGGCACCGGAAGAGGTTCTGAAAAAGCACCAGGGTGAATCTCATAGATTCTCACAGAGGCTGCTGCGCTCCATGCTGTTGGGGAGGAGGACAACAGCCCTGCAGCCAGCTCCAGCTCCAGCAGCTCCAGCGCCTCCAGCTCCCAGCTCCAGCTGCTCCAGCTCCGGCAGCTCCCAGCAAAAGACTCCCAGCTCCAGCCTGGCCTCCTCCAGCAGCCCTGCAAGCTCTGATGATGAGGACCAACCCAGGCTGCCCTCCACGGGGTTCCCAGCTGCCCCCGATCTGAGCCCGTCCCTGCTGAGCAGGAGCGGCCCCAGGAGGAGCTGGGTGAGGCAGCAGCAGTGGCAGGTCCCTCTGCCCAGGGCTGCAGCAGCAGCCCCTTCGCTCCCGTTTGGGGCAGGCACCGCTCAAGTGAGGAACGGAAAGAAAAAAGAGCACGGCGTGCCTCATGTGCTCGACGCGGTTTTCCTCCTTTTCACCCGCGCTCGCCAATCCTCCGGCAGCGCCTCGAAGTTGGCGTTCCTCTTGACGCCCCCCAAAGAGAAAGGCCAGTGGCTCCCAGGCCTCTTCAGCCCAGAAGAGGCCATGCCGCCTGCAGCATTAGGGTGCCTCCGAAGCCAGCGAAAGCAGGGCTGGTCCAGCAGCTGGGACATGTGCTTGCCCCAAGGGGACTTGGAGGCACTTGTCAGTAGCCTAAGTTTGAAAGAAGAAAATTGAGCTATGAAAACTGCAGGAGAAGTCTTAGTCCCCCATTACAAGCAGCGCAGCTGGCATTGCTGTTGCCACCTGTGATGCGTTCTCTTTTTCCTGGTGCTGTGCACACCCTCCCCTCATGACTCTGCTGCAGCCCGAGGTCCATGGGGTCTGGTGGAGAGGGTACAGCTGTTCAGCCCTTTTCTGCTGTGGGGAGGTCGCCAGGCCCTGCCTGTGCCACATCGCTCAGTAGCCCAGGCCTGGCCTCATCCACTCCTCACCTTCTGCCCTCATGTCTTGGGGCTCTGCTCTCCTGCCAGCCTTTTCTGCTCACTATGACCTCGGTATAGTTGCACCCCATACCTCCTTCTGTGCAGAAACACATCCTCTGGTGGTTTCTGTGGAAAGCCACAGCTGTGTTCTACTGAGGTGAGCAAGAGTGCAACAAAGGCTACATGAAAAAGCAATAATGGCTAATAACCCAAGGGCTGTACCAGGGTATGAAGTCATAGTCCTTAACCCGGGCCCCAGGGGGGCAGCAGACTCCCCTAAGAAGCAGATCAGGTTGGCATATCAGACCTTCTCTTCCCCGCAGAAGAGAGTCTCTTATGACAAGGGTCAGCCTTTTTTACTTTATGGAAGCGGTTTTGATGTAGGGCATAGGCAGGCTTAACCTTGGCGACACCTCCAAGCTAGATGCACCATTGTCCGGTTCCACTCGCAGAGCCTCGTACCTATTATGCACGGGCACCCGGGAAGGTGGGGCGGTGACGGAGGAGATGCACCTGCTGCCCTGGGGCAGGAGCTTTTTGCTGTTGCCCCCTATCCCTTAAGTCACCGGGTTCAGCCAGGTAGAGAGAGGAGAGGGAATCCTCTGCATCACGTGTGCTGTCTGCCTGAAAGGGGAAGTGTGTCCGGTACCGGCACGAGAAGGGCACGCCCTGCTGCAGCCCGACACCGACACCGGGGTAGCGGCCTGTTCCCTTGGGAGCTCTGCCTGCAAAGGTGCGTCAGTCGTGGTGGGTGCAGCGCTCAGAGAGGCCATGGCCTTCTGCGGGGTGGGTCCCATCGCTCCCTGGTCGAGCCGGAAGAGCTGCCGCGCCCTGTTTGTCCGCCCTGGTCGGCAACGCTCTCCAGGGGCCCTGGGGGCGCGGCTCGGCCGCCGTAGGTCCCGGTCCCGGCCCCGGCCCCGCCCGGGTCCCCTCAGCCGCTGTCCCGCGGGCTGCGGGCTCCTGTCGGGTCTCCCGGCGGCCCCCGCCTTCCCCCGCTCCGGGACCCCCCCGCACACCGCGCTGGAGGCTTGGCTGCGGACCCTGCCGGCCCCGGAGCTGCTCGCCTCGGCGACTGAGGGCTGGCGTCGGTTACTTCAAATCTCCCGCCGTTGCTCCCGGCCCCGCCCGGGTCCCCTCAGCCGCTGTCCCGCGGGCTGCCGGCTCCTGTCGGGTCTCCTGGCGCCCCCCGCCTTTCCTTCCCCCGGCTGCTGTCCGCTGTCAGAAGAGGTGTCTTGTTTTCTTTGTATGCCCTGTGTAGCATTACTGTGGGGGAAAGGGAGCTTTTCCCTAACAATAGAGCAGAAATTTGGTTTTTATTGTTTTAATTGTTTTGGTGATACTTCCATCTTAAAATAAAAAAAAAAAAACCAACCAAGAAATGGAAATGGGAAAAAAAATCTGAGCACTGTTAATTCGTATTACCAAGCTTTCAGGAAAAGTGAAGCTATACTTGCAATGAAAGACACCAGAATAGTTAAGCAGAGCGGTTTGGTGAAAGGAAATTTTCAATCCATACCAAAAGTTAAGTGCCGGTGTTATCTGCGTGAAACAAACCGTGACTGAGAATGTCCATTTCCTGCAAGAAACAACGCAAGACTTGGAGGGTCAGGCCCGTTGGCTCCCAGAGCCTTTGATTAAGGGTTTTGGTTGGAGGAGGTGGGGTTGAGCATGAAATTATTGAAAGTCCTTGCACTCCCCTATTCAGTGCGATCCTTCACGATGTTGCTTATTCAAAACAAAAGTGAAAACAAAGAGAAAGGCAGGTGTTGCACAGAAAGAATATGGGGAAAGGAGTGAAAAAGTTGACAGCCACAGAAACATCACTATGAGCCTGTCCTCGGAAACCTCCTGCGCTGTAGAACAATCCAAAAAGAGAGTATTTTTACCACAGATGCTGGGCATTTAAAAATAGTCCCCATATTTTAGTGCTGTTCAAATTATTTCTTTGACAAAACATTTGAAATACACTTTGAAAAGGCAATCATATATCTGCTTTTCAGTGTCCAGTGGACTTCAGGGAACTGTCCAGTGACGGTGGGGAACAGGTTCTGGAAAAGCGCCAGGGTGATTCTTATAGAGGAGCAATGGGTGAAAGGTTGACCGGGCGTTTCTCAAGCAAGTAGAGGAAAACACTCATCATGCCTAACACAATTTCTGCCTAACGCATTAGTGAAAAATGTACAGTTTGCTGACGTAGAGTCAGGGGAAACGTGAAGTCCGATTCGAGTTCGTTTAATCAGAGGGAAAAAAGGCCTGTGCATTAATGTAAAAATGAGTATTACAAAAGGAGGGAGGGAAGGGGAAGGTACAGCAAATTAGGGGTAGGAGAAGGAGGTAATACCAGAAGCACCGTTCCGACGAACCCTGAGAATACATATGGACCTTGCAGGTATGTTTAAAATGAATGGAAAAAACCAACAAAACCAAACCAATCAAATAAACAAACAAAAACCCCAGAGCCAGAAAGAAAATACATATATGTGTTGCCCTTTAAAACTTTGTAAACTCTTTTCAGACGCATTCGGTTTGCACTTTGGGTGATCCTTTTGTTGGAGAGCAGGAAGAAATTACTAGCAGCAGCCAAAGAGAGAAGGAAAAAAGTAATGGCATTTAGCACGTCATCTTTTTGTTTTGGGTGTTTCTCCGAAATCCCTACCACAGGTAATTCCAAACACAGAGAAGGTTAGCCTATGGGATACACTGGAAAATCTGTAGCCTTGAGACCTATTTGCAGCAAGCAGCAGGCACAGTAACTGAACCGGCATTCGCTGTCCTGCCGCGCGCTCCTGGCAGCTGACCCTGTGTCGGCTTAGCTGATAAAGTGGGCTGCTGTGAGCCCCCGTGGTCACCCTGTTAGATGGGGCTGAGCCACCTGCAGACACGATTCACCCACCCCCCAAGACCCTGGGTGGCAAGCAAGTGCTCCCAGCATGCTGGAGAGGAGCTCCGCTGGCGAAGAGCCTCACACAGGTGAGATGCAGAATGGGAGCAAGGGAGCATCTCGAGCGGTAGCCCTCGCCCTTGCCCCAGGAAAACGCCACAGGCAGGAAAAGAGGTGAACGGCAGCACACTCCAAAGCGTAGCTTTGCAGTGATACTGCCCTTCCTTGTTCCTTCTGCTGGCTCTCATAAGAAGGCACGTATTTGAGGGCAAAGACTCTCATGCTTCGCCCATCCACCAGCACCAATGTTTCACTTCAGAACTTCAACGTCGTGCTGGAACAGACCAGGTATTTTTCACCAGTGCTCCTTGTGATCGAAAACACACTAGTTCCCTCAGAAATAGGCTTCATCTGGAGGAAAAAGGGGACTTTGTTGCAGCATCAAAATATTCAGGAAAATCCAAGTAAATGCTTAAGTTTGGGTGGAAGAACCTTAGCCTGGGTCTTCCAGTGCTGCTGCAGTGTTACACAGCGTGGGACCTCTTTGCGGGAGAACTAACACTTCCACGAGGCCTTGAGGTGGCTCTGACAGATGTAGTCACCCATGTCACCCCAAAGTTGAGTAATTCCGTACTTTTCAAACAAATTCAATTAGCCCTTTTCATTTTGAGATGAACATCAGTATTGATGCTAGTCAGAGGTTGACCGTAATCTGTCTTTTGCATGGTTCTTTTATGTCAGTCTCAGGCTCCATAGTCCCAGAGAAAGTGACATCCAGCTATGCGCTTCCGCATTCAGGATGAGCCGGGTCTGCCTTTAGGGGCTTTAGGGGCAAGAGGAGGCCGTCCCCTCAGCAAGGAGCAAAGGTGCTGTCAGCGCAAGCCCCAACACCACAACATCAAGGAGGCCCCAGAAGGCTACAGCTCCCCCCAGACAGGCCAGCAAGGAGCCATCCAGAAAAGCAGGCCGCAGGGGCGTGCAGGCGCCAGCGCACTGGGCAGCCTCACAGAGCTGCCGGCCCCGGCATTGCCCCGGGAGAGATGCACGCTCTGCAAGGGAAGAGCACCAGCAGCAGGCAACAAGACGGGAATCTCACCCCCTCGGGTGCCGCGGGAGCTGGACTCTACTGTCAAAAATAAACTCCAAATTCCAAGCACTCTGCTCGGTGCCACCTGCAAACTCGCACTCAATGCCACTAGCTGTGTCCTGAAGGAAGATCTTCCCGGTGAGACAAAACTGGGAGAGTGGCTGATGCACCCAAGCCTTCAGCCGGGGCCTCGGACTTGCACAGCCGGGCAGCTCTTGCTGCCTCTTCTGCCCCAACGCTTCTCTGGATATCTTCCAAACCCGCCTGCACGCAGTCCTGTGCCCCCTGCTCTAGGTGTGCCTGCTCAAGCAGGGGGGTTGGACAAGATGATCTCCAGAGGTCCCTTCCAACCCCTAGCAGTCTGTGATCCTGTGATACTCCACAGTCTTGGTCCCAGGATGGACCCTTGAGGGACACCCCACCACTCCTTACTGATGCCCATGTGGGCCTTGAGCCGTTGACTGTAACTCTTTGGAGGCGGCCGTTCCACCAGTTCCTTATCCATCTACTAGTCCATCCCCTCCCATCCATTCCAATCCCATCCATTCCAATCCAGTCCAATGTAGAGGTGAGCATTTTGAGGGGGACCGTGGCAATGGCCTTGCAGAAGTCCAGCTAGGCGACCTCAGTTGCTCTTTGCTTGTCCACTCCTGTGGTCGCGTGGCCTGTCACGGCTGGCTGGCAGGGCCAGGCCCCTTTGTCCGCAAACCCTCCTGTGCCCTCGGCCGCAGAGAAACACTGCGCAGCATGGTCGCTCTGGCTGGACGCAGGCAGCAGTGGCCTTTATTTGGCACGTTCCCCTTTGCAAAGGCACTCCTCGCCCCCGCCACCCGTTGCTGACAGCTCTCCTGCTGAAAAGGCTGCTGTGACGGCTAAGGCTCCTGCCAGTGGACTTTGCGGGCTGCTCGCAGCTTCTTGCCGTGGCTGCCAGTCCCTGGGCCTCCCAACGGCACCCCAACAGCCTCGTCTTCCCCTGCCTGCTAAAGGACACAGAAGAAAGCGCCTCAGTCCCGTGGTCGGGCGGAAGGGCTCGCAAAGCCTGGCTCAGGCCAGTAGTTCTTGGAGGTGCTGCCCAGGCCAGCCCCCGCCGCTCTGTGTGGCGGCTCCTGGGCCCTCGTGGCCCAAACGATCTGCAGCGAGAAGAGTGCAGATGAGCCGGGGGTGAAGCCGGGCAGGGCCGAGTGCCGGCACGGAGCGAGCATCGCAGCTGAGGGCCGGGTGCCCGGGAGGCGCTGCGCGGGAAGGGCAAGCACAGGCCGCCGCCTTTGGGAAGGCAGAGCCCAGCAGCTGAGCCAGCTTATCGTCCTCAGCCCCCTGGGAACGCAGGTCCCCTGTTGCAACGCTGTCCGGAGCGCCCAGCGGGCGCGCAGCCACCTGCATGAACGGGAACGGACGGGGCGCCTGGTTCGAGGCTGGACCCCGGAGCCGGCTCCTAGCCCACAAGGGCCATCAGGGAAAGAGCCTCCTTCGCCAGCAGTGCCGTCAGTGGACGGACGGGCAAGGCAGGACGGGGGCACCCTGCGCACAGGGTTCTCCTGTGCTTTGGCTGGGATGCTGCCTGCCTCTGCCAGCACCCCGTGCCTGCACGTGCACATGCGGACGCACGCGGGGCCCCCCTTGCCTTTTGTACCCACGGCCTTGCCCTGGGGACAAGCGTCGGAGATTGGCCTGGGTCTGGCCATAGCTTGGCCCCCACAGGTGGCCCGGTCACTCCTGCAGCACGAGGAGCTGGAGGACGCCAAGCTGCGTGGCCTAGGGAAGCCTGCACACCTCCAGGGCTCGGGGCCGCCTAAAGCTTTCCCTGGCCTCTGCGGGAGCCGCCACACACTTACTCTTGCCGTGCTCTCCCCGGGAGGGGCGGCCCTGCCCGCCGCTCTGATGCCCTCTGCCTTGCAGGGCTTTGGCCTCTCCCTGACCAGCCTCTCGGCGTAGGCCCTCCTCAGGAGGTGGGCAGGGCAATGGGGATCCTCAAAGAGATGGCGACAGGGGCTCTGCAAAGGCAGAAGAGACTCTCCTGAGGCACTGCCACCGAGAGCTGGGGCTGCTCCCAAGGCTTCAGCCGAGGCGTGTCACTTGCACAGCCTTGGCGTAGCCTTCCAGGCAGCGGTGCGGACCCCCCGCAGGGAGGCGCAGGCACTCAACAGACTGCCCGTGCCACAGCCAGCTGCGCGCTTTGGCCTGGGGCCCTCGGGACAGCTCCTCCCGCGGGGCAACGTGCAGGGCAGCGGGCAGACAGAAGGCCCCTGCCTGGCCAGTTGCCACAGCTCCGCTGCCGTGGCCCTGCCGCCAGAGCCTCCCTGCTCCCCTCCCAGGCAGCGGGGAGGGCAAGTGCCCTCTTCCTGGGGGCTCTGAAGTGCACGCCGTACCTGGCCTCGCTCCATGTTGCGCCCCGCTCTGTCAAGAGGGTACTGGTGCCGCACCTCCGCTTCCACCTCTCGGCGCTTGGATGCCATCAGCAGCCGGAGCCGTTTCTCTTCCCTCTCAGCGTGGAGGGACCTCGTTCCCTGGCGGCCCCGCACACATGACACATGCAGCGTTAGTGTTCTTGGGCTGGCCACGAGGGCAGGGGGGCTGGGCAGCTCTTGCTGCCTCTTCTGCCCCGGCCCAGAGCCCGAAACGTGACACAGGGCTGGCAAATCCCTAGGACGTACCGTTCTGGAGGGCTGCGGAACACAGGGGGGGAGCTGCAACCGCGGCTGAGCTGGAGGTCTGGGCTGCTTCGGCTCCTCCTGTGGCTTCTGCCGGATCACTGGCAGGGACCTAAAGAGGCACGGCAGGCTGAGGCCGTGGGAGCCCACTCTGAGCCAGTTGCTCGGGGCCGGGCTCGCAGCCTGCTCCCCCCTGGCTCCGGCACCACGAGGCGGTTCGGCAAGAGGACCCCGTGCCCAGACGGACGTCGCCTCCGGGGCCTTTCGGCATCGGCGCAGGCAACCCCACTGCGGCCCAGGGAAACATCTCACTTGCCCACCACCAGGGCCATGGGGTGCCCCTGCGGCCCCAGCCACACCGCTCCTCCAGGAGGCTCACCTGGCTTGGTCAGCTTTGGCGGCTTGAGCCTGCTCGCCAGCCTTCGCCAGCTGCCTGGCTAGAGAAACCCTGCGGCAAGCCAGGAACACGGGATCCAGCACGCTCACTGCAAGCGGGAGGCAAGAGAAGAGCACAAGAGCGAGCGTCTCTGGGACCCTGCGGGCCAGACAGGAGCACCCACAGCCCCCTGCCAGCACTCGGCTGGGACACTACCTCTGCGGGCACCCCCGCCCCAAGGCGCCGGCTCTCTCTGGGGCTTCAGAGAAACTGCAGGCGCTGATGCTCGGTGTGGGGTCTCAGCTGCAAGCCTGGGAACAAGAAGGCACCGGGTGGGCAAGAGGGCACCGTGCTCCCTTGGGGGCTGACGCCAGGAAGCTGCTGGCTGGCATCGTGGGGAGCCACTGCCAAGCCCCTGGGGGATGCAACTCTCTGTGCGACCTCAGGGGCCCCACGGTCTCCAGCGGCCTCTGCCGGGCTTCCCTCGCCTTCCTGCCGGCAAGCTGATGATCCCAGCACAAGCCCGCCTTGCTGCCCGCGCAGACCCTCCCGCCCCTCTCACTCTCTCGGGGCACATTGAGAGCGGACTGGCCGCTTCGTCTGCGCTCTCCGAGCCAAGCACGAGCCGGCGGCGGGCGGACCGGGCAGCTCTGCTGGGAAAGAGCTGGTCTTGCCTACGTGTGGCAGGAGAGGAGCCTCGGCAAGAGGGCGGTGCCCCGGTAGCAGGAACCGAGCAGCTGCTCCCTCGACCTGCCAGGGGCTGCAGAAGCCATGCCGCTCACCTTGGCAGCGTGATGACCCCGTCTCGGCTGAGCCGCGTAAAATCGTTTTTGCCCGGGAAGGCCACGATACCCCTCATCTTGGAGTCCTGCAAGGGGACAGGACAGGGACAGCTCAGCAGGCGCCCAGGACGCGTGCCGGTTGCTCACCAAGGTGGCAAACGGGCTCTCTGCTCAAAGACACAAAGGCTGCCTCTCCGAAAGCCGTGCGCCGCCTTCTCCCTCAATGCCATTAACCCCTCCCTCAAAGGGGCCGAGGCGCTACCGAGGCTTGGCCTAGCTCCTCGAGAGCGTGCCTAGGCCAGGCGGCGAGGCAGGTGACGGCAGCCAAGAGAAAGCAGCTGGGGAGAGCTGTGACAGCATTGCCAAAGAGACACGAGGAGGAGCCCTGGCAAAACGACGAGCTCACCTCCAGAAGAGCTGCCAGCATGTTCCCGGTGGCATCCAGCTCCAGCAGGCAGTCATCGAAGAAGGTCATGCTGACGGCTTTTCTTCGCACAGCGAGGATGCCAATGCCCTTGAAGGAGAATTCCACCTCCTTGTTGTCTCGCAGGGCCCCAGCGAAGAAAAGCAGGGTCTCGTGGATGCACTGCTCGACGATTTCTCGGCGGAAGTGGATGTCCGCGGCGATCTGCTCAAAGTCCAGCGGGACGGATAGCGTCTCGTCTAGGAAGCAAGCGCAAAGCAACCAAGTCACGCCCACCGCAGTTCAGCCGGCTCCCAGACCAGGTGCCATCAGCGCCCGGCCCACGGGCAACGCTCTGCCGGACAGCGCTTCCCTCTCAGCTTCGGCCACATCTCCACAGGTGTCAGCAAACGCAAGGACTGTGCAGGGCAAGCATCCCTCCTCTTACCTGGAATTTTGGTCTTGGCACACCTGAGCTTGTAAAATTTCTTCAGAAACCTGCACGGCCGGAACACGGGTCTCTCAACAGGCAAAACCTTGTCCTCTCCCACCGTGGCCTGTGCTGGGACAACTGCAAATGTCCCAACTCCGATGTGCACCGCCTGAAAACGCAAGCAAGAAGAGGCAGCGTTGGCGGTGCTGCGCACGCAGGGTCGGGAAGGCTGCCGCAGGGCTCGCGTGGCCCTGGGGACGGTGCTTCATGCCCTGCCCGCTGCAGAGGTGCAGGGGGCCAGGGCGGGCCACGAGCAGGAGGCAAGGCTCACCCTCTTCTGCAAGAGCTGTCTACGGATATACTTAGATGCGGCAGCCCAGACTCTGCAGATTTCTGGAAAGCAAAGGAAAGGCACGCCACGCTCTGAGTCAGCAACGCTCAACCATCCAGCGGCCCCCTACCCACGGAGGCGACAGCGGAGTGAACTGAAGGCCCGCCTCGCCCTGAGCAAACACTCGCAGCACCGGGGCTGCCCAGCTCCGTTCCTGACCGCTGCCAGCCTCCAAGAAGCGGGCCCGCCCTGTGCGTGGGCAGGACGGGCCTCGGGAGGAAAGGCAGGCCCCGCGACTGTTCTGGGGAAGGGGATCCCACCCTTTCCCACGGGTCGCGGCAAAAGGCCTGGCCTGCCAAAGCCAGCCCCAAGCCCCAAGGCGGCAGCAGGCAGGGCTCTCCTTGCAGCCGCCACTCCCTTCCAGAAGACCCCAGCCCCAGCCCCAGCCCCAGCCCCAGCCCCAGCCCCAGGGTTTCCGCAGCTCGTCTCCAATTCATCGTGCCTCCGACAGCACTGCTGCAAGGGCTCCCCAGGGCCTTACCGCTGGTGGTGAGCTCCTTGAGGGTTGGAAGCTTCTCGGGCCCCAAGGGGCTAAAGAGCAGGTACTTGATCATCCTGGCCCCCCTGCGCTGCACCAGCTGGGGAGGAGGTCCTGCTCCTGCTACAGAACCCCTCTGCTCCTCGCTCGCCGCCTCCTCTTCCTCCTGCTCCCACTTCCCCAAGCGGCGGCTCCAGCGCTCTCCCACAGCCTCCCCTCGCCTCCTCCTGGCAGCAGGGCAGCTCCTGCGGAGCAGAGCACGGGACAGAGCAGCCCTGGCACTGCCCAGGCCTCGCTGGGGAGTGTGGCTGGGGCCACGGCGGGCAGAGGAAGCTGTTGCCATGAGGCGGGTGTCCCACTGTGACGCTGCACCGTGTCACACAGGGCTGCGGGGACGCGCCACCTCGCAGGCCCACCCACGCTTGGCCCCAGCACGGGCAGGGCAGCCGCGCCGGGCAGGGCCCCGGAGGCTGACATCCCCCTGCGTAGCTCACCTCGGCCCCCCTCGCCTGCCCGCAGACAAACTCTG
Source organism: Phalacrocorax carbo (assembly GCF_963921805.1). Lineage (NCBI taxonomy): Eukaryota > Metazoa > Chordata > Aves > Suliformes > Phalacrocoracidae > Phalacrocorax > Phalacrocorax carbo. The sequence continues at coordinate 77,233,162 of NC_087548.1, forward strand.
GCAAGGCGGGAAGGAACGCGCATTCATGCTGCGGGGGCTTTGCGCACTCTTGTACAAGAGGGCTGGGGAGGGCCCGCTAAGTCCCGCTAAGGAGGGCCACAGCGGGAACAAACCCGGAGCTTTGGGTCACGAGACGATGCTCAGCCCCTCCTATCCCCTAGGGCCACTGGGGCGGACCTCTTTCACCACACCAGCACCCACAGAGGAGGACCGCAACAGCACATGGCGCACGGGCTGCTGCAAAGGCACGACGCGCCTTGCCAATAAATCCTCCCAGGTGCGCTCCCCGTCCCGCAAGACTTCACTAGCCATGACTGTCGCCTTCCCAAACGCTCCCCTCAACCCCCGGGGGCCCCACTATCCCCTGGGGACCCTGAGCACAGCTCCGCGAGCAAGAGATACGCTAACAGCAGCGCCTGGAGAAAGGCCTGCAGGCAGAGGGCAAGGGGAGGCCGTCCCCCCAGCAAGGAGCAAAGGTGCCGTCAGCGCAAGCCCCAACACCACAACATCAAGGAGGCCCCAGAAGGCTACAGCTCCCCCTAGACAGGCCAGCAAGGAGCCATCCAGAAAAGCAGGCCGCAGGGGCGTGCAGGCGCCAGCGCACTGGGCAGCCTCACAGAGCAGCCGGTCCCGGCATTGCCCCGGGAGAGATGCACGCTCTGCAAGGGAAGAGCACCGGCAGCAGGCAACAAGACGGGAATCTCACCCCCTCGGGTGCCGCGGGAGCTGGACTCTACTGTCAAAAATAAACTCCAAATTCCAAGCACTCTGCTCGGTGCCACCTGCAAACTCGCACTCAATGCCACTAGCTGTGTCCTTAAGGAAGATCTTCCCGGTGAGACAAAACTGGGAGAGTGGCTGATGCACCCAAGCCTTCAGCCGGGGCCTCGGACTTGCACAGCCGGGCAGCTCTTGCTGCCTCTTCTGCCCCAACGCTTCTCTGGATATCTTCCAAACCTGCCTGCACGCAGTCCTGTGCCCCCTGCTCTAGGTGTGCCTGCTCAAGCAGGGGGGTTGGACAAGATGATCTCCAGAGGTCCCTTCCAACCCCTAGCAGTCTGTGATCCTGTGATACTCCACAGTCTTGGTCCCAGGATGGACCCTTGAGGGACACCCCACCACTCCTTACTGATGTCCATGTGGGCCTTGAGCCGTTGACTGTAACTCTTTGGAGGCGGCCGTTCCACCAGTTCCTTATCCATCTACTAGTCCATCCCCTCCCATCCATTCCAATCCCATCCATTCCAATCCCATCCATTCCAATCCAGTCCAATGTAGAGGTGAGCATTTTGAGGGGGACCGTGGCAATGGCCTTGCAGAAGTCCAGCTAGGCGACCTCAGTTGCTCTTTGCTTGTCCACTCCTGTGGTCGCGTGGCCTGTCACGGCTGGCTGGCAGGGCCAGGCCCCTTTGTCCGCAAACCCTCCTGTGCCCTCGGCCGCAGAGAAACACTGCGCAGCATGGTCGCTCTGGCTGGACACAGGCAGCAGTGGCCTTTATTTGGCACGTTCCCCTTTGCAAAGGCACTCCTCGCCCCCGCCACCCGTTGCTGACAGCTCTCCTGCTGAAAAGGCTGCTGTGACGGCTAAGGCTCCTGCCAGTGGACTTTGCGGGCTGCTCGCAGCTTCTTGCCGTGGCTGCCAGTCCCTGGGCCTCCCAACGGCACCCCAACAGCCTCGTCTTCCCCTGCCTGCTAAAGGACACAGAAGAAAGCGCCTCAGTCCCGTGGTCGGGCGGAAGGGCTCGCAAAGCCTGGCTCAGGCCAGTAGTTCTTGGAGGTGCTGCCCAGGCCAGCCCCCGCCGCTCTGTGTGGCGGCTCCTGGGCCCTCGTGGCCCAAACGATCTGCAGCGAGAAGAGTGCAGATGAGCCGGGGGTGAAGCCGGGCAGGGCCGAGTGCCGGCACGGAGCGAGCATCGCAGCTGAGGGCCGGGTGCCCGGGAGGCGCTGCGCGGGAAGGGCAAGCACAGGCCGCCGCCTTTGGGAAGGCAGAGCCCAGCAGCTGAGCCAGCTTATCGTCCTCAGCCCCCTGGGAACGCAGGTCCCCTGTTGCAACGCTGTCCGGAGCGCCCAGCGGGCGCGCAGCCACCTGCATGAACGGGAACGGACGGGGCGCCTGGTTCGAGGCTGGACCCCGGAGCCGGCTCCTAGCCCACAAGGGCCATCAGGGAAAGAGCCTCCTTCGCCAGCAGTGCCGTCAGTGGACGGACGGGCAAGGCAGGACGGGGGCACCCTGCGCACAGGGTTCTCCTGTGCTTTGGCTGGGATGCTGCCTGCCTCTGCCAGCACCCCGTGCCTGCACGTGCACATGCGGACGCACGCGGGGCCCCCCTTGCCTTTTGTACCCACGGCCTTGCCCTGGGGACAAGCGTCGGAGATTGGCCTGGGTCTGGCCATAGCTTGGCCCCCACAGGTGGCCCGGTCACTCCTGCAGCACGAGGAGCTGGAGGACGCCAAGCTGCGTGGCCTAGGGAAGCCTGCACACCTCCAGGGCTCGGGGCCGCCTAAAGCTTTCCCTGGCCTCTGCGGGAGCCGCCACACACTTACTCTTGCCGTGCTCTCCCCGGGAGGGGCGGCCCTGCCCGCCGCTCTGATGCCCTCTGCCTTGCAGGGCTTTGGCCTCTCCCTGACCAGCCTCTCGGCGTAGGCCCTCCTCAGGAGGTGGGCAGGGCAATGGGGATCCTCAAAGAGATGGCGACAGGGGCTCTGCAAAGGCAGAAGAGACTCTCCTGAGGCACTGCCACCGAGAGCTGGGGCTGCTCCCAAGGCTTCAGCCGAGGCGTGTCACTTGCACAGCCTTGGCGTAGCCTTCCAGGCAGCGGTGCGGACCCCCCGCAGGGAGGCGCAGGCACTCAACAGACTGCCCGTGCCACAGCCAGCTGCGCGCTTTGGCCTGGGGCCCTCGGGACAGCTCCTCCCGCGGGGCAACGTGCAGGGCAGCGGGCAGACAGAAGGCCCCTGCCTGGCCAGTTGCCACAGCTCCGCTGCCGTGGCCCTGCCGCCAGAGCCTCCCTGCTCCCCTCCCAGGCAGCGGGGAGGGCAAGTGCCCTCTTCCTGGGGGCTCTGAAGTGCACGCCGTACCTGGCCTCGCTCCATGTTGCGCCCCGCTCTGTCAAGAGGGTACTGGTGCCGCACCTCCGCTTCCACCTCTCGGCGCTTGGATGCCATCAGCAGCCGGAGCCGTTTCTCTTCCCTCTCAGCGTGGAGGGACCTCGTTCCCTGGCGGCCCCGCACACATGACACGTGCAGCGTTAGTGTTCTTGGGCTGGCCACGAGGGCAGGGGGGCTGGGCAGCTCTTGCTGCCTCTTCTGCCCCGGCCCAGAGCCCGAAACGTGACACAGGGCTGGCAAATCCCTAGGACGTACCGTTCTGGAGGGCTGCGGAACACAGGGGGGGAGCTGCAACCGCGGCTGAGCTGGAGGTCTGGGCTGCTTCGGCTCCTCCTGTGGCTTCTGCCGGATCACTGGCAGGGACCTAAAGAGGCACGGCAGGCTGAGGCCGTGGGAGCCCACTCTGAGCCAGTTGCTCGGGGCCAGGCTCGCAGCCTGCTCCCCCCTGGCTCCGGCACCACGAGGCGGTTCGGCAAGAGGACCCCGTGCCCAGACGGACGTCGCCTCCGGGGCCTTTCGGCATCGGCGCAGGCAACCCCACTGCGGCCCAGGGAAACATCTCACTTGCCCACCACCAGGGCCATGGGGTGCCCCTGCAGCCCCAGCCACACCGCTCCTCCAGGAGGCTCACCTGGCTTGGTCAGCTTTGGCGGCTTGAGCCTGCTCGCCAGCCTTCGCCAGCTGCCTGGCTAGAGAAACCCTGCGGCAAGCCAGGAACACGGGATCCAGCACGCTCACTGCAAGCGGGAGGCAAGAGAAGAGCACAAGAGCGAGCGTCTCTGGGACCCTGCGGGCCAGACAGGAGCACCCACAGCCCCCTGCCAGCACTCGGCTGGGACACTACCTCTGCGGGCACCCCCGCCCCAAGGCGCCGGCTCTCTCTGGGGCTTCAGAGAAACTGCAGGCGCTGATGCTCGGTGTGGGGTCTCAGCTGCAAGCCTGGGAACAAGAAGGCACCGGGTGGGCAAGAGGGCACCGTGCTCCCTTGGGGGCTGACGCCAGGAAGCTGCTGGCTGGCATCGTGGGGAGCCACTGCCAAGCCCCTGGGGGATGCAACTCTCTGTGCGACCTCAGGGGCCCCACGGTCTCCAGCGGCCTCTGCCGGGCTTCCCTCGCCTTCCTGCCGGCAAGCTGATGATCCCAGCACAAGCCCGCCTTGCTGCCCGCGCAGACCCTCCCGCCCCTCTCACTCTCTCGGGGCACATTGAGAGCGGACTGGCCGCTTCGTCTGCGCTCTCCGAGCCAAGCACGAGCCGGCGGCGGGCGGACCGGGCAGCTCTGCTGGGAAAGAGCTGGTCTTGCCTACGTGTGGCAGGAGAGGAGCCTCGGCAAGAGGGCGGTGCCCCGGTAGCAGGAACCGAGCAGCTGCTCCCTCGACCTGCCAGGGGCTGCAGAAGCCATGCCGCTCACCTTGGCAGCGTGATGACCCCGTCTCGGCTGAGCCGCGTAAAATCGTTTTTGCCCGGGAAGGCCACGATACCCCTCATCTTGGAGTCCTGCAAGGGGACAGGACAGGGACAGCTCAGCAGGCGCCCAGGACGCGTGCCGGTTGCTCACCAAGGTGGCAAACGGGCTCTCTGCTCAAAGACACAAAGGCTGCCTCTCCGAAAGCCGTGCGCCGCCTTCTCCCTCGATGCCATTAACCCCTCCCTCAAAGGGGCCGAGGCGCTACCGAGGCTTGGCCTAGCTCCTCGAGAGCGTGCCTAGGCCAGGCGGCGAGGCAGGTGACGGCAGCCAAGAGAAAGCAGCTGGGGAGAGCTGTGACAGCATTGCCAAAGAGACACGAGGAGGAGCCCTGGCAAAACGACGAGCTCACCTCCAGAAGAGCTGCCAGCATGTTCCCGGTGGCGTCCAGCTCCAGCAGGCAGTCATCGAAGAAGGTCATGCTGACGGCTTTTCTTCGCACAGCGAGGATGCCAATGCCCTTGAAGGAGAATTCCACCTCCTTGTTGTCTCGCAGGGCCCCAGCGAAGAAAAGCAGGGTCTCGTGGATGCACTGCTCGACGATTTCTCGGCGGAAGTGGATGTCCGCGGCGATCTGCTCAAAGTCCAGCGGGACGGATAGCGTCTCGTCTAGGAAGCAAGCGCAAAGCAACCAAGTCACGCCCACCGCAGTTCAGCCGGCTCCCAGACCAGGTGCCATCAGCGCCCGGCCCACGGGCAACGCTCTGCCGGACAGCGCTTCCCTCTCAGCTTCGGCCACATCTCCACAGGTGTCAGCAAACGCAAGGACTGTGCAGGGCAAGCATCCCTCCTCTTACCTGGAATTTTGGTCTTGGCACACCTGAGCTTGTAAAATTTCTTCAGAAACCTGCACGGCCGGAACACGGGTCTCTCAACAGGCAAAACCTTGTCCTCTCCCACCGTGGCCTGTGCTGGGACAACTGCAAATGTCCCAACTCCGATGTGCACCGCCTGAAAACGCAAGCAAGAAGAGGCAGCGTTGGCGGTGCTGCGCACGCAGGGTCGGGAAGGCTGCCGCAGGGCTCGCGTGGCCCTGGGGACGGTGCTTCATGCCCTGCCCGCTGCAGAGGTGCAGGGGGCCAGGGCGGGCCACGAGCAGGAGGCAAGGCTCACCCTCTTCTGCAAGAGCTGTCTACGGATATACTTAGATGCGGCAGCCCAGACTCTGCAGATTTCTGGAAAGCAAAGGAAAGGCACGCCACGCTCTGAGTCAGCAACGCTCAACCATCCAGCGGCCCCCTACCCACGGAGGCGACAGCAGAGTGAACTGAAGGCCCGCCTCGCCCTGAGCAAACACTCGCAGCACCGGGGCTGCCCAGCTCCGTTCCTGACCGCTGCCAGCCTCCAAGAAGCGGGCCCGCCCTGTGCGTGGGCAGGACGGGCCTCGGGAGGAAAGGCAGGCCCCGCGACTGTTCTGGGGAAGGGGATCCCACCCTTTCCCACGGGTCGCGGCAAAAGGCCTGGCCTGCCAAAGCCAGCCCCAAGCCCCAAGGCGGCAGCAGGCAGGGCTCTCCTTGCAGCCGCCACTCCCTTCCAGAAGACCCCAGCCCCAGCCCCAGGGTTTCCGCAGCTCGTCTCCAATTCATCGTGCCTCCGACAGCACTGCTGCAAGGGCTCCCCAGGGCCTTACCGCTGGTGGTGAGCTCCTTGAGGGTTGGAAGCTTCTCGGGCCCCAAGGGGCTAAAGAGCAGGTACTTGATCATCCTGGCCCCCCTGCGCTGCACCAGCTGGGGAGGAGGTCCTGCTCCTGCTACAGAACCCCTCTGCTCCTCGCTCGCCGCCTCCTCTTCCTCCTGCTCCCACTTCCCCAAGCGGCGGCTCCAGCGCTCTCCCACAGCCTCCCCTCGCCTCCTCCTGGCAGCAGGGCAGCTCCTGCGGAGCAGAGCGCGGGACAGAGCAGCCCTGGCACTGCCCAGGCCTCGCTGGGGAGTGTGGCTGGGGCCACGGCGGGCAGAGGAAGCTGTTGCCATGAGGCGGGTGTCCCACTGTGACGCTGCACCGTGTCACACAGGGCTGCGGGGACGCGCCACCTCGCAGGCCCACCCACGCTTGGCCCCAGCACGGGCAGGGCAGCCGCGCCGGGCAGGGCCCCGGAGGCTGACATCCCCCTGCGTAGCTCACCTCGGCCCCCCTCGCCTGCCCGCAGACAAACTCTGGCAAGGCGGGAAGGAACGCGCATTCATGCTGCGGGGGCTTTGCGCACTCTTGTACAAGAGGGCTGGGGAGGGCCCGCTAAGTCCCGCTAAGGAGGGCCACAGCGGGAACAAACCCGGAGCTTTGGGTCACGAGACGATGCTCAGCCCCTCCTATCCCCTAGGGCCACTGGGGCGGACCTCTTTCACCACACCAGCACCCACAGAGGAGGACCGCAACAGCACATGGCGCACGGGCTGCTGCAAAGGCACGACGCGCCTTGCCAATAAATCCTCCCAGGCGCGCTCCCCGTCCCGCAAGACTTCACTAGCCATGACTGTCGCCTTCCCAAACGCTCCCCTCAACCCCCGGGGGCCCCACTATCCCCTGGGGACCCTGAGCACAGCTCCGCGAGCAAGAGATACGCTAACAGCAGCGCCTGGAGAAAGGCCTGCAGGCAGAGGGCAAGGGGAGGCCGTCCCCCCAGCAAGGAGCAAAGGTGCCGTCAGCGCAAGCCCCAACACCACAACATCAAGGAGGCCCCAGAAGGCTACAGCTCCCCCTAGACAGGCCAGCAAGGAGCCATCCAGAAAAGCAGGCCGCAGGGGCGTGCAGGCGCCAGCGCACTGGGCAGCCTCACAGAGCAGCCGGTCCCGGCATTGCCCCGGGAGAGATGCACGCTCTGCAAGGTAAGAGCACCGGCAGCAGGCAACAAGACGGGAATCTCACCCCCTCGGGTGCCGCGGGAGCTGGACTCTACTGTCAAAAATAAACTCCAAATTCCAAGCACTCTGCTCGGTGCCACCTGCAAACTCGCACTCAATGCCACTAGCTGTGTCCTTAAGGAAGATCTTCCCGGTGAGACAAAACTGGGAGAGTGGCTGATGCACCCAAGCCTTCAGCCGGGGCCTCGGACTTGCACAGCCGGGCAGCTCTTGCTGCCTCTTCTGCCCCAACGCTTCTCTGGATATCTTCCAAACCCGCCTGCACGCAGTCCTGTGCCCCCTGCTCTAGGTGTGCCTGCTCAAGCAGGGGGGTTGGACAAGATGATCTCCAGAGGTCCCTTCCAACCCCTAGCAGTCTGTGATCCTGTGATACTCCACAGTCTTGGTCCCAGGATGGACCCTTGAGGGACACCCCACCACTCCTTACTGATGTCCATGTGGGCCTTGAGCCGTTGACTGTAACTCTTTGGAGGCGGCCGTTCCACCAGTTCCTTATCCATCTACTAGTCCATCCCCTCCCATCCATTCCAATCCAGTCCAATGTAGAGGTGAGCATTTTGAGGGGGACCGTGGCAATGGCCTTGCAGAAGTCCAGCTAGGCGACCTCAGTTGCTCTTTGCTTGTCCACTCCTGTGGTCGCGTGGCCTGTCACGGCTGGCTGGCAGGGCCAGGCCCCTTTGTCCGCAAACCCTCCTGTGCCCTCGGCCGCAGAGAAACACTGCGCAGCATGGTCGCTCTGGCTGGACACAGGCAGCAGTGGCCTTTATTTGGCACGTTCCCCTTTGCAAAGGCACTCCTCGCCCCCGCCACCCGTTGCTGACAGCTCTCCTGCTGAAAAGGCTGCTGTGACGGCTAAGGCTCCTGCCAGTGGACTTTGCGGGCTGCTCGCAGCTTCTTGCCGTGGCTGCCAGTCCCTGGGCCTCCCAACGGCACCCCAACAGCCTCGTCTTCCCCTGCCTGCTAAAGGACACAGAAGAAAGCGCCTCAGTCCCGTGGTCGGGCGGAAGGGCTCGCAAAGCCTGGCTCAGGCCAGTAGTTCTTGGAGGTGCTGCCCAGGCCAGCCCCCGCCGCTCTGTGTGGCGGCTCCTGGGCCCTCGTGGCCCAAACGATCTGCAGCGAGAAGAGTGCAGATGAGCCGGGGGTGAAGCCGGGCAGGGCCGAGTGCCGGCACGGAGCGAGCATCGCAGCTGAGGGCCGGGTGCCCGGGAGGCGCTGCGCGGGAAGGGCAAGCACAGGCCGCCGCCTTTGGGAAGGCAGAGCCCAGCAGCTGAGCCAGCTTATCGTCCTCAGCCCCCTGGGAACGCAGGTCCCCTGTTGCAACGCTGTCCGGAGCGCCCAGCGGGCGCGCAGCCACCTGCATGAACGGGAACGGACGGGGCGCCTGGTTCGAGGCTGGACCCCGGAGCCGGCTCCTAGCCCACAAGGGCCATCAGGGAAAGAGCCTCCTTCGCCAGCAGTGCCGTCAGTGGACGGACGGGCAAGGCAGGACGGGGGCACCCTGCGCACAGGGTTCTCCTGTGCTTTGGCTGGGATGCTGCCTGCCTCTGCCAGCACCCCGTGCCTGCACGTGCACACGCGGACGCACGCGGGGCCCCCCTTGCCTTTTGTACCCACGGCCTTGCCCTGGGGACAAGCGTCGGAGATTGGCCTGGGTCTGGCCATAGCTTGGCCCCCACAGGTGGCCCGGTCACTCCTGCAGCACGAGGAGCTGGAGGACGCCAAGCTGCGTGGCCTAGGGAAGCCTGCACACCTCCAGGGCTCGGGGCCGCCTAAAGCTTTCCCTGGCCTCTGCGGGAGCCGCCACACACTTACTCTTGCCGTGCTCTCCCCGGGAGGGGCGGCCCTGCCCGCCGCTCTGATGCCCTCTGCCTTGCAGGGCTTTGGCCTCTCCCTGACCAGCCTCTCGGCGTAGGCCCTCCTCAGGAGGTGGGCAGGGCAATGGGGATCCTCAAAGAGATGGCGACAGGGGCTCTGCAAAGGCAGAAGAGACTCTCCTGAGGCACTGCCACCGAGAGCTGGGGCTGCTCCCAAGGCTTCAGCCGAGGCGTGTCACTTGCACAGCCTTGGCGTAGCCTTCCAGGCAGCGGTGCGGACCCCCCGCAGGGAGGCGCAGGCACTCAACAGACTGCCCGTGCCACAGCCAGCTGCGCGCTTTGGCCTGGGGCCCTCGGGACAGCTCCTCCCGCGGGGCAACGTGCAGGGCAGCGGGCAGACAGAAGGCCCCTGCCTGGCCAGTTGCCACAGCTCCGCTGCCGTGGCCCTGCCGCCAGAGCCTCCCTGCTCCCCTCCCAGGCAGCGGGGAGGGCAAGTGCCCTCTTCCTGGGGGCTCTGAAGTGCACGCCGTACCTGGCCTCGCTCCATGTTGCGCCCCGCTCTGTCAAGAGGGTATTGGCGCCGCACCTCCGCTTCCACCTCTCGGCGCTTGGATGCCATCAGCAGCCGGAGCCGTTTCTCTTCCCTCTCAGCGTGGAGGGACCTCGTTCCCTGGCGGCCCCGCACACACGACACGTGCAGCGTTAGTGTTCTTGGGCTGGCCACGAGGGCAGGGGGGCTGGGCAGCTCTTGCTGCCTCTTCTGCCCCGGCCCAGAGCCCGAAACGTGACACAGGGCTGGCAAATCCCTAGGACGTACCGTTCTGGAGGGCTGCGGAACACAGGGGGGGAGCTGCAACCGCGGCTGAGCTGGAGGTCTGGGCTGCTTCGGCTCCTCCTGTGGCTTCTGCCGGATCACTGGCAGGGACCTAAAGAGGCACGGCAGGCTGAGGCCGTGGGAGCCCACTCTGAGCCAGTTGCTCGGGGCCGGGCTCGCAGCCTGCTCCCCCCTGGCTCCGGCACCACGAGGCGGTTCGGCAAGAGGACCCCGTGCCCAGACGGACGTCGCCTCCGGGGCCTTTCGGCATCGGCGCAGGCAACCCCACTGCGGCCCAGGGAAACATCTCACTTGCCCACCACCAGGGCCATGGGGTGCCCCTGCGGCCCCAGCCACACCGCTCCTCCAGGAGGCTCACCTGGCTTGGTCAGCTTTGGCGGCTTGAGCCTGCTCGCCAGCCTTCGCCAGCTGCCTGGCTAGAGAAACCCTGCGGCAAGCCAGGAACACGGGATCCAGCACGCTCACTGCAAGCGGGAGGCAAGAGAAGAGCACAAGAGCGAGCGTCTCTGGGACCCTGCGGGCCAGACAGGAGCACCCACAGCCCCCTGCCAGCACTCGGCTGGGACACTACCTCTGCGGGCACCCCCGCCCCAAGGCGCCGGCTCTCTCTGGGGCTTCAGAGAAACTGCAGGCGCTGATGCTCGGTGTGGGGTCTCAGCTGCAAGCCTGGGAACAAGAAGGCACCGGGTGGGCAAGAGGGCACCGTGCTCCCTTGGGGGCTGACGCCAGGAAGCTGCTGGCTGGCATCGTGGGGAGCCACTGCCAAGCCCCTGGGGGATGCAACTCTCTGTGCGACCTCAGGGGCCCCACGGTCTCCAGCGGCCTCTGCCGGGCTTCCCTCGCCTTCCTGCCGGCAAGCTGATGATCCCAGCACAAGCCCGCCTTGCTGCCCGCGCAGACCCTCCCGCCCCTCTCACTCTCTCGGGGCACATTGAGAGCGGACTGGCCGCTTCGTCTGCGCTCTCCGAGCCAAGCACGAGCCGGCGGCGGGCGGACCGGGCAGCTCTGCTGAGAAAGAGCTGGTCTTGCCTACGTGTGGCAGGAGAGGAGCCTCGGCAAGAGGGCGGTGCCCCGGTAGCAGGAACCGAGCAGCTGCTCCCTCGACCTGCCAGGGGCTGCAGAAGCCATGCCGCTCACCTTGGCAGCGTGATGACCCCGTCTCGGCTGAGCCGCGTAAAATCGTTTTTGCCCGGGAAGGCCACGATACCCCTCATCTTGGAGTCCTGCAAGGGGACAGGACAGGGACAGCTCAGCAGGCGCCCAGGACGCGTGCTGGTTGCTCACCAAGGTGGCAAACGGGCTCTCTGCTCAAAGACACAAAGGCTGCCTCTCCGAAAGCCGTGCGCCGCCTTCTCCCTCGATGCCATTAACCCCTCCCTCAAAGGGGCCGAGGCGCTACCGAGGCTTGGCCTAGCTCCTCGAGAGCGTGCCTAGGCCAGGCGGCGAGGCAGGTGACGGCAGCCAAGAGAAAGCAGCTGGGGAGAGCTGTGACAGCATTGCCAAAGAGACACGAGGAGGAGCCCTGGCAAAACGACGAGCTCACCTCCAGAAGAGCTGCCAGCATGTTCCCGGTGGCGTCCAGCTCCAGCAGGCAGTCATCGAAGAAGGTCATGCTGACGGCTTTTCTTCGCACAGCGAGGATGCCAATGCCCTTGAAGGAGAATTCCACCTCCTTGTTGTCTCGCAGGGCCCCAGCGAAGAAAAGCAGGGTCTCGTGGATGCACTGCTCGACGATTTCTCGGCGGAAGTGGATGTCCGCGGCGATCTGCTCAAAGTCCAGCGGGACGGATAGCGTCTCGTCTAGGAAGCAAGCGCAAAGCAACCAAGTCACTCCCACCGCAGTTCAGCCGGCTCCCAGACCAGGTGCCATCAGCGCCCGGCCCACGGGCAACGCTCTGCCGGACAGCGCTTCCCTCTCAGCTTCGGCCACATCTCCACAGGTGTCAGCAAACGCAAGGACTGTGCAGGGCAAGCATCCCTCCTCTTACCTGGAATTTTGGTCTTGGCACACCTGAGCTTGTAAAATTTCTTCAGAAACCTGCACGGCCGGAACACGGGTCTCTCAACAGGCAAAACCTTGTCCTCTCCCACCGTGGCCTGTGCTGGGACAACTGCAAATGTCCCAACTCCGATGTGCACCGCCTGAAAACGCAAGCAAGAAGAGGCAGCGTTGGCGGTGCTGCGCACGCAGGGTCGGGAAGGCTGCCGCAGGGCTCGCGTGGCCCTGGGGACGGTGCTTCATGCCCTGCCCGCTGCAGAGGTGCAGGGGGCCAGGGCGGGCCACGAGCAGGAGGCAAGGCTCACCCTCTTCTGCAAGAGCTGTCTACGGATATACTTAGATGCGGCAGCCCAGACTCTGCAGATTTCTGGAAAGCAAAGGAAAGGCACACCACGCTCTGAGTCAGCAACGCTCAACCATCCAGCGGCCCCCTACCCACGGAGGCGACAGCGGAGTGAACTGAAGGCCCGCCTCGCCCTGAGCAAACACTCGCAGCACCGGGGCTGCCCAGCTCCGTTCCTGACCGCTGCCAGCCTCCAAGAAGCGGGCCCGCCCTGTGCGTGGGCAGGACGGGCCTCGGGAGGAAAGGCAGGCCCCGCGACTGTTCTGGGGAAGGGGATCCCACCCTTTCCCACGGGTCGCGGCAAAAGGCCTGGCCTGCCAAAGCCAGCCCCAAGCCCCAAGGCGGCAGCAGGCAGGGCTCTCCTTGCAGCCGCCACTCCCTTCCAGAAGACCCCAGCCCCAGCCCCAGCCCCAGCCCCAGCCCCAGCCCCAGGGTTTCCGCAGCTCGTCTCCAATTCATCGTGCCTCCGACAGCACTGCTGCAAGGGCTCCCCAGGGCCTTACCGCTGGTGGTGAGCTCCTTGAGGGTTGGAAGCTTCTCGGGCCCCAAGGGGCTAAAGAGCAGGTACTTGATCATCCTGGCCCCCCTGCGCTGCACCAGCTGGGGAGGAGGTCCTGCTCCTGCTACAGAACCCCTCTGCTCCTCGCTCGCCGCCTCCTCTTCCTCCTGCTCCCACTTCCCCAAGCGGCGGCTCCAGCGCTCTCCCACAGCCTCCCCTCGCCTCCTCCTGGCAGCAGGGCAGCTCCTGCGGAGCAGAGCGCGGGACAGAGCAGCCCTGGCACTGCCCAGGCCTCGCTGGGGAGTGTGGCTGGGGCCACGGCGGGCAGAGGAAGCTGTTGCCATGAGGCGGGTGTCCCACTGTGACGCTGCACCGTGTCACACAGGGCTGCGGGGACGCGCCACCTCGCAGGCCCACCCACGCTTGGCCCCAGCACGGGCAGGGCAGCCGCGCCGGGCAGGGCCCCGGAGGCTGACATCCCCCTGCGTAGCTCACCTCGGCCCCCCTCGCCTGCCCGCAGACAAACTCTGGCAAGGCGGGAAGGAACGCGCATTCATGCTGCGGGGGCTTTGCGCACTCTTGTACAAGAGGGCTGGGGAGGGCCCGCTAAGTCCCGCTAAGGAGGGCCACAGCGGGAACAAACCCGGAGCTTTGGGTCACGAGACGATGCTCAGCCCCTCCTATCCCCTAGGGCCACTGGGGCGGACCTCTTTCACCACACCAGCACCCACAGAGGAGGACCGCAACAGCACATGGCGCACGGGCTGCTGCAAAGGCACGACGCGCCTTGCCAATAAATCCTCCCAGGCGCGCTCCCCGTCCCGCAAGACTTCACTAGCCATGACTGTCGCCTTCCCAAACGCTCCCCTCAACCCCCGGGGGCCCCACTATCCCCTGGGGACCCTGAGCACAGCTCCGCGAGCAAGAGATACGCTAACAGCAGCGCCTGGAGAAAGGCCTGCAGGCAGAGGGCAAGGGGAGGCCGTCCCCCCAGCAAGGAGCAAAGGTGCCGTCAGCGCAAGCCCCAACACCACAACATCAAGGAGGCCCCAGAAGGCTACAGCTCCCCCTAGACAGGCCAGCAAGGAGCCATCCAGAAAAGCAGGCCGCAGGGGCGTGCAGGCGCCAGCGCACTGGGCAGCCTCACAGAGCAGCCGGTCCCGGCATTGCCCCGGGAGAGATGCACGCTCTGCAAGGGAAGAGCACCGGCAGCAGGCAACAAGACGGGAATCTCACCCCCTCGGGTGCCGCGGGAGCTGGACTCTACTGTCAAAAATAAACTCCAAATTCCAAGCACTCTGCTCGGTGCCACCTGCAAACTCGCACTCAATGCCACTAGCTGTGTCCTTAAGGAAGATCTTCCCGGTGAGACAAAACTGGGAGAGTGGCTGATGCACCCAAGCCTTCAGCCGGGGCCTCGGACTTGCACAGCCGGGCAGCTCTTGCTGCCTCTTCTGCCCCAACGCTTCTCTGGATATCTTCCAAACCTGCCTGCACGCAGTCCTGTGCCCCCTGCTCTAGGTGTGCCTGCTCAAGCAGGGGGGTTGGACAAGATGATCTCCAGAGGTCCCTTCCAACCCCTAGCAGTCTGTGATCCTGTGATACTCCACAGTCTTGGTCCCAGGATGGACCCTTGAGGGACACCCCACCACTCCTTACTGATGTCCATGTGGGCCTTGAGCCGTTGACTGTAACTCTTTGGAGGTGGCCGTTCCACCAGTTCCTTATCCATCTACTAGTCCATCCCCTCCCATCCATTCCAATCCCATCCATTCCAATCCCATCCATTCCAATCCAGTCCAATGTAGAGGTGAGCATTTTGAGGGGGACCGTGGCAATGGCCTTGCAGAAGTCCAGCTAGGCGACCTCAGTTGCTCTTTGCTTGTCCACTCCTGTGGTCGCGTGGCCTGTCACGGCTGGCTGGCAGGGCCAGGCCCCTTTGTCCGCAAACCCTCCTGTGCCCTCGGCCGCAGAGAAACACTGTGCAGCATGGTCGCTCTGGCTGGACACAGGCAGCAGTGGCCTTTATTTGGCATGTTCCCCTTTGCAAAGGCACTCCTCGCCCCCGCCACCCGTTGCTGACAGCTCTCCTGCTGAAAAGGCTGCTGTGACGGCTAAGGCTCCTGCCAGTGGACTTTGCGGGCTGCTCGCAGCTTCTTGCCGTGGCTGCCAGTCCCTGGGCCTCCCAACGGCACCCCAACAGCCTCGTCTTCCCCTGCCTGCTAAAGGACACAGAAGAAAGCGCCTCAGTCCCGTGGTCGGGCGGAAGGGCTCGCAAAGCCTGGCTCAGGCCAGTAGTTCTTGGAGGTGCTGCCCAGGCCAGCCCCCGCCGCTCTGTGTGGCGGCTCCTGGGCCCTCGTGGCCCAAACGATCTGCAGCGAGAAGAGTGCAGATGAGCCGGGGGTGAAGCCGGGCAGGGCCGAGTGCCGGCACGGAGCGAGCATCGCAGCTGAGGGCCGGGTGCCCGGGAGGCGCTGCGCGGGAAGGGCAAGCACAGGCCACCGCCTTTGGGAAGGCAGAGCCCAGCAGCTGAGCCAGCTTATCGTCCTCAGCCCCCTGGGAACGCAGGTCCCCTGTTGCAACGCTGTCCGGAGCGCCCAGCGGGCGCGCAGCCACCTGCATGAACGGGAACGGACGGGGCGCCTGGTTCGAGGCTGGACCCCGGAGCCGGCTCCTAGCCCACAAGGGCCATCAGGGAAAGAGCCTCCTTCGCCAGCAGTGCCGTCAGTGGACGGACGGGCAAGGCAGGACGGGGGCACCCTGCGCACAGGGTTCTCCTGTGCTTTGGCTGGGATGCTGCCTGCCTCTGCCAGCACCCCGTGCCTGCACGTGCACACGCGGACGCACGCGGGGCCCCCCTTGCCTTTTGTACCCACGGCCTTGCCCTGGGGACAAGCGTCGGAGATTGGCCTGGGTCTGGCCATAGCTTGGCCCCCACAGGTGGCCCGGTCACTCCTGCAGCACGAGGAGCTGGAGGACGCCAAGCTGCGTGGCCTAGGGAAGCCTGCACACCTCCAGGGCTCGGGGCCGCCTAAAGCTTTCCCTGGCCTCTGCGGGAGCCGCCACACACTTACTCTTGCCGTGCTCTCCCCGGGAGGGGCGGCCCTGCCCGCCGCTCTGATGCCCTCTGCCTTGCAGGGCTTTGGCCTCTCCCTGACCAGCCTCTCGGCGTAGGCCCTCCTCAGGAGGTGGGCAGGGCAATGGGGATCCTCAAAGAGATGGCGACAGGGGCTCTGCAAAGGCAGAAGAGACTCTCCTGAGGCACTGCCACCGAGAGCTGGGGCTGCTCCCAAGGCTTCAGCCGAGGCGTGTCACTTGCACAGCCTTGGCGTAGCCTTCCAGGCAGCGGTGTGGACCCCCCGCAGGGAGGCGCAGGCACTCAACAGACTGCCCGTGCCACAGCCAGCTGCGCGCTTTGGCCTGGGGCCCTCGGGACAGCTCCTCCCGCGGGGCAACGTGCAGGGCAGCGGGCAGACAGAAGGCCCCTGCCTGGCCAGTTGCCACAGCTCCGCTGCCGTGGCCCTGCCGCCAGAGCCTCCCTGCTCCCCTCCCAGGCAGCGGGGAGGGCAAGTGCCCTCTTCCTGGGGGCTCTGAAGTGCACGCCGTACCTGGCCTCGCTCCATGTTGCGCCCCGCTCTGTCAAGAGGGTACTGGTGCCGCACCTCCGCTTCCACCTCTCGGCGCTTGGATGCCATCAGCAGCCGGAGCCGTTTCTCTTCCCTCTCAGCGTGGAGGGACCTCGTTCCCTGGCGGCCCCGCACACATGACATGTGCAGCGTTAGTGTTCTTGGGCTGGCCACGAGGGCAGGGGGGCTGGGCAGCTCTTGCTGCCTCTTCTGCCCCGGCCCAGAGCCCGAAACGTGACACAGGGCTGGCAAATCCCTAGGACGTACCGTTCTGGAGGGCTGCGGAACACAGGGGGGGAGCTGCAACCGCGGCTGAGCTGGAGGTCTGGGCTGCTTCGGCTCCTCCTGTGGCTTCTGCCGGATCACTGGCAGGGACCTAAAGAGGCACGGCAGGCTGAGGCCGTGGGAGCCCACTCTGAGCCAGTTGCTCGGGGCCGGGCTCGCAGCCTGCTCCCCCCTGGCTCCGGCACCACGAGGCGGTTCGGCAAGAGGACCCCGTGCCCAGACGGACGTCGCCTCCGGGGCCTTTCGGCATCGGCGCAGGCAACCCCACTGCGGCCCAGGGAAACATCTCACTTGCCCACCACCAGGGCCATGGGGTGCCCCTGCGGCCCCAGCCACACCGCTCCTCCAGGAGGCTCACCTGGCTTGGTCAGCTTTGGCGGCTTGAGCCTGCTCGCCAGCCTTCGCCAGCTGCCTGGCTAGAGAAACCCTGCGGCAAGCCAGGAACACGGGATCCAGCACGCTCACTGCAAGCGGGAGGCAAGAGAAGAGCACAAGAGCGAGCGTCTCTGGGACCCTGCGGGCCAGACAGGAGCACCCACAGCCCCCTGCCAGCACTCGGCTGGGACACTACCTCTGCGGGCACCCCCGCCCCAAGGCGCCGGCTCTCTCTGGGGCTTCAGAGAAACTGCAGGCGCTGATGCTCGGTGTGGGGTCTCAGCTGCAAGCCTGGGAACAAGAAGGCACCGGGTGGGCAAGAGGGCACCGTGCTCCCTTGGGGGCTGACGCCAGGAAGCTGCTGGCTGGCATCGTGGGGAGCCACTGCCAAGCCCCTGGGGGATGCAACTCTCTGTGCGACCTCAGGGGCCCCACGGTCTCCAGCGGCCTCTGCCGGGCTTCCCTCGCCTTCCTGCCGGCAAGCTGATGATCCCAGCACAAGCCCGCCTTGCTGCCCGCGCAGACCCTCCCGCCCCTCTCACTCTCTCGGGGCACATTGAGAGCGGACTGGCCGCTTCGTCTGCGCTCTCCGAGCCAAGCACGAGCCGGCGGCGGGCGGACCGGGCAGCTCTGCTGGGAAAGAGCTGGTCTTGCCTACGTGTGGCAGGAGAGGAGCCTCGGCAAGAGGGCGGTGCCCCGGTAGCAGGAACCGAGCAGCTGCTCCCTCGACCTGCCAGGGGCTGCAGAAGCCATGCCGCTCACCTTGGCAGCGTGATGACCCCGTCTCGGCTGAGCCGCGTAAAATCGTTTTTGCCCGGGAAGGCCACGATACCCCTCATCTTGGAGTCCTGCAAGGGGACAGGACAGGGACAGCTCAGCAGGCGCCCAGGACGCGTGCCGGTTGCTCACCAAGGTGGCAAACGGGCTCGCTGCTCAAAGACACAAAGGCTGCCTCTCCGAAAGCCGTGCGCCGCCTTCTCCCTCGATGCCATTAACCCCTCCCTCAAAGGGGCCGAGGCGCTACCGAGGCTTGGCCTAGCTCCTCGAGAGCGTGCCTAGGCCAGGCGGCGAGGCAGGTGACGGCAGCCAAGAGAAAGCAGCTGGGGAGAGCTGTGACAGCATTGCCAAAGAGACACGAGGAGGAGCCCTGGCAAAACGACGAGCTCACCTCCAGAAGAGCTGCCAGCATGTTCCCGGTGGCGTCCAGCTCCAGCAGGCAGTCATCGAAGAAGGTCATGCTGACGGCTTTTCTTCGCACAGCGAGGATGCCAATGCCCTTGAAGGAGAATTCCACCTCCTTGTTGTCTCGCAGGGCCCCAGCGAAGAAAAGCAGGGTCTCGTGGATGCACTGCTCGACGATTTCTCGGCGGAAGTGGATGTCCGCGGCGATCTGCTCAAAGTCCAGCGGGACGGATAGCGTCTCGTCTAGGAAGCAAGCGCAAAGCAACCAAGTCACGCCCACCGCAGTTCAGCCGGCTCCCAGACCAGGTGCCATCAGCGCCCGGCCCTCGGGCAACGCTCTGCCGGACAGCGCTCCCCTTGGCCAGATGTCCAGAACAGAACTGATGGACAGGAGAAGGCAAAGACAAGCTTTGGCTCCTCCTGCGAGCAACCAGCTGGAGTATAGGGCAAACTGGGGCTGGCTCCCCAGGGAGGGGCAGGGTGCTGGGCCATTGAACACGTGCACATGGCTCAGTGCTGTACAGGTTGGACGAGCCTTGGGTTGGCCTTGTCACAAAAGTGTTGGCGCCAAGCCAAACTCAAGTGCTGTGCAGGGGAAGCGTCCCTCCTCTTACCTGGAATTTTGGTCTTGGCACACCTGAGCTTGTAAAATTCTTCAGAAACCTGCACGGCCGGAACACGGGTCTCTCAACAGGCAAAACCTTGTCCTCTCCCAACATGGCCTGTGCTGGGACAACTGCAAGTGTCCCAGCTCCTATGTGCACCGCCTGAAAACGCAAGCAAGAAGAGGCAGCGTTGGCGGTGCTGCGCACACAGGGTTGGGAAGGTTGCTGCACGGCTCACGTCATCCCAGACCCTGCAGATTTCTGGAAAGCAAAGGAAAGGCACCCCATGATCCAAGTCAGCAACACCCAACCAAGCAGCACGGGCAGGGCAACCCCACTGGGCACCTGTGGCTGCTGCCCTGACACCTTTGCCTGCGTGTCTCAACTCCGCCACCCTCAGCTGACCCTGGGGAAGACGTGTAATCGCTGTCTAAATTACTCTTCAAGTCATCATTCCAGTCTGTCACGTCACTGTGTAATTACCATTCAACTATTACTTAATCACTGTTTGCTTTCTTCTTAATTCAATCTCCCATTAGTTATCATTTAATCATTGTTTAATCCTTAATGGTACACTTTTAGTTAACCCTGCAATGGTGACACCTCTGAATAATTCATCTGTGACAAAAAGCATCCTAGTCAGCGGGACAGCACATTCAAACACCAACTACTCAGGGAGGCACAGCTTTAACCCTTCCCCAAAGCATCTGGGCGATTGTGCATGCGAGAAGCGGGATAACTGGAAGAAGATCAAAGAGCAGTTAAACCTCAGAAGCGGGAAACTGAAAGAGAAGGTAATAACAACATACAAGGCATTGAAAAAGTATTTAGAAGCAACGTGTCAGTATAAGAAACATAGAGAACAGGAAATTAGGGTGTGGCAAGATGAGGTGGAAGAAAGAAAGAGACAAGAAATAATGTTACCTCTGTGAACAGAACAACTGCAGAAACAACTCGGGGAAGATAAAGAAAAATGCGTGAAGCTAGAGGATCAATTGGAACTCATACTTCTGGCCCCCAGCCCCCAGATCCTGTGAAAATTAGTGAGCTAAGCAGCTCCCCAGTAGATTGGGACAGAGATATCTGCGAGGACCCCGACCAAGAACCTAGCAATGAGTGTGAGTTATATTAATCAGCATTAAAGGTAGCCCCTATTAGTGAAACTGAGGCATCTGCTGGACCTCTAGGGGGTATCCCGAGAAATGCCATACAGACCATGCTATCGGACCCCCTTCAACTGGCCAACCTGCATGAAAAATGTGGGCAGACACCTGGTGAAAACGAGACTGAGTATCCATGGTATGTCTCCTTAACTGGAGGACACCGTGTTGTGTTAGGTCAAGGCAAAGCAGGTGGCTTTTGGGGACCAGCCCCTAACACCAAATCATACTCTCCTATGCACCAAGTAGCGAGTTACTGGGCAGGTGGCACAGACCCTCGGGACAGAGGGGAGCCCAAGGCTCTAACAGTAAGATCATCGAGAGAACTTTCTATGGCTGTTAAAAAAGCAGCCTGCCTTCAGGCTAGGAACGACAGGGGTACCCACAGTAATTACTCTGTCCCTGCCCCTGTAGACCCCCGAGGCGTGAAATCACTGGGAAGGGGAGCCCCTGCTGCTTTAAAACCCGTACCTCATTGCAAAGAGGGACAAATGAAGAGAAAACATAGAACATAATGCTCAGCAGGGTCAGGACTATCAACCCCGCCTCCATCCCATCTGACCTGGGCAGGCTTGATGTGTGGCATTGTAAATCTTAGTTGAGAAATGGGATGGGACAGATCGACACCAGCAGGGCGATCCCGAGCTTACACAGCCAGCCAGTCAAACACCCCCTAGGGCCCCCAACCTTTTCCCATCTCATAAACCCCCCTCATAAATCCATTTCAGGGAAGAAAAATTATTTAGGCTTTGATGCAAGCTGTGCCCATGCTGCCCGGCTCAAAAATAACCAGTGTTCCTCAGTATCCTACCTCTACTGCTGCCCAGACGGGTATGGCGGAGGTCGTAACTGACCTAAGAAAAAAAGCCCCGTTGTGTCCCAAACATACTCCCCATACAAGTCCCCAGTGTGGCCAGTTAAACAGACAGACAGGAGATGGCACTCTCTTAGCCATCTTAGCTCTCTTAGGACTTCCTCAGAGTTGTAAGCATTCGCCCGCATTAGTGCTGGGTGGACGCACCCTAGCTGGGAACTAAAAGGGGTAACGAGCCCACAGTCACCCCGCCAAGACTTGCGTTGTTGTCTCTTTCCAGCACCGATACCAGGAGTGACAGCAAAGTGCAAAGTGCCTCCCTTGGAGACTGGGCTGACCGTCAGGGGAACATTCATCCTTCTCGCAGGAGCAATGATCACCAGCGTGAACCAGTTCCAGTTCACACGTCGACAAGCCTGGCACGTGGGGTGGAGGCCCTCACTTTTTATTTGTGCTAATCAATACAGTAACTGTAGGACGTTCTGCACCATACACGTTTAACATTGTTGGAAGTACAGGAACATTGGGAGAACCAACACAAAACCTGACAATGACAAACTCTGTCAACCACACAGCTGTAAAAGCAAATAAGGGTCACCTTATTTCTGCCACACCAGGTGACAGAATCTCTGCTGAATGTAATGTGACAAATTAGTCAACGGGAAACACCTTTGTGGTCATCAGGGAGATAAATCAAACTCCATCAAACAGCAGATTAGACTGCCCCTCACGCCCCAGCCGTATAATTAGCTTCCTCTTTAATGACACAACTATAGAAGCAGTGTGTCTGTGGACAGGTAAAGGGAAAGATAGCAAAAACGAACTGTCCTTAAAGGTCACGCTACCACCTACTCCCAAACCTCATCCTATACCAACAACTACCCCTACTACCTCCCAGCCTACTCCCTCTTCTATTACTCCCACAACCAGCCAAGCCACACATTCACACATTTCTGCAACTTGACCCTATGCTACTCAACCTACAGGACAACAGCAAGTCATATTTAAGCCATCATGGTCCCTGAAAAGGGTAGAACTGTCCACGTCTACTGATCTATATAAGAACTCTCTGTGAAAATGTAATTGTTAATAGAAATTTTACACAGAATGTATCCCATCAATCAAATGCACGTCTTTGTAACTTCGCCAGCATCACTGGATGTGACTTTAATTATACAGTCCCCGTGACCTCACACGTGCTGCTAAAGGCAAAATGACACACCATATGGAGACCTTTTACCTTCCCCCTTCAGAAGGAACTCGACGCTGCTTCACAGACTGGCGGAACATCAGGACTTACAAGCTTTATTTATTACAAAAGCCACAAAAACAAAGCAGAAACACACTGATGACTGTGCATGTCAGTGAGGAAGAAATACACTACACACTGGTAAAAGCGAAAAAGGACGGGCCACAGCGCTGCTGTGAAACCCCATTAGGATGGTCTCCACAGCAACAGGGGTATTGAATGCCACTTTATCTCCCCTGATAATGTTGTAACGGGCCTCAGGCAAGAACACGGTCTTCCACAAGGGTGATCGGGGACATCCTGGAGCGGTGCAGACAACCTAGCACAGGTGCCAGCGGAAACCGAGGCAAAAGCAACTAAGGACACCTCCATCTAGATAAGGGTCAGAACACCAGCTGAAACCAACACACTGTGACAAGATCACTCCGTGGGCCAACTCACAACCACATGTGGAAGAAGGACTCACAGTTCATGGAAAGCACACAAAAAACACCCCTTCAAGAAACCACTAGGGACCACCGGAGACCACCTGATACCTCTTCAGGGGCTCCTCAGGGACTTAAAACACATGGGTGATTTAGATGCAAGTATTATAATTCGTTCCAAGAAATAGAATGAATAACTATTCCAGGGAATCTAATGCATATGTATAGAACTGAGAAATATAAGCTCTATCTCTGACTTTTGCTATGCACGCTAGGAGGAATTATTCCCCACGCATCCGTCACTGTAATAAAGAACGCCTGCTCCTTAATACTGCATTGGTGTTGAGGAGTTTTATTTCCAATTTTCATTATAATAATGTTTGCCCTTGTCATCATTTGCATTATTATTATTGTCTGTTGATAAATTCAGGTTTGGGTTTTAGCCTGATCACTACACCTCATTGTAAAACGCACAGGAGATCTTGCTACTATGTGAAACTATCTGATTGTGCAGGACTGTCTTATAATTAACCCTTTTCATTTCTGTATTTATCACTTAATGCTGCATCAGATAACGTGATGTCAGTACCACCTCACATCTGTAGCACAGAGGCAAGGGGCGACCATAATACCGCTCTGAAGTAAGTTAATTGACTGTAGTCATGGGTGGAGTGGGGTGGTGGGAGCGTGGGACAATTGGAAGGGAAAAAGTCGGTAAGCTCATGGGTTGAGATAAAGACAGTTTGAAAGAAAAAGCAAGAGCTGTGCGCACAAGCAAAGAAAAATAAGGCATTCCTTCACTAATTCCCACCGGCAGGCAGGTGCCCAGCCATCGCCAGGGAAGCAGGGCTCCATCACGCACGGCGGTTACTCGGCAAGGCAGTTGCCTGAACGTGCCCCCTTCCCACTTCTCTCTCCCAGGTAGCGACGCTGAGCGTGCCATCACATGGTATGGAACGGAACGTCCCTTTGGTCATTTGGGGTCGGCTGCCCCAGCTGCACCCCCACGGTCTTGCGCACACCCCAGCCTACTCACTGGCTGGGCAGCGCGGGGCACAGAGAAGGCCGCGACGCTGCGCAAGCGCTGCTCAGCAACAGCTAGAGCACGGGTGAGCTGTTGACGCCGTTGGCATCACAAATCCGAAACACGGCACCACAGGAACTGCTCCGATGAAAGTTAACTCCCTCCCAGCCAAAACCAGGACACCCGTGGAGGCTGTCAAGAAGGCACGAGAAAATTCGTAAACCTGACTATTTCTTTAAACAACCTTTTTGTTGCAAAGGCTCAAGAGAAGTTAGAGGCACCCAAACGCTGTGAAACAGAAAGGGCAGGGATAGTCAGGAATCCATAGAAAAGTAGGCCTGTCCTGCCGTGAGAGAAATAAAATCTGGAATTGTTAAGGGCTGGAAAAACAACTTGGAGAAGAACAGGAAAGGGATCAAGGTGACGTTAGCTTTAAAGGTAGCTGCTGACCGACGCTTAAAAGAGGACTTCTGCAGCTTTTAAAAAGCTCTCCCGTTTTCTCCCAAGCTTCCTCCCACTCCGAAAGACCACCTGCACTTCCAGGAAAAACCAAAAGTGTGAAAAAGCGTCACTCCCCTTTTCTTTCTTCCCTCTTACTTTCTGAGCATTGAAGAGGTATAAAAGTACCCACAAAGTAAATAATCAGAACGGCCCAAACGCACAGTACAAATTGGCATAACCTCCCACCCGGAATTCAGGCAATTTGAAGACTTGCAACCTTTTAAAGCAAAGGGAGAGAAAAGATGAGCTTGAAGGACTTACTGACGTAGAGGGTCTTTTGGGCTTCGCACCTACGGCCGGTGAGATCTCCCTGGCAGTGCTGGCACTGCCTGTGCTCAGCACCTTGTCCCAGCCTGTCACGCGTGCCACGTCAGCCAGTGACCCCCACCCTGCTGTGAAACAGCTGTTTGCAATTGCCAAAGGGATTTTTCAACTGTTGAGCAGCGTGCTGTGCCAACGGACTGATGCTGGGTGTGGAATTAAATCCTGAGGCACTGTTTTTGGGCTCAGAAATACCACGGCAACTGCTGGCTTGACCTGCTCTTTTTGCCACAAAAAGACCCCCTCTGCTGACACTGTGAACTGTCACAAAGCAGTCCATTAGTTCTTCAGGTCCTGATCAATGTTTCTTCTCACAGAGACATCTGTCTTAATAGCCATAACTGACCTAATCGGAAGTGCGCTTTACCATTGGTGAAAATACAATGTGTTTTGTTAATCCAGAGCAAAGCTGATCAAAACTGAGGAGCAAGCAAGTATGAAACGTCCTGCATTAAACACACCGAACCGGAGGGTGAGAGCCTCAGTGTTACAGACTGCCACGGTCCCCTTTCGTACTGCCAGGGAGGCATAGCCCCGTCGCTGCATGAACAAAGAACCAGAGCCCACATAAACAAAATACTCAAGGAATTGCCCTAGGCTGCATTTGGACTAGTGGAATCGGGATCTTCCAGCTCCTTTGTCGTACTCAAAACACCCAGGACCATCACCACAACGTAAAACAAGGCAGTAGCTTAATACAAGACGCGCACTGGACAGGCAAATTCACATGGCACAAGTCACTGCAATTCCGACATTTTCCAACTTTTCACTGTTTGACCTGGTAGCAAAAGAGAGCCTTCTCAGTACAGATCGTTGGATGCTCGTTCCATTTATGACAGGAGGATTGTTTGCTTTCCAAGAAAAACTATAAAAATTGGACAGTGACAAGGCCCAACAACTTTCACTTACCTGTGTTTAATGCTGATTATGCAGGCAGCATGAAAAATTCACCCAATAACAAAAGGATGCGCCTCAGTAACCCACAGCAGGATGCTGGTGGCATGCCATGGCCTCCCAGATGAAGAAGAAAAACAGGGTGCTGAGTTCATACCCCAGATGTAAAAGAATCTTTCTCTGTACCTGAGGAGGAGTACATCCCCATATCACTCTCAGTCCCACTATTAAAAGGTACAGGTCTCTGGCACGTCCCAGTAGATGTACGGTACAATCACTACTACAGCTCCCGCCCTAAGCTTATTTCTGTGTCAGTCTTGCTTACATAGGAGGCCCGTTAAAAACTTCCCACCCCAGCCAGACTCGAGTGGCGTGCCACAGCACAAACAGAAAGCTCCATCTGGCCCAAAAGCCCTCTTTCTGTCTTAACAATGGAGGTGGTTCTCAAAGGAGACAAACGCATAAGAAACTGATGGCCTGCGCAGCCACCAGCTGCCATGACTAGCACATACACACTAAAAAGATGCTGAGTCCCTGCTCACAGCGGTCATTTGGCAACCTACAGATGATCTTGCTTTCCTGTCATCTCAGTTTTTACAGCACGCACTACATTCTTCTTCCTCCCATCCTGGACACCAACTTGCGCACCCGCACATGCAATTCCCCTCCTGCCCTTACCTGCACAAGAGATGTGTGCATTGCCTGATCTTCCGCTAGTTCACATTTCTGTTTGCATCAACATCAGTGAGACCACGCAAACCCATTTTTAGCTTACCCACTAAAATACCGAACCTGACTGGAGAAAATATTTTTAAGTGAGCAGGTGACACACAGACCACCAGCCCAGCTTCACCCTGGTCAGTTAATTACACACACGCACGGCCTGTAAGACAAAAGGACATCTCCAAGTTTGAAAGTTAATGGGTCGTAAGTCGGGATATGTCCCCTCGTCACCGAAAAAAGCGGTAAAATCAGAAACAACTCTTGAACACCAATTTAGTATTAAAGAGCACGTATTCTTTACTCACGGTGCCGGATGCACGGGGGATCGCTCCTCCTAACGTGCATACCTTATACACCTTTCCCGTACAATTTATAGATCAAAAATTTACCTATTCGTACATATTCATTATTGTCCTTTCTACTGATTGGTACAAACTTGCTCATTCCGTATGTAAATTACTGCGCAGGCTCAGTTGTCCTCTTCCATTGTTCTCTTCTGAGTAGGTGGTGTTACTTGGGTCGGTGGTCCGTGAGTCGGTGGTCGCAATCTCCCCCTGTCGGAATTACCTTTTACCTACTTGGCTCTTAATCTTGGCAGTCCTGGCCAGTTTTCTCAGTCCACTACACGAAACCACATTTTGTCATCCTTTTCTGACAGAAGCACATTGTCTATTGTTTCGTTTGCATTAATGATTGCCTAGGGACTAAAATACAGATCAAAGAATACACTGATTGGTATACTCCATGTCCCCAGACTTAACGTCCAGTTGGATAGGGCTGTACAAGGAGTATAGCAACATCCACGGCTGGTTAATTCTATTGCTCTGGTTACACCCTACCCTACCTCTGCTACCCATTTCTGCCTCCACAGTTGTCACTGATGTTCACAAAATTAGGCAGGCCTTCTTTAGTCCCTTATTCTAAGATAATGACTTCAGGTGAATCTGCGGCGTGACCCCGAAGATGCAGAAGGTTTCCTAGGAGTCCATGATCCCACATAATTTCTCCACCATTTCCTCCATTTCTGTTCTTCAGAAAAGCCAACTATTTGCCAACACAACCTGTAAAATGGAAGAACATCTCCCAGTTCAAAAAGGTAGGCAGTCTTAAGTTGCGATATGCCCGTCGCCCTACTGGTCACCTGAAGAAAAAGGAATTTTTGGAAGTTTCCGCTAAGCCATAATAATGAACCGTGTGAATTTGGCAAAACAGACGTTGACGGCCAGAGACAGAAACCGAGAGACAGGGAAGCACTTGTTTTACAATCGTATCTTTGGCGAGAGCAGAGAGACTGATCAAAGCAAACATCCCGCCTCAGAAGGGGGTGGCAAAGCGTGTAGTCAAGGAGAACAACTACTTGGGATCTCGATAAGAACTAAAACTAAGTGTCCTTTAGGTGAACAATCCCCATTAGGCAACCAGGGTGATGGAATTAACCAACCAGGGACGCTGCTATACTCCTTGTACAGCCCTATCCAACTGGACATTAAGTCTGGGGACATGGAGTATACAAATCAGTCTATTCTTTGATCTGTATTTTAGTCTCTGGGTAATCATTAATGCGAACAAAACAATAGACAATGTGTTTCTGTCAGAACCCCTCTTTTAAGGCTCAAAGCCTAACTTTTAGGACCCAAACCCTCACTTTCTGGGTCCAAACCTCTGTTTTAAGGATCAAAGCCTCATTTTTAGGTAGCAATGATTCAGGGAATAAATAGTTAAACGTTACTAATGCAATCTAGTGTAGCTCAACAAATGTTGGGGCCCACAGCCAAAACTTAGCCAGGATAATGAGGTAGCCTTAACAGGAATGGCCTGCACGATGACTAAAACTTGTTGCTTTGGGGGAGTCAGAAAGGCTTCAAGGTAAGAAGTGCCTAAACAAAGCTACGATGACATCTGGCCTTAAGAAAAGCTGATGTACAGAGCCATAAAGATACGGAACTGCAGAGCAAACGCTAAACCAGAACAGACCATCCCTCAAGGACAGTACATACGTCATCTCAGAACTGAGTTTGCGCAAAAGCAAGGGTTAACTAGCAGACACAGTGAGGAAGGGTATGTCCTTCATCCAGAGCCCCGTGATGACCACCCGGAGACACCAATAGGCATGCGCAAATGACATCTGCATATGATGATGAATATGTATATCTTTTATCGGAAAACTAATGAATATGTATATAGAACATGTACTTAACCTGCACAATTAGATCTGACGGTGTGCACGTTAGGGGGAGAGATCACCCGTGCATCTGGCGCCGTGATTAAAGAATGCCTGCCTTTTAACACTACGTTGGTGTTACTGATAGAACTAAACCCCTGACAGTCCTTGACTTAATCCTTATTGTAAACATCCTTGTTCTCTTGTGGTTTCCTCCCTTGCAAAGGTAGTTTCAGGGATTTGAAGAATGCAAATTGGTGCCAGATGGGATTAAAAAGATGGTGCATAAGCTTGTAAATTCATTGATAACAGAGACTCAGGACATCAGTGTCGAGACAAGCACTCGAGGAACTAGTTTAAATCAGCCCCTTGTGACAGTCCAGGGCTAAAGGACCGAGGAGCTCATTCAATGACTATATATGCGCAAAGGAAACCCAAGGTTCAACCAGCGGATAGATGAGGAAGACCATCAGAGACCACTGGAGGACTCCCAAAGACCACTAAAAGGACAACTATGCATGCAGCTTGAGCTTTTACGTATGTTAATGAATCCTCGTGAATCTTATTAATATGTATGACTTTATAGTATATAATCTTTGGAAGTTTACTGAATCACTGGAGCACTCCTGGTGGATCAATCCCCAGTGCTGCCCAGCGCTGTAATAAAGGATGCCTGCTTAATAGTGACTCTGTTGCTATTGAGTTTTATTTCGGGAACTTTCTGGATACTCCGCTTCCTCTTATGGGGAAGTTCGGACTTTGAAGGATAGTATCTGCGAATTTTTGTATCATTACGAGGTTTATTCCCGATTTCGGTGACAATTACAATACTAAAAGTCACGCCCATAGGCTTAGGAAACTCCCCCTCCAATAAGCCCCTTACTCTCTCGAGCATGGGTGCTAAATTTAAAGTGAGCTGTATCTTTACATCGAAGCGAGAAAGAAATTAAACAATTATTAGCTGAGGAGTATGAATATTAGCTGTGACTGACACATTTAACTGTATACCTGTTTTGTAGTTTCTCGGTGCGGGGTGCTGGCTTTGTGGGTTACCACCTCTAGCACCCATCTTTGCACAAAGATGAAATAAAATACCTCCGCTCTGTGTGTAGTTTGGCGTTTTGCACACGGGGCGAACAAACCTGCTCTTCTGGATAACACTACCTCTGCGACCCGTTTCTGCCCTTCACAGTTGTCATTGATAGTCACAAAACTCATCAGGCTTTCTTTAGCACCTCAAAGACGACCGTGACTTCAGACAAAAGGCGAAGCTGTGGCATGGCCCCCAAGACATACAACTGTTCCAATTGCTCCGCTATTGCCTCCATTTGTGTTCTTTTAAAAAGCCAATTATGGCTCCACTTTTGTGGTTTCCAAGTCCTCACTAACTCAGCTTGAATCACCCGCTTTACTCCTCATTTACCCACCTGCAAGCGGTGCAGAATTTGTACTTCTGACTTCCTGAGAAATTCAGAACAAGATAAAACCAAAAATGCACCATGATCACGAAGGCTATACAGACAGAGGAGATGCTAATTTAACCAGGATCTCTGGGTCGCAGCTAACGGCAGTCTTCACAAACGCAACCGCAGTATCCCTGCCTGTGGCTGGAAACTAAAGCCATTTTCAAGTTTCTTTAAATACAACAGTAAACTCAGTGCTCACATAACTCCAGCTGCACCCTCTCTGCTCCTCCACCTCCAGGCTCTTTTACTTTCAAGCCTCCCATCCTCCATTCTTCTCCTTTCTGGGACTTGAAACCCTTGAGCTTCTTACACAAACACCTACTCCTGCCTCGAGAGCCTGCCAGCTGCCTGAGGAAACCCCCAAGTTTCTTGCTGAATGCACCCTCCTCTAGTTTTTAGCAAGCCGCCCAGTCCCCAAGGCTCCCTTTTCCTCCACCCAGTAAACCCGCCTGCTCCAAAGTTACACCGGGAAACAAATCTCCCCTCTGCCACAAGCCTTGTCCCCGTCAGCCCTGTCTGTCTTTTAACTGCACGCCCCAGGCTCCAGTCCTGAACCCAAGTTCTTCAACATGTTCTTCACAGACATTTACAAGACAGAAATAGAGAGCGTATCATTCAACAGCCATTTTTGCAATATCGCCCTTTCGGAATGAAGACAGTTTGAAATTAAGCTAACTGGAGCTTGACTTCTCAGACAAACCAGCTCGTAAAGAACTGTGTTACTTCACTAACACGCATCTCTGCCGTGGATCAGTACGAAGGTACATAAACTGTCAACGTAAGTGTGAGGCCCACGAGGTGCTCAGAAAAATTCATTCTCATTAAACGAGTCCACGCAAGCTGTACACATCAGAGTCATTTCCACCTACAAAGCTAACTGTGTGTGTCTTGGGGCTTGCCTTCTTAGCAGGCATAAGTTTTACTTCTTTTTGTATATGTAATTTAGCATTTTTTGAAGATGCAGCAGAAGAGGCCGGCTTCTTCAGCTGGTGCGAAATGCGTACAAAGCCAGAAGTGACTAGACCCTGGCCCTGCTTTCTACGTAAGAAAACTTCAGACCCTTGCCTGGCTGCCAAAAGGACATGGGAAACAGGCACTTCAAGTGAGGAAAATGTAAACTGCGTATCGCAGACGTCTTCTAACCGAGAGGTGTATTAACCACTAGAACAACTAGCTCGGTGGAATGACCATGGCAAATGTCCCATTCTTCATCATTCAGTAGGTAACTCAGCTGCTCAGGTCGCTGCACAGGGAGCTCAGTCAAGTAACATTTTTTAAAAGCACTGGCTCAGAAAAAAAGTATGGGCTATTCTAAAACCACATGTGGAAACATTAAAAAGGGGACTGCGCGCGATAGAAGGCTCATGAACTATTTAAGCAGAAAACACATGGAAAAGAAAATGGAATTTTCTTGTTCCCCTTAAAATGGGTGCCCAAGGTGTCAGAAGAGCACGTCACATGAAGGTGGCGGCAACCCCTGCAAAAGTCCTCCAGCACGCCACGTGCTGAGGGGCAGAGGAGGTCCGACAACCTCACTTCAAGGTGCGTGAGCAGCACATGGTGACACGTTCGGCACGGCAGGGAAGAACCCTGATCGCCTTGACACTGAAGCTGCCCAAACCCCAGGCTGCTGTTTTAAAGAAAGCAGAGCACACAAGTGTGATCTTTGCGTAAACGTTAATTTCTCCAGGTTCTGCAAGATGATGATGCAACACAAATTCCTCAGCTCCTGCACTAAAATAGCATGCACCTGCAGTGCCATTTTTAACCGGCGTGTGCTGAACAGAAAGCACTACACATCAAAATAGCATTCACAGATGCATTGCTACAGGAGGTACTTAATTTTTGTGACGCCTGATGGTGCCCTTAACACTGCTCACGTCCACAAAGCGTACATAGAAGGGAACCGTTGTAAAGCAGAGTCACGGTAGCCTGACTTCACTCAGCTTTGAATGACCAACTGCAGCATCGCTGAACGCAAATAACTCTCATAGCACGTACTCTTAACATGTAAAATAAAAACTACAAGCCTCTGTATGGGGCAAAGTAATTACATTGCAGCCTTCTTTTGCTTAAAGTCACTCCTATGCCTACCTTGAACGCCCTTTGCTCTCAGCAAGAAAGAGTTCCCTCTCACCCTTTTACTCTTCATGATTTCATCCCGAGTACTCCTCTGCTGCCGCTTTGTTCGGACCTGAGCCGCGTAGTTACCTTTTCCCTCACAGCCACTGACCCTTTTTCATGCCAGGAACAGAGCTGAGTACCCTTTCGGATAGCTTAAGTGTCATAAATTGAGACCACAATGGATCATAATCCAATTAGAATTTTATTAATTGTAGCAAGTAGAATATGAGCAAATACAGCACTGGACGGCAGGGGAGTCTGCGCTCCGCCAACTACCGTACAGAGCAGTTCAAACAGTCTCTCTTTATACATCTTTACTTCCGTGTTCAATGAGATAGTGGAGGTACTCTTCGCATGCTTCAGTTGTTGTTAGGGGGTCGTTTCCTGCTTCCTGGTGATATGGGGTTGCTTGTCCTATCTCTGTCGGTAAGTTTGGACATCTGATGGTTATCTTGCATAAGCATGCCTGGGCGGTATTCTTCGCATAACCTTTACATTGAGCTTAACATAAGTCTTAATAAACAATACCTTAGTTCACAGTTTCTCACAATCCCCCCTTTTTCTTTTTATCCTATTATTGTTTATTAGACACTACTTTCATTTTCGGCACTGCAGGCAAATCTTCTTCCACAATTCCGACATTTATCATAACACTCACAAGGTAATATCTCACAATTACAATCATAGTTCTTATGTGGCATAATGCATTCACAACAATCATCATCTTCATTAATAGATACACTCTTATATTTTGCTTCAGACCTTGTAGTCAAAATAAGCAATTTAGCTAGGTCAAACCGTTCTTTAATAAAATGTAAAATACAGCGTAATATACAAGGTCCAAATATAAGTCCCAGAATCAACATAATAAGCGGTCCTGCTAAAGCAGACAACAAAGTGGTTAGCCAAGGTGAAACATTAAACCAGCTTTCATACCATAACTTGCCCGCTTCACGATCTTTTTTACGTTGATCTAACCTTTTCTGGAGTTCAGACATGGTGTCTTGGACTACTCCCGTATGGTCAGCAAACGAACAACATTCTTCATTGAGAGCTACGCATAACCCTCCTTCCTTTAAGAACAATAGGTCTAATCCTCTCCTATTTTGCAGCACCACTTCTGATAAAGATTTTACTGAAGTGGCTAAATTTTGAATAGATGGCTCTATTTTTGCTAAATCCTCATCTACAGCCATCTGCAAACTTTGTAACTCCTGACCTTTCACCAGGGAGGCTATGCCTGTACTTGCTCCAACTCCACCCGCTATCAGCAGTGTAGCTAGGGTTACTGCCGTAATTGGCTCTCGTTTTTGTCTATTCAGGTTTCCTTCAAAGTGGCGTAGCACCTCCTCAGAGGTGTGATAGATTAGGCGAGGAACAATAATCACCTGTATGCAAAACTGAGATTCATTAAACACGTTTAAGGATAGGCAAGGCGTTATTCCGATGTCTGAACAAACCCATTTAGCTCCTGGTGTCGGGATAGCCCATTTGTCCTTTTTATCTTTGTGTTTCTCTATATTGGTGTTAGTGACTGTTCGGCTGCACAAAGGCTGATACTTTTCGGGCACTGTGCCTATACATTTTCCCTGACCCGTTACTAATTGAATAGTAATTCCTTGCGTATGATTCCTCTGGTCATCCCATTGACATTCTTGTGGGTTTAAACCATTAGACCATCGAATCATACCTGGTTTTCCAACTGCCTCAAAATATGGTGGTCTAATATTATAACATAACCAGCATTCTTCAGTTAAATTTGGTTTGCTTTCATTAAGGGCACGATAAGAGGCTTGCATTAGATTCCATAAGGGGTCCTTGGGTTCTGACAACTCTAGATCTCTGGATAAAGAGAATTCAGTCACAGCGTCATTAGTTGTTTTCGAAGGAGAGCCTGAGGAAGGGGTTATGACAATTACGGGGGCCATCTTTTCTTCAGAGGAAGTGAGCGGATTCAGGACCAGATTTGGTCCTATTGGCAAAGGATCGTGGGGCATCGGTTTCTTCATAATTTGAAAAATACCCCCTCTATCTACACCTTGTTCGTAATATCTAATTCCCCAAAATTTTCCTACAAGCCAGAAGTCCTGACTAGGATCTTTTATGGTTATATTAATGCCTGTACATCCAATATCTTTATGATTACATGTATCATTATAGTAACTATCTGCGTAGCTCCAATTTCTCTTTTGACATATTTGTGGTGACCATTTAATTTCTAGATTTTGATCTCCAGATGCAGACCATTCAGAGGCCCATGTTTCGCATCCCCACTATGCACAATAATAATGGTCTGGAGGATTACAGTATGATTTACCAGGGTTTGATGCTGGGCATATATAAATTGGCTTGCAATTCTTATCCGTTTCTCCATCGATTAAGTAACGCAAACTTATATTGAAACTAACTGTTCCCCCCTCCATAATTTGTGCTTGGATTGGCTTATTTGGATATTGTATGTTTGTTACTGTCCAGTTCATGGGTTCATGAGGGTTTCCTTTTCCATTTGTTTGGGCTATTATCGATAATAAAACTAACGATATACCAGGAAAAAGGGTGTCTGTCAATTTTTCCAATTTAAGTACACTTTTACCAGTCTTGGGGAAGTTCGACCATAGCTGCTTTTGCGTCTCATTGTTCTGGTTCTTTTCTCCACAGTTTGTTCCTCCTCTGCCTCGCCCGTCGACTCGGTTGCTTCGAGCCACGGGGTGTACCATCTTCTCGGCAGCAAGGGAAATCTTTAGGAGAACAGCTGTTTCAGCCTTTCTGCCTGTTTATATAGGCCTCCCACTTTGCAGCTTTAACTAATGGGACAAAGCAAGACACAGCTAGTACTTCCCTTCTGCACTTTGTAGCCAAAATTTCAACCACAAAGGGGATTGATTCGTTGGAATGGTAACAATAATACTGAGGGTTTATTCCTTTGGCAAAAATTTCCACCATTCATGGGATCCTCGAATAATTTCTTGTTCCGACTCTAATTGTTTTTAATTTCCACTCAGTGAGAGTTCTTTGGATTTTCCAACACTGTGTGCAAACTCCTATCGGAGGGTATCCATATTCACAGTGTGTCCACCATTTATCCTGGCATACCTTACACTTGCAACGAGCAAATGGATAACAATCGCAGTTCAAATGATTGCATCTAATTCGTATATCTAGAGTGCTTATTAGCTTTTCCTCTATATTCAATATTGTGTTACTGCATAAGTTTAGCAATTTCCTTCAACACACTTTGTACGCTTCCATATATAATAGATAAAAAAAAAAGATAATTATAGCAAATATAAACAGCAATATACACTTTATACCAAAAGGTAATGCGGCAAAATAATCAACTAAAGTTCTTATCATTACGTTATCTTTTCAGAGTTATCTTGGTGTCACCTGGAGTACCGATTACTTTCCAGTGGGGTCTCGTCACTGGGCCTTTAATGCGACTGGCATGAGTCCATCCACGCTCAGCAGTCCGGACAGCTGTTTCTGTTGTAAGCAAAACAAGATAAGGTCCCTCCCAATTGGGTTTTAGGGTTTCTTCTTTCCACGTTTTAACCAATATCCAGTCCCCAGGTTTAAAATTGTGAATTTTTAAGTCCAACGGGGGTCGTTGCACAATTAGTCCATGTTCCCAAAGCTTGTTACGATGTTCTGCTAATTGTGAAACATATTCATTAATCACATGATCTCGAATTAAAACATTTGTTTGTGGACTTTCGATTCTATAGGGCATTCCATACACCAGTTCAAATGCTGATATTCCTACATCTGCTCGGGGCCTGGTTCTGAGAATTAATAGTGCCATGGGTAGGCACTTAACCCATGATAATTTGGTTTCTATCATTAATTTAGTCAAAATAGTTTTGATTTCTCCATTCATCCTTTCAACTTTTCCCGAACTTTGTGGATGCCATGGCGTATGGTATTCCCACTTAATACCTAAACTTCCTGTTAGATTTCTAACAATTTTTGACACAAAGTGTGTTCCTCTGTCCGAATCGATTACATCAGGTACTCCATATCGAGATATAATATGTTCAAGTAATACCTTAGTAACTTGGTTAGCAGTTGCCTTAGAGGTAGGAAAAGCCTCAACATAATGTGTTAAATGATCCACCATTACTAATAAATATTTGTAACGCCCTACCCTGGGTAGTTCAGTAAAATCCACTTGTATGTGTGAGAAAGGTCTGTATGCTGGGGAACGTCCTCCAAGAGGTTTTTGTCTCATGTTGTTTCGATTAACCTTTTGACAGGTCTCGCAGGCTGCCGTGACTGCCTTTGCTATGTTATATATGCTTATACAGGCAAACTGTTGATTGAAATGATCAACTAACGCCTGGGTTCCCCAGTGTGTTTTACTGTGTATTTTTGAAAAGATTTCGAGTGCTATGCCCTTCGGCAAGACTTCTCTCCCATCTGGCAATATGTACTTACCATCTTGTTCCTTAGCTCCCATTTGTTCTAGTTTTTCCTTTTCTGCAGACTCAAAACTCAAATTATTACTAACAGGTACTTGTTGCATAGTCAAAATCGTACTATAATTGCCTGCTACTCGTTTTGCTTCTGTATCAGCTGCATTATTTCCTCTAACCTGATAACTCATGCCTCGCTGGTGTCCCTTTATATGTACAACTGCTATTTTATTTGGTATTTTCAATGCCCCCAGAACTCGCCGAATTAATTCTGGGTGTATCAGTTCTTTTCCCTGTGAGTTAACAAATCCTCTCTCCTCCCATATTTTCCCAAAGGTATGTACTACTCCGAACGCATAGCGTGAGTCTGTATATATAGTTCCATCCTTTCCCTTCAGTGACACTAAGGCTTTCCACAATGCGTACAGCTCACAGGCTTGAGCTGACCAGCTGGCACTCAGGGGGCCCGATTCTATTGTCTTAAATTCTCCTTTATCCAACTTAACGATGGCATACCCTGACAATCGTTTACCTTCCACTATTCGAGATGACCCATCTATAAAAATTATTTCTCCATGTTGTAATTCCTCTTCTTCTAGATCTGGTTGAATTCGTGTTTGTTGTTCAATCGTTTGAAGACAATCGTGTATTAACTCAGTACTTTCCCCTGGGTATAAAAATTCGGCAGGGTTAACCGCTCCGACAGTCCTTAGGGACAGTTTTGGAGATTCTATGAGTATTCCCTCATACTTTAGTAGTCGGCTATCTGTAAGCCATTTTTCTGCTTTTTGTTGAAGCACCCCCCTTATGTGATGAGGCGCATATAGGACAACTTCTCCATTGAAGGTAATACGATTCGTTTCTTCAAGTAATAAGGCAGCAGCAACAATGATTTGTAAACAACTTGGCCAACCCCTGCTCACAGGATCCAACAGCTTTGATAAGTATGCCACTGGTTTCTTTTGTCCGGCCCATTCCTGAGTTAATACTCCGAATGCTGTTCCTTCATGTATGTTAACGAATAAATGGAATGGCCGCTTTAGATCTGGGAGGCTTAAAACCGGTGCTTGACTTAACTCCCTTTTGAGGCTGGTAAACTGCTCTTGATCCTGAGGGGTCCACTTGGGTATTTTGTCTTTAGACAGTTGTTCATACAAAAATTTAACTTTAAAGCTGTAATTCTCTATCCATTGCCTACAATACCCAAATAGCCCTAATGCTTGCCGAATTTGCCTCTTAGTGACAGGCATAGGTAATTCTAGAATTCCCTTAATGCGCTCCGGATCCAATATCTTCTTGCCGTTAAACAAATAATGCCCCAAATATTTCACTTTTTCCTCCACAAATTGTAACTTTTCTTGTGATACCCGTAGTCCCTGTTGTGCAAGAAAGTTTAGAAGTCGAATGCTTTCTTTTCTTACATCCTTCTTATTATTCCCTGCTATGAGCAGATCATCTACATACTGTAACAGCACATTTCCCGTTTGTACCCGGTATTCTTTTAAGAGCTCTTCCAGGGCCTGTCCAAACAGGTTAGGGGACTCAGTGAACCCTTGGGGGAGCACGGTCCATCTCAATTGCTTTCTACGGCCTGTCTCTATGTCTTCCCATTCAAAGGCAAAATAATCACGGCATTCTTCTGCCAGTGGACAGGCCCAAAAGGCATCCTTTAAATCAACCACACTATACCAGGAGTTATGGGGTCCTAGCTTGCTTAGTAGTGTGTATGGATTTGCTACTACAGGGAACCGGGTGATAGTTCTTTTGTTTATTTCCCTTAAATCATGTATGAGCCGATATTTCCCATTTGGCTTCCTTACAGGCAAAATGGGAGTGTTAAAGGGTGACATACAAGGCTCTAAGATTCCTTGTGCTAACAATTGATCAATTTCTGGTTTTAATCCTCTCTGTCCTTCTAGGGATATGGGATATTGCCTTATCCTCACAGGTATGTGGGGTTCGGAAATTTGAATTTTAATCGGTGGGATTTCCAGTTTACTTATTGTGTCCGGAGAGTACCAGACATCGGGGTTAATTTGTTTTTGATCATCCACGGTCAAAGGATAAGCAGACACCGTTAGCTCTTGATTTTTTACTTTAATTTCTAATTGCAATTCAACAATTAAATCTCGTCCTAACAGATTAAATTCTGCTTCAGGGACGAGCAAGAGTTCACCCATTCCAAATTTATTTTCAGTTTCGAATACCACATTTTTGATTTTGCTTACTTTAAAGGGTTCTCCTTTTGCCCCAATTACTTGTACTTTTTCAGGGGAAACTTTACATCCCTCAGGTATTTGCCTAATAGTCGATTTCTCAGCCCCAGTGTCTACTAAAAAGGTGAACTCTTGTTTATGGGGACCTATTTTTAATTTTATCAAGGGCTCATGATGACTCCGGTCCCCTAAGATATAGAGCCCCCGACTCTCCTATTCCGTTTTTAATATTTCCTCATCCCTGATCCTTTCTCTGCAATTCGTCTTTATATGTCCCTTCTTTCCACAGTAAAAACATCTCTGTTCCTTCTTTACTACCACGTTCCCTTGTTTCGTTCCAGCAGATCTGTGTTCACCAGTCCGCCCTTTGCGATCCTCTCTGACTGCTGCTACCATCATTTTTACTTGTCGCTTGCTGCTCTCTTCTTCCCGCCTTACGTAGACTTTCTGAGCTTCCCTCAATAATTCATCCAACCCTCTATTCTGCCAGTCCTCTAACTTTTCAATCTTCTTTCTGATATCTTCCCATGATTTTGCCACAAACTGAGTTTTGAGGAGCGCTTGCCCTAAAGGGTCGTCTGGATTTACCCCAGAATACAGCTGAAGGGCTTTCCTCAGTCGTTCCAGCCACTCAGTAGGGCTCTCATCTTTCTTTTGTATTTCATTAAATGCTTTATTGATATTCTGGCCACGGGGTACTGCTTCTCTAATCCCTTGAATTACTATAGTTCTCAGGTCCTGCATATGAGTTCTATGCACCGGATCCTGATTATCCCAATTAGGTCTTTGGAGTGGCCATTTAATATCTGCTTGGGGTCCCTGGGCATGCTGAGCATTCCACAGTCTCATTCCTGCTCGTCTAATCATATCTCTTTCCTCGGTAGTAAATAATTGACCAAGGATAGATTGCATCTCATCCCAAGTATAAAGGTTTGGTCCCAAAAATTGATCTAATCTTTCTGCCACTCCGAGTGGGTCTTCAATTAGGTTTCCCATCTCGGTTCTTTTAAAATCTCGTAGGTCAGCCGAGCTTAGGGGCACAAAAATATATCCAATCACAGGTTGGGGTCCCCCCATGGGCATTTCCCTTAAAGGATACATCTGAGCTGCCCCTTTTTGACTCCTAGTTACGCGTCTAGGAGGAGGGGGAGACCCTTGTTCCGATTCTGGTGGGGGAGTGGGCGCTCTGGGGACCTCTGAAGGGGCTGCGGGAGCAGGAGGAGAAATATAAGGAGGGGGGGTTAGAAGGGTTTCGTCTAACTCTTCCTTCTTTTTCTTTTGTTCAGTTTTTACTTCATTCAGTGGATAAAGTCTAGCTCTCGGTCTTTCTAGCCACACTTCCGCATACTGACTCTCTTCTGGGTTAAGGGGTTTTTTATTGTTAACCCAGAGGTTTAATTGTTGTCTGACCCAATCCTCTTCTGACCCATAGACTGGCCAAACGACATCTTTAGAAATCTTCTTCCCTCCCCATATCCTAGTACAATATTTTATCATTTTCTGTTTATCTTTCCCTAGGGTTCCAGGGAAATATCTCCAATTGTCTAGGATATATGCCAGAGGGGTATTCTTAGGTACAGTGGGTACCTTTCCCATGGGAGTTGAAGGCTTGCTGCCCTTCGCCCCCATCTTCTGGAATATCCACAAGCATGCACTCACTCGTTCCCCTTGTTCCTGGCCCAGTCCCTCGCGGGAGATGGGAAACGCAGTACTTAAGGGTCCGCACTCGCCTGGTTCAATATAGCGAACCTCTCACTTGTTATATTCCAGGAAACCCAATCCCGCCCGAACGGTAAACCCGCGAACAAATTCGCCATATACTTACGCGCCCTGCGTCTTCGTCCGGACTCCCGTGCACAGAATTTTTATGGGATTTTACCGGTTTCTCCTTTGCTCATCATTCTAGAATTTAGGTTCGTCGGTAAGGTTGAGGTAAGCTGTCGGTCGCGGGGCCGCGGATTGCCGCGGGGCGCCTCCCCGGAGGACAGAAGCTCACCGTTCCTTATCCGAGTCACGGCACCAAAATTGTCATAAATTGAGACCACAATGGATCATAATCCAATTAGAATTTTATTAATTGTAGCAAGTAGAATATGAGCAAATACAGCACTGGACGGCAGGGGAGTCTGCGCTCCGCCAACTGCCGTACTGAGCAGTTCAAACAGTCTCTCTTTATACATCTTTACTTCCGTGTTCAATGAGATAGTGGAGGTACTCTTCGCATGCTTCAGTTGTTGTTAGGGGGTCGTTTCCTGCTT
Source organism: Phalacrocorax carbo (assembly GCF_963921805.1). NCBI lineage: Eukaryota > Metazoa > Chordata > Aves > Suliformes > Phalacrocoracidae > Phalacrocorax > Phalacrocorax carbo. The sequence continues at coordinate 77,273,903 of NC_087548.1, forward strand.
CCTGGTGATATGGGGTTGCTTGTCCTATCTCTGTCGGTAAGTTTGGACATCTGATGGTTATCTTGCATAAGCATGCCTGGGCGGTATTCTTCGCATAACCTTTACATTGAGCTTAACATAAGTCTTAATAAACAATACCTTACTTCACAGTTCCTCACATTAAGCAATCCTGGCCTGTTCTTTGCACGCTTTCTGACGCAAACACATACAACATTGAAACGCGATTTCATTCCTCCTCTTTTCCAGCTCTGTGACAGCTCTACATACGAAACCCTGTCCTGGGCACACACTGCACTCACTTCCTGAAAATAAAGGACACACAAGAGCTGCTTCTCGTTCGAGCTGCTGGAAGCTCTTGCTCTTGTTACTGTGCATGTCTTTAATGACTCGGCGCAAACGTCTTCCCACAGCAGTTTTACATATAACGATGACAAGAAAATCCAGCTGCCTAAGAACGTTACAACAACTGTTCCGCCAGAGCTACTATTGCTGTCAGGCCCTCTCTGCAGTCAGCTGCAGGGTTTGCCATCTCTTATTTCAGCTCTCCTCCTCGCGGAAAATGAGAGCACAATTCTGACCCTGTCTTCTTCCTACTGCCTCCCTTGAATCTGAGTGGCACCAGGGTTAACTAGAAAAACAGCCAATAGCCAGGTAACGTACCAAGAAGGGACTACCTCCCGAAGCAAGCTATTCCAACGCTGTCATGTCCCAAACCACCGGGAAGAAAGGAGGGAAGAGCGCTTGTTTGGGCCAGCGTTTTCACTTCTTCTACATCACAGGTAACAGCACTGAAGGTGAAAGAACTAAACCCCTGACAGTCCTTGACTTAGTCCTTATTGTAAACATCTTCGTTCTCTTGTGGTTTCCTCCCTTGCAAAGATAGTTTCAGGGATTTGAAGAATGCAACTTGGTGCCAGATGGGATTAAAAAGATGGTGCATAAGCTCGTAAATTCATTGATAACAGAGACTCAGGACATCAGTGTCGAGACAAGCACTCGAGGAACTAGTTTAAATCAACCCCTTGTGACAGTCCAAGGCTAAAGGACCGAGGAGCTCATTCAATGACTATATATGGGCAAAGGAAACCCAAAGTTCAACCAGCGGATAGGTGAGGAAGACCATCAGAGACCACTGGAGGACTCCCAAAGACCACTAAAAGGACAACTATGCATGCAGCTTGAGCTTTTACATATGTCAATGAATCCTCGTGAATCTTATTAATATGTATGACTTTATAGTATATAATCTTTGGAGGTTTACCGAATCACTGGAGCACTTATGGTGGATCAATCCCCAGTGCTGCCCAGCGCTGTAATAAAGGATGCCTGCTTAATAGTGACTTTGTTGCTATTGAGTTTTATTTCGGGAACTTTCTGGATACTCCGCTTCCTCTTATGGGGAAGTTCGGACTTTGAAGGATAGTATCCACGAATTTTTGTATCAAAGGTCTCACAGGACACCTTCCACCAGCCAGGCTCTGCCAAGGGCTGACAGCAAGTCCAAGACTGTGGAGGGCTCCCCCTGGCCAGAGGCCAAACTCCCACCCAGCCCCGCCCGTCACTCCTCAGCGGGACGGGGGAGAAACAGGACGAGAAAGCCTGTGGGTCAGGACAAAGGCAGGGAGGGCGCCGGCCACTTGCTGCTGCGGGACCTGGTGAAAATCCTCGGCACTCACTGCCACCCCACAGCGATTCGGGCAGTCAGACGCAAAGCCAAGCCCCAGAGCAGCACCCTTCCCCGCCGGGGCCTCCCCAAGGCCCGGCTTCCCCCTCCAGGCCCCCCTGCACCCCGAGCGCTGCCGGGGACGGGCTACACTCGGCACCCACCGGTTTCCCGGGCTGCTGCGTCCCCTCAGGCGCTGCCCTGCCCCGACGGGGGCTCTCCGCAGGTGGTCGGGCAGGTCTGCTCCAGCCCCGGGCGCTGCTCGGCGCCGCCGGCCGCTCCTTGCTCTTCCCCCTCCTGCCCCTCGCTCTTGTTTCCTCACCCCACCGCTCGTCTCCGGCGGCTTCGCCGTTTCTTCCACCCGTCCTGGCAGTCGCACCCGTGCCTGAGGCGCTGCCCTCTGCTCGGCTGTTGGTCCTCGGGGCGGCCGGAACCGGCCGGAACCGGCCGTGGCTGGCCCCGGGCAGCCCCCCGCCTCCTCCCCCACAGCCCCCCCCCGGCCACCCCACACGGGCACCGGGGTTGCCACCGGTGACTTTGCCCCTTGTTCTAGTCAGTCCAATTGATCATCTAGATTTTCAGAGATGTTTGCGGTACGCACGCAACGGTCCTTATCACTTAAATTTATACGTGCACAAACTCCATGACCACGCAGTAACAGCCAAATGCAATTACTTCACCCACTGTTACTGGGTTATTAGCTATTACGTTTTCAACGGTTCGGTTTAAGTCTAGAACCAAGACTCCCCGATCTAGGTTTTGCAACAAATTTTGGTAGCGGAAGGCAAGCAGCCGTGCAGTTAAACTGCTGCCATCGTGGATTCTCCCGAATGGCTGGAGAAGTTGCAAGATTGTATTTCCTTTACAGACAGATACTGAATATATAACTATCATCCTGGCATAGTTAGATTAACGACATTTTCCAAGGGGGTTCCTAGTGGGGAAAACAGGCACTTAATCTCTAAGAAGTCAAGTGCTGTTTCCTAAGCATGGCTCATCAAGGCTCTCTGGGCCATTGAAGTTTAACCTCTCCAGTTGGGGCGGAGGTCCATTTATCTTGATCAGGCCTGGGTGCCCTTTTTACCTGTGTACAATTCTTGCAAAAATCGACAGATTTGATTCGAGTGGAAACAGAATGTTAGAATATTGTGTGTTTTGAAACTCGTAACCATAGAAGCCTCGCTAGGCAGCTACCGCTTTGTATTAAGAAACTAATGGAAACGGGGTGAAACAACAAAGAATTGCACAGGGAAGTTTCGTTTGAATCCTGCAACGCTAGGAACCGTATTTGTTAGTTGTCATATTTGTCAAGTCTTGCGAAACCAAGGAAACCTGCTCTAGAAACCTGTTATGCACCAGTGATGCTGCTGGGAAATCCCCTTACCCTTCCCATGTTGATTTGAACGTCAAGAATTCTTATTAGTAGGCATTAGCAGAGGTGACCAACGGTTATTTGGGGATATGAATATTGTTGAAGCGATATAATCAAAGAAACCAGTCAATGTAAAGGTTAAATTTAACAGCGAACATAGCATGCATTTTTGTTAAACAATTTATGCAATAAAGATTTCACAGAAGAAGTGTATCAAAATTGGAGAATTTCAGTGCAAAGGTGGACACATGTTTGGCTGAGCTGTCCCCCGCGTCCCCAGCACCAAAATAAAGAAGTGCCTGCTCCCCTACTCTGTGTAGCTGAGTTTTTCCTCCCTCAGATTTGTAACAAACCAACTTAATAAAGCTCAGACTCGGTCAACATTATTCAGTAAAATCGCAGCATATTTGGGCAGCACATCTAATAGTTAATAGGGTCTGGGACAATAATGATGCACACACCTGGGTGTGTGCAACAGTGATTTAAGACGACTTTGAATTAAAGCACTGTAAAGACATGCATCACAAATCACTAAAGAGTCTCCCCTCCTTCAGGTTACAACCATTGCCACTTGGCACAAATTAAATCCAGTCCGTTGTCAGCTATGTAAAACTCAAGAAGCAAATGCACTACTTAGTGGGCAGCAAGAAATGTTTTTCCCTGTTTAACATATTGTTTCCCCAAGCCCAGGAGAATGTCTCACATCAAGGTTTTGGTGGCTACGCCTTCCCATTAAAACCAGTTCTGCACACTTGCCAGTTTGGTCTATTTTCCCTTTCTCAGGCGCTCTCCACCCTTTTCTTGATTTAAGACGACTTTGAAGGAAAGCACTGTAAAGACACCCATCAGAAATCTCTAAAGCTTTCATGTGACATGACAGAATTTATCCACCTTTTGGCAATCCGTCGTAGTCCTAGGAAGTCATTACAGGCCACAGAGCCAGCCGGTGCAGTGAGCCCTCACTTCTGGCCACCAAGTAATCGTCTAAGTTTCTCTTCTCAGGCCCACCCTGAAATCATCATTAGTCAGGCACTGAGCAGCACGTGTGTTTCCTTCGCACACCTAAGCTTGTGTCGAAACCAGCAAGGGAAAAAAAAGATCTCTGCAGTTCTGTAGCAAATTCTTCAAACATTCACAGGCCATTTCTTCTAGAAAAGCCATGTCAGCAAGGACAGGTAAAAAAAGCTGTGTTAACCAGCACAAGGTCAGGGCCTGCTAACCTTACGGTGGTCCCAGCAGCTGCAGCCTGTGTCCATGCAAGTAAGTAGAAGTGCCCTGTAGAAGCCCGTGACAGGGAGCCAGGTTACAAGAGGCACACCAGATGCCAGCATCTCTTAGGAAAGCTGGCTTAGGGCTATTAATAAGAGCAACTCCTGCGCCACAGGAAGCACATCCACTTCAAGTACCTTCTTTACTCTGGGAAACAGGCTCCTGATGAGGTGATGAGGAAGGACAAAAGCAATTACACCTTCAAGCAGACCTTGTTATCTCTGATGTGATCAAAGTGGCCTTATCATCTCCAGAGAAAAGGTGGAGCTAGCCTAGAACTACAGACACAAAAGTGAAAATACCCCTTTAGAAAACGGCCCGAAGAGAAACTTTTGACCCTCCTTCTCTTCCACCAGGCAAGGCTGACAAATATCATGTCATTCATCCGCTTTAACTCACTCACAGTGCAAATTCTGCAATCAGAATTTCTCAGGACACAAGGAGAGGCTCAGACAAGAGCAAATTATTTTTTCCTTGCCAATCCTTCATCTGTGTCTTGTCAATTAGCTTGTCATTTATGAGTGTATCTGAGCTGAGGGCCACAGGCGGAGGAACATGTGCAGCTAGGCCGGCCTATTAAATGTCAAAATAAAATATTCTTCATTTTCATGGCTTCTCTATCCCGCTCCGTTCAAGCTAGTAGAAACTACACTATCACTGCTATTTGACTGCGAACGGCTTTGTTAAAAACTGGATTAATAACCAGCTCATGAATATCAGTCTGCCAGAGATAACACACCTTCTCTGTCAGTCTTTTAAAAGAAAAGACACCGTAAGGCCTCTCCAGAACAAAAATTACAGTGCCTGAATGAGAGGAAAAGATGCATAGTGACCCTTTACTAGAAAACTCAGAATTATTCAGCCAGCTTTTCAGCTAAGAACACTTGCATTGGCTTGAGGAACCGGAAAGCGCATCCTTAAAATACTTAATACTTAAAATACTTAAGATGGTCTGCATATTTCCTGCGGTCAAATATTTTTCCTGAGGGATGAAAGTAAAACTTTTTTCACCGTTATCATCTTGCTTAGTACAGAGGAGTGGATTTTAAATGTGAACCGGGACGTTCTTGCCAAGGGCTCTGAAAGGAGGAGATACGCAATGAGCTACAAAACCCAGAGGAACCAAAAAAACCCCACTGTAATTGACTGCTGTGATCTACTTCATCTCTCGTGGTGGGAGATCTCCTGTAGTCTTGGTTCATCACTCACCAGTTGCTTTACAGTGACGATCAGAGTCACGCTTATCAAAGCCAGTCTCAGGTACTTACTAGAGCTAGGTGGCTAACACGCAAAGGGAGGAGAGAAGCTACAAAAGGAAGAGGCTTTTCTTCAAGTTCATGCAGTGAAGGATTGCAGGTGCTGGCAGTTAACATGAGGCAGTTAACATGAGGAGGACACCTGAGGAGCGTTGATCTGCTCACAGCAATGTATTGCTTGCATGCCAGTCAGCAATGGTCCCTGAAAGGAGGAAATTGATACCTGGGCTTTACATTCAGTGCGAGAGTCTTCGGACAATTGCTTCACAACTGCTGAGGCGGAATTCCTGCCCGATGGAGTATCCTGAATGTAGCTTGCTCCTAATGCTTCGGGGAAACCAGGTTTCTTTCTTGTGTACCCAGTAATTATCCAGTGGGCTGGCACAGGTCCTGTTCAAACAGCGCCCTGCGTTCAGCCCTGGCCCAGCCAGGAGGGGGATGTCCCACACATAGCGAGGCATGGTGACAATGCCCACACACTAGTCAGCGGAGCCTGGCAAAGCCCCGATTCACTGAACTCGTTTGCACTGAAGGTCCACTAGCAACTGTCAGCAAAACCGTACCCCCTTTCCTAGTTTCTCGTTTGTTTCAGAAACTGTCCCAAGCCCGAAGGCAATGTCTTCTGCAAAATACATCCTTCATGCATGGCAGAGAATTTTAACTGAGCGCACTTTAAAAAAAATATATACTGTTAAGAACGGTAGCGGATGCTGTAAGCAACATCATCACCCTCATTCCGTCACTTTTATGTTAGTCAAGCTCCCACTTTTCCAGGCAGAAATTTCCCTTTTCCTGGCCTACTCTTTTTTTTAAAGTCTTGTTGAATGGGGAAAGGGGGGAAGAAAGTCATGAGAAATTCTGCAGATTTCAAAGGAAACATTTTTTTTCTTTCAGTAAGAGAACACCTTCCATTTCTGTGGATAGATCAGCAATCAAACTGGGAGGTGCTTGAGATATTCACCTGGAATTGAAGAAGTAACCCAGGGAAATCAGGAGATGATCTAGAGCTAGATGATGCAAGCACGGTGCATGCTCTTTAATTTCTAGACTTCTCATTTTCTTTCTGCTCTCCAGCTGCATGAGAAGGCACAGTTACAGCTGCACGTAAAGCCTTAGTGCCATTGACTTTCAGCCTGCCGTTACGCGAATCTAGTGTTCAGTATTGCAATTATCTGCATGATACAGAGAAGCGTATATTAAGCTAACGTGTGTAAGCATTTCCAGTGTTTAGCATTTTTCTCTCAACAATAATCAGTCTCTCTCTGTCTCTTACATAATGGAAGATAATTTAACTGCTCTGTCATAAAATGTTATTTTGAGAATGATGTAAGTGGTGACTTTCTCAGATGTTTACAGACTACTTGGTTTGGAAATGCAAGTTTTCCATTGCTATCCAGACTTTAACCCTGGGGAAACTGTGCACGGTATTCCCCAGGGACTGTGTCTCTGTAGCGTTCTCTAAGAGCACAACAGAAAATAAATAGTAATTGCATTGGTTCTTTAAAAAAAAAGTCAAACTACTTCTGACAAAATCACTTGCATGGTAGTCTAGCTACTAGGACTGTTAATCCCAGTACAGGAAGAATGCAGAAGAAAATGCCATCAAATTGGCAAATCTTGACCTTGAGAAAAGAAAAGAGAGAAAAGAAGATAACTTTGCAGCGCTAGAGCTGATTTTACGGTACAGCGATTTTAGAGTTTCATCCAGCTTGCGTATGCTTGACTTAGGAGTGCAGTTATAGGTCAAAGAAGACTGACCATGCCCAAGCCACATGTGATTAATGAAACTATGCTTTCCAAGTTATCATACGGAAGAAGAAGGTGCCCCTAGTACTGTATCTTTTGTGGTTTAGCCACAGACCCCGTGCTTTGAGTTAAATGGAAATGGAAAAAAAAAAAGGAAGAAAAATAGGAGTCATCATCACAGACTCTCCCTACCTCACCTTACAGCTTTTTCGTCTGAACGCAGACCTCTTGCAAGCACATCCACAAAACTGAAACAGCCCTGGTTTTGCACAACCGCTTGTTCAGTTGAGTGCCATCATCTCCACACGCATTCCTCACTTCTCATTCGCCAGTTTACCAAAGCTGATGGCACTTGACATTTACAAACCTAGAGAGAAAAAAAGAGCGCTTGGTTGAACTGACGCACCAGAAGTTTAAGAAGCTGAATGCCTGGAGTTCAGAACTGGCATCTGCCTGCGATAAAAAGTAGGTGCAAGGCAAAATCAGTTGGTGCCTATCACATCGTGCAGAGCCTAGGAGCTAAGCCCAGGGAGGTAAAGTCACCCACCTGACCCCTGAGGTAAATCACAAAGAAGGATTAAGGCAGGTCCGTGGGAGAAGCAAAGAACATCTCCGTGTGCACAGCTCATCATCCCTGCTTTACGTATTACTTCATGTTCTTTCAGCCCCTGCCCAGCTACAGTAGCATCTCAGGCACTCTGTGCTAATGCCTGGGAAGAAGAAACCCTTTCACATGCATAATTGTACAGCTGGAATCTGAAAAGCCCTGCAGCTTGGAGCAGAACAAGCCAGGGAACTGCTATACTTCTGCCATCTAACTGGAATGCTCCAGGAAGAACCCTTTTCCTAGTTTGACGCCACTTACCTCTGTGCTCTCATCTGAATGAACAGTAACTAGTACTTTGACGGCTTAGTGGTGTGATATGATTTCCTGTGGTTTGAGCTTCTTCTTTTTTGCCCTCTTCCACAAGTAAAGCCCGCCTGACTCTTTATCGTGGTATACTATGCAGAGCCCACAGTCCTGGCCAGTTATCCTGAATTAGCTGTGAGTGTGCGATAACAAGGAGCCGATGCCACATCTTGATGACTCACTCTTTGTGGCTGAGGACGAGGTTGAGGTGATCACGCTTGAATGCTCCCCAACAAGAGAAGTCAAAAATACAGCCTGGATACGACTTCCCAGAAGGGAATCATCTCCTCCTGATGGTACTTATCTTGCCCTCAGTTTGCCAGCCATCCTTCACGTGCAGCAGCCTTCTTCATTTGAGGTAGTATGTCCCACCTCTTCTCAGTCCTTTGCACTTGTTTTCTATTGTTTTTATTGTACGGATACCGTTAGCTCCGAAAAGCGGGTTCGTTCGCCGGTGTGCAAAACGCCAAACTACGCACAGAGCGGAGGTACTTTTTTTAATTCATTTTTGCGCAAAGATGGGTGCTAGAGGTGGTAGCCCACAAAGCCAGCACCCTGCACCGAGAAACCCCAAGGCATTTGTACAGTTATGTGTGTCAGTCACAGCTAATGTCCACATCCCCCAGCTAATAATTGGTTAGTTTCTCACTTCACCTTAAAGGTACAGCTCCCTTTAAATTCACCACACATGCTCAGAGAATAAGGGGCTTATACGAGGGGGATGGGGGTGGTTCTGGCCTGTGGCCATGATTCTTAGTTTTATAATGAGCATTGTTCACCTAATGGGCACTTTGGCTTTTTCCTTATCAACATTCCCATTAGTTGTTCTCCTTGACTATATACTTTATCACCCAATTCTCAGGCCTTCTGCGGCAGGATGTTTGCTTTGATCAGTCTCTCGGCTCTTCTTCAAGAATACAGTTGTAAAACAAGTGCTTCCCTGGCTCTCAGTTTCTGTCTCTGGCCAGCAAATTCTGTTCTGCCAGGCTCACATGGTTCGTTGTTACTGCTTAGCGGAAAATTCCATTTTCTTCAGGATATCAATACTACAATTCGGTTAATGTTTACGTATGTCCTCATACCACCTAACTTTTGGCCTACGTACTAACTAAGACCCCTGAATAACACTTGTCTTTGTTGCTTCTTTGATGGTCATGTTGTAAGGGGCCTCTAGGCAATAATGCACTCCAGGACATAATCCTCCACAAGGGTGATCGGGGACATCCCAACCTAGCAGCAGGTGCCGGTGGAAACCGAGGCAAAAGCAACTAAGGACACCTCCATCTAGATAAGGGTCAGAACACCAGCTGAAACCAACACACTGTGACAAGATCACTCCATGGGCCAACTCACAACCATATGTGGAAGAAGGACTCACAGTTCATGGAAAGCACACAAAAAACACCCCTTCAAGAAACCACTAGGGACCACCGGAGACCACCTGATACCTCTTCAGGGGCTCCTCAGGGACTTAAAACACATGGGTGATTAAGAGGCAGGTATGATAACTAGTTCCAGGAAATCTAATGCATATGTATATAACTGAGCAGTATAAGCTCTGGCTATCTTGGCTTGTGGCATGCACGCCATGAAGAATTATCCCCAGTGCATCTGGCGCTGTAATAAAGAACGCCTGCTCCTTAATACTGCATTGGTGTTAAGGAGCTTTATTCCCAATTTTGGTGACAGATTTTGTGACCCAGGTGGGACTCTGCTGCTGAACCTCGATGGATCCACGGGATCACAGGACCTCCTGCCACTTCCGAGGGATTCTTGGGGAGAACCTCCGATCCCCAGATCGAAGGCCTCTGAGCAAGGACCCCTGCGAAGGTAAAGGCATTCTTTGCTTAATGCATTTAAAGGAATATTAAAGGTAGAGGTTGCCTGCCTGTAAGGTGCAGCGAAACCTATGCAGGGTTGGGCTACAAAGGCACGTAAGGGAAGGCTTGTTTGCATGTTGCTACGGGGATGCCTGGAGTGGCAGACAAAGGTCGGGGTTCCAGTCCCGATGCTGGGCTTAAGCCCAGCAATGTAAAGGAATTCAGCACTTGCTGGTGTGAGTGCCCCACAGAGCAGCCAAAAGTCTGCCTGTGCCGGATGGGAAAGTTTATTTAACGGGAAACTGTACTTATAATTTGGTTTAAAGTACCAGTGCTTTTCGTACTGGGTTTGGTCAAACCTAAGAGAAAAATAATTTTGCAAAGCATGTTTTCCAGTTGTGGGTTAGAGTCCCGCTGAAAGGGGACTACCTCCAGGGGACCCTGAGCACAGCTCCGCGAGCAAGAGATACGCTAACAGCAGCGCCTGGAGAAAGGCCTGCAGGCAGAGGGCAAGAGGAGGCCGTCCCCTCAGCAAGGAGCAAAGGTGCCGTCAGCGCAAGCCCCAACACCACAACATCAAGGAGGCCCCAGAAGGCTACAGCTCCCCCCAGACAGGCCAGCAAGGAGCCATCCAGAAAAGCAGGCCGCAGGGGCGTGCAGGCGCCAGCGCACTGGGCAGCCTCACAGAGCAGCCGGTCCCGGCATTGCCCCGGGAGAGATGCACGCTCTGCAAGGGAAGAGCACCGGCAGCAGGCAACAAGACGGGAATCTCACCCCCTCGGGTGCCGCGGGAGCTGGACTCTACTGTCAAAAATAAACTCCAAATTCCAAGCACTCTGCTCGGTGCCACCTGCAAACTCGCACTCAATGCCACTAGCTGTGTCCTGAAGGAAGATCTTCCCGGTGAGACAAAACTGGGAGAGTGGCTGATGCACCCAAGCCTTCAGCCGGGGCCTTGGACTTGCACAGCCGGGCAGCTCTTGCTGCCTCTTCTGCCCCAACGCTTCTCTGGATATCTTCCAAACCCGCCTGCACGCAGTCCTGTGGCCCCTGCTCTAGGTGTGCCTGCTCAAGCAGGGGGGTTGGACAAGATGATCTCCAGAGGTCCCTTCCAACCCCTAGCAGTCTGTGATCCTGTGATACTCCACAGTCTTGGTCCCAGGATGGACCCTTGAGGGACACCCCACCACTCCTTACTGATGTCCATGTGGGCCTTGAGCCGTTGACTGTACCTCTTTGGAGGCGGCCGTTCCACCAGTTCCTTATCCATCTACTAGTCCATCCCATCTAATCTAATCCATTTGTATTCTCTACTTTTCCCTGATACCCACTTTTCTTCCCCTGAGCGTTAAGGATAGGAGCACTCCTTTATGTTCCAGCAACGAGATCTGAGTGAAAGGATTTATGGCTGCAGACCAATAACCAGGATGCAGGCTGGCTGGTTGCTGAACATCTGAAATGGCTGCACATGGTGTTGCAAGAAGGCTGTGAAAGATTGAAACAGCACTGTGAGGAATGGCTGGATTTCACCATTGGTGAAGGGGAGATGGCTCAAACGCACAGATTAACTGGAGGGGAGCACTAGAGACACGCAGGGACGTGGAGTCTTGCAAGGAGAAGGGCACCAGGGCAACTATCGCTGTAACATCATTTAAGTTTGACGTTGCCTAAAGCATGCTGTGCAAACCTGGGACTCGATGGAGCCAAGTGGGACCAATGGGGAAAAACAGTGCTTAGGGCTGAGTTGTTTATTTGGGTAGGAGGCTGGCCTGGAGAATGTGAAGTACAAGGGCATCTGAAGGGTCTGAAGAGAAGACACAGCCAAGGCCTTGGGGACTGCCACGAAACACCAATGGCGAAAGGAATGCGCAGGTGAGGAGAGGGAGGGGAAAGTGGTGCTGCCATGGCCCCAGATATGCATGCAGAGGCAGTAGTGCTGCGGGGGTGGACGGCCCATTGTGACGTCGCCGTGTGGGGCAGGGTGCCGTCACCTGGCAGTGGATTCTGACATCAGCGAGCAATGGACTGTGACCTCACGTCCCTCGCTGCTTATATCTGGGCGCCGGCGGGGCCTGCCCCAGCCTGGCTCGTGCCTGGACTCCTGCCGAGCGTGCCTGCGAGGCCTGGAGGGTGGAGCGAGGCTTCTCCTGGTGCTGGGTGGTGCTTTGGGGGCTGCCGTCGGCAGCTCTCGGTGCCCGTCCCGGAGCCATACCCTGTGTTTCCCCAGCCCTGCCTGCTTCAGGCAGCCGGGCACTGTGGAACACGCTAGAAGCACCAGAGGTGAGCTGTGTAGGGAAACATCCCCCCAGGGTGGCCGTGGGGCTCAGGGAGCCAGGAGGGAGTCCTTCTCGAGGAGCCTGGACGTTTCTTCCTGCCCTCTGCGGGACAGCCAGTGACTATGGCCGCTCTCCCTTTTGCAGTGTGCGACAACCTTCGGCAGCACCAGTGCCAGCAAGGCGTAGCAGCAGCTCATCCTCAGCTCTCCCCAGCCCCCTGCGGAGCACGGACATGGCCACGGAGGCAGCGTGGAGCTGCCCCATCTGCCATGATGCTCGAGATGACATTGCTTATGCCATGCCTTGTCGCCACCAATTCTGCCTGGGCTGCATCCTGCGCTGGACAGAGAGGAAACCAGAGTGCCCCCTCTGCAGAAGACCGATAGAGAGTGTCAGGTTTTCTGTGCAGGCAGAAGACGACTATCTGCAGTGTGTCATCGACACTGAAGAGTTGCCACATGCCAGCAGTCCAGCAGGAGGAGCTCCCGGCCACCCAGCGGAAAACAGCCCCAGTCTCCCTGTGGCATCCCCTCCATCATCTCCACAGTTGACAGTGTCCGCTGCTGAGCAGGGGGCTGCAGGGCCAGAGGCCGTGGGTGGCCTCCTGCCCGAGGTCTGGGCCCAGCTTTTTCAAAGACAAGAGCGTCTCCTTGATCCTGTGCTGCCCTGGCTGCGCCGGGAGCTGCAGGCAATATATGGGTCCCGATGGTGGCTGGCAAGGAATGTAGAGAGCACCATCCTGCACGCCCTGTGCGTCTATGGTCCAAATGGGGAGGCCATGGTCCAGAGGCTACAAGACTGCCTCGAGGAATACACAGCACAGGTGATCCACGGCGTCATCAGCATCATTGTGTGCCAGTGCAGGGAGGAGGCCCAGAGGCTGCTGCGCTGCCATGCTGCCAGGGAGGAGGACAACAGCCCTGTGGCCAGCTCCAGCTCCAGCAGCTCCAGCTCCGGCAGCTCCAGCTCCAGCAGCTCCAGCAGCTCCAGCTCCCAGCAGAAGTCTCCTGACTCCAGCCTGGCCTTCTCCTCCAGCAGCCCTGCAAGCTCTGATGATGAGGACCAGCGCGGCTCACTGGAGGCTGCCCACCGTGGGGGTCCCAGCTGCCCCCGATCTGTGCTCATCTCTCCCGAGCGGGAGCAGCCCCAGGAGGAGCTGGGTGAGGAGGTGGCGGTGGCAGGTCCCTCTGCCCAGGGCTGCAGCCGCAGCCCCTCTGCTCCTGGTCAGGGCAGGGATCGCTCACGTGGGCAGCCCTGGCACCCCCGAAAGAGGAGGGCTCCCAGCCCCCAGGACTCTCCCCAGCCCTGCAAGAGGCCACCCCGCCGGCAGCACTAGCAGGGCTCCAGCTGCCAATAACTGAAATAAAAGGAAATAAATTCCTTTTTCGCTGACAGAGTCTCTCTGGTGATGCTTTCTCCCCTTCTCCTGGTGCCTTTCCCTGATCCCATGCTTCACCATCGGCCAAGGACTCTCCAGAGCCCCAGGCCCATGTTGGCAGCGGCTCCTCTCACAGGAAATCCTGCTGCAGCCACGGCACCGGAAGAGGTTCTGAAAAAGCACCAGGGTGAAACTCATAGATTCTCACAGAGGCTGCTGCGCTCCATGCTGTTGGGGAGGAGGACAACAGCCCTGCAGCCAGCTCCAGCTCCAGCAGCTCCAGCGCCTCCAGCTCCAGCTCCAGCTGCTCCAGCTCCGGCAGCTCCCAGCAAAAGACTCCCAGCTCCAGCCTGGCCTCCTCCAGCAGCCCTGCAAGCTCTGATGATGAGGACCAACCCAGGCTGCCCTCCACGGGGTTCCCAGCTGCCCCCGATCTGAGCCCGTCCCTGCTGAGCAGGAGCGGCCCCAGGAGGAGCTGGGTGAGGCAGCAGCAGTGGCAGGTCCCTCTGCCCAGGGCTGCAGCTGCAGCCCCTTCGCTCCCGTTTGGGGCAGGCACCGCTCACGTGAGGGGCCTCGATGCCCCCCAAAGAGAAAGGCCAGTGACTCCCAGGCCTCTTCAGCCCACAAGAGGCCATGCCGCCGGCAGCATTAGGGTGCCTCCGAAGCCAGTGAAAGCAGGGCTGGTCCAGCAGCTGGGACATGTGTTTGCCCCAAGGGGACTTGGAGGCACTTGTCAGTAGCCTAAGTTTGAAAGAAGAAAATTGAGCTATGAAAACTGCAGGAGAAGTCTTAGTCCCCCATTACAAGCAGCGCAGCTGGCATTGCTGTTGCCACCTGTGATGCGTTCTCTTTTTCCTGGTGCTGTGCACACCTTCCCCTCATGACTCTGCTGCAGCCCGAGGTCCATGGGGTCTGGTGGAGAGGGTACAGCTGTTCAGCCCTTTTCTGCTGTGGGGAGGTCTCCAGGCCCTGCCTGTGCCACATCGCTCAGTAGCCCAGGCCTGGCCTCATCCACTCCTCACCTTCTGCCCTCATGTCTTGGGGCTCTGCTCTCCTGCCAGCCTTTTCTGCTCACTATGACCTCGGTATAGTTGCACCCCATACCTCCTTCTGTGCAGAAACACATCCTCTGGTGGTTTCTGTGGAAAGCCACAGCTGTGTTCTACTGAGGTGAGCAAGAGTGCAACAAAGGCTACATGAAAAAGCAATAATGGCTAATAACCCAAGGGCTGTACCAGGGTATGAAGTCATAGTCCTTAACCCGGGCCCCAGGGGGGCAGCAGACTCCCCTAAGAAGCAGATCAGGTTGGCATATCAGACCTTCTCTTCCCCGCAGAAGAGAGTCTCTTATGACAAGGGTCAGCCTTTTTTACTTTATGGAAGCGGTTTTGATGTAGGGCATAGGCAGGCTTAACCTTGGCGACACCTCCAAGCTAGATGCACCATTGTCCGGTTCCACTCGCAGAGCCTCGTACCTATTATGCACGGGCACCCGGGAAGGTGGGGCGGTGACGGAGGAGATGCACCTGCTGCCCTGGGGCAGGAGCTTTTTGCTGTTGCCCCCTATCCCTTAAGTCACCGGGTTCAGCCAGGTAGAGAGAGGAGAGGGAATCCTCTGCATCACGTGTGCTGTCTGCCTGAAAGGGGAAGCGTGTCCGGCACCGGCACGAGAAGGGCACGCCCTGCTGCAGCCCGACACCGACACCGGGGTAGCGGCCTGTTCCCTTGGGAGCTCTGCCTGCAAAGGTGCGTCAGTCGTGGTGGGTGCAGCGCTCAGAGAGGCCATGGCCTTCTGCGGGGTGGGTCCCATCGCTCCCTGGTCGAGCCGGAAGAGCTGCCGCGCCCTGTTTGTCCGCCCTGGTCGGCAACGCTCTCCAGGGGCCCTGGGGGCGCGGCTCGGCCGCCGTAGGTCCCGGTCCCGGCCCCGGCCCCGCCCGGGTCCCCTCAGCCGCTGTCCCGCGGGCTGCGGGCTCCTGTCGGGTCTCCCGGCGGCCCCCGCCTTCCCCCGCTCCGGGACCCCCCCGCACACCGCGCTGGAGGCTTGGCTGCGGACCCTGCCGGCCCCGGAGCTGCTCGCCTCGGCGACTGAGGGCTGGCGTCGGTTACTTCAAATCTCCCGCCGTTGCTCCCGGCCCCGCCCGGGTCCCCTCAGCCGCTGTCCCGCGGGCTGCCGGCTCCTGTCGGGTCTCCTGGCGCCCCCCGCCTTTCCTTCCCCCGGCTGCTGTCCGTTGTCAGAAGAGGTGTCTTGTTTTCTTTGTATGCCCTGTGTAGCATTACTGTGGGGGAAAGGGAGCTTTTCCCTAACAATAGAGCAGAAATTTGGTTTTTATTGTCTTAATTGTTTTGGTGATACTTCCATCTTAAAAAAAAAAAAAAAAAACAACCAAGAAATGGAAATGGGAAAAAAAATCTGAGCACTGTTAATTCGTATTACCAAGCTTTCAGGAAAAGTGAAGCTATACTTGCAATGAAAGACACCAGAATAGTTAAGCAGAGCGGTTTGGTGAAAGTAAATTTTCAATCCATACCAAAAGTTAAGTGCCGGTGTTATCTGCGTGAAACAAACCGTGACTGAGAATGTCCATTTCCTGCAAGAAACAACGCAAGACTTGGAGGGTCAGGCCCGTTGGCTCCCAGAGCCTTTGATTAAGGGTTTTGGTTGGAGGAGGTGGGGTTGAGCATGAAATTATTGAAAGTCCTTGCACTCCCCTATTCAGTGCGATCCTTCACGATGTTGCTTATTTAAAACAAAAGTGAAAACAAAGAGAAAGGCAGGTGTTGCACAGAAAGAATATGGGGAAAGGAGTGAAAAAGTTGACAGCCACAGAAACATCACTATGAGCCTGTCCTCGGAAACCTCCTGCGCTGTAGAACAATCCAAAAAGAGAGTATTTTTACCACAGATGCTGGGCATTTAAAAATAGTCCCCATATTTTAGTGCTGTTCAAATTATTTCTTTGACAAAACATTTGAAATACACTTTGAAAAGGCAATCATATATCTGCTTTTCAGTGTCCAGTGGACTTCAGGGAACTGTCCAGTGACGGTGGGGAACAGGTTCTGGAAAAGCGCCAGGGTGATTCTTATAGAGGAGCAATGGGTGAAAGGTTGACCGGGCGTTTCTCAAGCAAGTAGAGGAAAACTCTCATCATGCCTAACACAATTTCTGCCTAACGCATTAGTGAAAAATGTACAGTTTGCTGACGTAGAGTCAGGGGAAACGTGAAGTCCGATTCGAGTTCGTTTAATCAGAGGGAAAAAAGGCCTGTGCATTAATGTAAAAATGAGTATTACAAAAGGAGGGAGGGAAGGGGAAGGTACAGCAAATTAGGGGTAGGAGAAGGAGGTAATACCAGAAGCACCGTTCCGACGAACCCTGAGAATACATATGGACCTTGCAGGTATGTTTAAAATGAATGGAAAAAACCAACAAAACCAAACCAATCAAATAAACAAACAAAAACCCCAGAGCCAGAAAGAAAATACATATATGTGTTGCCCTTTAAAACTTTGTAAACTCTTTTCAGACGCATTCGGTTTGCACTTTGGGTGATCCTTTTGTTGGAGAGCAGGAAGAAATTACTAGCAGCAGCCAAAGAGAGAAGGAAAAAAGTAATGGCATTTAGCACGTCATCTTTTTGTTTTGGGTGTTTCTCCGAAATCCCTACCACAGGTAATTCCAAACACAGAGAAGGTTAGCCTATGGGATACACTGGAAAATCTGTAGCCTTGAGACCTATTTGCAGCAAGCAGCAGGCACAGTAACTGAACCGGCATTCGCTGTCCTGCCGCGCGCTCCTGGCAGCTGACCCTGTGTCGGCTTAGCTGATAAAGTGGGCTGCTGTGAGCCCCCGTGGTCAACCTGTTAGTTGGGGCTGAGCCACCTGCAGACACGATTCACCCACCCCCCAAGACCCTGGGTGGCAAGCAAGTGCTCCCAGCATGCTGGAGAGGAGCTCAGCTGGCGAAGAGCCTCACACAGGTGAGATGCAGAATGGGAGCAAGGGAGCATCTCGAGCGGTAGCCCTCGCCCTCGCCCCAGGAAAACGCCAAGGGCAGGAAAAGAGGTGAACGGCAGCACACTCCAAAGCGTAGCTTTGCAGTGATACTGCCCTTCCTTGTTCCTTCTGCTGGCTCTCATAAGAAGGCACGTATTTGAGGGCAAAGACTCTCATGCTTCGCCCATCCACCAGCACCAATGTTTCACTTCAGAACTTCAACGTCGTGCTGGAACAGACCAGGTATTTTTCACCAGTGCTCCTTGTGATCGAAAACACACTAGTTCCCTCAGAAATAGGCTTCATCTGGAGGAAAAAGGGGACTTTGTTGCAGCATCAAAATATTCAGGAAAATCCAAGTAAATGCTTAAGTTTGGGTGGAAGAACCTTAGCCTGGGTCTTCCAGTGCTGCTGCAGTGTTACACAGCGTGGGACCTCTTTGCGGGAGAACTAACACTTCCACGAGGCCTTGAGGTGGCTCTGACAGATGTAGTCACCCATGTCACCCCAAAGTTGAGTAATTCCGTACTTTTCAAACAAATTCAATTAGCCCTTTTCATTTTGAGATGAACATCAGTATTGATGCTAGTCAGAGGTTGACCGTAATCTGTCTTTTGCATGGTTCTTTTATGTCAGTCTCAGGCTCCATAGTCCCAGAGAAAGTGACATCCAGCTATGCGCTTCCGCATTCAGGATGAGCCGGGTCTGCCTTTAGGGGCTTTAGGGGCAAGAGGAGGCCGTCCCCTCAGCAAGGAGCAAAGGTGCTGTCAGCGCAAGCCCCAACACCACAACATCAAGGAGGCCCCAGAAGGCTACAGCTCCCCCCAGACAGGCCAGCAAGGAGCCATCCAGAAAAGCAGGCCGCAGGGGCGTGCAGGCGCCAGCGCACTGGGCAGCCTCACAGAGCTGCCGGTCCCAGCATTGCCCCGGGAGAGATGCACGCTCTGCAAGGGAAGAGCACCGGCAGCAGGCAACAAGACGGGAATCTCACCCCCTCGGGTGCCACGGGAGCTGGACTCTACTGTCAAAAATAAACTCCAAATTCCAAGCACTCTGCTCGGTGCCACCTGCAAACTCGCACTCAATGCCACTAGCTGTGTCCTGAAGGAAGATCTTCCCGGTGAGACAAAACTGGGAGAGTGGCTGATGCACCCAAGCCTTCAGCCGGGGCCTCGGACTTGCACAGCTGGGCAGCTCTTGCTGCCTCTTCTGCCCCAACGCTTCTCTGGATATCTTCCAAACCCGCCTGCACGCAGTCCTGTGCCCCCTGCTCTAGGTGTGCCTGCTCAAGCAGGGGGGTTGGACAAGATGATCTCCAGAGGTCCCTTCCAACCCCTAGCAGTCTGTGATCCTGTGATACTCCACAGTCTTGGTCTCAGGATGGACCCTTGAGGGACACCCCACCACTCCTTACTGATGTCCATGTGGGCCTTGAGCCGTTGACTGTAACTCTTTGGAGGCAGCCGTTCCACCAGTTCCTTATCCATCTACTAGTCCATCCCCTCCCATCCATTCCAATCCCATCCATTCCAATCCAGTCCAGTGTAGAGGTGAGCATTTTGAGGGGGACCGTGGCAATGGCCTTGCAGAAGTCCAGCTAGGCGACCTCAGTTGCTCTTTGCTTGTCCACTCCTGTGGTCGCGTGGCCTGTCACGGCTGGCTGGCAGGGCCAGGCCCCTTTGTCCGCAAACCCTCCTGTGCCCTCGGCCGCAGAGAAACACTGCGCAGCATGGTCGCTCTGGCTGGACGCAGGCAGCAGTGGCCTTTATTTGGCACGTTCCCCTTTGCAAAGGCACTCCTCGCCCCCGCCACCCGTTGCTGACAGCTCTCCTGCTGAAAAGGCTGCTGTGACGGCTAAGGCTCCTGCCAGTGGACTTCGCGGGCTGCTCGCAGCTTCTTGCCGTGGCTGCCAGTCCCTGGGCCTCCCAACGGCACCCCAACAGCCTCGTCTTCCCCTGCCTGCTAAAGGACACAGAAGAAAGCGCCTCAGTCCCGTGGTCGGGCGGAAGGGCTCGTAAAGCCTGGCTCAGGCCAGTAGTTCTTGGAGGTGCTGCCCAGGCCAGCCCCCGCCGCTCTGTGTGGCGGCTCCTGGGCCCTCGTGGCCCAAACGATCTGCAGCGAGAAGAGTGCAGATGAGCCGGGGGTGAAGCCGGGCAGGGCCGAGTGCCGGCACGGAGCGAGCATCGCAGCTGAGGGCCGGGTGCCCGGGAGGCGCTGCGCGGGAAGGGCAAGCACAGGCCGCCGCCTTTGGGAAGGCAGAGCCCAGCAGCTGAGCCAGCTTATCGTCCTCAGCCCCCTGGGAACGCAGGTCCCCTGTTGCAACGCTGTCCGGAGCGCCCAGCAGGCGCGCAGCCACCTGCATGAACGGGAACGGACGGGGCGCCTGGTTCGAGGCTGGACCCCGGAGCCGGCTCCTAGCCCACAAGGGCCATCAGGGAAAGAGCCTCCTTCGCCAGCAGTGCCGTCAGTGGACGGACGGGCAAGGCAGGACGGGGGCACCCTGCGCACAGGGTTCTCCTGTGCTTTGGCTGGGATGCTGCCTGCCTCTGCCAGCACCCCGTGCCTGCACGTGCACACGCGGACGCACGCGGGGCCCCCCTTGCCTTTTGTACCCACGGCCTTGCCCTGGGGACAAGCGTCGGAGATTGGCCTGGGTCTGGCCATAGCTTGGCCCCCACAGGTGGCCCGGTCACTCCTGCAGCACGAGGAGCTGGAGGACGCCAAGCTGCGTGGCCTAGGGAAGCCTGCACACCTCCAGGGCTCGGGGCCGCCTAAAGCTTTCCCTGGCCTCTGCGGGAGCCGCCACACACTTACTCTTGCCGTGCTCTCCCCGGGAGGGGCGGCCCTGCCCGCCGCTCTGATGCCCTCTGCCTTGCAGGGCTTTGGCCTCTCCCTGACCAGCCTCTCGGCGTAGGCCCTCCTCAGGAGGTGGGCAGGGCAATGGGGATCCTCAAAGAGATGGCGACAGGGGCTCTGCAAAGGCAGAAGAGACTCTCCTGAGGCACTGCCACCGAGAGCTGGGGCTGCTCCCAAGGCTTCAGCCGAGGCGTGTCACTTGCACAGCCTTGGCGTAGCCTTCCAGGCAGCGGTGCGGACCCCCCGCAGGGAGGCGCAGGCACTCAACAGACTGCCCGTGCCACAGCCAGCTGCGCGCTTTGGCCTGGGGCCCTCGGGACAGCTCCTCCCGCGGGGCAACGTGCAGGGCAGCGGGCAGACAGAAGGCCCCTGCCTGGCCAGTTGCCACAGCTCCGCTGCCGTGGCCCTGCCGCCAGAGCCTCCCTGCTCCCCTCCCAGGCAGCGGGGAGGGCAAGTGCCCTCTTCCTGGGGGCTCTGAAGTGCACGCCGTACCTGGCCTCGCTCCATGTTGCGCCCCGCTCTGTCAAGAGGGTATTGGCGCCGCACCTCCGCTTCCACCTCTCGGCGCTTGGATGCCATCAGCAGCCGGAGCCGTTTCTCTTCCCTCTCAGCGTGGAGGGACCTCGTTCCCTGGCGGCCCCGCACACACGACACGTGCAGCGTTAGTGTTCTTGGGCTGGCCACGAGGGCAGGGGGGCTGGGCAGCTCTTGCTGCCTCTTCTGCCCCGGCCCAGAGCCCGAAACGTGACACAGGGCTGGCAAATCCCTAGGACGTACCGTTCTGGAGGGCTGCGGAACACAGGGGGGGAGCTGCAACCGCGGCTGAGCTGGAGGTCTGGGCTGCTTCGGCTCCTCCTGTGGCTTCTGCCGGATCACTGGCAGGGACCTAAAGAGGCACGGCAGGCTGAGGCCGTGGGAGCCCACTCTGAGCCAGTTGCTCGGGGCCGGGCTCGCAGCCTGCTCCCCCCTGGCTCCGGCACCACGAGGCGGTTCGGCAAGAGGACCCCGTGCCCAGACGGACGTCGCCTCCGGGGCCTTTCGGCATCGGCGCAGGCAACCCCACTCCGGCCCAGGGAAACATCTCACTTGCCCACCACCAGGGCCATGGGGTGCCCCTGCGGCCCCAGCCACACCGCTCCTCCAGGAGGCTCACCTGGCTTGGTCAGCTTTGGCGGCTTGAGCCTGCTCGCCAGCCTTCGCCAGCTGCCTGGCTAGAGAAACCCTGCGGCAAGCCAGGAACACGGGATCCAGCACGCTCACTGCAAGCGGGAGGCAAGAGAAGAGCACAAGAGCGAGCGTCTCTGGGACCCTGCGGGCCAGACAGGAGCACCCACAGCCCCCTGCCAGCACTCGGCTGGGACACTACCTCTGCGGGCACCCCCGCCCCAAGGCGCCGGCTCTCTCTGGGGCTTCAGAGAAACTGCAGGCGCTGATGCTCGGTGTGGGGTCTCAGCTGCAAGCCTGGGAACAAGAAGGCACCGGGTGGGCAAGAGGGCACCGTGCTCCCTTGGGGGCTGACGCCAGGAAGCTGCTGGCTGGCATCGTGGGGAGCCACTGCCAAGCCCCTGGGGGATGCAACTCTCTGTGCGACCTCAGGGGCCCCACGGTCTCCAGCGGCCTCTGCCGGGCTTCCCTCGCCTTCCTGCCGGCAAGCTGATGATCCCAGCACAAGCCCGCCTTGCTGCCCGCGCAGACCCTCCCGCCCCTCTCACTCTCTCGGGGCACATTGAGAGCGGACTGGCCGCTTCGTCTGCGCTCTCCGAGCCAAGCACGAGCCGGCGGCGGGCGGACCGGGCAGCTCTGCTGGGAAAGAGCTGGTCTTGCCTACGTGTGGCAGGAGAGGAGCCTCGGCAAGAGGGCGGTGCCCCGGTAGCAGGAACCGAGCAGCTGCTCCCTCGACCTGCCAGGGGCTGCAGAAGCCATGCCGCTCACCTTGGCAGCGTGATGACCCCGTCTCGGCTGAGCCGCGTAAAATCGTTTTTGCCCGGGAAGGCCACGATACCCCTCATCTTGGAGTCCTGCAAGGGGACAGGACAGGGACAGCTCAGCAGGCGCCCAGGACGCGTGCCGGTTGCTCACCAAGGTGGCAAACGGGCTCGCTGCTCAAAGACACAAAGGCTGCCTCTCCGAAAGCCGTGCGCCGCCTTCTCCCTCGATGCCATTAACCCCTCCCTCAAAGGGGCCGAGGCGCTACCGAGGCTTGGCCTAGCTCCTCGAGAGCGTGCCTAGGCCAGGCGGCGAGGCAGGTGACGGCAGCCAAGAGAAAGCAGCTGGGGAGAGCTGTGACAGCATTGCCAAAGAGACACGAGGAGGAGCCCTGGCAAAACGACGAGCTCACCTCCAGAAGAGCTGCCAGCATGTTCCCGGTGGCGTCCAGCTCCAGCAGGCAGTCATCGAAGAAGGTCATGCTGACGGCTTTTCTTCGCACAGCGAGGATGCCAATGCCCTTGAAGGAGAATTCCACCTCCTTGTTGTCTCGCAGGGCCCCAGCGAAGAAAAGCAGGGTCTCGTGGATGCACTGCTCGACGATTTCTCGGCGGAAGTGGATGTCCGCGGTGATCTGCTCAAAGTCCAGCGGGACGGATAGCGTCTCGTCTAGGAAGCAAGCGCAAAGCAACCAAGTCACTCCCACCGCAGTTCAGCCGGCTCCCAGACCAGGTGCCATCAGCGCCCGGCCCTCGGGCAACGCTCTGCCGGACAGCGCTCCCCTTGGCCAGATGTCCAGAACAGAACTGATGGACAGGAGAAGGCAAAGACAAGCTTTGGCTCCTCCTGCGAGCAACCAGCTGGAGTATAGGGCAAACTGGGGCTGGCTCCCCAGGGAGGGGCAGGGTGCTGGGCCATTGAACACGTGCACATGGCTCAGTGCTGTACAGGTTGGACGAGCCTTGGGTTGGCCTTGTCACAAAAGTGTTGGCGCCAAGCCAAACTCAAGTGCTGTGCAGGGGAAGCGTCCCTCCTCTTACCTGGAATTTTGGTCTTGGCACACCTGAGCTTGTAAAATTCTTCAGAAACCTGCACGGCCGGAACACGGGTCTCTCAACAGGCAAAACCTTGTCCTCTCCCACCGTGGCCTGTGCTGGGACAACTGCAAGTGTCCCAGCTCCTATGTGCACCGCCTGAAAACACAAGCAAGAACAGGGAGCGTTGGCGGTGCTGCGCACACAGGGTTGGGAAGGTTGCTGCACGGCTCACGTCATCCCAGACCCTGCAGATTTCTGGAAAGCAAAGGAAAGGCACCCCATGATCCAAGTCAGCAACACCCAACCAAGCAGCACGGGCAGGGCAACCCCACTGGGCACCTGCGGCTGCTGCCCTGACACCTTTGCCTGCATGTCTCAACTCCGCCACCCTCAGCTGACCCTGGGGAAGACGTGTAATCACTGTCTAAATTACTCTTCAAGTCATCATTCCAGTCTGTCACGTCACTGTGTAATTACCATTCAACTATTACTTAATCACTGTTTGCTTTCTTCTTAATTCAATCTCCCATTAGTTATCATTTAATCATTGTTTAATCCTTAATGGTACACTTTTAGTTAACCCTGCAATGGTGACACCTCTGAATAATTCATCTGTGACAAAAAGCATCCTAGTCAGCGGGACAGCACATTCAAACACCAACTACTCAGGGAGGCACAGCTTTAACCCTTCCCCAAAGCATCTGGGCGATTGTGCATGCGAGAAGCGGGATAACTGGAAGAAGATCAAAGAGCAGTTAAACCTCAGAAGCGGGAAACTGAAAGAGAAGGTAATAACAACATACAAGGCATTGAAAAAGTATTTAGAAGCAACGTGTCAGTATAAGAAACATAGAGAACAGGAAATTAGGGTGTGGCAAGATGAGGTGGAAGAAAGAAAGAGACAAGAAATAATGTTACCTCTGTGAACAGAACAACTGCAGAAACAACTCGGGGAAGATAAAGAAAAATGCGTGAAGCTAGAGGATCAATTGGAACTCATACTTCTGGCCCCCAGCCCCCAGATCCTGTGAAAATTAGTGAGCTAAGCAGCTCCCCAGTAGATTGGGACAGAGATATCTGCGAGGACCCCGACCAAGAACCTAGCAATGAGTGTGAGTTATATTAATCAGCATTAAAGGTAGCCCCTATTAGTGAAACTGAGGCATCTGCTGGACCTCTAGGGGGTATCCCGAGAAATGCCATACAGACCATGCTATCGGACCCCCTTCAACTGGCCAACCTGCATGAAAAATGTGGGCAGACACCTGGTGAAAACGAGACTGAGTATCCATGGTATGTCTCCTTAACTGGAGGACACCGTGTTGT
This sequence comes from Phalacrocorax carbo, assembly GCF_963921805.1. NCBI lineage: Eukaryota > Metazoa > Chordata > Aves > Suliformes > Phalacrocoracidae > Phalacrocorax > Phalacrocorax carbo. The sequence goes on from NC_087548.1 coordinate 77,298,736, forward strand.
GTTAGGTCAAGGCAAAGCAGGTGGCTTTTGGGGACCAGCCCCTAACACCAAATCATACTCTCCTATGCACCAAGTAGCGAGTTACTGGGCAGGTGGCACAGACCCTCGGGACAGAGGGGAGCCCAAGGCTCTAACAGTAAGATCATCGAGAGAACTTTCTATGGCTGTTAAAAAAGCAGCCTGCCTTCAGGCTAGGAACGACAGGGGTACCCACAGTAATTACTCTGTCCCTGCCCCTGTAGACCCCCGAGGCGTGAAATCACTGGGAAGGGGAGCCCCTGCTGCTTTAAAACCCGTACCTCATTGCAAAGAGGGACAAATGAAGAGAAAACATGGAACATAATGCTCAGCAGGGTCAGGACTATCAACCCCGCCTCCATCCCATCTGACCTGGGCAGGCTTGATGTGTGGCATTGTAAATCTTAGTTGAGAAATGGGATGGGACAGATCGACACCAGCAGGGCGATCCCGAGCTTACACAGCCAGCCAGTCAAACACCCCCTAGGGCCCCCAACCTTTTCCCATCTCATAAACCCCCCTCATAAATCCATTTCAGGGAAGAAAAATTATTTAGGCTTTGATGCAAGCTGTGCCCATGCTGCCCGGCTCAAAAATAACCAGTGTTCCTCAGTATCCTACCTCTACTGCTGCCCAGACGGGTATGGCGGAGGTCGTAACTGACCTAAGAAAAAAAGCCCCGTTGTGTCCCAAACATACTCCCCATACAAGTCCCCAGTGTGGCCAGTTAAACAGACAGACAGGAGATGGCACTCTCTTAGCCATCTTAGCTCTCTTAGGACTTCCTCAGAGTTGTAAGCATTCGCCCGCATTAGTGCTGGGTGGACGCACCCTAGCTGGGAACTAAAAGGGGTAACGAGCCCGCAGTCACCCCGCCAAGACTTGCGTTGTTGTCTCTTTCCAGCACCGATACCAGGAGTGACAGCAAAGTGCAAAGTGCCTCCCTTGGAGACTGGGCTGACCGTCAGGGGAACATTCATCCTTCTCGCAGGAGCAATGATCACCAGCGTGAACCAGTTCCAGTTCACACGTCGACAAGCCTGGCACGTGGGGTGGAGGCCCTCACTTTTTATTTGTGCTAATCAATACAGTAACTGTAGGACGTTCTGCACCATACACGTTTAACATTGTTGGAAGTACAGGAACATTGGGAGAACCAACACAAAACCTGACAATGACAAACTCTGTCAACCACACAGCTGTAAAAGCAAATAAGGGTCACCTTATTTCTGCCACACCAGGTGACAGAATCTCTGCTGAATGTAATGTGACAAATTAGTCAACGGGAAACACCTTTGTGGTCATCAGGGAGATAAATCAAACTCCATCAAACAGCAGATTAGACTGCCCCTCACGCCCCAGCCGTATAATTAGCTTCCTCTTTAATGACACAACTATAGAAGCAGTGTGTCTGTGGACAGGTAAAGGGAAAGATAGCAAAAATGAACTGTCCTTAAAGGTCACGCTACCACCTACTCCCAAACCTCATCCTATACCAACAACTACCCCTACTACCTCCCAGCCTACTCCCTCTTCTATTACTCCCACAACCAGCCAAGCCACACATTCACACATTTCTGCAACTTGACCCTATGCTACTCAACCTACAGGACAACAGCAAGTCATATTTAAGCCATCATGGTCCCTGAAAAGGGTAGAACTGTCCACGTCTACTGATCTATATAAGAACTCTCTGTGAAAATGTAATTGTTAATAGAAATTTTACACAGAATGTATCCCATCAATCAAATGCACGTCTTTGTAACTTCGCCAACATCACTGGATGTGACTTTAATTATACAGTCCCCGTGACCTCACACGTGCTGCTAAAGGCAAAATGACACACCATATGGAGACCTTTTACCTTCCCCCTTCAGAAGGAACTCGACGCGGCTTCACAGACTGGCGGAACATCAGGACTTACAAGCTTTATTTATTACAAAAGCCACAAAAACAAAGCAGAAACACACTGATGACTGTGCATGTCAGTGAGGAAGAAATACACTACACACTGGTAAAAGCGAAAAAGGACGGGCCACAGCGCTGCTGTGAAACCCCGTTAGGATGGTCTCCACAGCAACAGGGGTATTGAATGCCACTTTATCTCCCCTGATAATGTTGTAACGGGCCTCAGGCAAGAACACGGTCTTCCACAAGGGTGATCGGGGACATCCTGGAGCGGTGCAGACAACCTAGCACAGGTGCCAGTGGAAACCGAGGCAAAAGCAACTAAGGACACCTCCATCTAGATAAGGGTCAGAACACCAGCTGAAACCAACACACTGTGACAAGATCACTCCGTGGGCCAACTCACAACCACATGTGGAAGAAGGACTCACAGTTCATGGAAAGCACACAAAAAACACCCCTTCAAGAAACCACTAGGGACCACCGGAGACCACCTGATACCTCTTCAGGGGCTCCTCAGGGACTTAAAACACATGGGTGATTTAGATGCAAGTATTATAATTCGTTCCAAGAAATAGAATGAATAACTATTCCAGGGAATCTAATGCATATGTATAGAACTGAGAAATATAAGCTCTATCTCTGACTTTTGCTATGCACGCTAGGAGGAATTATTCCCCACGCATCCGTCACTGTAATAAAGAACGCCTGCTCCTTAATACTGCATTGGTGTTGAGGAGTTTTATTTCCAATTTTCATTATAATAATGTTTGCCCTTGTCATCATTTGCATTATTATTATTGTCTGTTGATAAATTCAGGTTTGGGTTTTAGCCTGATCACTACACCTCATTGTAAAACGCACAGGAGATCTTGCTACTATGTGAAACTATCTGATTGTGCAGGACTGTCTTATAATTAACCCTTTTCATTTCTGTATTTATCACTTAATGCTGCATCAGATAACGTGATGTCAGTACCACCTCACATCTGTAGCACAGAGGCAAGGGGCGACCATAATACCGCTCTGAAGTAAGTTAATTGACTGTAGTCATGGGTGGAGTGGGGTGGTGGGAGCGTGGGACAATTGGAAGGGAAAAAGTCGGTAAGCTCATGGGTTGAGATAAAGACAGTTTGAAAGAAAAAGCAAGAGCTGTGCGCACAAGCAAAGAAAAATAAGGCATTCCTTCACTAATTCCCACCGGCAGGCAGGTGCCCAGCCATCGCCAGGGAAGCAGGGCTCCATCACGCACGGCGGTTACTCGGCAAGGCAGTTGCCTGAACGTGCCCCCTTCCCACTTCTCTCTCCCAGGTAGCGACGCTGAGCGTGCCATCACATGGTATGGAACGGAACGTCCCTTTGGTCATTTGGGGTCGGCTGCCCCAGCTGCACCCCCACGGTCTTGCGCACACCCCAGCCTACTCACTGGCTGGGCAGCGCGGGGCACAGAGAAGGCCGCGACGCTGCGCAAGCGCTGCTCAGCAACAGCTAGAGCACGGGTGAGCTGTTGACGCCGTTGGCATCACAAATCCGAAACACGGCACCACAGGAACTGCTCCGATGAAAGTTAACTCCCTCCCAGCCAAAACCAGGACACCCGTGGAGGCTGTCAAGAAGGCACGAGAAAATTCGTAAACCTGACTATTTCTTTAAACAACCTTTTTGTTGCAAAGGCTCAAGAGAAGTTAGAGGCACCCAAACGCTGTGAAACAGAAAGGGCAGGGATAGTCAGGAATCCATAGAAAAGTAGGCCTGTCCTGCCGTGAGAGAAATAAAATCTGGAATTGTTAAGGGCTGGAAAAACAACTTGGAGAAGAACAGGAAAGGGATCAAGGTGACGTTAGCTTTAAAGGTAGCTGCTGACCGACGCTTAAAAGAGGACTTCTGCAGCTTTTAAAAAGCTCTCCCGTTTTCTCCCAAGCTTCCTCCCACTCCGAAAGACCACCTGCACTTCCAGGAAAAACCAAAAGTGTGAAAAAGCGTCACTCCCCTTTTCTTTCTTCCCTCTTACTTTCTGAGCATTGAAGAGGTATAAAAGTACCCACAAAGTAAATAATCAGAACGGCCCAAACGCACAGTACAAATTGGCATAACCTCCCACCCGGAATTCAGGCAATTTGAAGACTTGCAACCTTTTAAAGCAAAGGGAGAGAAAAGATGAGCTTGAAGGACTTACTGACGTAGAGGGTCTTTTGGGCTTCGCACCCACGGCCGGTGAGATCTCCCTGGCAGTGCTGGCACTGCCTGTGCTCAGCACCTTGTCCCAGCCTGTCACGCGTGCCACGTCAGCCAGTGACCCCCACCCTGCTGTGAAACAGCTGTTTGCAATTGCCAAAGGGATTTTTCAACTGTTGAGCAGCGTGCTGTGCCAACGGACTGATGCTGGGTGTGGAATTAAATCCTGAGGCACTGTTTTTGGGCTCAGAAATACCACGGCAACTGCTGGCTTGACCTGAAATGAATGCACAAGGAACGACTGGCCTGCCCAGTCACCTGCTGCCAGCACTAGCACATAGAAGATACTGCCAAGTGAGTGGGTGACACAGAGCACCAACCCACCTTCATACTGGCCAGTCAATTACACACAGGCACAGCCTCTAAGATGGAGGAACACCTCCCAGTTCAAAAAGGTAAGGAGTCTTAAGTCAGGGTATGCCCCACACCCCACCTCTGCGACCCATTTCTGCCCCTCCCATTTGTCATCGATAGTCACAAAATTTGTCAGGCCTTCTTTCGCACCTCGAAGAAGACCATGAGTTCAGACAAAAGGCAAAGCTGTGGCATTGCCCCTGTTGTGGTTCAGCTGGTAGCTCAGCCCCACACAGACGCTCACTCACTCCCCCACCCACCGGCGGGATGGGGGAGCGAATCAGAAGGGTAAAATTGAGAAAGCTCGTGGGTTGTGATAAGAACAGTTTCATAATTAAAACAAAACAACAATAACAACAACAACAACAACAATGCAACCAAAAGGAAAATAATGAGAGGTGAAACATGGCGGAGGGGAGAATGAACAACCAAACCAACAGCCCCCGACGCAGCCGCACACCGCCCGCCGACCCGACACCGCCAGTCCCCGAGCCGCAACCGCCCCCTGCGCGGCAACTGCCCCGGTTACTGTGCTGGTCGTGGCGTCACGTGGCATGGAGTGAGCATCCCATTGGCCAGTCGGGGTCAGGTGTCTTGGCCATGGCCCCGCCCCTCCCGGCCTCCTGCCCCCGTGGTGGCAGAGCGCGGGAAGCTGGAAAGGTCCCCGACTACTACAGGCGCTACCCTGAAGAGAATTAACTCTTTCCTGGCCAAAACCAGCGCATACAGCTGTTCCTAGGTCCCACCCAATTGCTCCACTATTGCCTCCACTTGCGTCGTTAAAATGCCCGTTACAGCTCCACTTTTGTGTTTTCCAAGTCCTCACTAACTCAGCTTAAATCACCCGCTTTACTCCTCATTTACCCACCTGCAACTGGTGCAGAATTCACCCACATGTACCTTTCACATCCTGAGAAGTTCAGAGCAAAATAAAACCAAAAATCCACCGTGATCACAAAGGCTATACAGACAGAGGAGATGCTAATTTAACCAGGATCTCTGGGTCGCAGCTAACAGCAGCCTTCACAAATGCAACCGCAGTATCCCTGCCTGTGGCTGGAAACTAAAGCCATTTTCGTGTTCTGCCACAAGCTCTGTCCCCTTCAGCCCCGTCTGTCTTAACTGTACACCCCAAGCTGCAGTCCTGAATCCAAGCTCTGCAATGCAAGGAGACTTTGGACACTTACCTGGCTGACAAAAGCACACGGGAAACAGTCACTTTGAGTGAGGAGAATGCAAACTGCATAACAGAGGGGCATATTAACCACTAGAACAACTAGCAAGGTGGAATGTCCTCGGAGAATATCTCATAGCCTCATCTTTTAAAATACAAAAGCAGACATTTTCCTAGAACTGCTGCAGAGGCTTATCCATAAGAGCTAACCAGGTGTTATAGCTCAAGAAAACTTGTTCTGAGTCAGGCCGCTTCAACAAACATTAGTTAATCACAGGTTCAGGAGGCCAGGTGGGAACTATTACAGCGAGGCCGACTTAAGAGTTCTTAAGTTTTAGAATGAGGATCCAAAATGCACACTCGCTCACCTGAGAAGATGCGAGCTTTCAAGCTCGGGGAGTTACCTTGTGCAGCATCCAGACGTGCGGGAGGGAAGGGGTCCCCCCGACAGACTGACCAGCCGACGGGCCGGGCGGGAAAGAGTCCCCGGCAGAGAGGCCGACACACCGACCCACAGGTAAAAGGGGGGAGACGCCCCAGATGGACGGGCGGTAGGGAGGGACGGAAGGGGACCCGTCCCCGACAGACCGACTGACAGACGGGGGACAGAGTCCGCGAGAGACCGACGGACAGACCGACTGACTGCCGAGACAGAGGAAGGGTGGGGGAACAGGTCCCCGAGAGACCGACAGACAGGCGGGAGGCAGGACGGACGGGTGCAGGTCCCCGAGAGACGTTCTGCAGGCGGGGGGGAGGGAGACACGTCCCCGACAGACGCACCGGAGGGAGGCAGGGAGATCGTCCCGACTGCGGACCGGAGCTCCGAGCAGAACCAGCTCAGCGCCGTCCGGCGCGGCTCCCTTTACAGCCCAGGCTGGCGGAGCTGCGCTCTTCCACGGTCATGGCCGTTTCCCCTTGCCGAGGGCTCCATCTCCCGGCGGCTGTGGACGTCCGAAGACGAGTGTCGTGGCCAAAGGATTTTACGCGGCTCAGCCGAGACGGGGTCATCACGCTGCCAAGGTGAGCGGCATGGCTTCTGCAGCCCCTGGCAGGTCGAGGGAGCAGCTGCTCGGTTCCTGCTACCGGGGCACCGCCCTCTTGCCGAGGCTCCTCTCCTGCCACACGTAGGCAAGACCAGCTCTTTCCCAGCAGAGCTGCCCGGTCCGCCCGCCGCCGGCTCGTGCTTGGCTCGGAGAGCGCAGACGAAGCGGCCAGTCCGCTCTCAATGTGCCCCGAGAGAGTGAGAGGGGCGGGAGGGTCTGCGCGGGCAGCAAGGCGGGCTTGTGCTGGGATCATCAGCTTGCCGGCAGGAAGGCGAGGGAAGCCCGGCAGAGGGGTAACACAGGCAGCTCTCACACTCACGTTCCAGTCAGCCCCTAAAGGCAACTAGTGGAATTTTGAGTTGACACAGGAGCTCACATTTCACAGCATCCGGGTCGGAAAGAGTAAAAAACAAAAAAACAAACCCAAGGAAAGGAAAGCTGCCCACGTCCAAAACAAATTTGGGGGAGACAAACGAAAATTATAAGGGATCTGGAAAACATGACTTATAAAGAGCAATGAAATGAGCTGAAGTTTTCAGCTCATAGAAGAAAAGCTAGAGTTTGGAAAAAGGGGGCAGAATAGCAGTCATGACACAGTTAGAAGGCTATTTCAAAATGGAAGGGAAGCTAGTCTATGTGGGAGATGGGAGAAGAAAGTTTAAATTGCAATAAGGGACACTTAAACTAGACCTTAGTAAAGAATAGCCTCCATGGTAAGAAGCCCTGAAGTACTGAAATAAAAGGGTCTATGATCTCCACCACAGGAAACACTCAGATCTCACAGCCACCTCTCTGGAATGACTGGGGTACACAGCATCCAGCCCAAGGACATGTGCCCTAGACTGGATGAAATCTGGAAGTCCTTTCCGGTGCTCTGGTCACCAATCAGAATGAGATCGGTGTGTCCCCATCCAGGATTACCTACTGGGGATGTACAGCAGCTATCTTCTCCCAGGTAAAGACTTCACAGGAGTTTTGCGCTGGCCAGTGTTGCCATTCTCTCTTCTTCACCAGCCATGAAGAAGCCTCCATCAGTGCCGTTCAAGTGTGAGATTCACATTTCACTTTTCAAAATGTGTCATATGGAGCAGCACTTAAGGCACAAAAACATCTGCTACTGCGTTAGAGCCAGGATCTACCTATACTCTAAGGGGAAATATTAACCTGTGTATTCAGAAGAAAAATACTTACCAGTTATCTTGTCAGTCCCTTGCAATACTCACAAAAAACTACAAAACAAACCCTTCTGTAGTGTTACCTTCAGGCTTTTTAGTCATTCAAGAGTATTGGGCAACAGTTTTTGGAGAAAAGTCCCGTGCCAATTTGAAAAGTGCCTGCGTGCTGTAGTTGCCCTCTAATGATACCTGACTATTAGCAAAATTTAAATTCAGAGCTCAGTTGTCACAGCCATGGGTGTAACACTAGATAATGTTTTCTAAAGATTATAACAAAATGACACTGCTCAAGAAGTGGAACTTCCGTTCTTTCAGAAATGTTGACATTTCAGAAAATTATGTTTTATACATATGAGATCGAAGCAATGGATATAATGCTTAATAGAGTATAATTGATAATGAATACGAAGCACTGGAAAGTAGCACCTAATTAGTAGGTATAGCAAATTGATTAAACAGGTGTCGTGACTTTAGCTGGGATAGAGTTCATTTTCTTCACCGTAGCTGCACAGTGCTGTGTTTTGAACTTAGTATGAGAATAATATTGATAACACACTGACGTTTTACACCCCAGAAAGAACTGAGTCAGACAACGGGACTCATTTCCAAAATCACCTCACAGACAGCGGGGCCAAAGAGCAGGGCATTGAGTGGGTGCATCACAGCCCCTGCCATGCACCAGCCTCCGGGGAAATGACCGATACAGTGGGCTGTTAAAGACTACGCTGAGAGCAATGGGGGGGTGGGACATTCAAGCACTGGGACACACATTCAGCAAAAGCCACGTGGTTAGTCAACACGAGGGAATCTGCCAATCGAGCTGGCCCTGCCCAGTCAGAACTCTTACGTACTGTGGGAGGGGACAGAGTCCCTGCAGCGCACGTGAAAAATACGCTGGGGAAAACAGTCTGGGTTCTTCCTGCCTCAGACAAAGGCAAACCCGTTCGTGGAGTTCCTTTTGCTTGAGGACCTAGGTGCGCTCGGTGGGCGATGCGGGAGGGTGGAGGTGTCCAGTGTGTGCCTCAAGGGGATTTGATTTTGGGTGAAAATGGCCAATGAACTGAATGGTATGCTGTTAATTGCTATATGATGTTGTATGTCATCACTACTATGGTTGCTAGATCTCGTATCAATGGTATCATGGTGGGAATCTCCCAGACTGATGAAAGATGAACTTTCATTGAACTAAGCAAAGCGCAGTGGTGATGGAACAAGGTCTGACTTCAGCATGCAACAAGGCAACACCACACACACCATCTCTCCGGCCCTGGAAGACTCTTAAGGTAGATGGAGGCCAAAATCATGGACTAAATGACCTCAGTGAACATTTTGTGGACATTTGTGGACCCTCTACAGACATTTTACAAGGGTGGTCCATAGACGGAGGGGATGATAAATGATAATCTGTGTATTTCATCACACGATGGGAAGGGGGGGTGGGGGTGGTTATTGAGGTTGCATTGGCTAGTGTGGGACCTGAGCATGACGTAAATGGTATGGAGTAAGGGGTGGATACTGTCACGGTTTTAGCTGGGATGGAGTTAAGTTTCTTCGCTGTAGCTGCTATAGTGCTGTGCTTTGGACTCAGTGTGAAAATAATACTGATAACACACTGATGGTTTAGTTGTTGCTGGGTAGTGCTTGTACCAGTCAAGGACTTTTCCCGCCTCTCATGCTCTGCTGGGTGCACAAGAAGCCGGGAGGGGAGGGGGCACAGCCAAGGTAGCTGATGCAAACTGACCAAAGAGATATTCCATGTCATATGACATTATGGCCAGTGTATTAAGTGGGAGGAGTTGGCCAGGGCAAGCAGCGACTGTGGCTCGGGGACCAGCGGCGTCAGTCAGCGGGTGGTGAGCAGTTGTATTACTTGTTTGGGTTTTTTCCCTCCTCCTGAGGTTTCACCTCTCTCTCTCTCTCTCTCTCTCTCTCTCTCTCTCTCTCTCTGGTTCCTTTCCTTTTCATATATTATTATTATCATTATTAGTGATTTATTTTAACTATTAAACTGTTCTTATCTCAAGCCATGAGTTTCCTTACTTTGCCCCTTCCGATTCTCTCCCCCATCCCACTGGGGTGCGGGGAGCAAACGAGTGGCTGTGTGGTGCCTAGTTGTTGACTGGGGCTAAACCATGAGAGGAGGTGACCACCTATGTGAGAGAGCAACTGGACCACACGGAGCTCTGCCTTGGGATGGGTCAGGAGCCGGTTGAGAGCTTCCAGGCAAAGTTATTGGGTGCACCAAGGTGAATGCTGTTGTATGCCTCTTGATCAGGCAGAAGAAGTACATGGGGTCTTCTTCAAATACCTGCAAGAAGCGTAATGTTCACAGGCCCTAGTCCTCATGGGGGACCTCAGGAGCCCCTGTATCTGCTGGAAAGACAATACAGCAGGGCTTAAGCAAAAATAGTGACATTCAAAGTCTAAATTATCTATTTAATAGAAAATGAACCTCAATAGGAACAGTATGGTTAAAAAACATTATAAGGGAAACTCTCTTAGAGTGCAGCCCTTTTCTCTGATGCTTTGCTTTCCCTTTAAATGCTCCCCAGGATACAGATGCCCATGCGTGCAATGTGAAGTGGGGGGACTGTGAAGTGGGGTTGTGGTAAGTTGTCAGCACCCTAGGTTCCTCACTGTGATTTGGCTCAACAACAGAACTCAGAGGGTCGTGACCAATGGAGCAGAGTCTGGCTGGAGACCTGTCACTAGTGGTGTTCCCCAGGGGTCTGTGCTGCGTCCAGTCCTGTTTAATATATTCATCAGTGACCTGGATGATGGGATCGAGTGTAACCTCAGCAAGTTTGCTGATGATACCAGGCCGGGAGGAGCGGCTGATACACCAGAAGGCTGTGCTGCCATCCAGCGAGACCTGGACAGGCTGGAGAGCTGGGCCGAGGGGAACCTCATGAAATTCAACAAGAGCAGGTGCAAGGTCCTGCACGTGGGGAGGAACAACCCCAGGCACCAGTACAGGCTGGGGGCTGAACTACTGGAAGGCTGCTCTGTTGAGAAGGACCTGGGAGTGCTGGTGGACAACAAGTTGACCATGAGCCAGCACTGGGCGCTTGTGGCCAAGAAGGCCAATGGTATCCTGGGCTGCATTAAAAAGAGTGTGGCCAGCAGATCGAGAGAGGTTATCCTCCCCCTCTACTCCGCCCTAGTGAGACCACGCTTGGAGTACTGTGTGCAGTTCTGTGCCCCCCAGTTTTAGGAGGACGTGGTACTGCTTGAGCAAGTCCAGCGGAGAGCTACGAAGATCATCAGGGGACTGGAGCATCTCCCTTATGAGGAAAGGCTGAGAGACTTGGGTTTGTTTAGCCTGGAGAAGAGAAGGCTGAGGGGGGATTTCATCAATACCTACAAATATCTAAAGGGTGGGGGTAGGACGATGGGACTAGGCTCTTTTCAGTGGTGCCCAATGACAGGCCAAGGGGCAACGGGCACAAGTTAGAACACAGGAAGTTCCAGCTAAACATGAGAAAAAACTTCTTTCCTGCGAGGGTGACAGAGCAGTGGAACAGGCTGTGCAGAGAGGTTGTGGAGTCTCCTTCCCTGGAGACATTCAAACCCCACCTGGACGCCATCCTGTGCCCCCTGCTCTAGGTGTGCCTGCTCAAGCAGGGGGGTTGGACAAGATGATCTCCAGAGGTCCCTTCCAACCCCTAGCAGTCTGTGATTCTGTGATTCTGTTGTTGTATCCTTCTGAGATTTAGATCTTAATTGTATTTGTGCTAGACAAACACTTTGGTCTTCCATTACAAGAAGAAAGATGTAAGAATGTCATTGAGAAAGGAAGGAGCATAAAAGAACTTAGTGTGATGAAGCAGCGGTCTTTGGTTGCTGGGCTTTTACTACGGCTTACAAATACTCAGCTTGGTCAATCTGATTTTTGTTATGAATCTAGTGGAGAGCAGTAACAATCCTTGCATAAACAGTAAAAAAAGGAAAGTGCTTGCTTAGGTGGTCTGATGTTTTTGTAGTGAACCTTTGCGGAAACATGAAAGAACAAGGAAAAAGACAATACTTTTGTAAGAGCATTTGAAAAAGCTCAGACAAAAATGGATGAACTGTGGAGCTAAGATCTCTTCCTCTGATCTGAAATTGGTCCAACAATTTTCAGGCAAAGGTCAAACTTGAAATCACTGGCATTCTGGATAGCTTAATTTTTTTACTCTGTTCAATTTATTAGCACCAACACCTTGAACTTTAAACAGTTATTCCAAACCCCTATTTAGACTGAAGTGTTTTTTTAGTTGTTTTCCGGTTTTTGTGGTTTTTTTTTTTTGTAACGGATAGCTTCTACACTGGAAAGTTTGTCTATCAGCTGCAGAAGCAGCTGTGGCTCGATACAGTGAATCACTAAGGAGACCAGCATGTGCTCCTTCATCACTGCCATCTTTGGGGGTGGCCCTGCTCCCCATCTGGGAGCACTAGATGGCAGATGATTCCCTTGAATCGCTGGAGTACGTGTTACCTGTTCCGTGCTTCTTGACCACATGGAGGTCTTCAACCAGTGCAAGGTCAGGACGGCTCTCTGTTCCCTTGTTAAGTGAAAAAACACATTTTCACCTCCTTAATGGAATTTCAGCTTGCTCTTAGCCACAGGCAAAACAGGGAACTTATTTTACGTACATTAAAACATCTTAAAATGTGACAGTGCTGAGATCCTATGTGTAAACTTCTCTGTCAGTTTTGTAGCCAAGTTATGATAGCTATGAAACTAAGAACCTGACTGTATTTTCCCCTTTTGAGTGAAATCTGAGCATTGACATGATTACATGATGCTCCAGGTAAAACAGTTCAGGGTCTAGACTAGGTAAACTTGACATAAGTGGTGCAGAGATCAGGAAACCTTAGTTATTGCCACTAGAAGAACTGAGATAGGACCACAGAATCATAGAATGGTTTGTGTTGGAAGGGACCCTTAAAGACCACCTAGTCCAGCTCCCCTGCCAATGGGCAAGGACATCTTCACTAGGTCAGCTTGCTCAGAGCTCTGTCCAACCTGACCTTGAACACTTGCAGTGATGGGCATCTGCAACTTCTCTGGGCAGCCTGTTCTTGTGTCTCACCACTCCCATTGTAAAAAAATGTCTTCCTTATGCCCAACCTAAAGATACCCCCTTTCAGTCTGAAACCGTTGCCCCTTGTCCTGTCACTACAGGCACTGGTAAAAAGTCCCTCTCCATCTTTCTCATAAGCCCGCGTTATGTTTTGAAAGGCTGCAATAAGGTCTTCCCGCAGCCTTCCCTTCTCCAGGCTGAACAACCCCAAGTCTCTCAGCCTGTCCTCACCGGAGAAGTGCTCCAGCCCTCTGATCATTTTCATGGCCCTTCTGTGGGCTGCTCCAACAGATGCATGTCTTCCTTGTACTGAGGACCCCAGAGCTGGATGCAGCACTCTAGCTGGGTTCTCCTGAGAACAGAGTAGAGGGGGAGAATCACATCCCTCAGCCTGCTGACCACTCTTCTTTTGATACAGACCAGGATACAGAAAGACTGGATGAGGTTCAGAGGCAGTGAATCATTTGCATCCTGCTTTTTGCAGATCTGCTGTTGAATCAGAGTTCTTTAGTGTAAGTGGATTATCCACGTTACTTAAAGTCTAGGAAGGCCCCAATCATAAGATGCTGCAAGGTGTAATTTAATATGTAATTAATGTAAGGTGTAATTTAATAAAAAATGGGTATGCATTATAGAAACTAATATAGCATATTTTCAAATTGTAATTTTATACAAAGCGATATGAGTATTTTCTTGTATTATTTTATACGGCTATTTATAGGTGGGGTTTTTTTCTATTGAAGGAGAGAAGTTGAGGAATGAGAAGTTAATAGAATTCTTCTTGTCCAATCATTTTTGATAGCGTAATTTAAATGGAAAGAATTACAGAAAAGTTAATTTTAAATGTAGCTGTGCAAGTAGGTTTTAGGAATGGGTAAATTCCGAAGTTCAAACAAATATATTAAGCAGTATTCATTTAGCTAACTCAGTGGAAAAGTACTTGGCTGGTGAAGACTTTTTATGGCTGAAAAGCATAAGCATACCGCTGGAAAGTCAGAGCTATTTTTTCCACTCAAGATGCCTTTTCTGTCCTTCCAATTAGGGTGTGTAACGGTTCCTTCTTGCCTTCCTCAGGGTGGAAAGGGGCCCATTTTCAGGCACGATGAGTAGGTGTTTTGGTGCATAAACCTCAGGTTGGCTGGGATGCTCAGCACCCTAGGTCCTGTTCTGCAGTCCTGTGTTGTCCCTGGAGAGAGCTGGATCCTATCTTCATACAAGTCTTTCTGTTTCCTTTTAGCTCAGGTGTGCCAGTTGTTCCTCAGTGTGGAGGGACCTGAGAACTACTGCTCTTAACTTTTGTGTAATTCCCATGCCGAGCTGGTCTGGAATCTCAGGATCAATGTCACCTTTAATACCTCCACGGTCTTCCTCAAATATCTCCCTCCAATGTCAGGCCTCTCACTGTCAGCTTGATTGTGTGAGGATTTGCATCTTTCTCCCTTAAGGTTTGGGTTTATATTTCAACCCTCTGCCGCTTAATATTGTCTTAGAAAGTCTGTTTATAGTTTAATGCCTGAAATTGTGTTCTACTAGATTCAGCACCAGTGTTTGTAACACCTTCACGGGAGCAAGGTGAGATTTCTTGTAGAGGCAAATCATTGTAACAAATACACCCCCCAAAAAAGCTATCAGGGGCGATATCTTGGAGTCTTGTGCAGCCAGTGTGACACTTCTTCTGTTGTGCTGATCATATTTTCCTCTGTTTCTCCCTGACGTTGTGCAAATACTTCAAGAGAGGTGCATTATCACCATGTTGAGCGGAGGCCTCTTTGGCTCAGTCTACTGGATGGAAGAATCATATGAGCAATTCCTGGTCATCAGAGGAATTCAGGAAGGTGGGGGTCTTTTTCCACATAATTGGGATTACTTAGCACTTTTTAATATAATATAATAGACTTCCAAATTGCAAAACATTCTCAGTTTGCCACCGTCCTGGGAAGAAAGCATGTGGTGATGTAGGGTACGTGCAGGTAGTGTATCCTTGCTGTGAACTGTTCCTCCTGGCCATCGTGGCTCTGTAGGATGGCTTGTGAGAGTATGCTGGGAGGGTAGTTTTGATGGCATAAAGTCAAAACTCCTATTTTCCATCCCCTCCATCAAGTAATTTCTGGGATTTTTAATATTTCCTGCTTTTGAGGGAAGTGATTTCTGTTTAAGTCTGTGTACAGTAACTCTCTGGCTTTGCTTCTGAACGAGCAAGAGGAGAAATATTCTGGAGAACGTGACCATATAACAAATGTTTGAATGTGGTGCTTTTTCTTCAGGAGAGTTGATGTTCTGCAGGACTCCCTGATTTATTTGATTACTCTGCTTGTAGAACATCTGCCTCCCTTCTTTACTTTGGCAGTCTGTAAAATGGCAAATAGACTTCAGATGCTCCCACTCATTTTCAAAGCCAGTTGGTCCTGAGAAATTAATGCTTCTCTACTCTTTATTGTGTTGTTCCCAAATCCTCCATAACCCGAGTGCTGCAGCCCTGTTTCTGCTGTAGGAAAGAATGCCTGTTGAGCAGATATGCTTTTGGAAACCTCCTGCCTAAATCCGTAAAAATAATATAATCCACAATGGAATTATGAAGAAATATTCACATCTTGAAGGCTCTTTGCGGGGAAAAATTTCTCGTATGTATTAACTACTGTCACATTAGAAGAACATTAGAAGCTTTGTTGATGATGAGAGTAAAGAGTGGGAGGAGTACAGGAGGGAATCGAGAGAGGTTTGGTTTGATGTGTAGGGCTGTGTTCATTGTTTGAAGAGAAGAATCAGCTCCATCAGCAAAAGATTAGCTAAATGAAAGGTATCTCTGCGTGCCTTGATGAGAAACTCTTCAGGGCAAGAACAACCTCAGAACTAATCACATGCCAGAAGTTTTGACCGTTGAAATAACAGACAGAAATAAAACAGAAAGTCGAAAGCGTGACAAAGAAAAGATCAAATCCCCCAACAGCTGCTGGCTTTGCTCAGGCTCCACGGTCTCTATGCACATACTAACTTCATTCTTGCAAAATCTTAAATGCACTGCCTTATTGGAGACTCATATCTGAGGTGAGCATTGACGAAAATCAGCTCCACAGAAACCTCTTCACCTGCGCAAGTGTAGCAGAAATACATGTGCCTTGCTCTGCGCCTGCCTAGCAACAGTTGCTGGTATAGATTTCTAAGCATTGCTTCGTGGCTTACTCCTGGGAAGGAACTGTGTGCAACAGGCAAGATGATTGCTTCCATCTCCTATAGTTCCTCTAATCAGAGGCTGGTCAGAGCTTTTAGGCAAAAAGCACTTTGACGGACTTGTTGATAAGATCCCCCAAAGTATCCCCATGGTTTTGGTTTTCCAACTGATTAGGTTCAGTGTCTGGCCTTAAGAAAGTAGTCTAAAAAGATTTGCAAATCTCAGCTTGAGAGTCACAGTGCTCGATTCTTTCTGCTGCCTTCTATACAGTATGTGCAGGCAATTTTTCAACTTCTTTGCAAAAAACCCCCTATTTCTTTTGTTCTATACCTGCCCCAAACCTGACTCTCTCCTCCCTTTGTTTTGATTTGAGATCAAAGCACCCATATTTTCTAGACAAGGAAGTAAGAACCGGCGGTGATTATGGGCTGCAAGTGTGAGCACTTCTTCGCTTTACTGCAGGCACTGAGCCGCAGTCAGGAATTAAAGGCAGGGAAGCGGTGCCCTGGGAAATGAGAATGGTTAGGGATGACCCAGAGTCTCCTACAGTGCCCTACCAGCCCGTGGTCCACGTTGCCATAAACTCTGTAGCTGATGTTACTAAGAGTAAGAGTATAAAAGAGGTGACTATAAGAAAAAATAAATAGCCAGAAAGTTAATTTTGTCCATATGGTAAACAATGAATCTCTAATATTATAGACCTTACATTTCCAGCTAATATCTGTAGGTGGTTTTACTTTGAAATCAATAGGTCTGTTTGAATCAAGTTACCAGTATGAGTGAGTTTGTTTTGTGACCTAATTAAGAAGACCTAATTCTCTGGTAAATGTAGGAGAAGCTTGCGAGGATTTTGCTACGAGTCCGTTGACTGCTTTTTCCTTTTTCCTTTAGTGGCTATTCGACAACAAAACTTTTATACCATTCGGTTTGAATGTAATTAAAATGCTAGTATATTTCACGTACCCTTTCTGGTATCAGAGCAAAACCTTAAGCCTGCACAGCAGAACACCTTTTTAGATCGAGGGCCTTGTTTCCAAATGTGCTGAAAAATTGGCAGAAATCAGAACTTCCCAATGTGAGCAGGTGGAGGCTTACCACTTTTGAAAAGCAACTCCTAAAGGTTTAAATATCAGATTGGCATGTTCCTGGGCTGCAAATAACCGCTGAATAGCTCCACGTGCACATAAATGAATGCACACCTTACAGGCATTTACAAGTGGAAATAACTACAGACTGACCGCACGGGTTGAAGTCTTCAGGGGCAGAAGGCCAAGCTGCATAACTTTATTCCCCAACGTTTTTCTCTTCTCTTTTTTCTTCTTCTTGTTTTGCTTTGCTGTGCTTTGGTAACACTCGTGAAATTCATCACGGGAATGGTTTCTCTCAGCTTACTGCTTTCCCTTTTTCTCCTTTGCAAACAGTACCACTGACAGCTTAAAATTTTTTTTTTTGTAACAATTGAAAATGCTGACTAGCCCCAACGATGCCCCCTAACAGGCCTCAGCAGAAAGTCACCGTCTCCAAGGCAACTCTTTGTTTATAATTACATTTTGATGCGCCTCTTTCAGACATTGTTTTAAAATCTGTTGTGAACAATCCCTGAACATATATGATGGTTTTCCAGATGGTGGCAGTTTGTCGTGGATTTTGCTGTGACTGCCTGACCAAAGTAGGAAAAAATACCTTATCAGCATCTTCCACTGTTATTCTCCCTCTGCAGGGCAACTTTCAGCCTTTAGAGTGAATGGTATTCTCGTCTTTCATTCTCATGGAGAGATTTGTTGGCTCATTTCCTTTCCTCAGCCTGCACTCATGTTATCACTGTAACCTTGCAGTTATGGTGAGAAACATGTACACAACGTTACTATTTGTGTTTTGCCAGATACCTGATTATCTAGCAATGTCCTCGGGTGCCCGTTATTAGCGATAAATCTAGCTGAATCACATGCCATTCTTGTGACAGTGACATGAATATTGCCCCAAAGCCTCACATTCTTCTTACTGCTTTTTCCTGGCAGTCATATGGAAGATTTTTACCTCAGTCGTAATCAAGTCCATTTCTAAGGTATTCCAACTGTGTATCCACTGGCATCTCTCTGCCGTTTGAGAAATAGTCGACAAATACATTTTTCCTGTGTAAAGGGAATATTGAGTGGCCAGTTTCAGGGGTATCGTAAGCATTAGTTAGTTCTGAAATATCCATGGAAGGCAGAAGTTATTTTCTCACATCTTCCTTTGCCTTTGCTTCTGTGGAAAATCCATGTGATTATTTTAGATGAATGTTTATTGCTTGTTTTAAGCAGGATTTATGCTTACAGATCCGCTGATCCAAACTCAGTTTTATTTCTGCTTTGTCCTACTAAGAATGTCTGAGCAGTTCAGTACTCCTACATGGCCACAGTTATTCCTGGCACAAAGTTCTGGAGGAAGCATACTTGTGGGAAAATTTCTGTGAGAAGGTAAAGGTAAGTATGAGATTTGCCCTCACCACCAGGAGGCTTGAAAAAAAACATTGAAAGAGTTCCACCCCAACCTATTAAGTTTTCATTATCTTGATTGTGGAGTTGTCAGTGAATCGTATGTGGTTTTTTTCCTTTTTCGTTACCCAACAGACTCCTCATACTTAAAGGAGATTTTTATATTGTCCATGAAGGTATGTGAGTCTAGCTATTGCTATCAAGATTTTCCTTTGCTTTCAGCCTATTACAAGCATTAGGAGTCATGGCTGTGTTAAGAGAATGTAAAATGAGAAGTGGAACGAGTAATGGGTAAACCAGCCAAAGTCATATAAACTGGTACTTCTGTATCTGCCTGGCACAGAAATTCTGAGTGTTAATGTGTGAGTTTGTTTCCCTTTGGGAAGAGGAGCTGTTGAGCCTAGATCCGTGACACTTCTACCTCCAGGTGGCGGTTGCACAAATAACTCCAGAAAAGCAAGAAGGTGATCAAACTGTAAAGTGTATTTGAATGTTTTCAATATACTGGGAATGTTTACTGGGAAAGTACTGGGTTTCCGTCTGCTACTGGTGATGGACTAGTAGTGGAAGTGAACTCTGGGTTTTCAGGTTGCCCATTTTTTAAAACTCTGTTATTCAAGAAATCGCCCACTGACCACAGCACCCGTGTGTCTTAGAAAAGACCCAGAACTGATGTCAGCGAAGAGGTTCTCCTCAAGAGGTTTCAGATCTGACATGAGACAGGATGAAACTCCACTGAAATGAAACAAACTTGATCTCTAATCTGAAATACTTGATGTGGTTTCTTCAGAAATCTTGTATGAGAAGCAAGGGTCTGGTGACTTTTCCTTCCTCATGTGGGAATTCAGAGCCCAACATTTTTTTTCCTTGTTTTTTCATTATCAAGTTAAAATATGTTGATTAGTGGTTTAAAAATTCAGATTTTGTTGCACAAAATCTCTAACAGGACTGCAGATCTCTGCATGAGAATAATAGACCTAAACCCAGAACAGCTGCAGTGCAGCTGTAATTTTTTCCCCAGCTTTTTACCAGCTCCGGACATAAGAGGAAAGTCATGAAAGAACAACGTCCATCATCAGGAAAAAAAAATCTTTAATATCTTTTTTTTTTTTAGTATGTCTCTTATTATGACTACATGATCTAGCGGGAAATGAAAGTATTTGTTAGCTTTTTTCTATAATCAAACCAGCCCATGTTATTGCTTGCAGTTATAAAGTTTTTAGTAAACATTTTCTTTCAGAACACTAGTAATTCTTCTCCAAGCAATCCTAAAGGAGTTTTCATTGACCAATGAATTTACTGTCTTATGGTTATCACAGAGTCACAGGTTGGAAGGGACCTCAGGGATCATCTAGTCCAACCTTTCTAGGAAGAGCAGAGTCTAAACAAGATGGCCCAGCACCCTGTCCAGACGACTCCTGAAGGTGTCCAGCGTGGCCGAGTCAACCGCTTCCCTGGGGAGATTATTCCAATGGTTGACTGTCCTCAGTGTGAAAATTTTCCCTCTGGTGTATATTTAGTTGCGTGTTACTGGGAACATTGAATGTCCTTGAACCATAATGATATTCAACTAGATCCAATTATATTGCTATGACATTAAGAGATAACTTTAAAACCAGACTCTTTTGAGATAAATTGAACGTTTTGCAGCTGTTACACTTTGAAAAGCTGAGCTGAGGTGCTGTGAACATCCACTGTGCTCATTGCAGTGTCTACCTGAGATGGCTTTAAAGTAGACTCTCGTTGCCTGAATGGGTAGATTTATACCAACAGCAACCTGCATCATTTAGCCCATGTTTTCATTTAAACATAGAGTAGTATTTGTTTTGCATGAACCTCTAAAGGACAGGTCTAATTGAAACCCCCGTCTATGTTAGCGTAACGTGGCCGCAGTTCAACGAATTTATTGAGCAAAGTTAGCAGCGGCGACAGCTGCTTGCTAATGCCAAATGAATGCCATTACTCCAGGCATGGTTTACTGCAGCCACTGACCACTGTTACCAGACAGAAACCGAAAGAGACTTAGGGATGTTTCACCACTGTCTACCCAGTGCAAACCTCAGTGCACGGAACGTGTGAAATAGCCTGAGAAAAATGGGAAATTTGTAACTCGCATGCTTCAATCTCCTTTTTCTTCCTTATACACCTTATCCAAATGTTGTTGAGCTTGAAGAATCCTTTTAAATGCACAAGAGTTAACAAAAATGGAGTCAGATTTTGGAAATAAGAAATCTTTGAACCTTACTAAGTGATGATTTCTTCGTCTTCCTAAAAAAAAAAAAAAAAAAAGAAAAGGCATGTATATGGAGAATTGCTATGTTTATATATTGCTGTGTCTATAGCTGAGCAAGGCATGTCTATAATATTCTGTAAAATGCGCAAATACTTAATTTTCCTCCCATTAGCTAGTGCTTGTGGATGATGCAATTGCCTTATATAAAGCCCAGCATTTGAAATGTGCATACCTTTCCTTAAAATACTAATGCAGAATAATATGTTGTGGGAGGGGTAGGATTTATTGAGGAGATGGTAAGGCGGTGGCTGCAGAGTTTTCCAATGGTTATTAATAGGCTCTTTTGTGGCATCCATTACCATACTAAGAGAATATCTCATGCAGTCATGCCCTCATTCTTCACTTTTCTGAAGGTAAACAGATGGGAACTGAGATGCACAGATGAAAAGACTAAAAACCCAAGGTCAGAACTGGATTTCTGTACCAGAGGCAGTACTAAAAGCTAGATCTGTGGAGTCCTAGTCTGTTGTTTTAAGTCAAGCTCATCTATCCTTTTCTGTAAGGCAAAGCAATTAATGAATTATTCACCAAATAAGTTAATAACGATAGTTTAAATCACGACACAGGGAGACAGAGGAAATTATTATGCTAGCACGGCAAAGCACACTTCCCTAGAAAAGGCATCGTATCACTCAGTGGAGAAAAGTTTCAACTACAAATCCCACTTTCATTTGTTCAGTTGTCTAAGTGTAATAAATAACTAATACGGGAAAATGTCCCACCAAGGGGCCACTGCAACCACTCTCCTGAGAAGATTCTCCACCACTTTTGAGTTATGAGAAAAATAGTTCTGAATCATCCGCAAAATGAAACTTCCCATACCTTGGTCGTAAAGAATGAAAAGTTAAAGTTAAAAGGAGATTGTAGCTAGGCATTCAACTCCTACTCTGTGATACACTGCGGAGGGATGTCTACCTAAGCCAAAAGCAATTTTTTTGCACCTAACTGCTGCCAGATGACGATTGTCTAGGCTGAGGGTATTCTGCAGAATGCTGCTCTCAAGCACGTGCTTAAGCTGAGAGGCACCAAGTCCAGGTGCTCGGAAGGAGATCATTCGAATTCATTTACTCTCTTGGTGTAGAAAGTATGTTTGCCTTTTGGGTTGAGAAGGTCTGTTTAATGCAAGATGTATGAGTCTAATTCTTTGCCTCTCTTTTTCAGGTAATCCTAGGCAAACCACTGGGAAACCACTTCCTCCTTCGACACTTGTGTTCACATTTGAGTAAGTGGGAAAGTGGAAAGGTTCCTTTGTTCATCCCTACCAGGGCCCATCTCCCTTCCTATGGTGTCTTTTTATAATACTGTTTTTTGAAGAGTAAACTCAATCAAAATGTGATTGTAGAATGCTGCTGTGGTAGAGGCATGGTCAAATTCAGGTACCTTTTATGGCAGGACAAATGACAGGTAAGAGTCATGAATCTACCTCTTCCATTATGCAACATACCTTAAAACCCTAAAAACCCATTATGTAAATTGGGCTAGTATATTAATGAGAAATGTTTTGAAAACCATCAACTGCTTAAGAAAAGCATCTTTTCATTTCAGGCACCAGAATTTATATGATGTGCATATCTGTTTAAGCTTAGTAATTGACAGCGGTTCCTCTGAACCCACCAGGGGTTTCTTACTCACCATGTAAAATCTATCATGACGCTAATCTTTACAGCATCAGATGCAAAGTACTTGTCATTCATCTTCTGGATCCAGCCTCCATTAATGCTATCGATGAAGTCAGTATTTCTCAGATTAGATACAAACTTGCAGTTCTGAGTGCTGATGGTTCTCCCAAATTTCATTATACTCTGGACTCTTGGACAATTTTGCTTCAAACAGTTGCTTTGGGACCACGAAATTTTTCTCTTTCCTCAAAGAATTGTGGACATCCTTGGAACTGCCTTGAGTCACTCTTGTGGCCTCCAGGTTATAGGCTGGGCAGCTACGACGCAGCATCTCCTTGACGTGCAATTTGTTTCTGTACAGCTGCCATGTTTCACGGAAGGAGTGGTTGCATTTCAGAGAATGATGACCCAAGCTTTTTAGGTACTATTTTAGTGTTTACTGGACACCTGATTTCTTCTCCTTGCTCACATCTTGTTGCTAATTTCTATAGAGACCCTCAGTTCCCTGATAAATGCACGCAAAATTTAAGTGTAAGATAGTTACGAGTTTGCAGTTACCTCGTCAGCTGACAGGCAATCTCAGATACAGTCTTGTCTCACTATCTACTGAGGCTCATTTTGCCATGTCTACACAACCTTCAAATTTAACAATCCACTTCCAGCCTGTTTCTAAAATGGTATTTTAGTTTATTCATCTTTCATATATGAACTTCATTGTTGTCGCGTTTGCAGGTTCTCATTTCTTCAGTTGCTGTCAGACGCTTGTACTCTATACGAAAACCTCAGGTGTCAGCTCTGAACTACAGTGTGTTTAGCACGTCAAGCAACGGTAGTAAAAGGCAAACAGAAATGCTGAAAGATTTTTTAGTAGCCTTAATAAATGTGTTGGCTGTGTCTTCGTTAACTAAAATAACGAGTAATTACAGTGATATTTTGATCCGGTTCTGCCACGCTGCCCGAACTGGGCAAACCACTGTAAAGCCATTTACTTCAAAGGCAACGCTTCTGATTCTTCTGAATTCTCCTGCAGCCAGAAACGGCTGAAGGTAGGAAAAACATGCCTATAATGCAATTTTCTGTAAACCTTTCACCAGGCAAACGCATTGGTGAAGAGAATGACTCAAGCCGGAATTAAGAGTAAAACATGATCTTCATGGAAGCCTAATTCCAAATAATGAGCAAATTCACCTGATCCTACATGTATGATGATGACTAAGTACATATGAGTTTTAGCTGCCCTCATCTACCAGATCAGTCACAGTAAACCTCCTTTGCATGCCCAAACGGCAAGTAAACATATTAGCTCAGGCCATCATGCAGGTCATAAAGTTAAGGTACACATACAGGAATGAGTCACAAGACTTCACCTGGTTCTTTTTATTCAGATTGGAACAGTGCTAACGGAGTGTGCCGGTTTGGCTGGGGCAGAGTTAACTTCCTTCACAGTAGTTTGTATGGTGCTATGTTTTGGATCTGTGACCAAAACAGTGTCGATAACACACCAACGTTTTAGCTGTTGCTGAGCAACGCTTGCACAGTGTCAGGGCCTTCTCTGGGTCTCCCCCTGCCCCACCAGTGAGTAGGGAGGGGTTGGGAGGGGACACAGCTGGAACAGCTCTCCCCAGCTGACCAAAGCGATATCCCACACCGTATGGCGTGGTATTCAGCAATGAAAGCTGGGGGAAGAAGGAGGAAGGGGGACGCTGGCAGTGGTGGTGCTTGTCTTCCTAAGTAACGGCTGCGCATGAGGGAGCCCCGCTTTCCTGGAGATGGCTGCATGCCTGCCTGCTGACAGAACTGGCGAGTGAATTCCTTGTTCTGCTTTGCTCATGTGCACAGCTTTTGCTTGACCTCTTAAACTGTCTCTGTCTCAACCCGCAAGTTGTCATGCTTTTGCCCTTCCAATTCTCCTCCCCACCCCAGCAGGGGGGAGCGAGCGAGCGGCTGGCTGGGGCTGAGCTGCCTACCAGGGTTGAACCACAACACACAGACTCTGAGAATTGCACAACAGCACTTCTTTGCATCTCTCTGAGGCTGGTATTTACAGGATTTTTAGAGGTATAAGCTCAGGATCTCACTCAAGACATTCCACAACCTGATCAGTGATCAAAATCCTGGATTATTACTGAAGTGAAATGTCAGCAACGCCCTGTTGAGAAAATAACCTTTCCCTTTTCTTCATTTCCTTTATTTTCTAGCACGTAACAGCGTAACTCATGTGACAACCTGTGAAAAGCATCCAAAATCCAAACGGCAGTCTTCAATGAATCGCAGGGTTACTGAACGCAAACCGACCAGTCAGCATCACCTCTGTGCCCAGTAGGATTATGGAGTAGACCCTCCTGGAAGATCTAGTGGAACATGCAGAAGACAAGGAGGTGATCAGAGGCAGCCAACATGGCTTCACCAACGGCAAATCATGCCTGACTAATGTAGTGCTCCTCTACGATGGAGTGACTGCACCAGTGGAAAAGGGAGAAAGCTACCAGTGTCACCTACCTGGACCCTTGTAAGGCCTTTGACATGCTCCCCCCCCAACATTCTTGCAGACACATTGGCGGGATATGGCGTTGATGAATGGACTAGCAGGTGGATAAGGAATTGGCTGGATGGCTGCATCGGGAGAGTTACAGTCAGTGGCTCAATGTCCAAGTGGAGGTCAGTAACACGATCTATGATGCTGTGAAGGAGGCATAAGAAAATAAAGAGCACTCAGGACTTGCTGGATGAGGTTAGCAGGAGCTACTCTTTTCAAGCATGAAGCATTGATTTAGAAATTGATTTATGATTTTGTCCTCAGCTTTCCAAATCACAGAATTTCTTCAGGTTGGAGATTTACACTCTGCTAGTGTAAACGGATTGGCAATGTCAGTATTTGAAAACGTAAAATCCAGTCTCTCACATTCCGTAGAGGTGACTGCCCTGACCTGGTACCGGACCTCCACTTGCAACACCTAAACTTGTACAACTGGGTGTTGAAAATCTGGCTTTCATTCCTTCTCCTCATTTCTCCTAAATGATGTCAATTTTCTCTAACTAAGCTCTGGTTGTTAACTTCAGTTGTCTCTTACCTGCTTAACAGAGGAAAACTAAAGCCCCCAAAAAATGCATGGTTCATTGTCCTGCTCTTACGTGGCTCCCTGCTCATCCTGAATGCGGAAGCGCATAGCTGGATGTCACTTACTCTGCGACTATGGAGCCTGAGACTGACAAAAAAGAACCATGCAAAAGACAGATTACGGTCAACCTCTGACTAGCATCAATACTGATGTTCATCTCAAAATGAAAAGGGCTAATTGAATTTGTTTGAAAAGTACGGAATTACTCAACTTTGGGGTGACATGGGTGACTACATCTGTCAGAGCCACCTCAAGGCCTCGTGGAAGTGTTAGTTCTCCCGCAAAGAGGTCCCACGCTGTGTAACACTGCAGCAGCACTGGAAGACCCAGGCTAAGGTTCTTCCACCCAAACTTAAGCATTTACTTGGATTTTCCTGAATATTTTGATGCTGCAACAAAGTCCCCTTTTTCCTCCAGATGAAGCCTATTTCTGAGGGAACTAGTGTGTTTTCGATCACAAGGAGCACTGGTGAAAAATACCTGGTCTGTTCCAGCACGACGTTGAAGTTCTGAAGTGAAACATTGGTGCTGGTGGATGGGCGAAGCATGAGAGTCTTTGCCCTCAAATACGTGCCTTCTTATGAGAGCCAGCAGAAGGAACAAGGAAGGGCAGTATCACTGCAAAGCTACGCTTTGGAGTGTGCTGCCGTTCACCTCTTTTCCTGCCCGTGGCGTTTTCCTGGGGCAAGGGCGAGGGCTACCGCTCGAGATGCTCCCTTGCTCCCATTCTGCATCTCACCTGTGTGAGGCTCTTCGCCAGCGGAGCTCCTCTCCAGCATGCTGGGAGCACTTGCTTGCCACCCAGGGTCTTGGGGGGTGGGTGAATCGTGTCTGCAGGTGGCTCAGCCCCATCTAACAGGGTGACCACGGGGGCTCACAGCAGCCCACTTTATCAGCTAAGCCGACACAGGGTCAGCTGCCAGGAGCGCGCGGCAGGACAGCGAATGCCGGTTCAGTTACTGTGCCTGCTGCTTGCTGCAAATAGGTCTCAAGGCTACAGATTTTCCAGTGTATCCCATAGGCTAACCTTCTCTGTGTTTGGAATTACCTGTGGTAGGGATTTCGGAGAAACACCCAAAACAAAAAGATGACGTGCTAAATGCCATTACTTTTTTCCTTCTCTCTTTGGCTGCTGCTAGTAATTTCTTCCTGCTCTCCAACAAAAGGATCACCCAAAGTGCAAACCGAATGCGTCTGAAAAGAGTTTACAAAGTTTTAAAGGGCAACACATATATGTATTTTCTTTCTGGCTCTGGGGTTTTTGTTTGTTTATTTGATTGGTTTGGTTTTGTTGGTTTTTTCCATTCATTTTAAACATACCTGCAAGGTCCATATGTATTCTCAGGGTTCGTCGGAACGGTGCTTCTGGTATTACCTCCTTCTCCTACCCCTAATTTGCTGTACCTTCCCCTTCCCTCCCTCCTTTTGTAATACTCATTTTTACATTAATGCACAGGCCTTTTTTCCCTCTGATTAAACGAACTCGAATCGGACTTCACGTTTCCCCTGACTCTACGTCAGCAAACTGTACATTTTTCACTAATGCGTTAGGCAGAAATTGTGTTAGGCATGATCAGAGTTTTCCTCTACTTGCTTGAGAAACGCCCGGTCAACCTTTCACCCATTGCTCCTCTATAAGAATCACCCTGGCGCTTTTCCAGAACCTGTTCCCCACCGTCACTGGACAGTTCCCTGAAGTCCACTGGACACTGAAAAGCAGATATATGATTGCCTTTTCAAAGTGTATTTCAAATGTTTTGTCAAAGAAATAATTTGAACAGCACTAAAATATGGGGACTATTTTTAAATGCCCAGCATCTGTGGTAAAAATACTCTCTTTTTGGATTGTTCTACAGCGCAGGAGGTTTCCGAGGACAGGCTCATAGTGATGTTTCTGTGGCTGTCAACTTTTTCGCTCCTTTCCCCATATTCTTTCTGTGCAACACCTGCCTTTCTCTTTGTTTTCACTTTTGTTTTAAATAAGCAACATCGTGAAGGATCGCACTGAATAGGGGAGTGCAAGGACTTTCAATAATTTCATGCTCAACCCCACCTCCTCCAACCAAAACCCTTAATCAAAGGCTCTGGGAGCCAACGGGCCTGACCCTCCAAGTCTTGCGTTGTTTCTTGCAGGAAATGGACATTCTCAGTCACGGTTTGTTTCACGCAGATAACACCGGCACTTAACTTTTGGTATGGATTGAAAATTTACTTTCACCAAACCGCTCTGCTTACCTATTCTGGTGTCTTTCATTGCAAGTATAGCTTCACTTTTCCTGAAAGCTTGGTAATACGAATTAACAGTGCTCAGATTTTTTTTCCCATTTCCATTTCTTGGTTTTTTTTTTTTTTTATTTTAAGATGGAAGTATCACCAAAACAATTAAAACAATAAAAACCAAATTTCTGCTCTATTGTTAGGGAAAAGCTCCCTTTCCCCCACAGTAATGCTACACAGGGCATACAAAGAAAACAAGACACCTCTTCTGACAACGGACAGCAGCCGGGGGAAGGAAAGGCGGGGGGCGCCAGGAGACCCGACAGGAGCCGGCAGCCCGCGGGACAGCGGCTGAGGGGACCCGGGCGGGGCCGGGAGCAACGGCGGGAGATTTGAAGTAACCGACGCCAGCCCTCAGTCGCCGAGGCGAGCAGCTCCGGGGCCGGCAGGGTCCGCAGCCAAGCCTCCAGCGCGGTGTGCGGGGGGGTCCCGGAGCGGGGGAAGGCGGGGGCCGCCGGGAGACCCGACAGGAGCCCGCAGCCCGCGGGACAGCGGCTGAGGGGACCCGGGCGGGGCCGGGGCCGGGACCGGGACCTACGGCGGCCGAGCCGCGCCCCCAGGGCCCCTGGAGAGCGTTGCCGACCAGGGCGGACAAACAGGGCGCGGCAGCTCTTCCGGCTCGACCAGGGAGCGATGGGACCCACCCCGCAGAAGGCCATGGCCTCTCTGAGCGCTGCACCCACCACGACTGACGCACCTTTGCAGGCAGAGCTCCCAAGGGAACAGGCCGCTACCCCGGTGTCGGTGTCGGGCTGCAGCAGGGCGTGCCCTTCTCGTGCCGGTACCGGACACGCTTCCCCTTTCAGGCAGACAGCACACGTGATGCAGAGGATTCCCTCTCCTCTCTCTACCTGGCTGAACCCGGTGACTTAAGGGATAGGGGGCAACAGCAAAAAGCTCCTGCCCCAGGGCAGCAGGTGCATCTCCTCCGTCACCGCCCCACCTTCCCGGGTGCCCGTGCATAATAGGTACGAGGCTCTGCGAGTGGAACCGGACAATGGTGCATCTAGCTTGGAGGTGTCGCCAAGGTTAAGCCTG
The DNA here is from genome assembly GCF_963921805.1 of Phalacrocorax carbo. Classification (NCBI taxonomy): domain Eukaryota; kingdom Metazoa; phylum Chordata; class Aves; order Suliformes; family Phalacrocoracidae; genus Phalacrocorax; species Phalacrocorax carbo. Next base: position 77,327,701 of record NC_087548.1, read on the forward strand.
CCTATGCCCTACATCAAAACCGCTTCCATAAAGTAAAAAAGGCTGACCCTTGTCATAAGAGACTCTCTTCTGCGGGGAAGAGAAGGTCTGATATGCCAACCTGATCTGCTTCTTAGGGGAGTCTGCTGCCCCCCTGGGGCCCGGGTTAAGGACTATGACTTCATACCCTGGTACAGCCCTTGGGTTATTAGCCATTATTGCTTTTTCATGTAGCCTTTGTTGCACTCTTGCTCACCTCAGTAGAACACAGCTGTGGCTTTCCACAGAAACCACCAGAGGATGTGTTTCTGCACAGAAGGAGGTATGGGGTGCAACTATACCGAGGTCATAGTGAGCAGAAAAGGCTGGCAGGAGAGCAGAGCCCCAAGACATGAGGGCAGAAGGTGAGGAGTGGATGAGGCCAGGCCTGGGCTACTGAGCGATGTGGCACAGGCAGGGCCTGGAGACCTCCCCACAGCAGAAAAGGGCTGAACAGCTGTACCCTCTCCACCAGACCCCATGGACCTCGGGCTGCAGCAGAGTCATGAGGGGAAGGTGTGCACAGCACCAGGAAAAAGAGAACGCATCACAGGTGGCAACAGCAATGCCAGCTGCGCTGCTTGTAATGGGGGACTAAGACTTCTCCTGCAGTTTTCATAGCTCAATTTTCTTCTTTCAAACTTAGGCTACTGACAAGTGCTTCCAAGTCCCCTTGGGGCAAGCACATGCCCCAGCTGCTGGACCAGCCCCGCTTTCACTGGCTTCGGAGGCACCCTAATGCTGCCGGCGGCATGGCCTCTTCTGGGCTGAAGAGGCCTGGGAGCCACTGGCCTTTCTCTTTGGGGGGCGTCAAGAGGAACGCCAACTTCGAGGCGCTGCCGGAGGATTGGCGAGCGCGGGTGAAAAGGAGGAAAACCGCGTCGAGCACATGAGGCACGCCGTGCTCTTTTTTCTTTCCGTTCCTCACGTGAGCGGTGCCTGCCCCAAACGGGAGCGAAGGGGCTGCTGCTGCAGCCCTGGGCAGAGGGACCTGCCACTGCTGCTGCCTCACCCAGCTCCTCCTGGGGCCGCTCCTGCTCAGCAGGGACGGGCTCAGATCGGGGGCAGCTGGGAACCCCGTGGAGGGCAGCCTGGGTTGGTCCTCATCATCAGAGCTTGCAGGGCTGCTGGAGGAGGCCAGGCTGGAGCTGGGAGTCTTTTGCTGGGAGCTGCCGGAGCTGGAGCAGCTGGAGCTGGAGCTGGAGGCGCTGGAGCTGCTGGAGCTGGAGCTGGCTGCAGGGCTGTTGTCCTCCTCCCCAACAGCATGGAGCGCAGCAGCCTCTGTGAGAATCTATGAGTTTCACCCTGGTGCTTTTTCAGAACCTCTTCCGGTGCCGTGGCTGCAGCAGGATTTCCTGTGAGAGGAGCCGCTGCCAACATGGGCCTGGGGCTCTGGAGAGTCCTTGGCCGATGGTGAAGCATGGGATCAGGGAAAGGCACCAGGAGAAGGGGAGAAAGCATCACCAGAGAGACTCTGTCAGCGAAAAAGGAATTTATTTCCTTTTATTTCAGTTATTGGCAGCTGGAGCCCTGCTAGTGCTGCCGGCGGGGTGGCCTCTTGCAGGGCTGGGGAGAGTCCTGGGGGCTGGGAGCCCTCCTCTTCTGGGGGTGCCAGGGCTGCCCACGTGAGCGATCCCTGCCCTGACCAGGAGCAGAGGGGCTGCGGCTGCAGCCCTGGGCAGAGGGACCTGCCACCGCCACCTCCTCACCCAGCTCCTCCTGGGGCTGCTCCCGCTCGGGAGAGATGGGCACAGATCGGGGGCAGCTGGGACCCCCACGGTGGGCAGCCTCCAGTGAGCCGCGCTGGTCCTCATCATCAGAGCTTGCAGGGCTGCTGGAGGAGAAGGCCAGGCTGGAGTCAGGAGACTTCTGCTGGGAGCTGGAGCTGCTGGAGCTGCTGGAGCTGGAGCTGCCGGAGCTGGAGCTGCTGGAGCTGGAGCTGGCCACAGGGCTGTTGTCCTCCTCCCTGGCAGCATGGCAGCGCAGCAGCCTCTGGGCCCCCTCCCTGCACTGGCACACAATGATGCTGATGACGCCGTGGATCACCTGTGCTGTGTATTCCTCGAGGCAGTCTTGTAGCCTCTGGACCATGGCCTCCCCATTTGGACCATAGACGCACAGGGCGTGCAGTATGGTACTCTCTACATTCCTTGCCAGCCACCATCGGGACCCATATATTGCCTGCAGCTCCCGGCGCAGCCAGGGCAGCACAGGATCAAGGAGACGCTCTTGTCTTTGAAAAAGCTGGGCCCAGACCTCGGGCAGGAGGCCACCCACGGCCTCTGGCCCTGCAGCCCCCTGCTCAGCAGCGGACACTGTCAACTGTGGAGATGATGGAGGGGATGCCACAGGGAGACTGGGGCTGTTTTCCCTCTCTGACCCTGCAGCCCCCTGCTCAGCAGCGGACACTGTCAACTGTGGGGATGATGGAGGCGATGCCACACGGAGATGGGGACTGTTTTCCGCTGGGTGGCCGGGAGCTCCTCCTGCTGGACTGCTGGCATGTGGCAACTCTTCAGTGTCGATGACACACTGCAGATAGTCGTCTTCTGCCTGCACAGAAAACCTGACACTCTCTATCGGTCTTCTGCAGAGGGGGCACTCTGGTTTCCTCTCTGTCCAGCGTAGGATGCAGCCCAGGCAGAATTGGTGGCGACAAGGCATGGCATAAGCAATGTCATCTCGAGCATCACAGCAGATGGGGCAGCTCCACGCTGCCTCTGTGGCCATGTCCGTGCTCCGCAGGGGGCTGGGGAGAGCTGAGGATGAGCTGCTGCTACGCCTTGCTGGCACTGGCGCTGCCAAAGGTTGTCGCACACTGCAAAAGGGAGAGCGGCCATAGTCACTGGCTGTCCCGCAGAGGGCAGGAAGAAACGTCCAGGCTCCTCGAGAAGGACTCCCTCCTGGCTCCCTGAGCCCCACGGCCACCCTGGGGGGATGTTTCCCTACACAGCTCACCTCTGGTGTTTCTAGCGTGTTCCACGGTGCCCGGCTGCCTGAAGCAGGCAGGGCTGGGGAAACACAGGGTATGGCTCCGGGACGGGCACCAAGAGCTGCTGACGGCAGCCCCCAAAGCACCACCCAGCACCAGGAGAAGCCTCGCTCCACCCTCCAGGCCTCGCAGGCACGCTCGGCAGGAGTCCAGGCACGAGCCAGGCTGGGGCAGGCCCCGCCGGCGCCCAGCTATAAGCAGCGAGGGACATGAGGTCACAGTCCATTGCTCGCTGATGTCAGAATCCACTGCCAGGTGACGGCACCCTGCCCCACACGGCGACGTCACAATGGGCCGTCCACCCCCGCAGCACTACTGCCTCTGCATGCACATCTGGGGCCATGGCAGCACCACTTTCCCCTCCCTCTCCTCACCTGCGCATTCCTTTCGCCATTGGTGTTTCATGGCAGTCCCCAAGGCCTTGGCTGTGTCTTCTCTTCAGACCCTTCAGATGCCCTTGTACTTCACATTCTCCAGGCCAGCCTCCTACCCAAATAAACAACTCAGCCCTAAGCACTGTTTTTCCCCATTGGTCCCACTTGGCTCCATCGAGTCCCAGGTTTGCACAGCATGCTTTAGGCAACGTCAAACTTAAATGATGTTACAGCGATAGTTGCCCTGGTGCCCTTCTCCTTGCAAGACTCCACGTCCCTGCGTGTCTCTAGTGCTCCCCTCCAGTTAACCTGTGCGTTTGAGCCATCTCTCGGGCAACTCCCCTTCACCAATGGTGAAATCCAGCCATTCCTCACAGTGCTGTTTCAATCTTTCACAGCCTTCTTGCAACACCATGTGCAGCCATTTCAGATGTTCAGCAACCAGCCAGCCTGCATCCTGGTTATTGGTCTGCAGCCATAAATCCTTTCACTCAGATCTCGTTGCTGGAACATAAAGGAGTGCTCCTATCCTTAACGCTCAGGGGAAGAAAAGTGGGTATCAGGGAAAAGTAGAGAATAAAAATGGATCAGATTAGATGGGATGGACTAGTAGATGGATAAGGAACTGGTGGAACGGCCGCCTCCAAAGAGGTACAGTCAACGGCTCAAGGCCCACATGGACATCAGTAAGGAGTGGTGGGGTGTCCCTCAAGGGTCCATCCTGGGACCAAGACTGTGGAGTATCACAGGATCACAGACTGCTAGGGGTTGGAAGGGACCTCTGGAGATCATCTTGTCCAACCCCCCTGCTTGAGCAGGCACACCTAGAGCAGGGGGCACAGGACTGTGTGCAGGCGGGTTTGGAAGATATCCAGAGAAGCGTTGGGGCAGAAGAGGCAGCAAGAGCTGCCTGGCTGTGCAAGTCCGAGGCCCCGGCTGAAGGCTTGGGTGCATCAGCCACTCTCCCAGTTTTGTCTCACCGGGAAGATCTTCCTTCAGGACACAGCTAGTGGCATTGAGTGTGAGTTTGCAGGTGGCACCGAGCAGAGTGCTTGGAATTTGGAGTTTATTTTTGACAGTAGAGTCCAGCTCCCGCGGCACCCGAGGGGGTGAGATTCCCGTCTTGTTGCCTGCTGCCGGTGCTCTTCCCTTGCAGAGCGTGCATCTCTCCCGGGGCAATGCCGGGGCCGGCAGCTCTGTGAGGCTGCCCAGTGCGCTGGCGCCTGCACGCCCCTGCGGCCTGCTTTTCTGGATGGCTCCTTGCTGGCCTGTCTGGGGGAAGCTGTAGCCTTCTGGGGCCTCCTTGATGTTGTGGTGTTGGGGCTTGCGCTGACGGCACCTTTGCTCCTTGCTGAGGGGACGGCCTCCTCTTGCCCTCTGCCTGCAGGCCTTTCTCCAGGCGCTGCTGTTAGCGTATCTCTTGCTCGCGGAGCTGTGCTCAGGGTCCCCTGGAGGTAGTCCCCTTTCAGCGGGACTCTAACCCACAACTGGAAAACATGCTTTGCAAAATTATTTTTCTCTTAGGTTTGACCAAACCCAGTACGAAAAGCACTGGTACTTTAAACCAAATTATAAGTACAGTTTCCCGTTAAATAAACTTTCCTATCCGGCACAGGCAGACTTTTGGCTGCTCTGTGGGGCACTCACACCAGCAAGTGCTGAATTCCTTTACATTGCTGGGCTTAAGCCCAGCATCGGGACTGGAACCCCGACCTTTCTCTGCCACTCCAGGCGTCCCCGTAGCAACATGCAAACAAGCCTTCCCTTACGTGCCTTTGTAGCCCAACCCTGCATAGGTTTCGCTGCACCTTACAGGCAGGCAACCTCTACCTTTAATATTCCTTTAAATGCATTAAGCAAAGAATGCCTTTACCTTCGCAGGGGTCCTTGCTCAGAGGCCTTCGATCTGGGGATCGGAGGGTCTCCCCAAGAATCCCTCGGAAGTGGCAGGAGGTCCTGTGATCCCGTGGATCCATCGAGGTTCAGCAGCAGAGTCCCACCTGGGTCACAAAATCTGTCACCAAAATTGGGAATAAAGCTCCTTAACACCAATGCAGTATTAAGGAGCAGGCGTTCTTTATTACAGCGCCAGATGCACTGGGGATAATTCTTCATGGCGTGCATGCCACAAGCCAAGATAGCCAGAGCTTATACTGCTCAGTTATATACATATGCATTAGATTTCCTGGAACTAGTTATCATACCTGCCTCTTAATCACCCATGTGTTTTAAGTCCCTGAGGAGCCCCTGAAGAGGTATCAGGTGGTCTCCGGTGGTCCCTAGTGGTTTCTTGAAGGGGTGTTTTTTGTGTGCTTTCCATGAACTGTGAGTCCTTCTTCCACATATGGTTGTGAGTTGGCCCATGGAGTGATCTTGTCACAGTGTGTTGGTTTCAGCTGGTGTTCTGACCCTTATCTAGATGGAGGTGTCCTTAGTTGCTTTTGCCTCGGTTTCCACCGGCACCTGCTGCTAGGTTGGGATGTCCCCGATCACCCTTGTGGAGGATTATGTCCTGGAGTGCATTATTGCCTAGAGGCCCCTTACAACATGACCATCAAAGAAGCAACAAAGACAAGTGTTATTCAGGGGTCTTAGTTAGTACGTAGGCCAAAAGTTAGGTGGTATGAGGACATACGTAAACATTAACCGAATTGTAGTATTGATATCCTGAAGAAAATGGAATTTTCCGCTAAGCAGTAACAACGAACCATGTGAGCCTGGCAGAACAGAATTTGCTGGCCAGAGACAGAAACTGAGAGCCAGGGAAGCACTTGTTTTACAACTGTATTCTTGAAGAAGAGCCGAGAGACTGATCAAAGCAAACATCCTGCCGCAGAAGGCCTGAGAATTGGGTGATAAAGTATATAGTCAAGGAGAACAACTAATGGGAATGTTGATAAGGAAAAAGCCAAAGTGCCCATTAGGTGAACAATGCTCATTATAAAACTAAGAATCATGGCCACAGGCCAGAACCACCCCCATCCCCCTCGTATAAGCCCCTTATTCTCTGAGCATGTGTGGTGAATTTAAAGGGAGCTGTACCTTTAAGGTGAAGTGAGAAACTAACCAATTATTAGCTGGGGGATGTGGACATTAGCTGTGACTGACACACATAACTGTACAAATGCCTTGGGGTTTCTCGGTGCAGGGTGCTGGCTTTGTGGGCTACCACCTCTAGCACCCATCTTTGCGCAAAAATGAATTAAAAAAAGTACCTCCGCTCTGTGCGTAGTTTGGCGTTTTGCACACCGGTGAACGAACCCGCTTTTCCGAGCTAACGGTATCCGTACAATAAAAACAATAGAAAACAAGTGCAAAGGACTGAAAAGAGGTGGGACATACTACCTCAAATGAAGAAGGCTGCTGCACGTGAAGGATGGCTGGCAAACTGAGGGCAAGATAAGTACCATCAGGAGGAGATGATTCCCTTCTGGGAAGTCGTATCCAGGCTGTATTTTTGACTTCTCTTGTTGGGGAGCATTCAAGCGTGATCACCTCAACCTCGTCCTCAGCCACAAAGAGTGAGTCATCAAGATGTGGCATCGGCTCCTTGTTATCGCACACTCACAGCTAATTCAGGATAACTGGCCAGGACTGTGGGCTCTGCATAGTATACCACGATAAAGAGTCAGGCGGGCTTTACTTGTGGAAGAGGGCAAAAAAGAAGAAGCTCAAACCACAGGAAATCATATCACACCACTAAGCCGTCAAAGTACTAGTTACTGTTCATTCAGATGAGAGCACAGAGGTAAGTGGCGTCAAACTAGGAAAAGGGTTCTTCCTGGAGCATTCCAGTTAGATGGCAGAAGTATAGCAGTTCCCTGGCTTGTTCTGCTCCAAGCTGCAGGGCTTTTCAGATTCCAGCTGTACAATTATGCATGTGAAAGGGTTTCTTCTTCCCAGGCATTAGCACAGAGTGCCTGAGATGCTACTGTAGCTGGGCAGGGGCTGAAAGAACATGAAGTAATACGTAAAGCAGGGATGATGAGCTGTGCACACGGAGATGTTCTTTGCTTCTCCCACGGACCTGCCTTAATCCTTCTTTGTGATTTACCTCAGGGGTCAGGTGGGTGACTTTACCTCCCTGGGCTTAGCTCCTAGGCTCTGCACGATGTGATAGGCACCAACTGATTTTGCCTTGCACCTACTTTTTATCGCAGGCAGATGCCAGTTCTGAACTCCAGGCATTCAGCTTCTTAAACTTCTGGTGCGTCAGTTCAACCAAGCGCTCTTTTTTTCTCTCTAGGTTTGTAAATGTCAAGTGCCATCAGCTTTGGTAAACTGGCGAATGAGAAGTGAGGAATGCGTGTGGAGATGATGGCACTCAACTGAACGAGCGGTTGTGCAAAACCAGGGCTGTTTCAGTTTTGTGGATGTGCTTGCAAGAGGTCTGCGTTCAGACGAAAAAGCTGTAAGGTGAGGTAGGGAGAGTCTGTGATGATGACTCCTATTTTTCTTCCTTTTTTTTTTTCCATTTCCATTTAACTCAAAGCACGGGGTCTGTGGCTAAACCACAAAAGATACAGTACTAGGGGCACCTTCTTCTTCCGTATGATAACTTGGAAAGCATAGTTTCATTAATCACATGTGGCTTGGGCATGGTCAGTCTTCTTTGACCTATAACTGCACTCCTAAGTCAAGCATACGCAAGCTGGATGAAACTCTAAAATCGCTGTACCGTAAAATCAGCTCTAGCGCTGCAAAGTTATCTTCTTTTCTCTCTTTTCTTTTCTCAGGGTCAAGATTTGCCAATTTGATGGCATTTTCTTCTGCATTCTTCCTGTACTGGGATTAACAGTCCTAGTAGCTAGACTACCATGCAAGTGATTTTGTCAGAAGTAGTTTGACTTTTTTTTTAAAGAACCAATGCAATTACTATTTATTTTCTATTGTGCTCTTAGAGAACGCTACAGAGACACAGTCCCTGGGGAATACCGTGCACAGTTTCCCCAGGGTTAAAGTCTGGATAGCAATGGAAAACTTGCATTTCCAAACCAAGTAGTCTGTAAACATCTGAGAAAGTCACCACTTACATCATTCTCAAAATAACATTTTATGACAGAGCAGTTAAATTATCTTCCATTACGTAAGAGACAGAGAGAGACTGATTATTGTTGAGAGAAAAATGCTAAACACTGGAAATGCTTACACACATTAGCTTAATATACGCTTCTCTATATCATGCAGATAATTGCAATACTGAACACTAGATTCGCGTAACGGCAGGCTGAAAGTCAATGGCACTAAGGCTTTACGTGCAGCTGTAACTGTGCCTTCTCATGCAGCTGGAGAGCAGAAAGAAAATGAGAAGTCTAGAAATTAAAGAGCATGCACCGTGCTTGCATCATCTAGCTCTAGATCATCTCCTGATTTCCCTGGGTTACTTCTTCAATTCCAGGTGAATATCTCAAGCACCTCCCAGTTTGATTGCTGATCTATCCACAGAAATGGAAGGTGTTCTCTTACTGAAAGAAAAAAAATGTTTCCTTTGAAATCTGCAGAATTTCTCATGACTTTCTTCCCCCCTTTCCCCATTCAACAAGACTTTAAAAAAAAGAGTAGGCCAGGAAAAGGGAAATTTCTGCCTGGAAAAGTGGGAGCTTGACTAACATAAAAGTGACGGAATGAGGGTGATGATGTTGCTTACAGCATCCGCTACCGTTCTTAACAGTATATATTTTTTTTAAAGTGCGCTCAGTTAAAATTCTCTGCCATGCATGAAGGATGTATTTTGCAGAAGACATTGCCTTCGGGCTTGGGACAGTTTCTGAAACAAACGAGAAACTAGGAAAGGGGGTACGGTTTTGCTGACAGTTGCTAGTGGACCTTCAGTGCAAACGAGTTCAGTGAATCGGGGCTTTGCCAGGCTCCGCTGACTAGTGTGTGGGCATTGTCACCATGCCTCGCTATGTGTGGGACATCCCCCTCCTGGCTGGGCCAGGGCTGAATGCAGGGCGCTGTTTGAACAGGACCTGTGCCAGCCCACTGGATAATTACTGGGTACACAAGAAAGAAACCTGGTTTCCCCGAAGCATTAGGAGCAAGCTACATTCAGGATACTCCATCGGGCAGGAATTCCGCCTCAGCAGTTGTGAAGCAATTGTCCGAAGACTCTCGCACTGAATGTAAAGCCCAGGTATCAATTTCCTCCTTTCAGGGACCATTGCTGACTGGCATGCAAGCAATACATTGCTGTGAGCAGATCAACGCTCCTCAGGTGTCCTCCTCATGTTAACTGCCTCATGTTAACTGCCAGCACCTGCAATCCTTCACTGCATGAACTTGAAGAAAAGCCTCTTCCTTTTGTAGCTTCTCTCCTCCCTTTGCGTGTTAGCCACCTAGCTCTAGTAAGTACCTGAGACTGGCTTTGATAAGCGTGACTCTGATCGTCACTGTAAAGCAACTGGTGAGTGATGAACCAAGACTACAGGAGATCTCCCACCACGAGAGATGAAGTAGATCACAGCAGTCAATTACAGTGGGGTTTTTTTGGTTCCTCTGGGTTTTGTAGCTCATTGCGTATCTCCTCCTTTCAGAGCCCTTGGCAAGAACGTCCTGGTTCACATTTAAAATCCACTCCTCTGTACTAAGCAAGATGATAACGGTGAAAAAAGTTTTACTTTCATCCCTCAGGAAAAATATTTGACCGCAGGAAATATGCAGACCATCTTAAGTATTTTAAGTATTAAGTATTTTAAGGATGCGCTTTCCGGTTCCTCAAGCCAATGCAAGTGTTCTTAGCTGAAAAGCTGGCTGAATAATTCTGAGTTTTCTAGTAAAGGGTCACTATGCATCTTTTCCTCTCATTCAGGCACTGTAATTTTTGTTCTGGAGAGGCCTTACGGTGTCTTTTCTTTTAAAAGACTGACAGAGAAGGTGTGTTATCTCTGGCAGACTGATATTCATGAGCTGGTTATTAATCCAGTTTTTAACAAAGCCGTTCGCAGGTCAAATAGCAGTGATAGTGTAGTTTCTACTAGCTTGAACGGAGCGGGATAGAGAAGCCATGAAAATGAAGAATATTTTATTTTGACATTTAATAGGCCGGCCTAGCTGCACATGTTCCTCCGCCTGTGGCCCTCAGCTCAGATACACTCATAAATGACAAGCTAATTGACAAGACACAGATGAAGGATTGGCAAGGAAAAAATAATTTGCTCTTGTCTGAGCCTCTCCTTGTGTCCTGAGAAATTCTGATTGCAGAATTTGCACTGTGAGTGAGTTAAAGCGGATGAATGACATGATATTTGTCAGCCTTGCCTGGTGGAAGAGAAGGAGGGTCAAAAGTTTCTCTTCGGGCCGTTTTCTAAAGGGGTATTTTCACTTTTGTGTCTGTAGTTCTAGGCTAGCTCCACCTTTTCTCTGGAGATGATAAGGCCACTTTGATCACATCAGAGATAACAAGGTCTGCTTGAAGGTGTAATTGCTTTTGTCCTTCCTCATCACCTCATCAGGAGCCTGTTTCCCAGAGTAAAGAAGGTACTTGAAGTGGATGTGCTTCCTGTGGCGCAGGAGTTGCTCTTATTAATAGCCCTAAGCCAGCTTTCCTAAGAGATGCTGGCATCTGGTGTGCCTCTTGTAACCTGGCTCCCTGTCACGGGCTTCTACAGGGCACTTCTACTTACTTGCATGGACACAGGCTGCAGCTGCTGGGACCACCGTAAGGTTAGCAGGCCCTGACCTTGTGCTGGTTAACACAGCTTTTTTTACCTGTCCTTGCTGACATGGCTTTTCTAGAAGAAATGGCCTGTGAATGTTTGAAGAATTTGCTACAGAACTGCAGAGATCTTTTTTTTCCCTTGCTGGTTTCGACACAAGCTTAGGTGTGCGAAGGAAACACACGTGCTGCTCAGTGCCTGACTAATGATGATTTCAGGGTGGGCCTGAGAAGAGAAACTTAGACGATTACTTGGTGGCCAGAAGTGAGGGCTCACTGCACCGGCTGGCTCTGTGGCCTGTAATGACTTCCTAGGACTACGACGGATTGCCAAAAGGTGGATAAATTCTGTCATGTCACATGAAAGCTTTAGAGATTTCTGATGGGTGTCTTTACAGTGCTTTCCTTCAAAGTCGTCTTAAATCAAGAAAAGGGTGGAGAGCGCCTGAGAAAGGGAAAATAGACCAAACTGGCAAGTGTGCAGAACTGGTTTTAATGGGAAGGCGTAGCCACCAAAACCTTGATGTGAGACATTCTCCTGGGCTTGGGGAAACAATATGTTAAACAGGGAAAAACATTTCTTGCTGCCCACTAAGTAGTGCATTTGCTTCTTGAGTTTTACATAGCTGACAACGGACTGGATTTAATTTGTGCCAAGTGGCAATGGTTGTAACCTGAAGGAGGGGAGACTCTTTAGTGATTTGTGATGCATGTCTTTACAGTGCTTTAATTCAAAGTCGTCTTAAATCACTGTTGCGCACACCCAGGTGTGTGCATCATTATTGTCCCAGACCCTATTACTATTAGATGTGCTGCCCAAATATGCTGCGATTTTACTGAATAATGTTGACCGAGTCTGAGCTTTATTAAGTTGGTTTGTTACAAATCTGAGGGAGGAAAAACTCAGCTACACAGAGTAGGGGAGCAGGCACTTCTTTATTTTGGTGCTGGGGACGCGGGGGACAGCTCAGCCAAACATGTGTCCACCTTTGCACTGAAATTCTCCAATTTTGATACACTTCTTCTGTGAAATCTTTATTGCATAAATTGTTTAACAAAAATGCATGCTATGTTCGCTGTTAAATTTAACCTTTACATTGACTGGTTTCTTTGATTATATCGCTTCAACAATATTCATATCCCCAAATAACCGTTGGTCACCTCTGCTAATGCCTACTAATAAGAATTCTTGACGTTCAAATCAACATGGGAAGGGTAAGGGGATTTCCCAGCAGCATCACTGGTGCATAACAGGTTTCTAGAGCAGGTTTCCTTGGTTTCGCAAGACTTGACAAATATGACAACTAACAAATACGGTTCCTAGCGTTGCAGGATTCAAACGAAACTTCCCTGTGCAATTCTTTGTTGTTTCACCCCGTTTCCATTAGTTTCTTAATACAAAGCGGTAGCTGCCTAGCGAGGCTTCTATGGTTACGAGTTTCAAAACACACAATATTCTAACATTCTGTTTCCACTCGAATCAAATCTGTCGATTTTTGCAAGAATTGTACACAGGTAAAAAGGGCACCCAGGCCTGATCAAGATAAATGGACCTCCGCCCCAACTGGAGAGGTTAAACTTCAATGGCCCAGAGAGCCTTGATGAGCCATGCTTAGGAAACAGCACTTGACTTCTTAGAGATTAAGTGCCTGTTTTCCCCACTAGGAACCCCCTTGGAAAATGTTGTTAATCTAACTATGCCAGGATGATAGTTATATATTCAGTATCTGTCTGTAAAGGAAATACAATCTTGCACTTCTCCAGCCATTCGGGAGAATCCACGATGGCAGCAGTTTAACTGCATGGCTGCTTGCCTTCCGCTACCAAAATTTGTTGCAAAACCTAGATCGGGGAGTCTTGGTTCTAGACTTAAACCGAACCGTTGAAAACGTAATAGCTAATAACCCAGTAACAGTGGGTGAAGTAATTGCATTTGGCTGTTACTGCGTGGTCATGGAGTTTGTGCACGTACAAATTTAAGTGATAAGGACCGTTGCGTGCGTACCGCAAACATCTCTGAAAATCTAGATGATCAATTGGACTGACTAGAACAAGGGGCAAAGTCACCGGTGGCAACCCCGGTGCCCGTGTGGGGTGGCCGGGGGGGGGCTGTGGGGGAGGAGGCGGGGGGCTGCCCGGGGCCAGCCACGGCCGGTTCCGGCCGGTTCCGGCCGCCCCGAGGACCAACAGCCGAGCAGAGGGCAGCGCCTCAGGCACGGGTGCGACTGCCAGGACGGGTGGAAGAAACGGCGAAGCCGCCGGAGACGAGCGGTGGGGTGAGGAAACAAGAGCGAGGGGCAGGAGGGGGAAGAGCAAGGAGCGGCCGGCGGCGCCGAGCAGCGCCCGGGGCTGGAGCAGACCTGCCCGACCACCTGCGGAGAGCCCCCGTCGGGGCAGGGCAGCGCCTGAGGGGACGCAGCAGCCCGGGAAACCGGTGGGTGCCGAGTGTAGCCCGTCCCCGGCAGCGCTCGGGGTGCAGGGGGGCCTGGAGGGGGAAGCCGGGCCTTGGGGAGGCCCCGGCGGGGAAGGGTGCTGCTCTGGGGCTTGGCTTTGCGTCTGACTGCCCGAATCGCTGTGGGGTGGCCGTGAGTGCCGAGGATTTTCACCAGGTCCCGCAGCAGCAAGTGGCCGGCGCCCTCCCTGCCTTTGTCCTGACCCACAGGCTTTCTCGTCCTGTTTCTCCCCCGTCCCGCTGAGGAGTGACGGGCGGGGCTGGGTGGGAGTTTGGCCTCTGGCCAGGGGGAGCCCTCCACAGTCTTGGACTTGCTGTCAGCCCTTGGCAGAGCCTGGCTGGTGGAAGGTGTCCTGTGAGACCTTCAGTGCTGTTACCTGTGATGTAGAAGAAGTGAAAACGCTGGCCCAAACAAGCGCTCTTCCCTCCTTTCTTCCCGGTGGTTTGGGACATGACAGCGTTGGAATAGCTTGCTTCGGGAGGTAGTCCCTTCTTGGTACGTTACCTGGCTATTGGCTGTTTTTCTAGTTAACCCTGGTGCCACTCAGATTCAAGGGAGGCAGTAGGAAGAAGACAGGGTCAGAATTGTGCTCTCATTTTCCGCGAGGAGGAGAGCTGAAATAAGAGATGGCAAACCCTGCAGCTGACTGCAGAGAGGGCCTGACAGCAATAGTAGCTCTGGCGGAACAGTTGTTGTAACGTTCTTAGGCAGCTGGATTTTCTGTCATCGTTATATGTAAAACTGCTGTGGGAAGACGTTTGCGCCGAGTCATTAAAGACATGCACAGTAACAAGAGCAAGAGCTTCCAGCAGCTCGAACGAGAAGCAGCTCTTGTGTGTCCTTTATTTTCAGGAAGTGAGTGCAGTGTGTGCCCAGGACAGGGTTTCGTATGTAGAGCTGTCACAGAGCTGGAAAAGAGGAGGAATGAAATCGCGTTTCAATGTTGTATGTGTTTGCGTCAGAAAGCGTGCAAAGAACAGGCCAGGATTGCTTAAGCTATCCGAAAGGGTACTCAGCTCTGTTCCTGGCATGAAAAAGGGTCAGTGGCTGTGAGGGAAAAGGTAACTACGCGGCTCAGGTCCGAACAAAGCGGCAGCAGAGGAGTACTCGGGATGAAATCATGAAGAGTAAAAGGGTGAGAGGGAACTCTTTCTTGCTGAGAGCAAAGGGCGTTCAAGGTAGGCATAGGAGTGACTTTAAGCAAAAGAAGGCTGCAATGTAATTACTTTGCCCCATACAGAGGCTTGTAGTTTTTATTTTACATGTTAAGAGTACGTGCTATGAGAGTTATTTGCGTTCAGCGATGCTGCAGTTGGTCATTCAAAGCTGAGTGAAGTCAGGCTACCGTGACTCTGCTTTACAACGGTTCCCTTCTATGTACGCTTTGTGGACGTGAGCAGTGTTAAGGGCACCATCAGGCGTCACAAAAATTAAGTACCTCCTGTAGCAATGCATCTGTGAATGCTATTTTGATGTGTAGTGCTTTCTGTTCAGCACACGCCGGTTAAAAATGGCACTGCAGGTGCATGCTATTTTAGTGCAGGAGCTGAGGAATTTGTGTTGCATCATCATCTTGCAGAACCTGGAGAAATTAACGTTTACGCAAAGATCACACTTGTGTGCTCTGCTTTCTTTAAAACAGCAGCCTGGGGTTTGGGCAGCTTCAGTGTCAAGGCGATCAGGGTTCTTCCCTGCCGTGCCGAACGTGTCACCATGTGCTGCTCACGCACCTTGAAGTGAGGTTGTCGGACCTCCTCTGCCCCTCAGCATGTGGCGTGCTGGAGGACTTTTGCAGGGGTTGCCGCCACCTTCATGTGACGTGCTCTTCTGACACCTTGGGCACCCATTTTAAGGGGAACAAGAAAATTCCATTTTCTTTTCCATGTGTTTTCTGCTTAAATAGTTCATGAGCCTTCTATCGCGCGCAGTCCCCTTTTTAATGTTTCCACATGTGGTTTTAGAATAGCCCATACTTTTTTTCTGAGCCAGTGCTTTTAAAAAATGTTACTTGACTGAGCTCCCTGTGCAGCGACCTGAGCAGCTGAGTTACCTACTGAATGATGAAGAATGGGACATTTGCCATGGTCATTCCACCGAGCTAGTTGTTCTAGTGGTTAATACACCTCTCGGTTAGAAGACGTCTGCGATACGCAGTTTACATTTTCCTCACTTGAAGTGCCTGTTTCCCATGTCCTTTTGGCAGCCAGGCAAGGGTCTGAAGTTTTCTTACGTAGAAAGCAGGGCCAGGGTCTAGTCACTTCTGGCTTTGTACGCATTTCGCACCAGCTGAAGAAGCCGGCCTCTTCTGCTGCATCTTCAAAAAATGCTAAATTACATATACAAAAAGAAGTAAAACTTATGCCTGCTAAGAAGGCAAGCCCCAAGACACACACAGTTAGCTTTGTAGGTGGAAATGACTCTGATGTGTACAGCTTGCGTGGACTCGTTTAATGAGAATGAATTTTTCTGAGCACCTCGTGGGCCTCACACTTACGTTGACAGTTTATGTACCTTCGTACTGATCCACGGCAGAGATGCGTGTTAGTGAAGTAACACAGTTCTTTACGAGCTGGTTTGTCTGAGAAGTCAAGCTCCAGTTAGCTTAATTTCAAACTGTCTTCATTCTGAAAGGGCGATATTGCAAAAATGGCTGTTGAATGATACGCTCTCTATTTCTGTCTTGTAAATGTCTGTGAAGAACATGTTGAAGAACTTGGGTTCAGGACTGGAGCCTGGGGCGTGCAGTTAAAAGACAGACAGGGCTGACGGGGACAAGGCTTGTGGCAGAGGGGAGATTTGTTTCCCGGTGTAACTTTGGAGCAGGCGGGTTTACTGGGTGGAGGAAAAGGGAGCCTTGGGGACTGGGCGGCTTGCTAAAAACTAGAGGAGGGTGCATTCAGCAAGAAACTTGGGGGTTTCCTCAGGCAGCTGGCAGGCTCTCGAGGCAGGAGTAGGTGTTTGTGTAAGAAGCTCAAGGGTTTCAAGTCCCAGAAAGGAGAAGAATGGAGGATGGGAGGCTTGAAAGTAAAAGAGCCTGGAGGTGGAGGAGCAGAGAGGGTGCAGCTGGAGTTATGTGAGCACTGAGTTTACTGTTGTATTTAAAGAAACTTGAAAATGGCTTTAGTTTCCAGCCACAGGCAGGGATACTGCGGTTGCGTTTGTGAAGACTGCCGTTAGCTGCGACCCAGAGATCCTGGTTAAATTAGCATCTCCTCTGTCTGTATAGCCTTCGTGATCATGGTGCATTTTTGGTTTTATCTTGTTCTGAATTTCTCAGGAAGTCAGAAGTACAAATTCTGCACCGCTTGCAGGTGGGTAAATGAGGAGTAAAGCGGGTGATTCAAGCTGAGTTAGTGAGGACTTGGAAACCACAAAAGTGGAGCCATAATTGGCTTTTTAAAAGAACACAAATGGAGGCAATAGCGGAGCAATTGGAACAGTTGTATGTCTTGGGGGCCATGCCACAGCTTCGCCTTTTGTCTGAAGTCACGGTCGTCTTTGAGGTGCTAAAGAAAGCCTGATGAGTTTTGTGACTATCAATGACAACTGTGAAGGGCAGAAACGGGTCGCAGAGGTAGTGTTATCCAGAAGAGCAGGTTTGTTCGCCCCGTGTGCAAAACGCCAAACTACACACGGAGCGGAGGTATTTTATTTCATCTTTGTGCAAAGATGGGTGCTAGAGGTGGTAACCCACAAAGCCAGCACCCCGCACCGAGAAACTACAAAACAGGTATACAGTTAAATGTGTCAGTCACAGCTAATATTCACACTCCTCAGCTAATAATTGTTTAGTTTCTTTCTCGCTTCGATGTAAAGATACAGCTCACTTTAAATTTAGCACCCATGCTCGAGAGAGTAAGGGGCTTATTGGAGGGGGAGTTTCCTAAGCCTATGGGCGTGACTTTTAGTATTGTAATTGTCACCGAAATCGGGAATAAACCTCGTAATGATACAAAAATTCGCAGATACTATCCTTCAAAGTCCGAACTTCCCCATAAGAGGAAGCGGAGTATCCAGAAAGTTCCCGAAATAAAACTCAATAGCAACAGAGTCACTATTAAGCAGGCATCCTTTATTACAGCGCTGGGCAGCACTGGGGATTGATCCACCAGGAGTGCTCCAGTGATTCAGTAAACTTCCAAAGATTATATACTATAAAGTCATACATATTAATAAGATTCACGAGGATTCATTAACATACGTAAAAGCTCAAGCTGCATGCATAGTTGTCCTTTTAGTGGTCTTTGGGAGTCCTCCAGTGGTCTCTGATGGTCTTCCTCACCTATCCGCTGGTTGAACCTTGGGTTTCCTTTGCGCATATATAGTCATTGAATGAGCTCCTCGGTCCTTTAGCCCTGGACTGTCACAAGGGGCTGATTTAAACTAGTTCCTCGAGTGCTTGTCTCGACACTGATGTCCTGAGTCTCTGTTATCAATGAATTTACAAGCTTATGCACCATCTTTTTAATCCCATCTGGCACCAATTTGCATTCTTCAAATCCCTGAAACTACCTTTGCAAGGGAGGAAACCACAAGAGAACAAGGATGTTTACAATAAGGATTAAGTCAAGGACTGTCAGGGGTTTAGTTCTATCAGTAACACCAACGTAGTGTTAAAAGGCAGGCATTCTTTAATCACGGCGCCAGATGCACGGGTGATCTCTCCCCCTAACGTGCACACCGTCAGATCTAATTGTGCAGGTTAAGTACATGTTCTATATACATATTCATTAGTTTTCCGATAAAAGATATACATATTCATCATCATCATATGCAGATGTCATTTGCGCATGCCTATTGGTGTCTCCGGGTGGTCATCACGGGGCTCTGGATGAAGGACATACCCTTCCTCACTGTGTCTGCTAGTTAACCCTTGCTTTTGCGCAAACTCAGTTCTGAGATGACGTATGTACTGTCCTTGAGGGATGGTCTGTTCTGGTTTAGCGTTTGCTCTGCAGTTCCGTATCTTTATGGCTCTGTACATCAGCTTTTCTTAAGGCCAGATGTCATCGTAGGTTTGTTTAGGCACTTCTTACCTTGAAGCCTTTCTGACTCCCCCAAAGCAACAAGTTTTAGTCATCGTGCAGGCCGTTCCTGTTAAGGCTACCTCATTATCCTGGCTAAGTTTTGGCTGTGGGCCCCAACATTTGTTGAGCTACACTAGATTGCATTAGTAACGTTTAACTATTTATTCCCTGAATCATTGCTACCTAAAAATGAGGCTTTGATCCTTAAAACAGAGGTTTGGACCCAGAAAGTGAGGGTTTGGGTCCTAAAAGTTAGGCTTTGAGCCTTAAAAGAGGGGTTCTGACAGAAACACATTGTCTATTGTTTCGTTCGCATTAATGATTACCCAGAGACTAAAATACAGATCAAAGAATAGACTGATTTGTATACTCCATGTCCCCAGACTTAATGTCCAGTTGGATAGGGCTGTACAAGGAGTATAGCAGCGTCCCTGGTTGGTTAATTCCATCACCCTGGTTGCCTAATGGGGATTGTTCACCTAAAGGACACTTAGTTTTAGTTCTTATCGAGATCCCAAGTAGTTGTTCTCCTTGACTACACGCTTTGCCACCCCCTTCTGAGGCGGGATGTTTGCTTTGATCAGTCTCTCTGCTCTCGCCAAAGATACGATTGTAAAACAAGTGCTTCCCTGTCTCTCGGTTTCTGTCTCTGGCCGTCAACGTCTGTTTTGCCAGATTCACACGGTTCATTATTATGGCTTAGCGGAAACTTCCAAAAATTCCTTTTTCTTCAGGTGACCAGTAGGGCGACAGGCATATCGCAACTTAAGACTGCCTACCTTTTTGAACTGGGAGATGTTCTTCCATTTTACAGGTTGTGTTGGCAAATAGTTGGCTTTTCTGAAGAACAGAAATGGAGGAAATGGTGGAGAAATTATGTGGGATCATGGACTCCTAGGAAACCTTCTGCATCTTCGGGGTCACGCCGCAGATTCACCTGAAGTCATTATCTTAGAATAAGGGACTAAAGAAGGCCTGCCTAATTTTGTGAACATCAGTGACAACTGTGGAGGCAGAAATGGGTAGCAGAGGTAGGGTAGGGTGTAACCAGAGCAATAGAATTAACCAGCCGTGGATGTTGCTATACTCCTTGTACAGCCCTATCCAACTGGACGTTAAGTCTGGGGACATGGAGTATACCAATCAGTGTATTCTTTGATCTGTATTTTAGTCCCTAGGCAATCATTAATGCAAACGAAACAATAGACAATGTGCTTCTGTCAGAAAAGGATGACAAAATGTGGTTTCGTGTAGTGGACTGAGAAAACTGGCCAGGACTGCCAAGATTAAGAGCCAAGTAGGTAAAAGGTAATTCCGACAGGGGGAGATTGCGACCACCGACTCACGGACCACCGACCCAAGTAACACCACCTACTCAAAAGAGAACAATGGAAGAGGACAACTGAGCCTGCGCAGTAATTTACATATGGAATGAGCAAGTTTGTACCAATCAGTAGAAAGGACAATAATGAATATGTACGAATATGTGGGAGAGCCTAGCCCGGGAATGGCCAGCAGAAAGAGGGCATTGAAGTAGAAAAGCAGGCTCAGAGTTAGAGCAACCTTGGGCCCAGCTGTTGGTCAACAGAAGAATGTGAGGCCAGCTGGTGTTTTACAAGGGAGTGTGAGCCCAGCTGCTGTTGACCGGTAAAGGAGTGTGAGAAACAAGTAACTGCTAATTGCAAGGCTGAACACAAGAGATAAGCATGGGAGGAGTTGGCATCTACCTCCCAGCCAAGGATGAGCTATGCTTCTGCAAATAGGTATGAGCTAATTTACGAACGGTATAAAAGATATTTGCTAATTGCCAATAAACGAGACTTGATGATCATCATCGGATGGTGCCTGTCTCCCGCTGGTTTTCCGTCACGAATAGGTAAATTTTTGATCTATAAATTGTACGGGAAAGGTGTATAAGGTATGCACGTTAGGAGGAGCGATCCCCCGTGCATCCGGCACCGTGAGTAAAGAATACGTGCTCTTTAATACTAAATTGGTGTTCAAGAGTTGTTTCTGATTTTACCGCTTTTTTCGGTGACAAGGGGACATATCCCGACTTACGACCCATTAACTTTCAAACTTGGAGATGTCCTTTTGTCTTACAGGTCGTGCGTGTGTGTAATTAACTGACCAGGGTGAAGCTGGGCTGGTGGTCTGTGTGTCACCTGCTCACTTAAAAATATTTTCTCCAGTCAGGTTCGGTATTTTAGTGGGTAAGCTAAAAATGGGTTTGCGTGGTCTCACTGATGTTGATGCAAACAGAAATGTGAACTAGCGGAAGATCAGGCAATGCACACATCTCTTGTGCAGGTAAGGGCAGGAGGGGAATTGCATGTGCGGGTGCGCAAGTTGGTGTCCAGGATGGGAGGAAGAAGAATGTAGTGCGTGCTGTAAAAACTGAGATGACAGGAAAGCAAGATCATCTGTAGGTTGCCAAATGACCGCTGTGAGCAGGGACTCAGCATCTTTTTAGTGTGTATGTGCTAGTCATGGCAGCTGGTGGCTGCGCAGGCCATCAGTTTCTTATGCGTTTGTCTCCTTTGAGAACCACCTCCATTGTTAAGACAGAAAGAGGGCTTTTGGGCCAGATGGAGCTTTCTGTTTGTGCTGTGGCACGCCACTCGAGTCTGGCTGGGGTGGGAAGTTTTTAACGGGCCTCCTATGTAAGCAAGACTGACACAGAAATAAGCTTAGGGCGGGAGCTGTAGTAGTGATTGTACCGTACACCTACTGGGACGTGCCAGAGACCTGTACCTTTTAATAGTGGGACTGAGAGTGATATGGGGATGTACTCCTCCTCAGGTACAGAGAAAGATTCTTTTACATCTGGGGTATGAACTCAGCACCCTGTTTTTCTTCTTCATCTGGGAGGCCATGGCATGCCACCAGCATCCTGCTGTGGGTTACTGAGGCGCATCCTTTTGTTATTGGGTGAATTTTTCATGCTGCCTGCATAATCAGCATTAAACACAGGTAAGTGAAAGTTGTTGGGCCTTGTCACTGTCCAATTTTTATAGTTTTTCTTGGAAAGCAAACAATCCTCCTGTCATAAATGGAACGAGCATCCAACGATCTGTACTGAGAAGGCTCTCTTTTGCTACCAGGTCAAACAGTGAAAAGTTGGAAAATGTCGGAATTGCAGTGACTTGTGCCATGTGAATTTGCCTGTCCAGTGCGCGTCTTGTATTAAGCTACTGCCTTGTTTTACGTTGTGGTGATGGTCCTGGGTGTTTTGAGTACGACAAAGGAGCTGGAAGATCCCGATTCCACTAGTCCAAATGCAGCCTAGGGCAATTCCTTGAGTATTTTGTTTATGTGGGCTCTGGTTCTTTGTTCATGCAGCGACGGGGCTATGCCTCCCTGGCAGTACGAAAGGGGACCGTGGCAGTCTGTAACACTGAGGCTCTCACCCTCCGGTTCGGTGTGTTTAATGCAGGACGTTTCATACTTGCTTGCTCCTCAGTTTTGATCAGCTTTGCTCTGGATTAACAAAACACATTGTATTTTCACCAATGGTAAAGCGCACTTCCGATTAGGTCAGTTATGGCTATTAAGACAGATGTCTCTGTGAGAAGAAACATTGATCAGGACCTGAAGAACTAATGGACTGCTTTGTGACAGTTCACAGTGTCAGCAGAGGGGGTCTTTTTGTGGCAAAAAGAGCAGGTCAAGCCAGCAGTTGCCGTGGTATTTCTGAGCCCAAAAACAGTGCCTCAGGATTTAATTCCACACCCAGCATCAGTCCGTTGGCACAGCACGCTGCTCAACAGTTGAAAAATCCCTTTGGCAATTGCAAACAGCTGTTTCACAGCAGGGTGGGGGTCACTGGCTGACGTGGCACGCGTGACAGGCTGGGACAAGGTGCTGAGCACAGGCAGTGCCAGCACTGCCAGGGAGATCTCACCGGCCGTGGGTGCGAAGCCCAAAAGACCCTCTACGTCAGTAAGTCCTTCAAGCTCATCTTTTCTCTCCCTTTGCTTTAAAAGGTTGCAAGTCTTCAAATTGCCTGAATTCCGGGTGGGAGGTTATGCCAATTTGTACTGTGCGTTTGGGCCGTTCTGATTATTTACTTTGTGGGTACTTTTATACCTCTTCAATGCTCAGAAAGTAAGAGGGAAGAAAGAAAAGGGGAGTGACGCTTTTTCACACTTTTGGTTTTTCCTGGAAGTGCAGGTGGTCTTTCGGAGTGGGAGGAAGCTTGGGAGAAAACGGGAGAGCTTTTTAAAAGCTGCAGAAGTCCTCTTTTAAGCGTCGGTCAGCAGCTACCTTTAAAGCTAACGTCACCTTGATCCCTTTCCTGTTCTTCTCCAAGTTGTTTTTCCAGCCCTTAACAATTCCAGATTTTATTTCTCTCACGGCAGGACAGGCCTACTTTTCTATGGATTCCTGACTATCCCTGCCCTTTCTGTTTCACAGCGTTTGGGTGCCTCTAACTTCTCTTGAGCCTTTGCAACAAAAAGGTTGTTTAAAGAAATAGTCAGGTTTACGAATTTTCTCGTGCCTTCTTGACAGCCTCCACGGGTGTCCTGGTTTTGGCTGGGAGGGAGTTAACTTTCATCGGAGCAGTTCCTGTGGTGCCGTGTTTCGGATTTGTGATGCCAACGGCGTCAACAGCTCACCCGTGCTCTAGCTGTTGCTGAGCAGCGCTTGCGCAGCGTCGCGGCCTTCTCTGTGCCCCGCGCTGCCCAGCCAGTGAGTAGGCTGGGGTGTGCGCAAGACCGTGGGGGTGCAGCTGGGGCAGCCGACCCCAAATGACCAAAGGGACGTTCCGTTCCATACCATGTGATGGCACGCTCAGCGTCGCTACCTGGGAGAGAGAAGTGGGAAGGGGGCACGTTCAGGCAACTGCCTTGCCGAGTAACCGCCGTGCGTGATGGAGCCCTGCTTCCCTGGCGATGGCTGGGCACCTGCCTGCCGGTGGGAATTAGTGAAGGAATGCCTTATTTTTCTTTGCTTGTGCGCACAGCTCTTGCTTTTTCTTTCAAACTGTCTTTATCTCAACCCATGAGCTTACCGACTTTTTCCCTTCCAATTGTCCCACGCTCCCACCACCCCACTCCACCCATGACTACAGTCAATTAACTTACTTCAGAGCGGTATTATGGTCGCCCCTTGCCTCTGTGCTACAGATGTGAGGTGGTACTGACATCACGTTATCTGATGCAGCATTAAGTGATAAATACAGAAATGAAAAGGGTTAATTATAAGACAGTCCTGCACAATCAGATAGTTTCACATAGTAGCAAGATCTCCTGTGCGTTTTACAATGAGGTGTAGTGATCAGGCTAAAACCCAAACCTGAATTTATCAACAGACAATAATAATAATGCAAATGATGACAAGGGCAAACATTATTATAATGAAAATTGGAAATAAAACTCCTCAACACCAATGCAGTATTAAGGAGCAGGCGTTCTTTATTACAGTGACGGATGCGTGGGGAATAATTCCTCCTAGCGTGCATAGCAAAAGTCAGAGATAGAGCTTATATTTCTCAGTTCTATACATATGCATTAGATTCCCTGGAATAGTTATTCATTCTATTTCTTGGAACGAATTATAATACTTGCATCTAAATCACCCATGTGTTTTAAGTCCCTGAGGAGCCCCTGAAGAGGTATCAGGTGGTCTCCGGTGGTCCCTAGTGGTTTCCTGAAGGGGTGTTTTTTGTGTGCTTTCCATGAACTGTGAGTCCTTCTTCCACATGTGGTTGTGAGTTGGCCCACGGAGTGATCTTGTCACAGTGTGTTGGTTTCAGCTGGTGTTCTGACCCTTATCTAGATGGAGGTGTCCTTAGTTGCTTTTGCCTCGGTTTCCACTGGCACCTGCTGCTAGGTTGTCTGCACCGCTCCAGGATGTCCCCGATCACCCTTGTGGAAGACCGTGTTCTTGCCTGAGGCCCGTTACAACATTATCAGGGGAGATAAAGTGGCATTCAATACCCCTGTTGCTGTGGAGACCATCCTAACGGGGTTTCACAGCAGCGCTGTGGCCCGTCCTTTTTCGCTTTTACCAGTGTGTAGTGTATTTCTTCCTCACTGACATGCACAGTCATCAGTGTGTTTCTGCTTTGTTTTTGTGGCTTTTGTAATAAATAAAGCTTGTAAGTCCTGATGTTCCGCCAGTCTGTGAAGCCGCGTCGAGTTCCTTCTGAAGGGGGAAGGTAAAAGGTCTCCATATGGTGTGTCATTTTGCCTTTAGCAGCACGTGTGAGGTCACGGGGACTGTATAATTAAAGTCACATCCAGTGATGTTGGCGAAGTTACAAAGACGTGCATTTGATTGATGGGATACATTCTGTGTAAAATTTCTATTAACAATTACATTTTCACAGAGAGTTCTTATATAGATCAGTAGACGTGGACAGTTCTACCCTTTTCAGGGACCATGATGGCTTAAATATGACTTGCTGTTGTCCTGTAGGTTGAGTAGCATAGGGTCAAGTTGCAGAAATGTGTGAATGTGTGGCTTGGCTGGTTGTGGGAGTAATAGAAGAGGGAGTAGGCTGGGAGGTAGTAGGGGTAGTTGTTGGTATAGGATGAGGTTTGGGAGTAGGTGGTAGCGTGACCTTTAAGGACAGTTCATTTTTGCTATCTTTCCCTTTACCTGTCCACAGACACACTGCTTCTATAGTTGTGTCATTAAAGAGGAAGCTAATTATACGGCTGGGGCGTGAGGGGCAGTCTAATCTGCTGTTTGATGGAGTTTGATTTATCTCCCTGATGACCACAAAGGTGTTTCCCGTTGACTAATTTGTCACATTACATTCAGCAGAGATTCTGTCACCTGGTGTGGCAGAAATAAGGTGACCCTTATTTGCTTTTACAGCTGTGTGGTTGACAGAGTTTGTCATTGTCAGGTTTTGTGTTGGTTCTCCCAATGTTCCTGTACTTCCAACAATGTTAAACGTGTATGGTGCAGAACGTCCTACAGTTACTGTATTGATTAGCACAAATAAAAAGTGAGGGCCTCCACCCCACGTGCCAGGCTTGTCGACGTGTGAACTGGAACTGGTTCACGCTGGTGATCATTGCTCCTGCGAGAAGGATGAATGTTCCCCTGACGGTCAGCCCAGTCTCCAAGGGAGGCACTTTGCACTTTGCTGTCACTCCTGGTATCGGTGCTGGAAAGAGACAACAACGCAAGTCTTGGCGGGGTGACTGCGGGCTCGTTACCCCTTTTAGTTCCCAGCTAGGGTGCGTCCACCCAGCACTAATGCGGGCGAATGCTTACAACTCTGAGGAAGTCCTAAGAGAGCTAAGATGGCTAAGAGAGTGCCATCTCCTGTCTGTCTGTTTAACTGGCCACACTGGGGACTTGTATGGGGAGTATGTTTGGGACACAACGGGGCTTTTTTTCTTAGGTCAGTTACGACCTCCGCCATACCCGTCTGGGCAGCAGTAGAGGTAGGATACTGAGGAACACTGGTTATTTTTGAGCCGGGCAGCATGGGCACAGCTTGCATCAAAGCCTAAATAATTTTTCTTCCCTGAAATGGATTTATGAGGGGGGTTTATGAGATGGGAAAAGGTTGGGGGCCCTAGGGGGTGTTTGACTGGCTGGCTGTGTAAGCTCGGGATCGCCCTGCTGGTGTCGATCTGTCCCATCCCATTTCTCAACTAAGATTTACAATGCCACACATCAAGCCTGCCCAGGTCAGATGGGATGGAGGCGGGGTTGATAGTCCTGACCCTGCTGAGCATTATGTTCTATGTTTTCTCTTCATTTGTCCCTCTTTGCAATGAGGTACGGGTTTTAAAGCAGCAGGGGCTCCCCTTCCCAGTGATTTCACGCCTCGGGGGTCTACAGGGGCAGGGACAGAGTAATTACTGTGGGTACCCCTGTCGTTCCTAGCCTGAAGGCAGGCTGCTTTTTTAACAGCCATAGAAAGTTCTCTCGATGATCTTACTGTTAGAGCCTTGGGCTCCCCTCTGTCCCGAGGGTCTGTGCCACCTGCCCAGTAACTCGCTACTTGGTGCATAGGAGAGTATGATTTGGTGTTAGGGGCTGGTCCCCAAAAGCCACCTGCTTTGCCTTGACCTAACACAACACGGTGTCCTCCAGTTAAGGAGACATACCATGGATACTCAGTCTCGTTTTCACCAGGTGTCTGCCCACATTTTTCATGCAGGTTGGCCAGTTGAAGGGGGTCCGATAGCATGGTCTGTATGGCATTTCTCGGGATACCCCCTAGAGGTCCAGCAGATGCCTCAGTTTCACTAATAGGGGCTACCTTTAATGCTGATTAATATAACTCACACTCATTGCTAGGTTCTTGGTCGGGGTCCTCGCAGATATCTCTGTCCCAATCTACTGGGGAGCTGCTTAGCTCACTAATTTTCACAGGATCTGGGGGCTGGGGGCCAGAAGTATGAGTTCCAATTGATCCTCTAGCTTCACGCATTTTTCTTTATCTTCCCCGAGTTGTTTCTGCAGTTGTTCTGTTCACAGAGGTAACATTATTTCTTGTCTCTTTCTTTCTTCCACCTCATCTTGCCACACCCTAATTTCCTGTTCTCTATGTTTCTTATACTGACACGTTGCTTCTAAATACTTTTTCAATGCCTTGTATGTTGTTATTACCTTCTCTTTCAGTTTCCCGCTTCTGAGGTTTAACTGCTCTTTGATCTTCTTCCAGTTATCCCGCTTCTCGCATGCACAATCACCCAGATGCTTTGGGGAAGGGTTAAAGCTGTGCCTCCCTGAGTAGTTGGTGTTTGAATGTGCTGTCCCGCTGACTAGGATGCTTTTTGTCACAGATGAATTATTCAGAGGTGTCACCATTGCAGGGTTAACTAAAAGTGTACCATTAAGGATTAAACAATGATTAAATGATAACTAATGGGAGATTGAATTAAGAAGAAAGCAAACAGTGATTAAGTAATAGTTGAATGGTAATTACACAGTGACGTGACAGACTGGAATGATGACTTGAAGAGTAATTTAGACAGCGATTACACGTCTTCCCCAGGGTCAGCTGAGGGTGGCGGAGTTGAGACACGCAGGCAAAGGTGTCAGGGCAGCAGCCGCAGGTGCCCAGTGGGGTTGCCCTGCCCGTGCTGCTTGGTTGGGTGTTGCTGACTTGGATCATGGGGTGCCTTTCCTTTGCTTTCCAGAAATCTGCAGGGTCTGGGATGACGTGAGCCGTGCAGCAACCTTCCCAACCCTGTGTGCGCAGCACCGCCAACGCTCCCTGTTCTTGCTTGTGTTTTCAGGCGGTGCACATAGGAGCTGGGACACTTGCAGTTGTCCCAGCACAGGCCATGTTGGGAGAGGACAAGGTTTTGCCTGTTGAGAGACCCGTGTTCCGGCCGTGCAGGTTTCTGAAGAATTTTACAAGCTCAGGTGTGCCAAGACCAAAATTCCAGGTAAGAGGAGGGACGCTTCCCCTGCACAGCACTTGAGTTTGGCTTGGCGCCAACACTTTTGTGACAAGGCCAACCCAAGGCTCGTCCAACCTGTACAGCACTGAGCCATGTGCACGTGTTCAATGGCCCAGCACCCTGCCCCTCCCTGGGGAGCCAGCCCCAGTTTGCCCTATACTCCAGCTGGTTGCTCGCAGGAGGAGCCAAAGCTTGTCTTTGCCTTCTCCTGTCCATCAGTTCTGTTCTGGACATCTGGCCAAGGGGAGCGCTGTCCGGCAGAGCGTTGCCCGAGGGCCGGGCGCTGATGGCACCTGGTCTGGGAGCCGGCTGAACTGCGGTGGGCGTGACTTGGTTGCTTTGCGCTTGCTTCCTAGACGAGACGCTATCCGTCCCGCTGGACTTTGAGCAGATCGCCGCGGACATCCACTTCCGCCGAGAAATCGTCGAGCAGTGCATCCACGAGACCCTGCTTTTCTTCGCTGGGGCCCTGCGAGACAACAAGGAGGTGGAATTCTCCTTCAAGGGCATTGGCATCCTCGCTGTGCGAAGAAAAGCCGTCAGCATGACCTTCTTCGATGACTGCCTGCTGGAGCTGGACGCCACCGGGAACATGCTGGCAGCTCTTCTGGAGGTGAGCTCGTCGTTTTGCCAGGGCTCCTCCTCGTGTCTCTTTGGCAATGCTGTCACAGCTCTCCCCAGCTGCTTTCTCTTGGCTGCCGTCACCTGCCTCGCCGCCTGGCCTAGGCGCGCTCTCGAGGAGCTAGGCCAAGCCTCGGTAGCGCCTCGGCCCCTTTGAGGGAGGGGTTAATGGCATCGAGGGAGAAGGCGGCGCACGGCTTTCGGAGAGGCAGCCTTTGTGTCTTTGAGCAGCGAGCCCGTTTGCCACCTTGGTGAGCAACCGGCACGCGTCCTGGGCGCCTGCTGAGCTGTCCCTGTCCTGTCCCCTTGCAGGACTCCAAGATGAGGGGTATCGTGGCCTTCCCGGGCAAAAACGATTTTACGCGGCTCAGCCGAGACGGGGTCATCACGCTGCCAAGGTGAGCGGCATGGCTTCTGCAGCCCCTGGCAGGTCGAGGGAGCAGCTGCTCGGTTCCTGCTACCGGGGCACCGCCCTCTTGCCGAGGCTCCTCTCCTGCCACACGTAGGCAAGACCAGCTCTTTCCCAGCAGAGCTGCCCGGTCCGCCCGCCGCCGGCTCGTGCTTGGCTCGGAGAGCGCAGACGAAGCGGCCAGTCCGCTCTCAATGTGCCCCGAGAGAGTGAGAGGGGCGGGAGGGTCTGCGCGGGCAGCAAGGCGGGCTTGTGCTGGGATCATCAGCTTGCCGGCAGGAAGGCGAGGGAAGCCCGGCAGAGGCCGCTGGAGACCGTGGGGCCCCTGAGGTCGCACAGAGAGTTGCATCCCCCAGGGGCTTGGCAGTGGCTCCCCACGATGCCAGCCAGCAGCTTCCTGGCGTCAGCCCCCAAGGGAGCACGGTGCCCTCTTGCCCACCCGGTGCCTTCTTGTTCCCAGGCTTGCAGCTGAGACCCCACACCGAGCATCAGCGCCTGCAGTTTCTCTGAAGCCCCAGAGGGAGCCGGCGCCTTGGGGCGGGGGTGCCCGCAGAGGTAGTGTCCCAGCCGAGTGCTGGCAGGGGGCTGTGGGTGCTCCTGTCTGGCCCGCAGGGTCCCAGAGACGCTCGCTCTTGTGCTCTTCTCTTGCCTCCCGCTTGCAGTGAGCGTGCTGGATCCCGTGTTCCTGGCTTGCCGCAGGGTTTCTCTAGCCAGGCAGCTGGCGAAGGCTGGCGAGCAGGCTCAAGCCGCCAAAGCTGACCAAGCCAGGTGAGCCTCCTGGAGGAGCGGTGTGGCTGGGGCCGCAGGGGCACCCCATGGCCCTGGTGGTGGGCAAGAGAGATGTTTCCCTGGGCCGGAGTGGGGTTGCCTGCGCCGATGCCGAAAGGCCCCGGAGGCGACGTCCGTCTGGGCACGGGGTCCTCTTGCCGAACCGCCTCGTGGTGCCGGAGCCAGGGTGGAGCAGGCTGCGAGCCCGGCCCCGAGCAACTGGCTCAGAGTGGGCTCCCACGGCCTCAGCCTGCCGTGCCTCTTTAGGTCCCTGCCAGTGATCCGGCAGAAGCCACAGGAGGAGCCGAAGCAGCCCAGACCTCCAGCTCAGCCGCGGTTGCAGCTCCCCCCCTGTGTTCCGCAGCCCTCCAGAACGGTACGTCCTAGGGATTTGCCAGCCCTGTGTCACGTTTCGGGCTCTGGGCCGGGGCAGAAGAGGCAGCAAGAGCTGCCCAGCCCCCCTGCCCTCGTGGCCAGCCCAAGAACACTAACGCTGCACGTGTCGTGTGTGCGGGGCCGCCAGGGAACGAGGTCCCTCCACGCTGAGAGGGAAGAGAAACGGCTCCGGCTGCTGATGGCATCCAAGCGCCGAGAGGTGGAAGCGGAGGTGCGGCGCCAATACCCTCTTGACAGAGCGGGGCGCAACATGGAGCGAGGCCAGGTACGGCGTGCACTTCAGAGCCCCCAGGAAGAGGGCACTTGCCCTCCCCGCTGCCTGGGAGGGGAGCAGGGAGGCTCTGGCGGCAGGGCCACGGCAGCGGAGCTGTGGCAACTGGCCAGGCAGGGGCCTTCTGTCTGCCCGCTGCCCTGCACGTTGCCCCGCGGGAGGAGCTGTCCCGAGGGCCCCAGGCCAAAGCGCGCAGCTGGCTGTGGCACGGGCAGTCTGTTGAGTGCCTGCGCCTCCCTGCGGGGGGTCCGCACCGCTGCCTGGAAGGCTACGCCAAGGCTGTGCAAGTGACACGCCTTGGCTGAAGCCTTGGGAGCAGCCCCAGCTCTCGGTGGCAGTGCCTCAGGAGAGTCTCTTCTGCCTTTGCAGAGCCCCTGTCGCCATCTCTTTGAGGATCCCCATTGCCCTGCCCACCTCCTGAGGAGGGCCTACGCCGAGAGGCTGGTCAGGGAGAGGCCAAAGCCCTGCAAGGCAGAGGGCATCAGAGCGGCGGGCAGGGCCGCCCCTCCCGGGGAGAGCACGGCAAGAGTAAGTGTGTGGCGGCTCCCGCAGAGGCCAGGGAAAGCTTTAGGCGGCCCCGAGCCCTGGAGGTGTGCAGGCTTCCCTAGGCCACGCAGCTTGGCGTCCTCCAGCTCCTCGTGCTGCAGGAGTGACCGGGCCACCTGTGGGGGCCAAGCTATGGCCAGACCCAGGCCAATCTCCGACGCTTGTCCCCAGGGCAAGGCCGTGGGTACAAAAGGCAAGGGGGGCCCCGCGTGCGTCCGCGTGTGCACGTGCAGGCACGGGGTGCTGGCAGAGGCAGGCAGCATCCCAGCCAAAGCACAGGAGAACCCTGTGCGCAGGGTGCCCCCGTCCTGCCTTGCCCGTCCGTCCACTGACGGCACTGCTGGCGAAGGAGGCTCTTTCCCTGATGGTCCTTGTGGGCTAGGAGCCGGCTCAAGCAGGGGGGTTGGACAAGATGATCTCCAGAGGTCCCTTCCAACCCCTAGCAGTCTGTGATCCTGTGATACTCCACAGTCTTGGTCCCAGGATGGACCCTTGAGGGACACCCCACCACTCCTTACTGATGCCCATGTGGGCCTTGAGCCGTTGACTGTAACTCTTTGGAGGCGGCCATTCCACCAGTTCCTTATCCATCTACTAGTCCATCCCATCTAATCTAATCCATTTGTATTCTCTACTTTTCCCTGATACCCACTTTTCTTCCCCTGAGCGTTAAGGATAGGAGCACTCCTTTATGTTCCAGCAACGAGATCTGAGTGAAAGGATTTATGGCTGCAGACCAATAACCAGGATGCAGGCTGGCTGGTTGCTGAACATCTGAAATGGCTGCACATGGTGTTGCAAGAAGGCTGTGAAAGATTGAAACAGCACTGTGAGGAATGGCTGGATTTCACCATTGGTGAAGGGGAGTTGCCCGAGAGATGGCTCAAACGCACAGATTGACTGGAGGGGAGCACTAGAGACACGCAGGGACGTGGAGTCTTGCAAGGAGAAGGGCACCAGGGCAACTATCGCTGTAACATCATTTAAGTTTGACGTTGCCTAAAGCATGCTGTGCAAACCTGGGACTCGATGGAGCCAAGTGGGACCAATGGGGAAAAACAGTGCTTAGGGCTGAGTTGTTTATTTGGGTAGGAGGCTGGCCTGGAGAATGTGAAGTACAAGGGCATCTGAAGGGTCTGAAGAGAAGACACAGCCAAGGCCTTGGGGACTGCCACGAAACACCAATGGCGAAAGGAATGCGCAGGTGAGGAGAGGGAGGGGAAAGTGGTGCTGCCATGGCCCCAGATGTGCATGCAGAGGCAGTAGTGCTGCGGGGGTGGACGGCCCATTGTGACGTCGCCGTGTGGGGCAGGGTGCCGTCACCTGGCAGTGGATTCTGGCATCAGCGAGCAATGGACTGTGACCTCACGTCCCTCGCTGCTTATATCTGGGCGCCGGCGGGGCCTGCCCCAGCCTGGCTCGTGCCTGGACTCCTGCCGAGCGTGCCTGCGAGGCCTGGAGGGTGGAGCGAGGCTTCTCCTGGTGCTGGGTGGTGCTTTGGGGGCTGCCGTCGGCAGCTCTCGGTGCCTGTCCCGGAGCCATACCCTGTGTTTCCCCAGCCCTGCCTGCTTCAGGCAGCCGGGCACCGTGGAACACGCTAGAAACACCAGAGGTGAGCTGGGTAGGGAAACATCCCCCCAGGGCGGCCGTGGGGCTCAGGGAGCCAGGAGGGAGTCCTTCTCGAGGGGCCTGGACGTTTCTTCCTGCCCTCTGCAGGACAGCCAGTGACTATGGCCGCTCTCCCTTTTGCAGTGTGCGACAACCTTTGGCAGCGCCAGTGCCAGCAAGGCGTAGCAGCAGCTCATCCTCAGCTCTCCCCAGCCCCCTGCGGAGCACGGACATGGCCACGGAGGCAGCGTGGAGCTGCCCCATCTGCCGTGATGCTCGAGATGACATTGCTTATGCCATGCCTTGTCGCCACCAATTCTGCCTGGGCTGCATCCTGCGCTGGACAGAGAGGAAACCAGAGTGCCCCCTCTGCAGAAGACCGATAGAGTGTGTCAGGTTTTCTGTGCAGGCAGAAGACGACTATCTGCAGTGTGTCGTCCACACAGAAGAGTTGCCACATGCCAGCAGTCCAGCAGGAGGAGCTCCCGGCCACCCAGCGGAAAACAGTCCCCATCTCCGTGTGGCATCCCCTCCATCATCCCCACAGTTGACAGTGTCCGCTGCTGAGCAGGGGGCTGCAGGGTCAGAGAGGGAAAACAGCCCCAGTCTCCCTGTGGCATCCCCTCCATCATCTCCACAGTTGACAGTGTCCGCTGCTGAGCAGGGGGCTGCAGGGCCAGAGGCCGTGGGTGGCCTCCTGCCCGAGGTCTGGGCCCAGCTTTTTCAAAGACAAGAGCGTCTCCTTGATCCTGTGCTGCCCTGGCTGCGCCGGGAGCTGCAGGCAATATATGGGTCCCGATGGTGGCTGGCAAGGAATGTAGAGAGTACCATCCTGCACGCCCTGTGTGTCTGTGGTCCAGATGTGGAGACCATGGTCGAGACACTGCAGTTCTGCCTCGAGGAATACACAGCACAGGTGATCCACAGCGTCATCAGCATCATTGTGTGCCAGTGCAGGGAGGAGGCCCAGAGGCTGCTGCGCTGCCATGCTGCCAGGGAGGAGGACAACAGCCCTGTGGCCAGCTCCAGCAGCTGCAGCAGCTCCAGCTCTGGCAGCTCCAGCAGCTCCAGCTCCCAGCAGAAGTCTCCTGACTCCAGCCTGGCCTTCTCCTCCAGCAGCCCTGCAAGCTCTGATGATGAGGACCAACCCAGCTCACTGGAGGCTGGCCACCGTGGGGGTCCCAGCTGCCCCCGATCTGTGCCTATCTCTCCCAAGCGGGAGCAGCCCCAGGAGGAGCTGGGTGAGGAGGTGGCGGTGGCAGGTCCCTATGCCCAGGGCTGCAGCCGCAGCCCCTCTGCTCCTGGTGAGGGCAGGGATCACTCACGTGGGCAGCCCTGGCACCCCCGAAAGAGGAGGGCTCCCAGCCCCCAGGACTCTCCCCAGCCCTGCAAGAGGCCACCCCGCCGGCAGCACTAGCAGGGCTCTAGCTGCCAATAACTGAAATAAAAGGAAATAAATTCCTTTTTCGCTGACAGAGTCTCTCTGGTGATGCTTTCTCCCCTTCTCCTGGTGCCTTTCCCTGATCCCATGCTTCACCATCGGCCAAGGACTCTCCAGAGCCCCAGGCCCACGTTGGCAGCGGCTCCTCTCACAGGAAATCCTGCTGCAGCCACGGCACCGGAAGAGGTTCTGAAAAAGCACCAGGGTGAATCTTATAGATTCTCACAGAGGCTGCTGTGCTCCATGCTGTTGGGGAGGAGGACAACAGCCCTGCAGCCAGCTCCAGCTCCAGCAGCTCCAGCGCCTCCAGCTCCAGCTCCAGCTGCTCCAGCTCCGGCAGCTCCCAGCAAAAGACTCCCAGCTCCAGCCTGGCCTCCTCCAGCAGCCCTGCAAGCTCTGATGATGAGGACCAACCCAGGCTGCCCTCCACGGGGTTCCCAGCTGCCCCCGATCTGAGCCCGTCCCTGCTGAGCAGGAGCGGCCCCAGGAGGAGCTGGGTGAGGCAGCAGCAGTGGCAGGTCCCTCTGCCCAGGGCTGCAGCAGCAGCCCCTTCGCTCCCGTTTGGGGCAGGCACCGCTCACGTGAGGAACGGAAAGAAAAAAGAGCACGGCGTGCCTCATGTGCTCGACGCGGTTTTCCTCCTTTTCACCCGCGCTCGCCAATCCTCCGGCAGCGCCTCGAAGTTGGCGTTCCTCTTGACGCCCCCCAAAGAGAAAGGCCAGTGGCTCCCAGGCCTCTTCAGCCCAGAAGAGGCCATGCCGCCGGCAGCATTAGGGTGCCTCCGAAGCCAGCGAAAGCGGGGCTGGTCCAGCAGCTGGGGCATGTGCTTGCCCCAAGGGGACTTGGAAGCACTTGTCAGTAGCCTAAGTTTGAAAGAAGAAAATTGAGCTATGAAAACTGCAGGAGAAGTCTTAGTCCCCCATTACAAGCAGCGCAGCTGGCATTGCTGTTGCCACCTGTGATGCGTTCTCTTTTTCCTGGTGCTGTGCACACCTTCCCCTCATGACTCTGCTGCAGCCCGAGGTCCATGGGGTCTGGTGGAGAGGGTACAGCTGTTCAGCCCTTTTCTGCTGTGGGGAGGTCTCCAGGCCCTGCCTGTGCCACATCGCTCAGTAGCCCAGGCCTGGCCTCATCCACTCCTCACCTTCTGCCCTCATGTCTTGGGGCTCTGCTCTCCTGCCAGCCTTTTCTGCTCACTATGACCTCGGTATAGTTGCACCCCATACCTCCTTCTGTGCAGAAACACATCCTCTGGTGGTTTCTGTGGAAAGCCACAGCTGTGTTCTACTGAGGTGAGCAAGAGTGCAACAAAGGCTACATGAAAAAGCAATAATGGCTAATAACCCAAGGGCTGTACCAGGGTATGAAGTCATAGTCCTTAACCCGGGCCCCAGGGGGGCAGCAGACTCCCCTAAGAAGCAGATCAGGTTGGCATATCAGACCTTCTCTTCCCCGCAGAAGAGAGTCTCTTATGACAAGGGTCAGCCTTTTTTACTTTATGGAAGCGGTTTTGATGTAGGGCATAGGCAGGCTTAACCTTGGCGACACCTCCAAGCTAGATGCACCATTGTCCGGTTCCACTCGCAGAGCCTCGTACCTATTATGCACGGGCACCCGGGAAGGTGGGGCGGTGACGGAGGAGATGCACCTGCTGCCCTGGGGCAGGAGCTTTTTGCTGTTGCCCCCTATCCCTTAAGTCACCGGGTTCAGCCAGGTAGAGAGAGGAGAGGGAATCCTCTGCATCACGTGTGCTGTCTGCCTGAAAGGGGAAGCGTGTCCGGCACCGGCACGAGAAGGGCACGCCCTGCTGCAGCCCGACACCGACACCGGGGTAGCGGCCTGTTCCCTTGGGAGCTCTGCCTGCAAAGGTGCGTCAGTCGTGGTGGGTGCAGCGCTCAGAGAGGCCATGGCCTTCTGCGGGGTGGGTCCCATCGCTCCCTGGTCGAGCCGGAAGAGCTGCCGCGCCCTGTTTGTCCGCCCTGGTCGGCAACGCTCTCCAGGGGCCCTGGGGGCGCGGCTCGGCCGCCGTAGGTCCCGGTCCCGGCCCCGGCCCCGCCCGGGTCCCCTCAGCCGCTGTCCCGCGGGCTGCGGGCTCCTGTCGGGTCTCCCGGCGGCCCCCGCCTTCCCCCGCTCCGGGACCCCCCCGCACACCGCGCTGGAGGCTTGGCTGCGGACCCTGCCGGCCCCGGAGCTGCTCGCCTCGGCGACTGAGGGCTGGCGTCGGTTACTTCAAATCTCCCGCCGTTGCTCCCGGCCCCGCCCGGGTCCCCTCAGCCGCTGTCCCGCGGGCTGCCGGCTCCTGTCGGGTCTCCTGGCGCCCCCCGCCTTTCCTTCCCCCGGCTGCTGTCCGTTGTCAGAAGAGGTGTCTTGTTTTCTTTGTATGCCCTGTGTAGCATTACTGTGGGGGAAAGGGAGCTTTTCCCTAACAATAGAGCAGAAATTTGGTTTTTATTGTCTTAATTGTTTTGGTGATACTTCCATCTTAAAATACAAAAAAAAAAAAACAACCAAGAAATGGAAATGGGAAAAAAAATCTGAGCACTGTTAATTCGTATTACCAAGCTTTCAGGAAAAGTGAAGCTATACTTGCAATGAAAGACACCAGAATAGTTAAGCAGAGCGGTTTGGTGAAAGTAAATTTTCAATCCATACCAAAAGTTAAGTGCCGGTGTTATCTGCGTGAAACAAACCGTGACTGAGAATGTCCATTTCCTGCAAGAAACAACGCAAGACTTGGAGGGTCAGGCCCGTTGGCTCCCAGAGCCTTTGATTAAGGGTTTTGGTTGGAGGAGGTGGGGTTGAGCATGAAATTATTGAAAGTCCTTGCACTCCCCTATTCAGTGCGATCCTTCACGATGTTGCTTATTTAAAACAAAAGTGAAAACAAAGAGAAAGGCAGGTGTTGCACAGAAAGAATATGGGGAAAGGAGTGAAAAAGTTGACAGCCACAGAAACATCACTATGAGCCTGTCCTCGGAAACCTCCTGCGCTGTAGAACAATCCAAAAAGAGAGTATTTTTACCACAGATGCTGGGCATTTAAAAATAGTCCCCATATTTTAGTGCTGTTCAAATTATTTCTTTGACAAAACATTTGAAATACACTTTGAAAAGGCAATCATATATCTGCTTTTCAGTGTCCAGTGGACTTCAGGGAACTGTCCAGTGACGGTGGGGAACAGGTTCTGGAAAAGCGCCAGGGTGATTCTTATAGAGGAGCAATGGGTGAAAGGTTGACCGGGCGTTTCTCAAGCAAGTAGAGGAAAACTCTGATCATGCCTAACACAATTTCTGCCTAACGCATTAGTGAAAAATGTACAGTTTGCTGACGTAGAGTCAGGGGAAACGTGAAGTCCGATTCGAGTTCGTTTAATCAGAGGGAAAAAAGGCCTGTGCATTAATGTAAAAATGAGTATTACAAAAGGAGGGAGGGAAGGGGAAGGTACAGCAAATTAGGGGTAGGAGAAGGAGGTAATACCAGAAGCAC
Source organism: Phalacrocorax carbo (assembly GCF_963921805.1). Lineage (NCBI taxonomy): Eukaryota > Metazoa > Chordata > Aves > Suliformes > Phalacrocoracidae > Phalacrocorax > Phalacrocorax carbo. Next base: position 77,365,151 of record NC_087548.1, read on the forward strand.
CGTTCCGACGAACCCTGAGAATACATATGGACCTTGCAGGTATGTTTAAAATGAATGGAAAAAACCAACAAAACCAAACCAATCAAATAAACAAACAAAAACCCCAGAGCCAGAAAGAAAATACATATATGTGTTGCCCTTTAAAACTTTGTAAACTCTTTTCAGACGCATTCGGTTTGCACTTTGGGTGATCCTTTTGTTGGAGAGCAGGAAGAAATTACTAGCAGCAGCCAAAGAGAGAAGGAAAAAAGTAATGGCATTTAGCACGTCATCTTTTTGTTTTGGGTGTTTCTCCGAAATCCCTACCACAGGTAATTCCAAACACAGAGAAGGTTAGCCTATGGGATACACTGGAAAATCTGTAGCCTTGAGACCTATTTGCAGCAAGCAGCAGGCACAGTAACTGAACCGGCATTCGCTGTCCTGCCGCGCGCTCCTGGCAGCTGACCCTGTGTCGGCTTAGCTGATAAAGTGGGCTGCTGTGAGCCCCCGTGGTCACCCTGTTAGATGGGGCTGAGCCACCTGCAGACACGATTCACCCACCCCCCAAGACCCTGGGTGGCAAGCAAGTGCTCCCAGCATGCTGGAGAGGAGCTCCGCTGGCGAAGAGCCTCACACAGGTGAGATGCAGAATGGGAGCAAGGGAGCATCTCGAGCGGTAGCCCTCGCCCTCGCCCCAGGAAAACGCCAAGGGCAGGAAAAGAGGTGAACGGCAGCACACTCCAAAGCGTAGCTTTGCAGTGATACTGACCTTCCTTGTTCCTTCTGCTGGCTCTCATAAGAAGGCACGTATTTGAGGGCAAAGACTCTCATGCTTCGCCCATCCACCAGCACCAATGTTTCACTTCAGAACTTCAATGTCGTGCTGGAACAGACCAGGTATTTTTCACCAGTGCTCCTTGTGATCGAAAACACACTAGTTCCCTCAGAAATAGGCTTCATCTGGAGGAAAAAGGGGACTTTGTTGCAGCATCAAAATATTCAGGAAAATCCAAGTAAATGCTTAAGTTTGGGTGGAAGAACCTTAGCCTGGGTCTTCCAGTGCTGCTGCAGTGTTACACAGCGTGGGACCTCTTTGCGGGAGAACTAACACTTCCACGAGGCCTTGAGGTGGCTCTGACAGATGTAGTCACCCATGTCACCCCAAAGTTGAGTAATTCCGTACTTTTCAAACAAATTCAATTAGCCCTTTTCATTTTGAGATGAACATCAGTATTGATGCTAGTCAGAGGTTGACCGTAATCTGTCTTTTGCATGGTTCTTTTTTGTCAGTCTCAGGCTCAATAGTCCCAGAGAAAGTGACATCCAGCTATGCGCTTCCGCATTCAGGATGAGCCGGGTCTGCCTTTAGGGGCTTTAGGGGCAAGAGGAGGCCGTCCCCTCAGCAAGGAGCAAAGGTGCCGTCAGCGCAAGCCCCAACACCACAACATCAAGGAGGCCCCAGAAGGCTACAGCTCCCCCCAGACAGGCCAGCAAGGAGCCATCCAGAAAAGCAGGCCGCAGGGGCGTGCAGGCGCCAGCGCACTGGGCAGCCTCACAGAGCAGCCGGTCCCGGCATTGCCCCGGGAGAGATGCACGCTCTGCAAGGGAAGAGCACCGGCAGCAGGCAACAAGACGGGAATCTCACCCCCTCGGGTGCCGCGGGAGCTGGACTCTACTGTCAAAAATAAACTCCAAATTCCAAGCACTCTGCTCGGTGCCACCTGCAAACTCGCACTCAATGCCACTCGCTGTGTCCTGAAGGAAGATCTTCCCGGTGAGACAAAACTGGGAGAGTGGCTGATGCACCCAAGCCTTCAGCCGGGGCCTCGGACTTGCACAGCCGGGCAGCTCTTGCTGCCTCTTCTGCCCCAACGCTTCTCTGGATATCTTCCAAACCTGCCTGCACGCAGTCCTGTGCCCCCTGCTCTAGGTGTGCCTGCTCAAGCAGGGGGGTTGGACAAGATGATCTCCAGAGGTCCCTTCCAACCCCTAGCAGTCTGTGATCCTGTGATACTCCACAGTCTTGGTCCCAGGATGGACCCTTGAGGGACACCCCACCACTCCTTACTGATGTCCATGTGGGCCTTGAGCCGTTGACTGTAACTCTTTGGAGGCGGCCGTTCCACCAGTTCCTTATCCATCTACTAGTCCATCCCCTCCCATCCATTCCAATCCCATCCATTCCAATCCAGTCCAATGTAGAGGTGAGCATTTTGAGGGGGACCGTGGCAATGGCCTTGCAGAAGTCCAGCTAGGCGACCTCAGTTGCTCTTTGCTTGTCCACTCCTGTGGTCGCGTGGCCTGTCACGGCTGGCTGGCAGGGCCAGGCCCCTTTGTCCGCAAACCCTCCTGTGCCCTCGGCCGCAGAGAAACACTGCGCAGCATGGTCGCTCTGGCTGGACGCAGGCAGCAGTGGCCTTTATTTGGCACGTTCCCCTTTGCAAAGGCACTCCTCGCCCCCGCCACCCGTTGCTGACAGCTCTCCTGCTGAAAAGGCTGCTGTGACGGCTAAGGCTCCTGCCAGTGGACTTTGCGGGCTGCTCGCAGCTTCTTGCCGTGGCTGCCAGTCCCTGGGCCTCCCAACGGCACCCCAACAGCCTCGTCTTCCCCTGCCTGCTAAAGGACACAGAAGAAAGCGCCTCAGTCCCGTGGTCGGGCGGAAGGGCTCGCAAAGCCTGGCTCAGGCCAGTAGTTCTTGGAGGTGCTGCCCAGGCCAGCCCCCGCCGCTCTGTGTGGCGGCTCCTGGGCCCTCGTGGCCCAAACGATCTGCAGCGAGAAGAGTGCAGATGAGCCGGGGGTGAAGCCGGGCAGGGCCGAGTGCCGGCACGGAGCGAGCATCGCAGCTGAGGGCCGGGTGCCCGGGAGGCGCTGCGCGGGAAGGGCAAGCACAGGCCGCCGCCTTTGGGAAGGCAGAGCCCAGCAGCTGAGCCAGCTTATCGTCCTCAGCCCCCTGGGAACGCAGGTCCCCTGTTGCAACGCTGTCCGGAGCGCCCAGCGGGCGCGCAGCCACCTGCATGAACGGGAACGGACGGGGTGCCTGGTTCGAGGCTGGACCCCGGAGCCGGCTCCTAGCCCACAAGGGCCATCAGGGAAAGAGCCTCCTTCGCCAGCAGTGCCGTCAGTGGACGGACGGGCAAGGCAGGACGGGGGCACCCTGCGCACAGGGTTCTCCTGTGCTTTGGCTGGGATGCTGCCTGCCTCTGCCAGCACCCCGTGCCTGCACGTGCACACGCGGACGCACGCGGGGCCCCCCTTGCCTTTTGTACCCACGGCCTTGCCCTGGGGACAAGCGTCGGAGATTGGCCTGGGTCTGGCCATAGCTTGGCCCCCACAGGTGGCCCGGTCACTCCTGCAGCACGAGGAGCTGGAGGACGCCAAGCTGCGTGGCCTAGGGAAGCCTGCACACCTCCAGGGCTCGGGGCCGCCTAAAGCTTTCCCTGGCCTCTGCGGGAGCCGCCACACACTTACTCTTGCCGTGCTCTCCCCGGGAGGGGCGGCCCTGCCCGCCGCTCTGATGCCCTCTGCCTTGCAGGGCTTTGGCCTCTCCCTGACCAGCCTCTCGGCGTAGGCCCTCCTCAGGAGGTGGGCAGGGCAATGGGGATCCTCAAAGAGATGGCGACAGGGGCTCTGCAAAGGCAGAAGAGACTCTCCTGAGGCACTGCCACCGAGAGCTGGGGCTGCTCCCAAGGCTTCAGCCGAGGCGTGTCACTTGCACAGCCTTGGCGTAGCCTTCCAGGCAGCGGTGCGGACCCCCCGCAGGGAGGCGCAGGCACTCAACAGACTGCCCGTGCCACAGCCAGCTGCGCGCTTTGGCCTGGGGCCCTCGGGACAGCTCCTCCCGCGGGGCAACGTGCAGGGCAGCGGGCAGACAGAAGGCCCCTGCCTGGCCAGTTGCCACAGCTCCGCTGCCGTGGCCCTGCCGCCAGAGCCTCCCTGCTCCCCTCCCAGGCAGCGGGGAGGGCAAGTGCCCTCTTCCTGGGGGCTCTGAAGTGCACGCCGTACCTGGCCTCGCTCCATGTTGCGCCCCGCTCTGTCAAGAGGGTATTGGCGCCGCACCTCCGCTTCCACCTCTCGGCGCTTGGATGCCATCAGCAGCCGGAGCCGTTTCTCTTCCCTCTCAGCGTGGAGGGACCTCGTTCCCTGGCGGCCCCGCACACACGACACGTGCAGCGTTAGTGTTCTTGGGCTGGCCACGAGGGCAGGGGGGCTGGGCAGCTCTTGCTGCCTCTTCTGCCCCGGCCCAGAGCCCGAAACGTGACACAGGGCTGGCAAATCCCTAGGACGTACCGTTCTGGAGGGCTGCGGAACACAGGGGGGGAGCTGCAACCGCGGCTGAGCTGGAGGTCTGGGCTGCTTCGGCTCCTCCTGTGGCTTCTGCCGGATCACTGGCAGGGACCTAAAGAGGCACGGCAGGCTGAGGCCGTGGGAGCCCACTCTGAGCCAGTTGCTCGGGGCCGGGCTCGCAGCCTGCTCCACCCTGGCTCCGGCACCACGAGGCGGTTCGGCAAGAGGACCCCATGCCCAGACGGACGTCGCCTCCGGGGCCTTTCGGCATCGGCGCAGGCAACCCCACTCCGGCCCAGGGAAACATCTCTCTTGCCCACCACCAGGGCCATGGGGTGCCCCTGCGGCCCCAGCCACACCGCTCCTCCAGGAGGCTCACCTGGCTTGGTCAGCTTTGGCGGCTTGAGCCTGCTCGCCAGCCTTCGCCAGCTGCCTGGCTAGAGAAACCCTGCGGCAAGCCAGGAACACGGGATCCAGCACGCTCACTGCAAGCGGGAGGCAAGAGAAGAGCACAAGAGCGAGCGTCTCTGGGACCCTGCGGGCCAGACAGGAGCACCCACAGCCCCCTGCCAGCACTCGGCTGGGACACTACCTCTGCGGGCACCCCCGCCCCAAGGCGCCGGCTCCCTCTGGGGCTTCAGAGAAACTGCAGGCGCTGATGCTCGGTGTGGGGTCTCAGCTGCAAGCCTGGGAACAAGAAGGCACCGGGTGGGCAAGAGGGCACCGTGCTCCCTTGGGGGCTGACGCCAGGAAGCTGCTGGCTGGCATCGTGGGGAGCCACTGCCAAGCCCCTGGGGGATGCAACTCTCTGTGCGACCTCAGGGGCCCCACGGTCTCCAGCGGCCTCTGCCGGGCTTCCCTCGCCTTCCTGCCGGCAAGCTGATGATCCCAGCACAAGCCCGCCTTGCTGCCCGCGCAGACCCTCCCGCCCCTCTCACTCTCTCGGGGCACATTGAGAGCGGACTGGCCGCTTCGTCTGCGCTCTCCGAGCCAAGCACGAGCCGGCGGCGGGCGGACCGGGCAGCTCTGCTGGGAAAGAGCTGGTCTTGCCTACGTGTGGCAGGAGAGGAGCCTCGGCAAGAGGGCGGTGCCCCGGTAGCAGGAACCGAGCAGCTGCTCCCTCGACCTGCCAGGGGCTGCAGAAGCCATGCCGCTCACCTTGGCAGCGTGATGACCCCGTCTCGGCTGAGCCGCGTAAAATCGTTTTTGCCCGGGAAGGCCACGATACCCCTCATCTTGGAGTCCTGCAAGGGGACAGGACAGGGACAGCTCAGCAGGCGCCCAGGACGCGTGCCGGTTGCTCACCAAGGTGGCAAACGGGCTCGCTGCTCAAAGACACAAAGGCTGCCTCTCCGAAAGCCGTGCGCCGCCTTCTCCCTCGATGCCATTAACCCCTCCCTCAAAGGGGCCGAGGCGCTACCGAGGCTTGGCCTAGCTCCTCGAGAGCGCGCCTAGGCCAGGCGGCGAGGCAGGTGACGGCAGCCAAGAGAAAGCAGCTGGGGAGAGCTGTGACAGCATTGCCAAAGAGACACGAGGAGGAGCCCTGGCAAAACGACGAGCTCACCTCCAGAAGAGCTGCCAGCATGTTCCCGGTGGCGTCCAGCTCCAGCAGGCAGTCATCGAAGAAGGTCATGCTGACGGCTTTTCTTCGCACAGCGAGGATGCCAATGCCCTTGAAGGAGAATTCCACCTCCTTGTTGTCTCGCAGGGCCCCAGCGAAGAAAAGCAGGGTCTCGTGGATGCACTGCTCGACGATTTCTCGGCGGAAGTGGATGTCCGCGGCGATCTGCTCAAAGTCCAGCGGGACGGATAGCGTCTCGTCTAGGAAGCAAGCGCAAAGCAACCAAGTCACGCCCACCGCAGTTCAGCCGGCTCCCAGACCAGGTGCCATCAGCGCCCGGCCCTCGGGCAACGCTCTGCCGGACAGCGCTCCCCTTGGCCAGATGTCCAGAACAGAACTGATGGACAGGAGAAGGCAAAGACAAGCTTTGGCTCCTCCTGCGAGCAACCAGCTGGAGTATAGGGCAAACTGGGGCTGGCTCCCCAGGGAGGGGCAGGGTGCTGGGCCATTGAACACGTGCACATGGCTCAGTGCTGTACAGGTTGGACGAGCCTTGGGTTGGCCTTGTCACAAAAGTGTTGGCGCCAAGCCAAACTCAAGTGCTGTGCAGGGGAAGCGTCCCTCCTCTTACCTGGAATTTTGGTCTTGGCACACCTGAGCTTGTAAAATTCTTCAGAAACCTGCACGGCCGGAACACGGGTCTCTCAACAGGCAAAACCTTGTCCTCTCCCAACATGGCCTGTGCTGGGACAACTGCAAGTGTCCCAGCTCCTATGTGCACCGCCTGAAAACACAAGCAAGAACAGGGAGCGTTGGCGGTGCTGCGCACACAGGGTTGGGAAGGTTGCTGCACGGCTCACGTCATCCCAGACCCTGCAGATTTCTGGAAAGCAAAGGAAAGGCACCCCATGATCCAAGTCAGCAACACCCAACCAAGCAGCACGGGCAGGGCAACCCCACTGGGCACCTGCGGCTGCTGCCCTGACACCTTTGCCTGCGTGTCTCAACTCCGCCACCCTCAGCTGACCCTGGGGAAGACGTGTAATCGCTGTCTAAATTACTCTTCAAGTCATCATTCCAGTCTGTCACGTCACTGTGTAATTACCATTCAACTATTACTTAATCACTGTTTGCTTTCTTCTTAATTCAATCTCCCATTAGTTATCATTTAATCATTGTTTAATCCTTAATGGTACACTTTTAGTTAACCCTGCAATGGTGACACCTCTGAATAATTCATCTGTGACAAAAAGCATCCTAGTCAGCGGGACAGCACATTCAAACACCAACTACTCAGGGAGGCACAGCTTTAACCCTTCCCCAAAGCATCTGGGTGATTGTGCATGCGAGAAGCGGGATAACTGGAAGAAGATCAAAGAGCAGTTAAACCTCAGAAGCGGGAAACTGAAAGAGAAGGTAATAACAACATACAAGGCATTGAAAAAGTATTTAGAAGCAACGTGTCAGTATAAGAAACATAGAGAACAGGAAATTAGGGTGTGGCAAGATGAGGTGGAAGAAAGAAAGAGACAAGAAATAATGTTACCTCTGTGAACAGAACAACTGCAGAAACAACTCGGGGAAGATAAAGAAAAATGCGTGAAGCTAGAGGATCAATTGGAACTCATACTTCTGGCCCCCAGCCCCCAGATCCTGTGAAAATTAGTGAGCTAAGCAGCTCCCCAGTAGATTGGGACAGAGATATCTGCGAGGACCCCGACCAAGAACCTAGCAATGAGTGTGAGTTATATTAATCAGCATTAAAGGTAGCCCCTATTAGTGAAACTGAGGCATCTGCTGGACCTCTAGGGGGTATCCCGAGAAATGCCATACAGACCATGCTATCGGACCCCCTTCAACTGGCCAACCTGCATGAAAAATGTGGGCAGACACCTGGTGAAAACGAGACTGAGTATCCATGGTATGTCTCCTTAACTGGAGGACACCGTGTTGTGTTAGGTCAAGGCAAAGCAGGTGGCTTTTGGGGACCAGCCCCTAACACCAAATCATACTCTCCTATGCACCAAGTAGCGAGTTACTGGGCAGGTGGCACAGACCCTCGGGACAGAGGGGAGCCCAAGGCTCTAACAGTAAGATCATCGAGAGAACTTTCTATGGCTGTTAAAAAAGCAGCCTGCCTTCAGGCTAGGAACGACAGGGGTACCCACAGTAATTACTCTGTCCCTGCCCCTGTAGACCCCCGAGGCGTGAAATCACTGGGAAGGGGAGCCCCTGCTGCTTTAAAACCCGTACCTCATTGCAAAGAGGGACAAATGAAGAGAAAACATAGAACATAATGCTCAGCAGGGTCAGGACTATCAACCCCGCCTCCATCCCATCTGACCTGGGCAGGCTTGATGTGTGGCATTGTAAATCTTAGTTGAGAAATGGGATGGGACAGATCGACACCAGCAGGGCGATCCCGAGCTTACACAGCCAGCCAGTCAAACACCCCCTAGGGCCCCCAACCTTTTCCCATCTCATAAACCCCCCTCATAAATCCATTTCAGGGAAGAAAAATTATTTAGGCTTTGATGCAAGCTGTGCCCATGCTGCCCGGCTCAAAAATAACCAGTGTTCCTCAGTATCCTACCTCTACTGCTGCCCAGACGGGTATGGCGGAGGTCGTAACTGACCTAAGAAAAAAAGCCCCGTTGTGTCCCAAACATACTCCCCATACAAGTCCCCAGTGTGGCCAGTTAAACAGACAGACAGGAGATGGCACTCTCTTAGCCATCTTAGCTCTCTTAGGACTTCCTCAGAGTTGTAAGCATTCGCCCGCATTAGTGCTGGGTGGACGCACCCTAGCTGGGAACTAAAAGGGGTAACGAGCCCGCAGTCACCCCGCCAAGACTTGCGTTGTTGTCTCTTTCCAGCACCGATACCAGGAGTGACAGCAAAGTGCAAAGTGCCTCCCTTGGAGACTGGGCTGACCGTCAGGGGAACATTCATCCTTCTCGCAGGAGCAATGATCACCAGCGTGAACCAGTTCCAGTTCACACGTCGACAAGCCTGGCACGTGGGGTGGAGGCCCTCACTTTTTATTTGTGCTAATCAATACAGTAACTGTAGGACGTTCTGCACCATACACGTTTAACATTGTTGGAAGTACAGGAACATTGGGAGAACCAACACAAAACCTGACAATGACAAACTCTGTCAACCACACAGCTGTAAAAGCAAATAAGGGTCACCTTATTTCTGCCACACCAGGTGACAGAATCTCTGCTGAATGTAATGTGACAAATTAGTCAACGGGAAACACCTTTGTGGTCATCAGGGAGATAAATCAAACTCCATCAAACAGCAGATTAGACTGCCCCTCACGCCCCAGCCGTATAATTAGCTTCCTCTTTAATGACACAACTATAGAAGCAGTGTGTCTGTGGACAGGTAAAGGGAAAGATAGCAAAAATGAACTGTCCTTAAAGGTCACGCTACCACCTACTCCCAAACCTCATCCTATACCAACAACTACCCCTACTACCTCCCAGCCTACTCCCTCTTCTATTACTCCCACAACCAGCCAAGCCACACATTCACACATTTCTGCAACTTGACCCTATGCTACTCAACCTACAGGACAACAGCAAGTCATATTTAAGCCATCATGGTCCCTGAAAAGGGTAGAACTGTCCACGTCTACTGATCTATATAAGAACTCTCTGTGAAAATGTAATTGTTAATAGAAATTTTACACAGAATGTATCCCATCAATCAAATGCACGTCTTTGTAACTTCGCCAACATCACTGGATGTGACTTTAATTATACAGTCCCCGTGACCTCACACGTGCTGCTAAAGGCAAAATGACACACCATATGGAGACCTTTTACCTTCCCCCTTCAGAAGGAACTCGACGCGGCTTCACAGACTGGCGGAACATCAGGACTTACAAGCTTTATTTATTACAAAAGCCACAAAAACAAAGCAGAAACACACTGATGACTGTGCATGTCAGTGAGGAAGAAATACACTACACACTGGTAAAAGCGAAAAAGGACGGGCCACAGCGCTGCTGTGAAACCCCGTTAGGATGGTCTCCACAGCAACAGGGGTATTGAATGCCACTTTATCTCCCCTGATAATGTTGTAACGGGCCTCAGGCAAGAACACGGTCTTCCACAAGGGTGATCGGGGACATCCTGGAGCGGTGCAGACAACCTAGCAGCAGGTGCCAGTGGAAACCGAGGCAAAAGCAACTAAGGACACCTCCATCTAGATAAGGGTCAGAACACCAGCTGAAACCAACACACTGTGACAAGATCACTCCGTGGGCCAACTCACAACCACATGTGGAAGAAGGACTCACAGTTCATGGAAAGCACACAAAAAACACCCCTTCAGGAAACCACTAGGGACCACCGGAGACCACCTGATACCTCTTCAGGGGCTCCTCAGGGACTTAAAACACATGGGTGATTTAGATGCAAGTATTATAATTCGTTCCAAGAAATAGAATGAATAACTATTCCAGGGAATCTAATGCATATGTATAGAACTGAGAAATATAAGCTCTATCTCTGACTTTTGCTATGCACGCTAGGAGGAATTATTCCCCACGCATCCGTCACTGTAATAAAGAAAGCCTGCTCCTTAATACTGCATTGGTGTTGAGGAGTTTTATTTCCAATTTTCATTATAATAATGTTTGCCCTTGTCATCATTTGCATTATTATTATTGTCTGTTGATAAATTCAGGTTTGGGTTTTAGCCTGATCACTACACCTCATTGTAAAACGCACAGGAGATCTTGCTACTATGTGAAACTATCTGATTGTGCAGGACTGTCTTATAATTAACCCTTTTCATTTCTGTATTTATCACTTAATGCTGCATCAGATAACGTGATGTCAGTACCACCTCACATCTGTAGCACAGAGGCAAGGGGCGACCATAATACCGCTCTGAAGTAAGTTAATTGACTGTAGTCATGGGTGGAGTGGGGTGGTGGGAGCGTGGGACAATTGGAAGGGAAAAAGTCGGTAAGCTCATGGGTTGAGATAAAGACAGTTTGAAAGAAAAAGCAAGAGCTGTGCGCACAAGCAAAGAAAAATAAGGCATTCCTTCACTAATTCCCACCGGCAGGCAGGTGCCCAGCCATCGCCAGGGAAGCAGGGCTCCATCACGCACGGCGGTTACTCGGCAAGGCAGTTGCCTGAACGTGCCCCCTTCCCACTTCTCTCTCCCAGGTAGCGACGCTGAGCGTGCCATCACATGGTATGGAACGGAACGTCCCTTTGGTCATTTGGGGTCGGCTGCCCCAGCTGCACCCCCACGGTCTTGCGCACACCCCAGCCTACTCACTGGCTGGGCAGCGCGGGGCACAGAGAAGGCCGCGACGCTGCGCAAGCGCTGCTCAGCAACAGCTAGAGCACGGGTGAGCTGTTGACGCCGTTGGCATCACAAATCCGAAACACGGCACCACAGGAACTGCTCCGATGAAAGTTAACTCCCTCCCAGCCAAAACCAGGACACCCGTGGAGGCTGTCAAGAAGGCACGAGAAAATTCGTAAACCTGACTATTTCTTTAAACAACCTTTTTGTTGCAAAGGCTCAAGAGAAGTTAGAGGCACCCAAACGCTGTGAAACAGAAAGGGCAGGGATAGTCAGGAATCCATAGAAAAGTAGGCCTGTCCTGCCGTGAGAGAAATAAAATCTGGAATTGTTAAGGGCTGGAAAAACAACTTGGAGAAGAACAGGAAAGGGATCAAGGTGACGTTAGCTTTAAAGGTAGCTGCTGACCGACGCTTAAAAGAGGACTTCTGCAGCTTTTAAAAAGCTCTCCCGTTTTCTCCCAAGCTTCCTCCCACTCCGAAAGACCACCTGCACTTCCAGGAAAAACCAAAAGTGTGAAAAAGCGTCACTCCCCTTTTCTTTCTTCCCTCTTACTTTCTGAGCATTGAAGAGGTATAAAAGTACCCACAAAGTAAATAATCAGAACGGCCCAAACGCACAGTACAAATTGGCATAACCTCCCACCCGGAATTCAGGCAATTTGAAGACTTGCAACCTTTTAAAGCAAAGGGAGAGAAAAGATGAGCTTGAAGGACTTACTGACGTAGAGGGTCTTTTGGGCTTCGCACCCACGGCCGGTGAGATCTCCCTGGCAGTGCTGGCACTGCCTGTGCTCAGCACCTTGTCCCAGCCTGTCACGCGTGCCACGTCAGCCAGTGACCCCCACCCTGCTGTGAAACAGCTGTTTGCAATTGCCAAAGGGATTTTTCAACTGTTGAGCAGCGTGCTGTGCCAACGGACTGATGCTGGGTGTGGAATTAAATCCTGAGGCACTGTTTTTGGGCTCAGAAATACCACGGCAACTGCTGGCTTGACCTGCTCTTTTTGCCACAAAAAGACCCCCTCTGCTGACACTGTGAACTGTCACAAAGCAGTCCATTAGTTCTTCAGGTCCTGATCAATGTTTCTTCTCACAGAGACATCTGTCTTAATAGCCATAACTGACCTAATCGGAAGTGCGCTTTACCATTGGTGAAAATACAATGTGTTTTGTTAATCCAGAGCAAAGCTGATCAAAACTGAGGAGCAAGCAAGTATGAAACGTCCTGCATTAAACACACCGAACCGGAGGGTGAGAGCCTCAGTGTTACAGACTGCCACGGTCCCCTTTCGTACTGCCAGGGAGGCATAGCCCCGTCGCTGCATGAACAAAGAACCAGAGCCCACATAAACAAAATACTCAAGGAATTGCCCTAGGCTGCATTTGGACTAGTGGAATCGGGATCTTCCAGCTCCTTTGTCGTACTCAAAACACCCAGGACCATCACCACAACGTAAAACAAGGCAGTAGCTTAATACAAGACGCGCACTGGACAGGCAAATTCACATGGCACAAGTCACTGCAATTCCGACATTTTCCAACTTTTCACTGTTTGACCTGGTAGCAAAAGAGAGCCTTCTCAGTACAGATCGTTGGATGCTCGTTCCATTTATGACAGGAGGATTGTTTGCTTTCCAAGAAAAACTATAAAAATTGGACAGTGACAAGGCCCAACAACTTTCACTTACCTGTGTTTAATGCTGATTATGCAGGCAGCATGAAAAATTCACCCAATAACAAAAGGATGCGCCTCAGTAACCCACAGCAGGATGCTGGTGGCATGCCATGGCCTCCCAGATGAAGAAGAAAAACAGGGTGCTGAGTTCATACCCCAGATGTAAAAGAATCTTTCTCTGTACCTGAGGAGGAGTACATCCCCATATCACTCTCAGTCCCACTATTAAAAGGTACAGGTCTCTGGCACGTCCCAGTAGGTGTACGGTACAATCACTACTACAGCTCCCGCCCTAAGCTTATTTCTGTGTCAGTCTTGCTTACATAGGAGGCCCGTTAAAAACTTCCCACCCCAGCCAGACTCGAGTGGCGTGCCACAGCACAAACAGAAAGCTCCATCTGGCCCAAAAGCCCTCTTTCTGTCTTAACAATGGAGGTGGTTCTCAAAGGAGACAAACGCATAAGAAACTGATGGCCTGCGCAGCCACCAGCTGCCATGACTAGCACATACACACTAAAAAGATGCTGAGTCCCTGCTCACAGCGGTCATTTGGCAACCTACAGATGATCTTGCTTTCCTGTCATCTCAGTTTTTACAGCACGCACTACATTCTTCTTCCTCCCATCCTGGACACCAACTTGCGCACCCGCACATGCAATTCCCCTCCTGCCCTTACCTGCACAAGAGATGTGTGCATTGCCTGATCTTCCGCTAGTTCACATTTCTGTTTGCATCAACATCAGTGAGACCACGCAAACCCATTTTTAGCTTACCCACTAAAATACCGAACCTGACTGGAGAAAATATTTTTAAGTGAGCAGGTGACACACAGACCACCAGCCCAGCTTCACCCTGGTCAGTTAATTACACACACGCACGGCCTGTAAGACAAAAGGACATCTCCAAGTTTGAAAGTTAATGGGTCGTAAGTCGGGATATGTCCCCTCGTCACCGAAAAAAGCGGTAAAATCAGAAACAACTCTTGAACACCAATTTAGTATTAAAGAGCACGTATTCTTTACTCACGGTGCCGGATGCACGGGGGATCGCTCCTCCTAACGTGCATACCTTATACACCTTTCCCGTACAATTTATAGATCAAAAATTTACCTATTCGTACATATTCATTATTGTCCTTTCTACTGATTGGTACAAACTTGCTCATTCCGTATGTAAATTACTGCGCAGGCTCAGTTGTCCTCTTCCATTGTTCTCTTCTGAGTAGGTGGTGTTACTTGGGTCGGTGGTCCGTGAGTCGGTGGTCGCAATCTCCCCCTGTCAGAATTACCTTTTACCTACTTGGCTCTTAATCTTGGCAGTCCTGGCCAGTTTTCTCAGTCCACTACACGAAACCACATTTTGTCATCCTTTTCTGACAGAAGCACATTGTCTATTGTTTCGTTTGCATTAATGATTGCCTAGGGACTAAAATACAGATCAAAGAATACACTGATTGGTATACTCCATGTCCCCAGACTTAACGTCCAGTTGGATAGGGCTGTACAAGGAGTATAGCAACATCCACGGCTGGTTAATTCTATTGCTCTGGTTACACCCTACCCTACCTCTGCTACCCATTTCTGCCTCCACAGTTGTCACTGATGTTCACAAAATTAGGCAGGCCTTCTTTAGTCCCTTATTCTAAGATAATGACTTCAGGTGAATCTGCGGCGTGACCCCGAAGATGCAGAAGGTTTCCTAGGAGTCCATGATCCCACATAATTTCTCCACCATTTCCTCCATTTCTGTTCTTCAGAAAAGCCAACTATTTGCCAACACAACCTGTAAAATGGAAGAACATCTCCCAGTTCAAAAAGGTAGGCAGTCTTAAGTTGCGATATGCCCGTCGCCCTACTGGTCACCTGAAGAAAAAGGAATTTTTGGAAGTTTCCGCTAAGCCATAATAATGAACCGTGTGAATTTGGCAAAACAGACGTTGACGGCCAGAGACAGAAACCGAGAGACAGGGAAGCACTTGTTTTACAATCGTATCTTTGGCGAGAGCAGAGAGACTGATCAAAGCAAACATCCCGCCTCAGAAGGGGGTGGCAAAGCGTGTAGTCAAGGAGAACAACTACTTGGGATCTCGATAAGAACTAAAACTAAGTGTCCTTTAGGTGAACAATCCCCATTAGGCAACCAGGGTGATGGAATTAACCAACCAGGGACGCTGCTATACTCCTTGTACAGCCCTATCCAACTGGACATTAAGTCTGGGGACATGGAGTATACAAATCAGTCTATTCTTTGATCTGTATTTTAGTCTCTGGGTAATCATTAATGCGAACGAAACAATAGACAATGTGTTTCTGTCAGAACCCCTCTTTTAAGGCTCAAAGCCTAACTTTTAGGACCCAAACCCTCACTTTCTGGGTCCAAACCTCTGTTTTAAGGATCAAAGCCTCATTTTTAGGTAGCAATGATTCAGGGAATAAATAGTTAAACGTTACTAATGCAATCTAGTGTAGCTCAACAAATGTTGGGGCCCACAGCCAAAACTTAGCCAGGATAATGAGGTAGCCTTAACAGGAATGGCCTGCACGATGACTAAAACTTGTTGCTTTGGGGGAGTCAGAAAGGCTTCAAGGTAAGAAGTGCCTAAACAAAGCTACGATGACATCTGGCCTTAAGAAAAGCTGATGTACAGAGCCATAAAGATACGGAACTGCAGAGCAAACGCTAAACCAGAACAGACCATCCCTCAAGGACAGTACATACGTCATCTCAGAACTGAGTTTGCGCAAAAGCAAGGGTTAACTAGCAGACACAGTGAGGAAGGGTATGTCCTTCATCCAGAGCCCCGTGATGACCACCCGGAGACACCAATAGGCATGCGCAAATGACATCTGCATATGATGATGAATATGTATATCTTTTATCGGAAAACTAATGAATATGTATATAGAACATGTACTTAACCTGCACAATTAGATCTGACGGTGTGCACGTTAGGGGGAGAGATCACCCGTGCATCTGGCGCCGTGATTAAAGAATGCCTGCCTTTTAACACTACGTTGGTGTTACTGATAGAACTAAACCCCTGACAGTCCTTGACTTAATCCTTATTGTAAACATCCTTGTTCTCTTGTGGTTTCCTCCCTTGCAAAGGTAGTTTCAGGGATTTGAAGAATGCAAATTGGTGCCAGATGGGATTAAAAAGATGGTGCATAAGCTTGTAAATTCATTGATAACAGAGACTCAGGACATCAGTGTCGAGACAAGCACTCGAGGAACTAGTTTAAATCAGCCCCTTGTGACAGTCCAGGGCTAAAGGACCGAGGAGCTCATTCAATGACTATATATGCGCAAAGGAAACCCAAGGTTCAACCAGCGGATAGGTGAGGAAGACCATCAGAGACCACTGGAGGACTCCCAAAGACCACTAAAAGGACAACTATGCATGCAGCTTGAGCTTTTACGTATGTTAATGAATCCTCGTGAATCTTATTAATATGTATGACTTTATAGTATATAATCTTTGGAAGTTTACTGAATCACTGGAGCACTCCTGGTGGATCAATCCCCAGTGCTGCCCAGCGCTGTAATAAAGGATGCCTGCTTAATAGTGACTCTGTTGCTATTGAGTTTTATTTCGGGAACTTTCTGGATACTCCGCTTCCTCTTATGGGGAAGTTCGGACTTTGAAGGATAGTATCTGCGAATTTTTGTATCATTACGAGGTTTATTCCCGATTTCGGTGACAATTACAATACTAAAAGTCACGCCCATAGGCTTAGGAAACTCCCCCTCCAATAAGCCCCTTACTCTCTCGAGCATGGGTGCTAAATTTAAAGTGAGCTGTATCTTTACATCGAAGCGAGAAAGAAACTAAACAATTATTAGCTGAGGAGTGTGAATATTAGCTGTGACTGACACATTTAACTGTATACCTGTTTTGTAGTTTCTCGGTGCGGGGTGCTGGCTTTGTGGGTTACCACCTCTAGCACCCATCTTTGCACAAAGATGAAATAAAATACCTCCGCTCCGTGTGTAGTTTGGCGTTTTGCACACGGGGCGAACAAACCTGCTCTTCTGGATAACACTACCTCTGCGACCCGTTTCTGCCCTTCACAGTTGTCATTGATAGTCACAAAACTCATCAGGCTTTCTTTAGCACCTCAAAGACGACCGTGACTTCAGACAAAAGGCGAAGCTGTGGCATGGCCCCCAAGACATACAACTGTTCCAATTGCTCCGCTATTGCCTCCATTTGTGTTCTTTTAAAAAGCCAATTATGGCTCCACTTTTGTGGTTTCCAAGTCCTCACTAACTCAGCTTGAATCACCCGCTTTACTCCTCATTTACCCACCTGCAAGCGGTGCAGAATTTGTACTTCTGACTTCCTGAGAAATTCAGAACAAGATAAAACCAAAAATGCACCATGATCACGAAGGCTATACAGACAGAGGAGATGCTAATTTAACCAGGATCTCTGGGTCGCAGCTAACGGCAGTCTTCACAAACGCAACCGCAGTATCCCTGCCTGTGGCTGGAAACTAAAGCCATTTTCAAGTTTCTTTAAATACAACAGTAAACTCAGTGCTCACATAACTCCAGCTGCACCCTCTCTGCTCCTCCACCTCCAGGCTCTTTTACTTTCAAGCCTCCCATCCTCCATTCTTCTCCTTTCTGGGACTTGAAACCCTTGAGCTTCTTACACAAACACCTACTCCTGCCTCGAGAGCCTGCCAGCTGCCTGAGGAAACCCCCAAGTTTCTTGCTGAATGCACCCTCCTCTAGTTTTTAGCAAGCCGCCCAGTCCCCAAGGCTCCCTTTTCCTCCACCCAGTAAACCCGCCTGCTCCAAAGTTACACCGGGAAACAAATCTCCCCTCTGCCACAAGCCTTGTCCCCGTCAGCCCTGTCTGTCTTTTAACTGCACGCCCCAGGCTCCAGTCCTGAACCCAAGTTCTTCAACATGTTCTTCACAGACATTTACAAGACAGAAATAGAGAGCGTATCATTCAACAGCCATTTTTGCAATATCGCCCTTTCAGAATGAAGACAGTTTGAAATTAAGCTAACTGGAGCTTGACTTCTCAGACAAACCAGCTCGTAAAGAACTGTGTTACTTCACTAACACGCATCTCTGCCGTGGATCAGTACGAAGGTACATAAACTGTCAACGTAAGTGTGAGGCCCACGAGGTGCTCAGAAAAATTCATTCTCATTAAACGAGTCCACGCAAGCTGTACACATCAGAGTCATTTCCACCTACAAAGCTAACTGTGTGTGTCTTGGGGCTTGCCTTCTTAGCAGGCATAAGTTTTACTTCTTTTTGTATATGTAATTTAGCATTTTTTGAAGATGCAGCAGAAGAGGCCGGCTTCTTCAGCTGGTGCGAAATGCGTACAAAGCCAGAAGTGACTAGACCCTGGCCCTGCTTTCTACGTAAGAAAACTTCAGACCCTTGCCTGGCTGCCAAAAGGACATGGGAAACAGGCACTTCAAGTGAGGAAAATGTAAACTGCGTATCGCAGACGTCTTCTAACCGAGAGGTGTATTAACCACTAGAACAACTAGCTCGGTGGAATGACCATGGCAAATGTCCCATTCTTCATCATTCAGTAGGTAACTCAGCTGCTCAGGTCGCTGCACAGGGAGCTCAGTCAAGTAACATTTTTTAAAAGCACTGGCTCAGAAAAAAAGTATGGGCTATTCTAAAACCACATGTGGAAACATTAAAAAGGGGACTGCGCGCGATAGAAGGCTCATGAACTATTTAAGCAGAAAACACATGGAAAAGAAAATGGAATTTTCTTGTTCCCCTTAAAATGGGTGCCCAAGGTGTCAGAAGAGCACGTCACATGAAGGTGGCGGCAACCCCTGCAAAAGTCCTCCAGCACGCCACATGCTGAGGGGCAGAGGAGGTCCGACAACCTCACTTCAAGGTGCGTGAGCAGCACATGGTGACACGTTCGGCACGGCAGGGAAGAACCCTGATCGCCTTGACACTGAAGCTGCCCAAACCCCAGGCTGCTGTTTTAAAGAAAGCAGAGCACACAAGTGTGATCTTTGCGTAAACGTTAATTTCTCCAGGTTCTGCAAGATGATGATGCAACACAAATTCCTCAGCTCCTGCACTAAAATAGCATGCACCTGCAGTGCCATTTTTAACCGGCGTGTGCTGAACAGAAAGCACTACACATCAAAATAGCATTCACAGATGCATTGCTACAGGAGGTACTTAATTTTTGTGACGCCTGATGGTGCCCTTAACACTGCTCACGTCCACAAAGCGTACATAGAAGGGAACCGTTGTAAAGCAGAGTCACGGTAGCCTGACTTCACTCAGCTTTGAATGACCAACTGCAGCATCGCTGAACGCAAATAACTCTCATAGCACGTACTCTTAACATGTAAAATAAAAACTACAAGCCTCTGTATGGGGCAAAGTAATTACATTGCAGCCTTCTTTTGCTTAAAGTCACTCCTATGCCTACCTTGAACGCCCTTTGCTCTCAGCAAGAAAGAGTTCCCTCTCACCCTTTTACTCTTCATGATTTCATCCCGAGTACTCCTCTGCTGCCGCTTTGTTCGGACCTGAGCCGCGTAGTTACCTTTTCCCTCACAGCCACTGACCCTTTTTCATGCCAGGAACAGAGCTGAGTACCCTTTCGGATAGCTTAAGCAATCCTGGCCTGTTCTTTGCACGCTTTCTGACGCAAACACATACAACATTGAAACGCGATTTCATTCCTCCTCTTTTCCAGCTCTGTGACAGCTCTACATACGAAACCCTGTCCTGGGCACACACTGCACTCACTTCCTGAAAATAAAGGACACACAAGAGCTGCTTCTCGTTCGAGCTGCTGGAAGCTCTTGCTCTTGTTACTGTGCATGTCTTTAATGACTCGGCGCAAACGTCTTCCCACAGCAGTTTTACATATAACGATGACAGAAAATCCAGCTGCCTAAGAACGTTACAACAACTGTTCCGCCAGAGCTACTATTGCTGTCAGGCCCTCTCTGCAGTCAGCTGCAGGGTTTGCCATCTCTTATTTCAGCTCTCCTCCTCGCGGAAAATGAGAGCACAATTCTGACCCTGTCTTCTTCCTACTGCCTCCCTTGAATCTGAGTGGCACCAGGGTTAACTAGAAAAACAGCCAATAGCCAGGTAACGTACCAAGAAGGGACTACCTCCCGAAGCAAGCTATTCCAACGCTGTCATGTCCCAAACCACCGGGAAGAAAGGAGGGAAGAGCGCTTGTTTGGGCCAGCGTTTTCACTTCTTCTACATCACAGGTAACAGCACTGAAGGTCTCACAGGACACCTTCCACCAGCCAGGCTCTGCCAAGGGCTGACAGCAAGTCCAAGACTGTGGAGGGCTCCCCCTGGCCAGAGGCCAAACTCCCACCCAGCCCCGCCCGTCACTCCTCAGCGGGACGGGGGAGAAACAGGACGAGAAAGCCTGTGGGTCAGGACAAAGGCAGGGAGGGCGCCGGCCACTTGCTGCTGCGGGACCTGGTGAAAATCCTCGGCACTCACGGCCACCCCACAGCGATTCGGGCAGTCAGACGCAAAGCCAAGCCCCAGAGCAGCACCCTTCCCCGCCGGGGCCTCCCCAAGGCCCGGCTTCCCCCTCCAGGCCCCCCTGCACCCCGAGCGCTGCCGGGGACGGGCTACACTCGGCACCCACCGGTTTCCCGGGCTGCTGCGTCCCCTCAGGCGCTGCCCTGCCCCGACGGGGGCTCTCCGCAGGTGGTCGGGCAGGTCTGCTCCAGCCCCGGGCGCTGCTCGGCGCCGCCGGCCGCTCCTTGCTCTTCCCCCTCCTGCCCCTCGCTCTTGTTTCCTCACCCCACCGCTCGTCTCCGGCGGCTTCGCCGTTTCTTCCACCCGTCCTGGCAGTCGCACCCGTGCCTGAGGCGCTGCCCTCTGCTCGGCTGTTGGTCCTCGGGGCGGCCGGAACCGGCCGGAACCGGCCGTGGCTGGCCCCGGGCAGCCCCCCGCCTCCTCCCCCACAGCCCCCCCCCGGCCACCCCACACGGGCACCGGGGTTGCCACCGGTGACTTTGCCCCTTGTTCTAGTCAGTCCAATTGATCATCTAGATTTTCAGAGATGTTTGCGGTACGCACGCAACGGTCCTTATCACTTAAATTTGTACGTGCACAAACTCCATGACCACGCAGTAACAGCCAAATGCAATTACTTCACCCACTGTTACTGGGTTATTAGCTATTACGTTTTCAACGGTTCGGTTTAAGTCTAGAACCAAGACTCCCCGATCTAGGTTTTGCAACAAATTTTGGTAGCGGAAGGCAAGCAGCCGTGCAGTTAAACTGCTGCCATCGTGGATTCTCCCGAATGGCTGGAGAAGTGCAAGATTGTATTTCCTTTACAGACAGATACTGAATATATAACTATCATCCTGGCATAGTTAGATTAACAACATTTTCCAAGGGGGTTCCTAGTGGGGAAAACAGGCACTTAATCTCTAAGAAGTCAAGTGCTGTTTCCTAAGCATGGCTCATCAAGGCTCTCTGGGCCATTGAAGTTTAACCTCTCCAGTTGGGGCGGAGGTCCATTTATCTTGATCAGGCCTGGGTGCCCTTTTTACCTGTGTACAATTCTTGCAAAAATCGACAGATTTGATTCGAGTGGAAACAGAATGTTAGAATATTGTGTGTTTTGAAACTCGTAACCATAGAAGCCTCGCTAGGCAGCTACCGCTTTGTATTAAGAAACTAATGGAAACGGGGTGAAACAACAAAGAATTGCACAGGGAAGTTTCGTTTGAATCCTGCAACGCTAGGAACCGTATTTGTTAGTTGTCATATTTGTCAAGTCTTGCGAAACCAAGGAAACCTGCTCTAGAAACCTGTTATGCACCAGTGATGCTGCTGGGAAATCCCCTTACCCTTCCCATGTTGATTTGAACGTCAAGAATTCTTATTAGTAGGCATTAGCAGAGGTGACCAACGGTTATTTGGGGATATGAATATTGTTGAAGCGATATAATCAAAGAAACCAGTCAATGTAAAGGTTAAATTTAACAGCGAACATAGCATGCATTTTTGTTAAACAATTTATGCAATAAAGATTTCACAGAAGAAGTGTATCAAAATTGGAGAATTTCAGTGCAAAGGTGGACACATGTTTGGCTGAGCTGTCCCCCGCGTCCCCAGCACCAAAATAAAGAAGTGCCTGCTCCCCTACTCTGTGTAGCTGAGTTTTTCCTCCCTCAGATTTGTAACAAACCAACTTAATAAAGCTCAGACTCGGTCAACATTATTCAGTAAAATCGCAGCATATTTGGGCAGCACATCTAATAGTTAATAGGGTCTGGGACAATAATGATGCACACACCTGGGTGTGCGCAACAGTGATTTAAGACGACTTTGAATTAAAGCACTGTAAAGACATGCATCACAAATCACTAAAGAGTCTCCCCTCCTTCAGGTTACAACCATTGCCACTTGGCACAAATTAAATCCAGTCCGTTGTCAGCTATGTAAAACTCAAGAAGCAAATGCACTACTTAGTGGGCAGCAAGAAATGTTTTTCCCTGTTTAACATATTGTTTCCCCAAGCCCAGGAGAATGTCTCACATCAAGGTTTTGGTGGCTATGCCTTCCCATTAAAACCAGTTCTGCACACTTGCCAGTTTGGTCTATTTTCCCTTTCTCAGGCGCTCTCCACCCTTTTCTTGATTTAAGACGACTTTGAAGGAAAGCACTGTAAAGACACCCATCAGAAATCTCTAAAGCTTTCATGTGACATGACAGAATTTATCCACCTTTTGGCAATCCGTCGTAGTCCTAGGAAGTCATTACAGGCCACAGAGCCAGCCGGTGCAGTGAGCCCTCACTTCTGGCCACCAAGTAATCGTCTAAGTTTCTCTTCTCAGGCCCACCCTGAAATCATCATTAGTCAGGCACTGAGCAGCACGTGTGTTTCCTTCGCACACCTAAGCTTGTGTCGAAACCAGCAAGGGAAAAAAAAGATCTCTGCAGTTCTGTAGCAAATTCTTCAAACATTCACAGGCCATTTCTTCTAGAAAAGCCATGTCAGCAAGGACAGGTAAAAAAAAGCTGTGTTAACCAGCACAAGGTCAGGGCCTGCTAACCTTACGGTGGTCCCAGCAGCTGCAGCCTGTGTCCATGCAAGTAAGTAGAAGTGCCCTGTAGAAGCCCGTGACAGGGAGCCAGGTTACAAGAGGCACACCAGATGCCAGCATCTCTTAGGAAAGCTGGCTTAGGGCTATTAATAAGAGCAACTCCTGCGCCACAGGAAGCACATCCACTTCAAGTACCTTCTTTACTCTGGGAAACAGGCTCCTGATGAGGTGATGAGGAAGGACAAAAGCAATTACACCTTCAAGCAGACCTTGTTATCTCTGATGTGATCAAAGTGGCCTTATCATCTCCAGAGAAAAGGTGGAGCTAGCCTAGAACTACAGACACAAAAGTGAAAATACCCCTTTAGAAAACGGCCCGAAGAGAAACTTTTGACCCTCCTTCTCTTCCACCAGGCAAGGCTGACAAATATCATGTCATTCATCCGCTTTAACTCACTCACAGTGCAAATTCTGCAATCAGAATTTCTCAGGACACAAGGAGAGGCTCAGACAAGAGCAAATTATTTTTTCCTTGCCAATCCTTCATCTGTGTCTTGTCAATTAGCTTGTCATTTATGAGTGTATCTGAGCTGAGGGCCACAGGCAGAGGAACATGTGCAGCTAGGCCGGCCTATTAAATGTCAAAATAAAATATTCTTCATTTTCATGGCTTCTCTAGCCCGCTCCGTTCAAGCTAGTAGAAACTACACTATCACTGCTATTTGACTGCGAACGGCTTTGTTAAAAACTGGATTAATAACCAGCTCATGAATATCAGTCTGCCAGAGATAACACACCTTCTCTGTCAGTCTTTTAAAAGAAAAGACACCGTAAGGCCTCTCCAGAACAAAAATTACAGTGCCTGAATGAGAGGAAAAGATGCATAGTGACCCTTTACTAGAAAACTCAGAATTATTCAGCCAGCTTTTCAGCTAAGAACACTTGCATTGGCTTGAGGAACCGGAAAGCGCATCCTTAAAATACTTAATACTTAAAATACTTAAGATGGTCTGCATATTTCCTGCGGTCAAATATTTTTCCTGAGGGATGAAAGTAAAACTTTTTTCACCGTTATCATCTTGCTTAGTACAGAGGAGTGGATTTTAAATGTGAACCAGGACGTTCTTGCCAAGGGCTCTGAAAGGAGGAGATACGCAATGAGCTACAAAACCCAGAGGAACCAAAAAAACCCCACTGTAATTGACTGCTGTGATCTACTTCATCTCTCGTGGTGGGAGATCTCCTGTAGTCTTGGTTCATCACTCACCAGTTGCTTTACAGTGACGATCAGAGTCACGCTTATCAAAGCCAGTCTCAGGTACTTACTAGAGCTAGGTGGCTAACACGCAAAGGGAGGAGAGAAGCTACAAAAGGAAGAGGCTTTTCTTCAAGTTCATGCAGTGAAGGATTGCAGGTGCTGGCAGTTAACATGAGGCAGTTAACATGACGAGGACACCTGAGGAGCGTTGATCTGCTCACAGCAATGTATTGCTTGCATGCCAGTCAGCAATGGTCCCTGAAAGGAGGAAATTGATACCTGGGCTTTACATTCAGTGCGAGAGTCTTCGGACAATTGCTTCACAACTGCTGAGGCGGAATTCCTGCCCGATGGAGTATCCTGAATGTAGCTTGCTCCTAATGCTTCGGGGAAACCAGGTTTCTTTCTTGTGTACCCAGTAATTATCCAGTGGGCTGGCACAGGTCCTGTTCAAACAGCGCCCTGCGTTCAGCCCTGGCCCAGCCAGGAGGGGGATGTCCCACACATAGCGAGGCATGGTGACAATGCCCACACACTAGTCAGCGGAGCCTGGCAAAGCCCCGATTCACTGAACTCGTTTGCACTGAAGGTCCACTAGCAACTGTCAGCAAAACCGTACCCCCTTTCCTAGTTTCTCGTTTGTTTCAGAAACTGTCCCAAGCCCGAAGGCAATGTCTTCTGCAAAATACATCCTTCATGCATGGCAGAGAATTTTAACTGAGCGCACTTTAAAAAAAATATATACTGTTAAGAACGGTAGCGGATGCTGTAAGCAACATCATCACCCTCATTCCGTCACTTTTATGTTAGTCAAGCTCCCACTTTTCCAGGCAGAAATTTCCCTTTTCCTGGCCTACTCTTTTTTTTAAAGTCTTGTTGAATGGGGAAAGGGGGGAAGAAAGTCATGAGAAATTCTGCAGATTTCAAAGGAAACATTTTTTTTCTTTCAGTAAGAGAACACCTTCCATTTCTGTGGATAGATCAGCAATCAAACTGGGAGGTGCTTGAGATATTCACCTGGAATTGAAGAAGTAACCCAGGGAAATCAGGAGATGATCTAGAGCTAGATGATGCAAGCACGGTGCATGCTCTTTAATTTCTAGACTTCTCATTTTCTTTCTGCTCTCCAGCTGCATGAGAAGGCACAGTTACAGCTGCACGTAAAGCCTTAGTGCCATTGACTTTCAGCCTGCCGTTACGCGAATCTAGTGTTCAGTATTGCAATTATCTGCATGATACAGAGAAGCGTATATTAAGCTAATGTGTGTAAGCATTTCCAGTGTTTAGCATTTTTCTCTCAACAATAATCAGTCTCTCTCTGTCTCTTACGTAATGGAAGATAATTTAACTGCTCTGTCATAAAATGTTATTTTGAGAATGATGTAAGTGGTGACTTTCTCAGATGTTTACAGACTACTTGGTTTGGAAATGCAAGTTTTCCATTGCTATCCAGACTTTAACCCTGGGGAAACTGTGCACGGTATTCCCCAGGGACTGTGTCTCTGTAGTGTTCTCTAAGAGCACAACAGAAAATAAATAGTAATTGCATTGGTTCTTTAAAAAAAAAGTCAAACTACTTCTGACAAAATCACTTGCATGGTAGTCTAGCTACTAGGACTGTTAATCCCAGTACAGGAAGAATGCAGAAGAAAATGCCATCAAATTGGCAAATCTTGACCCTGAGAAAAGAAAAGAGAGAAAAGAAGATAACTTTGCAGCGCTAGAGCTGATTTTACGGTACAGCGATTTTAGAGTTTCATCCAGCTTGCGTATGCTTGACTTAGGAGTGCAGTTATAGGTCAAAGAAGACTGACCATGCCCAAGCCACATGTGATTAATGAAACTATGCTTTCCAAGTTATCATACGGAAGAAGAAGGTGCCCCTAGTACTGTATCTTTTGTGGTTTAGCCACAGACCCCGTGCTTTGAGTTAAATGGAAATGGAAAAAAAAAAAGGAAGAAAAATAGGAGTCATCATCACAGACTCTCCCTACCTCACCTTACAGCTTTTTCGTCTGAACGCAGACCTCTTGCAAGCACATCCACAAAACTGAAACAGCCCTGGTTTTGCACAACCGCTCGTTCAGTTGAGTGCCATCATCTCCACACGCATTCCTCACTTCTCATTCGCCAGTTTACCAAAGCTGATGGCACTTGACATTTACAAACCTAGAGAGAAAAAAAGAGCGCTTGGTTGAACTGACGCACCAGAAGTTTAAGAAGCTGAATGCCTGGAGTTCAGAACTGGCATCTGCCTGCGATAAAAAGTAGGTGCAAGGCAAAATCAGTTGGTGCCTATCACATCGTGCAGAGCCTAGGAGCTAAGCCCAGGGAGGTAAAGTCACCCACCTGACCCCTGAGGTAAATCACAAAGAAGGATTAAGGCAGGTCCGTGGGAGAAGCAAAGAACATCTCCGTGTGCACAGCTCATCATCCCTGCTTTACGTATTACTTCATGTTCTTTCAGCCCCTGCCCAGCTACAGTAGCATCTCAGGCACTCTGTGCTAATGCCTGGGAAGAAGAAACCCTTTCACATGCATAATTGTACAGCTGGAATCTGAAAAGCCCTGCAGCTTGGAGCAGAACAAGCCAGGGAACTGCTATACTTCTGCCATCTAACTGGAATGCTCCAGGAAGAACCCTTTTCCTAGTTTGACGCCACTTACCTCTGTGCTCTCATCTGAATGAACAGTAACTAGTACTTTGACGGCTTAGTGGTGTGATATGATTTCCTGTGGTTTGAGCTTCTTCTTTTTTGCCCTCTTCCACAAGTAAAGCCCGCCTGACTCTTTATCGTGGTATACTATGCAGAGCCCACAGTCCTGGCCAGTTATCCTGAATTAGCTGTGAGTGTGCGATAACAAGGAGCCGATGCCACATCTTGATGACTCACTCTTTGTGGCTGAGGACGAGGTTGAGGTGATCACGCTTGAATGCTCCCCAACAAGAGAAGTCAAAAATACAGCCTGGATACGACTTCCCAGAAGGGAATCATCTCCTCCTGATGGTACTTATCTTGCCCTCAGTTTGCCAGCCATCCTTCACGTGCAGCAGCCTTCTTCATTTGAGGTAGTATGTCCCACCTCTTTTCAGTCCTTTGCACTTGTTTTCTATTGTTTTTATTGTACGGATACCGTTAGCTCGGAAAAGCGGGTTCGTTCACCGGTGTGCAAAACGCCAAACTACGCACAGAGCGGAGGTACTTTTTTTAATTCATTTTTGCGCAAAGATGGGTGCTAGAGGTGGTAGCCCACAAAGCCAGCACCCTGCACCGAGAAACCCCAAGGCATTTGTACAGTTATGTGTGTCAGTCACAGCTAATGTCCACATCCCCCAGCTAATAATTGGTTAGTTTCTCACTTCACCTTAAAGGTACAGCTCCCTTTAAATTCACCACACATGCTCAGAGAATAAGGGGCTTATACGAGGGGGATGGGGGTGGTTCTGGCCTGTGGCCATGATTCTTAGTTTTATAATGAGCATTGTTCACCTAATGGGCACTTTGGCTTTTTCCTTATCAACATTCCCATTAGTTGTTCTCCTTGACTATATACTTTATCACCCAATTCTCAGGCCTTCTGCGGCAGGATGTTTGCTTTGATCAGTCTCTCGGCTCTTCTTCAAGAATACAGTTGTAAAACAAGTGCTTCCCTGGCTCTCAGTTTCTGTCTCTGGCCAGCAAATTCTGTTCTGCCAGGCTCACATGGTTCGTTGTTACTGCTTAGCGGAAAATTCCATTTTCTTCAGGATATCAATACTACAATTCGGTTAATGTTTACGTATGTCCTCATACCACCTAACTTTTGGCCTACGTACTAACTAAGACCCCTGAATAACACTTGTCTTTGTTGCTTCTTTGATCGTCACATTACTCATGTATATAAAATGCTGATGTGTTGCTTCTAGTTGTTGCATCAGAATATTAGAGAAGTCATTATACTGTTGTAGCTTATATAGTTTTACTATGGGTTTTTTGTTTCATGGCAAGCTAATATAGATGTAGATATAGATTTAGATGTAGGTGTTGGTATAGATATAAGTGTGGGTATAGATATAGGTGTAGGTATAGGTATGAATTAGTGCCCTTACAATTTATCGAGTGCCACAGGCCTCCGATTTCACTCCACATTCCTTTAGTACGCTGCTCTGCATAAGTAACAAGGACTGCTTTGAACTAGTTCGAGCAGAACTGAAAAGTGATGAAACATCAGCAAAGGAGAAAGGAGTCAGCAGACCCTGACATGTTTTCTTCCCAATCCTTTAATTTCACTGTAATATAATCTCAAAATATTTGTCATTTTTTGTCATATCTACAAAATAATGAGGTTGTGTGAAAGGAAGAGATTTCAAAGCTGGGTGTGGGGGAGATCTTTATCTACTTTCTGTCCTGTTTGTATATATTGTACATATATATATGTGGACCATCGGCCCCCACAGGCGCACGGCATCAGCTGAAACTAGGGAGTTGAGGTTGGGAATCAGGGTCAACTTTTCCCCCACAAGAACGGTCATGGCAGTGGGGCAGGTTACCCAGAGAGGTTTTTGCTATCTCTGTGCTTGGGGGTTTCAAGCTGCAGCTTGACAATGCCCTGAGCACCTGGCCGGACCTCAGGGTTGACCTTGCTTTGGGCAGAAGTTTAGATCAGAGACCTCCCAAGGTCCCCTGCACCCACATCCATTCTGTGATCTTACCCTAATCCTGTGAAAAGTACCAAGTTTAAGATGGTAATTGGCAGAGCTGCATCTCCTCTGGGGTATGCCGTACCTACGGCCTAGTGGTCTCCAAAGTGGGGTGTGTGCAAGACAATCCACTGTGGCATGGGAAGGAACCATCAGAACTTCAGTAGCAGAGGCATACGATTTATAAATAAATAAATATACATATACTGGGGGAGAGCGCTCAAAAATGTTTTACTGAATATGTTAGCTCACTTGTATATATATGTATATTATTCTTGGATGAAATGAAGTGGCACAGGAGTTAGTAGTAGCTAAGAAAGAATCATAGTTAGGAGTAGAAACTAACACCTGAGAATTTTAACAAGATAATAAAGAATGCTTAGGCCAGACAACACACACACACGCACACGCACACAGACACAGACACACACCCAGACACACACCCACACACACACCCACACACACCCCCTCCCCCCTCCACCCCCCTGACTCCTCTTGAGTATGTGCACTGAATTAAAAAATCACACTGCACCTTTAAACTTAAGCGGAGAAGATATAGACCAATAGAAGAAGGGGATGCTAATCCAGGTCAATGATAATGTATTAGATAGACGTGGTGCATTAACTTTCATGTATAAATGTCAAAAAGGAATTATGGTAGGTGTGCACGTAAGAGAAATTGTCCCCCATGCACCCGGTGCTGAATAAAGCAATGCCTGCTCTTTAATACACCTGGTGTTAAGGAGTTTTATTCCCGGCTTTTGGTGACAAATAGAGTGCACAACAAAAAAGGTTTGGAGGCCACTGCTATAGTCATCCTTCTGGGAGTATCTTTGCCTACAGTATTCCATGGAAGCACCCCTTGAGTAGTGAAACTTGGGAAAAATGAGCTAACCCACTTCTGATTCCCAATAGTGATTCCAGTTAAGCAGGTATGTGGGTGTTTCAAGGATTGTTCCTATTTATCCCTTTTTTGTGTGTGTGTGTCTGTCTGTCATGCTGTGATCAAAATAAACATATAATGGATATGAAAAGTGCCCAGACTATATCTACAGTCAGGAGCATTTCTCCCCCAGCTTGCCTGCATTTCGAGATGTGCCTATCAGGATTTTATCTTTCCCTGGTCAATATGGTTTCTTGTACAATTCCACACTGGCACCTGAACTAAGCCTTGCATGGAATTATAAGCAGTATCAGCAAACAGGTATCAAAAATAAGCAATCCTATCTTAGACCTATTTGAGATTTTTCTCTCAGTTTAAAGGCAAACTCCAGCTTTGCCCATAATACCCCTGCACCCAGTTATCCGTTGGTCAATGTAAAGCTGATTATAACAGCAAATACAACTGGATATAAAAGTATCACAGTAACAGAAAAGGAAAAGTCAGGAGAAACAAATCTGCCAGAGATGTTTGCACTTACTGGCCTGTGAGAGAAGTTTTAATTTTGGAATTACAGGGAAGTGAGATGTCATGTTTTATGCGCAGTGAACAAATGCCATCCTGCTATTGCAGATTTTTTCCTTTGTTGAATCAAAACAAGATATAACGTATTAGAAAACCCCAGGAGTTTTGTCCTTCCACAAGCCCTGATCTGGTTTAGAAGATGATACTTTCGCATTTATCTACTGTTTCTGCTTTATCTCTGATTTTTCACAAGTCTGTAGTTTTGTGACCAAAACTAACCCTTCCGTGCCCCAGGAGGAGCCAGCTGTCTGAGCTGGAGCTGGGTTACACAGCTGGCAGCCCAAACCCCAGCCCAGCGCTGGCAGAGGCCGCTCTCTGACGACTAACCTGAAATGTTGGCAAATAGCCATTTTAAAGACCCAGAATTGCTGTGGGCAAGGTGTCCCCAGCCAGAGGACAAGCATAGACTGTGCCCCTGTGGCTCAGCTGTGTCCCCAGCTCCGTGGGGCAGCCGTGTGCTCCACAGCCCCCGGTGCCAGAGGAGACCTCAGGGGACGGAGACAGATGACCAGAAATGCTGGACTGCCCGTCACATCCAGGACATCGGCAGCTGTGGGGCAAGCAGTAGCAATGTATGTATATTGAATTTGTTGTCATGTCCGTGTGTAAAGTCCCATGTATCAAGTGGTATCCACAGCCTTTGTACAAGTGCATTTATTTGGAAACTGCTATTCGTTTTGTTTACTTTCTTTTTACACAGACAGTGATTTGTTTAGTATGCCATGATGAAGTAATCACAGTTTAGACTTCTCTACTGGAATACAAATGTACGCTCTCATTTATACTCCATAAAAGAGCACTATATTTTAATTTTTTGGCCTAACACATTAATGAAGAGATAATTTTGGGAAGAAACAAGATTTTTACCTGGAAATGGGAAAGGTATCACATATACTTTGCTTCTTCCCATTTTATTGTTGGTGAAAAGGGGACAGCAGGGTCTTCTGCTGCCCTTAAATACATGATTAATTTTTTTCAAGCCATAAGGCTATGTGATTTTTATGTTCAGCATTATTTGATCCTTCTGGTGCAGGATCCATATCAATGAGAGTGTCAAATAACATTAAAGTGATCAGACGGACTCTTCATCGGTCTAACTTCTGTCAGTTTGTTGTCGATGTCAGTGTGAGTAGAATCAGACCCATAGTGAAAGCTGGAACTTTCTCCCTAAAACATCACATCTCGGCATTTAGCTGCAAATGTTTGCAAACATCAGTTTACGCACATTTACCACTGTTTCATTGCTACTTTCCTTCAGGAAAGACAGTCACGTTGATATCCCTAAGAAAATGGAATATTTGGAACTGTCCGCTAAAGACATAACAATGAACTACGTGAACCTGGCAAAACAGATGTTGAGGGCCAGAAACAGAAACTGGGAGGTAGGGAAGCACCTGTTTCACGACTATATCCTTGAGGAGAGCTGAGAGACTGATCAAAGCAAACAACCCGCCTTGGAAGATGCTGAGAACAGGGTGATAAAGTGTGTATTCGGTGAGAACAACTACTTAGGATGTTGGTAAGGACTAAAACTAAGTGTCCTTTAGGTGAACTATCCTCTAATAAAATATTAAAAATCAGGCCCATACCCCAGGAACCACCCCCCCTCTAGTAAGTCTCTTACTCTCTGAGCATTTGTGGTAAATTAAACATGAGCTGTACTGTTACATTGAAGCAAGAAAGAAATTAACCAGTTATTAGCTGAGGCGTGTGAATATTAGCTGTGACTGATGCATTTAACTGTATAAATGCCTTGGGGTTTCTCGGTGCAGGGTGCTGGCTTTGTGGGTTACCACCTCTAGCACCCATCTTTGCGCAAAAATGAATTAAATAAAGTACCTCCACTCTGTGTGTAGTTTGGCATTTTGCACGTGGGGTGAATGAACCCACTTTTCAGGATAACAATACCAGGAGCAGAAGAAACACTTGATCCTTCCTGTAAGTTCAAATCTACCTGGAGCTGCACCTCCTTAGGAGTGTGTATATAAAAAATACTTCTGCTTTGTGAACAAAGATTAATGAGTCGGGAACATGAGAACAAAGTTATGCCTAATCTTGCTGTGTAAAATATGCAAAATCGTTGAAGCAGCTTAATAATTTGGCACTCTTCAGTATTAGTGTAGTGCTGCCACATTTATCACTCTGACTCTGAAGAATCCTCAGCCACATATAATGAGCCCCGTTCTGCTCACATTTGCTGTAGTGGAAGAGTTATTAATTTCAGGGACAATGGGAATCGGTCAAGTCCAAAGAAATCTATGTCCAGGGGATGAATGAAAGCAACACGGAGCTGCGTGAATGAAAGCAGTATGGAGCTGCATTGAGGTCTTGCCTTGATTCCCAAATGCTTTGACAGGCATTGCACTGACAGACAGAGAAAAGCTGATACAAATGTAGGTAAATAAATAAGCACACAAAAATATACATAAAGAAATGAACATATACAAGCGTAAGTATTATCCACCACCTCCGGCTGGCAGGGAAATTATTCTCTATTAGCGGATGAGGATTTTTCCTGAGTACACCCATATGCCAGATAAGCAGGATACAGTAAATTACAGCTGGAGGACTGCATCTCAGTTTCAAATGGATGCCAGCAGGGAGCCAGCCTGGTGAGACTGTACAAAGCTGAGGCTGTTGGGCAATTGGTGTCAGTAATGGGTTCTGTTGGCAGGAGAGAGAACTATTCATGGTAGACTTCACCAAGATCAGAAGATGATTCCTTTTGAATGCTCCATGTAACTCTGGCATGAAACAGTGGTGTTTGCTGACAAGAGCAAGCTTTCCTGTTCAGGCCCAAAGTTTGCAGAACTTTTCAGTTCATCTCTGGAGAACTTCAATGTTAGACAAGGTGGAAAACAACTGTTCCTCAGAGGGGGGGAAGCCTGAGAAGGCCATGACAACCAAAGGTGTGTTGTCCCAGCTGGGCGAAGGCTGATTTTGGCACAGGCAGGTGCATCCAGCACTGTGCTTGCTCTATCTGCCTCATGTTAGTGATGTACCACATGCACTGAACACACCCGGATTGACAACTACACTTAGAGAGGGTGTGTTGGGTGGGTTCAAGCATGAGCCATGGGGGTTTCCTAGAGGCTGTCACGGCTGTTGAAATTCTCTGACCACACCAAGAAAGTACATGTATCTTTCCTTCTGGGATGCTCTTACATCACTCCTGCTTGAATAGCTGTTTCTGTTCTATCCTCTGCCTTGCAATTGGGGTAACATTGCTGAGGGAGTCAAAGCGCACTCTTCCGCTCCCTAGAGACAGGCAGGAGGGATGTAGCACCGACACTCATTCTTCTGCCTGCTTGCAGCTACACAGCTGTCAGCATGTCCCTTTGGCTTACCTGGGATTGATTTAATATTAATTTGGCATTGGCTTTAATGAGGCGCCCACTAGCACTTAAATAATTTGAGGCTTCTGTCCCCTTCACGTATTTTGCACGCCACTGCAATTCAGAGGCAAGAGTACAGACATTTGAGCGCAAGAGATTATTAAAGAGAATAATGCTTCTGGTTTTGGTTGTGGTGTTCTCATTTGAAAGAGGTTTTACACAAATTACTATGAACGCCGTAGTTGACAGTGATGAGCCTCTGCTATTACAGTCTACCAGGTGAGTATTGAATACTGCCCCAGTAAAGGCAAGGCCAACGGTAACACAAGGCAGTTGATGTGAAGGCAACTCTGTTATTACTGCTATTATGTGATAAAACTGTAAGGAAAGCTCAAAAAGGCATAAAGAAGTAGCTTGGAGTTTTGCTTGCAAAGTAAAAATCAGTATTTCACACCTTATTGTCATGAGCATAGGAGGCGCCAGAGGGCGTTTCAGTGCTACACAACTGCAGGAGGCCCGAGTGAAGCGAGGCACCACGTAAGGTGAACAGACGCCACCCATCCAAAGCACGCTGCAGAGCAGGAAAGGTGTTAAGGGGCGTCAACAGCCGAGAATATTTTCACTTTGCTCTAATGAGTATAGCTGTAACAGAATTTAAGATTTAATAGAGAAAATTCCCTCTTCAAAATTAAACAATAGCTACAGATGTAAAGACTGCACCTGTCCCTTGAGAGAGGACAAATCTCAACTATTTAACAGCAGCATTAATTCCAAGGCCATGGTGGATAAACACATTTTCTTCTACCAAACGCTGGATGTAAGCAATACAGAAGTGCAAACATACATTACACATTCAAAGCTGTTTGCTTTGGTTTTTTTTCTCATTCCTGTGGTATCACTAACCACAGCAACGTATTAGATGGATTTGAATGGGCCAAGCCCAGTTACAGAGAAACACTGAAGCATTAAACAGTCTATTCAGACAACCATAAAACTTCTAACATGTCAGTTAGGATTATTCTTTCCCCTAGCACAACAGCAATTTAAGGAGAAATCTGCATACTACACCATTAACTTCCTACAGAATACAAAGGACAAGAGGGACTTACGCTCAATTGTTACATTTTCCCCTCCGTAAGTTATGACAATATATTTCAAAAAGGAATCCAAAATAATCCATTGTACATTTGTTCAACCTATAAACACAAAAATCTGTGGCAGAGTACAAAACAGTATTAATACAGTAGGAGTTTTATTTCCTGGGATGCGATATCCTGTACTCTTACCTGTACTCTTCAGTCTCTTCTTTCAGAAAGGCCAAGCTTCCAAACAGCAATTTTTTTAAAGGTATGAATTTTAATAAAGCCTTCAAATGCTGACAACTTGTCAAACTTGTACTATGGAAACACAGTGTACAATCGCAAGGTAAATAAAAATGTGTAAAAAATAAAAATAACTTAAGAGTGACACTGCTTATCTACAGACTTTTTCAAACTACCTCAGTCATCATTTTTTATTCTCTTTTTATCAATATAGATTATTTCACGGCTCAGGAAAGGCAGTGAATAGCTTGTAATTTAGTATATTCAGGTCAGGTCTCATCCTGCAAAGTTAAGAGGAAGCTGAGGAGAGTTGTCTTGATGCTGACATAGCGTGTTCATACTTGGCCTCCTAGCCCACCTAAGTAGCTCAAGCAGTACTTTTGTGCAGACCATACTCTCTTTAGCAAAAGTCTTTGTAGCATATTAAATCTATTCAGGCAAGTCAGGCAAGTATTTTGTTGTACTCAGTCACTATCATATTCCTCTATTTTTAATTCATCTTCCTCCATGACTGCTTGAGCTGCAACAGGCTGAGGCTGACTGCAAGGTAGTTCACTTCCACTGCACTGGCTAGAAGAGAGAGGGAATCCATCCGATTCATTCTCATTTGTTCTGCTTTTCTCCATCTGTACAGCCGTCTCCATAGCATGCACATCGGCACGGTCCCCCTCAGAGCTAACAAATAAGTCTGGTATCCCAGGATCTTTGTCAGTAAGTGTTTCAAGCTTTAACCTGTAAAATTATCATTGCAACAGTAAGTTACCACAAAAAAACACAACCCAACATCTCCTGCTCTCTCACACAGAAGCTGCAATAGAAAAGACTGCCCATGTACCGAACAAGTCACCCTCCCTACACTGATGCTCAACGGCTTTCACATTTTCTGGCAGTAAGACCCTCCATCAATCGCAGCTAATTCAAGCTATACACATTCTGTGCTCACACCACTACCTTCGGTGTTGTGTTTTGCAGCTCTGCACACATCTTCTGGTATAGATACTTGTGCCCAGAACTCAACACCATACAGCTGACATGGCAGCCTACAGCAGACACAGGAGTTGCCCTCAGGAAGGGGATGCCCTACCTAGCCTCAAACCACAGCAGCAGCAAAATACCAGACCATGTTCACACTCCATCATCTTCCAAGGAGCCGTTGTTGCTTCAAGTTTCTTACTTACGGTGACAGTGGTTTTGCTTTGCTTTTATCATGCATGTGAACTGCTAACAATCGAGCCACTGACAACAGCACATGGTACATGTGCTGGAAGGCATTTAACCTGAAACAGGCAAATTTTAAAAAGGAGCAGAAATGTTTTTGTATTTTATAATTTCTTTTACTATTTGGACTTCTCAGTCTTTCTAGCATCTCCACATCAGTATGATACCAATGTTCCTTTACTATTTTTCCCACTTTACATGGGAATAATAAAACCTTACACAGTTACTGACAAAAACTCATCCTGACACCAGTTCCAGCTGATCAAATACCATGTACTCTCCTCAATGCCAGTTTTCTCACTACAGTACCATTCCCATTCTATTAATGGACAGAATGGAAAATAAATAAAATATTCTTATTTCCATTGAAATAGCTGCACATAAGTTATTTTAAGGAGTGCTTAAAACACAAAATAAATAATTTTCAATTAAGATTCCTGAAGGAAGCAAATGCTTACTAAAATACCTACGTTTCTCTATACTTCCTTTCCAAAATAGTGAACAAATGAAAAAGGATTACCATGCTTTCAGGAGAAAGTTACGCCTCAGATAAAACTCTAAATGACACACACCCAACTTATTTATGCAGATGCAAAACATCTATTGATATTTAAAGGTCTGCTGCAGCCAAAATTAATCACATAAGGAAGTCTACAATTAATTTGTAAAGTTACAAAAATTTTGGCTTAGACTAGGGAGATTGCAAAGAAATACACCCAGTTAGGGAGCCTTTCCTTTCTTCCTGACTAGCAACTGAAATGGCTTTTAATACAACAACTGTTGGGTAACAGGGTGGTTCTTGGGTAATACAGCCTTTATCTTATAGGCCAGTATTTCATAGTTAAAACTCAGACAGCAATACATCAGTGATAAATACGAGATGCTTTGTTGGATACCCTAACAAACTCCCTGTGTTGGTTAAGAGATGAAAGACAGCCTCATTCCAGCTAGGTGTGACCTCGAGCCTTTATAAGAAAAAGACCATCACAATTAAAGCTCTTTTTATTTCAGAGATATCAAAGTTACAAAAATGTGACTGAGGGACTACTAGTATAATTGACGTCTGTGATTCAGAAGGCTCACTAAAGTCACAATACAACATGTCATGCCATATCACCCCATGTGTGCTACATAATCTGTACATAGTGCCACAGTTGAAATAACCAGGGGTTGTGGGTTTTTTGCTATTTAACATCTAAGACAGAGGAGCTTGAGTAGCTATGGTTTTACAAAAAAAGCATTCTAAACCAGGGTTTACTCTAAGTAGTCTGATAGGCAAAAATTCCACAAAATAAAAATCATTGCTGCTATTCCATTTCAGGGGAAGCACTCATTAAAATATTTTGCAGTTCCACAGATATAGAGCTGTTTCAAAGGAAATAAGAATAATTCCCCATTATAATTTCTTTCTTACACTTCTAACACGCATGTGAACACAGAATGTTCTATCAGATTGCCAGATTAATGTTTTATGTCATGATAAATAACAGGCAAAGCACACTACACTCTTTGCATCAATTCAGCTGTATTCTCATGTAAATGTTTTTGATTGTAAAAAAAAAATTTACTCAGGTCATGCACTGGAGAAACACAGATATGTCTAGGACAGAGCTAATATTTGACAGATGGAAAGAAAAGCTAAACAAGGATTAAAATAAATGTTATAGTGAAAATGTTGCTATTAACAATGATAAATCTGGACTAGAAGAAGCTTTAACAGGCAAAATCTAAAATTATCATGCTGCAAGTGACAGAAAATGTCACACCACAGATGTACACTGAAGATGTTTCTCTATGAAAGGGTTCTTTTCCTCATTATATTAAGAAAGAAATAAAGTCTTACTTTTTTTAAGAAAAGACAGAAGTCAAGTTTACCTCCCAAAATGTCTTTTCAGTGGTAGCCTCCCAACATCTTGGATAAAAGCAATCTGAGCTAAGAACAAAGAATCACCAGTATCATTTTGTGTAGATCATAATGAACATACAATTAAACATACTGGAAAATAAATAATTCATAAGTTTAGTCAAGTATTCCTGTATATATTTGCAGTATTTTGGATACCAAAACACTACACACACGCGTATGTATTTTTCCCCCCATTTACCACGTTACCGTAAGGTATTTACAGGTTGCCTACACACAAAAAACCCCCCTGACATTCATCAACTGTGTATTGATGATGTGGAGTTATTATTCCATAGCCTAGAAAATGAATTCATACTAATGTCGGGGCCTTAGTTAAGGCATGAGGCCTTTTATTAGAAGTAATTAACATAGCCTAAGCAACCCAGCTGTTCTAAACACTAATATTCGGATTATGTACCATACAAAGTAAATTTTTCCACATGAATTGTCTGCTATTGGATTACCTCAGGTTACACATTTTTTAACACAGTGCAAACTTGGATTTTGCTTATTTTATCTGGGAAAGGTTTTTTAAAGCCTTTTAAGTCTGTTTTTGTTACTGCAAAAGGATCAGTAAGGAATGAGATCTCATTAATATTGCCTGCTATGTTTCCAAAAGTCTTCTCATCAAATCTTCTAGAAAATTTAAAAGAAACCCTAAGCTTAAGAGAACAACTTAATTAGTAAGGTTTGATAAATAATTTATTAATAGGAAATGGGGAGGGAGAGGGGTATGAGGTAATAGTTAACTCTTGCAATGGAATACAGCTGCCAGTAGAGATCTGTGCCAGGACCTGGGCTATCCAGAACATTCTTAAAAGTAATCCTGTGAAAAAAGGGGGTGAAGTGTGAGATGACCAAGTCTGCGATGCCACCCAGTTAGACAAGCTAGTAAGGACGTGGGCAGATGGAAAAACTATGAGCAGCTTAAGATACTGAATGTGAGGGCAACATGATGAAATTCAAAAGTACACAGATACCAGAAATGCACGCAGTTTAAAAAAACAAAAGGGACAACCAATTTCAAATACTCCCAACATGAGGACCCCATCTTACACATTTATAAAGTGTCATATAAGCTTCACTTCTGCCAAGAGAGATACTATTTCAATTCTTTTAGTGACAGAAGTTTTTAAAATGTTCTTGATGTTGTTTAAAACCTGATAGGACAGCTTTAATTGTGGCTCTGTTACTAGAAACATTTTTGGGTATCGGCTATATGCATTTGCCATAAGTATTTTTTTTACTGAGGGAAAGGGACAGATAGTATTGACATTTTGGGTTACAAAGTTTTCAGTATGCTTTAATTACACAAAAGATCCAGGATCAAGAGTTACACCCATCTTACCTTGGTTTCTCATTGGATTTGCTAACATAGCAAGATAAGGCAATAGCTCTGTCTGAAGGCACTGAGGTGGTAAACAGAAGCTTGAAAAGAGAGATTTTGCAGCAAGGCAGTTTTCTTGATACTGTAAGAGTTGAGGGGAAAAAGAAACACACATAAAAAGCCTGGTAAATCATTATTAATGTAGATATTCTGTACTGTAAGAGACAGACTTTCTTCTTGCCTGCTGGATGACTACAGACAAGCTATAGAAAAATGAGATCAGAATAAAAAAGATAAGTAGTTACAGTTAACATATACATATCATAAAAATGATAAATTTCTTCATTTGTGCCTTTTGCTGGGCACTGAAATTTCCAGAAAATATTTATCCCTTGATTAGAATTCCCCACCCATCCAGTACAGTATTTTTTGCCAGACACAGCAATAAAGTATTAGTTCAAATATAAAAAATTGCCAAGAGCTTTGGCATCTCATGAACATGCTATTTCTGATAAACACATAAAATGTAACAGCAGTAATTTGTTGAACTTACACAACAGTAATGTGATTTGAACAGCACAAAAACTTAAACTTATTTTTAGGAATACTTTATAGTATTTCAACATTAATTGTGTCTCCATTAACTTATGATTAAGACTCTCCCAGAAGTATGCCAGCTTGGACACAGGAATCAGACTTTGTCAGAAGCCTCCAATTATTTTTCCATTAAAGGAATAATACAAATTTAACTCTTCAAGCAAGTGCTTTTTAAAAGTAGCTTGTATCAAAATAGGATATTTGACAAGTTTAGCACTGTGAGCAAATCTCTTTTTTACTACTCAATTATCATACCTTACAAAAACAAAAAAATCCAGCATTTACCTTTTTATTGATAAAGAACCACTGGGGTTTATGTAAAGGCCGGAACCCCATCCCTCCTTGATGGTGGGCAAAGGCTCTGGACATATTTGAATGTATCAACCCCCGTGTAGCCACAGACACGCTGTATTGTTCCATCACATGCTGTGTCTACGACAGAAATCGGGCATTATGTAAACTCAAGGTCTCTACAGCGTGCCTCATTTGAGCTAAAATACACTCTGTAATTCCAGTGACACAACACACCCAGAATACATTTAGATTACTGTGAAACTTTTACTCAAAGCAGCAGAATGAAAAAGCTAGCTCAATTACTTCAGGGAAAAGGCATACAGACTCCAACACATTTTTGGCATAAATATGTTCTACTTAAAAATATTTTGTATAGTATTTTACAAACATTATAACCCACTGTAATAAAATACTGAGAGAAGTTGGACAAAAAGAAGTATCTCTTCTATAGTTGGTGTACTTTAGCATTCATTAACAATTCACTGTCACCTATACTGTAAGTTTGAAGTGATACA
Organism: Phalacrocorax carbo; assembly: GCF_963921805.1. Taxonomy (NCBI): domain Eukaryota; kingdom Metazoa; phylum Chordata; class Aves; order Suliformes; family Phalacrocoracidae; genus Phalacrocorax; species Phalacrocorax carbo. The sequence goes on from NC_087548.1 coordinate 77,405,967, forward strand.
GCTTAATTCTTACTGAATTGTAAGAAAATTGCTTTCTACCATTCATAAACACCTAGAGAAAAATTTAGAAGCTCAATGTCAGAGTTTTAAAATAAAAGTACATGTGTATAAAAAGATAACACTTACACTCCAATTACTACAAAGGACGTCAGCAGTGCTCAAATATTCACTGGCTCTCACTATGTCATCTATATCAGAAAAAAAGTCTACATAGTTCTGGTGAAGGTATAAATTAAACATGCTTCCAGACATATGCGATTTTTCCACGATATCCTATTAGGAAAAAAGAAAGTTCAAGTTTTACAGAGTGTATAAAGAAAAGCATCCTATAAAAGTTATGATATGTTCAGATGGTTGGGGAGCTGGCACACGTGACCTGTGAAGTGATGCCTATATACAAAAGGGAGGTTGGTTTGCTCCCAGAGAAAGCTAATGGTGGGGATGGAGGGGCGGAAGCCTTTGCTGTGTTCAGCTCGCTTAATGGGTGGTAACAGAAAGATGAACTCGGACTCCTCTTGGCAATGCACAGCAGAAGGATGAGAGGTAACAGTCACAGGCTGTGGCAAGGGAAAGCCCACCCTCCACTACAAGTCTGTCAGTGAGGTGAGAGAATCTCTGTCCCTGGAGATACTCAAAGCTCCACAGATCAAGAGCCTGGGAACCTAATCTACCTCTGAAGTTAGCCTCCAAAGGTCCTTTCCAGATTATTTATTCTGTAGCTTAGACAGATTGAGTACACATACATTAAGATAAGAGACAGACCACTGTGCTTCAGAATTTGCATCAATCACTTAGACTTTGGTTTCGTTTTTTTCAAACCAAACTGGAATCAAGTAGTCATTGCAGATGTACCTCAGGCTGAATAAGCAAGGTGTCTCGACGGTATTCTGATAAGTGAGTGGGCAGCTGAGGAAATTCTGGTTCTGACACTGGTTCTCCTACAAAGAATTTTACAATCTTTAGTCTTTTAGTATCAGAAATGTTGTTACATTTCTGCCTATAATAAAAAAAGCCAGAAGATAACGCATTTCAGATTAAATATTCAAAATCAGAATAAAAGTGACAGAGATGTGTAACTGCCTGAATAGTAGCTTTCACATATATTGAGCATCACTTTTAGCAACTGTCATCTCTACCAGCAGCTAGATTACACCACTTTCAGTTCCCAGAAAGCTCTTGATACAGGCATAAGTACTTAAATATAAAGTCAATATTATATAGTCAACAACATGTAATTAGTCACATTACACTTCACATAACAAATTTAATCTAATTACTTTCATATTCCCTCATCTCACTATTTTTCCTTAGTTTGTTTTGTAACAGATATTGTGAATTATTCCTGAAGTGTAGACAGCCAATAGCATTATGGATCCTGATTTAGCTAAGTGCAGATACTACTAGTGTAATAAGTACCAAATACTTATGAATCATAGTTTTTAAATGTTAAAAACCCAGTACTGTTAAATGTTAAATGTTAAAAACCCAGCCAGACACAGATTTACAGAACCTGACTGTATAAAAAGTAGAACTTTCAGTAGTAGTAAGGCGGAAAGTACTTTGGAAAGGGACACAGGGTATGACAGAAACAGAAGAGGTTTTCAAGTCAGAAAGGAGAGAGCACATATGTTGGTAAAGGGAAACAAAAGAGTTGTAATAAACAGGAGGGAAGATCGCAGAAGGGTGAAACCCATACACATGATTAGGGAGGCAGTAGCTATGAGGTGGCAGGGCTGTTCTGTAACCTTTAGGAATACAGACAAGTACAGAACATAACGGTACAAAATTCTGCACTGAAGCAAAATTTGCTTTTCTACAAAGCAACATATGTGGTGGCTATCTATCTAGCTTTGTGTGCATGTCAGCACATGGACCTAATGCAACTAGACTTATGTGTTTTTATTACACATATGTACACATCTTAAAGAAACATTTATTTACCTAACAGATACAGACACCTGCCATCTCAGTTACCACAAACTTTTATTACTATTTTTGTACTGTTATTAATGACCAAACATACAAATTAGAGGTCACCCTAAGCCATATCTTAGCAAATTTAGGAAGAATAAATCAAAGTTTTCTTACTTTTGCAGTAAAGTATTTTCCCCAGAGCATGGAAAAGAAAGATAGAAGCATCTTTGCCACCAATAGTTTGTATCTCCTGGTCTTCTGATCTATTTTTCTTTTTTACTTTAGATATTGCTGCTGCTGCTTCACATTTTGATGTAGAGCTCCCTTTCTTCCTTGACCAAAACTCTTTCTCCAATGAGCAGTCTATCAATAAAAGCAAAAATACAATCAGGATAAAGCACATAAATCAAAAAACTTATTCTATTACATTGCTACTGCTAAGGTTTTAAACAAACAAATGGAAAAAAAAAGAGAAAAGTTTCTATAAATAGGGGCACTAAGAGAAAACCCATTTACTCGGAAGACAACCCAGTAAGCTAAACTAGCATGCTTCATTTCACTGCTGTCCCTTAAGCCACAGCTAAGGTGCCAACTACTTTTTTTGAATAACAAATCTGCCTTTAAAAAAAGGTAGCATTCTTGCTTATTCATTCTAGTTCTGATGCATCCCCAACTTGCCTTTCTTAAAAATTTCTTCTTTATAAAGTACAAGTGCAAATATATGTAAATTATATTTCAGTTACACCCTGTTCACTTACCGGTTTATCTCCTATTTGCATAATCTGTATAATACCCTCATTGAAATATAAGGCAGCAAAGAAAACCTTTCATTTAGGTGATTCGTCCAACAACCCACTAATTTCCACAATCTTTTGAGCTCCAAGGAGTAAAACCCTTCTTCTGCGCTAATTTAGAACAAAAAAATTTTCACCCACAATTTGATTTAATGGCAGGTGAATGTTCCTTATCAAGCTACGAGAACTTATGCTTTAAGTATTTATCTTTCTTTTCTCCTACAATTACCATAGATCCATTTTACCTGTAAATACTACTATAAAGTGTATGTATCACTTGTGCTTACACATATACAGAAATGAAGAAAAAAATTATATATATGTAAAAAACTAATACTGCATTCTCAGGAAATCAATAAGTAGGTGAGGGGTATCCAAAATTTACAAAATATCACTGGCTGCCAATCATTTACCTACCTGAAATACCTGAACAGCTAAAAAAGTCCCATTCAACATTGTCGTGGTTCAGCCTCAGCTGGCAACTGAACACCACGCAGCCGCTCGCTCAATCCCCCCCCACCCCTGTGGGATGGGGAAAAGAATCAGACGAGCAAAAGAACTTGTGGGTTGAGATAAGCACAGTTTAATGATTACAATAAAATGATAATAATAGTAACAATGATTATGATAATAATGACAATAATGTTAATATAATAAAAGGGAAAAGGAAGGGAAAGGGGAAAAAAAAGGAAAAAAAAACCACGGAAACACAAACGATACAGCCGCTCACCACCCACCGACCAACGCTGCCCCATCCCCGAGCCACGACTGCTTCCTCCCTCCCCCAGCCAGCTCCTTCCAGGTGACATACTGGGCATGACGGTACATGATATGGAATATCCCTTTGGTCAGTCTGAATCCGCTCTCTTTGCTGTGACCCCCTCCCCTCCCTGCTTCTTGTGCACCCAGCAGAGCATGGGAAGCTAGAAATGTCCTTGACTAGTACAAGCCCTACCCAGCCACAGCCTAAACATCCGTGTGTTATCTCAACAGGTTTTTTTCTCCATGCTAATTTCAAAGCACAGCACTATACCAGCTAGAGTGAAGAAAATTAACTCTATCCCAGCTAAAACCATGACAGTATCCACCCCTTATTCCATATCATTTACATCATGCTCAGGTCCCATACTATTCAGTACAAATTCAATAATCCCTACCCACCTTCTCATCCTTTAACAGTATATACAGATTTTTTTCATTTATCATTCCCCTAGTCTGTGGACCACCCCTGTAAAATGCCTGTAAAATGTCTATTAGAGTTCATTTAGTCCATGACTTTGGATTTCATCTATCGTAAGAGTCTTTCAGAGATGCGGTGTTGCATGGGGTCAGATTGTTGCATGTCAGTCCTTGTTCCATCACCGCTGCACTGGTAGCTCTTGTTCTCTCACTGCTGCACTTTGCTCGGTTCCATTGAAAGTTCATTTGCTATTATTATTATTTGGGAGATTCCCACCATGATAACATTCCATTGACATGGCATATAGCAACCATAGTAGCGATGACATACAACAATATATAGCAATTAACAGCCTATTATTCAGTTCATTGGCTGTTTTCACCCAAAATTAAATCCCCCTGAGGTACACACTGGACTCCTCCATCCTCCCGCATCACCCACCAAGTGCGCCCAGGTCCTCGAGCAAACGCAATCCCACGAGTGGGTTTGCCTCTGCCTGAAGCAGGGATAACCCAGACTGTCTTGCCCAGCATATTTTTTATGTGCACTACAGGGACTCTATCCCCTTTCACAGTACGTAAGGGTTCTGATTGGGCAGGGCCAGCTCGCCTGGCAGATCCCCTCGTGTTGACCAACCAGGTGGCTTTTGATAAATGTGTATCCCAGTGTTTAAATGTTCCACCCCCCATTGCTCTCAGCGTCATCTTTAATAGTCCATTGTATCTTTTGATTTTCCCACAGGCTGGTGCGTGATAGGGGATGTGATACACCCACTCAGTGCCATGCTCTTTGGCCCAGGTGTCTATGAGGTTATTTTGGAAATGAGTCCCGTTGTCTGACTCAATTCTCTCTGGGGTGCCATGTCGCCACAGGACTTGTTCTTCGAGACCCAGGATAGTGTCTCGGGCAGTGGCGTGGGGGACAGGATATGTTTCCAGCCAGCCGGTGGTTGCGTCTACCATGGTGAGAACATGGCGCTTGCCTTGGCGGGTTTGTGGGAGTGTAATATAGTCAATTTGCCAGGCCTCCCCATATTTATACTTCAGCCATCATCCTCCATACCACAGAGGCTTTACCCGCTTCACTTGCTTGATTGCAGCGCACGTTTCACATTCATGGACAACCTGCGCAATAACGTCCATGGTCAAGTCCACCCCTCGATCACGAGCCCACCTGTATGTTGCATCTCTCCCTTGATGGCCTGAGGTGTCATGGGCCCACTGAGCTAGAAATAGTTCACCCTTATGTTGCCAGTCCAGATCCACCTCAGCCACTTCAATCTTGGCAGCCTGATCTACCTGCTGGTTGTTCCGATGTTCTTCAGTGGCCCGACTCTTGGGGATGTGAGCATCCACGTGACGTACTTTCACAACCAGGTTCTCTACCCGGGCAGCAATATCTTGCCACAGTGAGGCAGCCCAGATGGGTTTGCCTCTGCGCTGCCAGTTGCTTTGCTTCCACTGCTGCAGCCAGCCCCACAGGGCATTTGCCACCATCCAGGAGTCAGTATAGACATAGAGCACTGGCCACTTTTCCCGTTCAGCAATGTCTAAGGCCAGCTGGATGGCCTTTACCTCTGCAAACTGGCTCAATTCTCCTTCTCCTTCAGCAGTTTCTGCTACTTGTCATGTAGGACTCCATACAGCAGCCTTCCATCTCTGGTGCTTTCCCACAAGGCGACAGGACCCATCAGTGAACAGGGCATACTGCTTCTCCTTTTCTGGCAGTGTGTTATACAGTGGGGCTTCTTCAGCACGTGTCACCTCCTCCTCTGGTGATAATCCAAAGTCTCTGCCTTCTGGCCAGTCCGTAATCACTTCCAAGATTCCTGGGCGACTGGGGTTTCCTACTCAAGCCCGCTAGGTGATCAGTGCAACCCATTTACTCCATGTGGCATCAGTTGCATGGTGTGTGGAGGGGACGTTCCCTCTGAACATCCAGCCCAGCACTGGCAGTCGGGGTGCCGGCAGCAGCTGTGCCTCAGTACCAACCACTTCTGAAGCAGCTCAAACCCCTTCATATGCTGCCAATATCTCTTTTTCAGTTGGAGTATAGCGGGCTTCGGACCCTCTGTATCCCCGACTCCAAAACCCTAGGGGTCAACCTCGGGTCTCCCCTGGTGCTTTCTGCCAGAGGCTCCAGGTAGGGCCATTCTCCCCAGCTGTGGTGTAAAGCACATTTTTTACATCTTGTCCTGCCCGGACTGGCCCAAGGGCTACTGCATGAACTATCTCCTGTTTAATCTGTTCAAAGGCTTGTTGTTGTTCAGGGCCCCATTTGAAATCAGTCTTCTTCCGGGTCACTTGATAGAGAGGGCTTACGATCAGACTGTAATGTGGAATATGCACTCTCTAAAAACCCACAATGCCGAAGAAAGCTTGAGTTTCTTTTCTGCTGGTTGGTGGAGGCATGGCTGCTGTTTTGTTGATCACATCCATGGGGATCTGATGACGACCATCTTGCCATTTTATTCCTAAGAACTGGATTTCTCGTGCGGGTCCCTTAACTTTACTTTGTTTTATGGCAAAACCAGCTTCCAGGAGGATTTGAACTATTTTCTTCCCTTTCTCAAAAACTTCTTCTGCTGTATTGCCCCACACAATGTCATCGTCAATGTACTGTAGGTGTTCGGGAGCTCCACCTTGTTCCAAAGCATTATGGATCAGTGCATGGCAAATGGTAGGGCTGTGTTTCCACCTCTGGGCCAGTCGATTCCAGGTGTACTGGACACCCCTCCAAGTAAAAGCAAACTGTGGCCTGCACTCTGCTGCCAGAGGGATTGAGAAGAATGCATGAGCGATATCAGTTGTGGCATACCACTTGGCCGCCTTTGACTCCAGTTCATATTGAAGTTCTAGCATGTCTGGCACAGCAGCACTCAATGGCGGAGTGACTTTATTCATGCCACGATAGTCTACTGTTAGTCTCCACTCTCCATTAGACTTCCGCACTGGCCATATGGGACTGTTAAAGGGTGAGCGGGTTTTACTGATGACTCCTTGGCTCTCCAGTTGACGAACGAGCCCATGGATGGGGATCAGAGAGTCTCGATTGGTGTGATATTGCCGCCGGTGCACTGTTGTGGTGGCGATCGGCACCTGTTGTTCTTTGACCTTCAGCAACCCCACAACAGAAGGGTCCTTTGAGAGGCCAGGCAAGGTAGACAGCTGTTTAATTCCCTCTGTCTCCAAGGCAGCTACACCAAAAGCCCACTTGTAACCTTTTAGGTCCTTGAAATACCCTCTCCTGAGGCAGTCTATGCCAAGGATGCACAGAGCCTCTGGGCCAGTCACAATGGGGTGCTTTTGCCACTCATTCCCGGTGAGGCTCACTTTGGCCTCCAATGCAGTTAGCTCCTGGGATCCCCCTGTCACTCCAGCAATGCTGATGGGTTCTGCCCCTATATAGTTTGATGGCATTAAGGTACACTGTGCACCGGTGTCCACTAAAGCTTTATACTCCTGTGGGTCAGATGTGCCAGGCCATCGCATCCACACAGTCCAGTAAACCCGGTTATCCCTTTCCTCCACCTGGCTGGAGGCAGGGCCCCCCTAGTCCTGATCGTAGTATTCATCACTCACTTCCTGTAAATATGAATCATGAGTGTCTCTTAATATCAGACAGGACATCAGCACTTCTACTCTTCTGTCTGGAGAATTGCTTACTAGAAACTGGAGCAGCAGCTCTCCTGGAGAAACTCCCCTGAGTAATTGTCCTCCCTTGCAGCTCTCGTACCCGTGCCTCTAGGGCTGAGGTAGGTTTTCCATCCCACTTCTTCATGTCCTCTCCGTGATCATGCAGGTAAAACCATAGGGTGCCCCGTCGTGTGTATCCCGTCTCTTGAGCCAAGGGACGATTACTCCTAATGGCTGAGATACTGGTCCGTACTGGTGGGGAGTAGGGCATATCTTCTTTGAGTTGCTGGAACTCTCGGGACAGTTTCTCAACAGCAGAGACGAGCAAGGAAGAGAGATTCGCTTCATATTCCTGGAGTCTATCAATCAACTCAGCCACCGTTGGTGTCTCGTCATCTTTCCAGGACATCACTGCCAATGAGTCTGCATACGAGGATGGTGCGCTCCATACAAACTTCCACCACATGGGTCGTGTGCACTCAGCTTCATCTGGATCTTTGGAGGACCGTTGATCATCCAGGTCACCATAAATCACCTCAAGCACGGCTAATTCCCTTAGATGCTGAATGCCTTTCTCCATGGTCATCCATTTTCCTAGGCGAAATACAACATCTTCTCTGAAGGGATACCTCTCTCTCACCGTGGACAGGAGCCGCCTCCAGAGGCTGAGGGCTTGTGTTCCTTTTCCAATATCTTTATCAATGCCCTCTTCCCTAGAGAGGGATCCCAGTTGTTTGCCTTCCTTCCCCTCTAATTCCAAACTACTGGCCCCATTATCCCAGCATCGGAGCAGCCAGGTGATAACGTGCTCACCTGAATGACGCCCGAAATCTTTCCATATATCCCGCAACTCACTCAAGGATAGGGATCAGGTAGTTTCCATTTCTTGTACACATTCTTCCTCTTCCTCCTCCTCTTCTCGTGATGGCCCTGGTTCCTCATAATCTCTTTCTAAACGAGTTGACTTTCTCTTCCATGATTTCTTCTTGCGTATAGGGGCGACTGATACTGGCACAGGTTGGTCCTCTGGTTTAGCTGCAACGCTTGTCACTGGGGTTGGAGAGGCTGCAGTATCTGTCGTGGGGGGTTGGGTGGCCGCAGTGCTTGTCACTGGGCTTGGAGTAGCTCCCTTCTCTTTCCCTTGGGGGTACTGAATAGTGTTAAATAGGGCTCGATAGGCATAAGCCAGACCCCAGCACATTGCAGTGATTTGTATCTCTCTGGAATTGCCAGGGTGACAACATACTTCCTCCAAATGTTCTACTAATTTTTCAGGATTCTGCACTTTTTCAGGGGTGAAGTCCCACACCACAGGGGGTGCCCACCGTCTTAGGCATTTGCCCATACTATCCCACATATCCTGCCACGCATAGCTATCGAGCCTTGGGACAGATCTCTGGATTATATTCTTAACTTGCTTATTAACCTTAGACAGATCTGATACCATCTGCCAAAGCGATATCAACAGATGTATCTTGACTACCCAAGGATGTTCAAGATACTGAAAAGTTGTTGTAATGAAGGAGGAGACGTTATATAAGATGGCAGCTATGGTGCCATTCTGTATTTCCTCCATAAAAAAACTTCTCAGAGGAGGAGGTGTAATTGCTAGTTGCCTCCATGAGGTGGTAGCTGGAGTACAGTAACGGCTTCCCTGCAAGACCTAAATAACCGATAACAGTCAAGGCCAGTGTTTTAATAAAAAGTCTCCTAGGCAAAACATCTCTAATCACTGCAGAGCACAGCAAACTGACAAAACCAACAGCAAGTTTTAACATGTACTTTACAATCAGCATGGTAAAGACTGGACAAACTAATACTGAGGGCAGATGAATCAATGCTGTGACCAGCAACTGTTATCTCAAACCCTTCATGCCCCACGTAGGGCACCAAAAATAGACTGTCGTGGTTCAGCCTCAGCTGGCAACTGAACACCACGCAGCCGCTCGCTCACTCCCCCCCCACCCCTGTGGGATGGGGAAGAGAATCAGACGAGCAAAAGAACTTGTGGGTTGAGATAAGCACAGTTTAATGATTACAATAAAATGATAATAATAGTAACAATGATTATGATAATAATGACAATAATGTTAATATAATAAAAGGGAAAAGGAAGGGAAAGTGAAAAAAAGGAAAAAAAAAACACGGAAACACAAATGATACAGCCGCTCACCACCCGCCGACCAACGCTGCCCCATCCCCGAGCCACGACTGCTTCCTCCCTCCCCCAGCCAGCTCCTTCCAGGTAACATACTGGGCATGACGGTACATGATATGGAATATCCCTTTGGTCAATCTGAATCCGCTCTCTTTGCTGTGACCCCTCCCCTCCCTGCTTCTTGTGCACCCGGCAGAGCATGGGTAGCTAGAAATGTCCTTGACTAGTACAAGCCCTACCCAGCCACAGCCTAAACATCTGTGTGTTATCTCAACAGGTTTTTTTCTCCATGCTAATTTCAAAGCACAGCACTATACCAGCTAGAGTGAAGAAAATTAACTCTATCCCAGCTAAAACCATGACAAACATGAAAGCAGCACTTCTCAATGTGTTACAGAAAATGCTAAAGGAGAACATTCAGCAGGGTATGACTTGAGTACATGATTCTGAGATGTCATGTACAGAAGCTTCCATGCCATATGCCTCTGTTTTCTCCCAAGTTCTTTTTATAACTCTCATGTTTTCACATTTCCAAGGTAATTTATTAAAAATTACACAAACCGGCCATTTTAAGACCATTTAAATTTTCTACAGTATGTAGAAGCTCCTTAGAATCCAGCGGTGAGCTACTGCAAACTTTTCTCAGCTATCACCAACCTACTATTTACGAACTTAATGCCATTATCATCAAAATGGTTTTACTGAGAGGAATTTTATATTTTTTCTGATTAACATAGAGCAATACAAACTTAGTATAAGACAACATCAGAAGAATTTCATTTCCATGTTTGCAAGTTAAACCTCAAAATTTTACTCTCTCCTTCATCTAATTTAACACATAGAGCTGAGTTAATTTCAATATACTCTAAAACTCAAACTACAACACTCCCTCTTATGACAAGGACTTGAAACTGCATTTAATCCTGAATTCCACAAGCACATTTTCTATTTGCGAGGTGGATGGGAGAGAAAAATAAGTAAAAGCAACAAGATCATGGCTAGCTTTATGACATACCGCATAAGACAACCAATTAATTCACTTTCTTATTTCTAGGTTGAATGTAAGTGCTGGCACCATCTAACAGCTCTTAGAGTGAACCACATAGGCCAGAGTACTGCTTTTTAAAATCACTGATCATGTAACTCGCATGCATTGATTTCTTAACAATTACTGCCTTCCAATGCTTATAAAAGACATGACAGTAAATCTCCTGTTTTCTTTCAATATTGGTACATTTAAAATAATCCCAGACTAAGTCTGATTTGAGCATTGCCCAACCAAGTACTTGGAGACTACTAAAACACTGAATTCCAAAGTTATTCTATAATATACTCAATAATTTCACAGCAGGTCATGCCACCTCACAGCTTTTCAACTTACCAACAGCCATAGGAACTCCAAAGCAAAAAAAAAAAAAATAAAATCAATCATTACAGAAATGCTGAATACAGAGTCAATGGGCTATTTCAGAAATGCTTTGAGGGTAGAGATAAGGACATGGAGAAGCATAAAGAACGAAGCAATGAAAATAACCCTTTCAGATTAAGGTTGCATCATAAAAGCTTTGATCAGTAGCACGTACCAATAACAAAGATATCAAGAAGAAAAGGACATTTCATTATATTATATCAGCACATATGTAGCAGAAGTTATTAAATTTTAAGACTACATCAAACGGTCGTGAAAAGGAATATTTTCAGCTTTAAACCCCCCAAAAACCAAGCAACCCTCTCACCCCCCTAAAACAACAACAAAAACCACCTTTGTGCCTTTTATTCCTGCTCCAGGGCAGCATGTCAAAAATGTTTTGCATGGCTCATCTAGCTGTGCTGCAACAGTGAACAGAATACCTTTAAAGCAGAAATGGTCAAAATGTCATTCACTTGACAAAAATCAGTCATTTACCTCTCATGGAAGAAAACTGAAGACTGTTTATTGCACTTCTTATATCACCTGAACAGCCTCTGCAAAGCAACTCCAGAGAAGTTCTATCAAGAGCGCAATTCTTTTCTCTGTTCTACAAGGAAAAGCAACATTCCAAGTAATAAGAAGAAGTAGGAAAAGGAGTATTTGAATATTATTCTGGCTATGGGACCCACCTCTAATACAGATCATAAACAGACTACATGAGCACCCACCATGTGCTCAAACCACCTAATACTGGTAACTTTAAAACATTTAATCCATTTAAGCACATTGCCACATTTAATATACCAATATTAAAGAGAAAAATGCATGTAATTCTTTGCCAGGTGTCACTCAATATTAGACTTGGTTGTAATCAAAACAGTTCAGGAATAATAGATTTAGGTTCGTGACCTATTCTGGCCTTGCTGGATATAATGAAAACTACTTTTATTCCTATTATGTTTCATATATACATAGCTTCCGTAATAGGCAGAAGGATGTTCAGAAGACTTAGAACAAGGATCAAGTAGAACTAGTCTTAAAAACAAAGTATTTTTTTAGTTAGTTCCTGGGTTTCTGTTGCAAGGGGATTGGTGGGTTTTTCTGGAGTATGTGGGGTCTGCTATCAAATATCAAACAATTACATTAACAAATATAAATAACAAATTTCAGATATAAAAGTCTGAAATCTGTAGGTCCTGGCACTGCACAAAACTTATCAGTTTTGACAACTTACCATACTAGCTTCTGTTGCAGCTATTCGGTTAAGAACTTTCATCATATTTGTTGGTGCAACAGGCTTGAAACTGTTGAATTTAATTTAAAAAAAATTAATTAGTTTGACTTCTCATTTATTTCAATCAAGTTTTAATGAGATAAAAGATCTTACCTAATATTGGATATACACAACTCCTCTAGAATTTCCATTGGGAATAGTAACCTCTGGTTGCTGTCTCCACTGAAGTTGTCTGAGATTATAAATATAAGGGGACATCTACTTGTACGAACAAATCTCCTAAATTGAAAAATAAGCCAGTATAACAAGGATCAAACTCCAGTTTGCCACTCCAAGTGGCTAAAGCTAATCATTAAAACTTATTTGCAACTGACCTGAGAATTTCATGTAGACTGCTAGGGTCTCGATAGAATTGGTTAGGTATGTCCTATTGAAAACAAATGAACTGCTGTCATTACATTCAGATGTATATATTCTCTCGCACAGACTGACTGTAATGACACGCTATAGTGCTACACAGTTTTTCTTCCTCATTAGCTTGCTTTCAACTAAATTTGAATGTGGCTAACAGTGAAGATAACCAGAGTGGGTGGAAAAAAAAAAAAAAAGGAAAAAACCCAAAAGCATAGCATTTCTTTATTTTATTATGGAACAAAATTATCTAAAAAGGAACACTTTCTTTCTGTCGTTGTTTCCCAAGGTGATTACCTTGCCTACTAGACAGAGTTTTACTCATAGGATAAACACTCAAGGTAGCAGCTCTACTGAGGAAGAGGGCAGGATATAGTATTTGAGATATGAGACCTACACAAGGAAGTAAGTTCATGACGAGAAGTCACAGAAAACTATTCTTCCTAAATTCTACAGTACATACATTACTCAGCTAGATTTTTTCTCTCATCTATTCTTTTTCTTCGAAGTTTACAGACAACTTGACTATCATAACTTAGAAAATCCTTCTGTCAGAAAAAATGAAAAGCTATTAAAACGCTCTCTGAAATAAGTAAAAAACCAAAGTCTTCTCCTGTACCTCCCACTGCAGCTTACAAACCCTCTGAGTTTACATCTCTGCCCTAAAGAACGCCCCCTGCCTAAGACCAGGGAATACTATATTTCAAGTGCTTTCTGACTGTATTAGTTCTCATGTATCTTCTACACTCTCCAGCATCCTTAACTAACAAGAATCGTGGGGTTTTTTTCCCCTCTTCCTGTTTATACATGCATATATTTCTAGCAAGCTAATCATACAGAAACACAGGTATGACTTTTCAATATTGTTTTGATCTACTTTTTGATAACCTATTACTTATTTCTGTACACAAACTAGTCTCCAGTTTCTGCATGACTACGAGCTTATATGGTTTAACTACAGGTAGAACGTGGTTCTAACCTGCTGCAGAGACTCAAAAAATAATTAAGAACTCATCTGCAGTAACGCAGACTAACCTTTGGCAACACCAATCCATCAGCTGAAGCTTGTTAGCATATCAATCTTATAATAAAAGGTATTGTTTTTAAAACAAGATTTCACAAGTTTTCACTTACTTCAATAAGAATAAGCTTTTTATCATTTTCTGAGGACTCCCCAAGCATCTGGAGTTTGTTATACTTATTTGCTCTTAATAGAAAATCTTGAAAGAGAGCTGTTTGGGCCTGACTCGGAAACGTATGAAAATTTGAGTCTGAAAAAGAAAACTAATTAAAAATACGTGCTCTATATTATACCAAGTAGAATATAAATATCCACAAGAACTAATACCCACCCATGCTATTTTCTGACAGTAGTCATTGAAAAGCAGCAGCCAAGCCCTCTGGCAAACACATTACAAACACAAGAGAATTTTTAAAGGATAGAATTCAGCTGAGGACCCCGACCAAGACAGACTTACCTATTTTTATTTAATTATGATATGATACAACTCAAATGATAACCAGGGTATTACATAGCTCTTTATACTGATTACAATTGCAAGTTATTTTGGAGTAAACACTCAAACAAAACTAAATCCCTTTTCAGATAAAAGCAAAAGAAAGATTCTTATTAAACACTAAGAATCTGAGTTACATGGATGTGCATCTGACTTCATATGTGAGAGAGACACAAAAAAGTAAAAAAATACAGAATACAAAAATCACAAAAGTAACTGGGAAAAAAAGAAAAGAAAAAATCAAAATACTTACTGTAGCCAAATATATTTCTTAGGTCTTCTTTTGTAAAGTCTAAAGATATTGGATTAGTCCATTCTTGCATCTGAACACCAAGATCTTTTGCTAATATTTGTATAGTTGCAGTCTTTCCACAACCAGGAGGACCAGTTAGCAGTAAAACAGAGCCACCCTGTCACAGGAGGGGAAAAAAAAAAGTCCCAAACATGATAAATAAAGACTGAAAGTTGGCTGAAGATTAATATTGGTTTAATTTCTTCTGTAGTTTCTCTGGTAATTATTCTCTTTTCCCAATAAGAACTGAGTTAAACATTTTGCGTTATTAATTTATATGTTGAGTATTCAGATAGAAGAGCTAGGCCAGAATACTGAAAGCCTTGCAGTCATGTCTTAATGTATCTGTTCAGTTCACTGCACACCATGTATACTACCCATATAATACATACTGAACTGGAGAATCTGCTCTGAAAAACACCGGGCAAGACTGGTAAATGATGCATAAGAATGCCTCTTATCAATCAAGAGGTTAAAAACATCCTATTGCATCAAGTCAGTACAACTGGTAATTTGCCAAGATACTTAAAATTAATCTGTGGGATACAAAATGCAAGTCACAACCACACGCTTTAAGAGGTATGAACTGACAGATCCTAGAATATGGTATTTCTGAGCACAACCAGAATCCACCTATTCACATAAGCCCTAAACAAATGTACAAGCTCTATGTTCATAAGAGATTTCTTATAATGCAATAGATACATAATCGCTACCTATATGTTAAGGTTTTTCTCTGAAATTAAAATAAAATTGAATCCAGCTTGTTTGTATGGTCTCACATATCTAGCTGCTAACTTTAGCAAGATTACCTGCTCTGGCTGCCTCTGAAATATGTGCATTTTCAACCAGGTTTCAACTTCTTCAATTTTCTTCTTTTGCACAGCAAGGTCATTCTAAAAAAGATGAAAATATATGAAATATATATATATACACCTCTTGGTTTCTAAGACTGTAATGAGGAGATCCAAGAACAGAATATAGGCTGGCTAGAACATTAACAGACATGTACATGTATATTCCAGTTACATATTTTTATGTTATATAGAAGTAAGTGCAATATTTAAGGATAATCATTTCAGCCTGTTTCCTCAAACAACTAATTTTCTATTGCTTCCAGTTGGGAAATAATGAACTATTTATTATATTTCTGAAGTAACAACATTACAGTCTTGCCGTGAAACATTACAGTTTATGTCAGCATGCTTTATAGCTACTGCTGGTACTTTTTAGGCTCTACTAACTCTAATACTGCATAGATTTTTGGAACTTCTGCAAATCTCATGCAGCTTACTTGCATTCTAGCCTTGTAACTCAATTCCCCTCCAGAGATAAGCTATTAAATATTCAAATATAAACCACAAGCCATACACTAACATACATCAACAAACTAGGAGACAGTTAACACACATGCTGATACCTTTGAAACACACTGTGAAAAAGCTGTTCCACAAGCAGAACCAGTGAAGACAGCTTTACTACAGATTTTAATCCTTTCTCCTTGAAGCCCTAAGGTACTGCAGTACCCCCCCACCTGCAAAGTCACGGCTAAGATGCATCTAGCAAGCAAGAGATGGTGCAACCTGCAATTAATCAGGTACTTTGATTGTGCTAACAGACCAGCTAACTGGTGTGTAGTAACAAGAAAGATAACTTCTGTTATCTTCCCTGTAATGAGTGCACTAACTCAGTTCTCTCTCCTTTGCTTAGCTGTGGATTTTCCTAGTACTTGGAGTTGTTAGATCTGGCTGAAATTCGGTTCAAAAGTTTATGAGTGCGTGGATAGGAAACAACAGCTCCTCAGTAGCTTTATCTCCTCAGGAAGCCGGGGGCGAAAACACAACTCCTACAGATAAATAGCTCAGCAAAACCTTAGCTACAGACAGTAAAAACTCAAACTAGGAATCCATTGCCCTAATGAGATAGGATACTCAGAACCTGAACAATACAGATTATGAACAGATGAATAACATGCTACACTATAACGTTACTACTCCATTAACACTTAGAATAACTCTCACACCTGAGTTTCAGGTTTGTATCTATCTACCCATGGCTCATTTTGAGACTGGTTCCAGTTTTGCCTGGACTTGTTACAAGTCAGATCTACTGAAGACGACTTTGCTTTTTTTCTGGGCACAGCTTTGGTTTTGCTACTTTCTGTCACAGAAGACACATCTTTCTTCTGCTGCTGCTGGTTTCTTCCAGAGTTGCCTTCCAGTGGCTTCACACGAACGGCGCTAGAAGAACTATTCATGTTTCCAAAGACGTCATTGAATGAACATGCCAACCAATCTGTTACCTGGTAAAACACAAACATTTTGCTATTAATGTAGCACTGTCCTCCCCTTAATTGGGTACAGTTGTCTCTAGAAAATTGGAGATTTTTATCAAGCGTATATAAGAATATCTCGTAGACATAAAGAATTTCCTTTGCACTGAAAAGCATACTACTTGCTAGCGACAAACATGGCCACTTACGGTTTTTTGATTATGTCAGTTACATGCTTCTTCAGTATTAAAAAACCCTACACCTTACAGATAGAGCATTTTTCAGGAAATTGGCAAATCAGAACAAGTTGAAAACTCTGCAAACAGATTCAAAATAAAAAAGTAAAATTAAAACAGAGATCTGAATGAAAAAACAGCATAAGCTTATTTATAACATTTTTGCATTAAGGTTGTGTTTCTGTTGTCTCCGTATAGTTTTCAGTATGTGGCACTTTTTTCTTTTTTTTAACAATGCAGCTATTTGTGTTTACAAGTTAGAAACAGGCAAAAGACAAAATTATTTGGGCATCACAGTAAAATCAAGTATTACTTGTTTGCTGTGTGAGGAAGCTGGGACTGAGCTAGCGTCCACCCCTTATTCTATACCATCTGTCTCATGCCCAGGTCCCACACATTCCAATACATTCCAGTTAATCACCACACTTCTTCTGTCTTTTGGTATATACACACAGATATCATCCCCTAAGTCTATGGGCCATCCCTCTAAAACGTCTGTTGAGTTCACTTAGTTGCTGCCTTTGGGCTCCATCTGTCACAGCAGTCATCTGGGGCAGGAGAGATGGTGCGTGGTGTTGGCACACGACACAAATAATGGCACTATACCGGCTGCTAGGAGGAAAACTGACTCTATCCCAGCTGAAACCAGAACATTGAGAATCAACTGTCACACATATCAGATGTCTGTCTAATGGCAACAAGGAATGAAACTGCTAATAGCATCAGTATTTAGTTTTGGATTTGAGAAGTACCCTGCTAGGACAGCTGTACAAACTTACACCCTAGAGCCACTTTTCAGCCTATCTATGGTCCCAAAATAACATCCCTGTGGCCATGTGCTCTTCGCTGCGAACAACCAACCGCACAATTACTTTTCTGTGTAGGAACTGTAAGGGGCTACATGCCCAAATACCGTTCTGTGAGAACGGGAACCACAGAATGGACACATTGCCTCCAGAAAGGCCCGTGCACACTCTAGAGTTTGTACGTCTATAAATTATATGCAACAGAGCATCACCAGACAAGATTATCTGTGAGTAAGAGGCGCTAGCAGCTGGGAAAGAGGACGTGTCTGCACGGTTTGCTTTTAACGTTACTCTGACAAAAGCTGATTTTAGCTGAATTTGCATACTTGCCAGCGGACCGGATACCGCCGTATGAGGGGGTTTCCTTACTACACACTGCGCTAGTACGAAAATACACGCCTTACACATAGAAAAAAAGCCCGCAACTGAAAAGGAGCTGCCAACACAGACACCGAGAAGTAATTACGGGGCCTGTACACACCGCTAAGGGGAGCCGCTGGGCTCTTCCCGGAGCCTCCGAGCCTCTTCTCCGCCCCGGCTCACCTCCGCCGGCGCCGCCAGCCTTCGCGAGGCGTCTGCCGTGTGGCCCTTACTGCGACCGCTGGGCTGAGGGGAGAGCCCAGGCCCCGCAGTCGGCCGGGCCGGGCCGGGCCGGGCCGGGCCGGAGCTGTGGCTAAGGTGGCGGTGGCTGAGGCGGAGGCAGCGAGACACCACCAGCCAATCCCCACCAAACCAACCCCCTCACACCTAACGCCGACTTCCCGAGGGGCCCTTCTCCTCCGGCGGCTCTTAGCTGTCCGCGGCGCGCCTGCCCACCCTCCTACCCGCCTCTCCCAACGTGCCGGCGGCCAGGGCAGGTGACGCCATCGGCGTGCGTCAGGGCGGCGGAGGCCCCTGCGCACGTGTCTCCTAGGTGACCGGCGGCCGCCGTCGGCGCGGCGGCACCATGAGGCGGCCCAACATTTTGCTCACTGGTGCGGGGCGGCGGCGGAGCGGGCCGGGCCGGCAGCCACCGGCCGGGACCCCCAGGGTGGCTCCAAGCGGAGGGGACGGCGGTGGTGTCCGTCCGGGGTGCGGGGGGGAGCATGGGGCGCTCGGGCCGGGCCTTCGGGGGAAGGCCCCGGCGCCCTGCAGGGGAGGCCCATCCCTGTTCGCAGCCCGGGGCGATCTGGGGTGCGGGGGCCCTGTGGGGACCCTGTCCGGTGGCTCTGCCTCAAAACTTGGCGCTTTTCCCATTATCTGGGGCTTTTAAACGAAGCAGGGTTTGCCTTTGCATCATCCCGGATGCAAACGCTTCTACAACGCTTCTATAACGCTTCTGCACAAAGTGAGAGTTTTCCGCCTAATTTTTTTCCTTAGTCTGCCGACATTGCTCATATTTGGTTTTCCTTAACATGCAGCTTTTTGCCCCCTTTTTCTTCCACGAACTTGCCAACATTGACTGACAAACACTTCCTGTTTCACCCCTAAGAAGGCTGCTTGAAGATGCCTTGCATACTGTTCTCTTACCAGCTTATATCGGGGTTTTGTCTTCAGGTACTCCGGGTGTTGGGAAAACCACACTCGGAAAAGAACTTGCTTCAAGAGTCGGGATGACCTATGTTAACGTGGGTGACATGGCGAAAGAAGGTAGGTCATATTAACAAAGTAGCCCAACAGCATAGACGTTTTTGCTTTGTGTAACTTTTTGCTTGTAGTGTGTGTCTTATATATTAAATGAAAGGGCAATGAACTTGCTTTAAGCGAAATACTTCTGGTGTTATGAGTTAAAAAGCCATTTATGTAATAGTAGTATACTTTGTATTAAGTAATAACAAACTTATCCTTGCATGAATTTGTAAATAAAGTTTCTTGCTCTGGACGCTATATTTTGTTTGTATCCTCATGAAATAAACATAACAATAAAAGAGTTTTACTATCTGCTCTTACTTCACAAACTTCCACAAATTATTTTTGCTGCAGGAGAACTGTATGAAGGTTTTGATGAGGAATATGATTGTCCAATTTTGGATGAAGACAGGGTAAGTCGCAACTTCAAAACCTTGCGTTTTTGTATTCTGACTTTCTGTAATTTCAGACAAGCTTGCTTATATTTGTTTCTTTTGTAGGTGATTGATGAACTAGAAGATAAAATGAGCGAGGGTGGAGTTATCGTCGATTATCATGGCTGTGATTTTTTCCCTGAACGCTGGTTTCATATCGTGTTTGTACTTCGTACGGAAAATTCATTTCTGTATGACAGACTCGAAAGCAGGTATGTCACTGGAGTGAGTAAAGTACTGTCATGATTTTGTTGGGAGATTTTTCTAGGGTATAAGTTATCGATTCTCTGTAGAATACTCTATAGTTCTCTGCATATCTGAGACCATCTCTCAGTACTGTTCTTGTTTTCTAGGGGCTACAAAGGGAAAAAGCTGCAAGACAACATCCAGTGTGA